>NC_054478.1:138756725-139956725 GCF_017639515.1 Carcharodon carcharias | reverse complement strand
CCAGAAGTGCTGAATGGATGATCCATCTCGGCCTCCTCTTGAGGTCCCTGAATCACAGATGCCAGTCTTCAGCCAATTTGATTCACTCCACATGATATCAAGAAACGGCTGAAGGGACTGGACATTGCAGAGGCTATGGGCCCTGACAATATTCTAGCTTTAGTACTGAAGATTGTGCTCCAGCACTAGCTGTGCTCTTAGCCAAGCTGTTCCAGTACAGCTACAACACTGGCAACTACCTGGTGATGTGGAAAATTGCCCTGGTATGTCCTGTACTCAAAAAGTAAATCCAACCCGGGCAATTAAGGCCCCATCAGTTTACCCTTCTTGGATAGAAAGTGTCATTGACAGTGCTATCAAAGGGTACTTATTAAGCAATAACCTGCTCACTGATGCTTAGTTTGGATTCCACCAGGTGCACTCAGCTCCCAACCTCATTACCGCCTTGGTCCAGCATGGACAGAACAGCTGAACTCATGATGTGAGGTGAGAGTGACTGCCCTTGACATCAAGGCAGCGAGTGTGGCACCAAGGAGCCCTCACAAAAGTGGAGTCAATGGGAATCAGGGGGAAAACTCTCCTGCTTGGAGTCATGCCTGGCACAAAGAGAGATTGTTGTGGTTGTTGGAGGCCAATCATCTCAGTCCTAGGACATCACTGCAGGAGTTCCTGTCCGAGGCCCAACCATCTTCAGCTGCTTCATCAATGACCTTCCCTCCATCATAAGGTCAGAAGTGGGGATATTCGCTGTTGACTGCACAATGTTCAGCACCATTTGCCCCTCCTCAGATACTGAAGCAGTCCATGTCCATATGCAGCAAGACTTGGACAACTTTCAGGCTTGGGCTGATAATTGCCAAGCAACATTTATACCACACAAGTGCCAGGCAATGACCATCTCCAGCAAGAGAGAATCCAACCATCTCTTCTTGACATTCAATGGCATTACCATTGCTGAATCCCCCAATATCAACATCCTGGGGGTTACCATTGACTAGAAACTGAACTGGACTAGCCAAATAAATACTGTGGTTAGAAGAGCAGGTCAGAGGCTGGGAATCCTGTGGTGAATAACTCACCTCCTGATTCCCCAAAGCTTGTTCACCATCTACGATGCACAGATCAGAAGTGTGATGAAATACTTTCCACTTGTCTGGATGAGTGCAGGGCAAAGCATGATTGGCACTCCATCCACCACCTTAAACATTCACTCCCTTCTCCACCAATGCACAGTAGCAGCAGTGTGTATCCCTTACAAGATGCACAGCAGCAACTCACCAAGGCTCCTTACACAGCACTTTCCAAACCCATGACCACTATCATCTAGAAGGACAAGGGCAGCAGATAGATGGGAACACCACCACCACCCTGGAAGTTCCCTTCCAAGTCACTCACCATCCTGACTTGGAAATATATTGGCCGTTCCTTCACTGTCATTGGGTCAAAATCCTGGAACTCCCTCCCTAACAGCACTGTGGGTGTACCTACACCACATGGACTGCAGCGGCTCAAGAAGGCAGCTCACCCACCACCTTCTCAAGGGGCAATTAGGGATGGGCAATACATGCTGACCTAGCCAGTGACCCCCACATCCCGTGAATGAATAAATTTGAAAGTGATGCAGGTGTTCAGCCAACTTAGAAATTGCTGTTTCAGTCCTTTTAAAATCTTAATGGGTGGTTTTCAGTCAGTAAATACATAAAGTCATTCCTGATATAAAAAGTGGCTTCATAACACTACGGCCGGGATTTTCAGGCACCGCCTGCCAGTGGGATCTTCCGGTCTCACCAAAGTCAATGGACTTTTGGCTGGGGGCCAGAAAATCCCGGCCTATGTCTATTGTGAGACAAAGAGCCTGTACGTCCGGGGGTTGGTCAGAAACTAATGCCATGCCTCGGAATAATGACTGTAGGAGGGGTTTGCACTTCATCAGACCTGATGAGTGTGTGGTTGTAACTTTATCTCCTGGAAGACACTGAATTGAACATCATGACATTGTGCCAGAAAAAGATTTTCCCAACCTCTTTCCTTGCCGTGGAGGTTGTCTATTTGCATCCATGTCCTTCAATTAAATGGATGACTGGATTCATTCATCTAATCCTTGACTTCCAGGACTTGGAAGAGCCTGATTTTGTTTCCTAGGCCCCAGTTGATTTTCTGGAGTGAAAACTTCAATTTGAACTGTTCATCTACGTAACTTAACTGTTGTAATCACATGGGAAATGGAATATCCGGTGAAGCTCTGCCAAAGATACAGTGATGGAATGGGAGAAATCCTGAGGAAGATCCGGGTGGAAGTCCTGAAGAAGAGTCATACGGACTCGAAGCATTAACTCCCTTTCTCGCTCCACAGTTGCTGCCGGACCCACTGAGTTTTTCCAGCATTTTCCATTTTTATTTCAGGTTTCCAGCATCTGCAGTATTTTGCTTTTGTTTTAGTGGGGAAATGCAGTGGTTTGGTAGACCCTCACTCCTTCCTGGAAAATCCAGTTTTGAAGCAACAAGATGGTGATGAGATTAAAGTCTAAATCTTTGTCTGCTCATCATAAAGGCCCTGCATTGATTTAACTTTGGGTCCCATGAGTCTGGTTCTTAATGCATGGGCGCAGGTCAACAGCAGGAAAAGCGCCCATAGTTTGATAAAGGTTGGCAGCCACCATCATCGTAAACAGATGAACTTTATTCATTTCCTTATATGGGACTTCCTGTATGGTACAAATTGGTTACTGTAGTTGACCACATGATGCCAATGACTGAATTCAAAAATGATTTGGATGTGAAGTGGTTCAGGATATCCTGTGAAACATGATAAGGTGCAGCCCTTCCTTCCTCAACCGTGACCTCCTGATGCTCTTCCTGCGAAGGGCCTTTCCCTTCATCAGCACTGGGCCCAAAATCTGATAGTTGTCCCTCCAATGCCAGCTGCACCCTTCCTCCCAGGCAGTTGGCTACCCACTTGTCCTTGGTGGCCTTTCTCCCTGTTTTTGTCCCCACGATACCAGGGTAGGCCCCGTTCAAAGTTCAGGCACTGAGCGTCCACGCTCCTTGCCACCTCTGCAGTGCCAAAGGCACCCCCCACCCTGTGCCCGGTCTCTCTTTGGCCCACTGATTCTCTCACAGGGCCGGGGTGATATCCTGGGGAAGCCTTGACCGGCTCCCCACTGTGCACCCGGCTCCCCTCAACTGTTTGAAATGGCAACCTTTAAAACCTGCCTGCCCCTTTAAAAACCTCACACTCCCCTTTCAACAATCCCTAAACGAGCCTTCAAACAACCTTCGTTGGCCTGAATAGGAGGGAGACCAAGAACTCTGTCAGGCTGTCCTTTTCATGTTGCTGGGATCCAATATGTCGCCCAGTGCTAGTATTTTCAGGTTAGCCCAACTCATTCAAGGAGCACCAGAAATTCGCCTCCATGTGTCTACAGTTTAATGGATGGTTAATCATGCTGCCTCTTGTGTTAAGTGAGGGTGATATGACATTTTCATGGTGCTTATATGGACATATGTTATTTTAAATGAGGTGCGTGTCTTATTAAGAACATAAGAAATAGGAGAAGGAGGAGGCCATTCAGCCCCTCAAACCTCCCCCCCCCGCCACATTCAATAAGACCATGGCTGATCTGCCCCAGGCCACAACTCCCCTTCCGTGCCAGCTCCTCATAGCCCTCAACTCCCTGATATTTCGAAAATCTATCTACCTCTTCTGTAAGTACTTTCAGTGATCTAGCCTCCGCAACTCTCTGGGGTAGAGAATTTCAGACATTCACTACCCTCTGAGAGAAGAATGTCCTTCGCCTCTCAGTTTTAAATGACAAGCCATCCATTCAAATGTCCTATGTGAATGTTTGCTTTCAAAATTTCCACATGAAATTATCCACCTTGCTGTACAGTTTGCATGTGATGTACTCAGAGGCACTGTGTTAAATGTTTCTCTGTTAAACACTGAGCTGTCACATCACACTGTATACCCCGCAGTGTGCCGACCTCATTTTTCATGTTAGGGTGATCCTCTGTCAGGCTTTCTAAAGATAGTCTTGTAGGCTGCTGCTCTAAGAGCTCCTTCTGCTGGTGTGTTTCTGACTCTAAATATAAATCATCACCACACAGCTTCTTAGAAACACTCAGAATACATTTCTGAAACTTCTCGACACTTCCCCTACTGAACTCGTTGCACTCAACACCATAATGTCTTTGTCACAACTTTGACCGAGCCACCCACCAGCCTCTCCCCAGCCCAGCCGTTTCTTCCTCTTTCCCCCACCACAGCATTCTGCAACCACCCCACCCCCACCCCTGCCTGCCCTGAAATTTCACACTTCACCACCACTTGTGTAACACCCCAATCTATTCCTTCAGACCCTCAACTGCTTGACTTTGCTCTTCCATTCGAACCCCCCAACTAGCTGGCAGCTGTACGAACATTTAGGGCGCCAGCCATTGTTCACCTGATAACACTCTCGCCTCCAAGTCAGAAGGTTCTGATTCTAAGTCCCACTGCAGGACCTGAGCACAACAATACCACAGCTGACGGTCCAGCTTAGTATTGAGGGAATGCTGCACTGTTGGAGGCGCCATCTTCTGAATAACACATTAAGCCAAGATCTTGTCTGTCCTTTCGGGGATGTTACAAAACCCCATGACACTGTTTTGAAGAGCAGGGAGTAATTCCTTGTGTCCTGGCCAATATTCCCCCATTCCAATCAACGTCACAAAAAATAGATTATCTGGTCGTTATCACATTGCTGTTTGTGGGAGTGAGTTTTGCACAACTTGGCTGCTGTGCTCCCTATGACACCAGCGACTCGCTCCAAAAAGTATTTCATTGGCAGTTAAGCGCTTCGATATAAAAACAGAAAATGCAGAAAAAACTCCGCAGTGTCTGGCAGCATCTGTGGAGAGAGAAACAGAATTAACATTTCGAGTCCATATGAACCTACTTCAGAGCTAAAGAGAAGTAGAAATGTGATGGAAGTTATACTGATTAATGGGGTGGAGGGGGTGGGGGTGGAGCAGGTTAAGCTGGATAGGGGCTCAGCGATAGGTGGGGGCTAAGGAGAGATTGACAAAGATGTCCCGAACTAAAGGACAAAGGGAATGTTAATGGCAGTGGTGCTGGCTAAAGAAGTTGCTGATAGCGGCATAAAGGTAAGAAAGCAGAACGTGTGAATAGCAGAACAAGAGTCAGCACTCTGTGAAAGCACATGGAACATGTGGCCCTTTTGGGGGTGGGGTGGGATGGGGCTGGGGCCGTGGTTGGGATAAAAACAATAGAAAAAGAGATAAAATGGAGGATTAAAAGGGGGATAAACCAATGAATAAATGGATAAAAATTTTTAAAATGAAAATAAAAATAAGTAGGTAAAAAATAAAAATAAATTTTAAAAAAAGGGTGAGGATGGAAGAGAGAGTTCATGATCTAAAGTTATTGAACTCGATGTTAAGTCCGGAAGGCTGTAAAGTGCCTAGTCGGAAGATGAGGTGCTGTTCCTCCAGTTTGTGTTGGGCTTCACTGGAACAATGCAGCAGGCCAAGGACGGACATGTGGGCAAGAGAACAGAGTGGAGTGTTGAAATGGCAAGCGACAGGGAGGTCTGGGTCATGCTTGCGGACAGACTGAAGGTGTTCCGCAAAGCGGTCACCCAGTCTGCGTTTGGTCTCTCCAATGTAGAGGAAACCGCATTGGGAGCAACGAATGCAGTAGACTAAATTGAGGGAAGTGCAAGTGAAGCTCTGCTTCATCTGAAAGGAGTGTTTGGGCCCTTGGACGGTGAGGAGGGAGGAGGTAAAGGAGCAGGTGTTGCACCTTCTCCAATTGCAAGGGAAGGTGCCGTGGGAGGGGGTTGAGGTGTAGGACGTGATGGAGGAGTGGACTTAACATTGAGTTCAACAACTTCAGACCATGAACTCTCTCCTCTATCTTCAACCCTTTTTAATCCTTTTTTAAATTTTAATTTTTTGTCTACTTATTTTTATTTTCAATTTTTAATTTTTATTTTATTCATTGTTTTATCCCCTTTTTAAATCTCTTTTTCTGTCCTTTTTTACCCAACCACCAGCCCACCCCCCCCAAGGGACACCTGTCACTTTTCCCATGTTGTACTTTCACAGAATGCTGAATACCCAATGTGGCCTCCTCTACCTTGGAGAGACTTTGTTCTGCCATTCACACATTCTGCTTTCTTACCTTAATGCCACTGTCAACACCACCTTTATCCCTTAGCACTACCATTAACACTCCCATTGTCTTTTTGTCCATGACATCTTTGTCAATCTACCCTCAGCTCCCACCTATCGCTGGCCTTCTATCCAGTATAAATTTCAGCACATTTCTACTTCTCTTTAGCTCTGAAGAAGGGTCATACAGACTTGAAACATTAACTCTGTTTCTCTCTCCACAGATGCTGACAGACCTGCTGAGTTTTTCCAGCTTTTTCTGTTTTAATTTCAGTTTTCCAGCATCTGCAGGATTTTGCTTTTATCTAAGCGCTCCGAGAAGTTCAATGGTTTGAAAAGCGCAATAGAAATGCAAGTTTTTTTCCTTTGTTCTTACATTTTCTGAATACTTTTATTATATATGTTTTATATTGTTGCATTATCTGTAAATATCTGTAAAGAGCTAGGAACTAATTATTATGTTCCAGGGGCCACATTTCATGGCTGCAGTAGAGACTGATGGGATGTGTAACAGAACCAATCCTTCTGTGCCCAAGTGGGCAGCCTGGCAAGATAAAGATAAAATGTTCTGATCTTTCCAACTTAAAGTGTGATTACTACCAACATCTGGGAGCTGAAACAAACAAGAACCCATAATAATATAATTTGTGTTCAAGATGTGACAAAGAATTGATATTCAAAACATCTCAATGTAGTATGGGGTTTATGTTCCACATTTTATTTTACAAACATATTTCACTGTTACACTTTATACCTATCACATGAATCACAGCACTTCATAGGCATGAGAAAGGGGAACCTTGGTGATTGTTATTTAATGAATATTATGGATTTGAAAAAATATGCTCTGTTTTTACAAGTGTGGGATTCTGCGCTTGATTGAAGTGTTGAATTCGATGAGATGGTGTCCAGCTTTGGCATTTCTCCAGATCTAGAAATATTATTGTTCCAAAGGCTAGATGTTTGTAAAATTTACTTATGCAATATAATTTTTAAAATGGAAGTTCCATCACCATCAGTGTGCAACAAGTCTAACCCCAAAATGATCTGTGAATCTCTTTAAAGATTAAATCAAACGTGAAATTTCCAGGAGTCACACAAACAATTGAGGGATGGAATTATACTTCCAATTAACTTCCCGCGATATTTTAGAATAACAGCAAATATGTTTGAAGTATCTACCCCATAAGAATGTGATCATGCCTTTTTTGTAGGTGAGTTTATCACTTCATTCTCACTGCCAGAACAGATGATAACTGCACTGATAATTGGCATCGCCATCTGTAGCAGTGTTACTGTACCTGAGAACATAGGCAAGCAGTAGACGTGAGTGAGGTTGCCAGGGATTCAAGCAACAGAATTTGTATTAGAGAATACATCTTATGTTAAAGATTTGTTTTTTTGCAACCGTCTGCTGAAACGAGGAGCGTTTGGAAAGGGGTAAATGTAGAAAATTCTGGAAATACTCATCGGGTCAGGCAGCATCTGAGGAGAGGGAAACAGAGTTAACATTTCTAGCCAATGACCGTTCATCTGGACGCAGGTTTTGTTTGTACATTTCTGGAGAAAGCTAGTTATTTTGTACTTTGTGTTGTTCTGGCATTCTGATAGATGAATCTATCTGGCTGACACTGTGGGATGAATTTTTACCAATAGTATGGGGGTGGCCTGGGAGTGGGGAGGCGGGAAGGCTGGCTAAATAGTGCGAGCTGGTGTCGGCTGTTGGTAAAATGGCATACAGTGCCTTCAACAAGGAAAAAACGACATGAGAATCATTGCAGAGGTGTGAGCAAACAACTGGACACTAACCCAAACCAACCTAGCAGCTTTACCTCCAAATCCACCATTACAGCTGCGAAACAGATCTTCACCAGAAAGGAACATCACCATGGTCTTCCTGACCCTTCAAGCAATCCTTCTTCCTGGACCTTTCCACTCCTATTTCTCCACACTGAATGTTTGATTGCTAACCTTTTTGGCTTATTTTCTTCTCCAGCCCATGTTAGTGATTTTTGCGAAGAATCCCCATCATTTGTGCCAATGTCTGTCAATAAAGTCTCAGCAATTGGCATCAAAATTACAGTGGAACTAACTGTGCTCACCATTACTTAAGAGAAAGTGCCACAGCAGATGTGTGATTTGTTACAGTCTGAGATACAACCTCTCCTCAATTTGGCCTATGAAAATGGCATCTTGCTGACTGCACCACCATTGAAATGTATTGAATGGTGCGAGGCTACTGTACTTGTGTGGTAGGTACAAACCAAAAATGCCACAAAAATTTAAGCTTGGTCCATTTCAAATTTAAGGAGTTTTTTTAACGACACGATAAGTTTTAATTGCTTCCAGTCAACCTCTCTGGCACTGAAAGTTAACTATTACAAGTGTGGAGCTTCATTCCTTATGTGAGGACTAAATTGTTTTTGGAGTCAGCGGTCAGTTGGTAGCACTTTCTCTTCTGAGTCAGAAGGTTGTGGGTTCAGGTCCCCATTTCAGAGACTTGAGCGCAAAAATCTAGGCTGACACTTCAGTGCTGCACTGTTGGAGATTCTGTCTTTCAAATGAGAATTCAGCTAGGGTCTCATCTACTCTCTTAGGTGGAGATAAAATATTCCATGGCAGTATTTTTAAGAAGTACAAGGTTCCTGGTGTCTTGGCCAATATTTGTCACCCAATCGATATTGCTAAGGGAAATGATCTGCTTGAGTTATATTGCTGTTTGTGGGAGACTGCTGTGAGCAAATTAGCTATTATGTTTCATACATTACAACAGTGAATACACCTCAAAGCATTTCATTTACTGTAATTACATTTTGGGACATCCTGTGGTTATAAAAGATGCTTTAAAATGCAGGTCTTCTTTTGTTTTGTCATGAAGCTATTAATGTATATAATATTTTAGAAAATATTTTTCTTTCAAAACACAGGTTTAATCTGTGGGTGTGTCTTAACTGGATTAAAGGCAGCTAGTCTGGGTGCTAGTTTCAGATGTAAACAGAGAGATAGAGTGCATTGCATTTTTTAAATAGAGCATTCAAGAAGTAGGGTGACAACATGATGCCTTTCTAGCAGTTACCATGCAATATGTTTATATTACTAATAAAATTGGTATTATGAAAGGGGTTTCATTGTTAAAAGGTAAAGTTCAAAGAGGTTGTTGATACAATGAGAATTAACATTCAATGGGGCTGGGAGGTATAACTTCAGTAGTTTTCGGGTGTCCAGGCAGAGGCAATATAAGATCAAAAGGCAGCTGTAAGCCTTCAACTGGCTCCATAGTGAAAAGAACCTCATTGTGAATTCGTAAGGTGAAAATGCTTTGCCTGGTGTTTGGTTAAGTCTACGGGTTGCTGTTGCCTTAACGGAGATCAGTTTGGGGATTCATTAAAAGTTATGATGTAGTAATTTGTAGCCACGCACACATGTTATAACCTGTGTAAATTAATAAAATGTTTCATTTAGTTTAATGTAAAACCTCGAGAACTAGTGGTCTGATTCCTGAATTTAGAGTCGCATCTCAAACATAACGCTTAAAATGATTAATTATGACAGTTATTTAAAGTTTCCCTCTGGGATTTTTAAATAACAGCTTTACCAGCTGCATCGGTCATAACAGTTTAAAGAAATACTTATTAACTTTATCTGTCTCCTTTTTCTCTCTTGATCTAATCTTTCTTTCCTTCTCTTCTTTGCACATTTTGTGCTTGATTTTATATTGACTTCATCATTCTAACTTACAGTTCTGACAATGCGCTGTACATTTCACATTCCTTCAGTCCCATCGGCTGAGGAGATACACAGTGCCTACCCTGTTCACTCAGGTCCCAGATGCCCCTTTCTTAGGGAAGGGCTTCCCAGGCTGTGGGTTGTGACCCCGAACGGGGTCACGCAGTGAGAATTTGGGATTGCGAGCTCCGAGGCAGCAATGGCCCCCGTGGAGCTTGGGCTGATTTCAGACAGCGGTGAGGCCCCTTTAAATGCTTGCTTATCTATGTTGACGAGCATGGCCGAATGGATGGCTCTCTGGTGCCTGATGTTGCTGCAAAACAATCCCGGCGACAGGAGGTCTTTGTTCCCTTTTGGAGAAACTCTGCCTTCTCATCAATCCCCACCATGTTCAATTCCTGTTCCCCCATCCGCCTAGTCAAGAACTAAAGGCCCCCTTGCCACCTCAACATGAGGTCACCCTCCATGCTCGCCCTCCCCAGAGACCACTCAGCAACTGAAGCCTCACCTCGGCTGAAGAACCGAAGTCTACCCACCACCCCCGCCCCCCACCACCACCCTCCCACCATCCCGCCCCCCTAGCCAGCTCAAGAGCTCTTGAGGCGCCCATGTTTTCAGTCTGGGGGTCTCACATATTCGGAGGCATTAAAATGGGGTCAGACTGGGGAAAGAGTTTGGGAAGCTCTTGCTTTGGAGAGTGCTGTGCCATTGCCATCTCACACTTCCAGAAGCTTGCCCCATGAAATGTAACAGAGAGTTAACACATAACGGCATGGCGAAATAACCACAGCCGTCATTTATTGCTTGGTTACAGGAACTTTTGGGGTATTATTTACTTCAAGGGACGCCTTCTTTGCAAAGTAAACTTGAAATTAATAACAAAAGGTGGGAGTGATTATGGTCATTTTTGTCTCCTCATTCAAGGCGTATCCCTATGGATACTGGGAAGGAATAGGGTTAGGGTTGAGCTCAAGAACCAGCAGGAAAGAGAATTGTGGCTTCCGTTTGAAGTTTAGTTTGTTCCCACTAAAAATTCACTCCAAATCTTATCCGCTGCTTTCCTTGAATAATACAGGAGGAAGTGACTTAAATAAAAAGGGTTTTATCTTGAAACTTTCACTTGTGGAGATTTACATTCTTTAAAATCCCAGAGGGGGTAAGTTGAAGCCAAGTCCTTTTGCTTAATTGTAACAACAGATGTATTAATAGGAAGCTGATGATAAACAGGATCCAGCTATTGTACTTCGCATGGTCAGAAGTATACTAGGCCGGAACTTGCTGTCAGGAATAATGGCAAGGTTAATGGTGCTCGTGGTTATTTTAGAATCAATGATGCAGCAACCACAGGCAAGGAGCAGATACATGGTGAAATATGAATACCCAAAGTTCGAAAAAAAACATCATAAGAATGGCAGCTCATCCTTTGCCTCCCATTTTTTTGTGAAGAAATTTGCAGAATTTTCCCATTAATTTCTCCACAGACAGACAATTGTTGTCATTACAAGCACAGATACCCCTTAAGTAACATGATTTTTCTTTCAATTTATTAGTTCACGGGATGTGGGCGTCGCTGGCTAGACCAGCACTTATTGCCCATCCCTAATTGCCCTTGAGAAGGTGGTGGGTGAGCTGCCCTCTTGAACCGCTGCAGTACCTGTGGTGTAGGTACACCCACAGTGCCGTTAGGGAGGGAGTTCCAGGACTTTGACCCAGTGACAGTGAAGGAACGGTGATATATTTCCAAGTCAGGATGGTGAGTGACTTGGAGGGGAACTTCCAGGGTGGTGGTGTTCCCATGTGTCTGCTGCCCTTATCCTTCTAGATGGTAGACGTCGTGAGTTTGGAAGATGCTGCTGAAGGAGCCTTGGTGAGCTTCTGCAGTGCATCTTGTAGCTGGTACACACTGCTGTTACTGTGCGTTGGTGGTGGAGGAAGTGAATGTTTAAGGTGCCAATCATGCAGGCTGTTTTTTTCCTGGATAGTGTCGAGCTGGTCTCATCCAGGCAAGTGGGGAATATTCCGTCACACTCCTGACTTGTGCCTTGTAGATGGTGGACGGGCTTTGTTGAGTCAGGAGGTGAGTTACTCACCGCAGGATTTCTAGCCTCTGACCTGCTCTTCTAGCGACAGTATTTATTTGGCTAGTCCAGTTCAGTTTCTGGTCAATTGGAAACCCCAGGATGTTGATAGTGAGGGATTCAGTCATGGTAATGCCATTGCATATCAAGGGGAGATGGTTAGATTCTCTCTTGTTGGAGATGGTCATTGCCTGGCACTTGTGTGGCACGAATGTTACTTGGCACTTATCAACTCAGGCTTGAATGTTGTCCAAGTCTTGCTGCGTTTGGACACAGATTCCTTCAATACCTGAGGAGTCGTGAATGGTGCTGAACATTGTGCAATCATTTGCAAACATCCTCACCTCTGACCTTATGATGGAGGGAAGGTCATTGATGAAGCAGCTGAAGATGGCTGGGCCGAGGACACTGCCCTGAGGAACTCCTGCAGCCTGGGACTGAGATGATTCACCGCCAACTGCCACAACCATCTTCCTTTGTGCTAGGTATGAATCTGACCAGTGGAGGGTTTTCCCCCTGATTCCCACTGACTCCAGTTTTGCTAGGGCTCCTTGATGTCACAATCTGTCAAATGCTGCCTTGATGTCAAGGGCAGTCACTCTCACCTCACCTCTGGAGTTCAGCTGTTCTGTCCATGTTGGACCAAGCCAGTAGTGAGGTCTGGAGCTGAGTGACCCCGGTGGAACCCAAACTGAGCATCGGTGAGCAGGTTAACACTGAGTAAGTGCTGCTTGATAGCACTGTTGATGACACTTTCCATCATTTCACTAATAATCGAAAGTGGACTGAGGAGGTGGTAATTGGCCAGGTTGGATTTGCCCTGCTTTTTGTGTACAGGGCACGCCTGGACAATTTTCCGCATAGCCGGGGAGATGCCAGTGTTGTAGCTGTACTGGAACAGCTTGGTTATGGATGTGGCAAGTCTTCAGCACTTTTGACCGGAATATTGTCAGGGCCCATAGCCTTTGCACTATCCAGTGCCTTCAGCCATTTCTTGATATAACATGGAGTGAATCAAATTGGCTGAAGACTGGCATCTGTGATGCTGGAGACCTCCGGTGGGGTGGAGAAGGGTGGGGGGGTGGTGGGTGGGTGGGTCGGGGGGGTTGCGAGATAGATCATCCACTGAAGGTTGTTGCAAATGCTTCAACAATATCTTTTGCACTGACGTGCTGGGCTCCTCCATCAGTGAGGATGGGGATATTATTGGAGCCTCCTCCTCCAGTGAATTGCTTAACTGTCCGCCACCATTCACAACTTGATCTGGCAGGACTGCAGAGCTTAGATCTCATCCGTTGGTTGTGGGATCGCTTAGCTCTGTCTATCACTTGCTACTTCCACTGTTTGGCACGCAAGTAGTCCTGTGTTGTAGCTTCACCAGGTTTTAGGTATGCCTGGTGCTGCTCCTGGCATACCCCCTTGCACTCTTTATTGTACCAGGGTTGATCTCCTGGCTTGATGGTAATGGTAGAGTGGGGGATATGCCGGGCCATGTGGTTACAGATTGTGATTTAATACAATTCTGCCGTTGCTGATGGCCCACAGCGTCTCATGGATACCTCGTTTGGAGTTCCTCGATCTATCCCATTTGCTGCAGCCTACCAATACCGTCATGGACAGATGCATCTGTGACAGGTAGCTCGGTGAGGACAAGGTTTTCTCACCACCTGCCACGGGCCCAGTCTAGCAGCTATGTCCTTCAGGACTCAGCCAGCTCAGTCATTGCGGTGCTATCGAGCCATTCTTGGAGGTGGACATTGAGGCCCTCACCCAAGGTGCATTCTGTGCCCTTGCCACCCTCAGTGCATCTTCCAATTGGTGATCAACATGGAGGAGCACTGATTCTCCTGAGTGCTGAGGGCAGGGTAGTGTGGTAGTGGAGGTTGTGGTATGTGGTAATCAGCAGGAGGCTTGCTTGCCATGTTTGACCTGATACCATGAGACTCCATGGAGTCGATGTTGAGGACTTCAAGGGCTGCTCTCTCCCATCTGTATACCACAGTGCCGCCACCTCTGGTGATGGTGGTGACTGGAACAATGTCTGTCAGGAATGATTCAGTCAGACTGTTGCTTGATTAGTCTGTGAGGCAGCTCTTCCGATTTTTGCACAAACCTCCAGATGTTAGTAAGGAGGACTTTGCAGGGTCAATAGGCCTGGGTTTGCCATTGTCGTTTCCGGTGCCTAGGTCGATGCCAGTTGTTCTGTCTGGATTCATTCCTTCTCTTCTTCATCGCAGTTTGATACACCTGAGTGAGTGGCTTGCCTGGCCATTTCAGAGGGCAGTTAAGACTCAACCACATTGTGTGGGCCTGGAGTCACATATCAGCCAGACCAGGTAAGGATGGCAGGTTTCCTTCCCTAAAAGGAGAATCAGATGGGTTTTTAACGAAAATCGATGATTGTTTCACGGTCACCATTACTGAGACTAAATTTTAATGCCAGGTTTAATTATTGAATTTAAATTTCACCAGCTGCTATGGTGGGATTTGAACTCATGTCCCCTCATGTCACCTGGGCCTCTGGGTTATTGATCCAGGGACATCACTACTACACCACCACCCCTACTGATGTGCATTAATAACTGTCAATCAACCTCTCTGCACTGAAAAATGACGATTACAAATGTGGAATCTCAATGCTAAAGCCACTGCCCTCTGTGTCTGCCAGGCTGTGTCTTTTGTTAATTGAATATCTTGTTCAGCTCTAACAAATAGAGTGTCTGTGACCCTGTGAGATGCTGTGTTGTGTAGCCGTTTGTGAGATGCCAGCAAGGACCGCAGCTGGTTCTTGGAAGGAGCCTGAAGCCGCAGTGACTTTGACGGTTACTGGCAGGGCATGGCGAGCAGTGCGGCAAGGTGTGAGGTCTCCATGGCGAGGGCACAGATATCTGCGCCCATCTGCCTGGAGGGTTGCAATCTTATTGACATTGGTCCTCAGTCATCCTCCAGGCAGTGCCGTCTTCATTGGTAGATCGTATACTGAGGGTTTGGTACACCGGGTATTTCTTACCCTCATCCTTCTCCTCTTCCCAGCTGATGCCAGGGCTCCACAACCTACCCGCAGAGGGTGTTGCTCCTCCTCGCCACTGAAGTTTGTGACCCTATTGCCAGATACAGCCTTCCTTTCATTCAGGTGGTCCCCACAGCTACCTTGCCCCCCCCATCCTCTTATGGACCTGTAATGCCTGGAGGGCAACAGTCCCTTGCAATGCATGAGTGCTTAATGCCCACTTTTCTGGCCAGCTGCGATGAGCTGACGGTATCACTTTCCCAACAGCTGAGTCCCCCTCAGTGCTGTCCGCTCTTTAATTGGATCAAGCTAACTCCCTGGAGTGGCTAAGCCCAGCTCCATGCAGCTGGTGAGCCCCCGCTTTCACAATCCCAACTGGCTACTACAGTAGATCAGGTGAGGAACCCCCCTCACAGTCACACCCTGGTGAAACTTTTTTCTTGATTCTTTCACAGGGCGCGAGCATCACAGGCAAGGCCAACAGGGGAGATGTTGGTGTAGCAGTTACATCACGGGGCTAGTAATCCACAGACTTAGGCCAATGCTCCAGCAACATGAATCTCGCCGCGGCAGCTGGTGGAATTTGAATTTTGTTGATAAATCTGGACTGTAAAGCGAGAGGCAGCGACCATGAAACTATCATCAATTGTCCCAGGACCCATCTGGCTCACCAATGCCCTTTAGGGACGCAAACCCGCCTTTCATACCGGGTCTGACCTACTTCCGATCCCAGACCCACAGCAACGTGGCTGACCCTGAAAAAGCCCCCCCCCCCCCCCCCCCCACCCACTGAGGAGGCCGAGCAAGGCGCCCAGTTCGAGGACAGCTCGGGGATGCTGGCCTTGCCTGCGAGGCCCACACCCCGCGAAAGAAAGCATGGTTGCCCGTCCCTAATCGCCCTTGAGCTGAGGCCATTTCGGGAAGGTGGGGGGTGGGGGGTGGGGGGTGGGGGTGGGAACTTACCAGCAACGGTCCCAGGAACGATTCCCCCAACACCTCTCTCCACACCACCCCCACCTCTCCCCACCACCCCTCCCTCGCCCCCTCCCCCTCCCCAGCACCCCCCCTCCCCCTCCCCCTCCCCCCCCCCCACCCCCTCCCCAGTGAAGTTTGGGAGCTCAGTCCATGGAAACTCAGTGCCTCTCCTCACAGACACTGTCTGGTCTGTTGAGCATTTCCAGCATCTTCTGTTTTTATTGCCTGACCATTTCTTCCATGTTGCTATTGTTATTTTGCTGCCACATGCAGCTGAAATTTAACAGCTGTGAATTACTTCATTACAACTGGTTTGTGTCATTTTAAAGTGCAAATGGTTGAGAGGCGGGGCAGGGGCGGGACCAGGGCGGGGCAGGGGCGGGACCAGGGCGGGGCTGGGGCCGGGGGGCGGGGCTGGGGCCAGTGGGGGGGGGGGTGGGGCATCGGGGGCGGGGCTAAGGCTGGGGCCGGGCAGGGTGGGACGGGGCGGAATGGGACGGGGCGGGGCTGGGGGCGGGGCTGGGGGCGGGGCGGGGCCAGTGGGGGGGGGTGGGGCGTCGGGGGCGGGGCTAAGGCTGGGGCCGGGCCGTGCAGGGCAGGGCGGGGCCGGGCCGGGCCGGGCCGGGTCCGGAACTCGAGGTCCGGCTCCTGGGAGCCGCCGGGCGCTTTTGTGGACGGTCCAGGTGCAGCGGGTCGGGTGTCCGGGTAGAGTCAGGGATGGTGGGGAAGGAGCGGAGGTTCCGCCACAGGCTGCACTCGGCTGCGGTGAAGCTCAACGAGGAGGCCTCGGCACCGAGCCAGCCGGAGCCGCGGGCTGGGCCTCCCCCCGCGGCGGACAGGAAGATCCCGAGGGGGGTGAGCGACGGGGGAAATGGGGAAGAGGAGCCGCCAACCGGCTTGTTTTGTAGTGATAGAGAGGATGAAGGAGGGGATGAGGGTGGAGAGGAGGAGGAGAGGTGAGGATGAGGGAGGGCATGAGGGTGGAGAGGAGGGGGGGATGGGAGTGGAGAGGAGGAGGGAATGGGAGAGGAGGGGATGAGGGTGGAGAGGAGGAGGGGATAGGAGAGGGAAGGATGAGGGTGGAGTGGAGGAGGGGATGGGAGAGGGAAGGATGAGGGTGGAGTGGAGGAGGGGATGGGAGGGGGAGGAGGAGGGGATGGGAGAGGGGAGGAGGAGGAGGGGATGGGAGAGGGGAGGAGGAGGAGATGGGAGAGGGGAGGAGGAGGGGATGGGAGAGGGGGGGAGGAGGAGGGGATGGGAGAGGGGGGAGGAGGAGGGGATGGGAGAGGGGGGAGGAGGAGGGGATGGGAGAGGGGGGAGGAGGAGGAGATGGGAGAGGGGAGGAGGAGGAGATGGGAGAGGGGAGGAGGAGGAGATGGGAGAGGGGAGGAGGAGGAGATGGGAGAGGGGAGGAGGAGGGGATGGGAGAGGGGATGGGAGAGGGGAGGAGGAGGGGATGGGAGAGGGGGAGGAGGAGGGGATGGGAGAGGGGAGGAGGAGGGGATGGGAGAGGGGAGGAGGAGGGGATGGGAGAGGGGAGGGGAAAGGGGATGGGAGAGGGGGAGGAGGAGGGGATGGGAGAGGGGGAGGGGAAAGGGGATAGGAGAGGGGGAGGAGGAGGGGATGGGAGAGGGGGAGGAGGAGGGGATGGGAGAGGGGGAGGAGGAGGGGATGGGAGAGGGGGAGGAGGAGGGGATGGGAGAGGGGGAGGAGGAGAGGATGGGGGATGGGAGAGGGGTGGAGGGGAGGAGGAGGGGATGAGGGTGGGGAGGAGGAGGAGGGGATGAGGGTGGGGAGGAGGAGGAGGAGGGGATGAGGGTGGGGAGGAGGAGGAGGAGGGGATGAGGGTGGGGAGGAGGAGGAGGAGGGGATGAGGGTGGGGAGGAGGAGGAGGAGGGGATGAGGGTGGGGAGGAGGAGGAGGAGGGGATGAGGGTGGGGAGGAGGAGGAGGAGGGGATGAGGGTGGGGAGGAGGAGGGGATGAGGGTGGGGAGGAGGAGGGGATGAGGGTGGGGAGGAGGAGGGGATGGGAGAGGGGAGGAGAGAGGGGAGGGGATGGGGGGAGGAGGGGGGGATGGGAGAGGAGAGGAGGAGGAGGGGATGAGGGTGGAGAGGAGGAGGAGGGGATGAGGGTGGAGAGGAGGAGGAGGGGATGAGGGTGGAGAGGAGGAGGAGGGAGGATGAGGGTGGAGAGGAGGAGGAGGGGGGATGAGGGTGGAGAGGAGGAGGAGGGGAGATGAGGGTGGAGAGGAGGAGGAGGGGGGATGAGGGTGGAGAGGAGGAGGGGGGATGAGGGTGGAGAGGAGGAGGGGGGAATGAGGGTGGAGAGGAGGAGCAGGAGGGGATGAGGGTGGAGAGGAGGAGCAGGAGGGGATGAGGGTGGAGAGGAGGAGCAGGAGGGGATGAGGGTGGAGAGGAGGAGCAGGAGGGGATGAGGATGGAGAGGAGGAGCAGGAGGGGATGAGGGTTGAGAGGAGGGGGGGATGAGGGTGGAGAGGAGGAGGAGGGGGAGGCTGGAGAGGAGGAGGAGGGGATGAGGGTGGAGAGGAGGAGGAGGGGATGAGGGTGGAGAGGAGGAGGAGGGGATGAGGGTGGAGAGGAGGAGGAGGGGATGAGGGTGGAGAGGAGGAGGAGGGGATGAGGGTGGAGAGGAGGAGGGGAGGGGATGAGGGGGAGAGGAGGAGGGGGAGAGGAGGAGGAGGGGATGAGGTGGAGAGGAGGAGGGGATGAGGGTGGAGAGGAGGAGGGGATGAGGGTGGAGAGGAGGAGGGGATGAGGGGGAGAGGAGGAGGAGGGGATGAGGGGGAGAGAAGGGGGAGGGGATGGGAGGGGGAGGATGAGGGTGTGAGGAGGGGGAGGGAATGGGATGGGGGGAGGATGAGGTTGGAGAGGAGGAGAGGGGAGGATGAGGGTGGAGGGGAGAAGGGAAGAGGGGGAGGGGTAGAGGGTGGAGGGGTGGATGAGGGAGGGATGGAGAGTGAGGGGGGATGGGGATGAGGTGGGAGGGAAGGGAGTAGGGAATGTGAGGGGATGAGGGGGAGTGGTGGGGGCAGAGTTTGGGTAGGGGGTGCGAAGGGGAAGGGGCGGAGGGGGTCGGAGAGGCAGGGAGTGGGGGTGGAGGAGGCAGGGGATGGGGGTAATGGAGGTGATGGGGCAGAGAAAGCGTGTGTTGACGGTGCTGACGTGAGGGGGAGAGGAGGAGGATGGTGGGGTCAGAGGAGGTGGTCGGGGTGGAGGAAGGGCAAGTGGTGGGGAACCAGAGATGGGGGAATGGGTTGAGGTGGTAGGGAGTGGAGGTGGAGTAATTTGAGGGGAGAGTGGAGGGATTGAGGGACTAGGGTATGGTATGGGTGGGGTGTGAGGATGGGGGTATGCGAGTGGAGTGGAGGGGGGCGTTGGGGAAGGGATAGTGCATTAATTGGAATAAAAAAGGGACTGTGCTGAGCTACTGGGAGAGTTTATTGTGGAGCTTTCCTCTTTGAGCTTGGTGCTAATGGTAAAGTGACAAACCATAAAATAACCTGATAAGCTAAGGAGCTACCAGTTGTGACCAAATGTCTTGTTTTCTGTTGCACTGTTCAGGAGACTGATCAATTGTCCACATCGCTGTTTGCTGGAACTATAATCGACCCAAAGACACTCGTTCGGAAGCTAGATGTTGATTGTAAGACTGTGGTGTCCAGCAAGAAAGGTAAGATTTAAAATCTCCGCTCTGCAGTTTGGTATGTATGCTTCGATATGTGAGTAACATCAAGGTTCTCAAACACGGTTCACAAACTCCTTGCATTGTGAAGAACAGCCTTGTTTGCTGGAGTTTTTTTTTTAAGAGTACTTTTGGGAGGTGATGCTTGAAAGTGATTTTTTTTGGCTTGGCAAACTCTGCTATGTTGGGTCAACCTGGATCAGTCCTGGTGATGAGCCATGTTACAGGGCATTGTGCAGCTTGGCAAAGCCATGACTCTGTCTAACTGTGAAGCTTGTGGCCAGTTTCGGAAAGTTACTTGGCAGTCAGATTCAGGCTGTAGTTCTGTCATTGCAGGGACCCTGCCACCAACACCCACCACCCCAGCCAGCAATCCAAGCAAACATTCATGCTTACCATTATACTTGGTGTTGACTCAGACTGCAGAATATTAAGCTTAAATCAGAATTCATTACATTTGGCCAATCCCTGAAATTTTACTGTTCTTCGACAGGCAGATACATCTCAAATGTCTGGATCTTTTTGGAGTTTAGGGACAACATTGGTGTGTAACTTCAGCTGAGTTTGTCTTTTCTCACCCCTGTTGATGTTTATGCAAAATTGATTTATGTCAGTTTCGTGCATAGACTCCCATGATGTTTACACCATTCACCAAGATTCCTTTCTGCACAATGCAGTCCATGAAACTCTCGACCATTGTTTGAGAACGCCAAGATTATGTGATTTGCATGTAACAAAAGCACAAATGTGACTGGTACCTCATAGTGCCCGCAAATGTTAATAAAGATTTTCAAGGTAATCATTTTGTGATGGTGCTCTGGTGAATTCCATGCTGAGGCAAGTGTTCATGAGGAGCAAGATGCTGTATCGCAACTAGTCCGTTATTGTCAGTTCTACCTGCGTAGCTACTGACAGCATGAGTGCGCCTCCCACCACTGTACTGAGCATCACAGATGAACTTGAATGAAATGAAGATAAATGGACTTCCCAATGGCTCAGTGAATAGCCGAGGTACACAGACCAAAGTTCACTCCCGAGTTGAACTAGTTAAACTCAGGCAGGACAGAGACTGTAGTTTAACATTTTGCTTCCGTGCCCTTGATTTTGGAGAGGGTAAAAGTTAAAAGGAAGAATAAGACTTGCATTTATAAAGTGCCTTTCACAACTTCAGAACGTCCCAGAGTGCTTTACAGCAGTGAAGTACTTTTGGCATGTAGCCACTGTTGTGATGTAGGAAGTGTGATGGCCAGTTTGCAAACTGCCAGCTCTTAGCAACAAATGATATAGAGCAAATAATCTTTTGTTTCTTCTTGTCTGTGATGTTGATTGAGCAACAAATATTGGCTGGAATGCTGGGGAGAACTCTGCTGCTGTTCTTCAAAATAGTGTCATGGGATCTTTCACTGCTTTGCAGAGCACTGACCACATAGGTAGTCTTTGGGCCTGACCAGCAACTCATTATTTTTTTTGGCTGCTGTTGAAAGATACCAAGGAATTAGAAAGGGAACAAAATACAACTGCAGCTGAAACTGTGCAGTTAACAAAACTGGTGTGAGGGGGATAAAAAGGTTAGTGATTGTCAGGATTTACAAATTCTGGATTGATTGCCTTTTGGATAAATTAAGTCATGCTCCCCTGCACCTCTATTATATTCACCGCCACATACCCAACCCTTTGCAGGCTTATTGGAACCAAAAATAAATGTTAAGAAATGTAAGTATTCATCAACGTGATTATTTTCCAATCTTTTGATTTTTGAACTGAATGTTGGTTTCCCTTTTATTTCCCGTTATTCTCTCTTGGGATGTATGTTTCACTAGTGAGACTGGCATTTGTTGCCCATCCCTAATTGCCCTTGAACTGAGTGGCTTGCTCAGGCCATTTCAGAGGGTAGTTAGGTCAAACCAGGTAAGATTTCCTTCCCTAAAGGACGTTAGTGAAGCAGATGGTAGTTTCATGGTCACCATTACTAAGACGAATTTTCAATTCCAGATTTATTAGTTGAATTTAAATTCCACCAGCTGCCATTGTGGGATTTGAGCCATGTCCCCAGACCATTAGCCTGTGTCTCTGGATTACCAGTCCAGTGACTACACCACTATGCCACAATCTTCCCCTGTACTGAATAAGATAGGCTTTATTTATATAGTTCCTTGTCTCCTAAGTGCTTTATAACTCAAATTATTTTTGATGTGCAGCCACAGTTGTGGCAAAAATGGCACCCTCTTATGGAAAGTCAGATCCTGGTATTTTTGGTTGTGCTAGAGGGACAAATGCTGGTCAGGACATTAGGAGGACTTCCCTTCCTTGACTAAATGTCATGGGATCTTTTATTTTCATTGCATAAACTGCCAGGTTTAAGTTTATATCCGTTCAGTTCAATATGTTCCCCGAAGGATGTCAGCCGCAGCGCTACAGCTTTCCTGCATTCCTGTACTTGTGTGTAACATTGGATTCTGTGCTGTATTCAGAGAATGTTGTCAAGTGAGTCACACGGACACTTAAACTACAAGTTAATTGCTTCAATAATATTTTGAAGTATCTGTCCTCACCTGTTGTGCCTTGTGTTAGTTTTAACTTCATAGAAAAATTTAAACCACAACTACCTAATATCCGATTTAAGGAGGAGCAGTGAAGCACAGTACTAAGGAGCCGAGCTTTATTTGTGGGTCAGTCACGTAGTCTGTTTGAGCTCTTTCTGCTCTTGCTTCTCTGGAATGCTTAACGAAAAGCATGATTTGATCCTGCCAGTACGCTCTGGTATTTCTTCCAGTTCAACAGCTTTCCCAAAAGCCGGGAGCGTAGGAGGTTCGTGAATGCAAATTATATTGCTTCAATTCTGGCAGCTGCTGTTCAAGTGGAGCTTTATATCTCTTTAAAAACAATCTTTTTTTAAAAAATACATGGAATGGATAGCAGAGAAACAGGACTTTCAGTCCAACTTATCCATTACTTTTCATTAATTTGTAAACTATTTGCAAATTGCAGTGTTTTACTATTTGCAAATTGCAGTGTTTTACTGTTTTATGATTTGCTGACCCCCTTGTGCAGTCTTCTCTGGAAGCTCATCATTGTCGTGTCTTCATTTTACCAACAGCTGCTGAGCTGCTGCACTGGGAAAATGTGCTGAAGATGAATTAATAGTTTAAGCAAACGTCTCGGTTAGCACATTGATTAAAATGTAATTCAACTCCTGGGTGACTTTAAGTACAAGATGATACCTCAAGTAAGCAAAATCATCTATGCGTTGAATTACATTTTAATCAACATGTCAACTGAGAATATACATCGGTCAGGAGCACCTGTTAGTAAAAACCCATCTTGCCAAGGGAAAAAAAATCACCACAGCATCTTAAATAAGCATTGATTTCTTCCATAGTGGTGGTATTTGCAATATAGATGTTTTTTAAAAAAGTGTGAACAGTTTGATGTGAACTTGCAACAACAATCCTGCAATGTTAACATGAAAAATTGCTGAAGTTACCAGGTAACATGTGACAATGTAGTTTAGGGTTGGTTCACTTCGAGCAGTGCAGGGCTAATTTAGCGGCTTTTTACTTTGTGTCAGCTTGACATGATTGCTACCCTTCCTTGACTTCTCTGTCTCCATTTTGGTGATAGGCTATCAACTAATGTTCATTATTAGCCCACTGACTCCCTCAGCTACGTTCACAACACTTCCTCACACCCTACTCCCTGGAAGATTTCCAATCCTTTCTCCCAGTTCCTCTGTCTCCGTCGCATTTGTTGTCATGCTGTCATCTTCCACATCAGTGCTTCTGAGATGTCAACTTTTTTTTTCCCCCACAACCGAGGCTTCCCCCTCCATCCCCCACCCCTCACCCCTGTGGTTGACAGAGCACTTGACCTTGTCTACCATACTTCCCACACTTCTGCTCTCACCCCTTCCCCTCCCTCCCTCCCTCCCAGAGCCATCCCTTGTCCTCTCCTTCAATCCCATATTCAACTGATCATTTTCTGCCACCTCCAGCGTGATGCCACCACCAAACGCATCTTCACTGCCCCTTAGCATTCCAAAGGGACCGTTCCCTCTGTGATACCCTGGTCTCACTCCTCGCTCACCCCTCCAATACTCTGTCCCCTCCCCACCTTTCCAAGCAAACACAGGAGATGTAATATCTGCCCCATTACCTCCTCTCCCCTCACTGTCCAAGGCCCCAAACACCCCTTCCAGATGAAACAGCAGTTTGCAGGCACTTCTTTCAATGTCGTCGACTGTATTCGCTGCTCACAAATATGGTCGTCTCTAAAATGGGGAGACCAAACGCAGATTGGGTGACCACTCTGCAGGACACCTCCGTTCAGGCTGCAAGCATGACCCTGAGCTTCCGGTGTCCAGTCATTTCAATCTTCCACCCTGCTCACACGCTATCTTCTCTGTCCTCAGCCTGATGCACTCATCCAGTGAGGCGCAACTTAAGCCTACCCGGCATATAAGACCCTTTTTAAGGTCTTGACTTGCAGAATGTGATCGCCCATAGGCTTTCCTATTTTACAAGTTCAGACCATTATTTCCTTACCTAGTATGCAACTCATGCTTGCAGTAGTTGCCCCAAAACCCTCTCACTTCTCTTCTAACTCTCCACTGCTGCCATTGCTCCCAAAAGCAGTAGGAGCACAGAAGGCGGCCATTTGGTCCATCATGTTGTGGCAGCCCTTTTGAAAGAGCTAACTAGTTAGCTAAACTCCTCTGCTCTCTCTCCCCTTTCCCTGCAATTTTTTTTCTCCCTCAGCTGGTTATCAAATTTTATTTTTTTGGAAGTTACAACAGACTCCGCTTCTACCGCCCCTTTTCAGGATGTGCATTCCAGGTCATAACTTTCTGCATAATGTTTTTTTTCCCCTCATCTCGTGTCTGCTGCTTCTGCCAATTACCTTCAATCTGGCTGTCGACCTCTGGAAGCATTTCTCCTGAACTCTTATCAAAATCTTTCGTGCTTTTGTGCGCTTCAAGCAAATCTCTTAAGCTCCTGTGCTCAAAGGAGAACAGCCCTTGTTTCATTCTCTCCACGTAGCTGTGAAGGGCTGCAACATGGTTGCACAGTAATCCATTTTTCAGGCCCTAGTCACGGACTGCGTTCTTGGTTCTGTTTCAGTCTGCATCATCGCCTTGGAGTTAGTTCAAATCAATTTGAGTATTAATACATGTACTCAGCCCAACCAGCAGATGGTGCTGAAGTAATGCTTCATTATAAGCAATCCGTAAGATTTGGTAGAGATGGTTTCAAACCGTCAAGCTGATGTGACTCTTTTGAGTCAAAACCAATAAAACTAAAATTAACCAAATCAGGGACAAAGTAAAAGGCAGCCCCCTGAAGGGGAAACTACAAAAACAAAAGACAAAATTCAAAGGAAACTTACGAACATGAAACCAAAATGTGATTAAGAGGGTCAATAAAACACCCCAGTCCCCATGGTGCAGATGAATCATGTTTTGTACTATAGCAGTAAATGTTCCATTCCTGAGAATTTGCAGTCAGTCTGGTATGTAGTGCTATGTTGCATGTGCTCCCAAGTTCTGTCATCCTATGTGGAGTTGTGAAAACAAGACAATGATAAAATGATTGCTTCAATCAAGCAAAGTCCATGTTAAGTGCAACATTGTTTAATGCTGCTGACCTCCTTTCATGGATACAAAAGTGTGAATTAGGAGCAGGAGTAGGCCATTTGGTCCCTCAAGCTCGGCCATTTGATAAGATCGTGGCTGATCTGATTGTGGCTTCATCTCCACTTTCCTGTTTACCCTCTATAACTCCCTTTTCAGTCAAGAATCTATCTAACCGAGCCTTAAAAATATTCAATGACCCAGCCTCCACTGCTCACTGGGGAAGAGAGTTCCACAGACTCAGGGCCCCCTGAGAGAAAAAAAATTCTGCTCAGCTCTGTCTTAAATGGGAGACCTCTTCTTCTTAACCTGTGTTCCCCTAGTTCTAAAGAAGAAGCATCCTACCTGTCAAGCCCCCTCAGGGTCTTTCAAGTTTGAATAAGATCACCTCTCATTCCTTTAAACTCCAATGGATACAGGCCCAACTTTTCCTTCATTCCTGGATTAAGCCGAGTGAACCTTCTCTGAACTGCTTCTAATGCATTTATATCCTTTCTCATTAAGGAGACCAAAACTGTGCACCATACTCCAGATGTGATCTCACCAAGGTCTTGTACATCTGCAGCAGAACTTCCCTACTTTTATATTCCATTCCCCTTGCAATAAGCACCGACATTCCATTTGCCTTCCTAATTACTTGCTGTATCTGTATACTAACTTTTTGTGACTCATGTACCAGGAGACCCAGGTCCCTCTGTACTGCAGAATTCAGCAATCTCTCTCCATTTAAACAATATTCTGCTTGTCTGATCTTCCTGCCAAAGCGGACAAGTTCACATTTCCCCACATTATACCCCATCTGCCAAATTTTTGCCCACTCATTTAACCTGTCTATACCCTTTTGCAGTCTCCTTATACCCTCTTCATGGCTCAGTAGCAATAACACCCCTGCCTATCTTTGTGCCATCAGCAAATTTAGTAACCATACCTTAATCCAAATCATTCATATGGAGTGTAAATAGTTGAGGCCCAGCACTGATCCCTGTGGCACTCCACTAGTTACAGCTTGCCCAACCCAACAATGACCCTTTTATCCCTACTCTCTGCTTCCTGTTAGCTAACCAATTCCTATCCATGCTAATATGTTATCCCCTACACAATGAGCTCTTGTTTTGTGTAGGAGATACACTGAAGTAAAACAAGTAAGATAATGTTGGGTGGTAGAGTGTGTCAAGTGCAAAATATTCTGAAACTTCCAAAATTCACTCTTAAAAATGTTCAAACGATCAGAACCATCTTTGTCCCTTTTTCTTGTGCAAGTTCCACTTAGAATGGGTTTCTATTACAGGTATATATTTCCAGAGTTTATAAGACATCAATAGTATTTTGCTCCTTAGCTAGCATATGCTACCTTGGAATATTTTTAATGTTTACATACTGGACCAATCAACTTAGAGTCACTGTACGGTACAACCATATTGTATGAGAGAGCTCCTTTTTGCCAGAGTTTGTGACAGATGCTACTGAATTCTTACTAACTTAACACAAATAATTCTTCATAAGGTTGCATTACTGTAATAGGTACATGTATTGAGCAGCAAGGTAACCATTGGCACTTTCTAATTGGTAAGAGTTTAATTTGTTAGAAGAGTTTGGGTTTATTTAAGCATTTTTTTTATTCATTCACTGGATGTGGCCATCCCTAATTGCGCTTAAGGTGATGGTAAGCTGCCTTCTTGAACTGCTGCAGTCTGTGTGGTGTAGGTACACCCACGGTGCTGTTAGGGAGGAAGTTCCGGGATTTTGACCCAGCGACAGTGTGATACTTTGGCAAAAGGTGGGTTTTGGTGGCTAAAATGGCAAAGTGCTTCATCATGTTATCCCTATGCAAAATTAAATTGACAGTTTGTGTTGAATGTTGCTGGCAAGTTAATAGCATTTTTGTGTTCTTAGGGTTAGACCAACTTTGTTGATGTACTCTTGGAACCTTCTGATATCTAAAAAAAAAAAATCACCTTTTAGTTGTGCTCTTTTGCTTCAGGCCCTGCTAACTTTGTGAATTTGTCGTTTTTGCTGTACTGGAGGGATGTGAGTCATTCACAATGGTGGACAATCACTATTACAAGTTTTCTTTGGTTAAGTTTTCTTTGGTTAAGTTTTCTTTGGTTAAGTTTTCTTTGGTTAAGTTTTCTTTGGTTAAGTTTTCTTTGGTTAAGTTTTCTTTGGTTAAGTTTTCTTTGGTTAAGTTTTCTTTGGTTAAGTTTTCTTTGGTTAAGTTTTCTTTGGTTAAGTTTTCTTTGGTTAAGTTTTCTTTGGTTAAGTTTTCTTTGGTTAAACATTGAGGATGCAAAGTTTATATCTGGAGGGCCGCTGGAAGCTCTTGATTGGCGCTTGTGGCACAGCCCGCACAGCATAATGTGCTGGGAAGGAGCTTGCATGGTATTCTATACGTGCACCCGAAACCTGTAACTTGGTACTGTCCTGACGTCAGTCAGTTCCACTAGCTGATTTGACATTCTTTATATTCTTTCATGGGATGTGGGTGTCAGTGGCGAGGCCAGCATTTGTTGCCCATCCCTTCTTGCTCTTGGACTGAGTGGCTTGCTCGGCCATTTCAGAGGACAGTTAAGAGTCAACCACACATTGCTGTGGAGTCACATGTAGGCCACACCAGGTAAGGATGGCAGATTTCCTCTTCTTTCACAAAAATCAGTGATAGTTGTTTTGGTCACCATTACTGAGACTAGCTTTATATTCCACAATTATTAATTGAATTTAAATTCCATCCACTTCCGTAGTGGGATTTGAACCCACGTCCCCAGACCATTAGTCTGGGCCTCTGGATCACTAGTCCAGTGACATTGCCACTACACCATGGTATCCCCATTTTATTGTAAACTGTGACCCCCGTAGGCCATCCATCAATACTTGTTTGTCACTCACCACAGAACAAGTGTTTAGCTGCAGAGGGCCAGACAGCAACTTGTAGATGATGTATTTTTGATTTAGTTATGCTTAGGTTGGGTTTATGGAAGAACTCTGCTTTTTTTTTTTGAGAACTGGTGTTTGAAATCAGCTAGGGCACAGGATTTGTTGCCTGAGGTACGGGAACTGTGGTTGTAATGCCTCTGGATGTGCGACATGAGATGATGCAGCAAGGGAAAGCTCTGTGAAGAGATAGGAAGAGGAGGGCTCTGCACAGAAGGCTCTACCTACCCCTGAGGGTTTTTCAGGAAAACTTCATTTAACTACATCTGATGGAGGAGGTGTATCAGGTTCAGCAAGGAGTAGGTCACTGAATTTTGCTATCTCCTACAAACCACAAAGAAATCTGGAGCCTCACGACGGTGCAGGGACAGCTCTGCCAGGGACCATCGATGTCACTGCCACCTTAAATATTTTTGTGCCCTTGTTTTTCTAGACTTAGTGGCAGCAGTCCAAGTGTGCAAGCATGAATCTCACAACCTCCATCTGAGTTTCCACTGTAGCACTGAGACGTTGGATGACTTCTGCCTGTGCTGTAGTAGAAGCTGAGAGTACAGCCACCAGATGCTCCATCATGGTTGTGCCCACTGTCTCACCGCTGACACTCGACGAGCCTGTAAGGCATGCCATGTGCCGGTACCTGAGCTGGCGGTATGTCAGGTCAAGTGATGCTGCTTCCTCAGCGCTGCTGTGGTGTTGCTGCTCCTCTTCCTCTTGCTCTTATGTAGGGGGGTTGGGAGGTGGGATGCTAGATGTGAGAGGGAGTTGAGAAGTGGCGGAGGGAAGTAACTTACCAACATCTTTGATGATCTTGGTGACACTGGATGTCACGGGCTCCATCGCAGCTGACCCTATGATACACAGCACAATCTTCTCCATCGGACTCAGTAGAAGGAGACGTGCCGGCCATTGCTGGTTCTTTGGTTCTCCCTCCTTTCGTGGACTACCTTGTGCTGTAAGAGAGTGGGTAGAGTGTCAGTGATAGTATTGCCATGTTGATGATGTGTGTGCGCCATAATTAAATGGAGGCCTGAGAAAGCTGTGAGAGTTGGATGTGAGACTGGCATTCCATTGGAAGGTTTTTGTGGGTGAGCTATAGTACGTGAAGGTTAGGCATGAATTCTGAGCACTCATGAATACTGCTGCGTGAGTGATGTGTGTACTGCATTGAGCAGCACAAAAGGCTGGTGAAAATGATAATAAGGCAATCTATGCCCACATGCAGCAAGTCCTTAATTAACATTTTGGGCTTGGGCTGGCAAGTAATAAGTAACATTGTGCCACACAAATGCCAGGTAATGAACATCTTCAATGAGTGAGATTCCAAGAGTCTCCCCATGACACTGAATGGGATTGTTATCGTTGAATACCTGCCATCATTAGGGATCTCACCATTGATCAGAAACCTAACTGGGCCAGTCATACAAATACTGTGATAACAAGAGCAGGTCAGAGGCTGGGAATTCTGTAGCAATAGAAAAACATCTCAACTTGCTACAGCCTGTCCACCATCTACAAGGCACAAGTCAGGAGTGTGTTGGAATACTCCCCACTTGCCTGGATGAGTGCAGCTCCCACAACACTCAAGAAGCTCAACACCATCCAGGACAAAGCAACCCGCTTGATTGGCACCCCTTCCACAAACATTCACTCCCTCCATCATCGACACACAGTGGCATCAGTGTGTACCATCTACAGGATGCACTGCAGAAACTCACCAAGACTCCTTCAACAGCATCTTCCAAACCTGTGACCTCTACCACCAATAAGGACAATAGACTCATTGGAATACCACTGGAAGTTCCTCTCCAAGCCACACACCATCCTGACCTGGAACTATATTGCCATTCTTTCACCGTAGCTGGGTCAAAAATCCGGAACTTCCTCTCTAACAGCACTGTGGGTGTAGCTACCCGACATGGGCTGCAGCAGTTCAAGAAGGCGGCTCACCATCACTTTCTTGAGGGCAATTAAAGATGAATAATAACTGTTGCCCTTGTCAGTGACATTCAAATCCTGTGAAAGGATATATTTTTTAAAAATGTGATGTGAAGATGCACTCGCTGACCTTGACCATGTATGCAAGGTTATTAAGCTTCTTTTGACAATGCTGCCACATCTTTGGGGCCAGACTCTGAGCATTGCCTTCTCTTGCCACCCTGTGCTCATTCCCTTTAGATGATGGTCCTCGAAGGTCTCCTGGCCTCTCTTCTGTCCACCTTGATTGCTAATGCTTCCAGCACTGCACCTGTGAACCTGGGAGCAGTAGCTGGTACTCCGTGTTCTTTCTTCAGATTTGCACAAATATCAATCTGTTGTTCAGTGCAGTTTCCTTTTCCAGAGGGACATTCCGCCTTTAAGAGCTCAAGTCTAGCTGAAGTAAGTGCTAGCTTAACTACTTAACTGCTCCTCCTGTAGAGCATACAGCCAGCAGCGTGGGTTGCACTGTGATGCATGCTGTAATCATTTAAATGAAGTAGCAGCATGAAATTTGTGCGCAACCTTCCTCCGTGCTAATGGGTGCAGGCAGGTCGTGGATCACAGCCCCTGTACTTAAACAATTTGGACCAATTTTCTAGCCTTGATCCCCTCTCCATCTCACAATCCCCAAGTCTTAAAACGCTTGAGGACAACTGACCACCTACCAATGTGTAAATCTATTTTGACATGTGTCAGGAATTCTGATAGATTTATGGTTGATGAGACACAGGGCTTTCTACCAGTGAGCATTCCTTAGCAACCAGCTTTTACTTGGAGCAATATTCTGACTTTATCTCCTTAAAAGACCCCTTTTGATTATTGAATGATCATGTTATCAAAGAGCTTTTGTGGTGCCAGTCACCAAGCTGCTTGCACAGCCATCCCTCGTGGCTATTGACTCATCTACGTCCAACATCTTGGTGCGGAGAGTGCAGTATTCCTAAAGGAGTATGAATCATCTGATGACTTTGATACAGCAGACCACTTCATCGAATCTCTGTGCTGCCCCTCATGTCAGATGGGAGGAAATGACAGCAGGGCTCAATTTCACTTATTTCAGTCGGAAGTGCTGGAGTCTGATTCACTGTCTTGGAGCAGCCCAAAAACTACCCACATTAAATCTCGCATCAGTCACCCCGAACCAAGTTGCCAGTCATCCATTCCACGTGGCAAGGACACCATTGGAAAAGAAAGTAAAACACATCATTATCGATAATGAACAGAAAAAACAACTGCAACAACATGCAGGACACAGCAGCCCTGATCTCTTCAAGATTATAGACTAGAGACAGCATTAAGGTGCCTGAAATGTGGCAAAGCAGTGGGATATGACAACATCCCACCAGAATCCCTGAAACAACTCTCACCCCCCTCATGCTTGTGCCTGGCTGACTCTGTTCTACACGAGTCATCAGCTCAAACTCACTCCCGAAGGTGTGGCGTATGCCAAAAATCATTGTCACCCCAAAACTTGGAAAGAATCTCACATTGGCAGCCAGCTATTGACTGATTTCACTACTTTCTGTGCTTTAAGGTCTTTGAGTGAGTGTCTTATCCTGCAAAGCATATCTCCGAAAGTAGAGACCATCTTTAATGTCAACCAAGCTGGTTTCCGTGAGGTGTGAAGTACCTGATCAAGTCCTGGCACTCGCCCCCTACATCAAAAATGGCTTTCAAAGGAACCTGAAGACAGGCACAGTGTTGCTGGCCCTCACAGCCGCCTATGACACAGTGTGACACACTGGCCTACTCCTTAAAGCTGTCCAAGATGCTTCCACCCTGGGTCGGGACAGTTGTTGAAACACTCCTTTGCAACAGATGATTCAGAGTCCACTTTGGGCAAGGGAGAAGTGCATGGAGATGACAGGCTAGTGGACTACCACAGGGCTCAGTGCCAGCCCCAACCCTCTTCAATGTCTATACAAATCACCTGCCAACAACCACATCCTGCAAGTAAGTTTATCTATGCTGATGACATCTGTTGTGCCACCCAAGCCCCATCCTTCTATACTCTGGACCAGATCCTTAACAGAGACGTTACAAAGTTGTTGGACTACAGCAGCACATAATGTCTCAGGTTAAATCTCTCTCATACCAAATCCAGTGTGTTCCACCTCCACAATGCCAGTGCCAAACAAGAACTGCATTTCCACATGTATGACCAGAGACTAAAGCATGATCCCAACCCAACATACCAGGATGGTCTGAGGGCCCTTAGCTTCTTCCTCGAACAGAAGCCCGAACAATCCCCATCCACCACTACTCTCCTCCGTCTGGCTGAAGTTCTCACGCTGAACAATTTCTCCTTCAACTCCTCTCACTTCCTCCAAATAAAAGGTGTGGCTACGGGTACCCACATGGGCCCCAGCTATGCCTGTCTCTTTATGGGGTATGTGGAACATTCCTTGTTGCAGTCCTACTCCGGCCCCCTTCCACAACTCTTTCTCCGGTACATCGATGATTACTTCGGTGCAGCTTCATGCTCTCGTCAGGACTTGGAAAAATTTATTAATTTTGCTTCCAATCTCCACCCCTCCATCATTTTCACGTGGTCCATCTCTGACACTTCCCTTCCCTTCCTTGACCTCTCTGTCTCAATCTCTGGTGATAGACTGTCCACCAAAATCCATTACAAACCCACCGACTCCCACAGCTATCTCGACTACAGCTCCTCACACCCCGCTTCCTGTAAGGACTCCATCCCATTCTCTCAGTTCCTTCACCTCCGTCGCATCTGTTCCGATGATGCTACATTCAAAAACAGTTCCTCTGACATGTCCTCCTTCTTCCTTAACCGAGGTTTTCCACCCACGGTCGTTGACAGGGCCCTCAACCGTGTCCGGCCCATCTCCCGCGCATCCGCCCTCACGCCTTCTCCTCCCTCCCAGAAACATGATAGGGTCCCCCTTGTCCTCACTTATCACCCCACCAGCCTCCACATTCAAAGGATCATCCTCCGCCATTTCCGCCAACTCCAGCATGATGCCACCACCAAACACATCTTCCCTTCACCCCCCTTATCGGCATTCCGTAGGGATCGCTCCCTCTGGGACACCCTGGTCCACTCCTCCATCACCCCCTACTCCTCAACCCCCTCCTATGGCACAACCCCGTGCCCACGCAAAAGATGCAACACCTGCCCCTTCACTTCCTCTCTCCTCACCGTCCAAGGACCCAAACACTCCTTTCAAGTGAAGCAGCATTTCACTTGCATTTCCCCCAACTTAGTCTACTGCATTCGTTGCTCCCAATGTGGTCTCCTCTACATTGGAGAGACCAAACGTAAACTGGGCGACCGCTTTGCAGAACACATGCGGTCTGTCCGCAAGAATGACCCAAACCTCCCTGTCGCTTGCCATTTTAACACTCCACCCTGCTCTCTTGCCCATATGTCTGTCCTTGGCTTGCTGCATTGTTCCAGTGAAGCCCAACGCAAACTGGAGGAACAGCACCTCATCTTCCGACTAGGGACTTTACAGCCTTCCGGACTGAATATTGAATTCAACAACTTTAGGTCGTGAGCTCCCTCCCCCATCCCCACCCCCTTTCTGTTTCCCCCTTCCTTTTTTTTTCTAATAAATTATAAAGATTTTCCTTTTCCCACCTATTTCCATTATAAAAAAAACCCCACTAGAGCTATACCTTGAGTGCCCTACCATCCGTTCTTAATTAGCACATTCGTTTAGATAATATCACCAACTTTAACTTTAATACCTATGTGTTCTATTGTACTATTGTCGTTGACATCTTTTGATGATCTGCTTCTATCACTGCTTGTTTGTCCCTACAACCACACCCCCCCCCACCACCTCTCTGTCTCTCTATCTCTCCGCCCCCCACACACACACCTTAAACCAGCTTATATTTCAGCTCTTTCCTGGACTCGAACTCAAGTTCTGTCGAAGGGTCATGAGGACTCGAAACATCAACTCTTCTTCTCCGCCGATGCTGCCAGACCTGCTGAGTTTTTCCAGGTAATTCTGTTTTTGTTTTGGATACTTGGGAGTCACTCCAGATAGGACTCTGTCCTCCTGGGAACATCTGAAGAAAACAGCAGCAAAGGTCAAAAGCAGAAACAACCTGTTAACCAAACTTGCTGGGTCTATGTGGGCTGCTGCTGTCACAACACTCGGGACCTCAGCACTTGCCCTATCGTAGTCCACAGCAGAGTACTGTATACCTGTCTGGCAAAGGTCATCACACACACACCTTGTTGACCCGCAATTGTTGCAACAGTGAGCATCATAACTGAAACTCCCCGCTTAACACCCCTCCCCTGGCTTCCTGTCTTCACAAACATCGCTCCCCCACACATCTGCCGACTGACGAAACCCCACAAGCTGGTTGAAACTATCTGTGAGCTGCACCTCACTTAACACTCAATGATGACTTGCTCACCTTCCATCTCAGCGTCCCATATGGAGCCCCCCTTCCTGAGCAAGGTCTACCTGAGCAGACTTCCTTTGGATCAAGGAATGGAAAACACAGGAAGTTATTAGCAAGTTCCTTGTGCCAAACCCCATCTGTTGAGTGGCAGGCATTGAACTATCACAGTGAGAGTGGTCCTTGCTCAATAGGTTCAGGACAGGCCAGGGCCCCTGTGCAGCCAGCCTTCACTACTGGGGCCTCAGTACAAACCCCTTCTGCATTTGTGGAAAGACGCAAGAAGTGCTATGCGTAACCGAGAAGTGACCTTCTACAGACTGAGTGGTGGACTAACCACCTTAAACTCAACAAATGAGGAGGAGATTGCTTGGCTTCAGGGATTTGTATTCACTAAATAAATAAAGTTATCAAACAAACTGCACCATCCGTCGACTTTTCCCGACTGACTACTAGACTGAGTGAGTGAGTGTGCGTCTTTTTGATTTGACTGTGCAAATTCAGTATTAAACAGCTAAGTTTTCATGGAATTCGGCAGTGTTTCAGTAGTACAGGTTTCGTTAGAATTGACTTATGTTTACATTTAACATGGTGTGAGAAAATTATCTGTGACCCTTTGTTTATGCTTAGACACTGATTAAACATTGAGAAATATCGCTGTAGGCCAAGATTTGGAACAAAACTTGGGTGCATTTGCCAGGGCGTTTCAGTGTGTGTGGAGGAGTTTTGAACCTTGCATTTTACGTGTTTTGCAGTGCATTTGTAAACAGTTTTAGAAATGAACAAACCGTCTGACTCTTGGGGATGAAAGGAAAACCAGACTCTTAAAAAATATTTATTGCAAGCTAATCTCTGATTGGCATTTCATAAGGAGTTTATACAATTAGTTTTCAATTTTAGTGGAGATAATTGGAGAAGAGTGGGAGGAGAGATAAGGACTGAGGAAAGGACCGAATGTTCTTCTATGATGAGATTCAAGAGATGCTCGATCGTGGGGGAAGAGCTTTATTTCAGTGGGGTTTAGGGGGAGAAGGCTGGGACCTTGTTGATGGTGGTGACTTAGAGGAGGCAAGCTGCTATGGTGAGGCGAGGGGGGTGGGATGGGGAAGGGGGTTCTATGTATTATTCTCTATTTGAAGGAGGAATTGGATTTTAGGGGAGCTGTGGCAGGGGCTGGTAGTTGTAGGGAATTTGGTAGAGGTTGCACTAAGGCGCACCTCAGATGTAAAGTGCAGCTTAGGAGGGTTCTGTTGGGAGATATGAACGTTTTCCAGACGCACATTTTAATCCGTTGTCTTGTGCGGTATTCCAAGGTTTTTCCTCATTATCCATGGATCTGGAGAGGGCAGTGGGTGAGGTATTCCATATAAAATGGGATAAAAAGGGAAACCACCTCACTCTTGGGGAGTGTGGGAACCATTTTACTGTCAGATTGTGTTTGTGCAAGTCCTGTTTAGCAGCACTTCATTCTTAGCAGGCTGATGTTATTGACTGCTGAGGGCTTCTTGACAGCAAAGGTGAACTTCTTCACTCCAGCAACTACGGTGATTTTCTTGCGCTTAATGACTTCAATGAGGATTTTTGTAAGCACCTGTTCAGCAGAGTTTTGTTTTTGCCAGGAAATTCCCATGTCAATAATGTTTCCATTTGATTACCGAATTGGCCATTTAAGTGTTCACACTTCTCTGGTCGTCTTTTCTATGAATCAGAAAGGGATAATGCAAATTGACTCTAGAGACGTTGTACAATTTGTTGAGTCTCTTGCTGATTTAACAGTATTTAAGCTATTAGGTCTTCTGATATTTGTTGGCACTCACTGTCAATAGACAGCTGGTCCTGCTGGTTTTCTAAACGGTTGGAAGAGTCTAGCAGTCGATCCTTCGTTAAATGGTCATGTAACATTGCCTTCACTATGTGCTGCCTACAAGAAGAATATGATTATATATACTGATAGCACAATCTTTGTTGTATAGTGCATATAGAACTATCCAATGTAGTGAAGTGCTTTTCAAACTAGCCTACCCTCTTCTACCAGTTTATCAAGAATTCCTTGGCTCTGATTCTTAGATGTGAAGAGAACCAAACTTGCACTGCCTCTGTCTTCACCACACTGAACTCGCTTCCCTGAGTGCATTAACCTGACCCCTCATTTTCAGAAGAGGGAGGTGGTGGCGTAGTGATATTGTCACTCGACTAGTATTCCAGGGACCCAGGGTTGTGCTCTGGGGACCCGGTTTTGAATTCCACTGCAGCAGTTGGTGAAGTTTGAATTCAATCAAATTCTGGAATTACGAAATCATTGCCAATTGTTGTGAAAACCCATCTGGTTCACTAATGTCCTTTTGGTCTGGCCAACGTGTGACTCCAGACCCGCAGCAATCCCCATCCACCACTCTCCATCTGGCTGAACTTGTTCTGTCACTGAACAACTTCTCATTTAACTTGTCTCACTTCCTCCAAATAAAAGGTGTGGCTATGTGTACCTGTATGAGCCCCAGTTATGCCTGTCTCTTTATGGGTTATGTGGAACATTCCTTGTTCCAGTCCTACTCAGACCCCCTCCCACAACTCTTTTTTTTTCTCGGTACATCGATGATTGCTTCGGTGCCGCTTCATGCTCTCATCTAGACCTGGAAAAATTAATTAATTTTGCTTTCAATTTCCACCCCTCTATCACCTGCACATGGTCCATCTCTGACACTCCCCTTCCATTCCTTGACCTCCCTGTCTCCATTTTTGGCAATAGACTATCCACCAATCCACCAATATTCATTACAAACCCACTGACCCCCGTAGCTACCTTGGCTCCTCACACCCTGCTTCCATCCCATTCTCTCAGTTCCTCTGCCTCCATCGCATCTGTTCTGATGATGCCACCTTCCAAAACTGACATGTCTTCCTTCTTCCCTCTTCTTTAACTGAGGAACCCCCTCTCCACTGTGGTTGACAGGGCCTGACCCATCGTGTCTGACCCATCTCCTGCGCCTCTGCCCTCACACCTTCGTTTCCCTCCCAGAACCATGATTGGGCCCTCTTTGCCTTCCCTTTTCATGCCGCCAGCCTCCATATCCAAAGGATCATCCATTTCCGCCAACTCCAGCATGATACCACCGCCACCAAACACATCTTTCCCCCCTCCTCCCCCTCCCCGTCTGCATTCTGTAGGGACCATTCCCTCCAGGACACCCTGGTCCACTTCTCCATTACCTCCAACTCCTCATCCTCCTCACGTGGCACCTTCCCGTGCAATTGCAGAAGGTGCCACACCTGCCCCTTTACCTACTCCCTCCTTGTTGTCCAAGGGCCCAAACACTCCTTTCAGGTGAAGCAGCACTTCACTTGCATCGCCTTCAATTTGGTCTACTGCATTTGCTGCTCCCAATGCGGTTTCCTCTACATTAGAGAGACCAAACGCAAACTAAGTGACCGCTTTGCGGAACACCTTTGGTCTGTCCGTAAGCATGACCCAGACCTCCCTGTCGCTTGTCATTTCAACACTCCATCCTGCTCTCATACCCACATGTCCGTCCTTGGCCTGTTGCAATGTTCCAGTGAAGCCCAACGCAAACTGGAGGAACAGCACCTCACAGCCTTCCGGACTTAATATTGAGTTCGACAACTTTAGACCATGAGCTCGCTCCTTCATCCCCACCCCTTTTTTTAATCCTTTTTTAACATAATTTATTTTAATTTTTTTTTTACTTTTAAATTTGCTCATTTTTATTCCCCCCCCCCCCCACCCCCCCCAGCCCCCGGCCATCTGTCACTTGTTCTATGTGCTTTCACAGAGCGTTGACCCTTGTTCTGCTGTTCACACATTCTACTTTCTTACCCTTATCCCAATAGCAGCACCTTCTTTAGTCTTCACCACTACCATTAACGCTCCCTTTGTCTTAACATCTTTGTCAATCTCTCCTTAGCCCCCGCCTATCGCTGACCTTCTATCCCTGTATTACCTGCTCCGCCCCCATTAAAGAGTATAAATTCCATCACATTTCTACTTCTCTGAAGAAGAATCATATGGACTTGAAACATTAACTCTGGTTCTCTCTCCATAGAGAGTTATGGAGGTCTACAGCACAGAAAAAGGCCCTTCGGCCCATCGAGTCTGTGCCAGCCAAACAAGTACCTAACTATTCTAATCCCATTTTCCAGCACTAGGCCCCCTTGTATGCCAAGGCATCGCAAGTGCACATCCAAATACTTCTTAAATGTTATGCGAGTTTCTGCCTCTACCACCCTTTTAGGCAGCAAGTTCCAGATTCCCACCACCCTCTGGGTGAAAAAATTCTTCCTCACATCCCCTCTAAACCTCCTGCCCCTTACCTTATATCTATGTCCCCTGGTTATTGATCCCTTCACCAAGGGGAAATGTTCCTTCCTGTCTACCCTATCTATGCCCCTCGTAATTTTATACACCTCAATCATGTGCCCCCCCAATCTCTGCTCCAGGGAAAATAACCCCAGTCTATCCAATCTCTTTTCATAACTAAAATTCTCCAGCCCAGGCAACATCCTGCTAAATCTCCTCTGCACTCTCTCTAGTGCAATCACATCCTTCCTATAAAGTGGATTCCAGCACTGCTTACAATACTCTAGCTGTGGCCTAACCAGTATTTTATACAGTTCCAGCATAACCTTCCTGCTCTTATTTTCTATGCCTCGGCTAATAAAGGCAAGTATCCCACATGCCTTCTTAACCACCTTATCTACCTGTCCCATTACATTAAGGGACTGGTGGACATGTACACCAAGGTCCCTCTGACCCTCGGTATTTCCCAGGGTCCTACCATTCATTGTGTATTCCCGTGCCTTGTTTGTCCTGCCCAAGTGCATCACCTCACACTTATCTGGATTAAATTCCATTTGCCACTGATCAGCCCATCTGACCAGCCCGTCTATATCCTCCTGTAATCTAAAGCTATCCTCACTATTTACCACCTCACCAATTTTTGTGTCATCCACGAATTTACTGATCAACCCTCCTACATTCAAGTCTAAATCGTTTATATATACCACAAACAGCAAGGGACTCAACAACGATCCCTGTGGAACCCCACTGGACGCAGGCATCCAGTCACAAAAACACCCCTTGACCATCACTCTCTGCTTCCTGCCACTCAGCCAATTCTGGAACCAATTTGCCAAATTGCCTTGGATCCCATGGGTTCTTATCTTCGTTATCAGTCTCCCATGTGGGACCTTATCAAAAGCCTTGCTGAAGTCCAAGTGAACTATGTCAAATGTATTGCCCACATCTACACACCTGGTCACATCTTCTAAAAATTCAATCAAATTGGTCAGACATGACCTCCCCTTAACAAAACCATGCTGACTGTCCTTGATTAATCCCTGCCTCTCCAAGTGTAGATTAATTCTGTCCCTCAGAATTGCTCCCAATAGTTTCCCCACCACTGAGGTTAGACTGACTGGCCTGTAGTTCCCTGGTTTATCCTTCATCCCTTCTTGAATCACAGTACCACATTGGCTGTCTTCCAGTCTTCTGGCACCTCTCCTATGGCCAGAAAGATATTGAAAATTATTGCCAGTGCCCCTGCTATCTCCTCCCTTGCCTCACTCAACAGCCTGGGATAAGTTTCATCCAGGCCTGGAGATTTATCTACTTTTAAGCCTGCCAGACCACTTAGGGCCTCCTCCCTCTCTATGCTAATTTCTTTAATTATATCACAGTCCTTCTGCCCGATTTCCACGTTGTCCCTCTCACTTGTGGACACCGACACAAAGTATTCATTTAGAACTCTGCCTATGTCTTCTGGCTCTACACACAAATTATCACCATGGTTCTTAATGGGCCCTACTCTTTCCCTAGTTATCCTCTTACTCTTAATGTACTTGTAAAATAACTTTGTATTTTCCTTTATTTTACCTGCCAATGTTTTATCATTCCCCCTTTTTGCTCTCCTGATTTCTTTTTTTAAGTTTCCCCCTCCACATTCTATACTCCTCAAGGGCTTCTGCTGTTTTGAGCCATAAGCCTCCCTTTTTCTCTTTATCCAATCCTGTATATCCCTCGACATCTAGAGTTCCCTGGATTGTTGGTCCCACCCTTTGTCTTTACTGGAATATGTTGGCCCTGTACTCTCCCTATTTCCTTCTTGAATGATTCCCACTGCTCTGACGCAGATTTAACTAAAAGTAATTGCTCCCAGTCCACTCTGGCAAAATCAGATCTGATCTTATTAAAATTGGCCTTCACCCAATTTAGAACTCTGATTTCTGGCCCATCCTTGTACTTTTCCATAACAACCTTGAGTCTAATGGAGTTATGATCACTATCTGTAAAATGCTCCCCCACTGATACCTCCATCACTTGCCTGGCTTCATTCCCTAAAATTAAGTCCAGGACCTCCCCCTCTCTTGTAGGACCTTCTATATACTGGCTTAAAAAGCTCTCTGGATGTGTTTTAAGAATTCTGTTCCCTCTAAACTTATCACACTGTGACTAACCCAGTTAATGTTGGGGAAATTGAAATCCCCACTATTACTACCCTATTATTTTTACACTTCTCTGAAATTTGCCTACATACCTGCTCTTCTATTTCTCTTTGACTGTTTGGGGGGCCTATAGTACACTCCCAGCAATGTGATTGCTCCTTTTTTGATTTTCAGTTCTACCCATATGGCTTCATTTGAGGAGCCTTCTAAGATGTCATCCCTCCTTACTGCTGTAATTGATTCCTTGATCAATATTGTGATACCCCCTCCTCTCTTATCTCCTTCTCTGTTTTGCCTGAAGACCCTATATCCTAGAATATTGAGCTGCCAATCCTGCCCCTCTCTCAACCATGTCTCTGACAGTAATGACATCATACTTCCATGTGTTAACATGTGCCCTCAACTTACCTGCCTTATTTGTCAGACTCCTTGCATTAAAGTAACTACCACCCAACCTTGCCAAACTCCATTGTGCCTTAACTGGCCTATAATTTCTATGCTTTCCGGACTCACTTGTTCTCTCTTCCAATTTTGGCTGTGCATCTCCCCCTGCTGAACCTCCTATCAGGATTTCATCCCCCTGCCAAATTAGTTTAAACCCTCCCTAACAGCACAAGCAAACCTCCCCGCAAGGATGTTGGTCCCATTCCGGTTCAAGTGCAACCCGTCTGCCTTGTACAGGTCCCACTATCCTCAGAAACAGTCCCAATGTTCCAGAAATCTAAAGCCCTCCCTCCTGTGCCATCTCTCCAGCCACGCATTCATCTGGACTAACCTCCTATTTCTATACTCACTAGCATGTGGCACCGGAAGTAATTCAGAGATTACTACCTTTTGAGGTTATGTTTCCTAGCTCCCTAAATTCTGCTTGCAGGACCTCATCCCTCTTTCTACCTATGTCGTTGGTACCAATATGTACCACAATCTGTCTGTTTGTCCTCCCTCTTTAGAATGCCCTGCAGCCGTTCAGTGACATCCTTGACCCTGGCACCAGGGAGGCAACATACCATCCTGGAGTCATGTCTACAGCCGCAGAAACGCTTGTCTGTTCCCCTTACTATTGAGTCTTCTACCACTATTGCTCTTCCCCTCTCCCCCCCACCCCACTGTACAGCTGAGCCACTCACAGTGCTATGAACATGGCTGCACTCCCCAGAGGAACCATCACTCACCATTTTCCAACACAGAAAAACTGTTGTCGAGCGAGATGTACCTGGGGATTTCCTGACTACCTGCCTGATACCTTTCTTCTGACTGGTCACTCATTCCCTCTCTGTCTGCACTTCCATAAGCTGTGGGATGACCACGTCTAAAAATATGCTATCCACAAAACTCTCAGCATTGCAGATGCACCTCAGTGCCTCCAGCTGCTGCTCAAACTCCAAAACTCAGAGCTCAAGGCGCTGCAGCTGGTGGCACTTCCTGTACACGTGGTCGGTCAGAGTGCAAGGAGCATCTAGGACTTCCCACATGTTGCAGGCGGTACATAACATGGGACTGAGCTGCCCTGCCATGGCTCAAGTCGAAAAAAATCCCTTACTTTAAGTTAAATACAGTAATAAAAAGTTAAATTATTTCTGTACTTAAAATAAAAACTAGAACCCTTACCTTTCCTTAGCTTTAATCTATTTTAAACTGGAGAAAAACACTTATCCACTACTCACCAATTAGCACTCACCTTTGTGCTGACGTAACTAAGTGACTGCTTCACCACGATGCTGACTGCAGGACACTCTTCCCAGACCTCCTGCGTTTTTCCAGCATTTTTTGTTTTTATTACTACAGCGATGCAGTTGGCTCTTAAATGCCCTCTGAGCAAGGGCATTTAGGGATGAGTAATAAATGCTGGCTTAGCCAGTGACACCCACATCCCATGAATGAATATTTTTAAAAAATCTCTTGATGGCTGGTGTTTGCAGTGCACAATTTGAAAATTTGCGGATGACAGGAATCTCAGAAGTGTTGAGGAGGAGAGTGATAGACTCCAAGATGAGTCATTCTGGTTGGAAGAAAGAGTAGGCGAACCACGTAAAAGAACAGAGTTCTAACGTGTGGAGCAGAGGAACTTGGGACTATTTATGCTCAAAACGTTTATGGTAGCAGGGTAAATTGAGAAAGCGGTTAAAAGAGCCTACAGGATCCTGGACTTTATGCCATGTATACAATTGTAAAAGTCAAATTTTTGAAACACAATTTTTTTAGGCCAGAAGCATTGGGGTCAACTTTTACATGGGTAATGCTTTTGAGGGATTGGCAAGTGTGCTTGATTTGGATCCAAAAAAGACTTTTGCAATGGAATAAAGTAGAAACCAACAACACTGAAGAATTCATATTAATTCCCTTACATTTATTTGTTTTGTAACATCACAAACATTTGCAGTGCACAGTTTGAAAATTTGCAGATGAGACAAACCTCAAGTGTTGTGAACTGTTGAGGAGGAGAGTGATAAGCTCAAAGATGAGTCATTTTGGTTGGAAGAAAGAGTAGGCGAACCACGTAAAAGAACAGATAGAGTTCTAACGTGTGGGGCAGAGGAACTTGGGGCTATTTATGCACAGAATGTTGAAGGTAGCAGGGTAAGTTGAGAAAGAGGCATAACATTATTTATATTGTGTTGGATATAACATATATACCATAATGAATTAACTACAACGCATTGAAATCCTTCAAAATCACTCTGATCACTATCTGAATCCCTGAACAGTTGACACCAATAGCCAGGTTGTAACTTTGGCATTGTCATTCCACAAGTAATTGCCCTCCATACCGTCGAGCACATTTGATATTCCACATTTTAGAACTGATTCTTGACACTATTGGGATCAAGTTCATTCCATTGTCTCCATGACCCATCAACACCATGCTGCTGCTGGCGGTGCTCACATATTTCTGCCTTTAGTGAATGTTTTATTGCCTTTCAACATCAAATTATCTTTCAGATACTGTCCTTGCGAGGTCTATTTATACACACCCCCAAGGGCTGAACAACGCCTGCAGGACACCTTGATGTTGGTTGATCCCACATCATGGGCTACGTTGTCGACAAGGTGGGATTCGAACAGCTCCGAGACACAAACCGTTGCTCTGTATAATCCTCCTGGTCTCAAAATTCCGCGCTTCTTTGGTCCATTTCTTGCAACTGCCTTCATCCGCTCAGCCTTTCCTGTGAACATGGATGACAGCACCTTTCTGAAGTTTCAGTTTAGAGAGAGCTGAGAGCTTTGCGCTTGAATGTCGCCATCGCTTTTAATTTTGTCGTCTGCCATACAGATTGGAAGCGTTGTGAGCCACGTCTTCTTGTGGCCAGTCGTTTTTCTAAGAACGTTGATTTTTTTACCTGTTTTAGTAACCGTCTTCTTTGTTTGTATTTTGATGTTTATCAGTGTTTCGTCCACATTTTCCACGCAGGCCAGTCGATACATATTTTTCTCTCGATGCTGGATGACAATATGGTGGAATTTGATGATTTCATCATTGAGTTCAGGTGGCAGACGCTGTAAAATTTTTGTTTTCTGAGGGAGTACTGAATCGCACCTTTTTCATGAATCTTGTGCACCACCTGTCACTAGCCTTGGATTCTGAAGTACCATCTCTCTTCACTTCTGAGGGCATGGAGTCAGATGGCTTCATGGGTGAAAATATCAAATTTTTGCTGATGTTTCTTAACCCATTCTCCAACTTTTTTTTATCTCCAGTTTAAGTTGAGTTGCTAATCCTGAAGGCATCGTGATGGAACATGTGGTGCACATTAATCTTGTTGATTGGCTGGGATGTTGCTGCTAGAATTGATAGAGGGCAAATCTAAAGGTCCCTGCGCGTACCTTTAAATTAATGAACCGTAGTAATTACCGATAAGCACTTAATCACAACATGGTTTGATCCCTGAAATGCACAGGTCACCTTTTACACTGTATGAAAAACTAACTTTTTTAGGCCAAAAGCCATGTGGGTTGACTTTTACATGGGATCAACCTTTACACAAGTGCACACAGTAAATTGAGGCATAAAGTACAAAAGCAAGGAAGTTGTGGCAAACCTGTACAAAACACTGGTTTGGCTTTAAATGGAATCTTGTGTCCAATTCTGGGCACAATGCTTTAGGAAGGATGTAAAGGCATTAGAGAGGGTGCAGAAAGGGTGTACCAGAATGGTTCCGGGGATGAGAGACTTCAGTCACGTGAACAGATTGGCAAAGCTGTGGCTGTTGCCCATTGAGAGGAGATTTGGTAGAGATGTTCAAAATCATGAGAGATCAGGACAGAGTAGATAGGGAGCAACTGTTCCCATTTTGGCAGGGTCAAGAACGAGAGAACGCAGATTTAACTTGAATGACAAAAAGGACCAAACACGACATGAGGAAAAGCTTTTTACAAAGCGAGTGGTTAGAATCTGAAATGCGCAGCCTGAAAGTGTGGTGGAGATAGATCCAATTTCTTTCAAAAGAGTATTGGAGAATTATCTGATTGGAAAAGAATTTGCAGTGCTGTGGGGAAAAGACAGGGCAGTGGCACTAGGTGAGTTGCTCATATAGAGGATGGCATGACGCAACAGGCTGAATGGCCTCCACTATGTTGTAACCATTGCTACGATTCGATGATATGAGACATCTTTTCCAGTTTAACATCCAATCTGCCAACTCTGGCTTACTGAACCTTCAGAAACTTTTGCTTCAGTCATTAGCCTGTGTTCTTTGACACACAGTCGAACTTCTTTGCTTTCCTGCTGCTCTGATTTTGTTTAAAAGCCTCTCTAAAACCTTAAATATGTTGGACTGTGCTTTTGGGACCTCCTTGCTCTTCGTGTTGATTTTTCTTGCGTTCTGCTTGGTGTTCTCTTTCCCTTTTTGATGTGCTCTGGGACTTACCCTATCTCAGATGTTGTAGAAATGCACATTGCTGCTGTGGTTTTAATTCTCCAATGAAGTCAGAGATAGAAGGGCAACTCAGTGATTCACAATACCCTATGGAAAAGATATTCTTGCTCGTGAACTTCTCAAAATAAACTCATTATTGTCATTCACAAATCATCAGACTACTGAACCTGTGAAAGTATTTTTGGTATTTCTCACGTGTATCTTGAGTGAAGAGGTTCAAAAGTAACTTTGCAAAATGTTTTGTTTATTCCAGAAACTGTTAACATGATACAGGCTTGTAACATCTGCTTTCTTTAAATAGAATTAAATAGACAATGAATGACGAATAATCAGCATGCTGAGCGTTATTAATCATTCTTGAATGGAGATTATGTAATGAAAGGGATTTGATGGTGTTCTAATTCTAGGCCTGGTTCAGAGACATTTGTAATCCATTTGACTGCAGATAATCGCAATCTGGATTTATATTTTAAACTTTGTTTCCACCTCATGATCACCAAATAATTATTTTCACGGTGGACATCAGAGATGAAACCTCTGGTTAATTTTGATTGATAGTAACAGAATGTTATCCCCTGTGGGGCTGGCTGCTCATGTGACTCAGTCTTAGCCAGCTATAAATAGTAGACAGTCTGTCCGGAACCCTCTTGGGTACAAATTAAAATCATTGCTGCCAATGTCTCTCTGCTATCTGAAGTGATCCTCCAAACCATATCTGACAGATGAAAGTTTAATCAGCTCCACTGTGCTGTTGTAAAATCTCTTCTGAAATTTGACATTAATTCTGAAATAACTCTTTGAAAACTTTGATTTCTATTTGCCCCTGTGCACAAATCATTGTGTTCATACAGGCACAGTTGTGAAGCGGGAGCTGTTGAGGGAAAAAAATGTTAAATCATGCTGAAATGATTTGAATAACAGTCATTTTTTAAGCTTTCTGTTTGTGGGAGCTTGCTGTGAGCAAATTGGCTGCCACATTAACTACATTACAACAGTGGCTACACTTCAAAAATATTTGGTTGTAAAGTATTTTGGAACATCTTGTTACTTAAGTTGCTATATAAATGCAAGTCTTTTTCTATATTTTATATATATACACACACACACACACACACAGTTCAATTTTCAGAAGATTGAAGCTTGGATAACAATTTTAGCTTCTCACAACTTCCATGATGATTTGATGCTTGTGGATTGAGCTTTTCCGCTCTTCCCCACGAACCCCCAGCCCACCACCAAAGCCCTGTTTTATCAACCCTGTTTCTTCAGTCGGTGCTGTTGCTTGCTGTGATGAATTGCAGCCATTTGCCAGGATTGCTAGCCTTTAGTGTGCTTGTCTGGATAGGTAGCATCAGTCAGGTATTTGAGTGGGAAAGTGGTGAAGACGGCATCACAGTCCAATCTAATTGTGTGTTGACCTAACATTCATGCATACAAACTATCCAAAGAAGGATTGGGGGGTGGGGGGTGTCACTGAATAATGAATTAATGAATTATGGAGCTAGAAGGATTGCTGAATAATAAATGATCCAACAAGGGGACTCATTGGATTGCAAACTGGCCACTTGTATTTTTGTGTCTGAGATTAGGAACCTAAATACATTAAGTTCAATAGTGAGTAAAATGTCACCCTGACATCTGTACCTCCTACATTCTGCAAGTAATAATAGTAAGTGCATGAGTCTGAATCCCAATTTTTGCTTAAAAGAGAAGTACATTCTCTGAATTATACTGAACATGATTTTAATTAAGTGCTTTTTGTCCATTTGTCAGCATTCCCTACTTTGTATTCAAGACTATTTTAGTAGAATTCTGATGCAGTCATTGGTTCAGTCAGATTAAGCCCTGTGTGTATTAGCTGCTTGCTTCCTACTTCAGCAAAGACATCACAGCATTTTCTGTTGACTGCAATGGGACAGCCTCCGGACATTGAGCACATCTTTATGTTCTGACAAGGATAATCCATCTCCTTTTTAAGGCTGTTGGGACTTACTGCTGTTTTAGCAGTATTCTTGGCCCATCCTCTGGGCTATTGCGATATGAGTGTACGTGAGGATTATTATATAGCTTTACATTCTCCTTTTGACCTTGTGGAATCACTGTCGGTTTTATGTTAGGAATTCGGGAGCTTCTCTGATAGAATCTGTAAGGAAGGATATAGAGTCTCAGTCCCTATATGTGTGCATTTTTTAACATTAGTGTCTTATGGGAGAGGGGGAGATAGAAAAAGATGCAGGATTCAAGAACGTCAGATTTAGCTTCATTGAAAATTTATTTCTGCAGTTTGATGATCCAGTGGAGGAATTAAGATTCCCTCTTTGCAGAAACATTGACCTCCTTAACTTCCCACATCATGTCCCTGAAAGCTACTACTGGGAGATAACTTCGCAAATGTTTTCACAGCATATTCATTTCTTGATATTTGTGCTGGTAGAACTAAGACAAAAAGCTTTTGAGAATGATAGAAATTGAAATTTAACTACATTTTATGATTGCCCTTAAAAATAACTTTTTATATTCTGGAATTTAGCTCACTCAGTAATTTAATGGTAGATTGGCCAACAAAGCATAAAAGTATGGGAACAAATCTGACACACCCAAGATTAAAAATGTGAGGGACAGGTGGAGAATGATCAAGCATAATACTGTTCTTTCAGCTCTGTGATCTGATCTCAGGTTACTGGAAAACTTTCATTGATTGAAATCCTAAACTGACCACCATAGTATTTTTAACTTGCAAAATGATGATTTGCTGCCATTCCAAATTGTCCCAGTGCTTACTGTATGTTTTATAGGGTGTTGATTTTTGCGATTGGAGGAATGTTTAATTATTTCTATTTATTTCTGCCAGGTTCACCATTGCAGTTAACTACCCTTAGTCCTGGGCCTTGGTAAATAAAGATTTATTCAGTGTCCTTGTCTGCTTATGTGCACAACTGCAAAATCTGTGCTCTGAGCGACACAGCGCCTGGTGTTGTCAGCTACTGAAGCAGCAAGGGAGCATGCTGCAAAGCCTCAAGCGTGAACTAATTGAGTTTTATTTTTAAACTTTGCATCAGTGTTATGTGCAAGCATCAGAACTGACCAGCCAGTGTGCGGGGCAGGAAAGAAGGTCCACCAGAAATTATTCATGTTGAAAGATATGGTCAGGTTGAGTTTTGTAGCTCAACTTAAAAATTATGCATGATTGTGTTTCAGCAAAGTCAGTGGGGAATTGGGGGCAAATCAACTCTATCTATAAATGAATTTCAGTGCAGATAGCTTGGTGTGAAGGGGTGGTATTCCTGATAGCTGATGCATTGTTGTACAGACAATATTGGTTAGTGATGCGACCATATAGGCTCTCCAGACTCCTCTTATTCACACTCAAATAGTGTTCCTACAGCAGACCTAGGCCCATTATCCTCTAAATATTTACATATTTATACATGCCATAAATGGGAGTAGTAGTATGCCATAGACTTAACAGGTTCACCTGAGTTATACCATGCTGGAGGTTATATGTCCTATCCATTGTGCAGTGAAAGTTCGAAAATACTACTAGGCTGCAATGAGAAGTCAACTTTATTTTGCAAGATACGTTAAGCTGTCTCAAATCATGATGTCTGAGATTTTTAGAAACTTTTCTGAATCTTTTACCTGAGTCTTTGAACATAGTATAGTGAGCATGTGTTACCCCCAGATTTGTTCCCATACTTCTCTGCTTTGTTGGTCAATCTATCATTAAATTGTTCGGTGTGCGAAATTCCTGAATACAAAACAGTTCCAATTAGAACAAGGTCGTTGCATAAGAGGGAAAGCTGTCAGAACGCATACCACTCCACACTGCTTTTTGGCACTGCAGATCACAGCAGCCCTTTCATATTTGTGCAGAGCAGCTTACCTTTTCAGGCAGATGGCATGGGAGCTGATGACTTCTGGCATTTTGGTGGTTTCATTTTCTTTGAATACTTGACATTATCAAATAATTTGATCCCATGAACAACCCTTAGTAGGCATTACACACCTGCAAGCTTTGTATTATCACATGTTTCAAGGACAATTTTCAATGCAGCTTGTGTAAAATGACTTCCCTCTGGAAGAGAGACTGACCAAAAAAGCTATTTAAGGAAATGTATTTATTTGCTAGAAAAATAGATTATATGAACTGTATTGCCTCTATAATGCTTTAACTCAAAAAAAAACTTTTTTGGAAGGATCTATTCTTGAATTCACATGACCTTGGACGATATAAAGTTCTGTCTCAACCCAGAAGTCAGATTATGCAGCATGAGAGGAGGCCATTCTGCCCATCATGTCTGTTTGAGCTCTTTGAAAAAACTGCCCACTTAATCTTACTCACTTGCTCTTTCCCCATAGCTCTGCATCTTCCCCCTTTTCAAGGATTTAGTTGATTCTCTTTTGAAAGTTACTATTGAATCTGCTCTCGCCACTCTTTCAGGCAGCATGTTCCACATCAAATAACTCTTTTTAAAAAAAAAAAATTCATTCTTCTCTTGTTTATTTTAAGCCTGTGTCCTCTGGTTGCCAAACTTGCTGCCATACAGTGGAAGCAGTTTCTCCCTATCTGCTGTTTCAAAATCCCTCATAATTTTGACCCATTTATGTTTGAATATGCTGGACACTGGTTGACCTCAATCTTTTGCGTTTACTTTTTCTTCAAACCATAAATTATCCCAAGTTGTACATTTTATCCATAAAAGAGCAATCTATTGGTCTGAGTGTGCGCGTCACCAGTGTTGGCTGAGAGCAAAACTCCACAGTCCATTGCCCAATTTCAGCCACATTGTTTGTCCTGATTTGGTTCATTTGGCAGAATGACTAAACACTGCTGGTAAGCTTGGTACTAACAATGTAAAGAAATGGGAAAATGTATTATGAAATGTTCTACCTGGGCAAAGATGTTCCTGAATGGGAAATTCGCTATAGTGTGAGTAAATAAGACTTGATTTGATTAGAGTGGGTCCTCCCTTGTGCATTAGTGTTGTGAATATGTTGGTGGTTAAGTGGAATGAGTTTCGTCTTACAGGTGGATTCTGACGGTACCTGCCCCCAGCCTCAAACATGTTTTTTATGTGGCTGAGGAGAAACCAAAAGATGATTTGGTCCATCTTTGATTGCCATAAATCCATCCCCTGGTGACCAATCGCACCATGCTGTGGCTGGTCCTATCCCCAAGTAAAATGATAAGCTGCATATTTATCTGGAGTAGTTAAATATGTTTACCCTCTCCTGCCCCTCGCTGTTATTTGCATAAAATTTAGAGGACAGAAACAAGCCATTCAGCCAGCTGCCCTATGCCAATGTTTATGCCACCTGAAACTGTCTCCCACTCGACTTCGTCTAACCTTGTTAGTACTTCCTTCTTTCCCGACTAACAACACTGACTCAGATTGAGGTACATGGCCTCTGGCAGCTTTCCACCCCTTTGGCCAAGCACCAATTCTATTTGAGCCTAGGTTGCGAAGAATTGGCGAGGATTTTGACAGTGAAGTATTCGAGCTGAGGCATGTCCTATCCTCTCCTCTCTTTTCCTCTTGTGTGTGCTTGACAACTTAGCATGGTTTAAGAGTGAAAACCCTAGCTAATGTTTTTTTTTTCTCCACCCAAGCTTGGGCACTGATAATGATTTCAGTTTGCTTACTGTCAACTCTGCCAGTTTAGCACAGAGCAAGGAGCATACCTGGCACTTTGACTGCCTGATATAAAAACTAGAAATACTCAGCAGGTCAGGCAGCATCTGTAGATGGAGAAACAGAGTAAAGGTTACATGGAGGGAAACAGAATTAATGTTTTGTGTAAATACCCTTTGTCTCCACAGATGCTGCGTATTTCCAGCATTTTTTAATTTTTACATTATTTCAGACTTCCAGCATCTGCACTATTTTGCTTTGGTGCTTTGCTGGTCTGATTAGATTGACACTTGACCAAATCACTTATTTACTTCGAATAATTGTCATGGAAGCTTGTAAGCAAATCCTTAAGCTGAATTAATTCCAGAAAAGAGTTACGTTCCTTTTTTTAATACTGTCAACATAATGTTTTTGGGGCAAGTTTTATCATCAGGAATCCTTTGGAAAAATTATCCTTTTTTTTCCTCTTTATTGAGTGCATCTTTATCATACGTTGGAGAGAGAAGTTGAAGAGCTGTTATCGAATTGAGAGATGTACTGAGAATTGTATTTTAGATAAAACCACTCCAGAAATATTTAGGATTAAGTGACATCATTTGATAAGTTTAGTGCATTGTGTTAATCTTATTTTGGTGGAATTAATCTGCTTAGAGACTGCGAATAGTAATTCTCTTCAAGAGGTTGGAACCACAACTTCAGTCAGTATGAGAAATTGAATTAACATCGGCGCATGTTCAGGGAAAGGATGTTGAATGGCAATTAGCTATTTTTCTCCCATAGTTTTATTCCTCATCTTCCCCATATCTTGCTGTCTTCTCACAATTTTTTTCTAACCATGACTGGCAATCAACCGCACTGCACTCCAATTAACAGGCGTCTAGCCTTTGCTCAGTAACTTCCCATCAGGGCACGATCGAAATCAAAGCCTTATCACAGGGAAGTTGTATGCATAAATACCTGTGGTACCACTTTTGTGGTGCAGTGTGTTGGAGCAGTACTGCATTGTACTACTGAACTGCTTACAAAGCTTGAGATATTACAAGAGAACCCTGATAAGGGTCAGTAAATATGTATTATGTACATTATATTTTGACAAGTTTGCAATGAAGATTCTGTTGAAACCTAGCAAATATTTATGCCAAGAAATTTGCAATGGTTGGGTCTTCAAACTTCTTCGAAACCTACCCCTTAAATGAAGTTTTGCAAAACCTCTCCTTGCCTCTCCCTAGTTTGTCATCTGTTCCCTTATACCCATCTGTGAGCTGCCTTGGGGCATTCTTTGAATTAAAAATTCTTTACAAATTGGGGTCACCTTGCTGATTTGGAGCTGTCGAATTAACTATCTTAGTTTATCAGCAAACCTAAAATGGCCAACGCTAATGATTGGTCGATAAAACTAGTCTCACCATCATCCTTTGACCTCAGGAGCTTTTGCTTTTATTCAAATGCCAGGTGCCGCAGCAAATGTGTTTTTCATATTAGTGCACACTGAAACAGAGTAATGAACAAAATAAAAAGGAAAAGCACTTGGTCGAATGAAACACTGACACATCATGCTTTTTCCTAAGTTAATTTTTGTTTGATTTACATGGCCGTAACTGCTATTTTGTTACTCCGTGCTATTTAAACCATAACTGTTCAGGGGTTTCTCTGGTCACTGTGTTACAACATGTTAAATGTGTTGGTGAAAGTTTCTGCAGCTCACTATTACAAATAAGCTCATAAATTCCTTTCAAAAGAACGTATTTATAAGCTGGATAGAAATTGAACAGAGACATGTCCATGAATGCATTTATGACCAAAAGATTTGTAGCTCTATTTTTGGCAGTTGCAAACCCCATGTAAAATCTACCTTTACAGAATGTTCAATTTGGAACACTAGGGTTTATGTTCTGTACAAAAGAGAGAGATCACTTAGGTGTCAAGCACAGTGTCAAAGGTTTTGTTGTACACTAGCATTACAAGATGAAAAGGACATTTGGGTGCAAGGAAATTATCCATCAGATGTCTACAAATTTACGCAACAAATCTGTCGGTTGCACTGGAAAATTAGAGAAAAAAGCAATTGAAAATCCTTACAAGCTTCTGCTGAGGCTGCTGGCGGGGCGCCTCCACTTTTCAATTATATCATTGTCCAATCTTCTTAGTAGCCTTGGTAGCCATCCAGTCAGCTCTTCGGGTGAAGAGTCATCATTTACATCCTTCTGCCAAGGTCTTTCCGTTGTGGCTTGATTAAAGTGAATCAGAAGTACAGAACCGTTTGCTCTTTCAATTCACCCTGAAACCACACACCAAAGATAGTGTGTCATTAATTGATTAAAGCTGAGCACTGACTTAACGTGTATGTGGATAAAGAAGCTCTCCATTGATCTCAACACTGGCCCTTTCTCTTTCTATCTATCTATCTGTCTCTGTTTTTTGGAAACAAATGTCTTTATCCCCAAAGACTCAGCAGACTGGCAGAAATCTATTAGCTGTGTACAAAATAAATACAGCTGTAGATCATGTTATTCCATATGGAATATGGAGTATAATAACACAGGGTATTAGATAACTATCAGATGAGCCTTTGCTGAAACTCACACTAGATTGTTTGTCTCGTCTGATGTGATTTGTGTGGCTGAGCACAAGAAATTGTTAGAGATATGAAAAGGAAGATATCACGACCTCCTATTTTCGGATCGATGAAAGTGCAGCCTTTTATTACACTAAACATATCCCCTTTGAGGACTAAAGGTGCATTGTGCGTGGTTTCCCAGAAATGAGGTGGTTTGTTGGCTTTCTGTCTGCTGAGCTGATTGTCTATAAAATACTGCTTTTGAGTGGAGGGCCTTTGTACCTTTTCCTCATTGTTACTTGTTTTCCTTCAATGGCTCATTCCTTTCTTTACCATTTTCTTGGCCTTTCAATGGGTGATTTCTTTTCGTGGAACATTGCATTACTCATCCAAGTAGACCAGATGGCCGAGATTTGATGTTAGGTCTGCCCTGAAAGATGATCTCTAGTGGCAACCAATTGGTCTCCATGTCCCAGGGCTTGAGGGCATGGAGAGAGCCTGTTAAGAGTTTGTGCTCCCCTATGGACATTCGTATTGGGTGATAAAGGATCAGGGTTGCTGTGATGCTCCACAGATTAGAATGAAGACACATGGCATCAACTGGGGTAACTGGCCTGCTGTCTTGATGTTCTAACTTTCCATCTTGCCCCATTTAGTGTGAGGAAGCCTTTAGTTTCTGGTCATAAAATCATCTCTGTAATGTGGCTGAACTTGACAACTGAATATAGATCCCTAGTACACTTAAAGTTGACCAAAACAAAAGAGGTTCATTCAGCATTCCAAGTTTGCGAGATATACCAAAATCCAGTCGGGATTCAGGAGATTATCCTTTACCTAGAGAGTGGTTAAAAATGTAGAACTTGTTCCTCAATGGAGCCATTGAGATGATTAGAATAGATGCATTTTAGAGGAAAGTACAGAAAGTGTGCAGCAGAGCAGAAGGCTGTGCTGAGTGGTTTAGATGAAGAAAGGTTGAAGAAGGCTCATGTGGAGCATAAACAGCTTAGACCAGTTGAGCTGAACAGCCTATTTCTGTGCTGTGCATGTAATACTTCAGACGAAAGATAATTGAGTTATTTCAACATTGCAATTTCCTCAGCAAGTTTGTCTAATTGTTACACGTCTGTTTGTTTTGTTTGAACAACAAACAACTTGCATTCATATAGCACTTTCATTGTAGTAAGTCATCTTGAAGCATTTCATTTCCACCAATCCACTTCCTCAAAGGTTCCACAATGCTGAATGTCTCTTGACTCTCTCGCACCCCCACCACCTCCATCTCTATCCATCATGGAATGAGAATTCTTCATGATTAACACCTTTCAATTGCTTTCTGCTTGCCAGTGACGCCCACACCCCACAAAAGAATTAAAAAAAAAACTGCTTTCTGAAAAACAGCAGTCGAGGTTGTAATATGACATTGTTGGAATTCTCAGCATTGTGTCCGGGAGGCTGTGAAGTGCCTCATCGAGAGATGAGGTGCTATTCCTCGAGCTTACGTTGAGCTTCAGTGGAACAATGTATGAGGGTCAAGGACAGAGAGTGCAAGTGGGAGTGGGGAGGAGAATTAAAACAATAGGCTCAGAATCATGCTTGTGACCTGAATCCTGCCAAGTGGCCCAGTATGCGTTTGGTCTCCCCAGTGTGTAGAGGAAGCAGAATACGGAGCAAACTTAAAAGTAGTACAAGTAAGTCACTGTTTGACTTGGAAGGAGTGTTTGGGGCCTTGGATGGTGAGGAGGTAAAAGAGCAAGTGTTACATCTCTTGCGCTTGCATGGGAAGGTGCCATGGGAGGAGGTGTTAATGGTGATTGAGAAGTGGGTCACGGTATCATGGAGGGAATGGTCCCTTCAGAATGTTAAAAGGGGAGGGGAAGATGTATTGGTTGTGGCATCACGTGGGATGTGGTGGAAATGGTGCAGGATGATGATTCATTGAAAGTGGATGTTGCTGGGGTGGAAGATGAGGTCAAGAGGAACCCTATCATGGTTCTGGAAGGGTGGGGGGGTGGTTGAGAGCAGATGAGCGGGAAACGGAACAGAAATGGTCCAGGGCTCTGTGAACCATGATGGAGGCGTGTCCTTGGTTGACAAAAATGGAAGACTTTTTGGAAGCACCGGTACAGAAGGTGATGTCAGGTCAGCAGCAATGGAGGTGGAGAAATGGTAGGAATGCAATAGAGTCCTTGCAGGAAGTGGGATGAGGAGGAAGTGCAGTCGAAGTAGCTGTGGGATTCAGTGGGTTCATTGTGAAAACTGATCAAAGGCCAATCCCCAGAAATGGAGACCAAGAAATTGAGGAACAGAATAGTCAGGGGATGGATCATGTGAAGGTGAGGGAAGGGTGGAAATTGGAAGCAGAGTTGCAGAAATTTTTTCAGTTCGGATTGCAAGCAGGAAGTGGCATAGATACAGTGTGCTGGAAAGAGGGAGGGAGCCTGACTAGGATGGCAATAAAGAATATTTCACATGTGCCATTACTTGGACTCTTACAGGTTCCCATTGCAAAGTAGGAATCAAGGGAGAAGTTGTTCAAGAATAAGTTTAGCCAAGTAAGGAAGGGTGGTGGATGGAGACCAACTCATTCAAGGAAGAAGCAGAGAGCCCTTGGGCCATCCTGTTAGGGGTTGGAAGTGTAGCAGGACTGGCCATCCATGGTAAAAAGGGGACAGTTAGGGCCAGAAAACTGTTAAAGTGATGGATAGGGTTGGAAGAGTCGCTGATGTAGGTGGGGAAGAGACTGGGCAAGGGAGAATAGATAGAGTTGAGATAACAAGAAATAAGTTCTGTTGGACAAGAACTATAAAACTATGGGTTTTCCAGGACCGTCCTGTTTGCAGATCTTGGGAAGGAGATAAAAGCGGGCTGCATGAGGTTGGGGGAACCATGAGGTTGGAAACCATAGAGGAGGTGAGGGGGACTTGATGTTTGGAGGTGGAGTTGTGGTCCAGGGCTAGATGGAGATCTTGAGTTTCATTCTGCCTCCACAAGGTAGAAGCCAGTTTGCCAGATAACAACCATGCCACCCTTGACCATGTTGCCTTCAACCTGTAGATTCACTCTCTTAACTAAACTGTTTTCCTGCTTTTTAACCTACCAGGCTAAGGGTCATACCTCACTGACCTTAATTGCCTTTAAAGCAATACGATCTGTCTTTCTGACTTTGGTTACTTTGGCATTTTATATAAATTCTTCACACTGTACCTCAATATTATATATGGAACTCTCAAAAACACACAGGTCTTGCTACATATTTTTCACTCTTGCTCTTGGCTGTTTAGTGTAAAATTTGTAAATTGGACTTGATAAACTTTAAAAAAAGTAGCCTGTTCACAATATATTCAAATTGGGATTTCCATAACGTAAAACACTTATCTTTTCTCAGTGGGGCAGTATACGTAGTGCACTAAATGTAATTTTTTAAAAAGTTCTTGACTTGTAGCAGCTGTTCAGGGCTTCCTTTGCTGCAAGACATTCAGGAGAGGAAGAACAGCAGGTTGCTGCTTTGAGATGTATTTGTAACCATTGCCATTTAAGATATATAACAACAACTTGCATTTATATAGCACCATTCATGTCACAAGGCACTTCACAGGACAGTTCTCAAACAGATTTTGATACCGAGCCACATGAGGTATTAGGAGAGGTGACCAAAATCTTGGTTAAAGAGGTTCATTTTTGGGAGCATCTTAGACGAGAGTGAGGTCGAGGCGTGGAAAGGCTTATAGAAGAAAAATTCCAGAACTTGGGACTTAAATAGCTGAAAAAAGTTGAAAAAGTTTCAACACTCTAGCAGAAGCTGTGCTAATTCAAAACTAATTTGGGATTGTTTTTACATGCAGGGAAATTAAGTGAGTTGACTATGTAACATAGTGACGTCTTGTAGGTTAATATATGTTGTGTAATACGTGCTGGGCTCAGTGGTCTGCAAGTTGTTTTTTTTTTTAATTAATGAGCAAGGAGCAAAAAGGAATCCTGCTGTTTGCAGAGCACTGCTTGGCCTGTAGTTCTGAACACCAACCTTGAACCTGTGCTTCCTGATGATGGAACTTGGAACTATGAAAATCGGGGATGTGTAAAGGGCCTGAAATGGGGGAGTGCTGAGATCTCGGTGGATTATAGGGCCAGAGGAGGTGACAGAGAAAGGGAGCAGTAAGGCCATGAGGGATCTGAAAACTCAAGTGAGAATTTTAAAATTGCCTTCTGGTCTGGCATCGTTTCAAGGTAGATCAACAAGCACTGGGGTGATGGGCAAACTTCGGTATGTACATATAGGGCAATACAATAACAATAAATGCCTGTAAAGTCACTGATTTTACAAGGCCAGTGGCATAACTCAGTCATGCATGCCCAATTCACTCATGCGCTATCTCAATCATTGGCTGGTGACTTGCTGTCATAGAAGTCTTGAAGTTGTGTTACTGGAACTAGTAAGTGGCTGCTCGTTCGTGACTTGTCTGACCTTATGATGATTCAGCAAGAATTCGTTCACTGAGTAGCTTGTGGATATCTTAAACAAGAGTTGGGAACATGACCTCAAACTCAAACCCAGATGGTTACATCTGAGGCAGATGGGTGTGCTACACATGGGCATCATTCACTCCGAGACCTCAGAGACTATTCCTTGGCGAGGTATTAAATATTTGTCTGGTTCCTGGACGTAAATTTGTTTGGATACGAAAGCCCAGTGTTCTTAAAGCATGGGTGATCATAATACCTTGAATGCCACACTGGCACACAGTAACATAGCGGCCAGTGGCTGGAACAATCAAGTTAATCTTGTTGACTTGTTGAAACGTAATGTTGATGACTATCTGGTATTCTACGTAGGAGACCAAAAAGTATCGTTGGATCTTTTTTTCACATGCTAGTTGTGAATGATCCTAGCTTTGAAATCTCCGTGGTTTATTTGTTTAGACATTTCTTAGTGTTGATCTTATGATATTGGTGAGAAGTTCATACACTGACAGAGAACCCCTTCTCAGGGACAACATTGCTGCCCTCAGCTGAGGAGAAGTCAAAGCAAAGAAAAAAGCCCAAAAAATTGCTTGCTCTCTTTCCACAGTCTGCTGATGCGACCAACTGGTCGTCCAAAATCAAAACAAATTGCAGGTTGCAAAAATGCACCATAAAATTTGTTGCCAGGAATGTTTGCAATCTGCATGATATCAATGGAATCAACAGATGCACAGCTGTACTTTAGTGTAAACGGAAGTTACAACAATAACTTGAAATTATATCGTGCCTTTTTGTAAAGTGTCCCTAGGTGCTTCACAGGAGTGTTATCGGATAAAAATTGACACACTTAAAGGAGGGGACATTTGAGCAGGTAGCCGAGAAGTCGTAGGTTGATGGCTGAAAGCATGGCCACCAATAGTGAATGAAGAAAATGGAGAATGCACTTGGGAGGGAAGATGAGCTTCATCTGAAAAATCGCACCTCAGACAGGGCAACATTCCCTCGGTACTGTACCGCAGTGTCAACTCGATTAGGTACTCCAGTCTGGAGGGGCTTGACACAACCTTCTGACCCTGAGGTGAGAGTGTCACTACTGAGCAAAGAGCTGTAATGAAATCCAATATCTGAAACCTACAGTTTCTACCCTTTTTAGTGTTCAGTGGCCAAAAGAACATTGTAGATTTCATTATTTCAGTGATGAAGACATACAGCCATACTAACAGAGAGCCATAAAATTCTAAGATTCAATGCTACTGGCCACAACTGATGACGGAGGGATGGAATGTCATACACTTTTTTTAAAACAACTAATTAGGCTGCATTGAACTGCTGGGACAGATGCTCCTATTGTCCATTTAAAACATTGGAGGTTCCTGCCTAAGGGGCATATTTCTTCAGTGGGGTAAAAGTCATTTTCTGCTGGCTGTAAGCTTGTCTAAGGGGATCAAAATTCCAGCAGAGACAACTGAATAACATCTTATTATTTATAACCCGTCCTCTGTGAGGATTTTGTCTTTTGTACATGTGGTGGTTGGTGTCCAAACACTCTGCACGCTTGCTCTGAGTACCAGATGTTATAAGAATAATAACTGTTCCTTTCAGTGTAGATTAATGTAGTCACCATTAGATTTCTCTCAAATTCTTTATGCCCTGCATAAGCTATGGGATGAGTGTCTACAAGCCACTTACTGTTCATTAATGTGCGTTTATCTTTAGTAATATGTGTAGTAAAGCATGAATCTTCATTAGTCAATTATTCTTAAAGATCAATAACTGCTCTCACTTAGTTTTATAACCTGTTACATTCCTTTGCTAGCAGTCATTTGAAATGAGAAAGGTGATTTCTGGAAATGGCCCTTCATTGAATAATTCTGTGTAATCTGTTTTTTAATTGTCTCTGGTTTCAGTTGGATTTGGAAGTAATGAAGTAAAGCTATATCTTTGAATAAACAGAAGGGAACCTCTTTGGAGAAAAAGGAACAATCATCAAACGGTTAGCTAGAAATAAAAAACAGAAAATGATGGAATTACTCAGTAGGTCAGACAGCATCTGTGGAGAGAAACAGACTTAATGTTTCAGATGGTTGGTGACCCGTCGTCTAATGAAATTGGAAGGCTGTTCTGGATGAAATTATCCGTTGTTTCGTTCCTTGGAACCAGGAGTATTACCGGAAGATGGGAATAAAGCCAAGTGAGATTTCATGCTTCAAAAAGTTGTTGAGATCTGGCAACTGAAGGCTGCTTACCTAACACTAATGAGATACAAGCATTTAGAGTCTGTTTGGAAGGGGTTCACAATTGTCCTGTGGGATCTGAGAAGATGAAGAAAAGCTGAAATAAAACTTAAAGTGAAAAAAATCTGTCTTCAGTGAATGAAGATGTGACTGTCAAATATTTCAACTTTGCCAATGAGTGTGTGAGATCTCCCCAGAGAGAACTGGCAAAAATGAATCGTTAAATTTGATAGGGAGCTGACTTGATAATAGAAAGCAGAGAGGAAGTCTTAAGCTTTTGAAGTGTTCAGTGATTACTCTTGTGTTGTTGATTTTTATCATGTATTATTTATAAATTAAAGTATTGCGAGCAGAATAGCTATGCTTTGTCAATAGAAAACTTGTGGAAAAGCCTGCTTTGTAGTATCAAAGATTATTGGTAAAATTGAGGGTTATAAGATTGTTATATTTTGGGACCATGTCTTTATGGTAAAATGGAGGGGTCATGAGACCTGTTCTGAAGTCTGCCTGACAGTAAACTTGGATGGTTTGATTGTTAGAGGTCAAAGGAAGACTTAGATTATTTTACTGGGAAGAAGGTGAAAGGTATTTATGCCTGGAGACAATGGTAGCAGCCTCTGTGTTAACAATGGAGACGGAGAGTCTCCCAAGTCCAGAAAAATGTTGAGAATGTCAGGTTGTAAACAGTTGCGCTTCAAACTGTCTATTTAGTTCCAAGATGAAAGGGAATTGGGCTCTCAAGGATAGCTAATTAATGTTTCTACTTAGATAAGTGGCCCGTGTGATTCACATCACCATGACGAAGCAAGAGGAAGCCATTGTAAAGATCATCTTACAGGTTTTTCTGAGAATATCACTGAATATCATAGACAGTATTTTTAGCCTGCTAGATCCAGGAGAGAGGTAGCAACTAGTAACCAAAATGTCTGTCTCTATGGTTTGCTGCGCAGGAATATAGGTGGGAGCATGTGTTGGGTGGGAAAGTTAAAATTCATGGGGAGTTAAAATGTGGCTGGTAGAGTCACCTAGCTTGGACTCAAGGGCCTGGGAAAAGAAAACCTCACTGTGAAGAACAGTTCTAAGATTGCAAATTATCAGGTGGAGAATAGAACAGGGATAAACCCTCGGGAGCTAAGGGAATCACTTTTGGATTGATTTGGGGAAAACTAAATGTTTGTAAAGCGACAATGTGAAGTATACCTGTGAAGTGTGCTTTTTTGGTTGGGCTAAGAATAAGGGAGGTATTCTGTTCTGTGGTTGAAAGCATAAGCTATCTACAAAGATAGTATTTAGTTAATAGTGTTTTTTAGTCATTTGTTAGAGTAAATGTCTTAAAATGTGAAATCTTGACTTGTCATTCTTTCAACTGTTAACTGGAAGTTTGAACTTCTATTTGAAAGTTAAGTGGGATTTACACAGAAATGCGCAGATAATTGGTGGCAACGTTTCTGAACTCGTAACCCAGAGACCTGAGCTAATAATACTCTGGGGATATGGGTTCAAATCCAACTGAGAGCTGGTGGAATTTGAATTCAATTAATTAATAAATTTTGAATTAAAAGCTACCCTCAGTAACAGCATGAATCTATCGGATTGTCGTTTAATTAAAAAAAAATCTGGTTCACTAATGCCCTTTAGGGAGGGAAATCTTCCACCCTTACCTGGTCTGGTCTATATGTGACTCCAGACCCACAGCAATGTGGTTGACTCTTCACTGCCCTCTGTAATGGTGTAGCAAGCCACCCAGTTGTACAGAAAAGTTTGGAAAGCAGCAGTGGACGGCGCCATTTGCTGAAGGGCAGTTGAAGATGAGCACAAATGCTGGCCTAGCCAGTGTCGCTTACATCCCATGAAAGAATTTTTTAAAATGGCATTCAGTATTTATGAATAAGATGTGCATCTTGGCTGTTAGAAACAGGGAGAAAAACGTGGGATAATTTTCCCCCTTTTCTCACCTCTTGCATGACTGCAACAAAATCTATTTTTGAGGAGGAGTGTTTTAACCCCTTGATTGCTGCGACGTTAAAGAACAGACATAAAACAGACTTCTTGTATGTTTAAAAAGATGAGCGTTTATTTTTCACAACACTTGTGATGCACGCGCACACATGAACAAATGATTTCTAAAGATGTAACATGCACTTAATTTTTTTTACCCTTTAAGTAATTTAAGACACTTCTAATCAGTCCTCAGTATGGCAGTAGAAACGTTGCAAGCCTAAAGGATTCCCTCTTGATGATGGTTGAATGTTTCTGGTGATGAATTTGTACTGGTTCACCCCAAAAAAAGAGCAGGCTTCTAACTTTCCAGTCGAAGTTGGTCAAGCCCCCTGTAGTGAAGAAATATACACTGGCAGGTAAAACAAATATGCCCCAATACTCTGCCTAAAGTGACTTTTGAAGCAGGGTCCTCCCTTGTGCTGGGCGAGAGATGGCTTCCATCTAGTCTTCGTATACCAGACTGCCCTGACCAGTCCTTGTGGATTAATAAAGCATTTCCAATATGTGACAACAGCCTCTATGTTTTCCATTGTCCACACAATGGGTTAATGGCTAAGCCATTCACCACATTGTGGAGGGTGTTTGCTCTCTCATGAACATTGCAGATGTAACTAGCCTCCGAAATGTCTTAATTTGAAAATCCATCTTCATGGGGCCAGCAAGCCATTGGCATTTTAAATCTCGTCCATTGAACTGGTGAGAGTTAGACACTCGTCACCTTGGAAGGCCATTTTAAGTAACTTCCCAGAGATATATTCTGACATGCCTGTCTCTGTCGGTACAGGAATCACAAATGAGGCTACCTGACTCTCTGGGATCCATTTTGCGAAGGCAGAGCGTTCATATCCCATGTTGCTATTTAAAAGTAAACTGTCCACCTTCCAGTAAGCTTAACGGGCAAATGACATGACCATAACGTGATGCTAAAATAACAGTTTATTCTGCAGAAGAAGCTTAAAAATCTGTTCAGTGTGAGGAAGATGTTCAGTGATTATCAGCACAACTGAAATATGCAGCACAGCTCAAAGTAGAGGCCAAAGAAGTAATATTTAACCCATATAAAATATTTTACTTGGAAAAGCTCAGCAGGTCTGGCAGCATCGGCGGAGAAGAAAAGAGTTGACGTTTCGAGTCCTCATGACCCTTCGACAGAACTTGAGTTCGAGTTTTGTTTTGGATTTCCAGCATCCGCAGTTTTTTTGTTTTTATAAAATATTTTACTGCTTGGATTTAGTACTTCAGTTAAAAAAAGGTAAGAATTCATATTGATAGAAAGGTCAACTGGGCTTTTTCTGAAGAGTGCTTTCAAGAGAAGCAAGGAGCCTGTGATTGTAATCCTAAACTTACTGGACAGTAAACTAGATGTTAAGAGGTGTGATCTCTCATCTGAAGCGGGCTGTAGTGGGACTGCTCCTTATTGAGCTGTTCCAGGCTACACATTTCAAAACCAAGTATAAGAACACAAATAATTTAAAATACACTGAAGCCATTCCTTTTCAATTGCTTTTGCTTCTGTTAAACAGAGAATTTAACAAAATGTAGCACACGTCATTACCACAGTTCATAAACCCTCCTTGAATTATTGTACTTAGAACATCATCTGACTGTGTGTAAGTGCTGTGTATCCTCTTGTACAAGAATGCACGGAACTTTACAACACAAACAGTTCATTTGGCCCAACAGCTCTCTGCAAGCCTCCTCCCTCCCTGCCTAATCCTATCGACATAATCTACTATTCCTTTCTCCCTCGTGTACTTAGCTTGCTTTCCCTTAAATGCATCTGTGCTATTTGCGTCAACCACTCCATGTGATGACGAGTCCTACGGGTCTCTCCTGAATTTCTTAATGGATTCATTTGTGACTATCTTACATTTATGGCCTCTAGTTTAGGACTCTCACAAGTGGAAACATCTCCTCTGCTTTCTCCAATATTCTGGATGTTAAAGTGTGTTTTATGAATTATGCAGTGCAATTCATTTAAGCAGTACTCAGGTCCCGAATCAAGCACTACCTCAAACTTGGGAAGATAAACGGATTTTCCTTTTGATCACGCAGGAAGTTTACACTGATGATGTTGCCTAGGATATAATGGAAAAACCATCTTATATAACTGACACATGACAAATTGTAAGGTCAGGGCTTTTAAGCAATGACCAAAATGATACATTCTAATCCTTCCAAGATGAGAGAGACCAAGCATCGGCTACTGTTTGGTCTGTTCCACGTGAGGAAATATACTTGGGTAAGCATTGATAGATCGTTGGACGTGTTCTTGAGATCAATAGATTCAGCATATTAAATAAGTGATGAGCTCCAAGAGGAAGTCTTTTAATTTTATCCCTTAAAAAGATTCCGATAGAACTATTTCAAGAGCCAGTAACCTAAAAACTTGCTCGTGCCTAGTTTTAATGAGTTGGTAATTTGCTCAGTCTTGTTGTGGCCCGGAGCTTGTAATAATAGTTTGCAGTAGCACAAACTTGATGTTTGTGATTTTGATGGGGTGAGATGAAGGGTGGGAGGAGTCTTGTGTAGAGCATAAATACTGGCATGGGCTTATTGTGCAAAATGGCCTCTTTCTGCGCTGTAAGAACTTTGCATGCTTTGCGTAAACTACTGATCTTACTCAAAACAACACATTTTCTAATGTCTTTACAGTATTTTAACTCTTTACCTCCACTTCCTACACTCTGTGTAAATCCCTTACAGGGGTCCGCTGACATCTGGTTTTGCAGATGGTCCCAGGTGTGCTCATGTGGGAATAAATAACTAGAATCCAGAGGAGGGAATAAAAAATCCAAAGAAAGAATGATCCTTGGGCTCCAAGTGGTCAACTTGGAACAACATTGGCAGGTTCTATAGAGATTGTCTTCAAACTCCTCAATTGTCCAAGGGTGGTGTGAGCCTGAGAGAAAAAAAATGTTTCCCTGATTTTTAATTATGCACAGGCATGCACTCGCACAGGCCCTTTTAAACATTTGTGGCCTTATTCACACCCATCCTGGTCAGGTCAGGTCATCTCCCCCTGCTCCTGCTACTGCTGTCAATAAGTACCTCATAGGGACATGAGTAGGCCACTCAGCTTGTTCCACCATTCAGTTAGATCATGGCTGATATGTACTTTCATCTACCCACCCTATTTCTCTTCTGTTGACCGCTTGACACAATGTAAAGATCACTCAGTGCCGTAAGTCCCATTATGGTGTTGATAATAATCCTCTCTCCTTTTTTTGAGATTTGCCCAATGATGATGCAGAATCCAGCATTGGATTGTCGAAACTTCATAGCTGAGGGGGACTCTTCTGTCCAGTGTACCTCTGCTTGATACAACTTTTTCCTCACTACTTTTTCCCTAAAAGCCTTATTTTTTCCCCTCCAATATTTATCTAGTCCCATATTTCATGTTGGAACTGACTCAGCTTCAGGAGTTACTTGCAGAAATGCATTCCATATTCTAATGGCTCTTGGATGACCATCCGCTTGAACCTGATGGCTGCTGCTGCTCCTCCCTGTGGCGGGTGAGGTTGGCAGCTTAAAAAAAACTTCTAAATGTCCCTTTTTAAAAAAAAATATTCAGTTCAGTTTATCTCCGCTCATGCAGGATGTTGGTTTGCGTACAAGACCTCCAAAAGACATAATGTTTGCAGAACTGCCTGGTTAATTAATGTTGCTGGTCAGGCACCATAACAAAAACTGCTTCTCCTTGCTTGCTTATGAGGTAGGTTGTAGCTCCTGTAGCTTTATGTATCCGAGGAGAGTGGTAACAGGCAAAGGAACATTGCACCCCTTAATAGCCGGTCTTTGTTGTATTTCTGGGCCATCTTGGAGTGTTAGACAGCTTCATGTTTGTAAAATAGGTCCAACCATAGAATTGGTTTGACGCTTAGTTTGCAATAATCTTAAAAGAAAAACATGGTAAACCTCAAATGTACCTTGGCCCCGTTTATTGTGGGAAACTTTGCCCCTCAAATGCACGGCTGTCATTTGGAAAGGGAATGCAGTTATCTGGATCATCAAGTTGCCGAGTATCCCTCATTTGAAACAGCTATATTTGTCTCTTATGGCAGCTATTGGTAACAAGACCTTAAGCAAAATAATCATTAAATATAAATTAGCCAGCCAGGCATCTTCTGGGAAATTTGAGACTGGCTCTTCTAAAGCTATGGTCAACATGGGACACTGTGTGACTTGGAGTGACATGTTTTTAATGAACCTTTTCTTGGCCTCAGTGGTTGAGCTCTATAATACTGGCATCAAAATTTGGTCATGGCTCTAAACTCTAGATTTTTCTTCTGCCCCACCTTTGGTTGTGTCATTTGTACATGGAAGGTCAAATATTTGGAGGTAAAAATAGTCATTTCTGCTGTATGTACGGATGTCTTTGTATCCATAGATAAATCTCTCCTTTCTTACTCATCTGTTTGCCTAGAAGCCGCTTTGCACTTAGCACGATCCTACGTGTTGTTAACCTTTTGTTGCCATTCAATCAGTGGGGCTGTTCTTCCTCCAGTCAGAACTGAGTTACAATTAGGGACAAGGCTGCCCTTATATACAATAGGAGTGGTGAAGATCATCTGACAATAATTGAGTCCTGAAGGTGCCACACTGAATCGTTTGTCCCCAGGAGTTCCTCCTATTGAATGGAGAAAGTATTCATATGTGAGCTTGAGCCTCATTCAAAAAATGAACATCATACCAAAGATAGGTAATTCCTATTTAAAAATTTTATACAGTAATTAATATTTTGTGCCTTATAAACTATCACAAAAAAAATTGATGTCCAAGCTTTGAGCTTCTGTTCTTGGTCGGGGGGGGAAATGCTGAAAATATTGTTTGGTTATTCAGAATTTAATTCTTGCTGCTGATTGTACCCTGCTTAAATTCCAAAGCCATCTCTGTCTGCTGTATAGCTTGTCAATGTCAGTGTTTTAATATGATAGAGAAAAAAATATTTGCAGTTGCAGAAAAATATGAAGAATATTGAAGGATTGAAGGTCTTCCACGCTCTGAAGTGACTTAGCCTAAATTGGAGTGACATTCCCTGGAGCTTGTTCTTTGCTTCAGAACCAGATGCCAGGTGTTTATAATCCACAACTGTAATGTTTGAGTGAAGTTAAAACAACTTGGCTACCTAGTTCGGTGGGGTAGAAACTAAAATTCTCAATCTTGTGTTCAAACTCCTCCATAACCTGTCCTTTCCCCACCACCTATAACCTTCTGCAGTTCCTCATCCACCTGAGAACTCTTCTCCACTTTAAGTGTCTTGTCTTGTGCAGTCCTGAGTTCATTCATCCCACCATTGGTGGCTGTTCCTTCAGATGTTAAGGATACAAGCTCTGGAATGCTCTCCCTAGACCCCTCTTCCTTTTAAGCTAGTTCTTTAAATCCTACATCTTAGACCCAGCTTTTGGTGTCTATGTAACTTGGATCAGTTTTGGTCTGATATCTCTTTTTAGGATGATTTATTACGTTATAGACACTGTTTAAATGCAAGTTGTTGTTGCAATATTTCATATTTGTATTCCTTTGACAAATGTGAATCATGTGCATTCATTCCTTCACATTGCCCCACTGTAAAGGGAGCTAACGCACTATTTTGTAATTACCAATGTAGTAGCGGAACCTAGAACTGTTTTGATTTGGTCTGATTTGGTGTATTTTAAACTTGTGTGTCCCTTTAACCTGTTTAAAGGCAGACTGAATACTAGGTTCCACAGATAAAACCTACAGAATATGGAGTTATGATGACGAGTTGCTGCAATAAGTGAGATTTGTTTTTTGTGGGCAGTGCACAAACTAAGAACCTGTATATGTAAAAACATGAGTTCCTCCTGAGCAGGACATAAGTTCCTTCCACACTTGTAGCCTCCTGCCTGATTCACTTCAGATGTCTTGTTACTTAAAAATTATGACACAGCCGATGGTAAATGCTGAGTTGTTCAAACCCCAGAGGCAAACTTGAAGCAACTGTCATAACCCATTTTTACAATTTGTAATTTCGAGGTGCAGACTTTGAATTCAGTAGGAATAAGACCACCGAGTCTCATGGTTTTTATATAAAACTAAATTAAACACACTCATGGCTACAACTTACTACTAAAATAACTTGTTAACAAATCCCCAAATTAATCACCACCAGGTAAATCTCCACTAAAACAGTAACCCATAGACTATAAATAGACACCAGGCAAAGTACATTCGACCTTACGAATTCCAAATGAGGTTCCTTTGCAAGTTGGTCGGAGTTGTACAGGTTGGTAAGATCTTAAATGCCTCTGCCTTACACACACACACTCCTTTCTTTGTATACCTAGTTTTCCCTTTGAATGTATATTTTCCATTGTATCATGAGGTCTTTTGGACTTCAGCTCTTCTAACAATAAAACCCCTTTCATAGCACCAATTTTATTAGTCAGCTGAAAAAATAAACACATTGTCTGGCTTTTTCTAGCTAGGTGCAAGATTTTACCCACAGTCTTGAGATTAACATCTCAAAACTACTATACATCAAAGCATCCAGACTAGCTGGCTTTACTCCAATTCTCTCGTGGGCGCACACACGCACACACGCATGCACGCACGCACGCACACACACACACACACACACACACACACACACGTTCCTAGACACAGACACCCACTAGAGTTCTATTTTAAAAAATAATTTCCAATAACATTATGTACATTAATATCTTCATCACAAAAATACTCTGTAGAATCCTAAAGCACAGAAAGAGGCCATTTGGCCCATCGTGTAAGTGCAGGCTCTTTGAAAGAGCTATCCAGTTAGTTCCATTGGTCTGCCCCATAGCCCATTAATTTTTCCTTAACAAATGCCAATTCTCTTTTGAAAGTTGTTGAATCTGCTTTCACTACCCTTTCAGGTAGTACATTCCAGATCATCATAACTTGCTGCGTAAAATGTTTCTCCTCCTTCCCTCGGTTCATTTGCCAATTATCTTAAATTTGTGCCCCTTAATGATTGGTCCAGTTGAAACAGTTCCAACTTAATTACTGTATCAAAGCAGTTCATAATTTTGAACACCTCTATTAAATCTCCCCTTCACCCCTGCTTTAAGACTGATCTCACCTTCTCCAATCCCTCCAACTTACTTGTTTGATTGAATATGTTGCCAATTTGAATCCCGGGCAATTTGTCCTTTGACCTTAACATGGTCCATTGGCTGACTGCATTTTCTGTTGGATTGCAAGATGGACACAACATTCATGGCTTGACCTGTCGAATGATTCAACCTACCAGCTGCTCACGGAGAAAGATTTAATAAGTTCAATGCTAAGACTGATGGATCTTTGTTAGGTATGGGTAGATGGAGTTAAGGTACAAATTAGCCATGATCTTACTGATGGCACAGGCTCAGGGGTTGAATGGCCTCCTCCCCTCAGTGAGTTCTTATTTATAGGTAGTCCAGCTTTTCAGCTGACCAAGTTAAATCTACAAAAATTGGAAAAGGCCTTTGTACATGAATTCCCTTTTATGCTTTAAAGCCAATACTTTGAAGCTCATTTTATTAGCTTCCATTTTGCAGTGTCTGCAGAGGATTTTAGGAATTTAATTTTCTACATAAAGGCAGCTCACGTTGAAGTAAATAGCCTAATACTGTGCTGACAGTGTTTCTGGGTTCCTGATGTCTTTCAGTAAGCCATTAAAAGTGTTGATTAGGTTTGTGAACCTTAGATTGTAATGCCCCACCTTCTGACCTCCATCACCCAAACAACCAAAGCTGTGCCAGGCAGGAAGAATGTGTAGCATGCCTGGAATCTGTGAATAGTAAATACTTCACATGTCTGAAAACATTACTGTCTGGCCCAGATACAATCAGCTGCTGTTTTTTATTTTCTATGTTGACTCTGCTGAACCAGAAAATTGTTGTTGCCCGAGTGATTCTGAAATTTGGAAAATGTTATCCGTCCGTCATGAAAACATTTTAATGTTTACGCCCTTAAATTCCATTGTTTTTTTTTGTTCCTTAATTTTCTCTCCTCCAGCACTGGGGTAGGAAGGGTTGTAACTGAGGAGAAATCTTGCTCATTGTGTACTGTGCTGTTGGAAGATTGCTGAAGCTGTATTGACACAGCTAAGTAACTGTTAAGGGTACAAAAACAGTTTCTCACCCAGGATACTGGGTGGAAAATTATGAACACTCAAGTTTTCCAAATCAAATATTTTTTGTTTTCTCCCAAGATAGAAAGGCATTAGTTGTGAATGCAAAGGTATTTGGCTAACATATTCAGCAGTGGCCTTTCTTGCCAATTTGGCTCAGCTAGTAGCCACCGAATGAGGAAGATGTCAGTTCAGGCCTCAACCTGGGACTTGAACAAATCTTGGCTGCAGGACTGAAGGAATTCTGTCTTGTTGTTCTGTTTCTGATGAGACGTGAAACTTGCTCAAACAGATTTAAATATTGCATAACATAATTGAAAAAGAGCAGCGAGTTCTCCCAGTGTCCAAGCCAACATTCCACCTTTGAGCACCATCAAAACACACGAACGGGTCATTCGTTTTCCCTTGCTATTTATGGGACTCTGCTGTGCGCAAATTGGTTGCTGGACTCTCAAATGTAACAATGGTGAGTGAGACTGCACATCAAAAATGGCTCAATTTTTAAAAAAATCATTCATGGAATGTGGGCTTCGCTCGCTAGGCCAGCATTTATTGCCCATCCCTAATTGCCCTTGAGAAGGTGCCTTCTTGAACCACTGCAGTCCAAGAGATATAGATTCACCCACAGTGCTATTAGGGAGGGAGTTCCAGGATTTTAACCCGGCGATATATTTCCAAGTCAGGACTGACTTGGAAGAGAGCTTCCAGTGTTCCCATCTGTCTGCTGCCCTTGTCCTTCTAGATGGTAGCAGTCATTGTTTAACATGTCGAGAAGCACATTGGAACTTGCTATGGATGTGATGAGGTGCAATACGTGTGCAATTCTTTTCTTGCTATGCATGAGCTGTTTGGATTTTAGACTTCTATTTCTTTTCATTGAGTTGTACAAGGAAAAGTATTCTCCCTAGTGTTTTGATTCTGTCAAGTCCCACTTCATGTTCGTTAGTCTCATGTTCAAATGCAGGCTCCAAGATTCTTATTGATCATAGTAGCATTTCCCAGAGCAGAGACAATACAGAATGAACTGCTGAATAATATTGGATAGTGCAACACTAACTGCGGACCTACTGACCTTTGCTTCCTTTGTGAAACATTAGCCTGGTTATTTTGCCCTTTGCTTTCATCTTTGTCTCAAGGTCAGAATAGAACCAACCACAGAGGTAAAATTGAAACCGAAGCCTATTAATTACTTGAAAGATGAGTTCAGCTCATGGCATTAATAATTCAATTAACAGACCCTTAAACCACAATCTGTCTTTTTGATGATAACTTGCCATGAATTTTCATTGCAATATGCAGTGTAAGCAACTGTATGTTCTATAACTAGGGCAGATGATTTGTTTATGGAGCAATGATCTGGAGAATATCCCTCTTTTTGGTGTGGTTTCCTTTGTTCTTTCCATACTTAATGAAACCTCAATTTTAATCAGCATGTTTTAAAATGTTCATGCTCTGTCTTTCTCTTAGCTTGCCTTCAGCCGATGTTTCCACCCTAGCCCATTAAGTAGTGCCATTAAGCCAAGTACTTGCTAACTGTTGGAGTAACTAATTTAGTAACCAACTGGAAACTTTTTTACTTTTTAAGTGGATTGGGAGAGGCAGAATACTGGTCCTTTACAACGTAAACCTTCAAATCAGTTAGGAGGAAGGTACTGAGAAAACTGAAAAAATATTTTTTTTCCCCCAACTATCCAGGGTTTTAACCACCCTCCCACTATTGCAATAAAGTTTTCAGCAGTGTTTGGCCAAAATACTTAGCTAAATATACCTGATTTTGCAGCAACTCCTCAGGTTTTGAGTGCTGTGCAACTTTACAGTAAGATGATGAATCATCTCTGGTAATTCCTGAGCAACTAACAGTGACCTGCTCAAGAGACCGTGGCATAATGATGGTGTCACTGGGCTAGTAATCCAGAGGGCCAGGCTAATGTTCTAGAGATACAGGTTCAAATCCCACCAGGGCAACTGGTGGAATTTGAATCCAATTAATAAAATCTGGAATTGAAAGCTAGTCTGTGATGGTGACCCTGAAACTATTGCTTGTTGGTTATAAAAACACACCTGGTTCACTAATGTCCTTTAGGGAAGGAAATCTGCCATCCTTACCCAGTCTGGCCTACGTGTGCCTCCAGATCCACAGCAATCTTAACTGTCCTCTGAAATGGCTGAGCAAGCCACTCCAATCAAGGGGAATTAGGAATGGGCAACAAATGCTGGCCTTGTCAGAAGAAAGAATTTATTACACATGTTGTCAGATGCCTAGGAATAGGTTGCCTCAGCCTTTTTGGTTGGACAGTGTTCATGTCTTGCCATAAGAAAAAGATGCAAATACATAAGTATTACAGCTCCAATAACCAATTCTACACTAGCCAGAGAATTCAACCTGTGATCAAGTATACTGGTGAGACAAAGCACTGGGATGAATATGAATGGAAATGAACACTTTTTTGTACACAAAGAAACCTTTTATTAAAGGGAAAATGGCAGTGAGGAAATTAAGTAGAATAGGGTAGTATTACTCTCCATAACCTCACCACTGACATCAGGTCATTGTTCCCCAGATCACCAATAAACTCATCTCCTCTGGAGGTTTTCTCTTTTGCCACCTTGCAGCTTTCATCACTGCCCACTGCCAACCTCATAGTCCTCAGTGTCTCACAGCCCATTTCTACCTCTTTCCCAAGATCTACGTGCAGTGCTGTCTCGCATACCCAATGTTCCAGCTTTATCAGAACACCATTTTTTTCCCTCCACTTGCTCAATCTCTTCTGACCTACATCTGCATTTCTTCTGACACTCTAGGCTACTGTAACTAAACTTAGAAAATTGCAGGACTGATGCAAAAGTCGTGGTTGCCCCACGACTGGTTTGTTAGAATACTGTGAAGAAAACAAGACATTGTAATATTTTTCTTCCGTTAATAACCCTGTCATATTTCTTATGTACTGGAAGACAGGCTGTTTGGGGTGTAAATATGATAATTAGACTAAGAGCCAGAGTGACTGCGAGAGTCTAAAGCCAACAGTAAGAAGTGGTTTTGATATGTTAATGAACCGAGGAGCTTCAATCCGAATTTTACATAAAACAATAACGGAAGTAATTTTGAATTGAAAACAAAAACAGAAACAGAAATACCTGGAAAAGCTCAGCAGGTCTGGCAACATCGGCGGAGAAGTGCACACTTGACGTTTTGCATCCTCATGACCCTTCAACAGAACTAAGTAAAAATAGGAAAGGGGTGAAATATAAGCTGGTTTAAGAGGGGGTGGGTTTTATTGGGGCAAGCAACCAGTGATAGGTGGAGATAATCAAAAACTGTCATAGACAGAAGAACAAAGAGGTGTTGAAGGTGGTGATATTATCTAAAGGAATGTGCTAATTAAGAGTAGAAGACAGGACAGATAAAGTACAGATAGCTCTAGTGGGGGTGGGGGAATATTAAAAGTTAGAAATAAACAATGGGTGGAAATACATTTAAAAATAATGGAAATAGGTGGGAAAAGAAAAATCTATATAAATTATTGGAAAAAACAAAAAGGAGGGGGAACAAACGGGAAGGGGGTGGGGATGGAGGGGAGAGTTCAAGATCTAAAATTGTTGAACTCAATATTCAGTCCGGAAGGCTGTAAAGTGCCTAGTCGGAAGATGAGGTGCTGTTCCTCCAGTTTGTGTTGAGTTTCACTGGAACAATGTAGCAAGCCAAGGACAGACATGTGGGCAAGAGAGCAGGGTAAAGTGTTGAAATGGCAAGCAACAGGGAGGTCTGGATCATGCTTGCGGACAGACTGAAGGTATTCTGCAAAGCGGTCACCCAGTCTGCGTTTGGTCTCTCCAATGCAGAGGAAACTGCATTGGGAGCAACGAATGCAGTAGACTAAGTAGAGGGAAGTGCAAGTGAAATGCTGCTTCACTTGAAATGAGTGTTTGGGCCCTTGGATGGTGAGGAGAGAGGAAGTGAAGGGGCAGGGTTGCATCTTCTGCGTTTGCAATGGGCCGTGGGAGGGGTTTGAGGAGTAGGGGGTGAAGGAGGAGTAGACCAGGGTGTCACGGAGGGAGTGATCTCTACGGAATGCCGCCGGGGGCGGGGGGTTTAAGGGAAGATGTGTTTGGTGGTGGCATCATGCGATTTCCATTATTTTTAAATGTATTTCCACCCATTGTTTATTTCTACCTTTTAGTAGAGCTATCTGTACCTTATCTGTCCTGTCTACTATTCTTAATTAGCACATTCCTTTAGGTAATATCACCACCTTCAACACCTCTTTGTTCTTTTGTCTCTGACAGCTTTTGGTTATCTCTACCTATCACTGGCTGCTTGTCACAACAACACCGCCCCCCACCAAACCAGCTTATCTTTCACCCCTTTCCTATTTTTACTTAGTTCTGTTGAAGGGTCATGAGGACTCAATGTCAACTGTGCTCTTCTCCGCCGATGCTGCCAGACTTGCTGAGTTTTTCCAGGTATTTCTGTTTCTGTTTTTGTTTCGGATTTCCAGCATCCGCAGTTTTTTGTTTTTATTAATTTTGAATTGAGTTGTTTTAGTTCAAAGGGGGATGTATGCAGATTGTAATAAGTTGTAAGTAAATAAGGTAAAGATAGGATAAGTTTACTTTTTTAAAAAAAAACCTAAGAGCTAAAGTAGAGAAGAGTCTAATCAAGTCTGGGAAGAAAGCATTTCTAAAGAGACTGGTTGAGACAATAAAGAGATCAAAGGGAAGGAACACATTTAAGGAAATACTGAAGCCTATGTGAGAGGGCAGCTGTTTAGATCTCCCAGAAGACAGCAGGATAGCTGGTCAGACCTCCCAGAAGACAATGTGAACAAGGCCAAACTTGAAGACCCAGTTGCTGTCAGCCTCTGAGGACACCCCAAGAAAAAAAGTACTGGAATTCTATAGATTTTGAAAATCTGAGGATTGTTGCTGAACAGAATAGGGGAAGGTTGGCTCAGAGGGTAGTTAAGATCTTGCGAAATTGTTTTAAAGTACTGTTTACTGTGTGAAACCATTCTTGTGTTTAAGTGTAATTATTTTTTGCTTCATTCTTTTAATAAACATCTACTCTACAATAAAATCACCACAAGTGGTTAGGAACATCGTTTCCTGATTTCAGAACTTCTCACACTATACAAAATGCAAAAATCAGCTGTTTCAAGTTTCCCTTTGGGATTTGGGCAGCTCAGCATTTACCATCAGCCGTGCCATAACAGTACTGAAGGTTCCAGGTGCAGATGCTGATGCATGTTAAACGGCTTAACTTGTTAGAATTTAGAACATGGGGCTGGAACATTTTGCATCTTTGTCAGGTCTTGTCTTTTTGGCATGTTTGGTTCAGCTTCAGTGCTCCACATGAGGTTAGATGGAGCCCAATTAAATTTTTGTCCTCTGATGGATGTAAAAGAGCTCAATGGTTTTGGAAGTAGTTTGTCAAAAGGAAGTAGAAAAATATTTCAGAATCAAACATTGGAAAGTGCAGGGTACTGAGGCTAAATGATGGTTCTTTCAGAGTGAGCTTGGTCGTGACGAGCTAAGTAGCGGTTGTGTGTGTGTGTGCTATGCAATTCAACCTTCCTGTTTCTCAGGGAAAAAAAATGATCAGCTGAACTAAATCAGTCACCATGTCAGAGAGATGGACAAGATTACAATCCCACCGCAGTAAGGTCAATTTCCCAAAGCATAAATCAATATCGCGTGTCAAATGATTTCATTGCTTGCCTCAACATCCACACTGCAGGAGGCAAAAAAACATCGTAATTATTTCATGCGTTGCACATGAAATTATAAGATGGTATTGAAAATAATTGTTTGCAATTTTCATGTACCACGCTTTGAAATTTGCATTGGAAAATCCAGCACTTCAAAATGAATGCTAATTACCTGTGTTCTGTGCTATCATATTAATGTTACATGATCATCCCTGTTTCCAGCTACGACATCATATAACCTTGGATTAGAAAATAATTTGGGATTGTTTTTTCCTGCCTTTAGCTTTGTGAATGCAAGATAGATATATTAATCAGCTTGAATAATATTCACGCACCTGGCTTAGTACATATGAAGTCTTTCATTATTTTGATATTTTTATTACAGGAATAAACTATCTACCAGACAGAACTATAGAAATTTGTGGCAGTATTTGTCTAAATCTGCAGATGTCTTTTGAAGTGCAGTATCTTTTTCTCTGTGTTACATCTGTCCAGTAGTGATTAACATGGTTGCTTAATAATTGAACACCTCAGAATCTGATCAAAACTTTAGCTTTTAGCATCTTTATTAAAACTAATTAACTAAATTTAATCATTTGTGCTATTTTTGTGCGACTGATGATGAAGAAAGAGAATTGTATTTATACAGTTAATTTTACGACCTTGGGACACCCCAAAGCATTTGGAGAAATTTATAGTTGAGAATAAGGAAATGGCCAAGACAGTAAACAGATATTTTGTGTCTGTCCTCAAAGCACAAGGCACAGAACCAGCACTCTGTGCAGCTTCAGTCTCCTTATCCAATTAAGGAAATGCTTGCCTTAGAATGAGTGCAACAAAGGTTCACCAGAATGATTCCTGGGATAACCGGGTTGTCCAATAAGGAGAGATTGAGTAGAATGTGCGTACATTCCCTGGAGTTTAGAAGAATATCCCATCCAGGGGACAGGAACAAAAGTATATATCTACATCAACCTAGCTACTTTTATAAAATTATTTTGTTTTAAAAATGGACAAAGGCTTTAACATGCTTGACTAGCCATGACTCATACCAGAGGAATCCAGCAGGGACCTCGGTCCCTTTTAAAGAGGTGCTAATCCCCCACGTGACAACGGAAACTCAAATTCCTCAAAAAAATGTCACATGACCTCCCCCAAGCTGCTAGAACCGGTAATATCGCCATGTGTAACTAAACCCAGGCAGTCTACCATTTAATCACTTAACCGTTGTAAAAGTTCTGTCTAGGTAAATTGCCAGGCCCTAATCCGCACTGTGAACTACTGGAACGTCAGAACTTCTGTATCTGGGCCTATAAGATTAACATTCACCTCTACATGCCCTCTTCCATCGGGGAAGTCCTCACTTCTGGAAAGATGGAACACCCTGAAACAGTTTCAAGATACCTTTCTCTTTGCAGACGGGTGGTGAGAGGAGAAAACAGGGCTGTTTAAATTAATTCCCCTCCTGTCCGTAACCAAAACGCGAGCTGATCTCATTAAAAAGTGTAAAATTTGAAAGGTCTTGTCTGAGTAAATCCTGTGTCCCCTGACTGTGGTGTCTAGAACTAAGAGTCACAGACGCAGCGGGGCTGGGGTCGGGGGCGGGTGGAAATTCTAGCTGACGATCAATGCAAATGGCGACACGAGCTGTGGGCAGGAATTAGCCTCAGCGACAAGGTGTGGCTTCAGAAGCTGCAAAACAGCCGCCAACCTCGCAACCAAAGCATCAGCAGTGATCATCCCGGGCTGTTGGCACGGTCAGCCTCATGTGTGGCCACTTGTGGCAGACTTTGCCTTTCCAGAATCGGCTTGTCCAGCCATCAGAAGAAGTCATCAGGTGATCTCATCTGACCTCACCAAAGCTCTAAGGTTACATTCCCATCATCACTCGCAGATAGAAGGATGCAAATCAGTCTCAGGAGTAGGGGGACAACCATTTAGGACTGAGAGGTGAAATTTTTTCCTTCAAAACTTTGAATTTTTAGAGTTCTCTACCCCAGAGGGCTGTAGATGCTCAGTCGATGAGGATTATTCAAGGGTGACAGCAACAGATTTTGGGTAAAGAGAATTGAAGGAGATGGAGACGGGGATGGGGGGCGGGGTTTGATGTCAAAGTTCGGCCATGATCTTACTGAAATAAAAACAGAAAATGCTGGAAAAACTCAACAGGTCTAACAGCACCTGTAGAGATTGAAACAGAGTTAACGTTTTGAGTTCTTACAACCCTTCTTCAGATCTTACTGAATGCTGGGGCTACCTGACCAACTCCTGCTCCTCTTTCAACCCCCGAAATACTTGTAAAGCAAAATACTGAGGTTGCTGGAAATCTGATATTACAACAGAAACTGCTGAAAATACGCAGCAGGTCAGGCAGCATCTGTGGAGAGAGAAAGAGAGTTGGCATTTCGAGCTGATGACAATGGTCACCATTATCTCATTGGCTGTGAAGTGCTTTGGGAAGCCCTTCTGCCTGCGGAATAAATGCCAGCCTATGCTGAAGCAAACTTAAACATAGCTGAAATGGGTAGGTGGCTTCTTTTCATTAGTGATGTTGTATCTCATCATTTATGGAAAATATGAATGTCAGGAAGCACTGAGGAGTTACCTGGAATTTGGAGCCACTTCAGTGGACAGATCAAATGAAGCATGGTTATTCCAAAGTTTTATTGAAGCGTAACTGGCACTGACTGGGGATTTGAAGACAGTCACGTCAGGTTCTTGGAACCAAAGCCTGATCAAAGTTTGCTAGGGTCCCACCAAGAAGCCAGTCATTGGTGTGTGCTGCTGACAGATGGTATGATAACTTTCTTGTGGAGTGAAATTGTACAGTTCTGCACCAAAGATCTCAAATGTTGAGGGTTTCTGATTTTTCCCCCACCACCCCCCCACCCCAAAATCAAAAGCAGAGCATATTTTACTTTTTGAAAAATATCCAGACCAACCTTTTAAGTTCTGAGTGTGAGTGCTGCTGAATTTCAAGGAATGACATATTAAAAAACACTCGAGCAGAATAGGCGGCTATCCATGATGAGGGGGCAAATTTGTACCTTGGTGAACTTTGCCAGGCCTGTCCTCTGTTGTGACATGAGCACTTTTTTCACGGAACCCCAGACATGACAGCCTATTACAGTGTGGTCCTAACTGTTCCAGTAGGATACTAATACTTCCGAAAGCCTTTCCTTAATGTTGCTTGCTTCATGCATACTGATTAGTGCCAGCAACCACTAATCCACAAATGGGCTACACATTCCACGAATGTTGTTTTAAATTTAAACCATGACTGCCTTGGGCGTGGTTGTCCGCACCTGAACTCTGGATCATTTAGCCTTGTGCTTGTGTCTGCTCTTTGAAATCTGGATGAACAGCTAAGGCAATGGAATGTGTTCGAGCGCAAAATCCACAAGCATTTTTGAACAAACTATAACGAGGTGCTTCACCAAGGAGCTGAAATGAGTTTAAATTGGTAGCACATGGGCACTTGGAAATTTTGTAATGGTCTGTGTCAAATTTTCCCTTTCACTGGTTTACGTTCTGTTTTTTAATTAAAAAGACTTTATTTTACTTTTGCTTGTTTTGTTATCGTTGTCTCTTTTGTCTTGACTTATTTACTTTCTAATTTTTCTTTATGATCTTTAATTTTCCACATAATTTGATTCTTTGTTATCTCCTGTGGTTTGTGTGTTCATTATATCTTGAGATAGTTGCAATATTTTGGCTAACTTATTGGGCAGACTTAATGGGCCAGCTGGCCTTTTTCTGTCATATATTTTTGTCTGTTTGTAATTCTCAACATCCTGCTTTTGTGAAAATGTGGACTCTTGCTTCTGCAGGTGCTAGAATGCTCTCTGTGACTGTGGTGCACCATCTCACCTTGTACACTGCAATCTTCCTGTTGTCTTCAACATGATTATTAAGTACAGCACAGCAAAGTCAGACAGTCCAACAGGTCCATAGCAGCGTTTATGCCCAACGTGAGCCTTCTCTCGCCCTTTTCATCTAATCCCATCAGCATATCCTCCCTCGTATTTATCTGCCTTCACTTTCAACACATCTATGCTCTTTGCCTCAGCCACTTATGAGTTCCACATTCTAATCACTCCCTGGGTAAAGAAGTTTCTCCTGGATTCCTTGTTTGGTTTATTAGCAGCTACCTTATATTTATAGCCCCTAATTCTTGTCTCACCTCCAAGTGGGAACAGCTTCTCTACACCTACCCTACCAAACCTTTCATAATCTTGACCTACGTCAGATCACTCGGTCTTCTCTTGTCTAGAGAAAAGAGCCCTAGCCTGTTAAATTTTTCCTTGCAAGTCTATTCTCTGTTCTGAAATTATCCTAATAATTTAATTTGCACCTTCTCCAATACCTCTTTTTTTTTTTGTACGATGGAGACATACTGTCCACAATGGTCCCAAGTGTGGTTTAACCAACACTCGATACAAATTTCATATAGTGCCTCTGCTTTTTCAATTCTATCCCTCCGGAAGTAAACCCTAGTGTTTGCACCCTCTTCCGAAGCTGCTTCCCCATTGACCAGTTCAATGGGACTGCCAGGCTTGATTCTTTGTTTATCTGAATAGAGTTAGAACTTTTCTAACAATAGTTTCTTCACACCATCACCTCAGGAATTCTTTCTAACACTCTCCATGGCTCCCTCCTTTTTCTCATCTGCTTGCTGATATCATCCATACACTTGTCAGGGGGCCGGGGGAGGGGGATGCATTTTCCGCTCTGATGCCCAGTTCTACCTCTTCTCAACTCCTCCACTTTTCCTGTTGTTGTTAGGCTGCTTACCCAACATGGTTTCTGATGAGCCATAATTTCTTTTAGTTAAACATTAGGTAGACTAGAGCCACCATCTTTGTCCCCCACCTTCAACCTGAAACTCTGTACCCTTGCTACTGGCTCCTTCCAACACTCAGGACCACATCTGAGCTGAGTTTTCAGTCTTGCCTTGTGTCACCTATGTCCACCCTTACCTCAGCTCATATACCACTGAAAGCATCCTTCATGAGCTTGTCACGTCTGGATTCAGTTGCTCCAATACTCTCCCTAGGCATTAGCTGTTCTGAAATTGTGTCGCCTTTCTCCTTTTCCATATCTAGTCCCGCATGTCCATGCCCCCTCTCATACGTAAAGCACTCTGTAATCTCGTTTCTATCACCACCCCTATCTCCTAGAACCTTTGCCAGCCCTACATCTATCCCAGTTCAACATTCTGCTGATTCTGGTCTCTTTTGTAGAACCCCCATCCTTCAGCCCACCATTGGCAGCTGTACTTTAAGCTGTTTTGATCCATGCACTGTAATTCCTTCCTTACCCATCTATCTTTTCACCTCACTCTCCTGCTTTGTCCCATGTTAAAAACCACCACTTGAGCCAAACTTTTGGTCATATCCTAACCACCCTCCCCACCTCCTCCTCTGGCTCAGCATCTGGGTTTCCTTTTGCCTCAACCCTGAGACGTTTTTTTCTCTGCTAAAGGCAGAGAATCATTTGTTGTGGTCATGGCGTTGTTTCACTGAACAATAAGCACTGCTTCCGTTTCCATTAAGGTGGGAGTTAATGCGAACATGAGAACTGTTGGAATATACAATGGGGAGTGTACCCTGGAACTGGAGAGAGAACAGAACCGAACTGTCAGTATTTTGTTTTAAATTGCACACTTTACAGCTCTTCCAGTTTATCTGGTGAAGTATGACGATGCCTGGAGTGTGGAACAAAATAAGTTTAATGTATAAAGTATCAGTTATTTATCTCTACCCGTGAAGAAACCGTTCAAAATGACAGGGGAGGCATTACTATTTTAGATTTAAGGGTTATTTTGAATGTTCTCTCCTAGTAAGGAAGGATGGTAAAAGTCTGTGCAGCAATGACACCTGATGGTGCAAATGCAGTTAAGCCTGTGCTCTCTGCATTTCCAAATTGGGCTATATTCAACTGCAACTTAATTTCACAAAACCATCGTTGCTTCCTTTGGTTTGGTTGTCCTGTTTTTTTTTGCGGAGACTCCTTATCTCCAGCGGGCCAGCTGTGCAGACATGTTAAACTGTAAATGCTTGCCACGGCCTGCGAGCACACGGCAAGCAATATTTCTACAGTGCTTGGCACATCATGCAGGAAGGCTCACAAAAGTTGGTCTAGAATTTTCACAGGGAAGTCATGAATCATCTGGTAAATTTAGCTGGATTAAAACACAGCAAGAGTAGACATTGAGTTTCAGGGCCTGAATATTGGGTGTTGTAAAGGGCTCTGTCATGTACAGAATTTGATCATTCTTCAAATCGTACAGCACAGAATGAGACCATTTACCTAATGTGCCTCTCCTGCCTATTTGATGAGCATTCCAATTAGTACCATTTCCCTTTTTCCAGAGAGCTCTGCAATTTATTCCCCTTCAAGTAGTTATCAAGCTCCCTTTTTGAACGTTACTGTTGGATGTGTTTCCACCACCTTTTCAGGCAATGCATTCCAGGTAATAATATGCCGCATTGTCCCTCTCATCTCCCTCTGATTCTTTTGCCAATTGTTTGTGTTCTCTGCCCACTAACTCTTCTGCCAGTAGAAACAGTTTCTCCTTAATCCATCAAAACCCCTTCCTTCATAATTTTAAATCCTCTGTTAAGTCTTCCCCCTAACCTTCCCTGCACCGGGAGGACAATCCCAGCTTCTCTAGTCTCGCCATATAACTGAAGTCCCTTCACTTTGTCGTTTTAAAGAGGCTAACTTCTAAAGTCATCAACTTGTTGCACGTTGCAGATGGGCAGAAAAAAAAATCGATGGCTTTGTAATGTTGTACAGGCATGTGAACACGAGTGATTTATCTCCAGTGAATTTTAACCAGACTTCACAAATTAATAAAACCTCTCACCAAAACCTGGGAATCATTTGGATACAAGCTGGGCTCTGTCGTGGTGAACTGTTTGTATGTTTAACAAGGGACGTGTTGCCACATCAAAATGCTTCAATTAGAATCACTACAAGTTTGAATAGTCACTTCATTTTACCAATGGAACATACTTTTTGCAGCAGAATTGCTGGGAATAATTATCCTACCTGACTGATGCATCGTCCACACTGCACATTCAGCAACTGAATTTTTCTAAAGTCGATGAGCAGATTTTCAAACACTCTTTCATGCATAATAATATAAGAAGGGCTGTGTTTAGGAGATCTGACTGCCACCCCCACCTCTAACTGCAGACTGAAAAACTAATGGGGGAATAGCATCGCAAAATCCAGCAGCAGTAGGAATCCACTGTCTCATATATTGATAGACAAGTGGTTGCAATTAGCCAGTAACATTGCTCACCAATGCTATAACTTGCTATTCTCAGTCTGACCGTTCAATAACGGAGGAGTATTTTTGGTAATGGAAGAATACATAGAATCACAGAATTTTAACAGCACACAAGGAGGCCATTCGGCCCATCGTGTCTGCACTGACTCTCCAAATGAGCATTATGACAGTGAATAATTTTATGAAAGCCTTCTGCAGGGAAAGAAAATGAAAATCCTTTTTAACAGCTTGAGTCACTAGACAGGAATGGCAGAAATGTTAAATAATTGGCAAAGTATTAAATCACTATTTCTCTTTGGTATTTACCAGGGAAATAGAGCAGTTGGTCATGACATTGGATGATGAAATGAATAAAGAGATAAGTACTTTTAAAACAAAAAAGGGAATATTTTAAATAATCAAACTCAGAGGATAAAACCCCTAGTCTAGATGGATTACATCCAGCTGTTTGAAAAGAACTGTAGAACCATAGAAACAGTACAGTGCAGAAAGAGGCCATTCAGCCCATCGTGTCTGCGCTGGCCAAAAAGAGGAAAAATAAATTAGGTGCTCATTTTAATCCCACTTTCCAGCACCTGGTCCGTAGCCTTACAGTTAACAGCATTTCAGGCGCAAAACAATCTAGGAAGAAATAGTCATTATTACATATATTTAAATTGTTAGAAAATGGTGTTGTGCTGGTGGACCAGCGGATAGCTAATGTAATTCCTATATTTAAGAAGGGAAATAAAACATGCCCAGGAAATTATTGACTTTATATCAGTGGTAGGAAAAATACTGGAATCCATACTAAAGGAGAGAATGGAAGAACATCTAGAAATGAAAAATGTAATCATGAATAGTCAGAAGGGAAAATCTTGCTTGACCAACCTTATTTGAGTTTTTTGAGAATGACGGAGAGTATAGACACTGGGTAATGTAGTGGATGTAATTTACCTGGATTTTCAAAAGACCTTCGATAAGATTCCTCATAACAGACTAATGAATAAGGTTAGAGATTGAGGAGTCGGGGACAAGTGGGAGAAAGGATTATTCGCTGGCTTCAAGACAGAAAGCACAAAGTGGGAGTAAATGGTAGATATTCTGAGTGGCAGAAGGTGCAAAGTGGTGTTCCACAAGGATCAGTGGCTAGGGCCACTGCTGTTCACAGTTTAAATCAACGACTTGCAGTTAGAAATTGAGAACAAGTCGCAGCACGATGAGATTATTATAATTGTAAGCTTTTCAGTACTGTCTAGAAAAACAGCATAGAGATATTTGTGCAGCAAATTTGCAAAATTGAGCAAGTGCCACCAACTGGTGTTATGATGAGCAATGTGACAAAGTACAAAGAATACCCTTCATTGTTTGTGTGTAGTGTTTTAAGCTGGGTGCTGTGGTTTTTGTCAAGGAAATCAAATGAGAGAACACTGCCTTTGGGGAAACACCATTTCTTTCTTTCTCATCCCATGCTTTTTTGGGTGTAATGAGGTGACTCCTAAGCAGTTTGGTTTTGTTTTACAGCCTTTCCCCATTTTATTGTAAAACACCTAACAAAGACAGTTGAAATCCTTTCTCACCAAAATTAGAAGTGGATAAATTTTTGTCATTGTTGAAAAGAAAAAAAGGCTTGCATTTATATGGCGCTTTTCATGACCTTCATTCGTCACAAAGTGCTTTATAACCAATGAAGTACTTTTTTTTAATTTGGTCACTGTTGTAATTTAGAAAAATTAGACTGTTTCTTCTCCTATTCCCATCTCTCCTGTTGCTAGGGTTTTTGTTTTGAGGGGTTTCAGTTCAGGGACATTGCACTAACTCTAGTTTCGACAGCATTCTATAATTTATAACTGCAGCCAATGGTAAGTACACTGTCCTTTTCCATCAAGTTCAATCGGCATCATAAATTTGTTCATTTTGGAGTTCAGATAGTTGGTGAGAAACTGTTTCCACTGCCAGGGTCCGGAGGGTCAGTCACAAGAGGACACAGATTTACGGTAATTGTCACAAGAACTAGGGGAAAGATGAAAATTTCTTTAAGCAGCGAGTCATTGTGATCTGAAATTCATTGCCCAAAAGGTTGTTGGAAGTAGCAAAGAGTCGGGGGTGCGTGGGGTTGATTGGAGAGCTCTACCTAAGAGCTGGCACAGGTTCAATGGCTGAGTGGTCATCTTCTGTGCTGCATCATTTTAAATTGTTCACATTATTCTTTCATATGGCTGGGTATAGAACAACAACTATAGTTTTACATCAAGGTGGTCAAGCCAAGATATTATGTCATGAGTGGCAGCATGTATTGCTGTGGTACCTCCTTTTGTATTTGAGTCTGACGTTGAGTCGTTGTGTTCCATGGTCTGTTCTGGATGACTGCAGTCATATACTGGAGAGTTTTTAATTTTCCATTTGTGCATCAGGTATCCACATCTGCCATGGCTTGTATGGATGTGGCTTAGGGATGCCCACGAGCTTCGTGGGAAGTCGAAACCAGAGACCTTCTGTGTCAGGTCTTTCATGAGGTGCTTGTTTGTGATTTCTTGTGAGGACCATTCATTTTTCCAAGCTTCTTCAGGGTTGAAATCACTTTGCCTGAGGTTGCGTACACGGGTCCAAAAGGGCTTACAAGACTTCAATTCGCTGAGCTTCATGGAGAGTTGCTGCATTGTGATGGATTAGCCTGGGGGTGGGGGGCACAATGATGTGTGCCAGCATGGGTAGCCAGAGTGTTGGGGTCGACTTGAGGGTTCCAGTGATGCATCTCTTTGCAGTGTTCAGTTGAACATCAACTAATTGAGTGTGGCTGCTTCTGGTCCATACCAGATGACAGATAGCAACCTTCAGGCAGCCTATTCCCTTACGTGAGGAATTGCAACAAATGCCACCCAGCCACCGAACAGCAATCAATGACCTCCTGTGTCATAACTCACTGTTCAGAGGATTGGCTGAGTATTACTTTCTCAAAGCTGCTGATGGACCTTTATGGAGAATGATTCTACCAAGAAGCGTCTAACCACCCTGCCAAAATGTAAAAGCGCCAGTGTAGCGACATTAGCTAAATTGAGGTACGTCCTCTCTGTAAGGCGAGCTAAGATATTTTGGCATTGGCAGAAACATTCAGGCCTTGGAGGGTTAATGTATGCGGCTTTTAAGAACCAATGGCTGAGTCGGTTTCATATGTTTGGCGCAACTGGATATTGCTCCGTTAATGTTCTAATGGAGAAAGGAGCTGATTGATTAGGAATTGACTTTTCTGTTAATGACGGTAACTAACATAGCAGTGTTTCATTAGGTGTAATGCTACACTTAATGTTTTTCTAATTCCCTTCTCACAGTACTATTTTGATTGACTTTTCCCTGTAACTCATAGTCCAGTTGAAGCTTTGTGCATGCATTGCCCTGCATTTGACGGCTGCATTTTATCTGCACTCCAAGGTCAAGGTTATCATCTTCTGACCTTTTTTATATAGTCCATTTCTTGTGTTGTATTTTTGTAAGGTATTTAGGCGAAATACTCTCATTTGATCGTCATTAGTTTTGAGGTTCACGTAATATCCAGATACTGCTAGAATATACTCAATGCAGTTACTGAAAAAATACCCAAAGGCGTTGAAGTCTTCCAGTTCTAGTATATTTAGTGAATACGGTATGTTAATAGACTAATTATCCAGAGAACGTGAGCTTTGATTTCCACCATGGCAGCTGAGAATGTGAACTCAAGATTTTTTTTTAAGAAATCTAGGAATAAACATTGGTGACCATGTGGATGCTCGGTGGCAGTTAAAAACCTATGTCACTAATGCCCTTCAGAGAAAAGAAAAGCTTCTATTTCAATAGAGTCAGAGCATCTGGAGAACTCCCCTCTTCTTGAGGATCTTTTACTGCCACCTGTGTCAGTGTGCATTTTGTGCTCATCTCAAGTGGAATTTGAACCTGCAATGTTCTAACTCGGGTGAGTTTGTTGCCACAGAGAGCCGTGGCTGATACATCAGGGCACCTGTCACCCTTTGACTCTGGTCAAATATTAACCTGGTTGAGTCTTAACCTCCCCCTGAAATGACCATTTAAGTTGGATTATGTGCACTGAGTAGCAAAGGAGTCTGGACTTTTGATTATGATGTCCAATCAAATACCAACAGCCAAAAATAATCAGCCATTCTGCAAATATACAGCATAATAAAGGAAACAAAGTTCAGTGTGATCTCTACCCTTCTAAAAACCCACTGAAATGTAAATCAGTTGCTGTGTAAGTTCTGTATTTCAGGATTCAGAAATAGAAAGTGTGAATTCAGCACTATTTCTTGGTCGTTCATCAACTTGTCCAGTGTACTTGTTGCGCTAACCAAGTGTGGCACTTGTGAAAATACCTGCAGCAAATGATTATTCCATCTCAAAATTATGTAGGAGAAGGTGAAAAAAGATTTACGGAGAATGATAGATATAACCTCTTAGTGGTTCTTAGCAGCTGGTGAATAAACTGTGTACACGTTAGGAAAGGCCCCAAGTTTAATCATGGCCTGTGGTGTGTTAGCTCACCTTGGTCGGAGCACTGGTTGGGATTCTTAGATTCTTGATAAGCGGGGTGTGGGGCTGAAAGGTTGTTGGGAGTAGACGGAATGTGGAGTTGAGGTTACAGTCGGATCAGCCATGATCTTACTGAATGATGGAGCAGTCTTGAGGGGGGCCAAGTAGCCTACTCCTGCTCCTAATTTGTATGTTGGTATGATTCCAGAATTTTGTGCCTAACCAACAAGCTTTATCATTACTATCCATCAGCCACGATGGGAAGTGTCCCTGTGCAGATGTCGAGTGAAGACGTGATGGACTTGCCTGTCCTGCCCCCTGCTGTTGAATGCCTTGCCAAAACTAACTGTTGACACTCACGCATGAAGATTGAGCCATTGTGAAAACCGTAGGGAGGAACCCAGTGCCAGTGAAACACTCCTTGCTTGAAGACAATGTCTTGTGGGTTAGTGGACAAAATTCGATAGGGTTGAAAATAAAGCAACAAATATTAAATACTAATCATATAAGGAGAGTTTCTTTCCAAATGTGTCATTCATTACAATCCCATTTTTTGCTAATGATTCAATATATGAATATTTGACTTGCTCATTCTGGCTATTAGTTAATTTTACTTGACCAAAGATGACTAGCAGAGATTAAAGTAGAATGAGATTATTAACATGACAAGTGTATTTGAAAAAAACATTTACATTGGAGTGAGAGTTTCTGGCTAAGCCTGCAGTTCTTCATGCCTGGAAGTTACTGCCTTATGGGTCAGTGTTATCAGAAATTTCTGCCATAAAGCTTGAGTAAATTTCACCAGCTGACAGACTCTGTTCCCATGGTCTGACTGAAAATTATTGTGGTTTACTCTGTTGCCCCCAGGTCTGGTTGATTTAGATTGAATGCTAACCTTGTTACTGTAGCTGACAGAATTTCAAAATTTGCAGTACCAGGAGAGATGCCAAATGCCTTAAATGGTTTCTAAGCTCCTACCTAATCTGCCTTCCAATTACTAAGTTTAATATTCACCATGGAAACCAGCTATAAAGACCAAAGCATAGCCATCAATCTAGAGACAGAGACAGCTACATGATCCAATTGGGGGTGAGGTCTGTCTTTGATTTCTAAATATGAAAAGCACATGTGGCTTGTGTAGCAATAAAAGCTGTCATAGTTTAGCATACAACCGCATTTTATTTTTGTATCTACACTTCAGTTTCCAGTGACGTTGCTTGCTCATAGGATGTTTGGGGCTTGGAGCATGACCTTTGCTGTTTACCCTGGCCATGCTTTTTAATATCTTAGGCAGATCTAACACCTTGCTATTGCCAGCCAATGACTTCCCACACTCACTAAAGATGCGGCTGCGACTCTCGCCCGCTGTTACTCAGGTCTCACGTACAATATTGTCAATCCCACACTCCCCAAAGCGCTAACTCTGCTTCGCCCATCATGGGATGGCTTCAAAAACCACCGGGTATTGAAGTCTGAGCTCTCACACACGGAGTCGAATGCCACTTCCACAGGTTGTATCAACAACTGGATTTGGAATAGAGATTGGTCCCCAGTTCCATGAAGAGAAGATGGGTGTGCTTCAGTTGACAGAGGCTTGATCAGACCCCATCTCCGTGGAGTACTCCACTCAGTCCTGGACACTGCGCCACAGGAAAGATATGCTGTATCTAAGTCAAAAAGCAATATATGTTCATCAGAAAATGCCAAACTTAAAAGGATTAAATGGGAACGCATTCTGTCCTCCAGCATTTGCATTCCTTTATTGTGTATATCATTTGAATTTATGCATGAAACTACCACTTTGTCTCAAATTACGGGCAGTTTTATTTCCCAAATAGAAACATTATATTTTTCCACCTCTGGATAGATGCAACTCAGCATGAAATTCAAGTAGTTGACAGGCACATTCAAACAACAACGTGTCTGTAACTTATCGCCCCCTTTTGCTACTGGGTCATCTTGCCTGTAATATTGTATTCTATTGTGGAGTGTTGGAGGCTGGTGTGATTTCTGGAGATTCTTTTGGTTGGATCCAGTCAGACGGGGGAAACAATTTCAAATTGAAAACCGGAGGAAAAAATTGCTTCTATCTCTGCGTTTTGTGAATTGCAACAACTGTAGAGGGAAGAATGTGCAATGGTTTCTTTCTCCTTTGTGTTTATTCAGCTTCCCCTTGAAATTCATCTGTGTTATTTACTTCACTACTCCATGCGGTAGCAAGTTCCACATTCCAATTACCCTCCTGATAAGTAAGTTCCTCTTGAATTCCTGATTGGATTTATTAGTGACTATTTTATATTTGTGACCCCTAGTTTTGAATTCTCACAAGTGGAGGGAAACATGTTATCTACATCGACCTTATCAAATCCCTTCATACACTTAGGAAAAGACCTGGGTCACTTCCAGAAACAAGTGCCCCACCCTGTTCAGTAGTTCCTGATGGGTGTAGCCCCTGTTCTGGAACCGTCCTTGTAAATTTTTTTTCTTTTTGTTTTGTTGAGGTGATTTTCTTTTTGAGAAATGATTTTTTGTATTGTTTTCAAACCCAATCTTTACCTGTGAATAATACTGAGTTACTACAGTGAGTTGAACTACTTGCGCTTGGTTTCCTGCTCATGCTTTTCCTATAACCAGTTGGAAAGGATGCACGAGAGTACCCTTGATGATTTGGCTACCAATTCAGTTTGTATTTTCCCCTCCCTTGCTGTGGGGAAATGGCTGTGTTTTCCAGCCAAATCTAGATTATTGATTTCTTCATTCGCTGAGATTTAATTAATATTTGAAAAGGCCAATTTGGCTCCATTTTTATCTGGCATGTTACTTTTCCCAGTTGATTTAGCTTCAGTTTGTAGTGAGGTCTGGTGGACTATCTTGAGTTTGCATGAAAGGAGAATCCTGGGAGATTCAGCCACACAGCGTTGATGGCACTTGCCCCCTTTCCAAGGGAAAACCTCAAGAGCCAGAGAACGTCTCTCAAGTGGCCCATCATGTCTGGCAAAGGAACCTAGTGAATGAAAGAAAATTGAGCAAATTAAGTAGGGGAGAAATGAGGATGAGGAACGAACTCTCAAAATCCTGTAAGGAGAGAGAGGAGCGTTTAAACTAAGAGACACAGAGCAGCTCTGGCAGTGTGGGTTGAAAGTGGAGTGCGGGAGCCGCGCAGACAATGTAATTGCAAACGCAGCACTAATTCTTGGTATGATAATTGGTAATTGGCTGTAGTCCAAGAAGGACCATAGGCCTTTCTCCAAGTAGAATTCAAAAACTTTATGACCTTGACATAAACACAATGGAAGCCTTAGGCTCAAAACAGACAGCCAGGGTCCGTATTTATACCTAAGAGCGAAGAGGAGCAAAGGAGTTTTGCCACTGTCACCAGCATTTGAATGTCTTCCTGGTACTTCGGTGAACACGTATCAATACCCCATCTCTTCAGCAAAGTCTTTGACACCTCCCCTGTCCCACTCGCCACATTTATCTCTTCCCATTTATGGGTTGCTTTGAAACCTTTATTTCCACACAATTGTAGTTGCATCTTTAATGTACAGTTGTAATGGCCCCTGAAGAAGAGCCGTATTGGACTCAAAACGTTAACTGTTTCTTTCTCCCCAGATGCTGCCAGACCTGCTGAGTATTTCCAGCACTTCCTGTTTTTATTTCAGATTTCCAGCATCAGACATATTTTACTTTGATTTTAGTTGTAATGGTAATGGCTGATATACCACTGTCTGATGTTTTGCCTTTCCCAGCAAGCAGGCAGGGGTAAAATGATACATGAAATATATCTTTGAGTGACTCCAACTTTTGCAAAGTGGTATACATTGGAATGAAAGGTCCATGCATATGTGTATCCTTTCTCCAGGTACCTTGTTATAATATTTTACAGTTAACAGCAATTAACAACTTGTATTCATATAGCAACTTCAACATAGTAACATGTCCGAAAGTTATCAAACAAAATTTGACATCAAGCCACATGAGGAGATATTAGGACAGATGACTCAATGCTTGGTCCAAGAGGTAGGTTTTAAGGATCATCTTAAAGGCACTGAGAGAGGCAGAGCAGTAGAAAGAGTCAGAGCGAGAAGTCAAAGCTTATGATTGTACTTGCCAAACTTTATCCCGGTGTGACCCCATTTTAATGCCGCAGACTTTGTGTGACCTAGAGTGGAAATTTGGGAGTTTGAAAGTTGAGCCAGGTGGTGGTGATGGTAGGGGTGTTTCATCTGCTGGGCTGATTGGTGGGGGGTGCTTGGAGTGGTAGGAAGTATTTAAACTGCAGGACTCTTTTTTAAAAGAAAGACACCTACCTTTTCATCGTTTCTTTTTGCAGCAGCAATCAGGCCTCAAAAGATTTGCTAATAGGCCGTGCCCACTAATAGGAAAAAAAACCACAATTTAAAGGGGCTTTGCAGCTGTTAGCAAGCACTCTGTCTAAACTCCACAGCAGCTATTGCTGCCTCAGAGCTCGTGACCCCAAAATCTCATCTGGGGCCACGGCCCATAGTTTTGGAATCCCTGGCTTAGTACCTGGTTAAATGAAACAAGCTAGTGAGCTGAAAGCATCCACACTTTAGCAGTCTCTGTGCTAATGGCTAATTTTGGGCCGTATCCAAATGCAGGGAAAATAATTGAGATACACTCAATTTGGTAATGTAACATAGTGATATTGTGAATATATACAGAATAACTGTTGCACACTGGACTCAATGGCCTTCAAATTGCTTAGTGAATGAAGGAAAAAGAGAAATTACTGTGTTTTCAGCTCACATCTGCAGAGGCACTGCTCAGTATGTACTGAAGTTCTCATCAGACTTCCTGATGGTAAACACCAATCTGATCATAGAATTATAGGTCAGAGTAAGTGACAGTGATAATACTGCAAGGGTAACTTGCTTAGAGCTTCTGTTTCTAAACTGAAGGGAGTAATTGCCTCCTTTCTCATCAGTGTCCTGTAGCAACAGAGAACATCTCAAGTTGTTGTGCAAAAGAAATGTTTGTTTTTAAAAGCATTACTTGGTAAACACTAGTTTTAAATGACATAAAGCAATGCATTGCGAGAAATCAAATCACAAATAACCATTGCAAGTGTTCCTGGCGTGGGTTAGCAGGGCTGCTGCCAACAGAAGAGAGAGAACTGAGGCGCGATTCCACAATGAAGCATTATGCAAAGTGCTGGCTGAAGCAATGTGCGATGTAAGACGACTTATATTGAAGGGATGTAAAATGTTTAAAGCATATAGTTCTTTACATTTTTCCAAAGTTAGTTGATGACCTATTGAATTGGAAGCGCAAAGTGAATAAAGGAGATGTGAAGTTTGGGGAAAGATGGTGGGGAATTTCACATTTAATGAAAGAGCCTTTATGCCAAATGGCACAAGGGGCGTGTAACTGATTGAACATGGTGTACCGTTTAATTTCGAGCAGCAGCGTTAAAATCCCACCAACCTTACATGGACTGATGATTTGCTTCATGGCTTTCCTTTTATTGTCTCTGAAACATGGCAAGCATGCCAGAAATATGCTTTTAAACCAGTATCTATAAAGGGAGGAATAAATTCCTCTTAAATGATGGAAGGTCCAGAAAGGCAAGGGCAAATGGCCAAGATAGTGTTGTTTTTTTTTTAATGCTTATCTACTCCACTCTAATGAGCCCATTTCCTTTCCTTTCTCAATAAAGCAGCTTAGTATTCAGGGAACTCATGATTGTAGCCATTACTTACCAGTAATGCAACCACCAGAGGCAAGAAGTGAAGACTTTCTCACAGATGATTACTTCACTGACCGACAGTGCTCTGCAATTCCTTAATACAAAAGCCTAATATTGTGGGTACTGGAAATCTGAATTAAAGATGGAAAATTCTGGGAATACTCGTCAGGTCAGACAGCACCTGTGGAGAGCGAAGCGGAGTTAATGTTTCAGGTTTATGACCTATCGTCAGAACCAATAAAATCAGATATCACATGCTTGAGCAAGTGTAGAGGCAGGAAAAGGGAGGTGGGGGGAGGACAAAGGGGGATCTCTGCGATAGGGTGGAAGGCAGGAGTGATTGAGTGACAAAAGGGTTCGTGGAGCAAGGCAACAGTGGGGTTGTGCTGAGGGGGCGGGGGGGGTGCAAGTAAGGAAGCAGAAGTTAGATTTAAAGGAGCTGTAAATGGGAATGGCAGAATCATTACCAGCTGCTGCCATAATAAATGGAAGCAAATAAATAAATTGTGGCAAATGTAATGATCTGAAATTGTTAACTCCAGTGAATCCAGAAGGCTGTTACGTGTCTCATGAAAAGTGAGGTGCTGTTCCTGAAGCTTATGCTGAGCTTCATTAGGACATTGGGATCAAGGGCAGAGGAGTCAGTGTATGTGAGTTTGAGAATTAAAGCAGTATGTGGTTCCTTTCTGCTTTAAGCATTTTCAACAATGCTAAAATCGGAATAATAGAAGCTGGGAATTACTTTTCTCCTATTGTAGAGAAAAGTGCGTTGCCAGGTCTGTGTCTATTTGAGCTCTCCGCATTCTATGTTCAATTAAAGGCAGTTTCTCTGATAAAACCAGGGTTCTTACCTTCCTTTCCCTTTGGAAGATGTTCTGCTTAATCTTTCAACCCTCTCCACTGCACCCCCACCTCCAATTGCTCCTCCAGGTTGCTCCCTTCCCCCGCCAGCAGCAGCTGCCCCATGGTGATAGGGGTTGTGAAGGGAGGGAGAGATGTGTCCTGCACAACAGCTTTGATCAATAGCCAACGAGCGAATAATTACCCCTTTGTGCTCCCTCTCCACTGAGGCAACCCAGTTGCTACAACACCTTCAGGTCAAAGATTGGGGGTTAGGGATCCACCTGCTCTACCCCTGCCAACCTGTTTTGGGTATGATGATGCACATTCTTACAGTACAAGGATGAAAACGGCATCGATTTAATAATTTAGAACAATAGGAGTTATTCGTCAACATGTGAGAGGGGTTTGGGTCTCACTGAAAGGTGGTTTTATCTGGGTGTAACGCTACGTTGAATGTGGGAGGAAGTCATGGCATTGAGAGTGTGTTACCTTTCCTGCTCTAGTCAGCCACACCTACTCTAGTACTTCCATAGCCTCATTGACTGTGGTCCAGTTACATTTCACCTCCGCTGGAATACTATGCTGATCCCCTCAGCACTCTTACATTGGGGATCACGACTACTAGTTTGCAAGGGTACTTGAGGGAAATTTCACATTGACAGCACTGGCACAGCTTCAGGTGCAACTGCCCAATTGTGCCCAGGGAGAGAACTGCAGGCCCAGATTGAAGGAGGAGCCTGTTGCCTTTGGAGACTGGTGGGAGTTACAGCTACTGATGGGTGTAACCGAGATTTTAAAATGCAGTACCACAAAACTGCATTTCCAACTTTGGGCACAGTTCCCTCATGTGCATGCCATGATTGAAACAAACTCCACTTAACGTTCCCTTTCTCATGATTGAAGAATACCTCTGTGATCACAAGTGTCATATGATCAGGTCCTTGCTCCAATAAGGTTGCGGGGGGGTGGGGTGCGATGGTGGGGGGAGAATCAGTTATGGCCTTTGTTTTATTTGTGTGTTAAAATATATTGCAAACAAAGATTTTATTTAACAACTTTTTTTTGACAATTTTCAATGAATTATGTTACCATGAAGATACAAGTCATAGTCATGGTTCTCTGGTCCCTAATGTTGCTTGAAGGTGATATTGCAATGTGGGCAAATGTAAATAGCTATTCTGTGTGCTTCTGTACCTGCTATTTGATAAGAAAAGGACAGTGTTATTATAGCTGCAAAGAAGTGGCAGAGAGCTTTAGACCTTTCTGTCAAATATGTCGTAAACAGACGGGGATTGTGTGAGGCGGTGGGAGGAGAATGTGCACAAAGATGAAAAATAGAAGAGGAATTTTTTATCTCTGGGGTTCGCAGGTATCTTCCATTTGGTGAGCCCATCGCAGTCAGAGAAACCTGCACTCGCTTGTCAAGAAGCCACTGTCATACTGAGCTATACAGACTATAAAGTTACTGGTTTGGTTCCCAAGCTGTGCTGATTGAACGAATCTCAATCAGCATGGCATTCTGCCGCTATGTTTGTTTGTGCCATTCCCTGGGATAATGATAGGGAAAATTCAGCTCAGATTCTTTCTTTTGGGCTGACAAGTGTCTATCTGGAGCGAGAGAGCAAGTTGGGCTTGACTGTAATGTTGTCAATTAACCTGTTCATACTTGCTTTCAAGACTCGAACATTAAAAAATGGCCATTGAATGAGCTACTGGAGGCCCTGATGCCAACCAGTAAAATGTACCCCCAGTAAGAGTCGAGCAAAAAAAAAAAGAAAAATCAGAAAAGCAGCAAAAATTGAATTAATCAGGATTAGGGAATTTTATTGAATGCTGTTTTGTTGAGATTAGCAAATCAGTGGCCACCATAACTGATAGCCTTTTAGGGTAGATTGTTTAACAAAGGTGCTTGAAGGAGATTATCATCTGTGTTCATGCTGGGTTTCACCTTGATCTAATAGCTGAGTTCCAACGAGTCTCCTGTGTTTGTTAGCGCTACCACAGGTCAACTTAGTTTCTAAGCTGTTGAATTGATTCCTTTGTCTTATAATATGAGGTAAATTGAGGGGTGGCTTCTCATGATTCTATAAATGCTGTGAATGACCCTTCTGAAGGAAGGGGTGACGGTCCCTACAGCTTAATGTTTATTGTGGTCCCTCTGTGCAAATGCTTCCCAGTAGACAGCCAGCCACCAGACAATTGTGCAGTGCTGAGTGGATAATTTAATCCTGACAGCGCCACAGCACAACATGTCAGACTGGGAACAGGACGAAACATAGCCGGGTGTGCTTTTTCTGGAACCGACATAAAAGGTGTAGAAGGAGCATTGTTTCCTCCAATGTACAGCTAACTAGAGGAAAATTTATTAGAAAAACCTGAGTAAATTCTGTTGGCTGCCTTTGCTTGTTCTCTTGGCTGCTTCTTTGCGTGGAGGAATATTGTACTACACATCCTGCCAAAGGCATAAGCTCATGGAGTTGGTTTTGTTCTGTGACTCTGGGCATCAGAACATAACAACAGAAATAGGAGCAAGAGTAGGCCATTCGGCCCCTCGAGCTTGCTCTGCCACTCAGTAAGATCATGGCTGATCTGATTGTGACCTTAACTCACTTTCCTGCCTGCGCCCCACCCCACCCTGTAAGCCTTGATTCCCTTGTAGATCAAAAAATTGTCTAACTCAGCCTTGAATATATTCAACGCAGCAAGGATAAATGTCCACGACTGTTATTTGACTTTTATGATTGCCATTTCATCTATACACAGGCTGAACTCTGATTCAACCTGGTGCTGGTCACTTTTCATGTTTTTCCATTGTTGTCTGTAGGTTTTCACCCGCCTGTCAGAAAACCTGCAGCCAGAATGGTCATGTTTTGAACATGACTTCAGACCAACTTTGTGTCCATTGATACTGCACATACACAAATATTTTTAGTATACCTGCTAGTCTCCAAATTTGTCTGGGGTGAGTTCAAAACCTGGAGAGTGGGGCCGTACTGTAGGACCATTGCCTCTCTGAAGGGCCTGAGCAATATAATGGATGGTGTAAGTGTTGGGCTCTTGCCCTACGTGCATATGCTGCCAGCGTCCAATGAAAAATAAAATTGATAACACAGCCAACTTCCCCTACCCCCACCCCCACCCCCACCCCTCACCTCGAATTCCTCATAGTAACATGTGGTCATCCCTCTGTGTTTCATGATCCTGTATCACCAGGAATGCAAGGCTTACCTTTCAGTTGGCGGGGGCTGCTCTGTCCATGTGAGGTTCAAGCAATGTAAGAACCTCTTTAAAGCGCTGAACTGTATCAGCAGTTCTGGCTGGCGAGTGACCAATCAGGCAGCTCACCACCACCTCCTCGAGGGCAATTAGGGATGGGCAATAAATGTTGGCCTAGCTAGTGATGCCCACATCCCATGAACAAATTTTAAAAAAAGATCGAGCTCAATTTGATTGTGGTGATTTTCATTTTGAACAACTGGATTATTCTAACTATTTTCTGCTAAGCCTGTTTACTCTTGTTCACACCGTATATTATTCCTTGTTTACAATTTGTCAAATATGTTGAAAGAGACCATTACTTATTGCTGTGCATGGATGTATAGATTTCCTTTTGTATTTGTGAGTACTATGCATTAAACTGTCAAACCAGCAAATTAATTATACAAAATTGTAAACATTCAACTTTGTGAGCTTGACGAGCTTTTGTAAAGTCTTTATGTGCCGAGGTGTTTTCAAGACAGCAAGACATCTCAAAGTGCTTTGCAATCAGGTACTTTGTGAAATGTGGTCACTGGTGTAATCGAAGTGCAGCAGCCAATTTACACACAGCTAGATCCCACAATCAGCAATGTGATAAATCTTGTTGATTTAAGGGATAAATATCGAGCAGGACTCAAGGGTGCACTCCCTTGCTATTCAAATAGTTGGGATCTTTCCAATCTACCTGTGAAGGAGATGGCTTCTCAGTTTAACCAAAGACAGCATCTCTGTCAATGCAGCACTCGTTCAGCCCGACACCAGAGTGTCCAGGCTAGATTTTGTGCTCGAGTCTACGGAGTGAGACTTGAAACTGCAACTTCCGACTTGGACACTGAGCCGTGGCTGATATCTAAGAGTGAACAGAAAGTGAGCTATTTCCATTACTTACGGTGTGTCCTACAGCAATTGTATCACTGGCCTACAGGCTGAGTGATATGTTCCCAGCACAGCTCCTTTATTGTCCACTTGGTGATGCCTCATGGTGGCTTTGGACATCCATGCCACCCAATAATTTTTCTTCCCCTTATTCTATCTGCGAGAGCCGAGGGATTTGACCTGTGAGTTCTGTGACCGTTTGTAAAGGGCACAGACTGTCTGAATCAACATTCGAACCCCAAAAAGAGTCTCATTGACCCCAGTGCCAATTTGAAATCCAAAATCTAAGGGACTCGTAATAGCAAACAGCAGGTTGATAATTTTTGAGCCAACTGAAACCTCAATTTGTCATTTTCTAAACGCGCTATTAGTAATAACAGGTACTTTATATGACCTCATTGCAACAACAGCAGAGTGTGGCCTTTTATGGTGTGTTTGGCTTAACAACAGAATATAGTTCAGTACAGCCTGGAGCAAAACCAGGTTGTTAAGGTCTCATAGTAATGAAAGACCTGTATTGTTTGCCAAATCCACACCCATTTTAAATGAAATAACTGTTTATAAATTTCTAATGTTGAAAGTGAAATTTAAAAAAAAATCAGAGAATCTCAGAACCTTGCCCATATTTTTCTCTGCAATGTTAGCACTATGATGCAGAAATGCCACTGCTGCTTCCAAAGTGGAGATGGTGCATCCTGCCCCATGGTATGGTGAGGTTCGTGCCTGACCACATAGCGATTTCACCCCCAAATATGTTGAAAATTGGACAGTTTAAACTTAATTAGAAAATCAGACTGAATAGAGACTGGGGGATGGGATAATAAGACCAAGTCCTTGGCCTGGATCCAGGGGAAGAATGCTAGGGGAATGAAGTCAGGGCCAGCAAGACTGGATGTTGGCCACACTCATGTTAAAGTGGAATTCTATTTGACTCACATTTAGCTAGAGGATTAAGTAAAATCTAAGTTCTGGAAAATGAATAAAACATTTTCTCTAGATTTCGATAAGGTAATATTGAACAGTAAAATTGTGACTTGAGCTACTTCACGCGACAAATATTTCGGTCCATGACCCTCGTAAGGGCAGAGACATACTTGGAGGGTTAAAATTGGTGCTGGAATGGTTTCCATAGTAGCAGTGATAGTAGTGTGATGTTTAGTCAGGCAGCTCGATGCTGTCGCTCTGTCTGTCTCTCTCCCTCCCTCTGTCTCTCTCTCTCTGTCTCTGTCTCTGTCTCTCTCCCCTTCTCTCTGTGCCTCTCTCTCTCTCTCTCTCTCTCTCTCCCCTTCTCTCTGTCTGTCTCTCTCTCTCTCTCTCTCTCTCTCTCCCCCCTTCTCTCTGTCTGTCTCTCTCTCTCTCTCTCCCCCCTTCTCTCTGTCTGTCTCTCTCTCTCTCTCTCTCTCTCTCTCTCTCTCACTCTCTCCCCCCTTCTCTCTCTCTCTCTCTCTCTCTCTCTCCTTCTCTGTCTGTCTGTCTCTCTCTCTCTCTCTCTCCCTGTCTCTTTTACTCAATAGTCCATTAGATTGGTCTTGGTTACAAAGAGATGCCAAATAAAATTAAATACTAATTTTAAAACCCAAGTACCCAAAAGTATTCTAATATTTCTTGTATCAAGAACTGGCTGGGTGTTCAGATTTTTTTTTTAAGGCATTTCAGGGGCACATGGCAGTGTGTCGAGAGTAATTATGTTGTTCCACCTGCCGTTGTATTGGAGACATAAATCAGTGTCCTTCCTCATTTCTAGAAAGCTTAGATTTTGTGAAAAGTGCTTCCATGGTTGTTGCTTTTTATCTTAGTTTGAATATGTAGGGTTGGATACTTCTAAGTACTTCTTTCCCTGTCGCTTAGACCATAAAGGAGCAAAAACATTTTTCTGACATAAAATGGGTTATCCTCCCCTCAACATTTCAACATTTAGCTTCTTGCACAACAGTATGTAGCTGGTGATTAGTTTTCCTGGCTCCGTTGACTCTAGTCTAGTCTCTCATACCGTTTTCCAGGTTCTGGAGCTGAAGCTGCACACCAGGCTTCTTGGTGTGGGGCCAGGAAGACAGCCCCAAACTCACGGAGCTCACGCAAGAATTTTGGAAGTGATACATTTTAGAAAGAAAATTGGAGAGGGGCTCCAAAAACAGGGGTTGGGGAGGGGGGCGGTGCTGGAGGCAGTGCTGGGGGCATGGTGTCCACACACACGTAGCTTTGAAAGTGCCAGGACAAATTGATATGGCTGTTCCTTTTCAAAATAAAGCATATGGGACCCTTAGCTTTGTAAGTAGAGGTGCAGAGTTAAAAAGCAAGGAAGTTACACCAAACCTCCCTAAATCATTAGCTCGGTGTCAGCTAGGTTATCATGCCTTGTGGAGCCTACTTTGCAGAGGAGAAGGTCATAAAAGATGTGGCAACAGATGAGTCTTTCCATGCTTGAGCAGTGTGGCTGGGATTCCATCCTCCTCCAGCAGGAGTAGAAGTGCTTTCCCGCTCTCCTCTGCCAACCTCCCTGTGATTGGCCGATCAGCCAGCCCCTCTTTCCAACTCCCCCCCCCCCCGCCCCAACTCCCCCTACGTGATCCATCGTCTTGCTCCTGGGTCCCCTCTTCCTCCTCGTTTCCCCCACACCATCCTAATCTAACTAGTTGCCGTGCAAGAAAATAAGTAAGGAAAATTCAAACGAGGTTGACTCCCAATTTTCCTCCCCTCCCTCCAACCAGGGAGAATTTGGAACTGTGTTGAATTTGGCGGACCCTTTATCTTTCCCTGTTTCTGATTTTCTCAGGCGCTGATTATCGGCCATGCTGCCTCCCCTACCTTCCCATAAATACTAGGGCCCATGATTTTAAGAATCCACAATTGGGCTACTTGCACAGTTAGATTATTTTCCCAGTGTATAATTTTGTATAGATGTTGGGAGTACTCCTGTCCTGAAAAGAAGCCTTGCTCACTCTGCTGATCCTTTAAGTACTCACAGAATCGTGTAAATTGAGTATTATTGTAATCTTCAGTTAAATGTCGTGGAGTCTTTGACAGATGAGAATCCCAGAACTTATCACCTTTGTTCAAAGTAATTTGTTTGCAGGAGCTGTTGATCGTCGTGACACCCACAGCTTGTTAGTCAAGTTACACCTACTTGCTGAAGGTTTAAAAGAAGGTTTCTAGCATTGAACACATGGCCAAATTTTAGACATTTTTTTGTTTACTTTGGAATTCCCCGTGCTAAGGTTACAATGCTTTAAAACATTATTGACTTATTTACCGCTCCTTAGGCTGAACAAAGAATAGGTGGTTCTTTATATGTATAAGAGCAGGCTGATGAATGCTTGTCAGTTCTAGATTCACATTGATAACACATTGTGTGCTGCGGCCAGTAACCCACTGAATGCCGTTCTTCATTGCTTTTCCAAGTACATATTGCTAAAAGTTTAATCATACCTCCAAATATAGTAGTTAGAGCTTTTGTTTTGGGGTTTCCAGTGCTAAACATACAATCAAATTTGAGAGCTAAATCACAGCATCCAAGATTCCCAATTAATTTTTTTCCCTTTTTTTAAAAAGGAAATTAAGTTACTGGCCTGACTCGTTGTAGGGCCAGAAGAGTAGACGATTCAGCCCCTCGAGTTTAATCCACCGATCAATTAGATTATGGCTGATCTGTACCTGAATTCGATTTATCTGCTGTGGTCCAGTAACCCTTAATACCTCACCCTAAAAATCTGTTCATCTCAGTTGAGGAATTGTCATTGGACCTTCAGCCTCAACAGCTTTTTGGAGGGAGACAGTTCGCATTCCACTACCCTTTGTGTGAAGAAGTGCTTCTTGACATCACCCCTGAATGGCCTGGCACTAATTTTTAAGGTTACACCTCACTGTTCTAAAATCTCCCACTGGAGGACATAGTTTCTAACCCTCTTCCTGCCTTAATCATCTTCAAAACCTTGACTGTGTCCCCCTTTAATCTTCTGTACTCAAGTGAATGCAAAGCTGGCCTTTGCAACCTGTCCTTATAATTTAACCCAGGTTGGCTCCGGTATCATTCTGGTGAATCTGCCCTGCATCCCCTGCAAGAGGTGCAGTGCCCAGGACAGGATGCAGCATTCCAATTGTGCTCTAATCCATTATGCCAGGCAGATGGAAGCTGTAATTTTGATGCTGTGCCTTGCCACTCAGGCTGTGGGAAGAAGTAGGAATAAAGTAGTCGGTATTGCAAATAACTAGAAGAGCAAATTCGTTTGCAAAGTCTTTTGATTTTATTAAAATGGCTTGTGGCTAACACCAATCTACGAAAAGATCACTGTGCTCTGTACACTGCCAAGGCCCCAAGTCATCATGACTTGGTGGATCATGTGTTAAGTACAAGTTTGATATGTTCATTGCTATCTGGATCACTCTCTTATCTCCAGTAGCGCTGCCAAGTATTTTAATCATTTGTTTTCCCTCATTGCTATTCTGATGTTTCCCCATGGCTTTCTTCTGCAGGTGACAAGCTTCAGCTGTCCAAGAAAGAGAAACTAAAACAACGGCATGAACGTTGGCTTCAGAGTGAGTACCACCCAGTATATCACAACAACATCTAATACTAACGCTTTTAAAGCTGCCTGTTTGATTTTACATTACACATCGGTTGAAGACAATTGAATGCATAAACAAAAGGGATGTGCTGAAGTTTTATTTCATAAATGGCAAAGGGATACTTTAATTGAATAGATGTGCGCTACTTTTGGGGCCTGTTTTTGCACGTACCTATTGCTCCTTGCCTAAGGAAGGATATACTTAGAGGGAACGCAACGAAGAATGATGAGATTGATTCTTGGGGGTCAGGGGATTGTCCTGTGAGGAGAGATTAAGTAGACAAGGCCGATATTCCCTGGAGTTTAGATAGAAGAGTGAGGGGTGTTCTCATGGAAGCATATGGAATGCTTAAGGGGCTTATTAGGGTAGATGCTGAGAGGCTGTTTCCCCAGGCTAGAGAGTCAAGAACTAGGGGGCTTTAGCCTCAGAATAAGCAGTCAGCTATTTAGGACTGAGGTGAGAAATTCCTTCACCCAAAGGGTTGTGAACCTTCAGCATTCTCTACTAAAGAGAGCTATGGATACTCAGTCATTGAGTCTATTCAAGTCCGAGATCGACAGACCTCTTGACACTAGGAAGTTGAGGGATGCAGGATAGTTCAGAAAGTGTAGCTGAGATGGTAGATCAGCCACGATCTTGTTGAATGGCAGAGCAATTTCAAGGGCCAAATGGCCTACTCCTCCTCTCTCTCTCTCTCTCTCATATTGCAGTGACAATTTCACAATGCATGGAATCAGCGGGCAATAGCACATGTCATAAAGTGAATGAGAAAATTACCCCTTTAAAAGCCCATGCGCTTAAACTTGCATTTAAACTACATGAAAAGAAGTCGACCACCAGAAGGTAGTCTTAGACTCCGGCATTGTATCTTACAGAAATTGAGATGATCAAACTGGCAGAACGGAAGAAGAAAGCCCAAGAGAAACGCAGAGCCATCCCTGTGGTGGGAGATATGCAGCCACTTGCTGATGCACTGCCGGAACTGACCGATTTGATCACTGCTAGCAACGTATCCATGGCTAATAAATCAAAGAGGTACTAACTGACATGATGTGAATACACTGGCTTGTTCGTTATTTCTAGTGTGATTTGTCTTTCGTTTCTGTTTTACTCACTTATTAATATGGTTTGAGTACCTTTGACATTTTATAATATATGGTGACATTGACTTCTGCACCCCCACACCCCCAGCCCCCACACCCACACCCCCCCACCCCCCAATCAACTCAACAATCCATCTATCTGTTTGTGTATTTGAAAACTGGATTTCAAGATAATTAAAAAGCGAGAAGATAAATTATATGAGCAGGAGTAGACCTGGATCATGGCTGATCTGCCTCTTAACTCCATCCATGCGTATGGGTCCTACATCTCTTAATACCCAGGCCTAACAAATATTCATCAGTCTCAGTTTGATCATTTCAGTTGTCCCTCAACAGTTTTTTTGGGGGGTGGGGGGGGGGTGTGTGTGTGTAAGAGGGGGAGGATTCCAGATTTCCACTGCACCTTGTGCGAGGAAGCATTTCCTGACATCACCCATGAAAGACCGAGCTCTAATTTTAAGGTTGCTTCCCCCTTGTTTGAAACTCCCCCACCAGAGGAAATCATTTCTCTCTATCTACCCAATCAAATCCCTCAATCTTTTTAAACAACCAAATTAAATCACCCCTTGATCTTCTGTACTTGAGGGAATCAGCCCATCTTAATACTTCTAATGCAGGGTCCCATTGATTCTTAGATGATCCCAGGGTTTTAGGCTTCAGTATTTTATCCTGAAGGCCACTCCATGCATTAATCAGTCTTTGCGTTAAGAACTTTCCTATCTTCCCTCGGCCTATTCTCACAATTATATTTAATTTTCTGGGCTTGACTATTTACTCTCTCAAGACACTATATAGATCATCTCTCAGATGACGTCTTTCAAGGCTGAGAAGTTGTCATTTTTCCAGGCTTTCCTCGTACCTCAGACCTCTAAGACCAGGGATCAGCCTGGTCACTCTTTTCTGCACTCTCTCGAATACTTGAATGTGTCCTACGTTCAGGAAATATAGAAGCTCCCAGAATTCTTGGGGTGACCTCAGACATGAGCAGAGCCACCAGGGAGAAATTGTGTTCATAGTCATGGTGTAGTTCAAGGTGGAAAAGGTTCTTGCAGCAAAAATAATTTTTAGGATTGAATGTAGCATGGTCCTCACAGAGTGATGCACTGGGAACGTTGCCTGTTTCTTATAAGCTATGGCAAAGAAACAAGCAAGGTAAAAATGTGCGAAGGTTTCAGTGAAGGCTGAGCAGAGAGAACAGCTGAGGTTTTGAATATGACACAGTGAAGACTTTTAACAACAGTTAAGCCCCCATATAACATTGCCCCCTCCTCAGGGTGGACCCATGCACACAACCTTGGGCATTGCGATTTCGACCCTGAAGGAACTTGGGACCATGAATGGTCCTCGCAAGAAGTCACAAACAAGCACCTCATGAAAGACCTGACGCAGGAGGTCCCTGGTTTCAACCTCCCACGAAGCTCGGGGGCATCTCTCAACCATATCCATACAAACCATGACAGATGCGCATACCTGATGCACAAATGGAAAACTGAAATCTCTCCAGTGTGCGACTGTGGTCACCCAGAACAGACCAAACTTTTCCCTTTGGTGGAGGGATCAATAACCAGGGGGCATAGATTTAAGATAAGGGACAGGAGGTTTAGAGGGGATGTGAGGAAGGATTTTTTTCACCCAGAGGGTGGTGGGAACCTGGAACTCTCTGCCTGAAAGGGTGGTAGAGACAGAAACCCTCATAACATTTAAAAGTATTTGGATGTGCACTTGTGATGCCTTGGCATACAAGGCTAGGGGCCTCGTGCTGGAAAATGGAATTAGAATAGTTAGGTACTTGTTTGACTGGCGCAGACTCGATTGGCTGAAGGGCCTTTTTCTGTGCTGTTGACCTCTGACTCATGGAACACATAACGACTCATTGCCCGACTCAAATACGAAGGAGTATCTCAGCGATACACACTGCTGCTCCTAATGTAATGTCCTGGCTTGACAACCTTGATATAAAATTATAGTTTTTTGCTCTATCCGCACCCATACGAAAGGAGAAGGGTGTGCTTATACCAGGTTTCTCAGCTTGAGGTGCACTACATTTTGCCCTCTTCTCCCCACCTGGTTTCTCTGACAAGCGCAAAGACGAATAAGTGATGAATGACTTTGGGAAAAACAGATCCCTGGTTTGGGAGATTTATTGTATAAACAACATTACACAAACTTATAGCTGCATGACCAAGGCCAAAATACTCCAATGAATAAATCAAATTTCGTAGAGATTGCTTTCTCATTGGTTATTTTTAGGACCGTTATTAAATAAAATCCAGCCCATCTCTGAGAATGATGCATTGCTTTTCATCTAGTTTAATTGAAGACATTTGTTTCATGTGCATGCAGCCACAGGTTTTAGTCTTCATGTGCATAATGAGCTGTCTGTAAATCTGTTTGAGAGTACATCAAGAAAGCAGAATAATCTAGCTTGAGGGTGTGAGGGCGAAACTGGGGGTGCTTGAGGCCATTAGCCATATTCCTTCTGGAGCAGGTTTCTGCTCCGTTTCGATTGTTGTAGAAGCATTCGGAGTATTCTTGTTCTTCCTTCCAAGTTCAAAGGGTTTATATGGGCTGAGTCACTCTTGAGGGTCTGTCATGTTGTTCTTGCTCCATCTGAAAGTGGTTTGCGAATAGTAGATTTGTGTTGGAATGTACAAATCCTAATGGAAACATTAAAGGTTGGTTTCAAACAGTCCGAGTTCTTTACTTTGTAAGAGATTGTCATGAAGAATCATTAGAGGATTTCTACTGGTTTCCCATCTTAATTTGAAATAAATATAGTTAATGAGCAGAAGTGAAATGAAACCTATAGATATAATAACAGGACTTGTGAATCCTTTAAAATTCTGGTTTTGAGTTTTATTGGACAGCAGATCACAAACAATGCTTCCTCAGAGCCATTAGCTATATTGATGGTGAAACCAAACAAATAATCATCTGTTTATACCACTATGTCTACTTTACCTCTTCTGCTTTGAAGAGACAATCCTCTGGTAATCTTGTAGCAGGTCAAAGGGGAGATTTAATACAGGTGTTCAAAATTGAGGGGTTTTGCCAGAGTAAGCAAGAGGAACTGTTGCCGCTGGCAAAAGGGTCAATAACCAGCAAAAGAATCAGTGAGAGCTAAAGAGGTTTCTGTTTTGACACAGCGAATTGATTTCTTTAATTCATTGCTAAAAAGGATGGTGGAAGCGGATTCAAGAGTGATCTTCTGAAGGGAAATGGATATAGTTGAAAAGGAAATACTTGCAGGGACATGGGGGAAAAAGCAGGATAGTGGGAGTATTGTGGTCACTCCTGGACACCACACTTTAGGAAGGTTGTCAAGACCCTAGAGAGGGTGCACAGACGAGATAAACTGAGGCTGTCCTCCTTCAAGCAAAGAAGGTTAAAGGAAGATTTGATAGAGGTGTTCATAATCATGAAGGGTTTTATTCGACTAAATAAGGAGAAATTGTTTTCAGTGGCAGTAGGGTCACTAACCAGAGCACAGATAATTGGCAAAAGAGCTTGAGGCAACATCAAGGGAAAAGTAGTCAGATAGTTGTTACGATCTACAATTCACAGGGTAATGGAAACAGGAAGAGGAAGTTGGAAGACCACTTGACAGCGACACAGTGCAGGGTTTTAGGGAAGAACAGGGGAGTGGTGTAGTATAAGCTCCTTGAAAGAACTAGTCCAGATATGGTGGGCCAAAATAGTTTGTTGTATGATTCTCGAATAACACGTGGGCTTTTCATGTCGTCTAAAGTTAGTGGCATGCCGAAATTGGAAGCAAGTCCTGCTCACTTCATGTCCGTCATGTCTCAATTTATGACCCAAATCTGCAACCTTGTTTTTCAACCGCGTGCTTGTAAAGAGTTTTACTTGACCACTTGAGGCAATACAAGCAACTACCTATTTCTCTCTCCCCACTAGAATCTGTCTCCTCATGGCCAGTCTTAATCACACAGGTGGGAGTGAAAACATTTGACCTCTTGCTGAGTGGGATGGACAGTAGAACGTGACTGCTGTGAGCATGATGTCCTAACAATGGAAGAGGAACTGATCGAGAAGGCAGCTATGGTCATGATTTAGGGATAGTGACAGTAACTCTAAGCGAGGTGCAGGGGAGGTTACCTCTGCTCTGAGAATGATATAAAAATACTGCCCACAGATTTTGTCAAGATTCCATCAGCAAGATACCTTGGCGCTAAAGAGAAAGACTGTGTTGAAATACCTTGCTTAGCAAATATAATTTTTACTAAACTGTTTAACGTGTTTGTTTTATCTTCTAACAGTTCAAAAAATAAACCTGAAGCAACACAGTACAGTAAGATGCGTCATGCTCAAAAACGGAAACTAATGTAAGTGCCACTGTTCTGTACCGTCAGAGGTTTTCCATGTTCAATCGCTACCAGTCTGATTTCAGAATGGTCTCTGTAAACCCTTCTGTCCTATCGAATGCTAACCCTCATAACACTCAATATCTGCAGATCTGGTTAATGATTTCTATATTGAAAGGAGGAACTTCCAATTATGTAACACAATTTCCAACTTCATGGTGTCCCAGTTGAGGAAGTATTTATGAAACATAATCCCTATGGTAGAGACATGTGGTAACTAGTTTGGGCAAAGCGAAGTCCCACCAAAAGCAATGAAATCGCATGGTTTAGTGATGTTAGTTGAGGAATAAACATTGGCTAATACACCTGGAGAACACCTTTATTCTTCCCAAATTGTGACATGGAATTTTTTGCATCCACCTAAACAAGGAGAAAGGGGCCTTGTTTTTACAGCTCATCCTACAGACAGTACCTCTGACAGTTTAGCACTCCCTCCATATTGCACTGGACTGTCAGCCTGGATTTAGTGCTCAAATGTGCAGTACAGCTTTAACCACCCTTCCCACCTCAACCGCCAACCTGACTGAGGTGAAAGTGCTGCCCAGGACAAAGGTTGCCTGCCACCTCTACCGCTTCTAGTTCATGACTTGTAGGAAAAAAAGAATAAGTCTAATCTGTGCTTTTGCATTGATCTCTTCTCCTACTCAGAACATAACTGTGTTTGATTTGGTTTCTCTGCTGTGTCTTTATGCGTTCTGAGCATTGAATTTAAATGAACAGCAGGAATGAACCTAAAATTCATGTAGCTCACAAATTGAAGGCTCCTTAATTCAATAAATGTTTCCCTTCTCAAAGGATGCTCAACAAGTATTTTGCTCATGCTTCGAATTCTCCATTCTGTCAGTCTCTGCAAAATAAAATGTGAAAATACTGTGAAATAAGAGAAGATTGTTTGGCTTTTGAATCGTCCAATAAACTGTATTGAATTTATACTGTCCTTAGATTATTTAATCTGTTGGGAGCTGTAGCCAAATTGAAGGATTCATTTAATTTATTTCAACACTGGAAGTGATTATTTCTTGGATCTTAATTAGTAACATCGTGCCTTTTAAACATAGGGACTGTTTTCTTCTCTTGTGTAGATTTACATGTTGAATGAGGGCCAACAAAATGTTCTATCTTTCAAGATGGTCATCATTGTATTTGTGAAAAAGAACAGACTTGTCAGCTCTTGTCAGCTAGAAACAAAACTTTGGGTGCTTCTGTATGCTCAGCCTAAAGTCGTCCGTAAAGATGAAGGAACCATTACCTCCTCCCTTGTGTATCTATTACACTTTGTATTTCTTTGATTTTTTTTTCCCTTCATATTAATTGATTGTAAATAAATGTTGCTTTCTTCTGTGAAGCTCTGCATGATAGTACAGTATCTATTATTTTGAAGTGTTTGGCAGTGTATTATCATACCATTTCAGTGTACAGATTACTGAAGTAGAGTCATTGTTAGCCTTTCCAGATTGTGCGCTTCTGTGTGTGAAAGAAAGAGAGATAAAAATCAGAATTTGTGACCGGGGAAATAACTGTAAGCAAACTTCTGCCAGAGAAAACTCTGTTACTTCCTGACTAGAAAGCGAACTAAGCAAAATATTATACAATATTAAAACAACATTATTCGGTGCTGACCTGTAACATTTTCACAGTTAACGTTCCAATAAACATGGCACAGTCCTGGAGTACGTGATTTATGTTTATTTTATTAACACTCAATCCACTTTATAATCAGATTTTTTTTTGTAAAAGAGCAGATTTAACCAAGTATTTTACTGGTCTTTCATGACATTCTGTTCCACAAATCTGCTCTTCTGCAGGGATTTTCTATTTTAATCTGTGTTTAATGCTGAATCCATGTTACAGTCTCATCCTCTACTAGTGCTGTCACAGTTTAAATGAGCTAGCCCACTTAGATCCAGATTATCCGTATCAAAAAAACATTCTTTCTGTCTTTCTGCTTTTGTCAGTGTGCAATGTAATTATCCATTGTGTAAATGTATACCATTGATCATTGTTTGTGTATCCTATGCTGCCTTCAATCCTCATAAAATTCAATCTCTCTGGAGTTCACAACCAGTTACGTTGACTTGGATTTGTCAATTTAGATAGCTTCCCCAGGTTAGTAGCTGAATATCACAATTGCACTTTTTAAACCTTGGATAATCATGAGCAACAGCAAAAAATCTGCAAAACAAACCCCAATCTACCTATAGAAAGAGAAACAGAGTTAACGTTTCAAGCCCATAGGACTCTTCCTCAGTCAGACGGACTCAAAACGTTAACTCTGTTTCTCTCTCCACAGATGCTGCCAGATCTGCTGAGTTTTTCCAGCATTTTCTGTTTTTATTTCGGATTTCCAGCATCTGCAGTATTTTGCTTTCACCCCATCTGCCTATGCCTTGCTATTGGATATTCTGTAGCTGTTTCAGGAGTAAGCCTGTATGGCCATCTTTCATGTCCAGAGGACCAACTAAATTGCATTACAGACCCACTGAAGTCAGGTTTAGGAAGTATATTCACACAAACACTTTCTATACCAAAACCCATTTATGCCAATTATCTTCTCTGATGTCCTTCCAGGCTCCAGCAGATGTAGCAAACTACTAAATTAAGGTTTGCACTAAGGGTTAAAAACTGTCATAGGTTTATTCCATACAATGTTACTTACACACACTCCAAAGGTAGTTCTTACGGTCACACTTGATGATAGTTGGTTGGTGATTCAAATGTGTTACCATTCTGAGCTTAGAATCAGTTTCTTTGTCTCCCTCTGCAACAATCCACATGTTTCTGTATTAAACAATCATGTAAAAAAAAATTTTAAAACACCACCATATTAGGAGAACTTAATGGCTTATCCCTTATCTACAACTTGAGTTTCGCACTTAATGAACTGTTATCCCATTGGGATAATTAGTCTAGCTCCTTACTTGCTTATCTTATCGATATTTCTCTCTGGCTAGGATAGCAATTATACGGAACAAGTGAAACCATAAATTATAAATCGGGTTTTTGTTTCTGTATCATTGGTACCAATTAAAGATGACATATGCCCAGATATTTTACTTTGCAGAACTGACACTCTTCCCACACTGTCCTCTGAATCTTTAGGAATCAGTGTGCAGTTGCACATTTTGAATTAAGCTTCTCGTTACTTATCCAGAAACTGACCATTGCTGCAGGGTCAGCCCAAGTCCAACAGTACTTTACATTGTCTTATACTTCTCTGCTAAATAGGCAAAGACTAATGGTTAACATTACCACAATATAAAGAGAAATCAATAGTAGTAGTACATGAGTAGACTTCAGGAGAATCTGATTACCCTTTTTTTAAACTGGGAAATGTACTCGTCGAGTGTGACAACCAAAATTCCTAGCCTGGGCAATCAGTCTGGCCTGAAGGCTCTTGAGTGCCAGTCAGCCCTCTGATGGGGCTTTATCCTGGGAATGGAGGTTGGAAGAACACAGTCATCTGAAGGACCCAAAGCTTGAAGAGCAAGAGAGGCATTAAACAAAAAGCAAGTGTCTGCAGTCCCCGATGGTCTTTGCAAAAGCTCCACCAGCTTTTTGTGTTCCCTCTATTTTAGCACCCCATGATGCAGAGGAAAGTAAGGAGATCGGGCCAGAGTTATCTTCCCTGCTCCTGCACTTTCATGTTAATGCTCAGTCAGGATACCTCGGGGCAGTGTAAGGGGGTTTGAGTCCTGACTGTGTTCTAGGTGCAGCTAGAAAGTGACTTTACCTCATTTTCTGCTAATACCTAAGGGACTGAGAAGCCCTGGATTCTCACTGCTTAGAGAGCATCTAGGCTACGAAAACGATTCTTGATCCGCCCGATGAACATGGAGACTAATCTGTTAGTCTGATTTGAAAAGTGTGCTTGTGATAGAAAGTGCGATCATGCTCCGTAAGTAATGGATTTAAAAGCCACTTCTCTGTCTCAAACGGAACGCATTCAGCATACTCAGACCATAATGAGGCAATCTTTTATAACATCGTCCAGCAGTTTATCCTTAACATTTTTTTGTATAGAGGAAGTGAATGTGAAATTTTTTATTTCTTAACACCGTTTGTGTAAGTATTTCCTGGCGACGTCTAAAGCTTCATTTGATTCAAACTAGTTGATTGTATAATCCCAAAAAACTAGAGAAGAATTCAGCGAGGCTGTGCATGTGCGGCTGTTATCTTCACTATATTTTAATATGTTATCAGCAAATAAACATCGTTTACGAGCATCCATGGCAAATTCCTCCATTACTATAATGGTATTAGTGATTTGCAATCCTCCTATATTGCTTGCCTGCCAAGATTAGTTAATATCAAACAAATGTCTCAGATCTTAGATGTGCTGTCTATCACTTTAATTATAATTGAGCTGCAGACCAAGCCGTGTCCAATTGTCATGACCACAGCAATTTTGCTGTCAAACGAATTTGGTCCAGCTAGTTGGGATTCCATTCATTTTGGGTAAATTCTGCTTCTTTAGAACATATAGGTGTGACTCTCAAAAGTACAAATATGTTGTAACCATGGGCTATGTCTTGTCCACTAACAGCTTTCTAAATGTAACTACTAGAAGTGACTCTGTAGCCTCCAAGTAAGAAGATTGAGAGTTCGGGCACCACTCTAGAAGCTTGGGCACATAATCTAGACCAGGGGTTGGCAACATTTTTTTTAAACTGAAGTCTTTTTTTTAAAAATAGTTTTCCTAAAATAAAAATGATTGGGAGCTGCAAGATGAAAACTCGCTATTTCTAAACCAAATACTTGCCAAATGTCAAGAATGCATAATTTGCATATAATTTCAGTATATGTATTATATTAAAGTATCAAAGGAAAAAAAATCTAATTTAAAATAAACCTAACTCTGAATAACCACACTTTTTGACTTTTTTTAAACTATCATTTTGTCAGTAAAGTCATCTTTAAAACAAACTTTAACTTGAGCTGCATAGAACTAAGACAAATTATAATAAAATAAAATAGCTTCTAGTAGCACATTCTGAATAATTTATCATCTCAGTAGAAACAATAATGGTTGCAGCCATAACACCTGTTCACAGAATCAAATGCATTATCCATAACCCTGGTGTAGTGATATCACTTGAACAGGTTTAGTTAGAGCAAAGTGATGTTTTAAGAACATAAGAATTAGGAGCAGGAGTAGGCAATTCAGCCCCTTGCATTAAAATAATCATTTGGAACCATGAAGTGCAACATAATGATTCACTTTATCCCCACGATAAAAACACGCTCTTACTTATTTTTTCAGCTTTTTTTATGTAAATGTTATCCAACCGGAAAAGGTTGGGGGCTGCAAATGAGATGTTAAAGAGCCGCATGTGACTCCTGAAACTCAGTTTGCTGTCCCCTGATCGAGACTGACACTCCAGTGCAGTACTGATGGAATGCTGCCCTGTCTGAGATGCCATCTTTCAGATGAGATGTTAAACCAGGGCCCTGACTTCCCTCATGGGCGGATGTAAAATACCTATATACTATTTTGAAGGCGAGCAGGAGGGTTCTCCCCAGTGTCCTGACCAATATGTATCCCTTAACTAATGTCGCCAGCAGATGATCTGGTCATTATCAAATCAAATCACATCATGGGATCTTGCTGTAATTCTGCTGTACTAATTAACTGCCACATTTCCTACATTACAACAGTAACCATGTTCAAAAGTACTTTATTGGCTGTAATTCCTGAGATTATGAAAGGCACTATATAAATGCAAATCTGCTTAACAAAGAAATCCAATGGTTTTATTTTTCTTAAGTTGCATGTGAAATCTTTTTATGTTACTATATCATTCTGTTCTTGCAATGAATACTGATGGTGGCAATTGTCTTTCTGAGCATTTTCCCTCCATTGTGGTTACGCCAGCAGGGCTATAATTTCTTGGTTGATGCCTTAGTTCAATCTGAGTGTCAGGACAACTCGAGTTGCTGTCCAATTTTCTGGTATCTCAGTTGCCATCCTAGACCATTGTATTATCAGTTGTTGCCTTAACATGGCTGTTCCCAACAGAAACTGCGCTATGTAGAAATCAAGTGCTCAAAGTTTATTAAGTTGTGACTTTTAACGTAACTCACTCAGTGCTTCTGATGGTGGCTGCAAGGGTGCTGTACATCCTGGAAGTCATGCACACAATGCCGCAATATTAATAATGTGTACAAAGGTTGTTATACTTAAATTGGCATACCTGATATCCAGGAAATTTCCTCCATATTTGCTCCCTGGTTGCTACTCTGTGCAACCTTCACCCAAAGATCTTGGACAGGCTTCGGGCTCCAAAGATAACCTTTGCTGCACCTGCAACAGTGGGACCGCCAAGGTGTGCTTGGTGACTCGGGGATTTGCTGCATATTACTGCTTCTAACAACAGCTTGTACTTAGCTCGCAGCTTTAACATAAATTATCCCAGGGCACTTGGCAGGAGTGTGACAAAGATAAATTTGACGCTCAGCCACATAAGGAGGTATTAGACTACATGACCAAGAACTTGGTCGAGGAGGTAGACTTTCAAAGAGCATCTTAAAGGAAGAAAGAGGTAAAGAAACAAGAGGTTTAGGGAGGGCATTCCAGAACATGGTCTTCATTGAAGGCACGGCCACCCATGGTGAAAAGCAAGGGTTGGGGATGCTTAAGAGGGCAGAATTAGGGAAGCGCAGAGATCACAGAAGAATAGTAATATTTTTCACTCTTCAAATAAGGGAAATAAACAAGTGGCTAAAGGAGTGGTGTGGGAAAGAGGGCTTCCATTTCGTGGGGCACTGGCATCAGTATTGGAACAGGAGGGATCTGTACCGTTGGGACTGTCTCCACCTGAACTGATCTGGGACCAATGTTCTAGCAAAAAGGGTAAATAGGGTGGTCAACAGGACTTTAAACTAGAAAGTGGGGGGGGGGAGGGAAGGGTAAATCTCCAAGAAGTATGACTAAGGGAAACAAAGCAGCAGGTTAGCGTGTGGGGGGTGGATTCAACTTCATGGAAAATTATGAAAAATCTGAAAAGAAAGGAGAACCCAGGAGAGGCTATTAAAGTCTCCAGAACACAAAATAGGACAGACTGTTTGGAAAGGGCTAGGAATCTAACTTCAAGCACATCAGATAAAGGGACAACAATGAGAAAGGGGACTGGAAATACAGGACTGAAGGAGTTGTATCTGAATGCACGCAGTATACGAAATAAGGTAAATGGGCTTGTGGCACAGATTGAAATTGGTAGGTATGATGTGGTGGGCATTACGGAGACATGGCTGCAAGGGGATCAGGACTGGGAGCTAAATATCCAAGGATATACATTCTATCGGAAAGATAGGCAGGTTGGCAGAGGGGGTGGGGTTGCTTTGTTAGTGAGAAATGAAATTAAATCAATAGCAAGAAATGATGTAGGGTCAGATGATGTAGAATCTGGGTAGAGTTGAGGAACCGCAAAGGTTAAAAAAAAACCATAATGGGAGTTATGTACAGGCCTCCGAACAGTAGTCAGGCTGTGGGGCACAAGATACACCAGGAGATAAAATAGGTGTATAAGAAAGGCAAGGTTACAGTGATCATGGGGATTTCAATATGCAGGTAGACTGGGAAAATCAGGTTGGTAGTGGATCCCAAGAAAAGGAATTTGTGGAATGTCTACGAGATGGCTTTTTGGAGCAGCTTGTGGTGGAGCCCACTAGAGAACAGGCAATTCTAGATTGAGTGATGTGTAATGAGGCAGATTTGATAAGGGAGCTTAAGGTGAAGGAACCCTTAGGAGGAAGTGACCATAATATGATAGAATTTACCCTGCAATTTGAGAGGGAAAAGCTGGAATCAGATGTAATGGTATTACAGTTGAATAAAGGCAACTACAGAGGCATGAGGGAGGAGCTGGCCAGAATTGACTGGGAGATGAGCCTAGCAGGAAAGACAGTGGAACAGCAATGGCAGGAATTTCTGGGAGTAATTTGGGAGACACAGCAAAAATTCATCCCTAGGAAGAAGAAGCATACTAAAGGGAGGACGAGGCAACCATGGCTGACAAGGGAAGTCAGGGACAGCGTAAAAGCTAAAGAGAAAGTATACAATGCAGCGAAGAACAGTGGGAAACCAAGGGATTGGGAAGCCTACAAAGACCAACAAAGGACAACTAAAAAAGAAATAAGGATGGAGAAGATTAAATATGAGGGTAAACAAGCCAATAATATAAAAGAAGATTGCAAGAGTTTTTTTAGATATATAAAAGATAAGAGAGAGGCAAAAGTGGACATTGGGCCGCTGGGAAATGATGCTGGAGAAGTAGTAGTGGGGAACAAAGAAATGGCGGAGGAACTGAATAGGTACTTTGCATCAGTCTTCACGGTGGAAGACATGAGTAACATCCCCAAAGATCAAGAGAGTCGGGGGACAGAGGTGAATATGGTGGCCATTACCAAGGAGAAGGTGCTAGGAAAACTGAAAGGTCTGAAGGTGGATAAATCACCTGGACCAGATGGATTACACGCCAGAGCTCTGAAGGAGATAGCTGAAGAGATAGTGGAGGCATTAGTGGTGATGTTTCAGGAATCACTGGAGTCAGGGAGGGTCCCAGAGGACTGGAAAATCGCTAATGTAACCCCCCTGTTTAAGAAGGGAGTGAGGCAAAAGACGGGAAATTACAGGCTGATTAGCCTGACCTCGGTCGTTGGTAAGATTTTAGAGTCCATTATTAAGGATGAGATTTCAGAATACTTGGAAGTGCATGGTAAAATAGGGCAAAGTCAGCATGGTTTCATCAAGGGGAGGTCATGCCTGACAAATCTGTTGGAATTCTTTGAGGAGGTAACGAGTAGGTTAGACAAAGGAGAGCCAATGGATGTTATCTACTTGGACTTCCAGAGGGCCTTTGACAAGGTGCTGCACAGGAGGCTGCTCAGTAAGACGCCCATGGTGTTAGAGGCAAGGTACTAGCATGGATAGAAGATTGGCTGTCTGGCAGGAGGCAGAGAGTGGGGATAAGTGGATCCTTCTCAGGATGGCAGTCGGTGACTGGTGGAGTTCCTCAGGGGTCAGTGTTGGGACCACAACTTTTCACTTTAATGATCTAGATGAAGGAATCGAGGGCATCCTGGCTAAGTTTGCAGACAATACAAAGATAGTGGAGGGACAGGTAATATTGAGGAGGCAGAGAGGCTGCAGAAGGATTTGGACAGGTTAGGAGAATGGGCAAAGAAGTGGCAGGTGGAATTCAGTGTGGGGAAGTGTGAGGTCATGCACTTTGGTAGGAAGAATAGAGGCATAGACTATTTTTTAAATGGGGAGAGAATTCAGAAATCTGGAGTGCATAGGGACTTGGGAGTCCTAGTCCAGGATTCTCTTAAGGTTAACTTGCAGGTTGAGTCGGTAGTTAGGAAGGCAAATGCAATGTTGGCATTTATTTCGAGAGGACTAGAATATAAAAGCAGGGATGTTCTGCTGAGGCTTTATAAGACTCTGGTCAGACCACATTTAGAATATTGTGAGCAATTTTGGGCCCCGTATCTGAGGAAGGATGTTCTGGCCCTGGAGAGGGTCCAGAGGAGGTTCACGACAACGATCCCAGGAATGAAAGGCTTAACATATGAGGAATGTTTGAGGACTCTGGGTCTATACTTGATGGAGTTTAGAAGGATGAGGGGGGATTTGATTGAAACTTACAGAATACTGAAAGGCCTGGATAGAGTGGACATGGGGAAGATGTTTCCATTAGTAGGAGAGACTAGGACTTGAGGGCACAGCCTCAGAGTAAACGGAAGATCTTTTAGAACAGAGATGAGGAGAAACTTCTTTAGGCAGAGAGTGGTGAATCTATGGAATTCATTGCCACAGAAGGCTGTGGAGGCCAGGTCATTGAGTGTATTTAAGACCGAGATAGATAGGTTCTTGATTGGTAAGGGGATCAAAGGTTACGGGGAGAAGGCAGGAGAATGGGGTTGAGAAACTTATCAGCCATGATTGAATGGCGGAGCAGACTTGATGACTGAATGGCCTAATTTCTGCTCCTATGTCTTATGGTCAATCCTTTCTAAAGTGTAACGGTCCTTAAAAAAAAAGTCATAGCCACTGAAGACATAGCCAGTGCAGGATTTCTGTCTTCTCAATGCAGTTACATCGGCTGCTGCACAATAGAGGGGGGTCACCTTGCGAGGGAGTCTGAAATGGCAAGTTTGAAGCTTCAGTTGATCAGCATCACAAGTCGTGGATACCCTCCAAGTAAGAGATTGTAATCATGTAGGTGAAACAAGAAAATGGGCTGCACATTTTATAGGACATGGGTGTTGCACAAAACCAATTCATCAGATTTTTATCTGCCCAATGCTAATGGTACTGGTATCAGTGGGAACAGCTGATGGGGGAAACAGTTAGATATGTCTGCTGCTGGTGGACTGCAAATTGATGACCTAACCATCAGTGTAAACTGCTTGTTATCTGGTTCTGTGCATATTTATGAGATATTTATGATGCTTGGACTGGAGGATTTTTCATTATCAGTACAAGGGCAGCTTGTGATTTTAAGAATTGCTTTGTTAACAGAAGTGGTATTGGCCACTTCCTGATCTGATACACAATCAGAACTGAGGATGCCAGATATCTCATGAACAAAATTGCAGTGAAAGTCATTCTGCTGTGCAAGTTTGTTTTTTCATTTTTGGGTTGTGCTTTCTTTGCTGATTAATGTTAGCTGATGGATTCTTGAGTGTGTGGTCATGTTTACTGTTAACCTGAAGTCCTTTAGACACTCGCTCAGCATTGTCATGAAAATATAATAATTTTCATAATACTATTGTGATTTATTGTAAGGGTAAGTTAATAGTGGGGTTTGGATTAGTTTCTCAGTGTGGACGTGTGTGGGGGTTTTTAATTGAATTAAAAACTCCAGACAGTCTGGAGTTTTGAGTTATCAGAAGGGAAGCGAGGTTTCAAATGTTAAATATGTAAACATGGCTGAAGCTTTAGAATGTGAGGTGTGAAGAACATTTACATTTTTAGATAAACCAGAGTAGTGAATTTCAAAGAGATGATAAGGTATTACACCTAGCCATAAGAGGCTAAGCCAAACAGTGTGTTTATTTTTCCCAAAGATTACTGATAATGTGAGTACTATGGAAGATTTATATTATGGAAAGTAAAGTTGCAAAGACACATTGGAATAAAGGAATTTACAATATAAAGAGAGAAACATGTATAAAGGAGATGAGGTTATGTGTAAGCAGAAGGCATTCTAAGATCTAAAGCGTGAAAAGCCTCCAGCTTCGATGCATCAAGTTGCAGCCTACAGGAACCGAAGCTAAGAAAACTCATTGTGAATATCGCTGTCCAGGGTATTGTGTGCTTTGCCTGGGTCTGTTGAAATCTATCTTGTTTTACTGTTGCCTTAACGGACGTGTAACTGGGAGCCAGATTAATTGGGGATTCAGGAGTTATTATAGTAGTAATTTGTAGAACTATCTATGTGCTTAAAATCTTTTCTTCTATTAATAAATGTATAATTTAGTTTTGTAAAAAAACCTCCAAGACTCGATCTTATTACTACTGAATTTAAGACACGCATCTCGAAATAAAGTACAAATTGCAAACAGTTGTGGTAGCTGTTTCAAGTTTCCCTCTGGGATTTGAGCAGCTCAGTATTTACCATCTGCTGTGCCATAACGAGCATATATGCTGATAATGCACTTTGTTTTATTGCGTTTCAGAGAGGAAGAGGTAGCCAGATTCAAAGCCACAACTGATGACGCTGTATTTAAGGCAAACCCTCTTGCAACAGTCAGTGAGCATCTTCTCAAGCGAATGCGGCAAGAGAATGAGGATCTGAACTGAGACCTGAAATCACAACACAAGCCAATCTGGAAAATACTGACATTTTTCACCAGTAATATTGGAATGCTCAGGAAATACTGAATCAGCACATACGTTCTTTTCTGACCATTTTTGCCATATTTGTGCTGAAAGTGCTGACTGTCCACAGGTGTCACTTATGGCAAAGCTGAACTTAAATACACTGTCCAGCAAATGAAAACCTTAAGACACAATCACCCATCAGATAAAGAGACATTGAGGACAGACAAGTAGGAGAAAGCTCAATGTACTCCAAAAATTATTTTAGACCTTTATAGAAAAAATTTTGTTATAATAAAGTTTGGTTGAATCCCAGAGGTTCTTGTCCCAGTTGACTATTTATCAATTTCTGATTTCTTTGTTTCACACAAATGCATTATCTGGTCTCACGAATTTACAGGGCTGATGCTACACATGTTCTTCCGGTGGGTCTGCTGAAAATCTGCTATTGCTGAGGTAAGTTTTTTTTCATCTTTGCACACTGGCACCTTAAACGTTGCGCACCTGTGAAGCAGACTTTAATGCAGTGTTGTGGCTTATTCTAGTGCCAGTGTATTGTTATAACAGAGTAGTGTTTGGGTTGTTTCTGTCTTTTTATATCATTAGAGGAATTAAGGCATATTACTAAACCATTCAGGCTACCCTGGTGGTAATGTGACGACTTTGAAACAGTTTTGCTACTGGCCGTTCGTAAATTTGAGAGGATTGATGGTGACGTTACAAATGATGGTCTACCATCATGCATTCTAGCTCCAAGTCCTGATAGCCACAGGAAAGGTGGGGAAGATGGAGTGATATGCTGCTATTCTTATGGCTGCCAGACAGAATACCTAACTATTGCAGGCTAACATTGATGCCAATTCTATCAAGTGGATCACTGCCTGAATGATAGCACCTCAAGTGTCTCATTTTTCTAACTCTCTTGTAAAACCTAGAAGTATCTGTGCAACTGAGTAAATCATAGAATCTTACAGCACAGAATGTGGCCCTTTTAGCCTATTATTCCTGAGCTGGCTCTTTGAAAGGGCTATCCAATGAGTTGCATTCCCCATCTCTTTTAGGGAGACAAGGGAGGTGGGAGTATAAGCAAGTCTTGCTACAGTTGTACAGGGCTTTGGTGAAACCAAACACACAAGTATTATTCACAATTTTGGTCTCCATAACTAAGGAAGGCTATACTTGCATTGGAGGTAATATATTGAAGGTTCACTAGATTGGTTCCTGGGAAGAGAGGGTTGTCCTATAATAGGTTGAATAAATTGGGCCAATGCTTTCGAGTTGATGAGAATGAGAGGTGAACTCAATAAATTAGAGAAGGTTCTGAAGGGGCTTCACACAGTGGACACTGAGAAGTTGTTTGCAATGCCAACGTGCAGCGCTACGTTTTCACACAGTAAGTGATTAGGATCTGGAGTGCACTGCCTGAGAGTGTGGTGGAGGCAGGTTCAATCGAGGCATTCAAGAGGGAACCGGATTATTATCCGAAAAGGAAGAATGTGCAGGGCTATGGAAAGAAGGCAGGGGTGGTGGTGCCATTAGTTGAATTGCTCCTTCAAGGAGCCAGCACAGACACAACGGGCCAAATGGCCGCCTCCTATGCTGTAATCATTCTTTGATTCTAGGATTTAGCTTTGAGTGTCTTCACAACATGGGTTATTACAATAAGCATGATTCATTCAAAACCATTGTATTGTATACTTTACACAATGGAGTTACAGCTGCTTGAAAGCATTAATACCAAAAAACAGTTTGGGTAGTGTCAGAGAGTCAATCAGGGTAATGGTAACCTATCCCATCCAGCATGAAACTGGCAGGATCGCTTGACCTCCCTTTTTAGCACCCATCTGATTCTACTTTTGAAATCAGTGGAAATTAAAATTGGGCGCGGTGTACAACAGGCGGTCAATCCAAACCCTTCGGGGTTCCTTCAGACAGAGTTGGTTTAAAATTATCCCTGGACTGAAGAGGAGGAGTGGTAATGTAGAAAAGTGTTATTCCTTAATTCTTCCGTCTTAACCAGTTGTATGTGAAATAGAACCAGTATACAATCTACATTGGAGTGGCTCCCAATTTTACCAACTGCAATGAGGGAGGTTCTATGAAAAACACTGACTGTGGTGAGTGAATCGACTTCAGTTGCTGATGCACTTCAGGACGCGGAGGAAGTCCTGACACGCACACATGAACGGTACTTATGCTGGAAGTTTGAACTGCTGCCGCAGACAGGATGGGCTGAATGGTTTCTTTCTGTGCTGTAACCTTTTTATGGCTTTATAGTTCTAGCGCTGTCAGGTATCTTGTTGTAAAATGCACAACCTGACTCACTGCCTGTGGAAGGAACATCAAAAGGGAGAATGTTGAATATTTTCATTCTGCTGTTGATCAGGAAGAGCCACATAATGTACTGATGCTTTCAAGTTGAGAGTCATTTCCATGAATACAACATGCTGTAAAGTGCATTTTAATCATGTCTGCCTGCTAACAGTTCTTTGCTAAGTTTTGGCCAATGCCTGTGTCACTAAGGGTTAGCTGTGCATTTCTACCTTTGTCAATGGTTGAATTGAAGACACAGTCTCTGGTGGCGACAATCAAGACGTTTTCTCAGTATTTATAGAACTGGTTGTAGGAGAGCAGTCATAAAAATACATCCATCATTTAGCTTCAAATTATATCAAGGTTTGATTTATCTTTGGAAATAATGATGCTGAAATTCCACTTAGCATTGCACACTGCTATCAAGAGCACAATGCTGTTTTATCCTTGGATCTTTAACACCCTGCAGGGTTAAAAGATTGTGCACCATTGCAGCCAAGTCTAATTTGTTAATGCTACCCGTCAGATTAGGTTCTAGCATACATTGTATTATGTTCTGCTTGCCAAGGAACACCTGGTAAAGTTAGATCCAATTCTGCATTGGGGGCAGCAGCTCGCGGGTTAATATCTAAAGGGCTGACACTATTCCCAAGGCAGCATTCATGGCATTCCCAAAATATTACTGTTTTTGATCTGACCATTCAAGCTGACATCACTTTGATGTGGTTGTAATCTAAGTTGGCTTTTTTTTTGGGTCAGAGATTCCTCCCCACTCTCTTTTGTACTATTTTGGTGCTGTTTATCAGGAGCAAGGTCAAAAAAAAAAATCCCCATAAATGATGCTGATTTGATTTCGAATCACTAGAGCTGAGACATAATGGCAGCCTTAATCCAGTTGCAGAGCATGACTGATGATTTGTTTTGGAGCTATTTTGTGGCTGCCAAAGTGGGGTGACATCATTGTCAGGTGAATGGAACACTCTTAGCACAGTGTATTCTACCTAAAGTGGAGGAAAAGTTCACAGAATCACACAGTGCAGAAGAGGCCCCATGGAGTCTGCACCGACACGTGAGAAACACCTGACCTACCTACCTAATCCCATTTACCAGCACTTGGCCCATAGCCTTGAATGTTATGACGTGCCAAGTGCTCACCCAGGTACTTTTTAAAGGATGTGAAGCAACCCGCCTCCACCACCCTCCCAGGCAGCGCATTCCAAACCGTCACCACCCTCTGGGTAAAAAGGTTTCTCCTCAAATCCCCCTCCAGCCCTAAACTTCCTGCCCCTCACCTTGAATTTATGTCCCCTTGTGACTGACCCTTCAACTAAGGGGAACAGCTGCTCGCTATCCACCCTGTCTGTGCCCCTCCATAATCTTGTACACCTCAATCAGAACGCCTCTCAGTCTTCTCTGCTCCAACGAAAACAACCCAAGTCTATCCAACCTCTCTTCATAACTTAAATATTTCATCCCAGGCAACATCCTGGTGAATCTCCTCTGCACCCCCTCCAGTGCAATCACATCCTTCCAAAAATGGTGACCAGAACTGCACACAGTACTCCAGCTGTGGCCTCACCAAGGTTCTATACAACTCCAATATGACCTACTTTTGTAACCTATGCCTCAGTTGATAAAGGCAAGTGTCCCATATGCCTTTTTCACCACCCCGCTAACATGCCCCTCTGCCTTAGAGATCCATGGACACACACGCCAAGGTCCCTTTGTTCCTCAGAACTTCCTAGTGTCTTGCCATTCATTGAATACTTCATTGTCAAATTACTCCTTCCAAAGTCTATCACCTCACACTTTTCAGGGTTAAATTCCATCTGCCACTTATCTGTCCATTTGACCATCCCGTCTATATCTTCCTGTGACCCAAGACACTCAACCTCACTGTTAACACCCAGCCAACCTTTGTGTCATCTGCAAACTTACTAATCCTACCCCCCACATAGTCATCTGTGTTGTTTATATAAATGACAAATAATAGGGGACTGAGCTCAGATCCCTGTGGTACGCCACTGGACACTGGCTTCCAGTCACTAAAGCATCCTTCTGTCATCACCTTCTGTCTCCAACAACTAAGCCAATTTTGAATCCACCTTATCAAATTACCCTGTATCCCATGTGCATTTGCCTTCTTTATAAGTCTCCCATGTGAGACCTTGTCAAAGGCTTTGCTGAAATCCATATAAACTACATCAACTACACTACCCTCATCTACACACCTGGTCACCTCCTCAAAAAATTCAATCAAATTTGTTAGGCATAACCTCCCTCTGACAAAGCCATGCTGACTATCCCTGATCAAACCTTGCCTTTCCAAGTGGAGATAGATTCTCTCCTTCAGAATTTTCTTCAATAGTTTCTCTGCCACTGACGTGAGACTCACTGGCCTGTAGTTCCTGGCTTATCTCAACAACCCTTCTTAAATAGCAGAACCACATTAGTTGTTCTCCAGTCCTCTGGCACCTACCCTGTGGCCAGAGAGGAATTAAAAATTTGGGTCAGAGCCCCTGCAATCTCCTTCCTTGCCTCCCTCAGCAGTCTGGGATACAAATCATCTGGATCTGGACATTTGTCTACTTTTAAGCCTGCCAACACCTCCAATACCTTATCAATTTGCTCAAGAACCTCGCAGTCTCTCTCTCCCCAAGTTCAATAACTTCATCCTCATTCTCTTGGGTGAAGATGGATGTGAAGTATTCATTCAACATTCTAGCGATGTCCTCTAGCTCTACCCATAGATTGGTCCCTTATGGGCCTACTCTTTCCCAGGTTATCCTCTTCCCATTGATATACTTATAGAATATCTTGGGATTTTCCCTATTTTTACCAGCCAGAGCTTTTTCATATCCCCTCTTTGCTCTCCTAATTGCTTTCTTAAGGTCCACCCTACATTTTCTGTACTCCACTAATACCTCTGCTGATTTGCTTCCCTTGTACCTGCTAAAAGCCTCTCTTTTCCTTCTCATCGTAACTTGAAAATGTCTGGTCATCCATGGTTCTCTGGGCTTGTTACTCCTTCCTATCACCCTAGAGGGAACATATTGAGCCTGTACCCTCCTCATTTCCTTTTTGAACACCCCTCCCCCCCCAACTGCTTCTCTGTAGATTTCCCCATGAGTAACTGTTCCCAGTCTACCTTGGCCAGATCCTGCCTTATTTTACTAAAATCCACTCTTTCCCCCAGTCAAAAACATTTTTTTGCAACTTGTCTATTTCTTTGTCCATAACAAACTTACTGTACCATGTTGTGGTCACTATCACTACAAAATGCTCGCCCATCACCATCTCAGCCACCTGTCCGGCTTCATTCCCCAGAATTAAGTCCAGCAATGCGCCGTCCCTTGTTGAACCCTCTACATATTGACCTAAAAAGTTCTCCTGTACACATTTCAAAAAATTCACTACATCCAAGCCCTTAACACTATGTCTATCCCAATTAATGTTGGGAAGGTTGAAATCACCTAATATAATTACCCTATTATTATTTTTACACACCTCCGCAAATTGTGCACATATTTGCTCCTCAATTTCCCGCTGACCAACTGGTGGTCTGTAATAAACACCTAACAATGTGGCTGCCCCTTTTTTATTTCTAAGCTCTACCCACAAAGCTTCATTCGATGCCCCCTTCAAGATATCATCTCTCCTGACTGCAGTATCTGACTCCTTAATTAATAATGCAATGCCTCTTCCTCTTTTTACCCCTTCCCCTGTCTCGCCTGAAGATTCTATATCCCAGAATGTTGAGCTGCCAATCCTGCCCCTCCCTCAACCACGTCTCGGTGATGGCTACTATATCACAATTCCATGTGTCAATCCTCAGCCTTAACTCATCCATTTTACCTGTGTTACTCCTGGCATTAAAGTAGAGGCCATCCAGCCTTGCCTTACTCCCTTGAAACTTAATGCAGCTGTACTCCCTCTGACTTGATTGTTTTACTGTGTTTACTGTTCCCTCTACATTTATCCGTTAGTGTGCCTACACCTTAACCTGAGCTTAGAAAAATGCCTCATATTCTTTTTCCACACTGGTCATTCCTATAGTGTGGTGCCAAATCCTGTGTCACTAAATTTAAGAATTCATTTGGGCATTGCTTCAAATCATGAGAATAAATTGTTGCCGATTCTGTTTTGGGTTTGGAGAACAAATTACATTGGCTGGTTGTTCTGAAATCCAATCTTGCTTCCTGGATTTGAAATCCGTCTGAAACATATTGATGCTATCACTTCAAGAAAAAACAGATTATTTGGTAATCATCACCAGTGCTGTTTGTGTGCGCAAAATGCTGTAGCATTTCCTACATTACAACAATGCACTTTAAAAATACTTCATTTGCTGGATGAGTGCAGCTTCAACAACACTCGAAGCTTGACAACGTCCAGAACAAAAGCTGCTTGATTGGCTCCCCTTCCACAAACATTCACGCCCTCCACCACCGATGCACAATGGCAGCAGTGTGGCATTACCATCACTGAATCCTCCACTATCAACATCCTGGGAGTTACCATTGACCAAAAACTGAACTGGACTAGCCGTATAAATATTGTGGCTACAAGAGCAGGTCAGAGGCTGGGAATGCTGCAGTGAGTAATTCACCTCCCGAGTCCCCAAAGCCTGTCCACCATCTACAAGGCACAGGTCAGGAGTGTGATGGAATATTCCCCACTTGCCTGGAGAGCAGCTCCAACAACACTCAAGAAGCTTAACACCATCCAGGAAAAAGCAGCCTGCATGATTGGCACCTTAAACATTCACTCCCTCCACCACCAATGCACAGTAGCAGCAATGTGTACCATCTACAAGATGCACAAGGTGTACTCATCTACAAGAGCTCACCAAGGCTCCTTAGGCAGCATCTTCCAAATCCACGACCTCTACCATCTAGAATGACAAAGGCAGCAGATAGATGGGAACACCATCACCTGGAAGTTCCCCTCCAAGCCACTCAGCATCCTGAGTTGGAAATATATCGCTGTTCCTTCACTGTCGCTGGGTCAAAATCCTGGAACTCCCTCCCTAACAGCACTGTGGGTGTACCTACACCACATGGACTGCAGTGATTGAAGAAGGCAACTCACCCACCACCTTCTCAAGGGCAATTGGGGATGGGCAATAAATGCTGGCTAAGCCACTGACACCCACATCCTGTAGATGAATAAAAATAATGAAGCGCTTTGGGACATCCTGAGGTCGGACAAGGCGCTGTATAAGAGCAAAGCTTTTTTTTCTTTTTCATGGCCTCGAGACTTCCCAAAGCACTTTACAGCCAATGCAGTACTTTTGAAGTGCAGTCACTAATGTCTGAAACCTGACAGCCAATTTGCGCACAGCAAGATCCACAAACAGCAATTAAAGAAATGACCTGCATCTGCTTGTTTTAGGTGTTGATTTGATTACAAGATTGTGGAAAGTATCCCTACGCTTCTGAGAATGGTGTCGTGGGATCTTTTACATCCGCCCAAGAGAGCAGATGGAGCCTTGCTTTTGTCTCCGATCTGAAAGATGGCACCTGTGACAGTGTAGCATATCCTAAACACTGCACCTGAAGTGACAAGTCTGAATCATGCTCAAGTCTCTGGAGTGGGACTTGAACCCACAACCCTCTGACTCAGGCGCAAGTGCTATCCACTAAGCTATGGCTAAAGCAGCAGTTAGGTCATGCCACTTGGAGTGCATGGTGAAGTAACAGTTCAAAAAGTTTATGAATAATGCAAAACATGTCATATCTCCTCTAGGAGAACCATCCAACTGGAAATTTAATAAAACATCTGCCTTGCTGCCAAAGTTCCGGGTTTGGCCTCAGTCCATTCGACACTATTGGATGCAAACGGCAGGACAATGCTCAGGCTGCAATCTTGAGTCGACATGGTTGCACTTCCAGCTGCTGAGGCCTATGCTTAGTTCTAGTGCAGTTGCTCTCAGATAATCTCTCTGTCCCCATTACACACGTGTTGAAGGAATGTGGCTGTTTCTGCTTTGCTGTGCTCAAGTTGGAACGCAAGCGAACCCCATAAACGGACAAAAATATCCACTTGGCTTTCAGTCGAAGAACCATATACCATTTTGCCAACCTGAACTGGATTATAAACCTGGGCCGAGAGCTTGAAACGCTAATCGATTTTGCCTCCATGTTAAGGAACTTCATGACCACGTTCTCGCTCATCCACCAGTAAACAGAGCAGAGTTGGGATATCGCTCCTCCAGCAACCTGATAGACTCCAGTGGACCTTGTCTCCACTGCTCCACTGTATGGGGCACTAATATCTTGCTGGTTTCCAATATGCTTGGAACAGAGGAAATGTGAGCTGGCTTCACCTTCCTTTGTGGCATCAGATGTCCAGGAGGTAAATGTAATTCTTCGTGTTTGGACCTCTGGCCTTGCCTGATTACATCGCGTTTCCAGTCCCTGCCCAGGTTCGAAAAAAATTCCAGATTGGGTATCCAATAGCTTCAGTTAGGTTATGTAAGAATAGCACCATCTTTCTTCCTGACCTCTCCTGCCCTCAACAGGTACCATAGCGCACCTGTTATTCCTTTCGGATTTTCCACAGGTCATATCAGATTCTCCCACAGATGGTTTGATTTTCATGAGAAACAGGCAAGTGATTGACTTCAGGGAGAAAATATATTTGGAACATACGGACTAACAAACAAGGGGCAGGAGTAGGCCCCTCGAGCCTCCTGCTCCATTTAATAAGATCATGGCTGATCTGATAGTAACCTGAAATCTGCATCCCACCCACCCCCGATAGCCTATCACCCTCTTGCTTACCAAGAATTATCCACCTGTCTTAAAGTTATTCCTCCGCTTTTTCAGAAAAAGAGTTCCAAAGCCTCGCTTCCCTTTGAGAGAAAAAATTTCATCTCATCTCTGTTTCAAATGGGCGACCTCTTATTTTTAAATAGTGACCCCTGGTTCTAGATTCTCCCACAAGAGGAAACACCCTCTCCACATCCACCCTGTCAAGACCCATCAGGATCTTAAAGGTTTTAATCAAGTAATCTCTTCTGAACTCCAGCAGATACAAGCTGAATCTGTCCAACCTTTCCGCTCCAGGTATTAGTCTGGTAAACTTTCTCTGAACTGCTCCCAATGCATTTACATCCTTCCTTAAATAAGGTGACCAATTCTGTACACAGTACTCCAGATGTGGTCTCACTAGTGCCCTGTATAACCTCCCTACGTTTATATTCAATTGCCCTCATGATAAATGATAACATTCTATTAGCTTTCCTAATTACCTGCTGTACCTGCGTGCTAAGCTTTTGAGATTCATGTACTAAGGCACCCAGATCCCTCTTCTTTTCACAGCTCTGCTACCTCCCCCCATTTAGATAATATACTTTTTTATTCTTCCTGCTAAAATGGACAACTTCACATTTTCCCACATTATACTCCATTTGCCAGATCTTTGCCCTCTCACTTAACCTATCAAATCTTTTTGTAGCCTCATGTTCTCTCTGCAACTTAATTTTCTATCTAACTTTGTGTTGTCAGCAAATTTGGCAACCATCCCTTCAATCCTTTCAAGCGAGTCATTTATATAAATTGTAAACTGAGGTCCCAGCACTGATCCCTGAGGCACACCACTCAGTACATCTTGCCAACTTGAAAAAGACTCATTTATGCCTACCCTCTGCTTCCTGTTAGCCAGCCAATCTTCTATCCATGCCAGTATGTTACCGCCTACACCATGAGCTTTTATTTTCTGCAATAGCCTTTGATGTGGCACTTTACTTAGGTTTCCAGAAGACATTTGATACAGTACATCCACCGGTTCTCCTTTATCCACAGCATATGTTACTTCCTCAAAAAACACTAACAAGTTGTTTAAACACTGTTTCTCTTTTCATAAAACCCTGTTGACTCTGCCTGATTACCTTCAACTTATCCAAATGCCCTGCCATAACTTCTTTAATAATAGTTTCTAACATTTTCCCTATGAAAGATGTTAAGTTAACTAGCCTGTAGTTTCCTGCTTTCTGTCTCCCTCCCTTTTTTAACAATGGAGTTACCTTGGCTATCTTCCAGTCTATTGGCACCTTCCCTGAATCTAGGAAGTTTCGGAAAATTAAAAACATTTACATTTACAATGCATCAACTAGTTCACTATCCACTTCTTTTAAGACCCTAGGATAAGTCCATCAGGACCCCAGAACTTGTCAGCCCTCAGTTCCAATAATTTACTCAGTACCAATTCTCTGGTGAGTGTAATTTTCCCGAGTTCCTCCTTCCCATCTACTTCTTGATTTATAGCTGCTTCTGGGATGTTACTTGTATCCTCTATAGTGAAGACTGATGCAAAATACCTGTTCAATTCATCTGCTATTTCCTTGTTTTCCATTATCAATTCTCCAGACTCACTTTCTATAGGACCAACACTCACCTTGTTAAATCGTTTCGTTTTTTAAAATGTATAGAAACTCTTACTTTCCATTTTTATATTTCTAGCTAGCTTTCTCTCGTACTCTAATTTTTCCCTCCTTATTAATCTTTTAGTCATCCTTTGCTGCTCCTTATATTCTTTCCTATCTTCTGACCTCCCTCCTATCTTTGCACAATTATATGCTTTTTCTTTAAGTTTGATACTATCTTTAACCATTCCAGTTAATCACCGATGGTGTGTCCATCCCTTGGACTTTTTCTTAGTTGTTGGAATATATTTATTCTGTGCATTCTGAAATATCCCCTGAAATGTTTGCTACTGCACCTCTATTGACCTATCCCTTAACCTAATTTGCCAATTCACTTTAGCCAGCTCTGCTTTCATGCTCTTATAACTGTCCTTATTTATGTTTAAGAACATAGTCTCAGACCCAATCCTCTGTCCCTCAAACTGAATGTAAAATTCAATCATATGGTTGCTGTTACGTAGCAGTGCCTTCACCATGAGATTATTAATTAAACCCATTTTGTTGCACAATACCACAATAGTATAGCCTGCTCTCTGGATGGCTCCAGAGCATGTTGTTCTAAGAAAATATCCTGGAAATATTCTGAGAGCTCCTCATCCAAGCTACCTTTGTCCACCTGACTTTTCCCGACTATATGTAAATTTAAAATATCCCATGATTATTGCTGTGCCTTTCTGACAAGCTCCCATTATTTCTTCCTTTATGTTCCACCCTATCATGTGGTTACTATCAGGGGGCCTGTACACAACTCCCATAAGTGACTTCTTGCCTTTACCATTTCTCATCTCTACTCAAACCTTTTTCACGTCTTGGTTACCTGAACTTAGGTCATCCCTCTCTATTGTGCTCATACCATCATCATTAACTAACAGAGCCACACCTCCTCCTTTTCCTACTTCCTGTCCTTCCTAAATGTCCACTATCCTTTAATATTCAGGGTGCCAATCCATGTCCTCCTGCAGCCATGTCTCTGTAATGACTATCAAATCATACTTACTTATTTCTACGTGCGCTCTCAGTTCATCTGTTTTGTTTTGAATGCTTTGTGCATTCTTTACAGAGCCTTTAGTTTTACCCTTTTTTTTTATAAAGCCTCGTCTATTGATTTACTGTTAGATTTATACTCTCTATCCCTTCCTGTTTTATACAGCTCGCAAGAACTTTGGTCTCAGCACGATTCAGGTGTAGGCAGTCTCAACGGTACAGATCCCACTTTCCCCAGTACTGATGCCAGTGCCCCACAAACCGGAACCCACTTCTCCCACATCAGTCTTTGAGTCACGAGTTCATCTCTGTGATCTGATTTGCCCTATGCCAATTTGCATGCGGCTCAGATAATCCAGAAGTTATACCTTTGAGGTTCTGCATCTTAATTTGGTGCCAAGCTCCTCATACTGACCAAGCAGAACCTCCTCCTTTGTCCTGCCTATTTCGTTAGTACCAACATGGACCACAACGACTGGGTCCCCTCCCTCCCACTGCAAGTTCCTCTATTGAGCAAATGTCCCAAACCCTGGCACTGGACAGGCAACACAGTTATCTGGACTTGTGTTGTTTGCTGCAGAGAATGGTGTCAACCCCTCTGACAAAACTGTCCCCTACAATCACTACATTCCTTATAACTGCACTCACCCCCCCCCCCCACCACTTGAATGATTTACTTGAATGGTGCCATTGCCAAAGAGTTCATCCAGCCTGCAGCCCCCCACTCTCATCCAAACAAGCTGAAAAAACATCAAACATATTAGACAATTGCTAGGGTGCAGGATCCTGCTCTCCGGCCCTCTGGGTCCCCTTACCTGCCTCACTGGCAGCTATACCCTCCTGTCCCCAACCACTGACCAAATCAGAAGACCCTTTCCTATGGGGTGTGACCGCCTCCTGGAATAAAGTGTTCAGGTAACTTTCCCCTTCCCTGATGTGCCACAGTGTCTGCAGCTCGGCCTCCAGCTCAGTTACTCGGAGCCAAAGACCCTGCAGCCACAAACGCTTACTGCAGATGTATTTGCCCTGGATCACAGCACACCACCTGCCCTGCCATCTCCAATATGTGTTAATTAATAATTGCTAATTAGTTTATAATTAATTTAATTTAATAAAGCCTACACCTCCCAATAGTTTTGTCACTGCCAGTAAACTTTACAATACTGATAAAACAATACACAATACAGTACTTACAATATTAATAAAAATAATGATACAGTTACTGGTTTACCTACTCCTGCTGCTACAAGGTGGAAATCAAATACTGGAGACTGAAAAAGAGTAGAAGATAAAGCACCTCCTCCCTGCCCTTCACCGAACTCCCCAACTCAACACACTTTACTTCTTCCAGTAAATCTTGCCTGAAGCACCTCTTTTCCCGATGCACCAGATTCCCACTTTGAACCAAATTCCCAAATATACTCACTCATTCTCTGTCTCACTCAGGCCGAAGTCTCCCCTCACTGACCCGTGCGTCTCTTCCAAAAACCTTATAACACCATTTGAAGAGGTTCATTTTTGTTCTGGTTTCAGGGCAGTTGCTGAGATAGAGCCTCAAATTTTGTTCTGTTCAGATTTCTATTTGTCCTGTGTGACTTATAACCTGTCTTAGTTGGAATTTTTTTTCTTTATTCTTTAATGGGGTGTGGGTGTTGCTGGCAAAGCCCAAGATTTGTTGCCCATCTCTAATTGCCCATGAGCTGAATAATTTGTTTGGCCATTTCACAGGGCAGTTAAGTCAGCCACATTGCTGTGGGTCTGGAGTCACATGTAGGCCAGACCAGGTAAGGACGGCAGATTTCCTTCCCTAAAGGACATTAGTGAACCAGATAGGTTTTTACAACAATCAATGATGGTTGTCATGATCACCATTACTGCGACTCACTTTATATTCCAGATTACTAATTGAATTAAAATTCCACCAGCTGCCAGGGTGGGATTTGAACCCGTATCCCCAGAGCATTAGCCCGGGTCTCTGGGTTACAAACCTGGTGACTCTACCACTGTCCCACCGCCTCCCCGAAATTGATGAGAGAGCACCTTGCGATTTATGATATATGGGGAAAGTGGAAGTTTTCCGACCCGCAACAGTGTGCTGATATATTTTTCTAGCTCTGCGTCAATGTATGTATCCTGACTTTGTGCTTGCCTTGAGGCAGCCTGACCTTCTGACTTTTCTCATTCCTCAGCTCAAATATATGTCTTACTGTCTCAGTTCAAAAGAGAATCTAACACTATAGCCTTGAATAATATTGAAATGGAGCAAGATAAGCTGCTTAAAGGTGATCTTTTTAAAACCAATATTTCCTGAAGGAAAATGCAACCATTTTTTTTTCATTGAGCTATTAACTAATTTGTGAAAACTTATAGTCATCTAATACTATTCATTTATTTCTCAATTATTTGCGTGTGAATTACATCAATTTGTGAGGAAATTGTAAACTCCTGTTTCACACTGGTTTTTTAAACAACCTCAGCTTTTTTTTCCAAGTTCGTGTGTGGTGGATGTGTGTTTTGGGAATGGAATAATTCTTCCTCATTACAAAAAAAAAAATCTCCACGCACAAAAGGTGGAAACTGAGGTTTACTGATGGCAAGAATCATGATGATGAGATTATCTGAGTTGATTCTGGCATATTGACATCACCCTGCAATACTCTGGCCTGTGACATAGTTATAGTGCTTTTTATGGGTTACTTCTTGCTGCAAGCGTATTGAAACCAGCTGCAGCCCCCAAGCCAGAAAAAGTTCCTCTTGGTCTTTTGCGTCAGTCTACAGAATCTTTTCCAACAGACCTCATCTTCTGTTTTTAAATTTCATCACTGTCTTCTGCATTGAGAATTTTTCTTCTTTTAATATGCTGACAGTCTCCTATAGAACTTTGTTGAGTGTTATTTTGGGGGAGATGGTGGCATAGTGGCAATGTCACTGGACTAGTAACCCTGAGGTCCAGGCTAATGCACTGGGGACGCGGGTTCAAATCCTACCACAGCAGCTGATGGAATTTTAATTCAAATAAATCTGGAATTGAAAACTAGTCTCAGTCACGGTAACCATAAAACCCATCTGGTTCACTAATGTCGTTTAGGGATGGAAATCTGTCATCCCTACATGTGACTCCAGACCCACAGCAATGTGGTCGATTCTTAATTGCCCTCTGGAATGGTCTGGCAGGTCACTCAGTTCAGGGGCAATTAGGGATGGGCAACAAATCCCGGCCTTGCCAGTGACGCCCACATCCCATGCTTGGGATAGATGGTGAGATTACTTATTAAGATATTAAAGGTTGAATTTGTTTTCTGAAGACAGTGATAATTCTACATAAGCAAATACATATTTAGCACGTATGGAATGGTGCCACTAATTGAACTGCTCCTTTAAAGCATGTTTTGACTAAGCTTGGGATTTAACCTTTTAACTAATCTATATCCAAAATGAACGTAAGAGCTGTTATAAACCTTCATATTCCAAAGGTGGTGGAAGCAGATCCTGTCGTTCACATTTTAGACTCATTTCAAGCAATGAAGCTTTGTCAGTAGAAACCTTTTTGCTGAATATATGCTTACACAACAACCGCTATTAAAGTGAAATACTTCAAGCCATTGATTGATTGGGTATCTGTTGCAAATATCAAACCAGCAAAATAATCTTTGGGATCACGTGATCCAGAGATGAGCAGAACACAGAGATGGCATCTAAACTCTGAATTATTGGTCGGACCGCAGGATTTAGATATTGACTTGTTTTGATCACCAAGGACAGAGACCAGGAAAAGCACAAGGAAGAATAATGGTGTTTTCCCCTTGGATCCCTTGGATACGAACCTTCAACTGAGTTATTAACTCTTTCCTGCCCCCAGCCAGGGCAATATCTTTTTTTACGTGTTTAAAATAATGAACGTCATCAATTGCATTGACGCAGAGAAATGCGGTGGACCTTGAAGAATAATTTAATTTGCTACAAAATTCACTGTGTAGATAGTGTTGAATTTTTAGAGGAGAATTGGAGCTGTGTGAATATACGAGCATAACAATTAGGAGCAGGAGTAGACCTCCCAAGCCTGCTCTGTCATTTAGTAAGATCAGGGCTAATCTGATTGTAACCTCCTGCCTACCCCGATAACCTTTCATCCCCTTGTTTATTAAGAATCTATCTAGCTCTGCCTTAAAAATATTCAAAAACTCTGCTTCCACCACCTTTTCAGTAAGAGTTCACAACCCTCTGAGAAAAAATTCTCCTCATCTCTGTCTTAAATGGGCAACCCCTTATTTTAAGCAGTGACCCCTAGTTCTAGATTCTCCATTTGCCAGATCTTTGTCCACTAGCTTAACCTAGCTATGTCTCTTTGTAGCCTCCTTATGTCCTCTTCACAACTAATCTATCTTTGTGTCATCAGCAAATTTAGCAACGGTACCTCCGCGGTCCCTTCATCCAAACAATTTATATAAATGTTAAGAAATTGAGGCCCCGGTACCGATCCCTGTGGCACACCACTCATTACGTCCTGCCAACCAGAAAAAGACCCATTTATGCATCCTTTCTGTTTCCTGTTAGCTCGCCAATCTTCTATCCATGCCAATGTGTTACCCCTTAAGCCATGAGCTTTTACTTTCTGTAATAACCTTTTGATGTGGCACCTTATCAAATGTCTTTTGGTAATCTAAGTACAGCACATCTACCAGTTCCCCTTTGTCCACAGCACATGTTAATCCTTCAAAGAACTTTAATAAATTGTGTGGACATCTAATTGTCCACAAAAGTGACATGGATTTAATCTGAAGAAGACAAGGAATACACCAGCCTCTTGGACACAAGGGTTATGAATCCGTCTAATTCAGATGAACTGGACAAGCAAAGTATCACTTCAGTTGCACTGGAAGAAATCATTTCAAAGCAGATGGCAACACCAAACTAAAAAAGAATCAAAAGGAAGATCTATTGCATAGCAAAGAAACATGAGAAAATATGATGAACGAAAATGATTTCTCAGCGGATCATCTGTTCTTAACTTGGGATTTCAGGTGAGGAATTTATTTCATGGGTGTCCAGATTTAATTAATATACCTTGCAGTAGGATACAGAGAAATGTCCTTCTGAATTTGTGAAATATCTGTTTTCCTCAATGCCTCTGCTCGTGTCTTTCGATGATGTAGGTAAAGTCAAGAGACTCTGAAATTAAGAAGGCAGGGGCCATCGGTAATGGCGTGAATGACTATTTTATGCAACACCATTGGACTCTCCAAAGCTTTCTTTAAGTATAGATATTTGTAGTTTTGTTACACGTTTTCAGTTGGGGCATCCGTGCTGATAACAGGGCGGATGGCAAGGAGACTGAAACTTGATCCTAGTCTTCACTGCCATTTGGAATTGGGCTGCTTTATGGCCCACAGTTTAGGTTTTTGCCTCGAATCATAATTGGATTCCCTTCCTATATTACTGAAAACCATGTTCCACGCATGATAATGGTGTAGCATTCACCGTATCTGTCCACGGGTATGACCATCTTCACCCTCAAGGTTGGGGAACAGAAACAAGAACCAAAAAGGGAAATTTTTCGGCAATTTCCAGAAACTCCTTTGGATTCTAAGAGAGTCATATGCTACATGGTATGTTTCCGTTGTGATACCCTGAATAGAGAGATTGACATGTCTGAGATTTGCTTGAACTGTGAAAAATAAATAAGTGAAGTATAGCAGTTTGGTGATGCCCCTTGCGCTTTCAGAGTTAGAGAATGTGAAGCAATTGAGTTCAACTCCAAAATAGGCTGCCTTTTGTAATTAATCAGAATTACATTTGCGGTCCTGTCAAGTATAAAGTGGAGTGTGAGCGGAGACCTGGTCTAGATTGGAGTTGATCTGATGAAAGGTTATCAACCTTTGATTCTCTCCACAGATGCTGCCCAGACTTGCTGAGTGTTTCCAACATTTTCTGACATCTGGACTCATGGGGTTAAATTACGAGGACAGATTACACAAACTTGGATTGTATTCTCATGGAGTTTAGGAGGGTGAGGGGTGACTTGATCAAAGTTTTCAAGATATTGAGGGGAACAGATAGTCAGGAACCATCTCTGCTGACTGGGGGGCCTGGGGCGAGAGGGCCCAGTCGAAAAATTAGAGCCAGACGTTTCAGGATTGAAGTAAAACACTTCTGCACACAAAAGGGCAAAGGAAGTTTGGAACTTTCTTCTGCAAATGGCAATTGAAACTGCATCGGTTGTACATTTTAAATCTGAGATTGGTAGATTTTTGTTCATCAAAGTTATATATAATATGGGGCAAAAATGGATTTACGGACTTAGGTTACAGATCATAGAACACCAGAACAAGCACAAGGGGCTAAATGACCTACTCCTATTCCTACCTTCCCAAGTTTGTGTTTCATTTGTAGTGGTTAGAATTTTAGCACTAACTGAACAATTAAATAACTTTAAAGCTAAACCAACAGTTAAAAAATAACTTTGCCTACATGACAGGACAGCTGAGGTTCATTGCCTGCATATCCTGTGCTATGTTATAATTTGAGAACAATTTGTGCGCCCTGGAAAATAGGCAGCGAGTGCTGCCAACTGCTTGAACTCAGAGTTTCTGAGCCTGAGGGATGGCTGGCATCACTGCACTGCATACTGGAAGATCAGAGTTTCATGGATAGCACATTTCAGAAAGTGGGCACCCCCTCCCAGCCATGGAGTTCAGAGGGAGTGGCTGACCAACTGGCAGACTAGGAGGAACAGGCAGGCAGTGCAGGGATCACCCCTGGGAGGGTGGCGTTCAGCGTTAGATACCAGTAAGGGTGGTGATACCTCGGCGGGGTGGGGTGAGGTGGGACGTGCAGTCGCGAGTAAATTCATAGCGCATTGAGAGGCTTGGCGCACCGAGGGACGAATGTACAACTGGAGAGGTGGCACAGGAGGGAGGGCTTCAGATTCCTGGAGGCATTGGGACCAGTTCTGGAACAGGAGGCATATGTTCAAGCCAGACTGGTTGAACCTGAACAGAGCTTGGACCAATGTCCTCACGGGGAGGTACACTTGTGCTGCGGAGGAGCAGTTGGGGGTGGGGTGGGGGCACCAGAATACAGCGGCGGACAGGAAAGAAGTGATAAACCAGGAGGGACAAACAGAAAAGTGTAAAAAGACCAGGAGAAAAAAAAGCAAGGCTGTTTAGCAGGGTGTCGGAATGCACCTGTGTGAATGTGAGAAGAGTTACAAGTACAGTTGACCAGCTACAGGCACAAGTTGTCTATAGGGGTTGTATTATAATAATAATGGAGACCTGGCTGAAATATGTCCGGAGTGGGAACTGCACATTCCTTGCTACGATGTATTCTTAAGGGAAAAGGGATGGATGAAAGACAAGTGGGAGTGTGGCTGTATCGATCGAGGGAGGAGAATATTACAGTTCTGCGCAGGGGCAATGTAGTAGAGAGTTTAAAAACTGAGTCTATTTGGTTGGAATTAAGGCACAGGAAAGGAGTTGGGACATTGCTGGGTGTTTACAATAAACTACCAACCACCCCCACTCCCCCACCCCCCCCCCAGCCCCAACTCACCCACCAGCCCCCTGCCCGGCCAAATAAAAGTGAGAAGTTGATAAGAGGAGCAATTCTGCAGGCAAATTTAATCGAAATCCAAAAACAATAGAGCAGTATTAATAGGAGACTTCATTTATCTTAATGGGGGAGGGGGGTGCTGGTGAATGGGGAGGGAACTGCTGTCCTTCAAGCCGTTAAAATTAAGGGGAAGGCTAATAGTATTCAAAAATGTGAAGGGTTTTATTACAGCAAGTAGGAAGAAACTGCTTCCTTTGGCAAGTGAAATACAATAATCAGAGGTGGTTGGTTTCAAAATAATCGACAAAAGAACTAGAGGGGGGCAGTGAAATGTGCTTTTCACAGAGTCTTGTTAAGATCTGGAATGCATGACCTGAAAGTGTGGTGTAATCCAATTCCATGGGAACTTTCAAAAGGCAATTGGACATGTCCCTGAAGAGAATTAATTTGCAGGGATCTGGTGAAAGCAGAAACTGCCGTGTGGGACTAACACAAAAAACAAATTGCTACAGATGCTGGAAATCGGAAATAAGTACAGTAAATGCTGGAAACACTCAGCAGGTCAGGCAGCATCTGTGGAGAGAGAAATGGAGTCCAAGTTTCAGGTCGATGGAGGGTCACCGTTAACCTGAAACGTTAACTCTGTTTCTCTCCACAGATGCTGCCTGACCCGCTGAGTGTTTCCAGCATTTTCTGCTTTGGTTTGGGGTGCGAGTGCAAATCGGGCAGCCCTTTCAAAGAGCGGGTGCAGGCACAATGGGCTGAATGGCCTCCTACACACTCGGATTCTCTGGTTCCAGGATTGACCAACGCTTCACTGGAGGAAAAGGCTGAGCTTAAAATGTTTCCCTGATTTGCAGTATAGCTTTCCCCCTCTTTCTTACTGCTGCCCTGAAGTCACTTCACACTATACCTTTATGCCAGGTTTGTTGCAACTGAAATGAGGATCAAATAGGAATGCAGTAGCTGTGCCTGATTTCAGACTGGTTGTGTCAATATTTAATTAAGGGCCACTTATTACAAGCTGAGGATGTTCCCTGTAACTACAAAATGTTCAAAGTAGCATCAGAGGAATAATTTTGAAATCTTATAATATAATAACACTCCTGTTCATTTTATTTCCACAAACAGTAAAGCTTAAGAATCCATTGACAGCAACAGCCAGTGACCTACATTGCCACTACTGATCCCCTCCTTAGCATACACAGAGCCAGCTGCTGACGTTCCCCCAGCTCTACTCCACTGCTGATACCCTCAGAAAGAAAGACTTGTAGTTATATAGTGCTTCTCATGACCACTGAACATCTCAAGGTATTTTACAGCCAACGGAGTACTTTTTGAAGTTAAGTCACTGTTGCAATGTAGGAAATGTGGCAGCCAATTTACCTTCAGCAAACTCCACACTAACAGGAGGGTGATGATGACCAGATAACCTGTTTGTTTTTTTATTTGTGTGTGATGTTGATTGAGGGATAAATATCGGCGAGGAGTCTGCTGCTCTTCAGAATAGAGCCATGGGATCTTCACAATTTACATCCACCCGAGAGGGCAGATGGGGCCTCGACTTAATGTCTCACCCGAGAGACGGCACCTTGACAGTGCAGCACTCCCTCAGTACGGCACTGGAGTGTCAACCTCAATTTCTGAGCTCCCTGGAGTGGGGCTTGAGCCTGAACCATTGTGATGCAGAGGCTAGTGTCTGATGCCGGCTCAGCCATAGCTGGTTCTCAGCTGAATAACTGATGCGCTACACCTGATAGTTCTCTAAGCAATTGGCTTCGACCCTCTATGTCAACACACTGCATCCAGTGACTTTACTGGCGACTGTTTTGGATTCTGCTTCCCAAATACAGTCAGGAATGGAACAGGGGTCGCTGAGCTGACTAGACCACAGTGAAAGAATGAAGCAAAGCCTCTCTCCCTGATTCTGGGGGGGTTCAGCATCTCGAACTTTATCTCTTCAATCAGTGTAGCATGATTCTTTAATCTGATACCTTCCCCCCCCGCCCCCAGCACTGATTGAGGACACCGAATACACCAAGAAGAACAGGCAAGGTCAGCGATTACGGGACCATTGGATAACTAAGCTGAGGTAAAGATCTAGTAGAAGCCAGATCCACACTCGTGACAGGTATCCCATGTCTGAATTACTAAAACATTAATTCACTTGGCACTGTGGGTGAATGCCTTTGCCATGATGGGGAATATCTCAGGGAGGGAGTCACCTTTTATCCTACTACTCTGACTTGTATTTTTCCAGACTGGGTAGGCACAGGAGAAGGTACCAGATTTTTTTTAAAATTCTCGCATTTCTCCATATCTTGACTGGAGGTGACTTTTACTGGGCTGTGCTACTCGAAGGACCTTATACAACAACAGCATATTTATATAGGGCCTTCAACATAATGAAACACCCCAAAGCACTTCAGAGGAACATCGTAAAACAAAGTATGATACCAAGCCACATAAGGAGATATTAACAATAGAGATAAAAACAAAAAACTGCGGATGCTGGAAGTCCAAAACAAAAACAGAATTACCTGGAAAAACTCAGCAGGTCTGACAACATTGGCGGAGAAGAAAAGAGTTGAGGTTTCGAGTCCTCATGACCCTTCAACAGAACTGAGTGAATATAAGGAGAGGGGTGAAATATAAGCTGGTTTAAGGTGGGGGGAGGGGTTTGGGGGGTGGTTGGGGGGTGTGTGGGGTGGGGGGAGAGAAGTGGGGGGGGTGGTGTGGTTGTGGGGACAAGCAAGCAGTGATAGGAGCAGATAATCAAAAGATGTCACAGACAAAAGAACACAGAGGTGTTGAAGGTGGTGATATTATCTAAACGAATGTGCTAATTTAGAATGGATGGTAGGGCACTCAAGGTACAGCTCTAGTGGGGGTGGGATGGAAAGGCTAGCAGGTCATAAAAGATTTAAAAATAATGGAAATAGGTGGGAAAAGAAAAATCTCTATAAATTATTGGAAAAAACAAAAGGAAGGGGGAAGAAACAGAAAGGGGGTGGGGGTGGAGGAGGGAGTTCAAGATCTAAAGTTGTTAAATTCAATATTCAGTCCGGAAGGCTGTAAAGTGCCTAGTCGGAAGATGAGGTGCTGTTCCTCCAGTTTGCGTTGGTCTTCACTGGAACAATGCAGCAAGCCAAGGACAGACATGTGGGCAAGAGAGCAGGGTGGAGTGTTAAAATGGCAAGCGACAGGGAGGTTTGGGTCATTCTTACGGACAGACCGAAGGTGTTCTGCAAAGCTGTCACCCAGTCTGCGTTTGGTCTCTCCAATGTAGAGGAAACACATTGGGAGCAACAAATGCAGTAGACTAAGTTGGGGGAAATGCAAGTGAAATGCTGCTTCACTTGAAAGGAGTGTTTGGGCCCTTGGACAGTGAGGAGAGAGGAAGTGAAGGGGCAGGTGTTGCATCTTTTGCGTGGGCATGGAGTGGTGCTATAGGTGGGTGTTGAGGAGTAGGTGGTGATGGAGTGGACCAAGGTGTCCCGGAGGGAACGATCCCTACAGAATACCGCTGCGGGGAGGGGTGAAGGAAAGATGTGTTTGTGGTGGCATCATGCTGGAGTTGGCGGAAATTGCGGAGGATAATCCTTTGAATGCGGAGGCTGGTGGGGTGATAAGTGAGGACAAGGGGGACCCTATCATGTTTCTGGGAGGGAGGAGAAGGCATGAGGGCGGATGCGCGGGAGATGGGCCGGACACGGTTGAGGGCCCTGTCAACGACCGTGGGTGGAAAACCTCGGTTAAGGAAGAAGGAGGACATGTCAGAGGAACTGTTTTTGTAGGTAGCATCATCAGAACAGATGAGACGGAGGCAAAGGATTTGAGAGAATGGGATGGAGTCCTTACAGGAAGCGGGGTGTGAAGAGCTGTAGTCAAGGTAGCTGTGGGAGTCGGTAGGCTTGTACTGGTTATTAGTGGACAGTCTATCACCAGAGATTGAGACAGGGAGGTCAAGGAAGGGAAGGGAAGTGTCAGAGATGGACCATGTGAAAATGATGCAGGGGTGGAGATTGGAAGCAAAATTAATAAATTTTTCCAAGTCCCGACGAGAGCATGATGCAGCACCGAAGTAATCATCGATGTACCGGAGAAAGAGTTGTGGAAGGGGGCCGGAGTAGGACTGGAACTCTGTCCCCACCCCATCTTCCAATCCCAGCCCCGGCTGTGTATTCACCATGACCTTCCCCTCTCCGATGCTGAACATTCAGTGCTCGGCAAAGGACTTAGTTTCATACCCTTACGCCCGCATCTCAATGAATTTCGGGCTCGGCACAATGCTGAACTCTTCCTCCGCCGTCTTCGTCTCCGGGCTCACTTCTTTGGGCAGGAGTCCTCTCCCCGTTCAACGGATCCTTTTACCACCTCCAATATTCTCCCTCCCTCTGGATTCTTACCTTCTCTTGATCTTTTCATTGAGAACTGTCGGCGCGACATTAGTCGTCTCAATTTCTCTGCTCCTCTCACCCACTCTAACCTGTCTCTCTCTGAACTTACTGCACTCCATTCTCTCAGGTCCAACCACAACATTGTTATCAAACCCGCTGACAAGGGTGGTGCTGTTGTTGTCTGACGCACTGACCTTTACCTCGCGGAGGCTGAGCGTCAACTCGCAGACACTTCCTCCTACCTCTCCCTGGACCATGACCCCACCACTGAACATCAAGCCATTGTTTCCAGGACTGTCACTGACCTCATGTCCTCTGGGGATCTTCCTCCCACAGCTTCCAACCTGATAGTCGCCCAATCTCCGACGACCTGCTTCTACCTCCTACCCAAAATACACAAACAGAATTGTCCCCGTAGACCGATCGTGTCAGCCTGCTCCTGCCCCACGGAACTCATTTCTCGTTATCTTGCCTCGCTTCTCTCTCCCCTTGTCCAGTCCCTTCCCACCTCCATCCGTGATTCCTCTGACACCTTACGTCACAACAATTTCCAGTTCCCTGGTACCAACCGCTTCCTCTTCACCATGGACATCCAATCCCTCTACACCTCCATCCCCCACTAGGATGGTCTGAGGGCCCTTAGCTTCTTCCTCGAACAGAAGCCCGAACAATCCTCATCCACCACTACTCTCCTCCGTCTGGCTGAACTTGTTCTCACGCTGAACAATTTCTCCTTTAACTCCTCTCACTTCCTCCAAATAAAAGGTGTGGCTATGGGTACCCACATGGGCCCCAGCTATGCCTGTCTCTTTATGGGGTATGTGGAACATTCCTTGTTCCAGTCCTACTCCGGCCCCCTTCCACAACTCTTTCTCCGGTACATCGATGATTACTTCGGTGCTGCTTCATGCTCTCGTCGGGACTTGGAAAAATTTATTAATTTTGCTTCCAATCTCCACCCCTCCATCATTTTCACATGGTCCATCTCTGACACTTCCCTTCCCTTCCTTGACCTCTCTGTCTCAATCTCTGGTGATAGACTATCCACCAATATCCATTACAAGCCTACCGACTCCCACAGCTACTTCAACTACAGCTCCTCACACCCCAATAAGGATTCTATCCCATTCTCTCAGTTCCTTCACCTCCGTCGCATCTGTTCTGATGATGCTACCTTCAAAAACAGTTCCTCTGACACGTCTTCCTTCTTCCTTAACCGAGGTTTTCTACCCACGTTCATTGACAGGGCCCTCAACCGTGTCCAGCCCATCTCCCGCCATCCGCCCTCACGCCTTCTCCTCCCTCCCAGAAACATGATAGGGTCTCCCTTGTCCTCACTTATCACCCCACCAGCCTCCGCATTTAAAGGATCATCATCAGCCATTTCCGCCAACTCCAGCATGATGCCACCACCAAACACATCTTCCCTTCACCCCCCCGGCGGCATTCCGTAGGGATCGTTCCCTCTGGGACACCCTGGTCCACTCCTCCATCACCGCCTACTTCTCAACCCCCACCTATGGCACCTCCCCATGCCCACGCAAAAGATGCAACATCTGCCCCTTCACTTCTTCTCTCCTCACCGTCCAAGGGCCCAAACACTCCTTTCAAGTGAAGCAGCATTTCACTTGTATTTCTCCCAACTTAGTCTACTGCATTCGTTGCTCTCAATGCGGTCTCCTCTACATTGGAGAGACCAAATGTAAACTGGGTGACCGCTTTGCAGAACACCTACGGTCTGTCCACAAGAATGACCCAAACCTCCCTGTCGCTTGCCATTTTAACACTCCACCCTGCTCTCTTGCCCACATGTCTGTCCTTGGCTTGCTGCATTGTTCCAGTGAAGCCCAATGCAAACTGGAGGAACAGCACCTCATCTTCCGACTAGGCATTTTACAGCCTTCTGGACTGAATTTTGAATTCAACAACTTTAGATCTTGAACTCCATCCTCCATCCCCACCCCCTTTCTGTTTCTTCCCCCTTCCTTTTGTTTTTTCCAATAATTTATAGAGATTTTTCTTTTCCCACCTATTTCCATTATTTTTAAATCTTTTATGCCCTGCTAGCCTTTCTACCCCACCCCCACTAGAGCTGTACCTTGAGTGCCCTACTATCCGTTCTTAATTAGCACATTTGTTTAGATAATGTCACCACCTTCAACACCTGTGTTCTTTTGTTCTTTTGTCTGTGACATCTTTTGATTATCTGCTCCTATCACTGCTTGCTTGTCCCTACAACCACACCACCCCCCCAACTTCTCTCCCCCCACCCCACACCACACACACCCCCCCCACCCCCCGCAATCCCCAAACCAGCTTATATTTCACCCCTCTCCTTATATTCACTCAGTTATGTTGAAGGGTCATGAGGACTCGAAACATCAACTCTTCTTCTCCGCCGATGCTGCCAGACCTGCTGAATTTTTCCAGGTAATTCTGTTTTTGTTAAGGAGATATTAGATCAGTTGACCAAAAGCTTGGTCAAAGGGGTAAGTTTTAAGGAGTGTCTTAAAGGAGGAAAGTGAGCGAGAGAAGCAGAGTGGTGTAGGGAGGTACTTCCAGCACTTAGGGCCAAGGAAACTGAAGGCACAATGGTGGAGCGATTTATAAGTGGGAGTGCACGAGAAGCCAGAATTAGAGGAGTGTTGATATCTGAGGTTTGTGTGTTGAAGATTACTGAGGGGCAAGGCCATGGAGGGAGTTGAAAAATAGGATGAGAATTTTAAGATCAAGGTGTTGCTTGACCCAGAGCCAGTGTGGGTCAGCGAGTCTAGGGGTGATAGGGGAAAGGGACTTGCTGCGAGTTAAGACACAGGCAGCAGAGTTTTGGGTGACTTCAAGTTTAAAGAGTAGAATCTGGGTGAGCAGCCAGGAGTGTGTTGGAACAGTTGAGTCTGGTGGTAATAAAGGCATGGGTGAGGATTTCAGCAGCAGAAAGAGCTGAGATGTGCAAAGTCAGGACATGCTATGGAGATGGAAATAGGCGATTCTAGTGTTGAAGACTTTGGTGATAGCACGAGTATGAGGTCAGAGGGTCATCTTGGGGTGAACTGTGACACCAAGGTTGCAAACAGTCTGACTTAATTTCACTGTTGCCAGGGAGAGGAGTGGAATTGGTGGCTTGGGAATGGAGTTTGGAGTGGGAACCGAAAACAATGGCTTCAGTCTTCCCAGTATTTAATTGGAGGAAATATACAAATGACCATTGTTTCTTTTCAAGCTGAGATCAGTCATAGTCTCTGTGATTGCCCTGGCTAAGAGCAACAAATTGATCCACAGACTAAGGATTGAACTTCGGGCAGCTAAATTAACAAATGTAGAACACTCACACCCAGGCAGAGCAAGCTCGTAGAAGACAGATGGCACATTGGACTTTATTTCAAGGGGATTGGAGTCCAAGAATAAGCAAGTCTTGTTATGATTGTATCAAGCTTTGGTGAGACCTGACTTGGAATATTGTTCACAGTTTGGGTCTCCATTTTTAAGGAAGGATATACTTGCCTTGGAGGCGGTACAGTGAAGGTTCACCAGATTGGTCTCTGGGATAAGCGGGTTGTCCTATGATGATAGGCTGAGTAAAATGGGTTTATTTTCTCTGTAAAAACAAAAAACAAAAAACTGCGGATGCTGGAAATCCAAAACAAAAACAGAATTACCTGGAAAAACTCAGCAGGTCCGGCAGCATCGGCGGAGAAGGAAAGAGTCGACGTTTCGAGTCCTCATGATCCTTCGACAGAACTATCAGTTCTGTCGAAGGGTCATGAGGATTCGAAACGTCGACTCTTTCCTTCTCCGCCGATGCTGCCGGACCTGCTGAGTTTTTCCAGGTAATTCTGTTTTTATTTTCTCTGTAGTTTGGAAGACTGAGAGGCGACCTCATTGAAACATTCAAGATTCTGAAGAGGGCCTTGACAGGGTAGATACTGAGAGATTGTTTCCCCTGGTTGGGGAATCTAGGACATGGGGTCTCAGGATTGGGAGGGAGACATGCTGGTGGAGGGGATGATCATTTTTGACTGAGATCAGGAGAAATTTCTTCACTCAGAGGGTTGTAAATCTTTAGAATTCTCCGTCCCAGAGGGTTGTGGAAGCTCAATCATTGGATATATGTAAGGCTGAGATAGATAGATTTTTAGATTCAAAGGGAGTTGAGGGATGTGGGGAGCGGGTCACTAAGTGGAATTGAAGCCAAAAACCAGACACGATCGTATTGAATGGTGAAGCAAGCTCGAAGAGCCATCTGGTCATCTGTTCTTATTTCATGTGTTCTTGTATAATCACATGAATTCAAACACTCAATTGTTCACATCGAATTACAGAACTATGATTCGTTATACTAGTACAGCTGACAATGCTTTGCCTATTTACCGCTTATAGCATTAGAATGTATCGGAGAAAAAGACTTAGGATTGTAGTGTGTCTTACACAACCTCAGTATGTCCCAAAGTGCTTTACAGCCAAAGAAGTACTTATGAAGTGTAGTCACTATTGTAATGTGAGAAACACACCAGGCAATTTGTGCACAACAAAGTGCCACAAACAGCAACTTGATAATCACTGGATCATCAGTTTTTTTTTTCTGATGTTGATTGAGGAATAAATATTGGTCACCAAGTGGATGGCACCTCTGGCATTGCAGCACTCTCTCAGTACTGCACTACAAACATCAGCTTAAATTTTGTGCTAAAGTTCCTGGTGTGGAACTTGAGCCTTTATACTGCAAGGCACGAGTGCTATCACTGAGCCACGACAGAGAATATGAAAATATGTATACGTTATATCATAAAATGAATTCACTTTTACTGAGTTTATCGATGCCTTATGCACTGAGGTTTATTAACCCTAGTAGCACAGTGCCAGCAATGGAAAAAAAAAACTAAATACCAGTAAGAAGGTAGGTTCAATTGAGGCACTCAAGGGCATTGGATGATTGTTTCTATTTAATAATGTGCAGGGTTACGGGGAAAAGGCAGGAGATTGGCACTTAAGTTAATTGGCACTAAGTTAAAATGCTCAGAGAGCCGGCGCAGACACAATGGGCCGAATGGCCTCCTTTTACACCATCGCAATTCTGCGACTCTGAAGTAAACCTCCAGGAAGGATGCGAACTCGTATTCAAGCTCGAGGGCTCTTGTGCCCCATAAATTTGTCATCGGTTCTACATTGCTAACTAAACCCACACAATCTAAAGTCGTTAGTGTGGGCATTGTTTAAAAATGCTGTTCTGAAAAGCAGGGCATCAAGCTTGAAACAAGCTGGACATCACAATAGATTTCCACAGCTACGTTGAGGTTATTCTTTGCAAATTTGTTCTATTTTAGAACCATCCTGAAAGTAAGTCTCCCTGTTCCAGTGCCTATTTCTGCACCTTTCTGCAGAAATGATTACGTCATTGGGAAAGTCAGTGTGATTGAATAAGCAGAATCTTGCTACTACATTGGTACTAACTGTGCAAGCCTAACAAGGTTAGCAACATATGTATTCTAATTTTTTTTTGATTCTTTCATGGGATGTGGGCGTCACTGGCAAGGCCAGTATTTGTTGCCCATCCCTAATTGCCCTCGAGCTGAGTGGCTTTCTAGGCCATTTCAGAGGGCATTACTGTGGATCTGGAGTCACATGTCGGTCAGACCATGGAACCATAGAAAAGTTACAGCACAGAAGGAGGCCATTTGGCCCATCTTGTCCATGCCAGCCTGAGGACACCCACGTGCCCTTTCTAATCCCACCTTCCTGCACCCAACCCATAGCCCTGCAGCTTACAGCACTTTAGGTGCAGATCCAAGTACTTTTTAAAAGAGTTTAAAGTTTCTGCCTCTACCACCAACTTGGGCAGTGAATTCCAGACACCCACTACCCTCTGCGTAAAAAAGTTCCTCCTCACGTCCCCCCCTACACATTCTGCCATTTATCTTGAAGCTATGTCTTCTGGTTCTAGAATTCTCCATCAAGGGAAACAATTTTATCCTGTCCACTCTATCTATTCCCCTCATAATTTTGTACACCTCAATCAAGTCACCTCTCAGCCTTCTTTGTTCTAAGAGAATAACCCCAACCTATCCAATCCCTCCTCGTAGCTACACTTTTCTAAACCTGGCAACATTCATGTAAACCTCCTCTGCACTCTCTCCAGAGCTATTATATCCTTCCTGTAATGTCGTGACCAGAACTGCACACAATACTCCAGTTGTGGCCTCACCAATGTTTTCTTTAATTCCAACATTATATCCTTACATTTATATTCTATACCTCTGTCACTGAAGGAGAGCATTCTATATGCCTTCTTTACAACCTTGTCTACTTGAACTGCTGCCTTCAGGGACCTGTGTACTTGTATGCCAAGATCTCTCACTTCATCTCCCCCTCTTAGTATATTCCTATTTATTTTGTAATCCTTGTAACTGTTTGACCTCCCTAAATGTATGACCTCACAATTCTCTATGTTAAAATCCATCTGCCACTTTACCAACCACTCCACCAACCCATCTATATCATTTTGGAGATTTTGGCTATCCTCTACACTATTCACTACTCGGCCAATCTTTGTGTCATCTGCAAATTTCCCAATCGTGCCCCCCACATTCACGTCCAAATCGTTAATATATAACTCAAACAGCAAGGGTCCTAACACCGAGCCCTGTGGAGCACAACTTGAGACAACTTTCCATTCGCAAGGGCATCCATCTACCATTACCCTTTGTTTCCTGTTACAAAGCCAACCTTTTATCCAGTTTGCCACATTACCCTGAATCCCATGGGCTTTTACTTTCCTGATCAATTTAGCATGTGGGATCTTGTCAAATGCCTTGCTAAAATCCAAGTACACAACATCCACTGCACTACCTTCATCAACCCTTCTTGTCACTTTCTCAAAGAATTCAATCAAATTTGTGAGGCAAGACCTTCCTTTAACAAATCCATGCTGACCATCCCTGACTAGTCCAAGCCTTTCCACATGATGGTTAATCCTAACTCCCAGGATTGATTCTACTAATTTGCTCACCACCGATGTAAGACTAACTGGCCTATAATTGTTTGGCATTTCTTTTGATCCCTTTTTAAACAATGGAACTACGTTTGCATTTCTCCAGTCCTCCAGTACCTCCCCTGTATCTAGTGAAGATTGGAAAATCATCCTCAAAGCATCTGCTTTCTCCTCCCTGACTTCCTTCAGCAGCCTCGGAAACAATCCATCTGGCCCTTATCAACTTTCAAGGATTTCAACCTTTTGAGTACTTCCACTCTCTTTATATCTCGCAAGGTTCCTCCTGGACTACTATATCTACATCCTCCCTTTCCTTTGTAAACACGGAGACAAAATATTCATTCAAAACCCTTCCCACAGCCTCTGCATCTACACACAAGTTTCCATATTCATCTCTGATAGGTCCCACTTTTTCCTTAACTAACCTTTTAGCATTAATGTATTGGTAAAACATCTTTGGGTTATCTTTAACTTTACTTGCTAATCTTTTTTCATGCCCTCTCTTTGATTTCCTTATTTCCTTTTTTACTTCGTCCCTGCACTTCCTATATTTGTCTCGGCTATCTGTAGTGCTTAGATCTTTGTGCCTATCGTATGCTTTCTTTTTCTGTTTGATCTTCCCCTGTATTCCTCTAGACAACCAAGGGGGTCGAGATTTGGCAGTACCACTCTTATTTTTGTAGGGGACATGTCTACTTTGTACAATTTGGATCTCGCTTTTTAGTGCTTCCCAATGGTTTCCCACTGTTTTATCCTCCAGCAGTGATGTCCAGTCCACCTCAGCCAAATCCCTTTTCATTTTTGCAAAATTTGCCTTCCCCCAGTTCAAGATTTTTACTCCTGCCTTATCTCTGTCCTTTTCCATGGTAATGCTAAATCTAACTGAATTGTGGTCACTATCCCCGATATGGTTGCCAACTGTCAGTCCCCCACTTGCCCTTCTTCGTTCCGCAAGACTAGGTCTAGAATTGCAACTCCTTTCATTGGGTTTGTCACTAATTGGTTGAAAAAATTTTCCTGGACACACTGCATGAATTTTTCTCCCTCAGTGCCCCTTATATTTTTTGAATCACAGTTGATGTTAGGGTAGTTGAAGTCTCCTACTATTATTGCCCTCTTGTTCTTACAAGCAGAAATTTGTCTACATATTTGTTCTTCTATCTCCCTTTCACTATTTGGGGGTCTGTAGTATTCTCCCAGTAGTGTGACTGCCCCTTTTTTATTTCTAAGCTCAATCCATAAAGCCTTGTTTGTTGACCCATGTCAACCTGGTAAGGATGGCAAATTTCCTTCCCTAAAGGGACTTTAGTGAACCAGATGGGCTTTTGCAACAATCAGCAATAATTGCCACGGTCACCATTACTGAGACTAGCTTTACATTCCAGATTTCATTAATTGAATTTTTGAAATTTCACCAGCTGCTGTGGTGGGATTTGAACTCATGCCTCCAGAGCCTGGGTCTCTAGATTTCTGGTTCAGTGGCATTATCACTACACCACTACCTCCCCATCATAGAATCATAGAAAGTTTATGGCACAGAAAGGGGCCACTTGGCCCATCGTGTCTGTGCCAGCCAAAAAACGAGTCATCCAGCCTAATCCCACTTTCCAGCATTTGCTCCGTAGCCCTGCAGATTACAGCACTCAAGGGGCAAATCCAGACACCTTTTAAATGAGTTGAGGGTTTCTGCCTCTACTATCCTTTCAGGCAGTGAGTTCCAGACCCCTACACCCCTCTGGATGAAAAGAAATTTCCTCATCTCCGCTCTAATCTTTCTATCAATCACTTTAAATCTATGCACCCTAGTCACTGACCTCTCTGCTAAAGTAAATGGGCCCTTTCCGTCCAGTCTATCCAGCCCCCCCACAATTTTGTACCTCTCAATCAAATCTCTCCTCAGCCTCTGCTGTTCCAAGGGGAATAACCACAGCCTAGCCAATCTTTCCTCATGGCTGCAATTTTCCAGTCCTGGATGGCAACATCCTCATAAATCTTCTCTGTACCCTCTGTAATGCAATTATATCCTTTCTGTAACAAGGTGATCAGAACTGCACACACTACTCAAGATGTGGTATAACTAATGTTTTATATAGTTCCAGCATAACCTCCCTGCTCCTATATTCTATGCCTCGGCTATTAAGTGAAAGGATTCCATATCATTGTATCACCCATTCCACCGATAGGATATCTGCTATTAATACCAGGCACTATCAATATCAGGATACCCAAGATGTAGCTAGTGATTTAGGTGTCAGCTTAGGCTCAGTGATTGCACTCTTGTCTCTAACTTTGAATTTTGTGGGTTTGTATCCCACTCCAGGGACTTGAGCACATAGCCTCGGCTGAAACCAGTGAAGTGCAGAGTACAGTGAAGTTGCACTATTGGAGGTGTCGTCTTTCAAATGAGACATTAAGCTGAGCCCCTGTCTGTCCCCTCACTATTTGGAAGAAGCAGAGAGGAGTTCTCCCCAATATTTATCCCTCAACCGACATGGATTGTTTGCATTGTGCGTCGTCCCACAAACAGCAATGTGGCTGCCATATTTCCTACATTAAAACAGTGACTACACTTCAGTGGCAACATTTTTTCCCTAAATCAGTTGTACATCTATCCTGGATGCCTTATTCTGGACTTTTATTCTTGATTTGTATTTTTTTTAAATATTTAATCTTAAAACCTCACTGGGAGAATGGAAAGGCTGGGAAAAGGCAGGGCAATTTGGAGGAATGATTGAAATGTTATGGTTTTAACTCCTGTGGACGTGTCACACAGTAGCATTGCACACACTCCTGTATTTGATGAGGTGCTTGTACTACAGCCTGAAATATGTGCCCTGTGCAATGAGATGGATTTGCCGTGTAGATTCTGAAACTCATGAGAAATGTCATGTGGTTTGTTTTCCAAAAACTACCAGACTTCAATGCATATCCTCACTGTGCGGGGCAAAAAAAGCATTTGGAAAAAACTTTTAAAAATACGTAAGTGCTTCTATGTCTTATATCATTTCTATCTCTAAGGACTTTATGTGTACCACTGGATGGTCATTTAGAAGATGATTTTTCTCTGGCACTGATTTGAAGAAAGAAGCAAATGACAAGGACATCAACCTTTCAGTGGCTGCATGGGTGATCATAGTTGTCATCACTGTGACTTTGCTAGTGGCCTTGAGATTTGCATCTGGATGCCGGTGACTCATCAAAATAAGGTCACGGTGCTCAGAGGCATGTCATAACCTGAAGGAATGAGTGTACCATAACAGAATATATTAAAGCTAAAAGGTTTATGATAAGTGAGGACATGTGTGTATGACTGAAGATCACTGGCCTCAGAAAGTAATGGAATCTGTGTCAAGAAGATATAATAATGGAAATTATTTTAAAATAGGACTCTAGTGGGGTCTATGTGTGTGTCCATGTGTGTCTTAATTGGATTAAAGCCAGCTAGTCTGGGTGCTCTGATGTATGGTAGTTTTGAGATGTTAATTAGATAAACATAAGGAGGGTAGAAGGTAAATTGTAAATTTGCATTTGTTAAAAGAAACCATTCAAGACTGTGGATGGAATCTTACACCTAGCCAAGCAATGTGTGTTTTTTAAACTACTAAAATTGGTGGGATGAAAGGATGTTATTGTTAGGGGAGGTAAAGTTAAAAGCCTAGTGACACAATGGAAAATTTACATTCAAAGAGAAAGATATGTATAAAGGAGAAAGGAGATTGTGTGCAAGGTAGTGGCATTTTAAGATCCAACAAGTGTGAGAAGCCTCCAGCCTGTAAGCCTCAAGTCTGTCTGCAAGGACCCAGAGCTGAAAGAAACTCATTTTGAATGTGACTGTCCAGGGTGTGCTTTGCCACAGGTCTGTTAAATCTAAGTTTTACTATTGCCTTGTCGGGGGTTAATTAAGGGATTTTTGTAGTTGTTATAGTAGTGATTTGTAGACATATGTATGTGTTTACAATTTTTCTTCTATTAATAAATATTTAATTTAGTTTTATAAAAAGAACCTGTTGAGATTCTGTGGTCTTATTGCTACTGAATTCAAAGCCTACATCTCGGAACATACACATTGCAAAACTGGTTATGACAGTTGTTTCAAGTTTCCCTCTGGGATTTGAACAACTCAGTCCTTACTATCGGCTGTGTCATAGTAATGTGTTCTGCAGGAAAATGACCACAATGAAATCCTAACCTATAACAGTAGTGTTGAGCACAATGAGCAAGCAAAGGTGGGCAGCTCAATGGTCAGGTCCTGTGGTGTGGTTATATATCAACTAACTGACTCTGTAGTGGAGATTTGATCTGGTGGTGCCAAATGAAAGAAAAATTAAGTTAGTAAACTTGTGCATTTCTGATACAGGAAAATATGTGGTGATGTGTAGGTTTTTACAAAAAATTCTGTTAGCCAGTTTAGCAATACCTGTTTGGGTAATGGTTGCTTGGTAGTACAGAATTTGAGTATTGCTGAAAAAGGGGACACGCTGTTGAATCTTTTCATCTCGAACTCATCAGGATAGGTGCAAGAATGCTAAATTTCAAAGAGAGCAGCAATTTATATTGTATAAGAAAAGGATGCTGATTGGTTGGCAAGTTGGTTCTGATTGGTCAAAGCATTTCCTTTTCTGAGTTAAATAAAAGCATGGGGGGAAATAGCTCCCTGGTGCATTCTCCATGGCAACACCTTGATTAATCAAAGCTGAATTGCCAACCAATCGGCACCCTTTTCTCACAGAATATAAACTGTTGCTCCCTTTGAAATTTGGCATTCTTGTGTCTGTCCTAATGCGTGCAAAATGAAAAGCTTCTATAGGTTGTCTTTTTTTTTCAGCAATACTTAGCCTTCTGAGAAGTTGGACTGCTTAGAGGGAGGTAACCCTGGTCAGATAGAGGGGTGGAGAGAAAGGTCAAAGAATGGAGATGGTCAAAGTAAAAAAAAGAAGCAAAGTGAATACAATCAAGGTCTTCGAGCACAGAAGGAGACCATTCAGCCCATTGTGCCAGTACCAGCTCTTTAAAAGAGCTGCCTAATTAGTCCCACATCCTTCTTGTCCCATCGCCTTGCAGTTTTTTACTTTTCAAGTATATATCCAATTCCTTTTTGAAAATTACTGTTGAATCTGCATCCACCAGCTTTTTGAACAGTGTATTCCAAATAGTAATGACTTGCATTTTTAAAAAAGAATATTAATCTTCCCCCTGATACTTTTGCCAATTATCTTAAATCTATGTCCTCTGGTTGTTAGTAGGAGCCATTACTTCATATTATCCCTATTAAAGCCCTTTATATTTTTTGAAAAGCTCTATTAAATCTCTGTAATATGAGAGAAACAATTCAAAAAGGAAAGTAGATAAATGTTATTATTAATCTGACAGCAACGTGTCACCAGTGAAGTTTAATGGTCTCTTTACTTTTACTGATGCATTCCTGTGTGTGATAATTCACAGGATGAGCAATGAGATGGTAAAGAGATTGTTTTGATATAGTGTGTAAGAAAAATCTCATTTAGATCTCAGAATATGACATGTGACACCAACCAAAACTGGAAAGTGCAGGGCTTTGGAATATCTACATGATACAAAATACAACTGCCAGAATTATAACCTTTGAGTGGAAGGAAACTTCTTTGCTTCCCACCACAATATCCTGTGCTTCTCAGACTTGGAAACTGTGGAGCATTGTTGGGTGAGGCAATGTTCACTGTCATGCGAAGTGCATGCATCAACATATGGTCTGTACTCAGGTTAGTCATCCTGACATGACAATAGGAATAAAAATTTGAATCAAGTGTTTGTTTTTTTAATTCTTAGTCACCCAGTGCATTCCTGATGTAAATTAGGTAAAGGTGTTAAGCAGTGATACAAAACAAAGATCCATGGAAAAGATGGCTGATTGATATAAAATAACAGACTTGTGAAGCCTATTCTACAGAGTTGTAGTTTGGCTCCCTGCATAATTTGCTGATTCTGTAATCAATCACTTACTAAGATGAATTTTTTTTGGTTTATAATATAGTCACAACTGACAAGCTGGCTGAGAGTGAGCTTTCTGTGCTGACTGACCTCTTCCCATTTCTGCGCAGTTTTGTTCTTGGCTCTGCATTGGTTTGAATGGGCTCTAGCAGCGATGAATGTCTCAGTGAATTCCTTTCTTTACCTCCCCCCCCCCCCCCATTTGTGATTCAGTTTTGTGTGGTCAGCCAGGGGTTATCCACGTTTCTTTAGAAATGCTATGTGATATTGGCAATTAGCAGCAATTAGGTCTGAGATCAACGAGAATCTCAATCTCTGCAGTAAGCAGCAGTTAGTGTGTGCAGACATCATACCCAATTCATCTTGCTGAGGTGACAAGGTCAGCAAGAGCAATGGTATTTTATATATATATATATATATATATATATATATATATATAAAAGAATCAACCACATTGCTGTGGGTCTGTAGTCACATGTAGGCCAGACCAGGTAAGGACAGCAGATTTCCTTCCCTAAAGGGACATTAGTGACCAGATGAGTTTTTACAACAATTGACAATTGGTTGTCATTAGACTTTTAATTCCAGATTTGTTTTTATTGAATTCAAATTCCACTATCTGCCGTGGCGGGATTCGAACCCATTAAGGATTACCAGTCCAACAACAATACCATTACACCATCACCTCCCCATATGTTATATAAACAATCATGTTTATTATATTTCATCATTGTAGAACAAGAAAAACAATATTGTGCTGGATCTCATCATGGCATAAAAGAGTGTGTGTGTTTCCTAGATACCCCAATGCACAACTTGTACAGACAGTGTACTCAGCCCACAGTTCTGTTGTACCAATATATGTTGCCTTAACCAGTCCACCTCATGGGCAGGATTTTCGGGCTGTCAGGCTGGCCCATGCCCGACATGCCCATGTGTGAAATGGTCTGCGATGATGTCAGGTGAGCGTCCCAATGTCATCACGCACTTGTGCGATATTTTAGTTGGCGGGCACGCCAATTGGCAGCTTCAGTTTTTCCTCATAAATCAGACTGCTGATCATAGGATCAGCCTCTTGGAACTTTGTTGTCGTAGGACAATGTTGGGTAATATAAATATGGTATCCTCTCCACCAAAAGGCTGTGGCTGGTGGGTCAATTTGAGCTTCCAAGACTGATAGATTTTTGTTAGGCAAGGATCTTCTGGGATATGGAACAAAAGTGAAAAGTAGGCTACTCCTGTTCCTACTAAGTTCTATAATGTCCCCTTCAATTTCACTATCCCATTTAGCTTAGCATCATCTGCAATCTTGCCCATTTCACGTTGAGTTTCTCAATCCAATTTGTTGATGTAAATTAGGAACAGTAGTTTCCCAGCGCTCAACTGGGAGTAGCTCTGCCCACCTGAAATAATTCCCCCATAGGATTAGCTCTCTAAACTGGTACCCATTAGACAGCTTCTTATCCATTTGCAACTTTGACCTTGAATCATAGAATGATATAGCACAGAAGGAGGCCAATGTGTCTGCATTTGTTCTTTGGTATCCCCTGCTGTTTACTCGAAGTCATGAAAATTGAAAATCTTGTTGCTGTCTCCCCTGCTGTTTACTCAAAGTCCTGAAAATTTCCTCACAGTTTTGATCTTAACTGACAGTCTTTCATGTGGAACTTAATTAAATGCTTTTTTTTTTGGGAAGCCTAAATACATAGTGTGATTTTAATATCACCCAATGAACAGTTAAAAAGGCACAGGTGCCTTAACCTTCAATTTTGTGCTGATCCTGATTTTAACTTGTTCTTCTGAGCCCCTCTTTAACCAAACAGGTGGCAGTTCAGAGATGTCAGCAAGTTCTTGTTGCAATTTTAACTCTGGTCTGAGGGCAGAAGTATTGGAACTTTCCTCCCGTGGGCACGAGGAGAGAATGTGGGATCAAAAGTTATCTTTTAAGGCAAATTTAAAAAAAAATTCCTTGTAGGTCAAGAAGGAGCAGAATTGCGTGAGAGGTCTGGACAGTGTAGATAGGGAGATGTTGCTCCCCCTCGTGAAAGCATCAAGAACAAGAGGGCACCGATTTAAAGTAATAGGCAAAAGCAACATGAGGCAGTGAGTGACTGTTGTCTGGAATGTGCTGCTTGAGAGTGTGGTAGAGGCAGGTTCAACCAAGGCACTCCAAAGAGAATAAGTCTGTTAACCGGAGAGGAAGAATGTGCAGAATTACATGGAGAAGGTGGAGAGCGGTGCAGACACAATGGACCAAATGGCCTCCTCCTGTGCTGTCACAATTCTGTGATAATGTTATATCCTCTGTGGTCAACCAGCCCTGGCCATGTTCATGTTCTACCAGATATTGCACTGGGCAGGTACTGCAGTAAAAAGCTCTGTGATGCTGAATCTGGATGCATTTCCCTGAATTTTTCCCTTTTATCCAGCGAAGGATACAGTTTTGTTTGCTCTCTATGAATCCAACCCTCAGATGCAACCTTTGTTGTCAGAATCTAAACGGTGAGAGATTGAGGAGCTCTAAGATTCAGAGGGATCTGGGTGTCCTAGTGCATGAATCACAAAAGGTTAGTATGCAGGTACAGCAGGTAATTAGGAAAGCTAACAGAATGTTACAATTTATTGTGAGGGGAATTGATTACAAAAATAGAGAGGTTATGCTTCAGTTGTACAAGGCATCGGTGAGACCGCACATGGAGTAGTGTACACAGTACTGGTCTCCATATTTAAAGGAAGATATAAATGCAGAGAAAGTTTACCAGACTATTACCAGTAATGGGCGGGTTGTCTCATGAAGAAAGGCTGAACAGCTTCGGCTTGTTTCCACTGAGATTTAGAAGAGTAAAATGTGACATAATTGAAATCTTTAAGATCCTGAGGAGTCTTGACTGGGTGGGTGCAGAGAGGATGTTTCCTCTTGTGGGAGAATCCAGAACTAGGGGTCACTGTTTAAAAATAAAGGGTTGCTCATTTAAGACTGAGATGAGGAGAATTTTTTTCTGAGAGTTGAAAGTCTTTGGAACTCTCTTCCTCAAAAGGCATTGGAAGGAGAGTCTTTGAATATGTTTAAGGCAGAGCTAGATAGATCCTTGATTAACAAGTAGGTGAAAGGTTATCAGGGGTAGGCAGGAATGTGGGGTTCAGATCAGCCATGATTTTACTGAATGGCGGAGCAGGCTCGAGGGGCCAAGTGGCCTACTCCTTGTAATCCGTGCGTACGTTCATAAATATTAGGTTTTGACTTGCTTGAACCAGCCAATGGAAGGGAATCATTCATGGGATATGGGCATCACTTGCTAGACCAATGTTTATTGCCCATCCCTAATTTCCCTTGAGAAGGTGGTGGTGAGCCACCTTGAACTGCTGCAGTCCATATGGGTTTAGGAACACCCAGAGCGCTGTTAGGAAGGGAGTTCCAGGATTTTAACCCAGTGACAGTGAAGGAGCAGCAATGTATTTCCAAGTCAGGCTAGTGTGTGTCTTGGAGGGAACTTGCAGGTGATGGTGTTTGCATGCATCTGCTGTCTTTATCCTTCTATGTGGGAGAGCTCGCCGGTCTGGAAGCTGCTGTTGAAGCAGCCTTGGAGAGTTGTGCAGTACATCTTGTAGATGGTACACACTGCTGCCACTGTGCGTCGGTGCTGGAGGGAGTGAACGTTGAATTTGATGGATAGGCTGCCAGTCAAGCAGGCTGCTTTGTCTCGAGTGTTGTTGGAGCTGCACTCAACTAGGCAAGTGGACGCTAATCTGTCACACTCCTGACTTGTGTCTTGTAGATGGTGGACAGGCTTTGGGGGGTCAGGAGGTGATATATGGTTAGATTAGATTTCCTCTTGTTGGAGATGATCATTGCCTGTCACTTAAGTGGCAAAATAACTTTTACACCACATATCAGCCCAAGACTGAATGTAGTCCAGGTCTTGTTCAGTTGGAGATGATCATTGCAGGACGCTGATAGTGTGGGATTCAGCGATGCTTGTGTCAACGTGGGTTGGTATTGACTTAGATGGTTCGGGCTTGTCCATTCAGCGAACGGGACCAATAGGGAACCGTCCAATGGGAAGTGGGACTCGTGTCGTTGCGCCCAATGGGGCAGCGTGACAGGTGCAACGCTCCGTCCGATAGGCAAATGGGTGGGTTCCTGTCCAATGGGCATCCGGGAGGTGGGGGGGCGGGTACGGACCAATGAGGAGCGGAGCCGGGGCGCCGCTTGGGCCAATGGGGAGGCGGCTCGGGCTGTGGAGGCTGAGTGGCGGCGAGAAGATGGCGGAGCAGCGCGCTGTGCGAAAGCAGAGCGGGGACGCCGAGCCCGAGCGAGCAGGTGAGGCTGAGGCGGCCCGGGGGGGGGGGAGGGAGGTACGAGTAAATGAACCGAGGCCATTTCTGTGTGAAAACCGGGGCTGGGGAAGCCGGCGGTTCGCTCGTGAGCGGGCGGGGTGGCAGCCGTTGCCGGTTCCCTGATGCTGCGCGGTGCCTGGAGCCCCGGTGCTAAAAAAATAATAATAAAAATATCCCGTTTGCGGCGTCAAAAGCAACAAAGGATGTAATGCAAAATGTACAACTGGGTGCATTGATGCATGTGCATGAGGTACTGCGGAGAAGCCGACAAAAAAACTCCTCCATCCTGTGTGTGTTTTTTAAAATGTTGTAAATGTGATTTACGGTTGATATCATTATGGTCTTTGCAGGAGGAGAGGTGAAGTTTGAATTGTGTGTTTCCATTATTGCCAGTGCCCTGAGTGACCAGCCCGCTTTGCTGAGGGACGTGGATGAAGCGAGCTGGGATCATCCTCTTTCCACCGCCCCCCCCCCCCCCCCCAAGTCTCCCCTTCAAAATGAATACAGGACCATGAGGCTGATTGATGGAGTTGGCGCTCATCCCCGCCGCACTTGTTGTTGTTGTTGGTGATGATCAGCGGGAGAAACTCAGTGGCCGGGAGAGGAACCCCATTCACCATCGCGGGGTCGGCAGACACCAGCTTTTCCAAATGCCCCCCCCCCCCCCATAACCACCTTCCACAATTTATCATCCCGACTCGGGTTGTGCCAAATGAATTTGGATTTTGTTTCCCGCCCCTGCTTGCGTTGCACTTCATCTCTTTTCTACCCACACCCCCTCCCTTTTTTTATTTGAATAGAAAAGTGGATTTTCACGGCTCTGTGATCACCATCAATGATCTGCTCCCAAAGCAGGTTCTGCATCGGTGCTCCCTTCTCCAAACCACTCTTGTCTTGTATTATTTTCCCCCATTAATTCCCCCATCCTCCTTTTTCTCCAGAGGTTATTTCCGCCCCCCCCCCCCCCCACCATGTCCACAGGATACTCCTGTCGGCATCTCCTCCCAGCACAGGCCCAATCCAATTCCCTTACCTTTTTCTGGTGACATCAAACGTGATGGCATTATTGGTCCATGGTAAAAAGAAAAATGACGAATGTGGTTAGTTACCTGTTGAAGGAGAACAAAGTTGACCTGTCAGCAGGGAACTTTTCATTTTATTGCCTGTGTTGTTTTTCTCTGCCTTCCCCACAAATGCTTTTGGTTATGACAGTGGTCCTTGACGCTCGTTTTAGTGGTTACATGAGCATATGTGGTGTGTGTATGTATTTGTTACCCTCTTTCACTCCAGCTATATGATAGATCTCTTTCAGTTGCTGCGGCATATGATGAGAGCAATTCTAGTTCTTCATCGAGGGCACATGGGTGATAGTTGGTTTGTTAGTCCTTGTCCTGTCTGTTTTTCTTGACTCCTTTGTCATTGTTCAGGGAAAGACTCCACTGTCACTCTAACTGATGCTTGGACCTACCCTGCCCTTTCACTGTTAGTAGTCCGAATTGGAATTTATCTTCACCTTATTCTCTAGATTTGGATGTTACATTTCTTGCTATTTTTCATTCTTCAACTTGGCCTGTAAAGCAAGGCATAAATGTGCATATAATTAATTATTTGGTGCTGATGGTTATCATCTTCTTTGATCTGCATGTTTCACCATCCTACCTTGGGGGAGGGAACTGTTGCAAAGAAGTTTAACTGACATTTATCATATAAATAGTTGTAAGTGAAAAGTGTGTTTTTTTTGAGAGGTGATAGGTTTCTGGCAAGAGTAGGATCTTCCAAGTTGTGCTGCAGTCTTAAGAAGTTCTTTGTGTGCTGAACTGTACTGTATATTGACCTTGAATTTTATTCCAGTCATAATTATTAACATTGCTAAGGGGATGTTGAATCTCCTTTCTGAGAAACACTGTAGATGTTGTGGGGGATGAACCAGTTGGATCAGAGACAGAGTAAATGGTAGAAGGTGGGTGGAACAATGATAGTTCAGGAAGGTAAGTGTCAGAGGAGGGAAAGAAGTTTTAGCAGAAGGAGGATTCTTCCATGAGACTCCCTTGCAGCTTTTTCAAGCATTACTAATTCTATTTGCTGGTGTATATTTTTTTTCTCTCATACTTAAGGTGGAAATGGAGTTATGAGATTGGTGAGTTGGTGTACACACCTCCTTCCTTCACTTTTATTTGAAATTCAGGTTTTCAAACTAGTTTAATAAGATCTGGCCCTGGACTAACCAGAATAACGTGCTTATCTTTCCAAGCTCAGTGGCAGAGCTGACTGCAAAATTCATTCAATTTACACCTCCCTGAAACGGATTGAGCATATTTACTCCATGCTTACTCTTTTTGTAAAGTACCAGTTCTTTTCTCAAAGGATTTATCACCCCCCCAAAGGTATTATCATCCCCCACAAGGTATTATCATCCCCCACAAGTTCATCTTTGGCCCCTCTTTCCACAGATGATGGCTACTCATTGGCACCTTTCCCAAGTTGGCACTATTTGTTGCTGAGAGTAGACAGTGAGTGACAGCAGTATTATTTCAGTGAAGTCATTTTCTGTTCCTGCTCAGTGTGCACACATCAACTTTCAGTTCGAGATACCAAATAGTAATCTAGCTCAGTAGCATTGAGGACAGATTGCAATGCCCCTGTCTTGGCTGGGACCCACCTTGGTTTGTATGTGTTCACTTTTTGGGATTTCTGACTTTCACCATGGGGATAAGGGTCATTTTGGTGTAATATATGATAAAAATAGCAGTGTTGAACTAAACAAGGCTCTTTGCATGTTAAATGCCAAGACAATGGGATTGGCAGGTATATGTTAGATTTTTTTTATGGCATTGGGTGGTTGAAACAGTATGCTGGAACGATAGAAGATACTTTGGCATTCTACTGAGCATTCGCACTCGCTGTGGTTTCGTCAACTTTTATTTGAATAAAGCAGGGTTGTTGCCAGGTTAGACTGGTATTCAGTTTGACCAAATGCTGAGGCTGTTGGCCTTTTTTTTGAACAAGCCAGAGGCAGTCGAGCAACAAAGGGATGTAAGAAGGATGGAATACAGAAGAGATGAGTTAGAAAAATAGCTTTGTCACCAAGGCATCTCACTGAAATGGGAGGAACAGCATGTGTTATTTTTGCATCATGTACATTACAAGTTGTGTTGATGGAAATAAGTGAATCTGATTCATCAGATGGGAGATGAAGTAGTAAAACAATTTGTGTCACGTCCTAGCTCACTACCTGCTTACTTAGTCTGCTTTCGGCAATAGTGAGGAAATACGTATGCAAAAAACATACCTAGCCCAAATCACAAGTGGTGCTGTACTGCCTCTCTGGTTGACACAAAAGTGACTGAGTGATACTTTTGAGAATTGACTTGCAAGATGTTCAGACCACTCAAGGGAGTGACTGACCCCATCTAACCCAAGACAGTATCTGTGGAAAACCAAAATTCACAACACCATGTTTCAGCTGATTACTCGCTGAACCAATTCAGATACTCATAGAATTGCTCACAATTTTTGAAAACCTACCATTGATATTTCTTTTCACTGTAGAATGGAACCACTGGACTCAACATTGGAGCAGCCTGTCAGGTGGAGGAGTAACTGTTTTGTTGGGACCTTGAAAATAAATGAACAGCAAATAGAAATATTTTTAGCTTATGACTGAGAAATTAAGCATGTAGAATTTTTCACCTTTTTAAGTTTTGGATCTTCAAGAGCATTCTATTTATGATAAATATATTTTTCTGAACCATCTAGTTTAGGAAGGAGGACATTGCATGTGGTATTCAGATGAAAATATTTCTCTTCAAAAATCATTTTTACACAGAAAACAAAAATCTAACCAGTTCTCAGTTTATTTAGCGACAACTGCAAGTGTATAAATGTTTTGGTGTCTAATAGTTTTTTTTATATCACATTCAGAATGTGTTGTTTAGATGTTCCATAATTGTCATCCTGTTTTTAAATGCAGTTCAGTGTTTTAAGAGTTAAATCTTTGTACCAGACTTTACACAAATGATTTTGGACAATCAGGACAGTTTTTTTTCTTTAGTAATTACAAGTTTGGCGTAAAATAATTAGTGCGACCACTTTAACTTGTTTGTGAAAACTGTAAAGTCATAACTTACTTAGTTTATTGTTTGTTCTGTGCCAACTGGAAGACTCAGTTCCTGCAGATGTATTTTGAATCATAAAAGCAACTATAATATAGCTTTCCTAACGAGAGTATGCCATACATCGTGTGAAGCTATTGTTGGTAGAGCTTATAGCAAGGAACTGCAATGAGAAATATTGTTTTGAGGACTGAATATTCTGGTAATGGCCAGTACAGTACATTGTATACCTTTTTTGTGCAGTTTTTAATATATGGTTAGCAAAGACTGAAAATGTTGTTTATATTCACAGCAATAGCAATAATCATGTATATTGTACTTGGTTTCTAGCTCTGTGTCAGATGGGTGGATGGATGTATATTGCAAGTTTGACATTATTTATTTAGTTACCTGTGGTTTACACAAGAATAAAATTGGATACCTAGGAGACGTTGCAGATCATGGAACATTCGCATCAATGTCAAACAACTTACATATTAAATAATTGTTAGCTGAGCTACAAGGCCTTATTGAGTAGGTTTAGATGATATCTTATTTGTTTAGACTTGATTCGGTGCAAGCCCTGACTCAGTGGGTAGCACTCTTGCCTCTGAGTCAGAAGGGTGCGGATTGATGTTATGTTAGGAATATCATCTTGGCTGAAATTCCAGTGCAATACGAAAGGAGACTTGCATTTTTGGATGAGATATTGAGGACGTAAAAGATCCCATGACACTTTCAAAGAGGAACAGAGGAGCTCTCCCTGGTGTCCGGGTGAATATTCTTCTCTTAATCTCACCAAAACTGATTATCTGGTCACTACCTCATTGATGTTTATAGCACCTTACCGTGTGGAAATCGGCTGTTATCTTTTTTTCCAGAAAAAATTCCAATGATGGCAGTTTATTGAATAAGCTCTCCTTTTAATATTATTTTTCAAGCCCTCAAAGCTAAAGTTTGAAAAATACCTTTTATTCTAAATTGCAAATCAACCAGATCTTTCTGCAATGCACCAGTGGCAAGGTCAAAGTCATCTTGTTCACTCTGTTAAAAGCCTCCATTCCCATCCTTTTGCTCACACGAAACCTGATGATATGTAATTTCAATGTCCCGTTTGACTTGGAGCTGAACTTCAAGTACTGTACCCCATTCATCACCTAAAATCACCTCTGCATCGTCTTCTGTCTCAGCCTTCTCCATGTCCTTTTCACCTCACAAGTTTAATTTCTCCACTGGCCTCCCAAGTTCTATCTGACATAACTCCAATGCATCCTAAACTGTATCCCAATACCTTTATACTGTTCTGTTACATTCCATTCCTTGACAACGATTGGCTACATGGGCCCTAAATTCAAATCCTTGTTATTAACCTCTTCAAGCCTTGTTTTGCTTCATTGTGCTCCCACAGTTTCCTGGAGCCCCAGGAATAAATAAATAAATGCTAGCATTTATCCTCCACTCTACCAAAACTGGCTTTGTTGGCATCTTCCCTTGTTGGCACTTATCCCATTTTGGCCCCCTACGCTCACTCCAACTTTGATAAATCTTGCAGTTGTCTCTACACTCTAGGGCACCTTCCTGAAAATGCTTTGCCTGCTATGTCTTGGACCATTTCTTTGACCACCTCTGCTAATTATTTTACTGGCTTTTGGCTGTACTACATTTAAAAAAAAAATCTGCTAGCTTTCTGACTGATGCCTGCCTCTGAAAAATCTACATTGTCATGAGTATGTATTCCTTCCTTGAAGGGACACACTTCATCGCTCTTAAATCTAGAGAACTTGGGTGTAATTTGGAAGAACAAAGACAGATGGGTCAACAGGTGTACACAGAGGAAGTGCTAGAATTTAACTAGCTAACACTGCACAGCACACTGGTATAGCACAGTACTGCTAGTTGGGACCATCCTCCTGGTTTTAGGGTAGGGGTTAGCAGCAATGTGTGGAGCTATATAAGAAGTGCCTTGGCATTCATTGGCTAATCAATCAATGGTGCTCTGTTGTACTGCTGAACTGCCTGGTTCAGGAATCAGATTACTGATTTTGCTACAGAGGATTGACTTGATTCCAAGTTTTCATCACTATGCATGGAGCCATGTTGACTCCAACAACTCCAAGCATGGTATAAATGGAAGTTGCTGATAAAACATTTGATTTAAAAAAAAAAATCACATTTTATAGATTTTTTTCTAAGAACTATTGTGCTAGCTTAAACTATAAGTTAAATCTGATACTAAATTCTTCTACAGATCTTTGTTTCATATCAAGACTTCAAACAAATGGAGAATTACAGGCATAAAAGCAAAGTACTGCGGATGCTGGAAATCTGAAACAAAAACAAAAATTGCTGGAAAAACTCAGCAGGTCTGACAGCATCTGTGGAGAGGAAGACAGAGTTAACGTTTCGAGTCCGTATGACTCTTCATCAGAGCAGAGAATTACAGGCAGTTTATCACAGCTAAAAGATATGACTCACTAAAAGAGTATCTTTCCACTCGTGTTTGTGGCTAAACAGTTCAAGCTATCGGTAAGAATCTGTTGAAGCAATTTGATCAAGCTGGTCTTTTCGTTACTGTCTTTCACTGAGGAATGTACAGTAGGCAGAAACAAAAATTCATAAGCTTAAAAATAAGGCATGTACAGCTAGTTGCTTTTTCAGAGGTAGTATGTTGTTGGTACCCCCATCAGTACTTTCATTACTTCCATACTTGACTCTTCCAGTGTTCCCCATCTAGCTTTCCCTCTGCCTAAATTTCAGTTCATCCAAAACTCTGCTCCTTGCATCCTAGCCTGGAACAAGTACCATTCATCCAGCATCCCTTTGCTTGCTGGCTTATTGTTGGCTCCCAGTCCGACAATGCCTTGATTTTAAAATTTTCAGCCTTGCTTTCAAATCCTTCCATGGCCTCATCCCTCCCAATCTCTATTCCTCTCCAGCCCTACAATCCTCCCACTTTTAATTGCTGTACCATCAACAGCTGTTCCTTCAATTGCCTAGATCCTAAACTGAGATTGCCTCCACGGATCTCTATTTCTTTCTCCTCCTTTGAGATCCACCTTAACAGCTACCCCTTTGATCAAATTGGTCATTTACCCTAATATGGTCATTTACCCTAATATCTCCTTCTGTAGCACAGTGTCAGATTTTCTTTAATTGCTTCTGTGGGCATTTTATGTTAAGCGTTATATTAATGGAAGTTATTTATGTTGGCAAACTGTCTTGGAATACAAATGGGCTGTCTTTTTTGCCCCTGTCTCCAGAATTGGGGCCAGTGACTTCAAAAGATTAGAGGAAGAAAAATTAACATATTTCCCTCTAATCCTTTGCAGCTGAGAGGTGGAAATTTGTTTCCTTGCCTGTCTTATCTCTTCCAGGGTAGTTTAGAACTCTGTGTCTTGTTTGCCAATTATTTTTTAATGCCCCACTCTCCTGAAGGAGCTAACTCATGTTGTGGTGAGACAGAAAATCTGCCAAGCCTTTTATGACCTCGGGATGTCTCAAATTGCTTTACAGCCAATTCGGTACTGTTGAAGCATAATGTAATAGTAAACATAGCAACTAATATGAGCACATAGCAAGGTTCCGCAGACAGCAGTGAGAAAAATGACTATGGGAGGGACAAATGTTGCTCAGAACATGAAAATGAATGCTCTTACTCTTCTTTGTTGCCAGAGGGCCTTTTTATGTCTACTTGAGAAGGTTTAATATCTCATCTGCAAGTACAGCATTGCTGACAATGCAGCCCTCCCTCAGTGCTGGCACTGAGATATCAGCCTGGATTTTATGACCTTGTCTCTAAGTGGGACTTGAACCCACAATCTTCTGACTTGGAGGCAAGAGTGCTATCATTAAGCTACAGCTGACACTGTTCCAGTGATCCAGTGATATCCAAGTGGCTGTTCACATCCGAGCTGAATCCTGGTTTTTCACGTGTTATGCTTCTTGGATTAAAATTGATTGGAAATTATTTTTGAGCCTTTGGAATTCTCTACCCCAGAGGGTTGTGGTACTCCATTGTTGAATATATTTAAGTCTGAGATAGCAGATGTTTGGTGTCTCAGGGAATAGAGGGGTATAGGGAGCAGCTGGGAAAGCGGAGTTGAAACTGAGGATCAGCCATGAATCGAATTGATTGTAGGAGCGTAAGATCTACTACTGCTCCTCTTTTTGATGCTCTTAGGGTTCCATTGAAATCCTGAAGAATTTTAATAAGGAAGTGACAAATAAAGAGGGAATGTTGTAAGCTGATTCACTCTGCACCAAATTTATCCTGACTCTCAAGGTTCAGAAATGGAAATGGCTAGGTCCTACCCAAAAGGAGAAGTATAAGCCTTTAATATTTCACCTGCTGCTCCTCTACATGTTGGAGGTCTGCCTGAGTCTTTGGGGTAATTGCTTGCTGTCAGTGTGGAATTTTCTTGATTGAATTAAAGCACACAGTGTATGGCAGCCAAGTGGTTATGGTACTGGACCAGCAAAGGCTGTGGGTTCAAATTCCAATGATAAGTTGTGAAATTCAGGTCATTATCTGGTAGCCCAGGTTTAAAATCCAGCTAATTCAACTAATAATCCTCCCAGAAGGAGACGTGCCACTCCTGTCCCATGCTATATAATTGATTCTTAATGCCCGAAGTGCAGCTAGATTTGAGCAGTAAATGGTGATGTCCCTTGTGGCTGGTACAAAGATGCCTTGGCAAAAATCCTGTTGACCAATGGGTTCAACAAACAGCAGTTTGGCTGGAATCTTACACTGGTGTACTGCATGTATTAGCAGTGCATCAGTGAGTGTTCCCAAGAGCTTCTTTCTTTCTTTTTATCAGTCAATGAACCACAATCCAGGACGTCATTGTTGTTGCCCGTGGCCTGTTGAATTATTCCTTACCTTATGTAATCATGCATTGCTGCTTTTTATTGATTTTGTGAGTCTGTATTTTTAGATCCCCCTGTACCAGTACCTCATTTTCAAGGAGTATATGGCCTCCTCATTGCTTCTATTCAAATGTGCCACCTCATCTTTGTCTGTATTGAAATTAATTTACCATTTACAAGCCCATTCTGCAAGTTTGTTAACGTGTTCTTGTATTCTGTAATAGACATGTTCAGTATTAACCTTATCCTTCAAGTTGGTGTCTTGGCAGAGAAGGGTCTGTATAATACAATACTGTAGTGTTGAGTTTGTGATTTGCATTGCATTACATTACTCTTGAGGTGTCTCGTCTGTCAAAAAATAACAATGGAAGCTTGATGGAGCGTGTGTTTCTGTTTCAATAACAATGTTACCGTCCAAAGTGCCTGTACACCTATGAGGGAAGCCGAAAAGGAGAAAGAGCAGTATCCTATTGTGCATTATAACTGCAATGGTATGATCAGAGAAATTCATCATTGTGGGAGACTTCCAAGTTTGGGTTGGCGGATGTCAGCGTCGTTTCTGTGCTTGCACCTCACTTCCTTGGACCTAACTATTTAATGACATCAGGCGATGTTAACACATGCTTCTGCACTGCAGGACAACTTCATAATTGGGGTTACAGCAAGTATTTAACAATCAAAGACATTTATATATGAACTTTTTGCAGATGTAAAGCACGCTCTGATGAATCTGTAGCACATTACTGACCAGTTTGCCACAAAATTAAACAATTATGACCTTTTGATGTATCAGCCGTCCATAGAAAATTTACACCAGTCATCACCATTGCTAATATTGAACTGAATATTGTCAGTTGGTTCATCTGCCTAAGTAGACAGTGATCTACATTGTCATATCAAGAATATTTTGCGTTTGGAAGATTAAAGAAATGTCTAGACCCACTTTTTAAAATGTATAGTTTATGTAGATGGCCACTGTCTTTCACATTTTATGAAATTTGCTGGTCTATGCAGGTAAGTGGACATGGCAGTGTATAATCTTTGGGTGGGAAATGCCTTTTTCTCTCTTATTCACCGACTCCTTGTGTGTCGCCTTCCCCACCTGACTGGTACTGGCTCCTAAGTTATTCAAATAATCAACAGTTGTCCAATTCAGTGTGAACAGGAGCCATTTTTTAAAAACCAGCACTTCTGGCAGTGTTGCAGTAGCCCTGTCTCCCGGGAAGTCTGTATCATTTAAGATCTGATTGTAGTCAACACGCTGAAGTAGCATATAAACCCCTGGTTTGTTTAAAAGCTTGGCCAAGCCATCTGCTTCTCATTTGATCTTGGTGTGTGGGCACACTTAGCATGGCAGTATTGTTCGTCCTAACATGTCCTGAGGGCATTAAGAATTAAATACATAATGTTGGGCTAGAATCGCATGTTGTGGTGATAGTTTCCCTTCTGTCGTGCTAACACATCTTTGTCATTGATGTTTAAGATGTTGATACAGTTGCATCCATCAGGCCAGGTGGAGAGTATCCCAGTACATGCCTGACATTGCCTTGTGTATGATGGAGAAACTTTGGGAGTCAGGAGATGAGCTACTCGTCAACCAATACCTAACGCAAGTTCTGTCGAAGGGTCATGAGGACTCGAAACGTCAACTCTTTTCTTCTCCGCCGATGCTGCCAGACCTGCTGAGTTTTTCCAGGTAATTCTGTTTTTGTTTTGGATTTCCAGCATCCGCAGTTTTTTTGTTTTTACCTAACCTTTAGCTGCTTTAGTAATTATGGCATTTGTTTGGCCACTGCTTCGGGTAGCTAATTGAAGGAAAATCAAACGGTAGTTTTTTTTTAAGGCTTTTCCTCGAGTTGAAGAGTGAAAGATTATTCATTGTGCAGCCAACCCTTGGAAGGAGGCCAGATGAAAGACAGAAGAGTGAAATGAGGTATTTTGGGAAAGTAGGAGAGAATTCCAGAAAATGGGTGGCTGAAGGCTTATCGGTGGAAATGTTGGCCCAGACTCAGATGAATGGAGTATACAGCCTAAGTTTAAAGCTGGAGGAAATTGTAGAGGCCAATCTCTCTCTCAAGGTGTGTTGGTGCAAGGGTGGAAGTTGAACACTTAGTTTTTTTCACTTGTTACTCTCCATCCTTAGTGTAAAGAAAATATCATTCTTCCATTATTACTGTGAAGCAGGCTTGTGGGGGCTGTGTGTATGTTGTTTTTGTTTGTTTGTGTGTGTGTGAAGCTGGATTGGAGGCAAAAGAGAGATTGCAAAAGATGTCATAAAAAGGTCGAAGGGGCATTGATGGTGGTGATACTGGCTAAAGGAGGTGCTAATGGTGACATTAAGAGTAGAAAGCAGAATGAGCAAGTGACAGATGGCCCTAGTGGGGGTGGGGGAAGGGGATGGTGTGGGGAAAAAAGATCGAAATAGGCTAAAAGGTGGGGATAAAACAATTAATGGAAATAAATTTCAATAATAATAATAGGTGGGGAAAATATATATATATATATATATATATAAATATTTGAAAAAGGGATCAAAAAGGGGTGAGGATGGAGCAGAGAACTCATGATCTGAAGTTGTTGAACTCAGTGTTAAGTTCGGAAGGCTGTATAATGCCTAAACGGAAGATGAGGTGCTGTTCCTCCAGTTTGCGTTGAGCTTCACTGGAACATTGCAGCAGGCCAAGGATAGACATGTGGGCATGAGAGCAGGGTGGTGTGTTGAAATGGCAAGTGACAGGAAGGTCTGGGTCATATTTGCGGACAGTCCGGAGGTGTTCCGCAAAGCGGTCACTCAGTCTGCTTTTGGGGTCTTCAATGTAGAGGGGAACGCATTGGCAGCAGTGAATGCAGTGGACCAAATTGAGGGAAGTGCAAGTGAAGCACTGCTTCACCTGAAAGGAATGTTTGGGCCCTTGGACAGTGAGGAGGGGAAAAGTAAAGGGGCAGGTGTTGCACCTTCTGCGATTGCATAGGAAGGTCCTGTGGGAGGGGTTGAGGTGATGCAGGAGTGCACCAGGGTGTCCCGGAGGGAACGGTTCCTACAGAATGCCGAGGGGGGTGAAGGGAAGATGTGTTTGGTGGTGGCATTGTGCTGGAGTGGGCGGAAATGGTGACCCTTTGAATGCGGAGGCTGGTGGGATGAAAAGTGAGGACAAGGGGGACCCTATCGTGGTTCTGGGAGGGAGAGGAAGCTGTGAGGGCAGAGGTGTTTATTTGTGAGTCTAGGTATGTAGAAATCTTCTGCGGAATGTTGTAAGACCAAATTTAATTGTGTATCTGTAATCTTGTGTGTTTAAGTTTTTTTTCTTGTGTTTTTTTAATTTAATATTTAAAATCTTGGTGGAATCTTTACTTCTGACTTCAGTACACATGCCTACTTGTAATAAAAATACAAATTGCAAATTGTTGTGATAGCTTGACCAAGTTTTCCTTTGGGATTTGGTCACCTGGCAATTACCACCTGTCATAACATTAGGTAGAGATTTCCATACCCAAGAGATTTGTATTTTTCAATGATGGAAATGATGATTCATTGGCTGCCAAGTTATAAAATGCATACTTTTTGCCTAAACACAAATGTTATTAAAAGGCAACAGTTTTCCTCTCAGGTTTGGGGATAATTGGGAAGTCATCCAGATAATGGAATTGGATTCAATTCCAAGAATAACAGCATAAATCAGTCAAGTAGATTTCAATTTGCTCAAGCTATTTAGTTTCAACACCGTATTTTGTCAGAAGTCTTGTAATTTTTTGGATGATGTATAGATGCCCATTTTCTAAGTTAGATTTATACCCAAGAGTCTGACACGAGAACTTGTCCATTTCATTCAGTTTACTTACCCTTCTTTGAATTGTTGATGGTGGTGTGGCTGTGCTTAAATGCCATTTTTCTCTAGACTGATTTTCACCCTACTAAGGATGTCAAAACTCCATGTATGTACGAGCCCAATGTGATTCTCGTAGTTGGTTTAAGAATATTGATTCAGGCATTTATAACTGTTCTAAACAGTGCCACCTTTTGATATTTGCTTTGTCTTTGGCAAAAATGCTGACCCCATAACATTGGGCTTCTGGATTTGATTTATATTTGAAAGCATGGCAAATGCTGATCATACAGCTGAAGTGAATAAAATCTTCAGTTCAGATTGGAATGTACTGCAATGTTTAGAGACGTGATGGGACGCACTTGTAGCCTGTAGAAATGTATGATTTATTGATGGCTAATGGTTCACTAATCATGGAGCTGCTGGTTCAGAGAGCAATAGAACGCTGTGCTCATCTTGTCTGTGCTCTGGGCCACTTTCAAAACCGCTTCATCGCATTCTATGATCATGTTGCTTTCAAGGTCATATTGTATTTGAATGCTGACCTCCAAAATGCAGTAGGAGCATAGAAGCAAGAGCATTCCGTTCAGCTCCTTGAGCCCATTCAGTTAGATCATGACTGAGTTACCTTGAATTAATTTATCTGCCTTAGCTGCATATCCTTTGATACCCTCACCCTAACAAAAACCTATCAATCACAGTCTCCCAAGCTCTATTTGTCCCAGCATCCACAGCCTTTTGGAGGATAGAGTTCTAGATTTCTGCTAACCTTTGTGTGAAAAGGTGCCCCCTGATTTCCCTCCTAAATGGCAAGGCTCTAATTTGGAAATTATGTCCCATTGTTCTTGATTCCTCTATCAGAGGCAACTCTTGCATCTACCCTATTTAATCCTTTTAAACATTTAAACACCTTGTTCAGATAAGAAAATAAGTCTAGTTGACGCGACCTGTCCTCATAATTTAACTCTCCTAAGTCCAGGCATCATTCAAGTGAATGCACTCTGCATCTCCTTCAAGAACAGTATATTCTTCCTGAGATGCAATATCCAAAACTGGGCACTTTACTCCAGATAGGACCTGAACAAGGCTCTATACAGCTGAATTATTAACTCTTGAGGTAAAGGCCAGCATTCCATTAGCCTTTTGGATTGCTTATTGTACCCTGTAGTATTGTATTGGATTTCTCAAATCTCTTCTCTGTATTTGCTAATTTCATACCATTTCAAAAAATGCACCAGTATATCGTCCTTCAATCCAAAGTGAATCACCTTTGTTTGCCTGCACACTTAATCTGTGAATGCCCCTCTGAAAGTTCCTGCTCCCGTCTGGACTACTTATCCTCTCTCCACCCACCATGTCTCTCCTGACCTTTTCAGTATTTAGCACTTTTACCAAAATTTGGGTTCTGTAATTGCTGATGATGCTGATGCTACAGTAGCCCTGAAGGCAGGATATGGCATGTGCTGCACTGTTGGCCACTTGCATCGTGGGGCACCCCATGCTCGGAAGGCACAAGTACAGGCAGGCCGTGCGTGCGGTGAAAATATGAGAGATCTGATGGGGAGATCAATCAGCTGATCTGACACAAGTTTTCATAACTCCAACTGCTCATGTACGTTGCATGCCTATGCTAATGGCTCACAGCTGAACCTGTGCTCAGCTATGTGAGGGACTGTCAATGCCCCCTCCCAACAACTCAACTAGAGCTATTTAAAGGGCCCGCCGTTCACCTTGAAGGTGAGGCGCTTTTGACTTATGATAAAAGCAAAATATTGTGGACGCTGGAAATCTGAAAGAAAAACCAGAAAATGCTGGAAAAACTCAGCAGGTCTGACAGCACCTGTGGAGAGAAAAACAGTTGACTTTTCGAGTCCGTATGACCCTCCTTCAGAGCTCTTTTTCCTGCTTTGATTTATTTCTGCTGTGGTAAAGTTTGTGGGAGCACTATGGTTTGTTGATGATTGGGCGCATTCTTTCAGGGAGGGCAAGGGGTTTGTAGTTGTCTTTTGGTCACCACGACCAAATAATGGAGCAGAGGCTGCAGGGCAAAAATGTTCTACGAAGAGGGCTCTCCACAGAAGATCCAATCCACCGCTTGTTTCCGGAACAAAAACAAAAATATCTGGAAAAATTCAGCAGGTCTGGCAGCATCTGCGGAGAGGAACACAGTTAACGTTTTGCGTTTGAATGACCCTTCAACAGAACTAAGTAAAAATAGAAGAGAGGTGAAATATAAGCTGCTTCAAGGTGGGGGGGGACACAAGTAGAGCTGGCCATTATTTTTAAATGTATTTCCGTCCATTGTTTTATCTCCACCTTTTGGCCTTTTTCGATTCCCCCACCCCCACTAGGATTATCTGTACCTTGCTTATCCTGCTTTCTACCCTTAATTAGCACATTCCTTAAATAATATCACGACCTTCAACACCTCTTTGTCCTTTTGTCTGTGACATCTTTTGGTTTTCTCCACCTATCACTGGCCTTTTATCCAGCTCTACTTGTCCCACCCCCCTCTTAAACCAGCTTATATTTCACCTTTCTTCTATTTTTACTTAATTCTATTGAAGGGTCATTCGGACTCGAAACGTTAACTGTGTTCCTCTCTGCAGATGCTGCCAGGCCTGCTGAGTTTTTCCAGGAATTTTTGTTTTTGTTTTGGATTTCCAGCATCCGCAGTTTTTTGCTTTTATCTACTTGTTTCCGGAGAGCACTTCTCATACCTCCACCTCACCTAGGAGTGATGAATCAAGAGATTAAGGTTGATTTTAGTTCTAAATAGTTTTAACTGTATGCCGGCACAACTTTGCAAGGGACTGCACACTGACTGACTTAAAATGGCAATATGTTGTAGTTACCTTGTGACACTCTCACTGTTGGCTATGCTTGTCTTTTTGTAGCTTGTGTTCACCCTTTCTTGTTCTGATCCTACTCGGGCTTCCTCCCGCAACGCTCTTTCCAGTACATTGACTGTATTGGTGCAGTGTCCTGCTTTCGCCCTGAATTGGAAAACCACTTCAATTTGATTCCAATTTCTACCCTTCTGTCAGTTTCACATTGTCCACTTCTGCCTCTTCCCCTTCCCTTCCTTGGCTTCTCTGTCTCCATGTTTGGTGATAGGTTATCAACCAGTATCCATTATAAGCCCACTGACTCCCACAGCTACCTTCACTACACTTCCTCTCACCCTACGCCATAAGGCCAGAAGAATTCTTCCCTGTTGCTGTGTGTCTGTCATATCTGTTTTGGTGATGCAACCGTCCACAATGGTGCTTTTGAGATGTGTTTTTTTCCTCAACGAAGGATTCTCTGCACTACCCATCCCACCCAACCATGGTTGACAGGGCCCTCAACAGATTCTGCCACATTTTCCGCACTTTTGCTCTGAACCCTTCCCCCTCCCTCCCAGAACCACAGTAGGGTTCCCCTTGTCCTCCTTCCACCTCACCAGCCTTTGTATTCGATGGATCATTTTCCACCACCTCCATTATGATGCCACTACCACTTCCTCCTCTTCTTTCACCATGCTGGCAGGACTGTTCCCTTTGGTGCTCTGGTCCTCTTCTTGGTCACCCCTAACACTCTGTCCCCTTCTCACAGCACCTTCCCATGCAATTGCAGGAGATGTATCACCTTCTCTTTTACCTCCTTTCTCCTCACCATCCAAGGCCCCAAACACTCCTTCCAAACGAAGCAATGATTTACGGGTACTTTCAATCTAGTTGACTGTATTTGCTGCTCTCGATATGGCGGTCTCTACATTGGGGAAACCAAATGCAGAATGGGTGACTATTCTGCAGATTCCCCCTGTTCAGTCCAGAAGCATGACCCTGAGCTTCTGGTGTCCAGTCGTTTTAATCCTCCATCTTGCTCTCATGCTGACATCTCTGTCCTTGGCCTGCTGCACTGTTCGAATGGAACTCAGTGCAAGCTTGAACAGAACCTCATCTTTCGATTAGACACTTTACAGCCTTCTGGACTCAACATTGAGGTCAACAATTTCAGACTATAATCTCTACCCCATTCTGTTTCATTTCCTTCGGTTTGTTTTTTTTCTTTCAGACAGCCAACCTGCTGTAGGCTTATCTTTTTGTTTCTTTGTTTTGTTTCTTGCCGCATCATCGTTCCCTTTGGCCCCGGAACACTGAGTCTTCTGTCATTCAATCTCCTGTCATTCAATCTCTCCTGACTTTCGCCCTATCACACACCTTCCATTTTGTCCTTGTCCCATCCACTCGTTGCCTGAAACCTTTAAAACTCAAACTTTTCTCAGTTCTGACGAAAGGTCACAAACCCAAAATGTTAATTCTGTTTCTCTCTCCATGGATGCTGCCTTAACCTGCTGGGTGTTTCCAGCATTTTCCGTTTTTATTTCGGATTTCCAGCACCTGCACTATTCTAATTTTGATCCCTCTTTGCTTTTATCATGCTTCAACTTAAAATAATATATCTAGTGTGGGATGATGGTGCAGCTGAGTTATGAAAGTGATGGTAACACACAACTTTGACATTGCAACATCTCTTCTGTCACCTGAGCTATCCACCTGCTGCCTTTTTCACATTGCTGTACATCATATAGTATCTCAGCTCTGGTTTTCTACTTGCTTTTATCTTGTTTTTCCCCTGATCAGCCATACAACGACAGTTTTTTTCCCTGCCCGACCCAATCTTCTTTGATAAAAACAAAAAACTGCGGATGTTGGAAATCCAAAACAAAAACAGAAATACCTGGAAAAACTCAGCAGGTCTGACAGCATCGGCGGAGAAGAACAAAGTTGACGTTTGTTCTTTCAACAGACCCTTCAACAGAACTAAGTAAAAATAGGAAAGGGGTGACATATAAGCTGGTTTAAGGGGGTGGGGGAGGGGGGAAAAGGAGGTGGGGGGTTGTTGGGACAAGCAAGCAGTGATAGGAGGAGATAACCAAAACATGTCACAGACAAAAGAACAAAGAGGTGTTGAAGGTGGTGATATCTAAAAGAATGTGCTAATTAAGAGGGGAGAGCAGGACAAGCAAGGTAGCTCTAGTGGGGGTGGGGTGAAATAAACGGGTGGAATACATTTAAAAATAATGGAAATAGGTGGGAAACGAAAAAATCTATATAAACTATTGGAAAAAACAAAAGGGAGGTGGAGGAAATGGAAAGGGGGTGGGGATGGAGGAGGGAGTTCAAGATCTAAAGTTGTTGAACTCAATATTCAGTCCGGAAGGCTGTAAAGTGCCTGGTTGGAAGATGAGGTGCTGTTCCTCCAGTTTACTTTGAGCTTCATTGGAATAATGCAGCAAGCCAAGGACAGACATTTGGGTAAGAGAGCAGGGTGGAGTGTTAAAATGGCAAGCGACAGGGAGGTCCATGCTTGTGGATAGACCGAAGGTGTTCTGCAAAGCGGTCACCCAGTCTGCATTTGGTCTCTCCAATGTAGAGGAAACCGCATTGGGACCAACGAATGCAGTAGACTAAGTTGGGGGAAATGCAAGTGAAATGCTGCTTCACTTGAAAGGAGTGTTTGGGCCCTTGGACGGTGAGGAGAGAGGAAGTGAAGGGGCAGGTGTTGCATATTTTGCGTTTGCATGGGGAGGTGCTGTTGGTGGGGGTTGAGGAGCAGGGGGTGATGGAGGAGTGGACCAGGGTGTCACGGAGGGAACGATCCCTATGTATTGATGCTGGGCGGGGGGGGAGATGTGTTTGGTGGTGGCATCATGCTGGAGTTGGCAGAAATGGCAGAGGATGATCCTTTGAATGTGGAGGCTGGTGGGGTGATAAGTGAGGACAAGAGGTCCCTGTCATGTTTGTGGGAGGGAGGAAAAGGTGTGAGGGTGGATGCGCGGGAGGTGGGCTGGACACGGTTGAGGGCCCTGTCAACTACCGTGGGTGGAAAGCCTTGGTTAAGGAAGAAGGAGGAACTGTTTTTGAAGGTAGCATCATCAGAACAGATGTGACGGAGGCGAAGGAACTGAGATAATGGAATGGAGTCCTTACAGGAAGCGGGGCGTAAGGAGCTGTAGTCGAGGTAGCTGTGGGAGTCAGTAGGCTTGTAATGGATATTGGTGGACAGTCTATCACCAGAAATTGAGACAGAGAGGTCAAGGAAGGGAAGGAAATTGTCAGAGATGGACCATGTGAAAATGATGGAGGGGTGGAGATTGGAAACAAAATTAATAAAGTTTTCCAAGTCCCGATGAGAGCATGAAGCAGCACCGAAGTAATCATCGATGTACCGGAGAAAGAGTTGTGAGAGGGCGCCAGAGTAGGACTGGAACAAGGAATGTTCCAAGTACCCCATAAAGAGACAGGCATAGCTGGGGCCCATGTGGGTACCCATAGCCACACCTTTTATTTGGAAGAAGTGAGAGGAGTTAAAGGAGAAATTGTTCAGTGTGAGAACAAGTTCAGCCAGACGGAGGAGAGTAGTGGTGGATGAGGATTGTTCAGGCCTCTGTTCGAGGAAGAAGTTGAGAGCCCTCAGGCCATCCTGGTGGGGGATCGAGGTGTAGAGGGATTGGATGTCCATGGTGAAGAGGAGGTGGTTGGGGCCAGGGAACTGGAAATTGTTGATGAGACGTAAGGTGTCAGAGAAATCACGGATGTAGATGGGAAGGGACTGGACAAGGGGAGAGAGAATGGAGGCAAGATAGCAAGAAAAATTTTCTTTGACCCTGCCTTCTTTCCCAAAGGCTACTCTTTGCCATTGCATTAGAGTTGTTCACTGTCCTTTTGACTAATTTTTAACATCTTCCACTTAGGGTTCCAGAATCATTTCATATCTGTGTTATTGCAGCTGTACAGGAGGGACAACGGGATTTGTTCTTTTCCTTGTATCTCATGCTATGTGTCTATTCTTTCTTTGGCCTTTGGTCACCTGATCTAATATCTCCTTACTTGGTTCGGTGTCATATTTTGTTTTATAATACAACTGCGAAGTGCCTTTGGATTTTTTATTATTTCAAAGACACCATGGAGTTATCAGCTGTTGTTGATTTCCTTAACCTAAAGCTAAAGCAATTGTTAAGTTTTTGTACCAGATATTTCCCTGGGTTCAACATCATAGGCCACTCCTGTAAGCAGACCTTGCATCCTTTATGACCTAGAAAATGACCTGATGTCCCCAGTATCTGGGTAAACAATAAACCCAGTGACTGAAGCTGATTGACTTTCTGCTGTTCACCACTTATGGGAGTGCCTTGTGCTGCAATTAGATTTTTTTTCCTCTAAAGTCAGAGTATGTACAGTTGCTCTGCAGAGACTTGTGATCTGAACCAACAAGTAGTTGTGTACATGTGAACAAACAGAATAAGGTATAAAACAGCAAATGATGTACTTTTCAGCTTCCTTAATGCATAAACAAATAAAGATGCCCCTTGTTTTCTCTAAGTATTTGCTGTGGTTTCACTCTAGTTACGCTGTTAAACTGACACCCAGTTTAAGCACCAAGCCCTTCAGTTGTTGACTGAAAAGCTGGCACTGAGTAAACACCCTTGTAGGTGGGTTTTCTGATAGGAACATGTATTTAAACTCCTTTTGAAGTTGCAGAAACAAAAGATGATTGTACCTCTCATAATTGCTTCTCTAACAGCCATCCACAGTTGGCTGTATTTCTTGTCTGTGAACTGATATTTTTGACCATTTGTGATTTGAACCTGGTGGGTTAGGCTGTTGATATTATTAATACCTTTGACATTTCATTAATTTATGCTTTAAAATTTTGCCTCTTGTGAAACCCTTTGTAGGCAGCCTGATGTATCAGAGCTCATAGATTTTCCATGCTGCATGCCTCTGAGCTTTTAACTCCTTGCATGCTGATTCTAGCCGTAACATTCAATATTGGAATTGTGAACAAGTTGCTTTTTGTTAATCATGTGTCTCTGTTTTGTGGTTCATGCGCCTTGTGATGGGCAGACACATTCCCTAAATTTGGTCAGCACCTCCATCTCTCCTTTAGCAGATGGAAACAGCAAGAAAGTTGCTTAGTTCAAAGAGAATATTAGTGGTTGAAGCTGGAAATCTCCTGTCTAATGGAGTGGGTTAAGAAAGAGGCAAATGTTGATTAAACTGCAGGTAAGAATACAAACAGTAGCTGTTGTGCTGGCTCATAAAGTGAGCATTATGTCCCTAAGTGGTGTATTTTAATTTATATTTAATTTTTCTCACATCTGAAGATGTTGAGCCAGTGTACTCTTGTTCCAGAGGCATTTGTAGTCTTAACAATTCTATTCCCTGAGTGAGATATGAAGAAACCACTGAAATACTGGGTACTGCAAAGGCTCTGGGCCCTGATAACATTCCAGCCCTAGCACTGAAGACTTGTGCTCCAGAGTTTGCCACTTCTCTAGCCAAGCTGTTCCAGCACAGCTCTCACACTGGTATCCACCTGACAATTTGGAAGATTGCCCAGGTATATTCTATCCACAAAAAGCAGAACCAGTCTAACCTAGTGAATTACTGCCTCATCGGTCAACATTCAATTGTTAGCTAAGTGATGGAAGGGGGTCGTCGACATTCCTGTCAAGTGGTACTTAAACAGCAATAAACTGCTCACAGATGCTCAGTTTGCATTCCGCCAGGCCTACTGGGCTCCTGACCTCATTACAGCCCTGGTTCAAACATGGGCAAAAGAGCTGAATTCCAGAGGTGAGGTGAGAGTGACTGCCCTTGACATCAAAGCAGCATTTGACAGATTGTGGCATCGAGGAGCCCTAGCAAAACTGGAGTCAATGGGAAACGGGGGTGAAAACTCTCCACTGGTTGGAGTCATAACTTGCACAAAGAAAGATGGTTGTAGCTAATAAAAGCAAAATACTGCAGATGCAGGAAATCTGAAATAAAACTAAGTGCTGGAAATACTCAGATCTGGCAGCATATGCGGAGAGAGAAACTGAGTTAACTTTCCTTCAGAATTGAAGGAGGGTAGAAATGCATTCAATTTTATACTGTTGACTTGTGAGGGGTGGGCAGAACAAAAGGGAAGGTCTGGGATAGGGTAGAGGACTGAGAGATTAAATACCAAAGTGTCATGGAACAAAAGGCAAGGGGAGTGGTAATAGTTGTAGTAAAGAAACAAAGCATTAGTCCAGAGTGAGAGGTAACTGCAGAATAATGCACAGCTTTGTCTGAAAGCAAAAAAGCAAGATGGTTATGGTGGGTGGAGGTCATTCATCTCAGTCCCAGGACATCGCAGCTGGAGTCCCTCAGGGAAGCTTTCTAGGCCCAACATCTACAGCTGTTTCATCAATGACCTCCCTTCCATTATACAATGTCAGAAGTGGAGATGTTTGTTTATGTACCATTCACAACTCCTCATGCTGAAGCAGTCTGTGTCCATATGCAGCAAAACCTGGACAGGCTTGGGCTGATAAGTGGCAAGTAACATTAATGCTGCTCAAGTGCCAGGCAATGACCATATTCAGCAAGAGAGAATCTAACCATCCTTGCCATTCAATGGCATTACCAATCGCTGAATCCCTCACCATCAACATCCTGGAGGTTACCATTCACCAGAAATTGAACTGAACCAAACATATAAATACTGTGGCTACAAGAATAGGCTGGGAATCCTGTGGCGAGTAACTCACCTTCTGACTCCCCAAAGCCTGCCCACCATCTACTAGGCACAAGTCAGGAGTATGAAGGAATACTCCCCACTTGCCTGAATGAGTGCAGCTCCAGCAACACTCAAGAAGCTTGATACCATCCAGGACACAGCAACCCGCTTGACTGGCACCCCTTCCACCAACATTCACTCCCTCCACCCCGACACACAGTGGCAGCAGTGTGCAGTATCTACAAGATGGACTGAAGCAACTTGCCAAGCCTTTTTCGACAGCACTTTCCAAACCTGTGACCTCTACCATCTAGAAGGACAAGGGCAGCAGCTGCATGGGAACGTCACGACCTGCAAGCTCCCCTCCAAGTCACTCGCCATCCTGATTTGAAAAATATATCTGTTCCTCACTGTCACTGGGTCAAAATCTTGGAAATCCCTTCCCAATAGCACTGTGGGTGTACCTACACCACATGGACTGTAGTGGTTCAGGAAGGTGGCTCACCAGCACCTTCTCAAGGCAGTTAGGGATGGACAACAAATGCTGGCTTCACCAATGACGTCCACATCTTGTGAAAGAATAGTCAAAAACAGCCACTCAAGTCATTCTATTTTATCACTCATTACATCTTGTGAAAACCTACAGGTTATAGATGAATGAATACCATACTAAAATATTTAATTTAAGCAATATACTTAAAATCATCTTTCCCATTTCCCATCTTGCCTGTTCTTGTCAAATTAATTTTCGTGCACACTTTCCAATCCGGGTCTGAGTGGTAAAATTTTGATTATCCCCTGTTAGCTCAGTTGTGTGAGGCTAATAATTTAGTGCCCCAATTGCTGCCCAGCTGAGATTTGTTTATTTTCCTTTATTCATTCATGGAATGGAAGTGTTGCTGCAAGGTCAGCATTTATTGTCCATACCTAATTGCCCTTGAAGGTGGTGGTGAGCCACCTCCCTTGAGCTGTTGTAGTTCATGTGGTGTAGGTACACCACATTGCTAGGGAGGGAGTTCTAGGTTTTTGATCCAAAAGCAGTGAAGGTACAGTAATATAGTTCCAAATGAGCATGGTGTGTGGATTAAAGGGGTGCTTGCAGGTCATGGGTCATGATGTTCTTATGGACCTGCTGCCCTTGTTCTTCTGGTAGAAGAGAGGTCAGAGAAGCTTTGGTGAATTGCTGTAGTGCATCTTGTAGATGGTGCACACTGCTGCCACTGTTCATCAGTGGTGAAGGAAGTGAATGTTTGTGGATGGGATTCCAATCAAGCAGGTTGCTTTGTTCTGGATGGTAGTGAGCTTCTTGAGTGTTGTTGGAGCCGCACTCATCCAGGCAAGTGGAGAGTGTTCCATGACTTGTGCCTTGTAGATGGTGGATGGGCTTTGGCGAGTTGGGAGGTCAGTTACTTCCCTTAGAATTCCCAGTCTCTGACTTTCTCTTGTAGCCATGCATTTATAAGATCCATCCAGTTCAGTTTCTGATCAATGGTAACCCCCAGGATGTTTTTAGTGTGGGTTCAGAGATGGTAATGCCATTGAATGTCATGGGTGATGGTTCATTGTTTTGTATTGGGACTTGAGGCAGAGAGAAATCAAAATGGCCACAAGCCATGCTATATTTAGGATTGAGACATTGAGGAAGTTAAAAAGTTTCTTAAGTGAATCATAACTAAAATGAGTTCTGCTATAAAATTACAGAAATGGATGGATGCATAAGTCCTGTGACAGTCGGGATGTTTATTTTGAAAGTTGAGCTTTTGAAAAGGTATGTGTCTAATAAATTACATGGTGTTTTTATTGGGGCTGTAAGTCAAATAGTTGTCAGGGAGCTCTTCTGACTAGTTCATCATCTATGTTAAGGTGACGAGAAGCAGACAAGCTTAACATTTGTCTTTTTCTTTTTTCCAACCTGTGCTATCTCTCTCTTGTGCCATTTTCAGCTTTCACTAGAACTTTAAAAGAAAATCCTTTTTTCTATTTGTTTTGTTTTATTCTGTGATTGCTGATATAATGTGTGGCATTGTACTCATTACACGTAGAATTAAAATGCAAGCAGAATTGTTTGGTTAATGAGCATTGTGCTTAAGGGATGGAGTGGGAGAAAAGAGAACCAGTCGAGAGGGAGTATGGCAGTGTTGCAGGTAAACCTCACCACGACTTGCCCATCCCTTATTAACTTTCAACCCGATATGCCACGGAAGGAACCCCACAGAAATAGAACTTAAATGACAAATACCTAGATTTAGCTTGCACCTCCATTAAAGAGGGTGTGAATCTAAAAATGCTGTTTGGCTGCAGTGAAGCTGTTGTTGGTGTGTTGATCATGTGAATGTGAACGAAGAGGCTGAGTGCAGCTTTTATATGGCAATGTGAAAGTAGCTGCTGATTGACCGCTTTGCTATCAGAGTGGAGTATAGTGACTTGCCTGCAAATTGAGGGGGTGGAAACAAAGCCGAACAAGTGCTGCATGCTAGTTTTTTTTTCTTCTCTCTCCTAAAGCTGCTAGTTTTTGCTGGTGTGCTTTTTCCATAGGTACCAGCTGCTTTTAAGTACCTAGGCCCAAGTGACCATTCTTAATGCACAAGCTTGGTCAGTAAATGTTAGCAATTTGCTGAACCACAGAGTGCATAATGGCTTTTTGTTCTTGACATCGTTGCAGGGATGGTACAATGAAAGTCCTGTCATTTTAGGCAAGGAATTTTAGTGTGGTGTCCCTATTAATGTTGATAGGGCTCTATACCTATTGATGGAGTGATTTTTTTTTTAAAGTTTCATTTTATTTTAACTAGGGGAAGTAACCTGTTGGAACAATTATGGTGGCATTCCACTTGATGAAAATACTGTTTCCTGTTGATTGAATGCTCAGAAACTGCATGCGCCATTGTATTCCTGCAGTTTGGTTAGTTTTAGGGGACTGGGGTGAAACAATTCCAAATAAATTTGTGTGATGGATTCTAATACTATACAGTGTAATGCCATGTCAGTGTAGTTTATGCTTATCTTCCTCCCACTTGCTGAGCAAATGCCCACATGGCTGAGTGGAACCAATCACTTGGTTTATTAAACCCCAGTCAAGGACTTGAGCGAATTATCTAGGCTGACACTCTGCAGTACTGAGGGAGTGCTGCATTGTTGAACTGGTATCTTTCAGATATGGTGTTAAACTGAGGCTCTGTTTGCCTGTTCCGATTATGTAAAAATGTTAAGCAAAAGTAAAAACGTTAAGCAAAAGTAGAGAGTTCTCCTGATGTCCTGGTCAATATTCATCCCTCAACCAACACCATAAAAACAGATAAACTGGTTATTTGTGGGACAGCTCCAACTGCACTTAAATAGATTTACAGAACACTTTGGGACACCTAAACATGTGAAAGATACTGTATAAATGTAAATTTGTTTGTTTATGGACTTGTGCATTGTTTTGTGGACATGCTGAGTGGAAGACGGAATACTGCAGAAGCAATGAAAGGGTATATAAATGTGTGTGCCCTTGGCACTTCCTCATGAACAACTAAGATTTGCATAGGAAACAGTCTGAATAAATTGCTCATCTGCCTTTTTGCTGGGATAGTATTTGCAATCAGAAGAAGCAGTTGTGTGGGGAAAAATTGACAAAATTACTTGAAAATAAATGTCTAATGTTAAGAAGCTGAAGAAAAGCCTGTGCTTGCCAAACATGAAGAAAAAAGCTTGTTTAAAAATTAGTGGAAAGATGCCAGAGCTCCAGACTGGTTGCAGTGCTAAAGTTTCAAGATTTGTTGTTGATTGTTTGATATTGGGGTCCATCAGTCATGACGCAGCCTAATTTCTCTTGTAGAAAGGGGTGTCCATATGTTCACTGATGCATGTTTTCTTTTTGAAGGAATAGTCTGGAAGAATAGTTACAAGAGTACAATTCAGTTCCGAATTAACGAACCTTTTACAAGTCATAACTTCCCATTAGAAAAAGTAACAATCAGTGCTTTATTGGGGTTTAGAATTCAGTTGTGAACAGTAACTCATGACCCTGATTTTTGTGGATGAAATATAGCTTTAACCTAACATTTTATAGTTGAAAGAATTGATTAACATTCCCCCACCTTGTTAATCCCTGGGTTGGGTGGCATCTGTGATGATTGAACAAGATTGCAAGATACTCTTGGATTAGGAAGGGTAACCAGAATAGAACAATTAATTGTATAGCAAAAACAGCCAAATACAAGTCACAGGACGTCATGCTCAAATTGACTCATGCTCTGCTAAAACTACACCCCAAATACTATGTCCGTTTCTGGTTGCCAAGGTCTAGGGGAGGCATTTAATCACAAGGAGCATTCGAAAGAAAAGCCTTCCAAGTGCAGGAGGTTTAAAGCTGTCCTCCCACCCCTATTGTAGCAACCAGTTGTTTCTTAAATGATACCAGAATTTTTGTATCTACTACTACTAGGGTCAAAAGTAAAAACAAATTTAGCACTATTTTGCTTTCCCACTTGCTATTTATTTGCAGAGAACAGCTCTGCTTTTGAATGTCGCTTCAATGAATGTGGCTCGTTTACCCTTGCTAGAAGCGACATGCATTCATATACAGGGTCAAGTTCTCTGCAAACAAAAGAAATATGTTCAAGCCTTGTGTCTTTTTTGAATTACCCAGGGGCTTGGGGAGCTTATAGTTCCTCATTGCTTTTTCCATGGTAATGCCTTGGCCATTGCTTTCTCCATGGTAATGCCTCGGCCAATCAGTCAGTACATTTTTCTCCTCTAGTATAAATTATTGTGATTATTAGAAATTTAGCATTCTTGCATTTGTCCTGATGGGTGTAAGATGAAAAGCTTCAGAAACCTGTTTCTATTTTCAGCAATATATGTTGCCTTCAACGATCACACAAAGGCATTTAATTATGTGAGCAGGGTGGTTTACTTTAGCTGCTGGAGGAAATTGGCTGCCTGCTGAACCATCACCTCATTGTGATCTCCTTTCACGACAACATGATGGGTAAGGTCAGCCATGATGGAGTAACATCGGAACCTTTTGAAATCCATGGTGGGATCAAATAGGGTTGTGTTCTGGCACCTACACGCTTTGGCATATTCTTTTCTTTGCTGCTGGCATATCCCTTCATTTTACCTACAGAGGTTGTGTACTGAGATAGTAGGATTGATGGCCTTGTCCTCCTGAGATCCAAGACAAAAGTACGCCAAGTCCTCATCAGAGAGCTGCTCTATGCTGATGATGGCGCACTAGCACTCCATACCGAGGCAAATGGACAGACTGTCATGCCTGTAAAGAGTTTGGTTTGACCATCAGAATCAGAAAGACAAATGTCATGGTCCAGGACGTTGCCGTACCAGCATCTATCAGTGTTGACAATGTGACAATGGAGATTGTTGGTAGCTTCACATATCTCTGCTCCACAGTCACCAGCAATTTGTCACTTGATGTTGAAATTAACACACGCATTGTAAAGGCTGCAGCTATTATGTCCATGCTGAGTAAGAGAGTGTGGAACGAGCAACCTCACTGAGAACAATGAACTGAGTTTACCAAGCCTGTGCCCTCAGCTTACTCCTCAACAGCGGTGAGACCTGGATAACATATGCCACGCAGGAGAAAAGGCTGAGCAGATTCCACCTTCGCTGCCTCTGATTTATCCTTGGCAGCTCTTGGCAAGACAAGATCACCAACTCAGAAGCCCTGGAGTGTGCCAATTCCATTACCATATGCTCATTGCTAAACCAACGATGTCTGTGCAGGCTTGGCCTTGTTCATTATGCATATGGCCGTCATCCATCCACAGTCCTTCTATGTGGTGAACTGGCCACCGGGCCAGGACCTCCTGGATGTCCAAACCCCTGGTACAAAGACATCTGCAAGCAAGATATGAAGGTGGTGAACATTGATAACTGGAAGACAGCCGCTAACTGGTGGCTGGAGACTGACCATTTGGAAAGGCACTGGAAGAGGCAAGCAGAGCTCAGCTGGTTGAGAAGAGTGCCCAGAGAAAACAGAGACCATGAATCCCACACCTTCTCAACCCACTATCTTCTGCAGTAAATGTGGCAGAGACTGCCATACCAGAGTGGGGCTTCTGAGCCACACCAGGCGATACTTAACAGAGTTGACCACCACAGGCAAATCATTGTCTTTAAATGACTGAAAGCTACTACAAAGATAATTTTGTGTATCTGTGAGCACATGTGTTTTAGCTCCCTGTTTTTTCCTGACACTCCCCTCCAATTCTTCAAGCTCCTGCCCTGCTCCACCCTCAAGACATTTTCATAGCAACCATCAATGACAGAGTTAACTGAAGTAAACTGGCACAAGCAACAATTTTTTTTCCTTTTGTTTCTGGAAGAGAAAATTTTTTTTGGTCTGTCTATGGATGTTAGCAGCTCTCCAGGACCTTCTTTTGCTCCTTGTCCTTATTGTCTTATTCTTGGTGGATTGACTGAGATATTCAATGGACTTAGTGAGGATTATCATAGTTAACCACACAGCTCAGCTGATCTTCACCCAGATTCTCTTCTTTTTCCTCCAATTTGAGGCATGAGGTCCCACTACAGTTCCTGCTGAGATTGGTTAACTTGGTACAGACTCAGGGTGGTGGAAAGCAGGTGGATCATTAGAAACTTAAAGTAAGATGAAGAGAAATATTTTGTGCCTTTCACAACCTCAGGATATCGTAAAGCGTATCATTGACTGTGAGGGACATTTTTGAAATGCCCTCATAATAGCAATATTGAGAATTAAGGTAGCCAATTTGTGCACGGCCAGATCCTTCAAATAGCACCACCAAACCATCATCTGTTTTTGTGATGTTGGCTGAGAGATAACTGTCAGCCGAGACATTAGGAGAACTTCCTCTCTCTGAATAATGCCATGGAATGTTTTTATGCCTTTTTTAAGACCGCAAGTGGGACCTCAGTTTAATGTCTCTTTTTGGAAAGATGGCACCTCTGAAACTCCAGCATGATCTCATTCTAGCCCTGAAATGTCAACCTAGTTCATGTATTCAAGTCTGTGGAAAGTCGAGCAGAATAATCAACTGGTGTGGGGAATTATGGCACGTTCGTTATTTTGTACTCCAGTGTGAGAAGTTGTACTGATTTGAATTAATTCAGTCCCACCATAACTGTTTTTCTATGTTCACTTGGTATGAAATAAAGCAAGCTTAACTATTTTTGTAGTGGGTTTCATCTTAAGTGACTCCTTGGACTATCGTTATTATAATTGCGAGAAATGGACATGGGCGCGTGTATGGAACCCACAAGAATTCAGTTCAGATCAAAATTAGTACTATTGCTAAGCTATTTTCTAGTATTGGACGGGGCAGAGAAAGCATGAAATTTAAGGCTCTCCAATTAGCACTGCTGTACCCCAGAGAATGTCTAGAGTTACAACAATGACCAGGATAACATTCCTGGTCAAACAAAAGGGTGCATTAGGTAACTAAAGCCCAGACAACATAATATCAGTTGTGGATAAACATCTAAAGATAATCATTGGGATAAAGTTAATACTCGTTTTGAAAAAAAGGGTTAATGAGGGTTAACCAGCACAATTTCTCGAGGTAAGTCATGTCAGACAAATTTAGTGATAATCTTTGAGGGAAATAATGGAATATATATTGATAAAGAAAGTACCTTTAGATATTGTGTAAATGGATTTTTAAAAGGCCTTTGCTAAGATGCTACATTGTCGGCTTGTTTAAGAAACTAAGGTACGCGGTTTAAAGGGAATGTAGCAGCATTGATAGGAAGTTTGTTGAAAGACGGAAAATTTGAATAGTCAATGGATTTTCTTTTTAGAATTGCATGATGTAAACTCTAATGTGCTCTAAGATTTTGGAACTATCTCTTTCTCCTCTTCAATTTTCGTTCTGTTCCACTCACTATCTGTAAAGCAGACTGTGTAAACAGGTTATTAGGTTTTTCAGATTGTTGTCAGATGGCATTTTAATGTTGAGTGCAAGGTGAAATGTTCTGTAAAGAGTTATGAGAGTATAAGGTCAGATGAGATAGTGATAATGGAGGTTGTCAAAGACAGAGACATGGTTGAGAGTTTTAGTAGTAGGTGTGCTGAGTTAATGACCAGAGTTAGGCAACATTATGGAGGTGGAAGTGGATGGTTTTTGCATTGGCGAAGGTATAAGGTCAGAAGCTCAACTTGAGGATATCCAAGTTGTGGCCAAGCTGCTTTAGCTGGAGTCAGTGCCATATGGGAGGGGAATTAAATCAGCAAGAGTATGTGGGCGTTGAATGCGGTGGCTTAGGTCTTCAGAATAAATTGCAACTCTTTCAAGAATGGATGTCAGGCAAATAATTTGACAGCAGAGAATTGTTGGATAGGTAGGGCTGAGTGTCATCAGTATACACATAGAAGCTGATCCCATGGCTTTGAATGATGTTGCCTAGGATATCTGTGTAGATGAGGGGCTGGAAAGGCTAAGAATAGATCTTTGATAATCCAGGGCATGAGGAAAAACTATTCTGATAAAATGGTCTGGCTGCAACTGGTAAGATTAAAGTGTGGAACCAAGTGAAGACCGTCCCACCAAGCTGGACAGCAGAGAGAACTGGTAAAAGGATTGTGTGATCGACCGGATCGAAGGCTGAAGAGATAGTAATGATGTGAGGAGGGGCAATGTACTGTCTGAATATTGTTTTGACCTTGATGAATGCCTTTTCCTCGTTATTTAGGTAAGCTTGTCTTTTCACTTTTTTGAAAAGTAGCTTTGTGTCTGTTCCAGTTGCCCTTGGTTTTTCTGTTTCATTTCCTGCTGCATTGTTCGTAGCCATAAAGAATTCCATCAAGATGAGGGAGAAGAAATTGGCTCCATTTAGTCCTTGTGAGAGGGAGAATAATTGGTAGTATCTTGGCTGCCACAACATACTAAATGGTTTTGAAAGGTATCAAATGCTATATTCTGCTGATTCAAGCAGAGGCATCCTTTATCTGCTGCAAACTATACTTCCCTCTCCAAATTACTGGTCATGCAGGCTCATTGCTGCTTTGATGCTCTAGTTGTTGCATGCATTGCAGAACACATAAAGACCTGAACTGACCACAAGATATGTTTACAAGCTCCTCTGTTTCCGTGGTATTGCCATCCCTGCAAAAGTGATGTCAAGAATTGGTTGTTAATTTGGATGTTTTTTTCAGATTCTAGTATGGAAAAATTACCTAAGTTGCTTGTATTTAATAATGTTTCGAAAGCCCCTGTGAAACAACCTTCTTTTGAGTATTGCTGGTAAAAGAGACAAGCTATCAAAGGTTTTCTGCCTTACACTCATCAGGACCACTCACAAAAAATTACCAAGAGTAAAGAGGGAACACCAATTTAGAATGCATGAAAAGAGAGTGCTGATTGGTTGGCAAATGGACTCTGGTGGTGTGAAGAGGAGCTGAAATTCCAGTGTGTTGTAACCCTTTTGAGGATTGTTGATTTGAAGTTTAAGGGTTCAGCATTAGCTATTTGACATTTCTGAGGTTTGAGCATGCCTCTGTCAGACTGTGCTTGTTTTCATTCTTGATCTGAGAAACTGCTGGAATTGAAAAAGTTATATTAATTTAAAGGTAAAAGAGTTCATCCATTTTAAGGGAACAGGATGAACCCTCATTTCAGTCACCATTTCCATCGTTGGTCTCTTGTTTAAATCATCGTGAGGCTTGAACTCCAGGTTTGTGTAAGATGCAAGTTATGTCTTCTATTTCCCACATTTTCTAGTGACTTGTTTTTCAGATTGAGAACTGGTGGACGGCCAAATTTATACAACCAAATCTGAAAATATTTGTAATTTAAACTGCTTACTGTTGTTTGTGCTTTTTTGTGTATGTGTGCATACGTGCAAGGGTTCTCTCTGCAACAGATGTTCCACCCTTGGTTATCCCATTGCAAAGCTACTGTAGTCTCCAGTCACTCAGCTGACCTAAGTATGAGACTGGTCTGAACACCTAAGTGTGCATTTAAAGAGAATGACCAGTTTCCTGTCATATTACTGTTTCTGCTAGAGATGTACCTCTGTATATTTGTTTCTCATCAATTTACAGTTTGGCCTAAAATATGTTTGTCAGTCTCTTTTTAACTTATAGAAGAGTATTTGGGTATATAGATTTAATAATTGAATTGCTACGTAGTTTATACTAATTTGCTCTTAGACACATTGAATTTCTTTTTGAAATCTGCAATTTGTAATTTTCTCTCTCTCATGAAAGTGAGTTGCTTGAAGTTACTACTGTAAATCCCAAAATAGAATTAACAGTATGTTGGAAAATCCAAACCATCCTTTTGTGGTTTGTGGCACAGCTCAAATTGAAACCGTTTTTTCAGTGGAGATCCATATTATTTGGTGTATATGTGTGTACACTTGTGTTCTTTTCCCCGTTTTTTGTTTCCACATGACCCTTTTGTGCAGTGACCTGTAGAGTAAATGATCACCTCTATGATTAGCTACTTCAGGGATTCCATTTAATGGATTAAGTAACTTGGTCCTTTTCCTTTTGACTAAGATGGCTAAGTCTGCTAGTTTATTAACTAGTTTTAATATTTCATAAGGAGCTGAAGGTAGTAAACGGTTGAAATAGAAGTTAACAATCGTTATATTTTTAACTGCATTTTTTTGCCACTTTGTTTCAGAATTCTTGGGTCCCACTCTACCTAAATGGAACAAGTCTTTTGGCTTATGTATGTGTTTCTGATGCATTCCAGATGGTGCAATGCAGTCTGTTTTGGTAATTGAGTGGGTATTTGTGCAATCTGCTTTGACGAGCCAGAAATTGTCCTCTATTTTAATATTGTATTGTTTTAAGTGTTACTTTTATGTGCTGAATCATTTTGTTTTCCTCACTGGATAATTTTAATCCCTGTGGCTGTAAATGTCTGGAAAGGTATGCCACCTCCAATCTCATTTTTTTCATGCTTTCCACTGGCGAAGCAAATTTGGTAGCTCTGGATGAAGAAGATAAATTTTAAAGAATTGTTTTCACTGTTAAGAGCCTGCAGATGGCAGGGAGTAAAGGATCTATCAAAAATGAGACTGTCTGCATTGATGAGGTCATGTGGTGTTCCAGTGCTGAACTGAAAAATGTCCATGTTTTTGGGATGATTAAGCCTTCTAGAATTATTTATCTTTCTGGGGTGGAGGAAGAGGATCAAAAGTTTGCAGTGGAGAGCCAGTTAGAAAACTACACCACTGAGTAACGTTAGGAGGATGTAATTTAAGTTTGAAGTCTAATGTCTGATTTTCCGACCACTTCCAAGAGAGTAATTCTCTTTTATACCACATGAAACAACGTTTAACTTGTGTAAAACAAAAACAGAATTACCTGGAAAAACTCAGCAGGTCTGGCAGCATCGGCAGAGAAGAAAAGAGTTGACGTTTCTTCTCCGCCGATGCTGCCAGACCTGCTGAGTTTTTCCAAGTAATTCTGTTTTTGTTTTGGATTTCCAGCATCCGCAGTTTTTTTGTTTTTAACTTGTGTAATTGGGCATACTGCTGACCCCATGCCCTATAAAGCCAGTAATAAATTCTGATTCAAAATAACTTGGTGCAATTCAAATTGCTATAGTGCTGCACTGCTGGAGGGTATTGTGTTTCAGATGAAATGTTAACCAAGACCCTGTCTGTTCTCTAGCTAGGCATAAAAGACCCCATAGCACTTGTGGAGAGCAGGAAACTTCCTTGTGTCCTGGTCAATATTTATCCCTTAACCAGCATCATTAAAATAGATTGTCTGGTCATTTATCACATTTCTGTTTGTGGGAGCTTGTTGTGCACAAAGAAGTTTCCACATTTCTCTTACCTTACACCAGTGACTGTGCTTCAAAAAGTACTTAATTGCCTGTAAAGCACTTTGGAGCTTCTGAATATATAAATATATATATATATATAAAATATATATGTGTGTGTATATATATATATGTGTATAAATAATATATAATATATATATATATATATATATGTGTGTTCCTTTCTTTCATGTTGATTGTAAAAGGTCATCTAGTAATGCACTTCATTCTATGCATGAAAAAGAAATGAGCAAGTTACAGTGTGTGAAAATATCTGCAGGTGTGAGTGTACTGCTGAAGGCTTCCTTTTGAAGCTCAGCTCTCATGTTACCTTCCCTTGAAGTTGCTAAGATCCTTAGAGATTGGGGAAACCAATGAAGTAAAACTGTGCATTCAGTGCTCAGGTTAGTCGTAAACCAAAGCTTATAATTTACATCACCATAAATATTATTGATAATATAAACATTTTACATTTTTATGGCGCAGAGGTAAATATTTTTCATTCCATTAAATTGACGTAGTTTTCGAGAAGGCATTTTAGCTTTCAGGAAGGATTTGGGCTGCTGAAACTTTTTTTGGTTCAATTTTAGTTTGTCTTTCAGTCAGGATCCAGAAACAGCTTGTTTGTACAAGGTATTGGAGCAGTGTTAAGAAGGATAGTACTTGGCATGACAGTCTATGTGTAAGTATTCGTTACCCACCTCCCTATAATCGTATAAGGTCATAATGAAAGCTGCAGTCTTCTTGTGCTTTTATTTTATTTTAGTGTTTTTTCAATGCAGTGTTAAAGCCCCTGGTTGTATATGGTTGTAAAGCCCCTGGTTTAGAGAGATCACTCCTACTCTCCTCTGAGGGCAAAGAAGCATCTGCTTGTGCAGACCAGCAATGCTGTTTTGCATGGTTTACTGTGATATTTTATTCCTTCCTTACATAACCCTGCAGCACAGAAGGAGGCTGTTCAACCCATAGAGCCTGTACCAGCTCCACTCCCTGCATTTTCCCTCTAGCTTTGCATTTTTCTCTCTTTCAAGTGTTCATCAGATTCCCTTAAATTCCTGTTGTCTGAACCTTCCTCTGACTTGGAACTGTGTGACTGGAATTTTTAAAGGCAAATTTGGAGCATCAGGAATCAAAAACACATTCCTTTCAAAGCTGGTTCTTTATATGAATGTGACATTAGCTTGAAATACTGACTGAGAGAGAATTAATGGAGACATTAAATGCCAATATTTTAAAACTGTGTGCTTGTTAATACTTAATTCATGTAGTTTTGCTTTGGAATGCATCAATAAAGACAAAATGAGTGGAGCACTCTTGTTAATTGAGCCTAGAACTAGAAATATGCTGACAGTCACAGGTCCAAGATCATGTATGAGGACCTAAGATAAACACAAGATGCATTTGTACACTTGGGTTGTAAATGAATTGTCTTAGTCAATATTGGATTCTTTTTGGATACCGTTTATATAGATCATGTGGTTGAAAATGTGTTGTGGAAAATACAGGCTAGCAATTTATGGAAATTTCTGCCATTTTTATTTTGGTAATCATTTATATTTTTTATTATGAGTTGACTACGTTTGGCCACGCCAATCCCGGCTACCAGCAATGCTCTGTTAAAAGGCCAACTGTAAAATCAGGTGAATATGTAAGCATTGCCATTTTGCATATTTATGTAGCACTCCTAAGTTCCTAAATGTTCTCCATGAAGATGCTTCAAAGCCTGAGTACGTCGGCCGGAATTTTTTGGCCCCATTGCGGGTGGGACCCGCCGCAGGCGAGGCGGCACCCCAGCCAGAAGTCCGTTGACTTGCAGCGGGACTGGGAGATCCTGACAGTGGGCGGGTATGGAAAATCCCGCCCGTCAGTGCAGTTACTTCATACAAATATTACGTGTTAATCATTAAGGGAATCTAAGAGCCTTGGCAAATGGGGGGAGCAAAAACCTTTTATTTCAGTATTATAACCTAATTGTCATTTTTCTTTCCACGGTTCATAACTGCGCACTTGTTTGTTCATTCAGTTTACCGAAGATTGGCTACTCATATTTTACAACAAGACAGCTGCAGTTAATTGAAGCTTGGCTAGTGATCTCATTCTTGGAGCAAAAAACTGTTTTCAACATTGTGGAAGGACAACACAAGGCAGCTTTTGTTTTGTTAACCTTCTTGATGTTTTAGATGTCCTAGTCGAATGTCACATATCATGGTTGCTCACCATTTATTTAATACAGATCTTCAGAAGAGGATTTGGCAGTTGTTTGTCTGTTATGAGGTTGATTTTTTACCATACTGGGGTTACTCAATTTTGGTGGCTATAGTCTGGAGCTCACAACTTTGTGCAGCCTCTGAACTTGGTCTTGGATCTTGCAGATGGGTAGGAGGAAGTCCTTCCATTGAACGCTTAGGAGTGATTCATGGAGGAGAACTATTTGAAAAACTTATTTTAAGTGCTACAAGCTTAACCTGCATTATGGTTTTGTTATTGAATTAAGATGATGCAGACTCGAGAGACCTTTGCATGTTCCCACCATGGTTCTGAAAGACTGGATTAGAGATGAATCTGGCATCCGCCAAGATCATTGGGGATTGCTGGGAGTGAATAAATATTGCCGGTACTTTTCAGTTGCTTGAAACATGTTTAGGTTCATGTCTTGGGCCTTGCAAATCCACAATATCTTATTAGTCAGCCTGTTATTTAAGATAGCAGCTCCTGGGTGAGCCTGCAACAAACAGAATATTACCTGTAACGATGGGTGCATCAATGTTTTTGAAAAATGTCTGTAACAGGCACTCAAGTCATCCCTTTATATTGTCATCCAATGTATTGTTGAAGGCGTGCAGTATAATCGCTGATGGTGCAAACCCTTCCCTAATTCTTTTGAGAGAGCTAGATTCAGTGAGGGTCATCAATCTTGAACATATAGTACATATTATAAATTGCAGGCTTGTTCATGTACTTCCATAGCTCCCAGTTTAATGAGACATGAGGTTGAAAGCTTTATGAAGATCGCTGAAGGCAATATGTTTTCTCCCCTGACCCTGCAATGCTCTACAATCCCAAATAAAGATGAGATTTGTTCCGCATGTTTGCTCTCGTGGACAAAATGGGTTTCTTGATGGTTTCTAGTGAACATAAAATTGTGACTAAACAAGAAATTGGATGTAATTTGGCCATTTGTATTTTTTTAAAATGTAGTTATCATATTGGAAGACCTTTTTTTATTTTAAGAGCATTCCTTCACAATCTCACATAGTCATGTTTCTGTTGACAGGGTTTAAGGAGACTTTACTGAGGTGTTATTTTTCTCTTCTGCCCACTTTCGTTAACATTTACTATTTAGGTGTGGCACGTGTTTGATTACTAGTGTGGTAAAGGCAAAGCCTACTTTACTGTAACAGCCCATAATGCATGTTAGGTAAATTTGAGAAATTGATTTCAGTTACTGACTAATGTTAATTCTATTTGAGCATGCAACCAGGAGAATTTTGCCAGAGAAAGTTGATTGTGCATAAGGCCAGTTCTATTTGTTTATCTGCTGCTCCTTGTGTTATCCAGGTTGAGGTAGTAAATGAATACTTTGCACCTGTCTTTACCAAGGAAGAAGGTGCTGCCCAAGTTATGGTGAAAGAGGAGATAGTTTAGCCACTTGAAAGGTTTAAAATTGATAATGGAGGAGATGTTATCTGTACCTAAAATTGATAAGGCACCAAGACTGGATGAGATGGATCCAAGAATACTGAGGGAGGCGAGAGTGGAAATTACGGAGGTACCAGCCACAATTTTCCAGTCTTGCTTAGACACAGTGTTGGCGCCAGAGGACTGGAGAATTGCAGACATTACACCCTTGTTCAGATTAGCCAAGCAACTACAAGCCAATCAGTTTAACCTCAGAGGTGAGGAAGATTTTAGAAATGATAATTTGGGACAAAATTGATAGTCACTTGGGCAAATACGGGTTAAATGAGGAAAGCCAGTGTGGATGTGTTCTTAAGGCAGATCATGTTTAACTAGCTTGAGTTTTTTGATGTAATAGTTGATGAGGATAATGCTGTCAATGTGGTGCGTGTGGACTTCCAAAAAGATTTGGTATGGTGCCACACAATGGAATTGTGAGCGAAGTTGTAACTCATGGAATAAAAGAGGCAGTAGCAACATGAATATGAAATTGGCTCTGAGTGATAGGAAACAGAGAATAGTGGTTAATGGATTCAATTTAGAGTGGAGTTCTCCAGGGATCGATGGTAGGACCCCTGCTCGTCCTGATATATATTGATGTCCTGGACCTTGGTGTACAGGACACAATTTGCGAATGGTACAAAACTTAGAAGTATTGTAAACCATGAGGAGGATAATGTAGAACTTCAAAAGAACATAAATAGGTTGTTGGGGAAATGGCAGATGAAATTTAACGCAGAGAAATGACCAGGGATTTGTTTTAGTAGGAAGAATGCAGAGACACAATATAAAATAAAGGGTACAATTCTAAAGCAGGTGCAGAAGCAGAGGGACCTTGGTGTATGTGTGCATCAATCAGTGAAGGTAGCAGGACAGGTTGAGAGAGAGCAGTTAAGGAAGCATACTATATAGTGGGCTCTATCAATAGGGGTGTAGAGTACAAAAGCAAGCAAGTTATGTTAAACCTGTATGAAACACTGATTTGGCCTCAACTGCAGTGTTGTGTCCATTTCTGGGCAGGAAGGATTTGAAGGCATTAGAGAGGGTCCAGAAACGATTAATGAGATTGGTCCCAGGGAAGGGGAACTTCAGTTATGTAGAAAGATTTCAGAAGTTGGGATTGTTCTGTTTAGAGAAGAGAAGGTTGAGGGGAGATTTGATAAAAGGTGTTCAGGATCATAAGGGGGCTGAACAGAGTAGATCGTGAGAAACTTGCCATTGGTGGAAAGATTAAGAACCAAAGGGCCCATGTTTAAAGGTAATTGGAAAAAGAAGCAATGGTGACATGAGCAACTTTATTATGCAGTGAGTTGATAGGATCTGGAATGCACTGCCTGAGACAGTGGTGGAGGCAGGGCCAATTGAGGCTTTCAGAAGGGAATTGGATCATTATCTGGAAAGGAAAAAAATTGCATTGCGACAGGGAAAAGGGCAGGGGAGTGGCACAAGGTGAATTGCTCCTTCAGAGGGCCAGTACAGACAGTAGAGGCCAAATAGCTTCCTTCTGCATTGTAACCATTCCATGATTCAATAACTCCCTATCAGTTGTTCACTGCTGCCCTGTTTGTTTGGACTCCTGCCTTCTCTTTGCAGTTCTGAGCAGTGTTCTCTACATAAAATGTTGACCTGTCTTTCTCTTGTTCTGATATACTGGCTCTATATTTCTTGCATTTTCTAACATTATTTGATGTTCCTAATTTGAAGCTTTTGCATTTATCCGAATTACGTATAGTGGAGGTGTACTTGAAAGAAGTGGGCAGTACATGAATTTTGAGTTGATTCTTAGTATATGGGATGCAGTTTGTTGGCAGTCATTTTTAAGGAGAAATCTCCAACTGATTTGTGAAGAAAAATCTCTGATCTGCTTTGTTCCCCTTCAACAGAATAATGGAAAAAATAATAATTTGCAACCCGCATTACATTCTCATAGGTTTAGACGGGACTGTGTGCCAGTGGCTGATAAGGAATGCCACTCATTGTTTTACCATGTCAGTGGAGATTGAAACATCTCAGCTGATGGCAAGGTGCAGCAAATGCTTTATTACACATTGGAACCATTTTCAGGTGTATCAATTTGTTGTGCAAGACGAGATCCCTTCCTGCCCCAACTTTTGGGTTCTTAACTTTTTATGCAACTTCTATTTACTTTTTTGAGATGAGTAAAAGCAATTGGAATCAAGATGAGTTTATTAAAAGTAAAATTAAAATACTTTGGACCATAGGTGATGTACTGTGCACTTGCAACCCCAGATTAAGTGCCCAGTTCAGAATAAAAGCTGTTTGTTTTTACTTATATCCAGGATCATTCTGCATTGAAGCTATTTGTCCTGACCTTGTATTTGTCAACTGATCAAAAGTACACTGTTTAACTGGCAGGCTGAGCCAGTACATGTGATAAGGATTTTCTTTCAAAAAGTTGTTTCTCTCCTGCATTTTAAGCATTGGGTTACTGCCTTTAAAATCTTACCCTAGGTCTTTGCTGATTTATTTGCGATAAATAAGCAGTGAAAGTGCTTCAAGGACCAAACCAAAGAAAGAAAAGTTAAAGCTGTTATTTATAAGCTGATGAGTAAATTGCATTGTTTTTCAGTTTACTGGAGTTGGAAAGGGAATTATTGGCAAGTGAAATTTTCCCAGTTCAGTCATCAAAGGTGGGAACTCAAAAATGAGTAACAACCACAACAAATTTTTTGGGATGAAGGTGAAAAGGACCACTGAAATCCATACAGAAGCATGTAAAAAAAAAATGTAAAGGGCATGGCACGAGCTAAGGGTTAAGAACTCTTAGAAAGGAACTAGGACTTGCATTTTCATTGTGCCATCTCTGTGCTTTTCAACCAATGAAGTACTTTTTTGCATTATTAAAGCATTATGAAAATGACCAGATAACCTTTCCCTTTTTTCGATATTGATTAAGGGATAAGTATTGGCCAAGACACCAAGAATAACTCCCCTGAACATCTTCGAAATAGTGCCATGGAATATTTTACGTCCACTTGAGCAGGCGAATGGGACCTTGGTTAAACGTTTCATTTGAAAGATGGCTCCTCTAATATGCAGCATTCTCTCGGTACTGGCCTAGAGTGTTGACCTTGATCTTTGCATTCAAGCCCTGAAGTAGGACTTTTAATCTGAAACCTTGTGACTCGAGGTGATAGTGCTATCACCTGAGCTATAGCTGCCACTAAAACCTGCTAACTGACAGAGCCAATGGATAAGTGTAAGCTTAAATGCTTTCTTTACCCAAAGTATTCACTAGAGAAAAAGCACACACTAAACTGCGATGATACTTGTAAGGTTAATGATCAATGTAATTGAGATGCAAGTCTCCAGATGTCATGATCACATAAAAGGTGTTTCCTCAAAGTTGTCTGTGTGTGTGTAGCTCCCTTTTTTTAATTTGCGAATGATTCAATTTAAAAGTATCCAGCAACAAAGCTTTAGTCTTAAACAAGATAAAGATTGGTTTGTTACAAACTTAAGTTACTTAAATAAAAATAATAAAGTTGCTAATTCAATACATAACAAGTATTAAATGCAGAAGGGGACCAAAGATACTTATAAAAATGAAATTTAGTTCAGTCCTTAAAAATATTGCAGGACAGTAGCTTGCAGTTGAAGTGTTGGGTGTCTAGAGTGAAGGGTTGAAGTGGAAGAGTTGTGTTCAGCAGCTGCGATGGCTTCTGTAATTGATTAATCAGTGTTTGCTATTTCAAGTGAACTCAGCAGATAAAGCAACTTTGGGGATCGAATGAAGGGCCCTTTTCTTTACTGGTTCTGCCAGCAAAGCACTTGACGACCGCCTGGATTCCTTTTTTCAGCAGAACGGTGATGATATCTAGATAACTTCCTCTCTGACTCCTGGTGGCAGAGAGAAACCCAGCTCTCATATGCTGTTCACAGTTAGTTCAGTTGAGAGCTGTGGGCTGGAACTGTCTTTCAGAGGCCACCTGGGTTCTCTGCACAAAATGGATGTCTTCAGACAGTACTTATACAGTTCAAAACTCAAAATGGCTGCCATCCTAAACTGTCAAATCATGCTTCCATATTAGATATTGGGTTAGTCCCAGGTTTGGGGCATAGTCCCATCCATTGCCTTTTAGCTGAGGTAATTAACCTTTTTAAAATGTTGCACTCATTAACTTGAATGGCTCCCATTCTTCCAGCATGGGGGAAATAGGAAAGAACCATTCACCTTCTAGGGATGTCATTGTCAATGATTGTGGAAAGTGCATTGAATTTCAAATGTCTTCACATGTCTGGGTATGTCTGTTTGCAATCCACTTGGAATCTTTGAGAAGCGTGACAACATTGCAGTTGTAAAACGTCAGGTGACTTATGGCAGTCATTTTATAGCTCTATTTTCCATTTAAAAGATTAGCTTTTGTGCAAAATCTATAATATCATGACTAGTGTCACAAACATGTGGTTATAAATGCTTCAAACAAATACAAGAAATGAATGATATTTATTGCAAGTACTAAGACAGGTTGAGCTATTGATGGTTGTTTTGGGGAGGCTGAAGAACTCTGGGAGCATCCCAGTGTTTTGGGAATGATCCAACATGGTGCCCATTTGGAAAAATATGTCTATTTAGGCAATTGCTGTCCCATTAGTTTTGTATCAATGCCAGATAAAATAATGTAATTATTCTTGAGTGTGAATTAATGGATTTTTATGGCCTGTTTCGGCCTGGAGGGAGTTGGTGGAATCGGTGACAAACAATGAAGTTTATATTTTGGAGGGCTGAAACCAATGGCTTTGATTTTCTCCTATGTTCAGTTGGATTCCTTCACTACTTTATCCCTGACAACATCGAATTTTTAGCGTCAAGCTAATAAATAATCTAATAACTGCTAGTACATGCATGCTTTGTTTCTGCCTTTATTGTGATGCCAAATTGCACCCAGATTGGAATATATACGACAGGATGTTGTGAAGAAAATGTTAGTGTGTTGATCAATGCTTTGGAAGACACCTTTGTTCTTGACATGACAGAACTTAATGAAAATGCTACTTTCAGCTAAATGCCTTAAGGTAGGGCATAGCCTTTAGGACCTTGTCACCAGAGAGGTGCAATAAAATTGCTTGTAGAACAGTTTTCCCACCAGTTACGTTATGTATTAGCACATAAAACACTGTCTTCCTTTTTTGAAATTGTTACTGACAAGAGAGCGAGGTAGATTGAATTATTACCGTTCCCCTCTTCTGCCCATGACGGGAGAAGCAGTGAACATGAAGTAAAACTATGAGAGTTGGAATGGATTGGATATGAGGTGATCTGTCTTTTCTTAGAGTAATGATGCTCTGGAATATAATACAGGCTGGTGTGGTAGGTGCTGACTCTCCAAATACTTTTCCTGCCAAGGACAGAAATCGCAGAATACAGAATGTAAGTGTCTTGATAAATCTCTGTAATCCTTGGTTTACGTGATCTCCTTGGCTGGTTTCAGTGACCTGAGGGGTGGGGGGATTGGAGAGGAATTTTCCAGGATATATTTTACCCCTTGTTAGCCCTGGGTTTTTTCTCTTTTTTTTTATTGACCGGGGTTTTTAAATGGTTTGTGAATAAAACTGCCAGTGCTGGAAATCAGAAACAAAAAGCAAAAATACGGAGTAGACACAGGTCTAACAGCTTCTGTGAAAAGAAGCACAAGTTATTGTAAAGTATTGTAACTGCCTGAACCAGTGCTGCTGTAGCAAGTCTGGACTCTATCTAATTGAGTGCCATTCAAAAGCATGTTCCTCCTTCATGATTTTGCCATTTGCAAGGTTTTGCGGGAACGCAACCCCTGTGAACGGAGGAACTTTACTGTACTTAATGCCAATACCTTCTGATTTTTTTCATTTAAGTCAAGTGAACAGAGTCAAATCAAAAGTATTGGCATCAAGTCAGGTGAGCAGACTCTAGTAAGTCAATGTCCAATGAAGACTCTTACAGGTGGCTTTGTCTGGCAGAATTCCTGGTCTTTGTCCTAGGAACTCAGTTGCAGGTTGAAGATACAGCAAAGTATTCTTGCATTCTGAAAATTAGTTCACTTTGTAGATTAAATACAGCATTCTTTCTGGAGGTCAGACTTTGAGAGAGGTGGCGGTCAGAAGCAGGCTGCTAGTCTGGAGTCCGGCTTTCCCTTCTGAAGTTAAACTGCAACTGAAGATTGAATTGCTTTAATTATACAGCTTTTGGATTATAACAGCTCAAGTCTTGGTAATGTGACAGAGTGGTTTCGGGGTGAGCCATACAGCTAATGACGGATTTTGAGGACCCTTGTTAAAACCCATTGTATTTTGAGCAGATAACTGAGGAACTATTAGCACAAGGTTGGACATGAGGAGTCCCAATAGCTCTGCCTTTGTCCAGAGCTGGCTGGTGCAGATGTTTTAGTGGTTAGTGCGTTCTGTTGGCTGGAATCTTCTACAATGTAAGGGGTGTCAGATTGCAGGAGGTTGGTGAGTTAGCCTTTGCTCATTGTTAAAAACAGAATTTAAACAAGAGAATATGAGAGAGAGATTTTTTAAGAATCATTTTGCCTTCTCGATATGACAAAGTGTTGACTTTCACAGGATTAACAGAAGCGTAGATCCTTGTTCTGCTTGTACAGAAATGGCTGTCAATGGTTAACAATTACTAAAAAAAATTTTTTTAATGAAATGCGTGATGATGGGATCATCCTTTTGGTAAGCACAAGTTAGTTTGTATTTCCTTATCTTGATTAAGCAACAGAGTTAATGGGTAATAAATTTGGCCAATGTTTTGCATGCCAAAAGAGAGATAATGTCTGAAAAGAGGTGTGGGATTGGGCTTGATGGCTTTTTCTTCCATGCATGTTTCAGTTCTTACTGTAAAAAATCATCAAAAGCAATTTTTGTGTAATAACTGACATTGCTTCATGGAACTGGCGACTGCTTAGCTTTATAGAAGTATAGGCATTGTGTTGGCAAAAGGCATTGATAAGCTAATGCTATTGAAATATTAATTTCTGTGACATGTTTGAGGGGGTTGGGGACAAATTGAAGATGTGACATTTCTGTTGAGGGATAGAAAATGAAGGAAGTAATGACTTACTGTCTTGATGCAGATTCTGGCAGTCGGAGAGCTGGAAATCCATTCTCTCTCTCTTGACTAAGTAAACCATCTTAGATAAGAATGTAACTGGAAGGAGGAAAATAATTTTAAAAAATGCTTAATACCTGAATTTTCCTGAGTTGTTGAATTTGGATTATGTTTATGTAAAACAGATCAAAAAGGACTTGTGTTTATATTAGCACCTTTTACAACCTTAGAATGCCCCAAAGTGCTTTACAGCCAATGAAATGCTTTTGAAAGAAGTGTCATCACTGTTGGAAATGCAGCAGCAAACTTCCATGAGCAACAACGTAATAATGACTAGATAATCTGCTTTTAGTGATGTTGACTGAGAGATAAATATTGGCCAGGGCACTGATGAGAGGTTTTGGAGGTGGTTCTGAAAGATTTTTGAATTTGTGCTGCAAAACTAGGACAAAGAAAAGTTGAGCTGCTGCACAAAGTCCAATGGCAGAATTTAACAGTTTTTGGTGTTGGCTTGGACAATGTTGAAATTGGGAGGGGTTCAAAGAAGTCGATAAAACCACTTGACCTTTGGTTTCTTATTTGACTCGTGTTCGCTCTCATTGCACACACCAAATTAGCTGCTGTTCCAATTAATCGGATCATTTCGAAGGGCAGCATTGATCAGAAATAAACCACAGAGATGAAAGCAAAGAACTGCGGATGCTGGAAATCCAAAACAAAAACAAAAAAACAAAAATAACTGGAAAAACTCAGCAGGTCTGGCAGCATCGGTGGAGAGGAGCACAGTTGACGTTTCGAGTCCGCATGACTCTTCGACAGAACTAATTAAAAATAGAGAAGGGGTGACAGAGACATTTTGTTTCAAAGGCACTCCTGTATTTGACTGTTTATTTTGATACACATTTCCTATAGTTAAAGCTTTGTACTATGCATCTACATTTAGCTGATTAATAGTGTGATCGACCTCTCTCTTTCCTTATTTGTATCGTGTGTGATGTAATAAGCATGGAATATTATTTGCTGATCCATGTTTTCCCAATTCTCATTGTGTAATGTTTGCTGTTCAATCTGTTAAGTCTTCAACAATGCTGTTGCTGGTTTGAGTGGATGTGAGAGCCATGCTAATGTTTAGGAAAACTGGTGTAATATTACACTATTCATTGTACTGACGCTGCTGTGCTTTCTGCAGTCAGTCAAGATTGCGGTGCTTGCAGTTTCACTTTTTTTTAATCGAAATGTAGTCTGTGTGGAACAATCCCTAGATAACACTGCAGTCAAACTCAATTACACTTCCCATGTGCTGATCTTCAGTATCCATCTAAGTTTGTCTTTGATTTCCAAACAGTGTAAGTTCACATACTGCCAATAATTTTAATATCATTGCAATGTGGCTCACATGATCAAATAGGTTTTACAAAATAGCTTTTACAAAAACATAGTGACTGCAACTGAGAAATATCTGGACCATGTTTATTTCTAAATAGCAATGTGGGAAAGATTAGGAGTCCAGGTGCTTGTATTTACTTGAGGTGAAGCTTTCACTTTGAGCATAGATTTACCTTACAGTTTTTCATTCTTTTCTCATTTTTCCATGTAGTTTCATGCTCTCGTGTAGCATTTTATTTTAAAGGTTGTTAGAATGTTTTTGTGCAGTAATCTTAGTTGATTTTGTATTTTTACTACAAACGTCTTTTGGTCTTTTTGCAAAAGGCTTTATGGGCAGCGCTGAAGAATGAAGGTATGCGGAGAGTGCAGGCGTATGGCATTGAGATATAGGATCAGCCATGATCATGTTGAATGGTGGAGCAGGGCTGAATGACCCACTCCTGCTCCTATTTTCTATGTTTCTGTTATATTGGGTGGCTTTTGAGCTACCTAGCAGTCAGCAACTAGAATATTTTTCACCAACTTCCTTCGGGGATGTCATAATGCAGAATTTTTCATTTGTAACCTCCTCGTATCTGAATTTGGATAGCTGCTGCTTTCTGAAATGAAATGTGTACAAGTCTGACAGGCTTAATGTGTCCCTTAATCTTGTTTACAATATTCCTAATTTGAGTCATAAATATACAAATTTTCACTGAATCTTCCAATCATGGTGATATCATGCCTTCACAACCTCTCTTTTTTTACACTCTATAACATGTGGGGTTGTAAATTTAATACTTTTGCAGATTTAACATGATGTATTTCCAGTGATTTTTTTTTTGAGAAACTGGCCTATTTTTTCCCCCCAGCCTTTTGAAGAGGTTTGAGCTATGGAACATTTGTTTTTCCATTTCAGGCACCTAGTAGCAACATCAAATTGGATAAAGGATTGTGAAAAACTGTTGAGGCTGTGCTAGGGGTAGTGATCAATTGATAGATTTTTGTTATGCAAGGATATTTATTGTTGAGTAGCCAAGGTGGGTTGATGGAGCTAAGCTACAGGTCAGCCATTGGAGTTAATTGCAGGTCAGCAATGATCTCTTTGAATGATGGAGCAGGATCTTGGGGCAAAAAGGTTCACTCCTGTTCATAATAGCCTTAATTTAGATCTGGAATAAATCTTCCTTTGATCTGCCTAGTGTGTGCCAGAGCACCCGCTTGCTACCCCACACTTTTTTTGTTTTCCTTTTCCACATAGCTGCACATATTGCCTATGAGTGAGCTTCAACTTGGATCACATTTTGTGGTGCAAGTTTCCTCAGTTCACTTTTAAAGGGTTGTATAACTGCGATATTTATATTGAAGTTTCTGTTAACTGAGCTGTCAAAGTGTGCTGAATTGCAGAATTGACAGAATGAGACAAATTCTATAGCATTGTCCATGTATCTAGCTAGATGAGCTTTATGCATAAATTCATAATTTGATTTCTGCTGATGAGAGCGATTTCAGATTATTTGGAATTTGGCAACCCACAATTGCACAAAAATCTTGAATTTGCAAGTTAGAACTGAAATGTTTTCATAAGTGCTTTCAGGACTAATGAAATCCAGTCACCAATTGATCCTCGGCATTCGACTCTCGTTCCTCTTCTCGAAATTGGATTGGTACCACAACTTGTCTCAAAAGCTCAAGTTGGGCCATAGATCTGGGCAATGAATCAAAAGCAAGTCCTTTGCAACATCCCACTGGAGTCTTTCAGGGAAAGCTGACAGATCGTTCTGTCATAGTAATGCCTCAGTTTCTAATGGCATTGATCAACATTAATATAAAACAGCAGTCTTATATAAAACTTGTTTTTTCATGAATGACTTTATAAATTTCTAATAAACAAAGACATGCACCAAATAATGGAAACTATGGACTAGAGCCACCTGCTGCAAAGGTTTCTTTTGTCAATACAGTTGCAATATCAGCTTGCAAAAGATTGTACAATTTGGGCTTGTGCAATGAATGCTAATTTTCCAATGCCCTTGTTATGGCACAGCGGATAGTAAATGCTGAGCTGTTCAAACCCCAGAGGGAAACTTGTGGATCAGACAGGAACTAACCACATAGGTAGAACTGGGAATTATGTTCTGCTGAAAGCTTTTGAGGAATTAGGGCCCAAATTGAAATGCAGAACCTCAAATCTGGACTATTTATTTCCCAACCTAGGTCACATTGTAACCATGTCCCTGTAATGATGAGATAAAATCATTTGTTTTTATTTGTGCTGCTAGTTCATCTACCTTATTACAAATGCTGCGCACATTCAGATAAGGAGCATTGATTTTAAAATTTTCTTAACTGGGAATTATGTTCTGCTGAGATCTGGGAATAGAAACAATATGGGTGGAGTTTATAAATAACTAGGGTCAGAAAACATTGGAGGGAATACATTTATAATCTCTGGGTTGTTAACTGAGTCACACACAGGATCAAGCAAATTGAAGAATTAAAAGCATGGCTCAGAGTGGTGGGAGGGGCACTGACACTAGTATGGGGAAAGGAGGAACTGTTCTATTAGGATGGGTTTCACTTAACCCAGACTGGGATCAATGTCCGAGCGAATCTTATAACTAGGATTTGGATAGGGCTTTAAACTAAAAGATGGGAGGGGTCAGGTGAAGGGAGATTTGGAAATCTAAAGAGAAAAGTCTAAAAGCGAACAGTGTAGTGAGTTGTAAAGACGAATATTTATTGCCCATCCCTAATTGTCCACCTTCTCGAGGACAATTAGGGATAGGCATGAATGCTGGCCTACCCAACGATGCCCACATCTTGTGAATGAATAAAGAAAAATGGGCCTGGAAGGGACAGAGAGCATAACGGAATAGGGTATCAGCCAATAAGGTCCATGCAAAGAATAGTAGTTTTAAAAAAAATAAAATCCAATGCTCTTTATCTGAAATGTGCGCAGCATTTGTAATAAGGTAGATGAACTAACAGCACAAATAAAAATAAATGATTTAGATCTAATCATCATTAAAGAGACATGGTTACAATGTGACCTAGGTTGGAAAATAAAATTCCAGATTATGCAACATTTTGAAAAGATAATGTGAAAGGGGAAGAGGTGTAACCTTGTTAAAAGGTATCCAAGAAACAATATGGGTGTGGTTTATGAATAACTAGGGTCAGAAAACACTGGAGGGGATACTTTATTTGCCTCCTAACAGTAGTCGTACCATTGGACAGAGCATTAAACAAGAAATAGTTGGTGTTTGTAGCAAACATAATGTAATAATCATGGCGGACTTCATTCATCATATATATATATATATATACAGGACCAATCAAATCAGCTAAGCTGGTCTGAAAAATGAATTTGTAGAAAACTTTCAAGACAGTTTCCTGAAACAATATATAACTAGGGGTAATACGATTTTAGATCTAGTATTGTGCAATGATGAGCCAGTTCAATCATGAGGTCTGCTACTGATATCATTGTAGCCCAGCCCTATCACAATGGTTGCGTTGTCAGCAATCCTAATCTTGTGAAAATGAAAACTGTATTCCAACTGAAGATGATCCAAGGTGGAATGTACAGGAAACAGTGAAATCTAGAGAGAAGTAAAACAAAAACAGAAATACCTGGAAAAACTCAGCAGATCTGGCAGCATTGGCGGTGAAGAACAAAGTTGACGTTTCGAGTCCTCATGACCCCTCAACTGAACTAAGTAAAAATAGGAGAGGGCTGAAATATAAGCTGGTTTAAGGGGGTGGGGGGGAGGGTGTTTGTAGGGACAAGCAAGCAGTTATAGGAGCAGATAACCAAAAGATGTAACAAGGCAAGAGAGAGATTTGAAAATCCTAATGGAGAGTAGAACAAAACTTTTTCAAGGTAGGCATTTCTTGAAGAGAAGTGGCAGTCAATTAAACAGAGATATCCGTTGTTTTTTGTTTTTATCTCTGTTTTTAAAAGACTGCCACTTCTCTTCAAGAAATGCCTACCTTGAAGAAGTTTTGTCCTACTCTCCGTCAGGATTTTCGAATCTCTCTCTTGCCTTGTTACATCTTTTGGTTATCTGCTCCTATCACTGCTTGCTTGTCCCTACAAACACCACCACCGCCCCCCCCCCCAACTTAAACCAGCTTATATTTCACCCCTGTCCTATTTTTCCTTAGTTCTGTTGAAGGGTCATGAGGACTTGAAACATCAACTTTGTTCTTCTCCGCCGATGCTGCCAGACCTGCTGAGTTTTTCCAGGTAACTCTGTTTTTGTTTTGGATTTCCAGCATCCGCAGTTTTTTGTTTTTATCTGGAGAGAAGTAAATGAGTAACTTGTAATGGAAGTAAAATAAAGTATTAGCTAGAAAAGATAAGGATGCCACCAAGACAAATGAGCAATGGAAGCATATTCAAGAATCCGTCAAGGAAGGAGGGACAAATAACATGGGGTTTTTAAAGAGGAAAAAAGATCAAGAAACCATTCCGACTACAATGCTGCAAAAGATGGAAGAATATCAATACTGGAGGAGCCTAGCTGAAATAACAAGTTAAGAAAAGCAACAGTAAAAGCACAAGAAAAATGAATAAAAGAGCAGGTGATACGCTCAAATAGTTAGATCGAATGGGAAGGCTAGACCTTATTTATGCAAAAGAAAAGGAGATGATTGGCAATCAGCATAAACGACTGAACAGCAGTGGAGAGTAAGGAAGATGTTTTAGAAACACACCCAGATGAAATAAGAAAAAGATGGAAGTAGCATATTAAAGAACCATATACAAAAAATGAAAAACCCGAAATGTTTGAGCTAGGAGAAGGGAGTAATACTGGAGAGTGAGATGAGAGCAGCAATCAATCATATAAATGCTGTGAAGGCAGTGGGAAATGATGAAATACCTTGTTGGTTTTCTTTCATTCGTGAAGATGACCATTTCTTGCGGAACTTGAGGCACCCGTTGTGCGTTCTAACATGGCTGTAGAGCCAGATTGTGGGCCTGCATGGCTTTCCACAGTGCAGGCAAGCATGAATTGCCTGAATTTTTTTTTCTCTTTCTTGACACTGCCTAGTCTTCATAGTTTGCTTTTTGTCATGTGTCCCAAGATGCTTGGTGGAGCTCCTGTTACTTTTAGACTCTCCCACAATATTCTGTGGATAAATACTAAGCAGGTGCATTTCAGGATATAATTGGTATGTGTGAAGGAGTTGTTTAAGGTGTGTGTATACAAGAAACACCAGTGTGTGAGTTGAATACAGTGGAAATGGATTGCGTTTAGCCAGCCCCACACTCGGTCTTGCACGTCTGTTCCTGGTGGCTTGACAAGTTAAGTCAGCTGGAGATGTGTTTGAATGCAGTGGATGATTTGCAGCACCCTGTGTCCATGCTGATCAACTTTACAGCTGTGCTGTGATGCTTTCGGTACCAGTAAGAATACCATTTCCTCTGCCAAATCTGTCCAGGCAGCTTTTTTTTATGTGCGTTTAAAATGGGCACTTGGAGAGAGGCATTGTTCCTCACATGTGGACACCAACCCATATGCTACCTTCACCTGGTTTGGTCTGCGAACCAACAGTTACTGGGGTGTGGCTGCTGCTGATGCCATGCATCATTGGCAACTTGGAGCCACGGATGCAGAGTTGGGTGAGTGTCGAGGACCAGGTAGTTATCCATCCAGCTATGAAATAGAATGCGGCTTACTCCTACAAAAGGGCTACTTCTGACACATACCTCACACATCCTGTTTGTGAAATGTCTGCAGAGTTGATTTAAAAACATGGCAACGGATGTAGCATTAATGTTTACTTAACTGTTCAAAGAGATTTGCTTATCAGGAGAACGATGAGAGGATTTCACGACAATAGTAATCATCTTTAGAAAGAAGCCAAAGGCATGCTGATATTTTTTTAAATTCATTTATGGGATGTGGGCATTGCTGGCTAGCCCAGCGTTTATTGCCCATTCCTAATTGCCCTTGAAGAGGTGGTGGTGAGTTGCCGCCTTGAACCGCTGCACCCATGTCGTGTAGGTACACCCACAGTGCTTGGAAGGTATTCCAGTATTTTGACCAAGCAACAGTGAAGGAATGGTGCTCTATTTCCAAGTCAGGATGGTCAGTGACTTGGAGGGGAACGTCCAGGTGATGGTATTCCCATGTGTCTGCTGCTGGTAGCAGTTGTGGTAGAAAGTGCTGTCTAAAGAGGCTTGGTGAGTTCCTGCAGTGTATCTTGTACACACTGCTGCTATTGTGCCTCGGCGGTGGAATTAGTGTATATTTGTGGGTGGGATGCCAATCAAGCTTTGTCCTGGATGGTGTTAAGCTTCCTGAATGTGGTTGGAGCTGCACTCATCCAAGCAAGTAGAGAGTATTCCATCACACTCCTGACTTGTGCCATGAATATGGTGGACAGGCTTTGGGGAGTCAGGAGGTGATTTACTTGCCACAGGGTTCCTAGCCTCTGACCTGCTCTTGTAGCCACAGTATTTATATGGTTGGGTTAGCTCAGTTTCTGGTCAATGGTAACCCCCCAGGATGTTGATAGTGGTAGATTCAGTGATGGTAATGCCATTGAATGTCATGGGGTGATGGTTAGATTCTCCCTTGTTGGAAATGGTCAATGCCTGGCACTTGTGTGGCACAAATATCACTTGCCACTTGTCAGTCCGAGCCTGGATATTATCCAGGTCTTGCTGTATTCGGACATGGACTGCTTCAGTATTGGAGGAGCCGCGAATGGTGTTGAACATTGTGCAGTCATCAGTGAACATCCCCAGTTCTGACCTTATGATGGAAGGAAGGTCATTGATGAAGTGGTTGTTTTTGAAGGTGGTTGGGCTGAAGGCACTACCCTGAGGAGCTCCTGTAGTGATGTCCTGGAACTGAGACATTTAACCTCCAACAACCACAATCATCTTCCTTTGTTGCTCGGGATGACTCCAACCAACGGAGAGTTTTCCCCCTGATTCCCATTGACTCCAGTTTTGCTAGGGCTTCTTGACGTCACACTTTGTCAAATGCTGCCTTAGTGTAGAGGGCAATCACTGTCACCTAACTCTGGAGTTCAGCTGTTTTCTGACTTTTTGGTGCAATTACTCTGTCTATGCAGGTTTAATCCATAATCTCATAGTAAAATATCTTAATGGGAAAAGTGATTATAATACATTTGAATTCCATATTAAGTTCGAAAATGCCATGCTTCAGTCCAAAGCAAGAATCTTAAACTTAAATAAAGCTAATTACTTGGGTATGAGGAGAGAGAACTGGCTATGGTTAATTGGTAAATAGATTAAAAGGCATGGTGGTAAATAAACAGTGTGGAGCACGAAAAAGAACAATTCAGAATTTTCATCAATAATCTGTTTCATTAAAAAACAAAACCTCAGGAACAAAGATCCAACCAAGGCTTACTAGGAAAGATAAGGATAGTATCAAGTAGATGCTTATAATGTTGCAAAGAATAGGAGTAAACCTGAGGACTGGGACTGTTTTGGAAACTAACAAAGGGTGACCATAAAGTTAATAGAAAGGGGAAAAACAGAATGAGTAAGCAGGGCAGGAATATAATAACAGATTGTAAGAACTTTTACAAGCATATAAAAAGGAGAGGACCTCAATTAAATGTTGGCCCTTTGGAGACAGGAGAAATTATCATGAAGAATGAGGACATTGCAGAGACACTGAACAGTTTTGTCTGGCTTCACTGTAGAAGACACAAATTATATATCAGAAGTAGAGGGTCATTTAATATCAGAAAAAAGTATTGGAGAAACTTAAGGGGCTAAAAGCCAAGAAATCCTCAGAACCATATGGCCGGCTTCCTCGGGTTTTAAAAGAGGTAGCGGCAGAAATGAGGGATGCACTGTTTACAATTTTCTGAAATTCCCTCGATTCTAGAGCTGTTTGAGTGATTGGAAGTTAGCAAATGTAATATTGCTGCTCAAGAAACGGGGGAAGAGAGAAAACAAACAACTACAGACCAGTTAGCCTGGCATCAGTCAATGGGAAAATGCTGTAATCTTTTATGAAGGAAGTCTTAACTATGTACTTAAAAAATCATAGCATGATCAAAGTCATGTGGTTTTATGAAATAGCATTTGACATTTTTATTAGAATTTTTTGAGGATGCGACTATCGGATAAATAAAGGGGAACCATTAGGTGCAGCATACTTGGATTTCCAAAAGGCTTTCACGAGGTGTCACACAAAATGTTAATATGCAAGCCAAGGGCTTGTGTAGTTGGGGATAATGTATTTTCATGGATTGAGGATTAACCGGGCAGAACGAAGAGTCAGGATAAACGGGATGTTTTCAGATTGGCAGACTGTAACTAATGGAGCGCTGCAAGGATCAGTGCTGGTGTCTTGGCTATATTAATGACTTGGACAAAGAGCCTGTTAATAATGTATCCAAGTTTGCTGATGATGCAAAGCTAGGTGGGAATGTTAGCAGTGAGGAGGGCACTGAGAGGCTGCAAAGAGATATTGTCAGGTTAAGTGAGTGGATAACAAGGTGCAGTATAATGTGGGAAAGTGTGAAGTTATTCACTTTGTAAGAATAGGAAAACAAAATTATTTCTAAAAAGTGAGAATCTTATTTAAAATGTCCTTCAGAGAGACTTCAGTGTACTTGGGACTTTATTGGCCTCTCGTGGAGTCAAAGGATATGGGGAGTGGGCAGGAAAGTGGAGTTAAGGCAGAAGACCAGCCAGCGTCATTTGAATGATACAGCAGGCTCATGAGGCTGAATGGTCTATTTCTACTCCCACTTTTTGTGTTTTTGCATCCTTGAAATCATGATACTCAGTAGTGACAAATTTCCTACAGTATCTGCATTTCAGAAGTGATTTGTTGACTGTGAAAGTATAAATACAGGTTCTATCTTTCGGTGGTGTGCTCCAGACAACGCCTATACAACTTTTTTTGTGATTTCCCCCACTAAGACACTGGAATGCTGTTTTTGAGGGCTGATGTGTTTTTGCAGAATGCCTCGGAATTGGGAAAGAGTAGGCTCCTTCTTTTGACCTTGGTGACTGGTTTTCACTGCTGTTTAATAGAATAATGGCTTCTATAAAACGATTTCAGAAAACTTTGTCAAAGTGAAGGCTTAGCACTCTCTAATTTTGTTATAGTGAATGAGAGGTTAAAAGCTAGCTTTACTCACAGAAATCTCATCCCAGCTTAATATCTCACATTTGTTACTGATTTTAGTCAGCTTGCTGTGTCTTAAGCCTGTTGTCTGAGCAAGGGGTAAAATTATCCAATTCAAATGTAAACGCCTTGCGGGATTTATTTAAATATGTATTTGCATCTTTTTTCAATCGGAGTTGATTCATCTTGTTTATAAACTCTCTTTTTATTAAACCTGCCTCATTAAAAACCACTGTGACTAACTGAAGCTTTCAAAGCAAATTAGGCCCAGTAACTCGCATAGTTAATGAGACAAGGAACTGTTACATTAAAACTATTACATGAATCTAGTTTAGCGCAGCAGTTGAAAACCATTATCTTCCAATCGAGATTGATGAGCTCAACAATAACACCTTTTTTATTTAACAGAATTTTTGAGTGTATAGCAAATGTTTGGTTGTGTTTCTTTTACAGAACTCTAGAATATTTGTTTTCCTTTGGTTCGAAACTGCAATACAGGTACAGTGTCGAAAATATGGCCATTTGAAAACTGGCCGTTTTTATAAACTGCCATGAATTGATTTTAATTGTTATTAAATGAGTAATATAACTTAGCCGGACGATTTGGCTAAGTACTGTCTTGACATGGTGGTGCACCAGGCTAGTTAAGGACCTCGCACGCTGGTTTTTCCCATGCTCCAAGCAGTCCGAATGACTCTTGACCCCACTTGACCCAACCCGGCTGGTCAACCTTACTTTATTAATTTTAAGGAACTTGTTCACTTGATTTCATGTGAACGAAGATTCTGATTTTTTTTTTTCTTTCTGAAACTGGCAAGATCCAAAATCCAGTAGGGACTTGTTGCTAGTTTTGAGATGCAGTATTTTTTTTTGAACCTACATAGTCTGCTAATGTTTTGTTTATTCAAAAATTTTTGTTGTATACTCGAGTTAAAATGATCTGTAATATGGACTTACAATGTTCGGAAAGATGAAATTAAAACATTTGAGATTTGTTATTGCCCCCTAGATAGTGAATGCCAATAAAGCTCAAATAAAATGCTCTTTAATGTAAGAAGCAATGAAAAGTTAGGTTATGTATATAAGAGGTAATGCAGTAATCAAATGTGCATATACAGGTGATGTTTGTGTTGGAATTTTGACATGATTCACTAGTTTGTAATAAAAACCAGCAAAAGCATTGATTTTCTTGGGCACATTGTAACCCGTAGTAAAATGATATTCCCCTGAGGAGCTTCAGTGATGCATACCTCTCAGCAAAACGCAACAATATTGGATTCATTTAGCTATGTTGTTCCAAATGCAACCTTCCTTTTTATTTTCAGGAGCTAGCTGTTGAACAATTAACCAGTAAAGAACATTGAGAAATGTGAATAAGACAAATATTTATGTTGTTAAATCAGAGGTTTATTGGTTAGCATTTTTGTCAGTTGTATGACAGTTGTTTGATTTAGGCTGAAGAGTGCACGCCTTTTTCCCCTTTTTTATGAAGTTTTGTTTATTATACAATGGAAAAGAGGATGAGCCTGAAAAAGTGCCTTTGTCAATATTATGTCGTTTGTTACAGTTCATCATCATGACAAACTACAATTGCACTCTAATCAAAAAATAGCACACTGACAAATGGCAAGTAACATTTGTACCACACCACACACAAATGTCAGGCGTTATGATCCCTAGCTGAGGTTGCCACTGGACAAAATGATCCCAGGGTAGAACCCAGCTTGATGGATTTTAACTTTTATTTGTTTGTTTAGAGACATGGAGAGTGCCACTGAACAGAGTCACCGGAGTCAGCTAATGAACTTTTAACAAAAGAATAAAACATTTATTAAACAAGAAAAAATGAACTATATCACAATACTCCTTCACCCACGACAATACCTTTACAGATATATCCAGACTTGTAAGGATAATCCAAGTTACAAAAACTGTTTTATACTCTAATGTCCATGGTAAGTACACAGTCCATGTAAACCAGTAGGCAACCTATGGTCAGATGCACCACATTCTGAAACCAAGTGACAGATGCCACCTCAACCTGATGCTATGGATCTCTCCTAAACTCCCCCCCAGATGCTTGTAACACCGTGAGCCAACTGGCCTGACTGACTCAGTCTTTCACACTAGGTTTCTATTCTCCGCTATCTGAGAATTTGCTGTAGAAATGTGCTCTGGGATGCTTTTTAGTCAAACAAAACACACTTTATTTACCAAGCTTTCCTCCACGCACTCTGTCTCACTGACGCAGCTGTCAACGGTACACAACTCTTCACATGCCCAGAGCAAAGAGTTACAGACCTTCAGTTGCCTCTTTGGACCTTCTGACTTCTCACAAACCTTTATATTGCTTTGACTGTGCTTCCTGCATATTGAGGCTTTAAGCTTGGAGCCTTTCTCTGCCCCTCACTCTTAACTTCACTTAATAGGGTATTTTCCAGGTTCCTGTCCTTCTTTTGATTAGAAGGTCTGATTGGGTATTTCTCCTGTGCCACTCCCCTGGGTTTATTTTTCTTCCTTAGTTTGGGACTTGTTATTTGCCCTCTCTAGGCTGCTTCTGCCTGGCAGCTGTCTTCAAAATGGAACTCAAAACTGCTGTTTCTTCAGTTTTTTCTGGTTGTGTCTGTGGGAGAGACCTGTCTCTCTGGACCCCTGTTGCTAGGCAACAGCCCAGTTTTTCTACTCTTGTGTTTGCTTAACTTCTCTTCCAGTTGTAACCTCTCATTAGAAATGCAGGCACCTTTTAAAGTGAAACTAAAACTCAACTTAATGTTTTTCGTAACACACATACAGAAATACAAATCAAACTTAAACATTAAAGCTAAAACTTATCACTAACACCCAAACATACCAAAATAACTTAATTAAGCTATCTCTATTTCCTAACACAGGCAATGACCATTTCCAACAAGAGAGAGTCTAACCATCACCCCTTGACATGCAGTGGCATTACCATCGCTGAATCCCCCACGGTCAACATCCTGGGGGTTACCATTGATCAGAAACTGAACTGAACTAGCCACATAAATACTGTGGCTACAAGAGCAGGTCAGAGGCTAGGGATCCTGCGGTGAGTAACTCACCCCCTGACTTCCCAAAGCCTGTCCATCTACAAGGCACAAGTCAGGAATGTGAGGGAATGTTTCTACTTGCCTGGATGAGTGCAGCTCCAACCACACTCAAGAAGCTCACCACCGTCTAGGGCAAAGCAGCCGCATGATTGGCACCACATTCACAATCATTTGCTCCTTCACTGCTAACACACAGTGGCAGCAGTGGGTACCATATACAAGATGCACTGCAGGAATTCACCAAGGCTACTTAGCAAAAACAAAAATAAAAATAGCTGGAAAAACTCAGCAGGTCTGACAGCATCTGCGGAGAGGAATACAATTAACGTTTCGAGTCCGTATGACTCTTCAACAGAACAGAGCAGTTCTGTTGAAGGGTCATACGGACTCAAAACGTTAAATGTATTCCTCGCTGCAGATGCTGTCAGACCTGCTGAGTTTTTCCAGGTATTTTTATTTTTGTTTTTGTTTTGGATTTCCAGCATTCACAGTTTTTTGCTTTTACCTAAGGCTACTTAGCACCTTCCAAACCCATGTCCACTACCATTTGGATGGACAAGGGCAGCAGACATATGGGAATACCACCATCTGGAAGTTCCCCTCCAAGCCACTCTATCCTGACTTGGAAATATATCGTCGTCCCTTCACTGTCGCTGGGTCAGAATCCTGAAACACTTTCCCTAACAGTACTGTGGGTGTACCTACACCACATGGACTGCAACATTTCAAGAAGACAGCTCATTACCACCTTCTCGAGGACAATTGGGGATGGACAATAAATGCTGGCCCAGTCAGCGACGCCCCCATCCCATGAATGAATAGAAAACTTAAAAGATATTAACTTTTTTAAATCATTGCATGGACGCTTAACTGAAATGGGATTTTGGCTTCTTGTTCACTGGTTTCAAAAAATGTCTTATCTGCTTTGTGTTTTTGTAAAATAGCACATTCACACACCTGACTAACATTGGTACTGCCTGTACTAAGTCAGTAATGATATTGGTGCTGTGATTGTCACGACTTTATGCAATGTATGCTTTCTGACACCAGCTTTAATCAATATTGGCTTTTCACATATGACATTTATGAAATTCGCTCTTGCTGGTTAAAGAACACAATTACAACAATACTGACAATTTGAATTTACTTAGCACCATTAGCATAGTAAAACTTCCCAAGGTGTTCAGGATTACGGCCAAGAACAAGTGGCAACTAGCCATTGTAAGAACTTAAAAAAAAACACTCTTTGGCATAAGTGCTACCAGGTGTGTAAAGACATTTAAAAAAAATATCTGGCAGGAGCACAAAGCAACATTTGAATATTTGGGATTCTGCTGAAGATTAGAACTACTTCAGCTTCACTCTTTTGCCTTGTTGCCATCAGAAACCCTCCATTTGATGATTGCCATTTACCTCATTGCCAGCCATCTGTTACACTTGTTATGTGTTTATGTATCATCAAGCAACGTATCAAAGCAATTTTCTTTCATATTTCCCTTGATTTTTTTTTATATCTAATTCTCTCCTATCCACGACCAAAGCGCCTTTCCAGGAGTTGCATTTTTATGTGATCTATTCATATTATGTAAGGAAGAACAAACTTGCATTTATATACCACTTGCCAGTTCCTGAGATATCCCGAGAGCTTCATAATTGTTTTTGAAGTGCAGTCACTGTTATGTTGGCAAATACAGTAGCCAATTTGCATGCAACAAGATGCTACAAACAGAAAATTAGACAATGATTTTGCTGGCAGTGGCTCAGGAATAAATGTTGGCTATCACACTGGGAAAAACTACCCCTCCTCTTTTAAATAATGCCTTGAGATCTTTTTATAGCCACCTGCACAGACAAAAGGAGCCTCAGTTTATAGTCTGATTGCACTCTGTCAATCCTGCACTGAAGCATTGGCCTACTTTGTACTCAAGTCCTGAACTAAGGCTTTGCTTCATTGCCACACTGTGCTCAGTTGGACTGTGCTGTACCACCCATCCCTCATGGAAAAATTTATGCAAAAGACATCTTTGACCGCAATTCCATCAGGCAATGGTGTGCATGTAATGTCCTAGATGCCCTGCGGGAAAAGACGCTAGATCCTGTCAAATGGTTCCCTGAGCAGGCTGCTAAAGTCTGAAAAGAATGCGTTATCGCCCAAAACTTTGAAACAAGCACCAAAATGTAGCCTGGCTGCTGGTTTGAAAGGCTGTCCACCTCAGATCCTTCCTGCGTGCCCAGCGTGTCTCACCCTCTGCACGTTGCCTTCGAGGGAGGTGTGAGAAGAGAGAAAGCAGCGAGACTTCATAAAGAGAAGCTAGCTCAGTCGATGGACTGGCTACGTTTGGTGAAGAATTGAAGCCTGACATCACGCAAACAAGTATGTGATTGGTTGGTGAGTATTTTGCTTGTTTGCCTTTGAAAACTTGTGTAATTTATTAGTAATTTTAAGTTTTTATCAGTAAGCTTTACTAGCAGTAATAAAACTTATTGGGAGTAGTAGGGTGAAGTAACTATAAATTAATTAAGAAAATAAATAATACAATAAAGATGACAATGGCAGGTGATGTATTGCAACTGCAGAACGTGGAAGTTGCTGGATGCCAGTATGAAACAGGACAAATACATCTGCAGTAAGTGGCTGCAGCTTGAAGAGCTTCGGCTTAAGAGCCATTGACCTGGAGGCCAAGCTGCAGACACTAAAATGCATCCAGGAGGGGGAAGGTCACATCCCTTAGGATAGGGCATTCTGATTTGGTCAGTGGTCAGGAAAAGGAGGGTGTGACTGTGATTGAGGCAGGTATGGGAACCCAGGATATAGAAGTGGAGGAGCCTCAGCTGTTGCAATTGTCCAACATGTTCAAGGCTCTTGCTGCCTGTATGGATGAAAGCTGCAAGATGGATGAGCAACTAGCATGGAACATGAAGCCATCCAAGCGAGGAGGGTTAATAGGAAAGTAGTGATAGGGGGTAGTATAGTCAGAGGGGATATACGTAGGTTCCCGCAGCCGAGAGCGGGACTAGACGGCTGTGTTACCTGCGCGATGCCAGGGTCTGGGACATCTGCTCAGGGCTGGAGAGGAACTTGCAGTGGGAGGGGGAGGATCCAGTTGTCGTGGTCCATGTAGGTACCAACGACGTAGGTAGGGAAAGAGCAACAAACTAAGAAGCAGAGCCTCAAAGGTAACAATCTCTGGATCTTTACCTGAGCCATGTGCAAATTGACATAGGGACATAAAATTGGAGAGATGAATACATGGCTCAAAGATTGGCATGAGATATGTGAGTTCCAGTTTATGGGACACAGGCATCAGTACCAAGGAAAATGGGAGCTGTACGGCTGGGGTGGTCCTCACCTGAACCATGCTAGGACCAATGTTCTGGAAAGTTGTATAACTAGGGTGGTAGAGAGGGCTTTAAACTAAATAGTGGGGCTAGACACAAGGGTGCAAGGAGATATAATAAATCAAAGGGAAACAACAAGGTAATAGAGCAGGTTAGTGATTTGGTTAATGATAACCAGAGTGTGGTAGGAAGGGACTGAAGGTATAAACTGAAGAGTGCACCAGCAGATAAGGCCTAAGATTGCAAAATTGATAAGACAGAGTTAAAGGCTCTGTATCTGAGTGTGCACGGTATTCGTAACAAAATGGATGAATTGTTAGCAAAGAGGAATAAATACGTCTTGATAGCCATTACAGACACATGGTTACAGGGTGACCAAGGCATGGACCTGAATATTGAATAGTGTTTATAATTTGAAAAGGTAGTGGTGTAACTCTGTTAATTAAGGACATCTTTAGTAGTTAGAGATGACCCTGGCTCAAAAAAGCATGATGTAGAATTGGGTAGTGATAAGAAATAGTAAAGGTCACTTGTGGGTATCGTTTATAGGTCCCCGAACAGTAGTTACACGGTAGGACAGAGCATACAGGAAGAAATAAATGAGGCATGGAAGCAAGATACCGTGATAATCATGGGTGACTTTAATCATACTGATTGGGCAAATCAGTTTGGCAAAGGTATCCTGGAAAATTAGTTCATAGAATGTATCTGAGACAATTTCTTAAAGAGTACTTTCTGGAGCCAGCAAGGGAGCAGGCTATTCTCAACCTGGTAATGAGCAATGAGTTAGGATTAATCAACAGCCTCATAGCAAAGGAGCTCTTGGCGACACTGATCGTAACATGGTAGAATTTCATGTTTAGTTTGAAGGGGAGAAGTGTGGGTCTAAGGCTGTGGTCGAACACACCACACTTCTCGATAAATGGCAGATGTGACCAAGAAAGAGTCCACAGATTTCTCAACAGCTAATCCAGATGTCAGTAACACTGAGTCAACCAATCTCACTGAAACACACTCTCTCTCAAGAGAGATTCGCGTCTTCACCTTCAAAGATCTAACCTGGGAATTCTCTCCAAAAGTTGCTCCAACTGGGATAGCGTCAGCTTGCAGGGTTTCAGTCTCATCTCCTGAGATTCTGGACTCTGGATTCCTGAGACTGCACTCAAGCACCAACTCTGAACCACAACGTCAGCTGTTCAGCTGTGCTGAGCAGAACAGGACTGCTCTAAAGCCCCAACAACCCACAGCATGGAGTTGCCAACATTCTGCCTTCTTGGATCTTCAGGGCCTTCCCTGCATCCTCTTCAGTTACCAGACTCGGAAAACATCAACAGTAGACCATCTCGCAGAGTTTTAGTCTCATCTTCTGAGATTCTGTTCCCCTGGATTCCTGAGTATGCATTTGAGCACCAACTTACAAGCAAAACTTAAGATCTTTGGCTGCACTGAGTAGAGCACTACTGCTCCAAGTAGGTACCGTTGCCCCAACGCCCTGCAGCACGGAGCCACCAACTTTTGGCTGTTGTCTCCACTTAAAGTCTGCTCCCTGCATCCCTTTTCCTGTTTGGAGTTTCACTGCTTCTCTTGTTTTAACTGAACTGGGACCTTTCCTATCTCTGTCCCCTGCCTGGAACAATAGTCTTCCGTGGAGTTCTGTTCCCAGTCACCTGACCTGGGTTTTTGCACCATTTTGATTCCTCTCAATGTGCAGGCACACTGAGCCTGCCCTGGGCCTGAGAAACTTACAATGCAGAACTGCGCATGTGTAGCCCACTCCTGGTCTGTGCACGTGCGAAAGCTCTCAGGTCCGTCTGGAATTTAAGTTCCCAATCTCCAGGCTGTTAGTTTGTGGAATTCTCTTCCCCAGAAGCAATGGAGGCTTGTTATTGAATTTTTTTCAAGGTGGAGTTAAGCAGATTTTTGATAGACCATGTCAAGGGTTAGGAGGGAGGGAGAGATGGCAAAATGGAGTTGAGACCACGACCAGATCAGCCAAGATCTCGTTGAATGGCGGAGCAGGCTTGAAGGGTTAGATGGCCTACTGTAGCTTCTAAGTCCTATGTTCCTATGGAAATGTTATCCACCTCTTTCTGGACTGTGCCTTTGCAAAAAAAGGTCTGGAAAGAGATACAGTGGTTTTTGTTGAGATTCATATCAGGTCGCTTCATGATGCAGGTCTTTGTACTCTACGGGCAGTTTGCAGGGGCGCACACAGATGAACATCACCTGCAGCTGGAGGACCACCATGACGGTGAAAGGCGCACTTTGTTCTGCCCAAAACTTGCTGGTCTCCCGGTGCAAAGAGTTGTCCATGACAGAGTGTTACAGACTGGCACGTGCCAAGGTCCAAGACTACATGATGGGCACACTAAAGGTGCTGTAGAGTGCAATGGGGAAAGGCCACCATTTGAGACCTTTCAGCTATAGTGTACCAAGGGACTGGAAGCTGTGTTGAACCCCTCAGCCAAGTGCCTGAGATAGAATGTATATTGTAAATATCAAGTGTGTTGAAATTATATTGAGGCACCTCAGAGTGGGAACATACTGTATGGAGAAAAGTTGAATTCTATTGCACTTCTTCCTCTAATATTCTATTGAAATGATTTGGAGTGAACTTTGACAAATTTTATGAATAGAGTATATTTATGGAAAAGCATAATCCTGAACTGGGGCTTGAACCTTCTCAGATTTGAGCTGGTAATCTAAGGCATAACCATTCTGAAAACTGTGAAATTCAAGCTTTTGTTTTCTCCATTGCAACCACTTTGTATCATGGTGCAGCAATGATTTTTCAGGATGGTTGGAAGGAATTAATTATCTCTGAGCAAACTTGATGCTTCCAGAAGAAAGTTAATAAAGTTCATTGCAGTCGTAGTGAATGGGATTGTGTAATCATTGCAACTAAAATTCTTTGTTGCAATACTCAGGAATACATATAGTAAGATACTGAAACCATCATTGTGGCGAAGATACTGTTGGGACGAGTTTTGAAAGAGTTGTTTGTACTTCATGCATTGTATATGTAGACCAACAAAATAATTACTAAATTACAGTGAAATCACAATGGCTCAAACTCTAATGACAAAATTCCGGTCATGATGAAGTTGTCAACCATTTCCATTGGTAGAATAGCAAATCCCATAGAATGATGCCCATAATGAGCCGAAATTCTACACTGGTAACTTCAGATTAGCCGAATTTGTCACATGACTGCATCGGCCAGTCAGAACACGGGTAGACCACACGAGTGTGAAATCATGGAGCGCTGGGCAAGCCATCATTTGACATTGAGATCTCCCCGTGAAAGGACACGCAAAACCTGCTAGTATGGCCATACCTGTGAGAGTTAAAAATGCTGTCAATTGGAGACAAGTTGATACAGCAAGTGGAAAACTGGCATGAAACTGAAAGCGAACATCGCAAAGTGAGAATCTTGGGACAGTTTGACAAACGATATTCTCTCCAGGAAGAAATAGAATGAGAACAGCTGTCTATCCTGATGTTGAAGAAGCTCTGCTAAAGTAGTTTAAGGCAGCTCAAGCAGAGAACATTCCCAATACTAGTCCAATCTTCCAGGAAAGGGGAGTCACCCTGGCAAAGGGGCTGGGTCATATGGAGTTCACTACAGCGACGGATGGCTGGACCAATTCAAGACTAGGCACAGCACTGTCCTCCATGCAATAAGAGGTGGGGCTACAGCGGTTATGGCAGCAATGACCAATGATTGGCTCCAAAATGGTCTTGCCCATGTCTTGAACGAATATGCACAGACACATTTTTAACGCGGATGAAATTTGACTGTTTTACCATCTCTTGCCAGACCGCTCTTTGATTTCTAAAGGTGAAACGTGTAACGGCGGAAAGTGGAGCAAGGAACGTGTCCCTGCGATGGCCTTCTTCATTATGCATGGTACAGTGATTAGGAAACTCCAAGAAGCCACGCTGCTTCATGAATGTCAAGATGCTAGCCATGCAGTAAGAGTACAAAACTGCCTGGATGACCTCCATTTTTTTGAGGCATGGATCAACAAAATAAAGGGAAGATTGTTATCATTATGGACAGCTGCCCTGCGCACCCTGACATCATTGTCTTGAAGGACATCAAACTGATGTTCTTGCCTCCCAGAACCATGGCTAAGCTCCAGCCAATGAATCGGGGTGATTAGTAGCCTGAAAACCCACCACTGATGGTGGCCAATCTCTCCGGTTATTAAGGCCATCAGTAAGAAGCAGGACAAAAATAAAAATACCTGGAAAAACTCAGCAGGTCTGACAGCATCTGTGGAGAGGAACGCAGTTAACATTTCGAGTCCGTATGACTCTTCAACAGAACTAAGTAAAAATAGAAAGGTGAAATATAAGCTGGTTTAAGTGGGGGGTAGAGCTGGGACACCGCCCCCGCCCCTCCCAACCAGCTTATATTTCACCTCTTTTCTATTTTTACGTAGTTCTGTTGAAGAGTCATACGGACGTGGAATGTTGGAATGTTAACTGTGCTCCTCTCCGCAGATGCTGCCAGACCTGCTGAGTTTTTCCAGGTATTTTTGTTTTGAATTTCCAGCATGCGCAATAATTTGCTTTTAAGTAAGAAGCAGGAGTTCAATTCAGCTATTCAAGAGACCACATTCATGATGAAAAAGACATGGCAGATGGTGATGGAAGCACAATTGCCAACTGCTTCCACCACACTGGGTTCAATCAGGTTATTGCTGCACAGGACATCGAGAATGAGGAGGTGCAGGATGAGGCCAACAAACCTGATGACTAGGCACTTTTCGCTCGCTTGTAGAAGGCCAGCATGGAAATTCCAGCAGAGCTGAACATGGAAACTTAGCCGGAGTTGGATGATGCCATTTGATGCATGATGGAACTGACACATCATGCCTTCGTAGATGCAGTTTGTTTTTCAACCGAGGTGCCCAGAGAGCACGATGAATGCTTGTATGCCCGTTTCCATTGCTGATACCGCAAAGACTGCAGAGATTCTCTGGGATTTTGGACTGCTGCAGGAAAACACTCAAAACATGTTTGACTGCATTGAGGACATGGTGGATTGTATCATGTACGTCCAAAAACAGCATGCTAAGCAGAAAAACATGACTGAGTTTTTCTGGAGCTAGCTCCCAGCCTTTTTAAATGCAAAACTCTGGCCTTTTGCAAGGTCAGGTCATTGTAAGGGGATGAACAAATTGAATAAGACTTTTTCACTGCTTTACTGTGTTTTCATTTGGCACTTGAATCTGTTGTTTTTGACATAGATCGTGTTTGTACACACATTGGATTGCATAGAGATGCATCCATGTGGGAATGTGGCCTTGGCTGTCACGAAGCTCCACTTGAGAGGAATTCTCAGGCTGATTCCCTGGGATTTTACTCATTGAGATTTTGCTGTACTCCCAACACTAAATAGGATCAGCAGTTTTCAATCCAAATTACTTACGTTTAGGCTTTGGCACACGGCTTTTAGCCTACCCTTTGCATGTCAAGGAGGTGAGGAATTTTCTGAGGTGATCCATCCTGCCTTGGACAAGAATATTTTGGTGAAGTTTCTTATATTCGATTTAAACAGGAATATCACTCATTTCTGCACTTCTGGCAGCTTGAAAAGCAGTATCAAATTTCTATGTCCAAGGTGACCATCCACTCCGTTCACTTGGGGATTGATCTTCGTAAACAATGATTCACAAGATGCTTCATGGTTTGGGTAGCCTCTTCACAGTTGCGCATCCAGCTTTCGTACATTTTCCATTTGTGTAGCTGGTGGTTGCCTAATGCATGTGAAATTCTGATGTGGTTTTCTATGATCCATAGTTGATGTGTCAAAGTGAAACTGGGTGTTTGGCCCAGCAAGGTCCATGATCAGGTCCTGACCTGACCCAATTAGTTTCCTACTATTGTTGTCATTTACTTTCAGGTGAGAGTTCTGAAGTTATGGCCATGAAGCAGAGGGGAGTTCCTATCTTAAGGCAGCATCTTAGGAGCTGCCGGAGGCCTTCATTAGGACCAGTTGTATTCTCCTGATTGCTGGTTCTCTTCTGAGGGGTGGTATGAAGATATCGTCAAGGGTGTGGAATCAAAATGTTGATGTTGCTTTCAGCACCGTGATGGTGATTGAGTGGTTTTTGTTGCACTTCAGCAAAGCTGGTCAGTGGACTTCTTGCCCATGTTGGTGTGCAGTATTCAGCTGCTGGGGAAATGGGCCTTTTGCCATCCCTCAGGTGTGGGAAGTGCTGTGCAGCTAGTCCCACTAATTTGTGGGGTAAGTTGGTCTTATCGTTATGATATGGCAGGTGATATTTGCCAGGTTGACCAAACCCACAAGGGAAACTTGGCCGCACTTACAAATTGCAAAACCATTGTGAATTTATTACACGAAGGTTTGTGCATTGAACTCCGAAGTAATGAGTCCGCTAACATCTTTAGAGTTTTAAAAAAATAAATTAAAACATTTATTAGCAAAAGAAAAGAATTAAAACACATAAACAAGATTATAGTTGCACCATTACTTAATATTATAACAAATTCCTAATTACCCTGACTCTCAACTACACACCCCTTTTAAGGTAACAGCCTAAAATAGATTGTAAATGTAGAGAGGCAATCCAGCAAGGTTACCACAGCACCCACTCAACAGTGGAATCCCGAAGGCTTTTTAACACAATTTTGGTTTCTGGAACAGCAGGCTTCTGCAAAGTGGCTATGGACTGTTTCCCCAGGTCAGTTTCACATGATGTATCTTTTAGATCTTACATGGCCACACCCTGATACAACCTTCCATCATTCTTTAAACATATTTCTTCCTATTTGATCTGTTCTCAGTATTCCCAAATGTCTTTGGAATTTACTTTTCCCACACTATCAAAATCTTTCATGTTGTCAATATAGCCTTTTTTGGGAAAAATAAACGTAATAGCCTTGACCTATTTATGCTGTCAGTTGTAAAACTTTATCATGTTTTTTTGAAAACCATACCGCCTCCCCTTATCTTTAAAATGCCCCTAATCTTCTGAGACTTTTTACCCTAGCTCACTCATCTGCATTTCAAATACCCTTATTACACCTAACTCTTTTGATAAGTTCAACCTTGCAGTCCATCCAACTCTAATTTAATTACAATTGTATTGAAACACCTCAAGAATGCAACAAGATCTATGTAGATAACTTTAATTGCACTGTCTGTAATGTTCATTGATTGTATTGAAGCACATCCTGATCTTTATGGAAAACTTGAATATGATTGCATTTTTGTGATGGTCATTTTGAAATGTTTGTAATGTTCTTTCAGATATTTTATGAATAAACTATATTTTTCCAAAAAGAAAATAATTAAATCATCCACCCACAGAACCGTGCGCACACAAACACTACTTTTCAATACCCCACAATAATATTATGAAAAATATGGTGGTTTCGTGATAGTATTTGTCTTGGCTGTAGTTTTTGTTGCATGTTGATGGCCTGTGAGACTGTTATCTGCAGTCACTGCAAGGGCATCTTTGGCCCTGTATCCAGTACCACAGGAGTGATCACTCGCGCCTCTCTGCATGCCAGTTGCTCAAAAGAAATGCACCGACAATCATTTTCTGACAGTCACAACAACAGCAGCAATTTGCACTTACTGTGTTAAAGGCGCAACACTTAAAACTTCCCAAGCATTTCACTGGAGCATTATTGAACAGCATTTGGCACTGAGCCACGTAAGGAAATATTAGGGCAGGTGATCAAAAGCTTGGACGAAGAGGTAGATTTTAAAGAGCATTGTAAAGGAAGAGAGAGAGGTTGAGGGAGAGAATTAAAGAACCTAGGCCCAAGTAGCTGAAGGAGCAGCTGCCATTATTAGTGTGACTAAAATCGGATGCTTAAGAGGCCAGTGCTGGACGAGGAACAGAGGCCTCAGGGTTGTAGGGCTGGGGACTACAGAGTTGGCAACAGATGATACCATGGAGGGATTTGAAAACATGAATGAGAATTTTAAAAATTGAAACTTTGCTTTACCAGAAGCTGATGTAGGTCAGCGAATGCAGGGGTGGTGGATGAACGGGGCATGGTATGGTTTAGAGGACAGGCAGCAGAGATTTGGATGAGCTTAAGGCTCGAAGTATTTTCAAGTTTTCTGCAAGCATATGTTCTGCTTGGGCCTGTGTTTTGTTTTTGGATGAGCAGCACAAGGCTTTCCACATATCCAGTTTTCCTCGCAAGAATAATGTGTGAATTAAAGATTCACTTTAGTATAATCTGGAATTCTTTTATTTTGGTTATCTAAAATGGTGGTCACCAATATGTGAATCCGTTAAAAGAATATCCACTTAGGAAATTAGCTGATCTGTCTGGTATTCTTATTTAATATTTGCCACATCTATAAATGAACTGCTTCAGAAAATTGCATTATGTTTGTGTGAATCTCTTTTAAGTTGTTAATGCAAACCAAAATGTGATCTACTTGATTGGTAGCATTTTGAAACAGCTAGTATCTTGATTTTTCCATGCATTATGAGAAGAGTTTGACCTTCAAATATGCTTCCTTGGATTTCAAAGAGAAAACCAGGATATCATTGGATTCCAGACATTGGGTCACCACCTTTCTGCTTTACATGGCTTATTCTGGGCTTTGTGGAATCATTTGGCCCAGATCTTCCAGTTTCCAATTGGTTGGAGCCTGGACATAACCCAGAAGATACGCTATGGGACCCCTTGGAAGTCCCAATGCAGGGACTCCAAAGGAATTGCATGGGAAGTTTCAATTTTCTATGGGAAATTCCCCTGCACCCTTTCAAAAAAGTTTCCGACTCTGAGCTAAGGACACCAACAGGAAAAAAATCACAGTCGACTCATGGGTAAGCATGCAACTGATGATCCCCTGCACCCTATGACTCTTCAACATGCACCCCCCCCCCCCCCCCCGGACCCTGTGATTTCCTCTTGACCTGATCTCGCCATCCTGCCACCTACTCTGCTGGAACCCTAGCCACTTAGCTTACTCACATTCATTTGCAAACACACTGGAAAGTTATTTAAATGTCCCAAAGCTTTCAGTGTGCTAGCGATTCAAGACTTATAAAATATGGCAACTCATGCCATGAAAATAGGGCATGGTGTGGCTTTCCCTGACAATCCTGCCCTATGAAGAAGGTCTGCAAGAAAAGTGTACACTGTTTTTTGAAGAGACCCAGTTCAAAAGTCTGGGCCAGAAATATGGGGCTCCATCTTAGTGCAAAAATAAATTGGCAATTGAATTGCCACTCCGCTCCTTTCTAAAGAAAATTCAGCCCATTATTTACATTATGGTTTTAGATTTAGTTGGAAGCTGCTGAAAAGAGCTAATATTTTGGAATCCCATTGTCTTTACTGCTGGATACTTGTGTTTTTTGTGCTTTTGTCCAAATTATCTTCTTTGTAGGTAAATTTTTAACCATCAAACAGTTAAGGCGAAAACTATTTTCAAAGCAGACAGGAGAGAGAGCGAGCATGATGGACAGTCATGGTCATTGATGCTAAATTTCTCAAAGTCTGGCACACTATCCCATTCTCAAGTACAAGGGTGGAAGCCAGTGTATAAGGATCTCACATATGGAGACAACGCCTTTGGTGTCAAGACAAGTGTAATATTCTGACAGCTCAAAGTGTAACAGAAGGCTTCTGTTGCAACAGTATCATTGCTTTGTTTAATTATAGACAGATATTGCTAACTGCAAGCATTGCTACCACATTGATTGTCCCAGCTGTTTAATTCTCATCCCTTTGTCACATCTGGCTGGCAATATCGAGAGAAGAAATCTTTTGTGGAATGTTTTGCATCCCCAGTTATCTCACCTGACCATGAATAAAATAATCCACGCCTCTCAAGGACCCGCTTAGTAGAATTCAAAATGTAATGAATCTGTCATTACTGAGCTGCTATTTTGATAACTGATGTACTTTTGGCTGGGATTTATCAGGATTGTATTAAGACTACTCAGTTAATTGGCTATTACAAAGAACATCCTGCAAACCAACTATAAAATGTGTGGTATATGTTTCTTCTGAATTGGCGGGAGGGAATGTTGTTCAGTGCTATTGTTTATTTTTAGAAGGAATATTTGTTCCAATGGATTGTTGAAGATGGCTGCCTCTAGAATGTCTTTTATGCTTGTTACAGATTGAGACACAAATGTTTATAGCTATGATTTTATTTCATTAGTCTATGGAAATCTGGCTTGGAACAGCTATTATCTTTACCTTTTTAACATAACTGGTTTTGATATTCTTTTGCTCAGCCCAACTTGTGATGTCATAGCATATTCAAACATACAGCGCAGAAGATGGCCATTCAGTGCATTGTGTCTGGGCCAGCTCTTGGAAGAGCTATCTAATTATTCCTGCTCCCCTGTTTCTTTTCTCCATAGCCTTGAAAATTTCTCCTTTTCAGTTCAGTGTCTAATTGTCTTGGAAAATTATGATTGAATCTGTTTCTAAGTCTGTTCTGATCTAATTGTAGCTGTTTTATCATTGATGGTTGGTTGCCTTTGTGTGGATTTGGGGAAGTATGTACAGCATTAAAGAAAAATACTGATTGTGTAACAACATTTTAGATTTGTTATATGGGACTAATTTAATCTGGCATTTTGGGTAATGGCACAGGGTGCTGGAAAAGACTCCAGATGCTGATTAGAAGTGAGTACCCTGCCTGGAACATGCACGCGTGTAGTCATCAGTTGTGTGCAGGATTGGGCTTCGGCTCTACTGGCTCTGTTAGAATGACATGTTGATGCTCGCAACAGAGGCCCATTTATGAAGGAAAGCCTCTGTGTTGGTTACTGTGGGGTTGCAAGCACCTCTTGAACTGTACCCTTGCACATCATGATGTGTCACATAGTAGAGTGAAGAAAGGAGCAGGGAAAGAGGAAAAGGGTTAATTTCTGGATGATTCTACCCCTGACCGTGCTATTTGATTTGATTGCAAAGACAATATGTGTACTATACTGCAGAAAATAGATTTTTACTGTCAACTACTGACGTTTATTCTAATAGGACAAAGAATTGAATTTCCAAGAATGTAACAGAGTATGGGGCAAACATTTCCATGATTTAGGCATCCGAGGGCACTGTTTAATAAACCTTAAAGTCCAATGTATATGGTAAAAAGAGTGTTTAGACCTGTTGAGATGGCATTTACAGAGATTGGCCTGTGAATTGCATGTTTAAATAAAATGTTCTAACTGAACAGTTTAAAGAAATTTGTTGAATTGAGTCAGCAGATGCTTGCCTTGCTAGTGCCTCTAGTCCAGGTCCCTATCCAAGCACAATTGGACATTGCTGCCATTTTGTGTAACTTATAAACCGGTGCCTTGATTAAGGGAATAGTTTTGTTGTGAGGGGGAAAGGAATGTAGGGATGTGTTTGGGTGAGATGAAGTAGGGTGGGAGAAAACTGGTGTGCAGCGTAAACTGATCAAATGGCCTGTTTCCAAACTGTAAAATTCCATGTAAATATTGACAATGAAACTAAAGTCACAACCTCAACCAATATAAGTTGAGCCTTCATCGAAATGTCGCATTTGTTGCCATGGCATATCCAGTGATTACAAGTGGAGAACATAGTTTTAGTTGACTAGGTAAAAAACTTAGTGAAATCTTATGCTAAAAGCACTACCCACAGGAGTCCAGGCAGAACTCTAGTTAGAATCCTTTTTAATAGAGACTGGTTTAATTATCCTTCCCTGCTGCACTTCAAGCGGCCTGCATAGTTAGTTGAACAGAATATGAAAATTTCTGTTGGAGTTAGTCGCTCTTATTGACATTCTGTGCTTGTGCAATGTGGCTGCAGACTTTCATGTTATCTGCAAAGTTGCCATGGATCTGGCCCAAATTCCGAACCATTGGTGCCTTTGTCTAAACTTGGGAACTGGAATGTGTGTAGCTGTTGAGTTTTGGTAGTGATCGGCAGTGATACTGATGTGCTTTTGGTTCTCAAGAAGACAGCAGTGTAGTCGGGTTTTCTTTTTTTATTTCGGTGATGTAGAAAAACAATGTACTTTGTTAGGGCTCAGCAGTTGGAAAAAAGCGAGTTGTGTATCCAAGTTGGTGTTTGGCCAAATGTGCCAGGATCACATCTGACACACAATCTGTAAAATGGACTTTTAATCAAAAGCACGACAGGTTGAGTATCCTTTTATCTGTATCTGTAAATCTGAAAACCAAAGACTGCACTTTTTTGAACCTCATCGACCTTCAGCGCGGGAAGTCATCTTGTTTGGCTGCACTGTTTACCTTGCGATTTTTGTGGTGAACATGTCAAAAAGAAACAGATTACAGGTATCTTCTTTATTATTCAGTTACACATTTTTCTTTTCTAGCCATTTTATTTACTTTAGACTATAAATAGCCTATCACCGAATCTTTACAGTGTGGAAGGAAGCCATTTGGCCCATCAAGTCTGCACTGGCTCTCTGAAAGAGCATTCTACCTAGTCCCGCTCACCTGCCTTATCCTTGTAACCTTGCACATTCTTTATTTTCAGGTATCAGTCAATTTCCTTTTGAATATCTTGATCGATCCTGCCTCCATCACTGTCTGAGGAAGTTCCTTCCAAACTCCAGTTACCCTCTGGGTGAAAACATGTTTCCTCACATCGTTATTACTCCTTTTTGCCAATTATTTTGAATCTGTGCTCCCTAGTTCTTGATCCTCTCTTGAGTGGGAACGGTTTCTCACGATTTACCCTGTCCCTCATGCTCATGAATACCTCTATCAAGTCTCTTCTCAACCTTCTTTTCTCCAAGGAAAACGGTTCCAACCTCTCCAATCTATCCTCAAAGCCAGCAAAATAATCTGAAATCCAAAATGCAATCAACCCCGAGGGTTTCGGATAAAGGACACTCGAGCTGTAGTGCATAAGCAAAACATTTCTGCCACAGATCTCAAATGTTTTTTTAGGACACCCTGGTTGTAGCCTACATTTAGATTGGTTTGTAATTGTACTTTTGCTTTTGGGAAAATAATACTTGTGATGAACTCGTAGAATCATTTGACTAGACTACATGTTCTAAAATCCAATTTTAGAAGCCTCTATTGTTTCTGATGGGATTTTGGAAACTTAGTCCCTCTTCAAATATTGGCACCCCATTCGGCTTGTGATTTCCACCTTTTCTGAATCAGTCTTTTTGCTATTACTCTTCTATTTCAGTTCTTTATGTTGTTGATTGGCAAGTTGAGTTCTTTGGTAGGAAATGTTTTGTGGTAGATGGTTTTCTTAACATAGGGGGCACCAGTATTTTGTAGAAGTGTAAACTATAGTGAAAACTGTTTTGAGCAGGGGGCAGAGTGGGGGCATGGAAATGTGGAGAGTGCCCAACCTTGTCTATACAGGTGCCCCTAACATTTTCTTAATGACATGTGAGCAATGTGAAAAGCAGCACTCTTTGCTACTTTCTTTTCACTTAGTTCTGGGTTTTTAGTTGGTGTAGAGCCACTAAAGAAATAATTTACTGTTCTGCAACTTCAGTTCAAAGTTTGCAGCGATCTGTCAGTTTTGATATTTCTGTACAAATTGCTGCATTCCTGTATGGAAACGTGTATTTAATTTGGGGTGTCTGCAGCAGGGATTTTCATTGAGACTTTAATACTGGCACTCCTACGGGCAGAAGATTGGCAATGCAGCCTTTCAATTTACTGCACGCATCTGAGACTAGTATGTTGATTGTGTTCTACAGATGTGAGAAGTATTCCTCCACTTTCATCTACCCAGACAGATTTGGTTCATGTAGGCTAAAGCAATAAACAAAAACATTACATACTGAAATGGAAATTTGTCACAAGCAGTTTTGTATAAAAGGTCAGTTTCTAACATTTTTACGGTTGTCTAAATTAAATGAATGGCATTGGCTGGCATGTACATTGTTTGAACTTTGTTATGCTGCAGATTGATATGGATTCTAGAAAGCTGCTTCTGGCTTGATCTACACATGCACAGACCAAAGGTCATATCTACTGATGTCTGTGTTCAAATTTCAGAATGTGACCTGTTCATTTTCTCTCCTGTTTCCTGATGCCGCATATATATTGGTGTTAAACCCTGGTTTTTGGGAAGAAGACTGATGTACTGTCATTGGTTAAGATAACATGGTGTCGTTTGAGCTGCTCGTTTATAGTCATTCTTTTTGACAGTCTCTGCTTTGGAGAAGCCATTTTATTTTATTGCTCCATATTTATACATAAGTCAGAATTTCATTTCATTTCTCAATCTCATCAAAACTTGTGAAACAATTTGTATTTTTCTGAAAATCTACCTGTGAAAAAGTAGTTCCCTGAGAGATTTTCTAGGTTTTGCTGCATAACAGTAGTTCTGTGTTTCATACAAGAAGGCAGTGGAATTTTTCAGTCTACTCGGTAGAATCATCATGAGTCCTATGTGCTGACTGGCCAGTGACTGTGGAGACTGTGTTTTAAATTGGAAGGTGCCGTGAGTTTGGCAGCTGAATCAGCTTTCTTGGGGTGAACAAATAAACACAAGTTATTAGCAGAAATCCAATTTATCAGTGTCTCATTTCATTGGCGGAGGTTTAACTAAATAATCTTTCAGCCTGAGCCTCTCAAATTTCGTAAATGCATTACTGTCCTCTGAATTATGTATATATCACACATACCTCAACAAGTTTAATTTCTTCAACAATTTAGTTAAAATTGAACGAGTTCAACCATAGGAACTGGGGAAAGTAGCAGGGCACTTTACAGTCCAAGTATCCAGATGTTTTTACACACAATCCATCAAAAGTTTAATATTTTGAAATTCAACCTCAAAACTAAAGGCACAGGAATGGCCCACAAATATGTACATTGCTTACAGGCACCACTGTTACAGATGTCAGTGGTAGTTCCAAAGATTCTAGCAGTTGTTACAAAATATTAGAGTATTTACAACACAGGCCATTCAACCCAACACGATGCTAGCGTTTATACTCTATGCAAGTTGTTTGCTATTCTTCAAATTCTTTCTCCCTCATTTACTTAACTAGCATTTTCCTTAAACGCATCTATGCTGTTCTCCTCAGCCGTTCCATGTGGTAGTGAGTTCCACATTCTCACCACTCTTTTTTGGGTAAAGAATTTTCCCCTGAGTTTTTTCATTAGCGATTATCTTCATGGCCCAGAGTTGTTCCGAGTTATGTAATTGCTAATATATAGGAGATGAAGGGATAAACCTATGCATTCTTGCTTTTTCAGGCCTTGGTATCTACTTTAGGAAATGCCAAGAGGGATTTGCATAAGCCTTTACAGCACAGAAGCAGGCTTGTCATTCCAGCAGGTCTGTGTCGTTCTTCTCCACATGAGCCTCTTCCCACAATGACAGTGTGATCCAGCTCTAAACCTGCCATTCTGTGAGGCTCTGTAGAGTGCCTGGTATTGTCATTGCACCAGTATGACAAAATGAAGCTGATCCACATCCAGGAAATTTTAGACATGTACATTTCTCCCCTAGTGCAGGCTGCCTTCAATATTGATGGGGAAGTTAAGCATATACTGTTGACTTTCTATTACTGACATTGCCATTTAATCTGTTATTGGTTTTGGGCAACATTTTCATGTTCAAATATTATGTTGAATTATCTCAGTTAACCCATTCTTTGGGTTAAGATTAAGGTTGCATGCTGATTTCTCAGTTCCTTAATGTCATTGACCAAATGTAACATGCCTCTGGTTGCTTTATATTAGCATTTGGTGCTGAAAGTTGGATTTTAGGATCCACACACATTGGGTTGAATTTTATTTGTCCCTGGGGAACAGATTGGGAGGTGGGGAAGGGGCAGGGTCCTAAAAATCAGGAGATGATTTGCTGGACTGAAACCCTGGTTTTGTACCCTAACAGCAGCAGGAAAGGTCCAAGATGGCATTGATGCTGCGACATGGTGGAAAGGCAATTGAGCTGGTTGAACAGGCACTTCAGATTAATTTGCATGAAACTGTCAGTGATTTTATGCAGGGTTTTAGATTTAATGAGTGACTCACAGGGATCACGGGGCGGCAGACCCCTGACCCGGTTTAAAGTTGGTGACACCGAGACGAGGCATCTGGAAGTTGGCCATTGTGAGATTGAGAGTTGCTTTGATTTGTCTTTGACCCTTGGTGGAGAGGGGAGAGGAGGCCATTGCTGGACAGTGGAGGTAGGCCTTGACAAGTGGGAGCTTGGTCTGCTGGTGGGCTCTCAGTGAACAGTGGGAGCTGGTTGTAGTAGGGAGCTTTCAGAAAGGGGCATTGCTATGGCTCAAAGGGGAGTAACAAGGGCAGGGTCCTTGGGAAGGTTGACCCCAAGGGCTGTGCACAAGAGAGGGAGACACCAGTGGCCATGGGGCTCTCACGTTATCTTCCTGGTCCCCCATGTGGATATGAGGAGTGGTGCAGAGGGAGGGAGAACCAGATGCTGGAGGCACCACTGCAGCAGCAGCAACTAGAGAGCCAGTCTCTGGCTGGGCAAGGTGGAGGTGGATGCACAGGGGACTTGCAGTCGTGCCAAGAAAAGCCAAATTGCATTCCAGAGTGAGCCGAACTCTCCTAAGCTACCTGCAGGTATCCGAGTGACAGTGTCAACAAAGACAGCATCTGTCAAGGAAAATCTTCACTGACTTATGCGACGTGCTGCAGGATAAGCTATAACCTGGTTCCTGGTGGACACCTGATGCCCGTGGCCTGAAGATAACCATGGCACTGATATTTTATACATCCGACTCATTTTCTGGGGATCTATGGGAACATGTGTGGCTTCTTCAATCAGAAGCTCATTATTACATCAATAAGGTAACCAATGCTTTGTTCGAGAGGACCGGCAACCCTGTTCTATTGGACCAACCCTTAAAGCCATGCAGAGAAGCCCATTGATTTCGGGGCCATCACTGGATGCCCTGAGGTGCAAGGTGTCATCACTTTGCAGGCTTGTGACCATCATCGCTTCCACAGACCAGCCAGGAGCCTATATGAACAGGAAAGGATGACAGTTCCATCAAGGTTCAAGTGGTCTGCAACCACCGAAAGTGCATCCTGAAACCTTCCAGTTTCCTGTGAGCATTCACGACGTCTACATATTTTGACAGTCCAAGGTGCCACAGCTGTTCAGGGAGGGAGTTCCATGATTTTGACTCATGATTTTGACTCAGTGACAGTGAAGGAGCGGAGATATGTTTCCAAGCCAGGCTGGTATGTGGCTTGGAGGGGAACTTGTAGCTGGGCGGTGATCCCATGTGTACTGCTCTTGTCCTTCTCTTGGATTTGGAAGGTACTGTCTACGGAGCTGTGGTGAGTTCCCGGAGTGCATCTTGTAAATAAATGGTGTACACTGCTGCCACTGTGCGTTGGTGGTGGAGGGAATGAATGTTTGTGGTTGGGGTGCCATTCAAGTGGACTGCTTTGTCCAGCATGGTGTTGAGGCTCTTGAGTGTTGTTGGAGCTGGACTTATCCAGGTAAGTGGGGAGTATTCCATCACACTCCTGGCTTGTGCGGTGTAGATGGTGGACAAGCTTTGGGGAGTCAGGAGGTGAGTTACTCGCTGCAGAATTCCCAGTCTCAGATCTGCTCCTTAGCTACAGTATTTATATGGCTAGTCCAGCTGCTGGTCAGTGGTTACACCTGGGATGTTGTTAGTGGGAGATTCAGATGGTAAGGCCGTTGAATTTCAAGAGGTGATGGTTAGATTCTCCCTTGTTGGAGACGTTCATTGCCTGGCATTTGTGTGGTGCAAATGTTACTTGCCATTTGTCAACCCAAGCTGGGATGTTGCCCAGGTCTTGCTCGTTGGGACATGGTGGACATATGAGTCCTGCCTCCTCACTCTCTCTTGGGTTGCCACCCCAGTCTCACCATCCACAATTACATTGCCTCCCTGTGATTCAGCCTGGTCCAGGAGAACGGTATGTAGGAATCACCCTGGCAGAATGGAGGAGGTAATTTGACCTGTTTGGAGTGACCTCATGGCTGCTGGTCTTGGCTTCCGTCTCTGTCCAGCTTCCTTGGTGAGGCAGGAGGGTTTCTTCTTGCTTTCCCTTGGGAAGGGAAGTTTCTGCATTTCCCTTGCAGCTTGGAGATCCTGTAGGGAAGGCATTACTAAACTGTGGGACTACCTGGTACCTTCCCTCTTGCATGTCATCCCCCCCCGGCTGGCTGTCTCCTTAACACACTCTAGTTGAGCTGGTGTCCCCCTATTGTATTCGACACTGGTCTTCCTCTGGGGTACCTGCAATGTGCATTGATCAGTCTTCAGCTCGGAGAGGTCCACCATTGAGAGAGTCCTCTTTGGAGTACTGCTGTGCTATCCTTACTGTGCAAGAATGCAAACTGATGTACTCAGCTTTCATTTGAGTTTTATTGTATAGAATACGTGTATTAAACACGGGATCTTTTACTTCCATTGTGCTGAATACCGTAAACCAAAGTATTCACTTGAAGTTGTGTTGTTTCAAATGCTTAAATTGAATGCCATCTTTAATAAGATAATTCTGCACTTGAGTACTCTGGAATCTTGTTTATTTGCTATTAATCATATGTTAGGGCAAATAATTTAGGCATTGCATGGTTGGCATTCGATAATCTGTGTTTGTCTTTGAAGCAGCTTTCACGTTGGCTCCAGATGTTTCACGATAGTACGGCATTATGTACACAAATGTCATTTCATGCAACCAAGCCAAATTTTTTGTTATGTTTGTATTGAATGAAATGTTTGTGTCCCGGCTTTGAAAGTAGTATATATCTATTACAGTTCAGATATTTTGTTTTCAAGGTTGAGAGCCTAAAATCCGTGTGAGCAGGTTTTTTGAGAATGTTTGTTTGTGAGTCCTTTGCTAAATCTTTTGAAGCATTATTTGTAAGCTATGGGTTGATTCTGATCCAATTGAGGAAGCATGTAATCATAATCAGATTTGAAGACAAAAATTTGCAACACCTCCATTTGTGTAGCACATTACTATGAAGATATCCTAAGATGATTTACCAGAAATTTGAGGACATGACACTAAGCAATGGGAAAGCAGTTTGGAGCAGTTATTAAATACCATTTTTGAATGACTTCAATAAATACATTAGATTCATTTATGACTTTGGGAACAAAAGCCACATATCCAAATTTGCTGATGACATTTTAAGCTGTGTAGACGGAAGTGTAACATTACAAAGAGATATTGGTAAGTTAAGGGAATGGGCAAAACTGCGAGAAATGAATTTCAACAATCGGTGAATGTGAGTTCCTCCATTTCGGACATAGAAAGTAACCATGTTCTATCGCTTTTATATTGTGAAAAGCTGGAGGGCCAAAGCGACTTGAGTCCAGGCACATAGATCATTACAATGTCATGAACAGGTACAGAAAATAATCGTAAAGGTGAATGGAATGCTGGCTTTTATATCGACAGAAATAGAATGCAAGCTGGAAGATGTCATGCTTCAGCTCTACGAAGCCCTGGTTGGACCACACCTTAGGATATATTGACCTTGGAATGGAGTGTAGGTTTACCAGAATGACACTTGACCTCCAAGGGTTAAGTTACAAAGAAAGATGACGGCTATATTCCCTGGAATTTAGAAGATTAAAAGGCGATTTGGTTGGAGTTTACAAGATATCAAAGGGAGCACATTGGTAGAAAGCAACTTTTTCTACTGGAAAGGGAGGCTAGGACTCGGTGGGGGGGTCATAGCCTAAAAATTAGAGCCAGACCTTTCATGAGTGAAATTTGGAAAACATTTGTATAATCAGGTTATTGGATGAGTGTAATTTACAAAGGCGGTGTTTGGAAAGCTAGCAAGGAGACCATTGGTGTAAATGAATCTAAAGGTGATGGAAAAACTGGATTTTGGGGTCTTCGTGATTTTTTTTTTTGTTAACAATTCATTCGTGGTATGTGAGCATCACTGGCAGGTCAGAACTTATTGCTCCTACTTAATTTCCCTGAGAAGGTGGTTGTGTGATGTAGGTACAACCCTGCAGCAGTTCGTGTGGTCTAGGTACAAAGATCGTGCAGTTATGGCGAAATTGGAGGTATAAAACTCAACTCTGTTGAGCCAGATACCACAGTTGTGAACGTTTTCACAGAATCCTTACAGCGCAAAAGGCGGCCATTTGGCCCATTTGAGTCTGCTTTGGCTCTTTGAAGGAGTGTTCTACCCTCGTCCCACTCACTTGCCTTATCCCTTAACCTAACACATTATTTCTTTTCAGATAGCAGTTCGATTCCCATTTGAATACCTTGATTGAACCTGCCTCCACTACCCTCTCAGGAAGTTTGTTCCAGACTCCAACAATCCTATGGTTGAAAAAAATTTTCCTCTTATCCCTTTACTCTTTTTTTGCCAATTATTTTGAATCTGTGCCCTCTAGTTCTTGACACTGTCTTGAGTGGGAACAGTTTCTCACTATTTACCCTATTTGTAGCTCCCAGGATCTTAAATACCTCTTGTCAAGTCTCCTCTCCGCCACCTTTTCTCTAAGGAAAGCAGTCCCAACCTCTCCGATTTATCCTCATAGCGGCAGTTCTTTATCCCTGGAATCATTATTGTGAATCTCCTCTGTACTCTCTCCAATGCCTTTATATCTTTTAAGCATGAAGTTCAGAACTGGATGCAGTACTCTAGATGAGGCCTTAGTAGTGTCTTATGCAGGTTCATCATGACCTCCTCCTTATTCTTGATCAATACCTGATTAATAAAGTCTAAGATACTATATGCTTTATTAACTGCTCTTTTGACATGCCCTGCCATCTTCAATGACAATAGCATATACACTGAGGTCCCTCTGTTCCTGCACCTCCTTTAGAGACTCTACCTTTATTTTATACTGTTTCTCCATAATCTTCCTGCCAAAATGAATCTCCTCACACTTCTCTGCATTGAATCTCATCTGTCACTTCTCTGCCCAATCCACCAACATATTTCTGTCCTTTTTGAAGTTCAAGATTGCCCTCATCACAGGTGACAATGTTTCCAATCTTCGTATCATCTGCAAATTTTGAAATCCATGCCCTGAACACCACAGTCTAGGTCATTAATATGTCAGGAAGAGCAAAAGTCCCAACACTGACTCTTGGGGAACTCCACTACAGGCCTTTCTCCAATCTGAAAAACATCCATTAATCACTACTGTTTGTTTCCTGTCACTCAGTCAATTTCTTATACAAATGCTTACTTTCCCTCTATTACATGAGCTAGAATTTTGCTCACAAGTCTGTTGTGTGGCACTGTATCAAATGCTTTTTGAAGAACCATATGCACCACATCAACAGCTTTTCCCTTATCTACCTTCTCTGTTCCCTCCTCAAAAAAAACTATTCCAAGTTAGTTAAACATTTTTTCCTTAATGATTCCATGCTGGCTTTCCTTAGTTATCCTGCATCTGTCTTAGTTACTATTGATTTTGTCCCGAACTTTGGTTTCCAGAAGTTTCCCTACCACTGAAGTCAAACTGACTGGTGTGTAGTTACTGGATTTATCCTTACACCCTTGTTCAAAAAAAGGGGTGCAACATTCGCAATTCTCCAGTCCCCTGGCACCACCCTTGTGTCTAAGGAAGATGAAGATTATCACAAGTGCCCCTGCAATTTCCATTCTCATTTACCTCAGTACCCTTGGATGCATCTCATCAGGTTCTGGGACCTTATCAATTTTAAGTAAAAATAGCCTTTCTTCCTCCTCCTCAATTGTAAATTCTTTTGGTGTACCAGTTACCTCCTCTATTACCTCTGCCGTGTAGCATCTTTCTTTGAAAAGACAGATGCAAAGTACTTATTTAATACCTCTGCTATTTTCCCTGCTTTCATGTGCAAGTCCCCCTTTTTTTAAATCCCTAATCGGCCCTACTTTTACCATCTTTGAGGAAGTAATATATTCTGTGTGTAGAGGAGAACTGGTGGATGCATGTACTTAGGTTTCCAGAAGGCATTTGATGAAGTGCCAATTCAAAGGTTATTGCAGAAAATAAAAGCTCATGGTATAGTCGGTAACATATTGGCTTGGATAGAAGATTGGCTAGCTAACAGGAAGCAGAGAATAGGCATAAATGGGTCTTTTTCAGTTTGGCAAGATGTAACCAGTGGCATGCCACAGGAATCAATGCTGGGACCTCAACTGTTTACAATTCATATAAATGACTTGGATGAAAGGATGGTTGTGAAATTTACTGATGACACAAAGATAGGTAGGAAAGTAAGTTGTGAAGAGGACAGAAGGCTACAAACAGATATAGATAAGCTAAGTGAGCAGGCAAAGAACTGGCAGTTGGAGTATAATGTGGAATTGTCCACTTTGGCAGGAAGAATGAAAGAGAAGCATATTATCTAAATGTTGAGAAATTGCAGAGCTTTGAGGTGCAGAGGGACCTGGGTGTCCTAGTGCATAAATTGCAAGAAGCTAGTATGCAAGTACAGCAAGTAATTAGGAAAGCTAATAGAACGTTATTGTTTTTTGCTATTGTTTTGGGGAATTGAATACAAAAGTAGGGAGGTTATGCTTCACAGAAACAGAAAATACTGGAAAAACTCAGCAGGCCTAACGGCATCTGTAACGTTTCGAGTCCATATGTCGCTGCTTCAGAGCTCTGAAGAAGAGTCATACGGACTCGAAATGTTAGCTCTGCTTTTCTCTCCACAGCTGGTGCTGAGTTTTTCCAGCAATTTCTGTCCTTGCTTCAGATTTCCAGCATCCGTAGTATTTTGCTTTTATCTTGGAGGATATGCTTCACTTGTATAGGGGACTAGTGAGACGACATCTGGAGTACTGTGTACAGTATTGGTCACTTTATTTAAGGAAGGATGTAAATGCGTTGGAAGTAGTTCAGAGAAGGTTTATCAGACCAATACTAGGAATGGGTGGGTTGTCTTATGAGGAAAGATTGGACAGACTAGGCTTGTATCTGCTGGAGTTTAGAAGAGTAAGAAGCGACTTGATTGAAACCTTTAATATCCTGAGGGTTCTTGACAGGGTGGATGTGGAGAGGATGTTTCCTCTTGTGGGAGAATCTAGAACTAGGATTCACTGTTTAAAAATAAGGGTCACCTATTTACAACAGAGTTGAGGCAAAGTTTTTTCACTCAGGGTCATGAGCCTTTGGAACTCTCTTACTGAAAAGGTGCTGGAAGCAGAGCCTTTGAATATTTTTAAGGCAGAGGTGGATGGATTCTTGGTAAGCAAGAGGGTGATAGGTTATCGATGCTAGTTGGGATGCAGATTTCAGGTTACTATCAGATCAGCCATGATCCTATTAAATGGCGGAGAAGGCTTGAGGGGCTGAATGGCCTACTCCTTGTTCGTATGTTCACCCTTCATTATTTATATGCTTATAGAAGACCTTTTATGTTAGCTGCTAGTCTCTTTCAATGCTATCTCCTTGCTTTTTTAATTAGTTTCTTCGCTTCCCCTCTGGTCCTTCTATATTCAGCCTAATTCTCCATTGTATTTTCTACCTGACATCTGTCAAATACGTACTTCTTCTTCATCTCCACCTCTATCTCTCATGTCATTCAGAGCACTCTGGATTTGTCCCACCTTTCCCCTTCAAGGGAATAATATCTTGATATTGCCTGCGATACTTTTCTTTTGAAGGTAGCCCATTATCCAACCACCGTAATTTTTGCCAACATTTGATTCCAACTTGCTTAGGTGCATTCTCATCCCATCGAAGTTTGCTTTCCCCCAATTAATTATCCCTGCTCTGGATTATTCCTTGTCCATGGCCAACTTAAAGCTTATGATGCAATGGTCACTGTCTCGTAAATGCTCTTCAACTGATATTTGATCCAATTGGGTCAACTCATTCCACCGAACCAGGTCCAACAATTCCTTCTCTCTTGTTGGAAACATACTGCTGCAGAAAATTATCTTGAATAGATTCCAGGAACTCTCGCTGCTCTTGCCCCTTTGCATTATTCCTATCACAGTCTATATTTGGATAATTGAAGTCCCCCATTATAATTACTCTACAAGTCTTCCTGTTTTTCTCAGCCTGATTGAGTGGCGGGCAGACAGAGGATAGCATCAGCAGCAAGGAAATTAAATTTATGGTAAGTGCAGGAAATGATGACCGATTTACAACACAGACTACAGCACAGAATTGGTAATGGGGCCAAGAGTAATGTAGTGAAGGAAAGCTGGGTGTCTATCACCAGCAAGTATGTGGGACTGGATCATGTGGCTTTGAATGAGGTTGTAGAGGGATTTCAAACATGTTTCGGGCACAATCTCAAAACGCAAGGTCCAATCACAGGTATTTGTTTCTCAGTGAACTAAGAATGGTTTTCACCAATTAATTAAATGTATAGCCGAGAAACAAAAATATCAGTACCTTTTAGTAAGGTGCAGTATTTACCAAGAAGTTTTTGAAACATTTCAAATTCTATAAAGAACTAATAGTTGATTTACTTTTGTTTTTCCTCTTGAAGCTCGCATTGCACTTATGCTTTTATTACAGGAATATGTTCTTTTCTTTTGATCTCCTATTCCTGGGTGGCTGACATTTCCTTTCAAGGAAAGTTTTCAGAATTGAACTGCTATCTGGCTGGTTTGGTTGAAATTTCTGAAAATGTTGTTTTCTTCCTGATCTTTATCAGACAGTTTTCCTGTAGTGCTCTTCTTCTGTCCCCTTGTCTCTTTATTTTGTTTCTTCCCCCCTCCCCCCCCCTTCCCTCTTGACTGAAGTTATTATTTGTGTAAGCCTCAACATGGAGAGAATCTGGCTCAACCTTGGTCCTGTCCATTCTGTTTTCTGGTAGGGGCTGTTGCTTGATGATAATCAGGTGTGAGGAAGACAGTTTTTCCACTGCTTAACCTTGTGCAAAATAGCTGTACAGCCAGGAACTTGATCTCGAATCATTCCTGCTCTACGTTTCTCAGCATCTCATTGCGTTAGCAGCATAACAATCACAGGGTTATAATGTTCACACTTTTTTTTATATTGTAACAGTGAAAAAAATGAAATTTATGTTAAATGATTTTGCTTCCCTGCAGCTGGGCACTTCTTCAGTCCATGTAGATGCTAGTCTACTCTCTGACCCTAGATCCAGTTACTTAGCGTCTCAATAGCTTTTGTTTCCTACTACCCCAGAGAAGGTGGGAACAATTTATGGCCCCTGACTAGAGCAGACATTACACTGCGGGACTAAACTCTCAGGATTGTTTGAAGGTTTAATTGGAAGGAAAATATATTAACAAGTTTTACAAGCACACTTAAATTTATCACCCTTTGCCTTGCACTGAGAGGAGTGCTTCTCTACACGTAAGCACTCAAACCAGAAATACTATGTGCAGCCTGACGACTACAAATAATATTCCATGTAATTTTATTAAAGGTACGTTTGCGCATTGCATAATGCTTTGCAGATTGGTGGGTTTCAGGCTGTAGTATTTAATGGGCATCACTGATGCGCAAAAAGATGCATATTGTGTCCTCCTTGAGTGGTTGCCCTTGTCTTCTGTAAAATTTATTAATTTGTACCTAATTGAACTTGAAAAGAGGAATGTGGGGGAAGATTGTTGCAGAGAAATTTGGAATTATTTAGCTCATTACTTTTCTTTCTCTGTCGTGATACTTTTTTTGCTACTTATGTCCTTTGGTCAAAATGTGGGGGTAGGATGCTACTTTCTGTCCACTTCCCTCTGAACAAGACTGTCCATGTATTGAATGCAAATGTGTTTTAAGTGCCTTGACTCATTTTACTAATTAAAAATGCTATATAAATGCAAGTTGTTGCATCATGCACATTTTCCATTTATAAGCTTAACATCCAAAAGCGTTAACATTCTGCAAGTTTGAAAGTGGGATGTGTGAGTTGTTAAACTTAAGTTAATTGTTAAAATGCTCAGGATATCCAAATTTATATCCTTACAAAAAATATTCATTTATGACTGTCAGCACTTAAATACTTTTGTAAAGATTAGGGAACAGAGCAATGAGTAAACTGGGTAGGGATCTAGCACTTTGGATTCCTACAGCATTAAATCAAAATATTAAATCATCTCAATGGAATTCCTTTATTTGCAGCATTTCAAAACTTCCTTTAATTTAAATTTTGAACCTCCTTTAAACTGTTGTCCTCTATAATGTCTGTCTTGCAGAATGAAAACTTTTCCTAAAATTTCTAATGCTTGAGTTCAAAAATAACACTGTGCAGCGAAACTAAGCTGATGTTCAGAACAAACTACTATTTCTGCATTTGTTACTATGAAATGTAGATGGATTTCTTTTCCTTCCATTTACTGCTCATAAACTTCAGTATGTCCCCCTCATATAGACGTGACTGCACTTTCCCATTATATTTATTTACAAGTTAGAAGCCCTTCATAGTTATTCAAATTCTCACTTTTGCCAAGAGGATGGGTTTTCTAGGACAGTAAGCTTGTATGATAGCCCGGGAGATGAGCATCTGCTGTTTTAGCATCATACTTAATCTGATCTACTGATGATTGGACAAGTGGGCTTGAATGCCAAGCATACTTGGGGCCAAATTCAACTTGATTATGTCAGCTGCAAGGCAGAAAGGTTTGAGGACTTCAACCTTTGCCTGGTAGTCTTATCTTTGAAATTGGCACCTCAAGAATTAAAAACATTAATATTTTCTGTATATAATCACAAGTGCCATAGCCCTAATAAATCTGTCAAGTTTTTCTTCAAACACAAAAATCTTTTGGAAATATTTATCATGCCAAACAACAGTGCCATTTATCATTTTTTTTTTGCAGGTCCTTGATCATAGTGTACCAAAAAGTCTCTGAAAATAACTCTATAAAATTAAGTAATTGTTTAGAAGTTGAGACACCCACAATAAACAACAGACTTCCTATGTCTGATTTCAGCTCAATCTCGACTCAGTCCTATAGTATCAGGCTGTTGGCATTTGTCCATAGACAAATGAGTCACTTTAATCTGTCTCCTCTGAGCAGCTGATTCATTGTTTCGTATTGTATGAAATGCCGGTTCAGACGCAGTACTTGTAATATCCAGATGGTAAAACACAAGCATTTGTTGGCTTCTGCTATCCTCACACTCATTTGGTTAAAGGGTAAACGTCAACTGACAGAAGATTCAGCATACTTGATCCAAACTTATTTGTTGAGGTGTGCTTCAACCAATGCCACAAAATATTTGGTTATTTTGAAGTCCTATTTAACCATTTAATATTTTATGTACTTCCAACATTGTTATCCATCTTCTAAATTTTGTTTTCTTTGAGCTGTAGACTTTTAAAACTTTCCCTCATAAGTCATCACGTTGACAGTTGGAATAATTCCTTTTGTTCTCCACTGAGCTGCCTTCAGGGTTATGCATCACTATTTTTGTAGTTCATCAACCAGAATAAAGCACTTCAGTGGTCTTATTAACTTCAGCATAACCTTAAAAGACTTGTATTCCATTGTTCTGACACCATGAACACTCTTGGTATTTTTGGTTTGATTCTGTATGTTGGCTATACGTCAGTGAAAAGTCCGTTATCACTTTCAGGAATTTTGAGCAGCATTAATATTATTCTATTTGTTTTATACTTGAGTTACTCATCATTTTGTTCATAATACCAGCATATTTAGCTCAGAGTAATACTAAATAACCTGATATTCCATAGTGTTTCCTTTCTCTGGCTTTTTGTCAACTATCTTTTAACTTCATTTATATTACAATTCTGTTACCACTTTAGAGGAATGTGGAATTGTATATTGCTCAAAAAGTTTTGCTCCTACAAAGCAAATGAGCAGCAGAGATCTTTTCTGCAAGCTTTTTTTGTCAGAGATTAGTGCATATATATGGTATTCATTCTACAGACTCCTCTCCAAGTTTCTGTATAATTTTTTCTGATAGTTTCTATTGGAGTGTGTAGTCTTTACTGAACATAACACTGTTTAATGTATTCATTATTTTTGTGTGAGTATCCATTCTTGTATTACTCTTTTTACTGACTCATTTGCTCTCTATCTCTTTGCATATTGTCCTGTCTTGCTTGCACTTTATCTCTCCCCAATTAACATGATAGGAGGTGTGCTCTTTTTAATAAAAAAAAAGTACAAGTGAATAAATAGTTTTGATATTTGCTCTCCCAGTTGTATTTGATCCAAATAGCCCAGCAGTTTACATTCAACTATATTTATTGGAAGATCAATAGGCTCCCATGATTTTGCATACATTGCTGTTGTACCCAAGTTAATGACTCCCAGTACCACATTTCACCAAAGTGTGTAGTGTAGAATGCAAATATGGAAGCAGATTCCATGGGAGCTTTCAAAAAGCAATTGTTCATGAACTAGAGGACTAATTTGCATGGTTATGAGGGAAAAGCTGGGGTGTGGGATTAACTTAGGCAGCTCTTTTAAAAGAGCTGGCATAGCCCTGGTGGGCCAAATGGCCCTCCTCCTGTGAGTAAGATGCTATGAAAGTACAAAGTTACTTTGACCAAAAAATGACTCGCATAAGCAATAAAGAAATCTTGAACATTAGCTTTTCAACTAAGAAGGTCACAGTTTTGCAGCCTGTTTTACTTGTTGAGGCAGTTGTGGGTGTAATAGAGTTAGTTGTACAGTCCAGTAGCGAATGAAGAGGTTTTTGATTTCTGAGCTTTTGCCAAATACATTTCTAGATCTGGTGGCTCCAAACTAAGTCAATTTAATAGTAAGACAAAAATTCTACTGATCTGTATCGAGGTTGGCAACCAGCACATGATATCATCCTGGGAAACATTAGACCAAATTTGTATTCTGTCAGGAGGAATTCTTTTCCCATTAGCACTGTCGTGTAAACTTAAATATGAGGAATTCAAGCTTCATAATGAGTGAACCGAACATAAACGAGCTGATCACTGCCAAAGGGAAGAGGCCACGCAGTATCAATTGCAGCAAGAAATCAGCAAAAATTTGCGCTTAGAGATTTGTTGTCAGGTTAAGTATTTCGGTGTTAATTGTGCAGCAGATTTTTTTCTTTTTTTGCCTTTCACTTGCCAAAGATGGAAAGTGACTCTGCCTTGAGTCATTGGTGATTTCCTGGCTTGGTGCCAGTACCATCAGGCAGTAAACTCCTTGCTACGTAATTAATTCATTCTCCATTTCATCTTTGGATATTTGGTACTGATTCAGATGTTTTTCCTCTGTGCAGTCTGCGACGCTGCCTAGTTTCCTTCTGTGGTCAAAGCCATACCCTCCTTTCATTCTCAAGTTAACACCTGGCAGTCAAGCAATGATCCATGAGCTTCTTGTAGTTATTTTTGGATGGTTTGACAGTAGAGGGGTGTGCAGCCTGTCTCATCCTCTGATATCCCTCCACTCTAAGGAGGGGAAAAAAAACGAAGATCGAGTTTTGATCATATTAAAAAATACGTGTGTGTTAATGTCATTTAAAGATAAGATCCTCGTGATAAACTGCACTGACACTTAGCCTGCTAGCACTTGCCTCATATAATGTGTGTCTCAATGAAAAAGGACCATTTCTTCAAGGCTTTGAAGCACTTCGGGTGACTATAGAGTATATTTTGATGTGAAACACTGCCTCCTGGACAGGAGGCACAAGCAGGACCATACCAAGTTCTTGAAATATTGACATGAATTCTGTTCAAGCTCAAAGGAAGAGATTATGGGCCAGGAAAATTACTGAGTGTTTAATTGACCCCATTGTAATTTAAAAAGTTAATACATTTAAAGGAACAATTCTAAATTTGGAAAAGGAGCTTGCATGCCCCCCAAGTTGTAAAAATATCAATCCCATGGAATCCACTTTTAATGCTCAGGCACTTAATTTCCATTTTCACCTGCATTTCTTGCTGGTTTGTGCTGTTTGAATTTTGAGGCCTGGATATTTACAAAGGTCAGAACTCCTGCCTCGTTGTTGAATAAATCCTAAAATTGACAGCCAAGACCTGTTGCTACCTGCAGTTGGATAGGTATGTAAAATTATTGGGCGCATTTAAGCTTGATATGCGTCCTGTGAGATTCGATCTCTGTATAACACACAAAAGGCAGAACAAAATTTGAGCATGCTTGACCTACAGCATGAGTCTGGGAGAAAATTTATTTTGGGTACAGTTGTTCCTTGCAGAATGGATCGAAGGTGCCTTGGCTTCTGAGTTGTGTGTATTTGCAAGTTGCTGAGTTTGTGTACCCGTTGCTTCGTAATTACCTGGCAGGGGATTCAAGAAGATACCAGATTAATTGGCAAGGAAGTAAATTCAATATTCTGTCGTGTTTGCCAAATAACCTGTTGTTCCAGCGATTCATCATGTTTACAAACCTTTCATGCATGATTATAGCATGTATGCTTGACTGACTTCCCGTGTTGAAGATGTGATTGAAACAGATTTTTGAATCTCTTTGATCATCTTCCTCTAAATGATCATACAAATTGGTGTGTCGTGATGACAGCCGTCCTTGTTCTGAAGGCAAAAAGCAGCGGTTGTCATCTGATCCTTCTTACTTTATCTTGGGGGGCTGACATAATAAGTAAAGCAATTGTGATGAGCTCCGATTTTGATACTGGGGGGAAAAAAATGCTTTTTTGTTTCCTCCACCATCCCACACGCACACACACACACACAGACACACACACACACACACACACACACACACACACACACCCCCCCCCCCCCCCCCCCCCCCCCCAATTTTTGATCACCTGGCTAATAGTCTCTGCTGGTCCATAGTCTTCTCACTGCCGAACCTCCGGGCCCATGGCCTCTGCCATTCCCTAATTCGCCCTCTCGTTGCCAACCCTCCAACTTGCGGCCTTTCCCACACCCTAGCCTATTCTCTCACTGCCAACCTCCAAGCTCATGTCCACTGCTGTGTTGGGCTCATGTGTTCTGCCGTTCCCTTTCCCACTCTCTTGCTGAACTTCCCACTCCACACTCTCCCATTTGCCACTTCCTTCCCTGAACCTCACTGTGAGTGAGGGCTCTAGAGATGAGCAGCGAGAGGCAGGAGGAGCAGCTTCGACTTGCTGAAGATAAGTCGTGAATGTGGCTGCAAAAGGGTGGGTTAGGGAGCAGGAGAGACCACGAGTCTTGGCGTCGGCAGCAAGAGGGTGGGTTAAGGAGCGGCAGAGCTCAGTTGTGAAAGATAACGTCAGCTAAATTTGAGCGATAATGTTATCTCATCTGGGAAGAATTACAAATTCAGAATGTGCTGATCTAGCAGTGATGAAACCAATCCCTGCTCAATCAAATCAGTTGCAATGAAGTGTTGCAAACTAGTTTTTTTTTTTCTGCTGTTGACTCTGAGAACCTGAAGAGTTGTTTGTTTTCAAATTGGGCAAATGTCATGGAGTTATTGTAAGGTTCAACATTAAATAGAATGAGTTGTGCTTCAGTGCCCAAATCCCTTTACTAAACTACTTTTTAATTCCTCTGTAATGTTTATAGCGAGGAGGAGGTCTTGTGGCGCAGTGGTCCTGTCCCTGCCTGTGGACCAGAAGCTCCAATTCAAGATCTACTCGGGGACTTGATGATCCACAGAAGGTGCATTCATAACGTAGCCAAGCGGGTTGATTATCAGCCTGTAAATCCTTCCAGCACACCTGAAAGCAGGCAGTAAGAGCGAGAGAGTTCCCTGGTCAGCCATACTGCAGGAGACAATGGCAAACCACTGCAGTACTTTGCCAAGCATCATCATGGTCCAACCTGGTGGGAGTCCATAGTAGCCAGCGTTGAACTACAGGAATCGGTTAGCTCTGATGGTTGGATGGCTGCTTTGTGAGGCAGAGTGACGCCAACGATGCGGGTTCAGTTCCCGGACTGGCTGAGATCATCCCCTCGCCTGAGGTGTGGTGACCCTCAGGTTAAACACACCACCAGCCGCCTCTCTAATGAGAGAGCAGCCTATGGTCCTCTGGGACTACAGCGGCTTTCATTTTCTTTGGGCATGGTATGTGATGGAGGAAGAAGAATGTCTAAAGGATGGGTTATGAGAATGGCTTGCATTTCCTTGCACTTAGAAAATTGATCTAACTGAGATGTTTAAAATAATAGAGAATTAATCATGTGGATGCAATGAAACTCTTTTCCCTTGTGGGAAAATGCTGAAAAAATAGGTCAAAACCTGATTGAATGGTGAAACAGGCTGGAGGGGCTGAATGGCCCTTACTCCCTGTTCTTATGTTCCCACATGATTCTAGTGCTGGATTTCTCCTGATTAGTTTTAGCAGCTGTTTCTTGCTTTTATGTGCTGGTACCATTTTTTTTGAGAACTGCTGCAACTGCATTGTAATTTAATGCACAACTTAAGCATGTCTTAAAAGAATCTATATTAGAAATGTAGCAGTTTGAAAGTTCATATTTAACTTAGCTATTTATTTGGTATTAGTGCCAAGATTTTCTTTGAAGGCTGCCACAAACTTTGCACAGCATTTTTTGGGGTGCGTCTTCTGTGACCTCCCCTTGTCTCAGCCATCAGAATGGATAAGTTGTGTCTAATTGTATTGCAAGAAACCATCTACTTTTACCAGGTTAAAAGGGTATGTTAACCTTGAAATCATAGGATTGTAGAAATTTACAGCACAGAAAGAAGCCATTTGGCCCATTGTTTGTGCTTGCTGAAATGAACTGTCCAACCTGATCCCACTTTCCAGCTCTTAGTCCATGGACGTGTACACTTCAGGTGCATATCCACGTATTTTTAAATATGATGAAGGATTCTACCTCTACCACTCTTTCAGATAGTGAGTTCTGGACCCTCGCCTCCCTCTGCATGATAACATTTATCCGCTCCCCACTATCCTTCTACCAATGATTTCAAGTCTATGCCCCCTGATAAGCAAAATGGCATTTCCGATCCACTCTATCAAGGCCCCTCATAATTTTATACATCTCCATTAAACCTCCCCTGAGCCCCCTCTGTTCCAAAGCAAGCAACCGCAGCCTTATCCAATCTTTCCTCAAAGTTAAAATTTTCCAGTGCTGGCAACACCCTCATAAATCTCTGTATTCTCTCTAGTGCAATCACATTATTCCTGTAATGTGGTGACCAGCACGATAAGCAGCATTCTAGCTGTAGCCTAACAAATACTTTGTACATTTCTAACATAACCTACCGATTCTGATATTCTATGCCTCAGGCAACCAAGGAAAGTATCCTGTTTGCTTTCTTAACAACCTTGATCTACCTCTGTTTCTCTACACTTCTCAGACATTTATTGTGTGTTCCTTCGTCTTGTTTGCCCTTCCAAATGCATTCCCTCACACTTCTCCGGTTTGAATTTAATTTGTCATTTTTCTGACCACCTGACCAGTCTACATCCTCCTTACCAACCATATGGTAAATTTTTGTATCACCTGAAAACTTTTTTAACATGCCCCCCCCTCAATTTAAGTCTAAATCTTGTGGCTTCACATGCGCCAGGAACCAAGTGTGCAGAGTTTTAAGCCCCACGTTGGTCAGCTAGCAAGCCACTCATTCAACACAGCACGTGCAGGGGCAAGGGTCAAGATGGTGGTTGTGTTAAATGTAGCAGAGAAAAATATTCTCTGTGACATTATTGGGATGTGCAGCTTCAAGGTGAGACCATTGATTTGGCGATCACCTTAAAAGTCCTACACTTGGCCATGATTTATTTGAGACATACATAGGAACTGAGGGATGCAATGAGACCACAACTGCTGTACAAAGGGTCTCATTTTTGTTTGAAGAAATAAAGTGAGTACCTTGATAAAGTACTGCACAGTTGAACCTGTAGAAAAGATAGGTGGATGCATGTATGTAACTTTGGTGTTTTTGTGTATAACAACTGGTGGCACTTATATTGCGCTTTTAAAATAGCAAAGTATCCCTAAGAGGTTTCACAGGAGTATTTTCAAAACGCATTGACACCAAGCTAGTAAGGAGATATTAGACCAAAAGCTGGGCCAAAGAGGTAGATTTTTAGCAGAACGTTGAAGGGAGAGAAAGAGGTTTAAGAAGGGAATTTCAGATCTTAGACATTGGGCAGTTGAAGGCACGGCCATCAGTGGTTAGATAATAAAAATTAGGGATGCAGGGATCTTGGCGGGTTGCTGGGCTGGAAGCGGTTACAGAGGTGGGAAAGGGCGATGTTACAGAGCGATTTGAAAACTAGGAGAAACTTGAGAGTACAAAGCACAGAATTAACAAGGCTCCAAATGCATATACAAGCAAAATTTCAGCATTGTCCTAATCACTTCAATTAATAGACTTCATTTCCAAAAATATCTGCAGGGAGGAGGCTGTTTATAGCAAACAAATAGATGGCAGGTGTGCATCAACACATATGTAAGCTAACAAGGGAAATTTATTTAATAGAAAATGTAGATTTCAACATATTTGTTAACAAGACAAGAATGGAACATTAATATAGTGCAAGTTGGGTGTTTTAGACAGTTCGAAACCTTATTTGTCCTTGATCCAAGGCCACATGTCAGCTTCATCACAAATGCTGCCTGCATAACATTGTCCAACTAGACTGCTCGGCTAGATCTCAACTACTACCGAAACCCTTATTTGTATCGTTACCTTCCAACTTAACAATTTCGATACTTTCTTGACCAACCTTTCACCTTCCACCCAAAACTTCAGTTTACACAAAATCCTGCTGCCTGTATCAAAAAGCACAAACAAATTCACCTTCTTATCTTTTATTCTGTAGGTATTTAGAATTTTTCCATTTGTGAATCTATTGTAAATATCTCTAAAAGTGTAGCCTCAAAATGATAGTACCTCATCTAAGCATTAAAATGTTTTAACCATTGACTAATTGAGTCTTCTGAATCCATATATATGCTGTCAAGGTCATCTGTCGGGGTTTATGTGGCTTGTTTGATGTTCGAAGCAGATTTAAGTCAAGCTTTCTGATGCACTGAAGCTTCAAATCTTTCAAGTAACTATTGATTTTCCTTCATACTACATTTATTCTAACAAAGTTGGTCAACTCCCAATCTGCTCAGATTGGTCATGTTTGATTCTGTTCTGTAATTGCACTTATAGGCCAATAAAATCCCTTTTTTGATATTGTGCATGAGGGTCAACCTGGACTCGTATTGTTCCTTCAGTAGCTCAGTAGCACTGTGGAAAGCACCTTCACTGCATGGGCTGCAATGGTTCAAGAAGAAGGCTCCTTCCCCTTTGACCTTTTCAGGGCAATTGGGCATGGGCAGTGGCAGCTTTCTGCCTTGTAAGATCATGCTTTGCTTTTGCACCCGCTGACAAGGGTGGTGGTGTTGTTGTCTGGCATACTGACCTTTACCTCACAGAGGCTGAGCATCAACTCGCAGACACTTCCTCCTACCTCCCCCTGGACTATGAACCCACCACTGAACATCAAACCATTTTCTCCAAGACTGTCACTGACCTCATCTCTGGAGATCTTCCCTGTACAGCTTCCAACCTCATAGTCTCCCAACCTCGGATGGCCCACTTCTACCTCCTACCCAAAATCCACAAACAGGACTGTCCCGGCAGACCGATTGTGTCAGCCTGTTCCTGCCCAATGGAACTCATTTCTTGCTATCTTGACTCCATTCTCTCTCCCCTTGTCCAGTCTCTTCCCACCAACATCCACGATTCCTCTCATGCCCTACATCACATCAACAATTTCCAGTTCCCTGGCCCCAACCGCCTCCTCTTCACCATGGACGTCCAATCTCTCCACCGGGATGGTCTGAGGGCTCTCCGCTTCTTCCTCAAACAGAGGTCTGAACGATCCCCATCCACCACTACTCTCCTCTGACTGGCTGAACTTGTTCTCTCACTGAACAATTTCTCCTTAAACTCCTCTCACTTCCTCCAAATAAAAGGTGTGGCTATGAGTACCTGCATGACCCCAGCTCTGCCTGTCTTTTTAAGAGGTATGTGGAACATTCCTTGTTCCAGTCCTACTCAGGCCCCCTCCCACAACTCTTTCTCCGGTACATCGATGATTGCTTCACTGCTGCTTCATGCTCTCGTCTGGATCTGGAAAAATTTATTGATTTTGTTTCCAATTTCCACCCCTCCATCATTTTCACGTGGTCCATCACTGACATTTCCCTTCCCTTCCTTGACCTCTCAGTCTCAATTTCTGGTGATAGACTGTCCACCAGTATTCATTACAAGCCTACCGACTCCCACAGCTACCTTGACTACAGCTCCTCACACCCCACTTCCTGTAAGGACTTCATCCCATTCTTTCAGTTCCTTCACCTCCGTTGCATCTGTTCTGATGATGCCACTTTCAAAAACAGTTCCTCTGACATGTCTTCCTTCTTCCTTAACCGAGGTTTTCCACCCACTGTGGTTGACAGGGCCCTCAATCGTGTCCAGCCCATCTCCCGCGCATCCGCCCTCACACCTTCCTCTCCCTCCCAGAATCATGATAGGGTCCCCCTTGTCATCACTTATCACCCCACCAGACTCCGCGTTCAACTGTTCATCCTCCGCCATTTCCACTAACTCCAGCATGATGTCACCGTCAAACACATCTTCCCTTCACCCCCCTGGCAGCTTTCCGCAGGGATTGTTCCTTCTGGGACACCCTGGTCCATTCCTCCTCCATCAGCCCCTACACCTCAACCCCCTCCCATGGCACCTTCCCATGCAACCGCAGAAGGTGCAACACCTGACCCTTTACTTCCCCCCGACCCTCACCGTCCAAGGGCCCAAACACTCCTTTCAAGTGAAGCAGCACTTCACTTGCACTTCCCTCAATTTAGTCTATTGCATTCGCTGCTCCCAATGCAGTCTCCTCTACATTGGAGAGACCAAATGCAGACTGGGTGACTGCTTTGCGGAACACCTTTGGTCTGTCCGCAAGCATGACCCAGACCACCCTGTCGCTTGCCATTTCAACACACCACCCTGCTCTCATGCCCACATGTCCATCCTTGGCCTGCTGCATTGTTCCAGTGAAGCTCAACGCAAACTGGAGGAACAGCACTTCATCTTCCGTCTAGGCACTTTACAGTCTTCCGGACTTAATATTGAGTTCAACAATTTCAGATCATGAATTCTCTCCTCAAACTCCACCCCCTTTCTGATCCCCCTTTTCCCAATAATTTATAATTTTTTTACAAATATATTTTTCTTTTCCCACTTATTTTTAAATTTATTTCGATCTATTGTTTCATCTCCACCTTTTTGGTCCATTTCGATCACTTCCCCCCACCCCCACTATGGCCATCTGCCACTAACTTGTCCTGCTTGCTACCCTTAATGTCCCCATTAGCACATTCCTTAGATAATATTACCACCGTCAACACCCCTTTGTCCTTTTTGTCTGACATCTTTGGCAATCTCTTCTTTGCCTCCACCTATCACTGGTCCCCTATCCAGCTCCACCTGCCCCCGCCACCAGCTTACATTTCACCTCATTTCTCTATTTCCTTAGTTCTGATGGAGTCATACGGACTCAAAACGTCAACTGTATTCTTCTCTGCAGATGCTGTCAGACCTGCTGAGTTTTTCCAGGTATTTTTGTTTTTGTTTCGGATTTCTAGCATCCACAGTATTTTGCTTTTATCATGCTTTGCATAGCGGTAGTCAACTCTGTTAAATGTTGGTGTGAATCAGGAGCCCTACTCTGGCATGGCAGTCTCTGCTGCATTTGCTGCTTGAGAAGGTGCATGATTCACTGACCTTGTTTTTTTCTGGGCATCTTCTTGGCCACTGAGCCTTTCGTTTCTGCTCGCCCCTCGCACTGCCCTTCCAAACAGTCAGCCTCCAGAGGCCATGGCTGTTGGTGACCATCTCCCAGTTGCCAGTGTCAGCTTCCACCATGTTTATATCGCACCTTGCAAGTCTCTCTTCTAGCGGAGGTCTGGACACCCAGGAGGTTCTGACCCTGGCCAGTTCACTATACGGGTGGTCTTTGGGTGTACAACCGTCATCCATCCGATGAATGTAGTCGAGCCAGTCCAGGTGGCATTGACTTAGCAATGAAGGAATGATGATGGAATGAGCAACCTGATTAGTGACGTTGTCCTGCCAAGAGATGCTGAGGAGACATGTGAGACAGCAAAGTTGGAAACTGTTCAGCCTTTTCTCCTACTTAGCCCTTGGATAGGCAGTAAATATTGATTCTGTTAGCAACATCCATATTTGAGAACAAATATAAAAAGATAAAATAAAAAGAAAATTTGTGGTAAACATGCAGCTAACTGCATGTAACATTTTCATTAGCTGTGAATGATTCTTTCTCTGTTACAGCATATATTTTAAGTATCACAAAATAAGACAGTACGTTTTTAGCTTTATTTTGTGTGAAATAATTGAAGTACAGTAGTGGTAGCAATGTGCTATCCGGTTTACCATCATGATGGTGGCTTCATGACTTGCTTTGCTACTTGTAACATTATCTAATCTTTCTTTCTACAGAATTAAATTGGGGTACTTCTCCGAGTATCGTTACTTTGTGCTGAATAAGTTTGCAAGCGTGATTCACTTGGTGAAGCTGTGGGATCAGGCTGTCCAGTTGTCGCAGCTGCCACAGTCTTGGGTGTGATATCTTGTAACCGAAATCATGTTTTAACATGCCTTTATGTTGTATGTTGGTCTTTGTGCTTGAGAGCTGTATTGAAGAATACAAAGTTCCTCCTTGTTCTGTGTAAAGGACTGGGGGTTCGCATTTACCTTGCCAGATGAATTTGCAATAAGCATCGTTCCTAAGTCCTTCTGCACCACCTTGTGGTTACTTTGAGATATGATCTTGTGATAAATTATGACTTTCTCCTGTTGTATTGGGGGATGCCCTCGCAGGTGGTTGTCTGCCCCCAGCGCCATACCAGAAACCTATGCAGTTTTTCTAAATATCTCTTTCCTGCCGTAAGCAATGTATGTTCTTAACATTGACTTGTTCTGAATAATTAATCAATGACAGTGTCAATTTGTCTTTGTATTTTCCAATTACTTGCAAATCTGGATGTTAGGAAACCATTATGGTAAATATCTTGACAGGATTATGTTCATGTATTTCAGCTGATGATGCTCTCCTTTGGCATTGAGGAACCAGTAGCTCTCTGCTTGGTCCATCATGATCTGGTTTTTGTCAGCTGGCTTTCTGGTTTTCAAGTCCCAATTCTTCATACCTGAAGCTTAAAAAGATCTTCTGTTAGCGAGACTTGCTCTAAGATATGATGCCTGCAGCAGAGCCAGCTTCTGCTTGTAGAGATGACCAACATGTGGGCAGTTCAGTAAATATTAGAAATATCGCAGTAGGTCCAAATGCAAATCATTGTACCCCACTGTACTGTCAGCAGCATTCCTGCTGTGGGAATGCAGCATTCTGGATCACATGTCCTGTCTGTGTTTGCAACACTTTTTCATGTTAAATGCAACAAAAATAACATGGGCGCACTCTATTCATGGCTGACTTATGGGTGAATTTGTTATTGGAAAAAGCTTTTTTTTCTCTCATGTTTTTCTTCCTCCTCATTTTCAGTGCAGAAATTTAGGCATCGTTTTAGCTGGATGAACAACATCTTGGGCGTAGTTGCCAGCTGAGTTATTTTAGAGTTGTCAAAAATTGATTTAAATAAAGGTTGCAATGTGTATTTTCTCTTGGCTTGGACATTTAAAACCCGCTTGTAGAATTAGTGATAATCAAGAATAATCAAACAAACCATATAACAGTGACTACCTGTCAAAACTGCTTTGTAAAACTCTTTCATGGAATGTGGGCATCACTGGCTGGGCCAGCATTTATTGCCCGTCCCTAGTTGCCCTTGAGAAGGTGGTGGTGAGCTGTCTTCTTTAACTGCTGCGGTCCCTGTGGTGTCGGTACACCCACAGTGCTGTTGGGGAGGGTGTTCCAGGATTTTGACCCAGTGAAGGAACAGTGATAAATCATTGGCTGCAAACACTTTGGTCCATCCTGAGTTTGTGAAAGTCTTCAACACAGGCGAGTTCTTTTTTTGCTAACCTAATATTTCTAATCCCAGTTTTTTTTCTTTTTAAATAAAAATCTTAATTAGACAGTTAAAATTTTGTTTGTTACATCTTCAGTTTGATGCAGTGGTTTCAGAATTGTAGTATAAAACCAGCCTAACTTTGATGTTGAATCAGCATTGGTTGCAGAGATAATTTTTTTTTTCGTTTTCTCCGTAGAGTTCTTGGAAGGTACACTTTTGTTATAAAATGTATTTTGAAAAATGCAAAGGAAGGGTAGTTCTCAAAAGCTTCACCTCAGTGTGTGTTATGTTGTGCTAAGGGTTATCTTTGATCATCAGGATTGCCCTGGAATAATTGATTTTGGCAGAAGAGAGTAAAGCCTTGACATCCAGCCCTGGTGATGGATGGTTAAATCAGTTGTGTGTCGGAACCATTCGAGTTTGTGCCTCTTGAGAACTCCTTTGGCTCAGCGTCTGGTATTCCTCTGTGCAGTGCCCTAAGATTATTTTTTTAAATTTTTTTTGAAGCCCTTACATTCATGTAAGTTGTCCTTGCCATATTGACTTCATTCCCTCTTTCTTTTTGTTTGTCTGTCGTTTTGCAAGTCTCTGCTTGCTCGTGCCTTTGTCAGCTGCAAAAATGATTATTCTAATGCTAGCCCCTCCTAAACTTCAGTAGCTGAAAGTTATTGTTTCTTTGTTTTTCTGTCTGTAAGGCTCCCAAGGCTAAATGTTCATGTTTTCCTGTTATTCAGGAAACTGCGTTGACACAAGGGCAGTTCTGCTGGGGCATATTATCAGATATTCAGTATTTGGTGCTTTCCAGTTTACTGCTTCCTATGCTCAGCACAGTATCCCCTCCCATGCTGAATGCTTAAGTGAGGAGTATTACATTTTGTGTAACATGATTGCTATTGCTTTGGGAGCTTTAGGTCTGAGATTTTCACAATTCGTATATTGAGGGGCGTGGAGGAAAGAAGTACCAGGGGTCAGCATATACTGCATTCTATGCACGGAAAGCACCCTTCTATGGTTCATGAAGAAACTTTCTTCATTTCTTGTAAGCTTTGTTTCTTTAAGCATTGATGAATGTTGTTAGCTTGTGTGATTTGACCATTTGCTTCTTTTCACTGGAACATTTTCTAATGTGATGAATAGTATACAGACACATTATTTAAAGCAGTAAATAACAAACTCCTCCTTCTGCTGCTAACTTCTTTCACATAGTTGGGAGTTAATGACCGAATGTTTATAACTGCCTCATGATTCAAGAGGAAGATAGGAAAGTGTTAATACTAGACAGAACATCATGTCATTCATTGTTGTTGATGCAGTGCAGTATTCATTCCAGTACTGGGAACTGTTTTCGGGAATGTATTTGGTCTTGAACATTATCCTGATTGAACTTGATTCTATGAGGGCATTCTTCATTGCTTGCTCTGGTTTCATCGGTACTTACATGTGTTTCGATGTGCACACAGTCTACCATTGGTGGGCATGCCTTCAGCTGCCTTGGCCTAAGTTCTGGACTTTCCTTCTGAAAGCTTTCCTATGTAGTTTGGTGTCAAACTTTGCTTTATAATACTTTTGTGGAGTGCCTTGGGAAATTGTTACGTTAAGGGTGGCATGTAAGTACAAGTTCTTGTTCTTGGGTTTTATTGTAACCAGAAAAATTACATTTAGTTGCACACAGCTTTAATCAAGGCAACTTTGCACTGCTAATTTGAGCAAGGTTGCTGCTTCCTTCTGTAGGCCTGTCAAGTCTCTCTTATTTAGATTGTAACTCATTTTTATTTTTCAAATTGGAGTTCATGTATTTTACTCTAGAAAGTAAATTCACCTCCTTGTATTCAAATTGGTTTACGTTCTAAATCCAAGCCTAAAATACCTTTGTTGCAGCTTCTGTTTTTCAAATATGTAACTACATATGTTCTCCTTTTTTGCAGATTGTTGGACGCAAGATATGTTTGGAAAGAAATGGGATCAAGCAGGTATTTCAAAATAATTAATACTTAAGAACTGGCATCTGAAAAGCATCAGCTGAATAGGTATTTTGGGAGGAATTGTGCAGTGCTGTAGTGTTAAGTCATCGCTCTTGGCCCTTTTTGCACTATTCTGTTGCAGTACTTGAAAGTCCTTTATAATACAGTATTTTATTGCTCAGTGTTTTATTGATACCTTTGTCAATCTTGATTCCCTTTTGAATCTGGCAATGGGGTGCTATGCAAGAGCTAATCCTGGATAATTACTTCAAATAATCATTGTAATGAACACCAAAGACTCTGCAATAATTAATCTATAATTCTTAACTGGTAAAAATGTCATGGCATCTTGGCTGGCTAAATTAAGTGAACAGACAACAATCTGATCAAGAATATGAGGGTTCACAATGTGGAGGAGAGTTGATTATGAAAAGATGACTTCACCAGGAAGGTGCTGTTCAGCTTCAAATGTTAAAAGTGTTAAAAAGGGAGATCATTATTCCAGGGTGAGCAAGTTATCAGACAGGATTTGACACCGAGCCACATAGGAGATTTTGGGGCAGCCACCCAGCGGTTTGATTGAAGAGTTAGGTTTTGAGGGACATCTTGGAGGAGTGTTATGGCATGGTGGATGGTAAATGCCGAGCTGCTCAATCCACCACAGCTGTTTTGCGATTTGCAATTTATTTTGAGATGCGTGCCTTGAATTCAGCAGTAATGAGTCCATGGAGACTCATTTTTTTAAAAAGCTAAATTAAACATATTTATTAATAAAAGAAAAAATTTTAAGCACACTGTGTGGCTTAGCCTCTTATGGCTAGATGTAACACTTTACCGTTTCTTTGAGATTCACTACTCTGGTTTATCTGAAAATGCAAATGTTCCTCACACCTCACATTCTAAAGCTTCAACCATGTTTACGTATTTCAAACCTAGCTTCCCTTTTGATAACTCAAAATCTCCAAACCAGCTGCCTCTAATTCAATTAAATCCCACACGTGCACACCTATGCACAGAGAAACTGGTCCAAACCCCACTATTAACCCACTTTTACAACAAATCACAATATTATGAAAATTATTATATTTTCATGGCAGGAGAGTAATGGAGGGATTTGAGCAGGGAGACTTAAGATAATTAACCAAAGAACCAGAGGGGAAGCAGAGAATTCTTCAAAGGCAGCAAATTGTTATGATCTGGAATGCACAGTCTGAAAAGGTGTGGAAAAAGCTGGTTGATTCAGTAATAACTTTCGAAAGGGGAATTGGATAAATACTTGAGAGAAGTTAACATTTGTAAGGCTACAAGAAAAGAGCAGGAGGAGTGGGACAAATTTGATAGCTCTTTGAAAGAGCTGCACTGGTATGATCGGCTGAATGGCCTCCTGTGTTGTAAGATTCAGTGATTCTACAGCCTCATTCTTTCTGCTGCCCCCTGTTTCAGAAGTTTCAGTGAATGCCCTTGCAGCTTTGATTTACTTCTGGCTTTAGTTTAGAGCCAGGCACATCAGGAGAGAAATTGGAAAACACTTCTTTTTAAACCTGAGATTGCTAGCCATGGCATTAGGGATATGGAGCCAAGGATGGGAATTAAGGTAAAGGTCAATCATTATCTTATTGAACAATGGAACAGGCTTGAGGGGCTGAATAGCCTACTCCTGTCCCCTGTTCCTAAGGTTTCCTGTTGCTGCCCAATGCATATAGATCTCTTATGGGCAATTCTTTTCATCCATTAAGTAATGATCAATACCCTTCTCATTACCTGTTCATTATACTTCTGAATGCATCTTGCAAGGCAGAGTAACCCAACTCCCGTTACTTACACTTCCAGAATTCTCCTCTCTTCTCTTCCTTTTTCCCGCTCCCTCCAGTTAGGCGAAACTGAATTCCTTCCCAATGTCTCCAAACCCCAGGCCACTGGCAACACCACTGACCTACTTGATTCCACACAACTGCTACAAAGTGGTTTCTAATATTCATAACTTGAAAGTCGTTTTATGTCCTGGGCTTCGAAAAGATGAGGTGAAATTAACTTGTACTTTGAGCATTAACTGAGTATACTAATTTCCTCAGTCAAATGTGTACGTAATTAAATTAGAATTGAGCCCAAAAATAGTACCGACACTCATACATCATTTAGTTTGACTTGCTCGGTGTAAATCAGTGCCCTTAAGATACATAGCATCAAACATAAACTTCTGAATCACTTCAAGCAGCATCATTGGAGAGCTGCTCATGTAGTGATAACAAAACAATTGAGTAGTATGTTCAAAGTTCACTGCCACTTAGTCATTCGGTGAGGTGCAATTTTATTTTACCAAATGATGTTCTCGTTCCATAAAGTTTGAGCTACATTAGCTTTTATCTCTGATAATGCCACATGGAAAAATTACAACGTTATAATCTCTTAGTAAAGGAACAGATGTATTGTGGCTTGATGGCCCTTATTGAGAATACGAGAGCTCAATCTTTTGGACCCTAGCAGGATAATTATATCAAGTTAGCCAAGACCCGCAGAACATATTGTGATGAAAGTAGTATCTTTATTGTAACTGTATTTTAAATCCTCATCCCATGTCATTCCCTCCTTCCCATGCCATCTGTCTCATGCCATACATATCCTGTTTCTTTCATCCTTATCATAACATGCCCATGCCATTCCCACCTCACCTCTTAAGAACATAAGAAATAGGAGCAGGAATAGGCCATTCAGTCCTTTGAGCCCACTTCACTATTCAATGTGATCATGGCTTATCTTCAACTTAACACCATTTTCCTGCACCATCTCTATATCCCTTGATGTTTTTAATATTTAGAAACCTCAGACTTGAACATGCTCTGACTGAGCCTCCACAGCCCTCTCTGGCATAGAGTTCCAAAGATTCACTACCCTCTGAGTAAAGAAATTGTTCTCATCTCAATTCCAAATGGCTTGTCCTGCATTCTGAGACTGTATCCTCTGCTTCTAGACACTCCAGGCAAGGTAAAACATCCTTCCTGCATCTACCCTGTTGAACCCTGTAAGAATTTTGTATGTTTGAATGCTAAATTCCAGAGAATAAAGGCCCAGTCTATTTAATCATTTCTCATGGGACAATCCCTCCATTCCAGGAATTAATTTAGAGAACTTTCATTATGCTCCCACTATGGCAAGTATATCTTTCCTTGGGTAAGGAGACCAAAACTACGCACACTACTCCAGGTGTGGTCTCACCAAGGCTTTAAATAATTGCAGTAAGACATCTTTACTCCTATACTCAAATCCTCTTGAAAAAAAAGCCAACCCATTTGCCGCATTAATTGCTTGGTACACCTGCATGTTAGCTTTCAGTGACTTGTGAACAATGACACCAGAGTCCCTTTTGAAGTTCAACACTCCCAAGCTGCTCACCATTTAAGAAATACTTCGCCCTTCTGTTCTTTCTACCAAAGTGGGTAACTTCATATTTCTCCATGTTGTATTCAAAATTTTTGCCCACTCGCTTAGCCTCTTCAAATCTCCTTGAAGCGTCTTTATATCCTCCCCGCAACTCTCATTTCCTAATTTTGTGTCATCTGCAAACTTGGAAATGTTATCTTTATCAATGACTTGAGTGCGGGGATTATAGATGGTGAATAGCTGATCCTTGTGGTTCCCTACTAGTCACAGCCTGCCAACCTGAAAATGACCCATTTATTCCCACTATGTTAACCAGTTCTCAATCCATCCCAGTGTCTCCCCACCAATTCCATGATCTCTGACTTTCTTTCCCAACCTCTTGTGTTGGACCTTATCAAAAGCTTTCTGAAAATCTAAGTATGTCACATCCACCAGTTCCCCCATATCTGTTCTGCTAGCTACATCCTCAAAAAACTCCAACAGGTTTGTTAAACATGATTTCCTTGTATAGATCCAAGTTGACTCTGCCCAATCCTACTATTATTTTCTAACTGTCCTGTTATCACATCCGTTATTATAGATTCTAGCTTTTTACCTACCACTATTCTTCCTATTCCAACCCATCCTCCATTTCATCCTCCCATTCAATTCCCCTCATCCCATTTTCCACCTCCCTCTGCCCCCTCTTCACTTGCCCGTATCCTGGTTAGACAGTGTCGGCACCTTGCCTGGCTGTACCCCAGGAGAGAAAGAGACCTCGCCTGACCATAAACCAGAGAGAGAGAGAGGTGGACAGTACCACTCCTTATATAACTGAAAATAAGACATGGTAACTCACTTGAGCATGCCCAAGGGAGCTTACCTTCTGCTGTTTCTTTTCTTGCAGTTAGCAAGCCATGCCGTGAAACAAAAATTTTGAATACTTTTGTTACAAATCCCATCCCACTTAAAAGATTTCATTTCTATCTCTTACCTCTGTCCCAATCGAAAATAGCACCGATAACTAAACCCCAGCACCACCCAAAAAATAAATCCACTAACAGACGCACCCCTTGTAATATTTCATTGTAGTATTAATGTGCCGAGTGTGCTGAATGTTACAATTTTTGATCCATTTAACATATGTCACATAAAATAAAGTGGGTAGGATCTAATCAGCAGATCCACCCCTTAAGCTGACCAATTATAACAGTGCAGATGAAAACTCTATTATAGATTTTGGATTTGTGGCTTGTGCCAGAAAAAGCAATTGAACAGTTGCCATATTATGACACCAGATGGTGCTCTAATTCAACGCCACAACATTGTGAAATCAAAACAAAATGCTGGGAAAATTCAGCAGGGTCTGGCAGCATCTGTGGAGGGAGAAAGTGTTAATGTTTTAGGTTGATGACCTTTTATTAGAACCCACAGCATTGTGCCACTGCGGAGTACACTTCTGAATGGATGACTATTGGGATTTCCTGACCACTCAGATTTGCTAATCTGAATACAGTGAAATTTTCAAAATAAGGACCAGAAATTTGCATACCACATAAATCAGGATATAAAAGTGCTAGTCAAGCCCAATGACTGATTATAAAATTAAAATAGGAAATGCTGGAAATAGCAGGCCAGGCAAGCATCTGTGGAAAGAGAAACAAGAGTTGATATTTATAAGTAAGTACAGAGCTGGGGAGGAAAGAACAAAAGGGAAGGCCTATGATAGAAAGATTAGAGGGCATCTAATGATGAATGGTATGATGATGCAAGGCAAAATGAGGTGGTAATGGGTTACGTTAAGAAACTAAAGATGGAGCTAGAGGAGCTGTAAAGGCAGCAGCAGAATCTTTGCCTATACCTGCTTTCCAAAAGACATGGGAGTCATGGTTTGTTCTTCAATCCACACCACGCCCCTGAACCTCCACCAAAACAATACGCTGCTTGAATAAGGTATTTATAAATATGGCAATTTTAAAGCCAGTTACATATGTATGCATGAATGTGGACCTTTCTGGATCCACAAGATAGCTGGGAGGAGTACAAGTGGCATGAAGAAGTGTTGGAAGGTTATGTTTCCATAAGGCCAGGCTGTTTTTTCTATACTGATCACTGAGTAGTTATCCGTAAGACTCATCAGTCCTGTGCATGAGCATCCATTTTGGGACTGTGCATGCACGCCTGATCTGTCGGACCTGTATGTGCCAAGATTCTGGAGAGAAAACTGGAAGTGAGGCCTGCTGAAGCATGTTGCCTTGCTGATCCCTAAGCTGCCTTACTTGATATGACTGAAGCTTGAAATGTAAGGAGCCTGAAGCTGCTTGCTGCTGGCCTTGCCAAGAACCTGTGGCCTGAAACCTGTGGAGCCTAAAGCCTAATGTCGCTGTGGTGCTGCTGGTCTCTGACGTTGTTTGCTGCATCAACCTTGGCACCTTTGGCTTTGTTTTTTGCTAACCTTAGTAGTAATTTGTAATGTTGTTGATTGCTTCTTTAATTGTTAACTTCAATAATAATCCATACTAGTGTTGCTAGAAATCTGTTTTTGTGCTTAACATGTGGATTGATTGCTGCTTCAATCACAATAGCTATGTGTTAACTTTAATAATAATCCATGGTAGCTACTGATACAGTTGGTGAGTTTTTTGCTTGACCAATTTGTAGGACTACACATGAGTCAGTTGTAGATTGATTGCTGCATTAATCATGGTGATTCGTGGCTTCCTAATAGTGACACTACTGATGTGTCAGCCTATATTTTGTGCTCAAGTCTCTGCAGTGAGACCTGAATCCATAACCACCTGACTCAGGAATACGTATTTAAAAAAAACTACCCTAATTTGTACTAGAAATTCCATAGGGCTTTTTTGTGACTACCGTGGATAGATCACAGGAACTGTGTGGATAACCTTCTGTATTTGAGGAGGACACAATTCAAGGGGCCAGTCAATAAGGAGATGATATTAACATTAGAAGGAAAGTCTGGTGGTGGGAAGGTGGCTTTGAACTGTGGTTTTGGATCTGATTGATTTGAAAGGGAACACAATTATTTTGTTACAGTCTCCTCCATCCTATCTTGACATATGCTGTCAAGACCAAATGGAATCTCTGCTGTTTGTAACTGAATGAATGCTACTGATTATACTGGAGTCTTGGCACTAGTCTTTATCCCCTATTGTCTCCTTTCAAAAAATGTGGTGATGCAGCAGTCATAACAAGCTGATGAAGCTCCAGTTTCCTGCACAATGATGCATTGGAATAACCAATAAGGCTGAGAATGTTACATGGAGCTGCTCCAATACTTGGCTGTTATCCAGTATCTGAACCGTACCAAGCAGGAAGGGACCAATTTCTCTGCTGAGCTAGTAAGGTTATAACAATTGGCCTCCGTTTAGGAAGGAAAGAATTTGATTGGGTTCCTATTCTTGATCACTATCCAGAAACCTGTGCTAGAACTGCTGGTGAACACCTGGCAAAGAGAGGAGCAGGTGGTTGAGAGTCACTTCCTTCAGGAGAATAGAAAAATGGATGAGGAAAAACAAAAGTCACTTAAAAGCTGTTCGGGTGATTAATAGTCATAGATTGGTGCGTGAATTCTCTGCATAGTTTGTGTTGTATACTGCTTGCTTATTCTCTGCCCCCTTGGAGAGCAGTGCAGTAAGGAGAAAGCTTCAGATATAATTACTGTTAATTCTCCCAGCTTCTGTTCAGTAAACGTACAGTGGTAAATGAATCTGTTGCTAGTAATGTTGCAATTATAATGGTGATAATGATTTAAGTTTAATTACTGGTTAAAGTATGCAAGAATGCAGAGGACAGATTATTATTTACATTCCTTTCTTACTCTGGTTGATTTAACAAGCAATTTACAATGTGAAAACAAACCTGTATTTTATGAAGAAGGTTTTGTGGTGCTATTTAACATCAATGACACTTCATAGGATACTTGAAGCAAGTCACGCATAACACAAGGGGCACCTAATTATATTCTGTTGTGGTACTTCGAATAAATTTTATGCATTTTACTGTACTTGGAATGTCAGTTACTTTTTAAAAAATTGCCTTCCACTCAGTTCCAGTCTTTTTGTCAACACTGGCAGCTGTCCAATCCATTAGAACAAAGATGTAATCAGCAACTGAGAAACCCTTAAACTAACTATAATTAAGGAATAAGTATATTGTGCTTAGTTAACTTGTGAAGTAAGCTGCATAGTGATTTGTTGGAAATTGGGAGATATAAACGTTCAGGTAGGGAGATTTAATTTGTTTATAATTGCTTTCCCCCCCCTTTGAAACAATGTTTATAGGCTCCTCATGTTCTGGAATTCCATTTTCTTATATGTCAGGATGGCTTTTTTGAGTTACAAGGAGCAATACTGAGCTGCTTGCTCAGTCTTGTGCATGAAAATTCTTTCTTTCTAAAGGTTGACCTGCAGCCAGAAATTTACAAATGGCTGGCAATCATAAGTTTCCCTTAATAACCACAATGAAACTGCAATCAATCTGTTAGGACCTCTTTAGATCACTACAAGGTCTAAGCCTTCAAGTATTGGCCAGGTTAGGAGCTAAAAGTCGCAACCATGTTGTGACTCCCAAAATGACCTGTGAGGTATATAAAATCAGGTGTTGCTAATAATACCTATCGTCTACAGTGTTAGCACTATTTCTATTTAGTGCAGGACTTCCTGGGTGTATGTTAGTATTGGCATGGGACTAGCTGGAAGTGATGCAAACCTGCTCTGCAGGCCTACACTGGGTTCAGACCTCCGCTTGCTAATGAACAGAACTAAATGGCATTTTGTAAATATGTCTCTTTGTCACTGACAGCAGGGTCTGTGCTGTGGGGCAATATAACATAGTACAAACAGTTCCAGTTTCTTGTATCTTGGGGTCAGATTTTGCTGTCTTGTGTGCATACCTTCCTTTCTCTTCATGAGTTCATACATTACTTGTGATAACCTCATAAGTGATATTTTTATGTCAGCTTCTTAAAGTGCAAGATGTTGGAATATTAACATCTGGTGGGAAATGAGATCGATTCTTCTCCCTAGGCCATTGTATTGTTGATCTCTGGTGCCTTGGAATTAGTGATAAGGGAATGAAGTTTGTTGTCAGACTTCAAGCTTCCCACTGATGAACTGAATGGAGGAAATTGTAACTCATCCAGGAGTGGATGTTGGTCACATGGTCTGATAACACAAAGGCATGAGAAAAATCCACGATTGCTTTTCTGGTAAGAGAAAATTTAATTTACCGCGTCAGACATCGTCGTTTTACTTCGGGTCAGTTTCTATGAATTCAAAAGCTTGTATACTGATGCTGTCTTTTTTTAAAATTTTAAATTAAATTAGAGTTGGTGAAATTAAACCCAACAGAGTTATGGGCTGAATCTTCTGATTCCTAGCACACTGGACCTACTGTTTCCTGTATTAGGTTGAGCGGTTTTTCTTTCTTGCTGTTTAAAATTTGAGTCAGCCTCTCTTTACTCATCTACTTCGTTCTTTGCCTTTGCATCTCAGTGATTCTCACTTCTTAGCTTCCTTCACAGTTATACAAGCTATTTCTAGTTCATTATTAAAGATATTTGTCTTTTTTTTCTATGCGGTAAGAACTCTCAGATATTTGACTTGTTGAATTCTTGCCTTTTGTGCATCCCTGTTTTCTTCCTACACTCTATTAGAGGCTGTGCCTTCAGCTGCCTAGTCTCTAAGCTCTGAAATTTGCATCCTCAACCATTTTGCTTCTCTAACTTCTCTTACTTTAAAGTGCTCCTTGAAAAATACATATTTGACCAAGTATTTTGTCACCTGTCCTCATAATTCTTTATTTTGCTAGGTGTCAAACTTGGTTTGATCATGTGGAGCATCTCTGGGCTTTTTACTGCACTAAAGACACTATACAAATACAAGTTGTTTTCTGTTTGTGGATCTTTCTAAGCTCTATGAATCTCAATGTTTGTGAGCCCTTCCTACCTTTACACTAGCTTATTTCAGTGTTTGTGTTTTAGACAGCTGTCAATGGGTATACCTTAACTGCCCATAACTTTTGAGAATGTCCGAGTTACCTGTCAACGATATGCTCAGGGTAATAATACAGAAAAACTTACCTGTGAATTACTTTTAGTTATGAACCATTGTGAGATGTTATTAGAAACTTTGAGAATGGTAGCAGGAAGTTTGAAGATATTTGGCTTTATTGGAAAAAAAAGACAAACAAGTGCAGTCAAAATTATATGTTGGAAATATATTTGCAATTAACTCCTTGAGCAGACAAAATCAAACTGTACCCCCTTGTAAAGAACTTCAAAATAGCTTTGAATTTTGTATTCCTCTGGGGAACTTGGTGTTCTTTTGGAAATTCTTTTGGCAAGTTGAGTGTAATGTTGGAAAATGTGAACTTATCCACTTTGGCAGGATGAATAGAAAAGTAGCATATTATTTAAATGGAGCGAGGTTGCAGAACTCTGTGGTACGGAGAGATCTGGGTGTCCTGGCACATGAATCACAAAAGATTGGGATGCAGATGCGGAAAGTGATCAGGAAGACAAATGGAATGTTGTCATTTATTGCAAGGGGAATGAAATATGAAAGTAGGGTTGTTTTGCTACAGTTGTACACGGTATTGCTGAGACCACATTTGGAGTACTGTGTGTAGTTTTGGTCTCCTTATTTAAGAAAGGATATAAATGCATTAGAGGCAGTTCAGACAAAGTTCACGCAGTTGATACCTGGGATGACATTATCTTGTGAAGAGAAGTTAGACAGGCTGGGCCTGTATCCATGGGACTTTAGAAGAATGTGGGGTGATCTTATAGAAACATGTAAGATCCTGAGGGGACTGGATAGGTGGATGCTGAAAGGTTGTTTACCCATGTGGGAAAGAGTAGAACGGGGGGCGGGGGGACTCAGTTTAAAAATAAGGGATGGCCCATTTAAGATGGAGAAATTTTTTCTGACGGTTGAGAGTCTTTGGAACTCTCTTCCCCAGTTGGAGGCAGAGTCATTGAATATTTTTAAGGCAGAGGTAGATGAATTCTTGACTCCCTTATTAGTAAATAATTTATCTTCCTCTGGCTCCCTTGTCAGTCAAAAGCTTCCTATGGTGGTGGGAATGTGGAATTGAGGTCACAATCAGATCAACCATGAACTTATTAAATGGAGGAGCAGGCTTGAAGAGGCCAAATGGCCTCTACTCCTTCTCCTGCTCCTAATTTGTACCTTCATTGTTGATTGCATGCTACCTGACTCCTGTGTAAGTAGCTGGCCCTTATGTTCCACAAACCTGATTCTTTTTAATGTATAAATAAACAGACCTGTTTAAATGAATTGTCAGTAAGTTTTTGCACCTGGTCATTAAACAAAACTGAAGACACAGACGATTTTATGAAAACCAAAAGAACTCAGCACTTATTCTATCAACTGATTATTCTTCATTCAATGCAGTTGGTAGCTTCAAGGATAAATATATCCAGCAGAGGGCATTAAAGCATTTCTTTTGAAGTAATGCTTCTGATGAGGTATTACTATACTGTATTGAGCAGAATTCTGAACAGGTATTTTTGTTTTTGTTTTGGATTTCTAGCATCCGCAGTTTTTTGCTTTTATCTTAGATGCTGCCAGACCTGCTGAGTTTTTCCAGGTATTTTTGTTTTTGTTTTAGAATTCTGAACAAGCCTGTTCTCCTCCGTTCACTCTTCACATTAGTTGGAACAGAATGTTACTTGTGACATGGAACATATTGCAGTAGTAAGTTTATATAGCCAAGTGAATCTGGATTAATTGGGCAAATGACTATGGCATGGTAGATGGATTTAATGTAGGTAAACAAAAAGCAATCTATATTGGAAAAAGGAGTAGCAAATTACTGCAGATGATGAAAGATGTCAGCAAAGGATTTGATAAAATTATTGAAAATTGAAGAGTTTTCTGGTCAGAACAAGGCTTATTAAAATATTGGAATACTTCTAAAAAGCAGTTACCTCTAATTCATACAATTTTGAACATATTGATTTCACAGGAACATTGATACACCAGAAAGGGCTCAGGAATAATGAGGATGATTCCAGCTTTAAATTGTGAGGCAAGTCTATTGTGCTACACTTGTTTGCACTGGGGAAGAAGCACTAGTCTTCCAGGTCTTTAGAAGGCCACAACAAACACATGATAGTAGATCTAAACAGGTGTGAGTAAGCTATCTGACTTGATTGTGAGCGCAGAACAAGTAGCGAAAATTAGCCAATAAAGGATATGTGGACCAGATTCTGAAAAAAAGCAATTAACGTTGATTAAACTGAATAAACATACTGGGATGATTGTAAGCTATAGAGATAGGAGATCAGTGAGATGACAGTAATGGTTTTCACGCTGCTAGGAGTTTGGGAGGAGGGAAAAATCCTGGAAAGTGGTGAGTAGGAGAGATTAGGGAATGTAAAAATATTCGGGAACATGTGCTTGGTTGCCTTGCAGGCTTTTAAAGCAGAAACTAAATAGGTCATTTGGAGTCTGATACAGGATCCATTGTAGAAGAAGTGAACTTCAAGAATTGTGAATAACTTTTGTGTTTCATGTTTCCTTAATTTATGGAATTGTGAATGAAACAAATAAGTATATGATCTCTTTTCTTAATAGTTAAAGATCTACTACAACAATAACTTCTCTTCATGAAGTGTGTTTAATGTAGCAGTATGTTCCAAAGCACTCCATAAAGGTGCTAGGAAAAATCAGTGCAGTGTTGCAGAAGGGAAGCATAGATGAATGGGGGCAGCCAAAAGCTGGTCAAAGAGGTAGATTTCAAGTGAGGGTGCAGAGGCAGAATGTTTTAGGGAGGAAATTCCAGAGCATGGAGCCTAGGTAGTTGAAGGCATGGTTGTCAATGGTGAGGTGAAAGGTGTGAGGGTGCACAAGTGGTTGAATCAGAGAAATAGGGATTGAGGGAGTTGTAGGGCTAGAGAAAGTTTTAGAAGTGGGGAAAAGTGAGGCCAGGAAGGGATTTAAGCACAAGGAACATGGCCTAAATTTACTTTTATGCTAAGAACTGTGTGCATTAAATTTAAAGATTTTGAGCTACACAGGCCCTTGATAACTTTGTGCTCTTATTATTGTTTCTTTGACATGTGCCAAAATCTGACTTTGATTTGTCAACATGGGACAAGCATCAAAGTTAGAGGATCCCCTAACTCATGCTGGAGTATTTGTTTTGTTGCCATATAATACTTGCAGAAGAGTGCTTGTGCTACGTTAATACAAAAGCAGAATACTGCAGTGCTGGAAATCTGAAATAAAAATAAAATGCTGGAAATACTCAGTAGGCGTGGCAGCTTCTATGAAGGGCTAATCAGTGGTGACCTTAGTCTGATTTCGGTTAACTCTTTCTCCCAGTGCAGCAGCCGTATCTGCCGAGTACCTCCGGCATGTTCTGTTCTTATCCTTAGATATGCTAGTCTTATTCTGATTGCTTGTCAGATATTTTCTGGATTAATATTGAAAGTCATGAAAGAGGATGATGGGCATTAACTACTGCAACCCAAAAACATGCTGAGTTGAAATATGTGCTAGATGGTGACTTGAAAGCTTTGGACCTTCTAGGACAGATTCTCTTAAAGCTGTTGAGTGTTTATACTGTTGTTGAGTAATCAAACCCAGGGATTTTAGAATGCCGAGTATCTTGCTTTTGGGGGGAAAAAATTGGAATTGGAGAAGTACATGAAGGAATTAGGAACTCGTGAACCAGATTTTGCAGCTGGCGGTGAAGGAACGCCTCCTGTCATTCTGTATGCTGACAAGCTGTTCATAGAGTTTTTATGGGCTTTTGAGCAGGCGCTTGCTGTCATTGGGCATCTGATCCAGTGTTGGCATGTATGAGCAGGGCAAGAAACAACTCCTCTTCAACCAATCAGATGAAAAATCATCACCTAAGACATGTAGAACCTAAACCAGAAAATATGAACCAGGTATCATGCATTACCTTTAAATTGTACAGAAAGTGAAATAAAGATTGAGAAAGAGATTAAGACACAGATAAAAGAGAGGAAGCAGTAAAAAGAAAATTAGTTACAAAAACATCACTGATTAAATTCTGAAGGAATGAGACTCCACATTTATAAAAGAAAATGCATTTTCAGGCCCAGAAAAGCTTCTTGATTGTAATTATTACGGATCGTGCCATGAATTCACTTAACCTGAATGAATGTACCAGCCTTCATTTTTTCTACTCTTTCATGAGTAACAAATAGGCAAGTATGCCATTTAGAACTTCATGCCGATACATAGACCCATCATTGAAATCAATTGGCAAGGTACTGTTATAGCACAGTTGTGGAAGATCAGGGGAATTCAGACAGGTAGTTTTTGATTTCCGTAAATGCTTATTGTGCAAGTTGCTGTCCAATTCTGAGTGCTGTTAGCCTTGTTTGTAACACAAAATCTAGACCATGGGGTTTGTAAATTTGATGAGTGGAGTGTGAAGTGAAAGTGTATGCATGACACTGACAGCTGAAAAGGATGGTGCTTTGACCATTCTGGAAAAACTAATGATAATTTTGTGCCAATGCTCATGCAGGAGATGCAAGCAATGTCATTGAATTGATACTGGATCAAAGGTCGGGTGTGTTGGGGAACCAGATTGGAGAGTGAAATTGGCATAGTGTGATGTGATGGAATAGATCTCATAGATCTCTCAGAACACACGCGCGAGCGCACACAGTATATAAACCTGAATCCTTAACTCATGAATATTTGAGATGTGCACATACTACTGACAGATTTCATATACAGTATATTTCAGTTACAGGACTGCAATTCCTGTTATTTCGAGCCAATTCTTATGTATTTCACTTGTGCACATTCCAGGAGCAAGGACACTGCAATCTGTTTTGATCGCTGTCTGGAACTGATTCTCGAGAGCGTTGTTCTCAGCAAAGAATAAATTATTGTGCAACGAATCAACTAATGCACTGTTTTCAGGTTCCACAGTTGATGACATACAAATTTAAGCAATTAAAGAACGCTCTTTACTTGTACTGTCAGGCTTTTCATGGCAAGTGCTTTTGAATAAAACAACTTTAGTGTTTGTTATGTCACTGTGTGTTTTAATATTATTTGACCTGTTTGAGTGGTTTGCTTTAAAATAAAGGCTTTCCTTAGGAAATACAGTATTTTAATTTGGTGAATGCTAATGACTGTTAACAGCAGCCAATTACCACAGCCCTGTAGCTGGGGTCATGCAGCGGGTTTAGTTTGCTTCACGTCTGCTGTGGAGTTCTGAATACATAGGAATGTAAGTGGGAAGATGCTGTTATAGAAGCTCCCTAGTAGTTTTACATAGTTTAAGGTTGGAGAAATAAGAAAGATCCTGCTTCTCTGAAAAAGGGAGCACATCCTTACATTTTTAAGGCTAGGCTGTTTCGGGGTGAATTCTCTCTTCACGTAAAGGGTAGTGGAAATCTGGAACTCTGTTGACATCTGGGAAGCAATCCAAAAATTCAAGACCGACACTTTCACAAAAGCAAAATCCTGCGGATGCTGGTGATTTGAAATAAAAATAGAAAATGCTAGAAATACTCATCATGCCTGGCAATATATATTAAGAGAGAAATAGTTAACTTTTCAGGCCAATAAGCTTTCATTAGAACCATAATGATAGATTTTTTTTTGTTGAGTAAGGATGTTAAGGAATCTGGAGCAAAACTGGGTAAATGGAGTTGAGATACAGATCAGCCACCTTACCAAAGGAACTGTAAACTGGGCTGAAGATATATGCCTGCTTAAAGGAATTCTATTCTGTGCTCTATACTTGGATGAGCAAGTATAGTAAGTCATCATTCTGTGGAATGAGTCAGATGATTCAAACATTCTGAACAATCGTAAGGAAATCTCATCATTCACAACAATAGTGAGCATCCAGGGAATGGATGAAAGTTGCTATGGAATTTCCTTCCAATGCCATTCTGTGTTCCAGATCTTAACAACACTGAAGATATTTCTCATTTTCATTCTAGTTCTTTTGCCAATTACTATTAATCTATGTCCTCTAGTTATTGACCTGCTTGCCAGAGACAGCAGTTTCTCTCTGCTTTATTAAAACCCTGAATAATTTTGAATACCTCTGTTAGGTCTCCCAGCTGGAACAGGCTCAATGGTCTGAAGGGCCTATGCAGGGCCTGTATAAATGTTCTAACCACCTGGAGCCAATTACCACACTTGTTAGCTTTCCATAAAAGACCCCTCTTGATGATCAAACCGTGCCCATTCTGGTGATGTGTCCACCTTGGGTATACCTTGATCACCATAGACTCTGGTTCACAAATGTGACATTGTTAGCAGGAGCCTGCTTTACTATAGTTAAAGTGGATGTCAATCACCACAACATTATGCATCTTTAATTTAATTTTCTGCCTTTGTTTTTGGAATGGTGACCATTTGAGTCCTGTTGCATGCACACTATTAAACTGTGTGAATTGCTTCAAGGGTTTCAAAATGGATACTCTGAATGTAGACATGATGGTCACTTCTTTAGTGTATGATGTAATTTCCTTAGAGTTGTTCACAATATTTGAATCATGTACTTCATTCCACAGAATGATGATTTGCTGCACTTCCTCATCCAGATATTGCGTACGCAGTAGAATTTCTCTAAGTGGGCATTCATACATCTTCCACCTGGCCTATAGCTCTGTGATACGATGTTGTTCCCAACCATCATCTTACTAATATGCAAATTGCTTTTTCCTTCTCACCTGGATAGGATGTTTGAAGGGTAGCCAAAAATAAATTCTTCCAGACGTTATGGGTATAGGGAATTACAAAGTTCATGTTTAGGTGGCGAGGTTATTAAGACTGCCCCTACTTGTAACAGAACAAATGGTCTGTACATAGCCAGAAAGAGTCCAGATTTTCTATTAAGTGCTAATCCCTATCTTTCTTGCATTCTGTATGGGATATATTCCTTAAATAGTTACTGTGGTGGATGTCCGAGTGAGCCACTGCTTCCACAAACACTGGTCTGATATTTTTATTGAAAGTAAGATTTTGAGCACTTGAGTGGAAGATTTCTTTAAAGATTCTCTCTGGTCATTTGAACAGGTTGGAGAAATTGGGATGGTTTTGATTAGAGCAGTGAAGATTAAAAGGGAGGTCTCTTGGAGGTATTCAGAATAATGTTTCCTCTGGCAAGTGAGGTGGTAACTAGAAGGCATAGATTTGGAGTAATTGACAAAAGAACTAGATGGAAAAATAGAAATATTTCCATTGTTGTTAAGATCTGGAATATGTATGACAAGGTGGTGGAAGCAAATTTCATGACAACTTCAAGAGGCAATTTGGCATGTACTTGAAGAAGAATTTGCAGGGCTATGGAGAAAAACTGGCATATGGGACAAAATTGGACAGCTCTTTGCCCACCGTTTAGATGCAGTTTAGGATATTGACAATAGCATCTAACGACTGCGGTTATTCTGAATTAGGAAGGCAAATGGCAAGCCTTCATTGCAAGGGGATTGGAGTACAATAATTATGAAGTCTTGATACAATTGTACAGAGCTTGGTGAGACCACAACTGTTTGTACTGTCTCAGCCTCCATATTTAAGGAAGGATATACTTGTCTTGGAGGCAAGCGATATGGCGAAGCTTCACCAGATTGGTTCCTGGGATGAGATGATTGCTGATGAAACTGTGTAATTTGGGCCTATATTCTATGGAGTTAGAAGAAGGAGATGACCCCATTGAGATGTACTGAAGGGGCTTGACTGGGTCGACACTGTTTCCTCATCTAGAACATGGGGGCACAGTTTCAGGATAAGGAGCTGATCATTTAGGACTGAGTTGAGGAGAAATTTTTTCTGAGGGTTCTGAATCTTTGAAATTCTCTGCGCCAGAGAGCTATGGGTGCTCTAACATTGAATATGTTTAAGGATAAGCGAGAGAGAGATTTTTGGTCACTCGGAATCAAGTGGTAAGGAGAATAGGCAGGAAAGTAGGGTTGAGGCAGAATATCAGCCATGATCGTTTTGAATGGCAAAGCGGGTTCAATGAGCTGCATGTTGTACTGTTGCTCCTATTTCTTGTGTTCTTATTCATCCAGATCAGATAATAGTTATGTTCAAGGCCAAGCTTGGAGCAAATCTTCTAAGGGAGATGAATATAATTGAGATGGTCACCTGGTAACATAAGGATAGATATTTCAGTTAAATTCACCTACTTGTTTCAAAATCAAAAGTCTAGAATACTAATTTGAACAAATGGGGTGTAACCAATTTTTGAGCCTGGACCATCCAGTGTTCTATTGAGCTTCCCAGAGATTGAAAATTGCATGAAATGGGGAACAAGATATAGATGAAAGTGTGGAACCAGTGAAGGGTAAGTGAATGGATTCAGCGGCTGCTTTGAGGTTAAAATGCGGAGAAACAGGAAAAAGATTGCTCCAAAAAACATGTAGGAAGTTGGTCACGTTTTAAAACAGACAGCAGTTCAGATTGAGGCAAAAACCTGGGAACTGAGCATTCATTTAAAGTTAACTTTGAGCTCATGAGTGAAACAATGCCTAAAGCAGATTCTGACAACTATTAAATTAGTATAAAATGTTCATAGTAGCAAGTTGATTTAAAATCATGATCTCTGTGATATGTGTTTACTTCTAGACAACTTTTTTTTGTTTGTTTTGGCTGTAGAAACCGTATTTTGAATATAAGGCAGTTATACCATAACTGAAGTATTTTTCATTCATTGCAATAATCAACATGTTGGCAGTTTGGTGCTTATGGTAGGGTGTCAGAAGCAGCTATTAACTTTTTTTAAGAAATCTTAATTCTTGGCTATTGGAAAATCTGAGCCATTATGATAAGTAAAACTAGAAGCTGTTCCTGAATTGTGTTGTGAATTTGAAAATTTACCATTTAAATAACAATCCTAGTTGTGCTGCATTCTTGCAGGTGGCTAAAAATGTTCTTAATGCTGAGGATGTTTGTTCTAACTCCTTTTGAAAGGTGAATGGCTTAGGCTATAATGTGAAAGTATGTTACAAAACTGTTAGAGTAATTAGCTCATAATGCTAATATTTTCTCTATTGTAGCCCTGGCAACTGGGATTGAAACTGGTTAGTGGTCCACTGGGAACAGACTGTGTGTGTGTGTGTGTGTGTGTGTGTGTGTGTGTGTGTGTGTGTGTGTGTGTGTGTGTGTGTGTGTGTGTGTGTGTGTGTGTGTGTGTGTGTGTGTGTGTGTGTATATTTCATACAAATGCACACAAGCTAGTTTACATCACTTAAACAATCCCTCTGCAGACTGTTTTTGTTGTAAAGCACACAAAAGGTAGTGCACATGATGTCATAAGAAAAAAGAAACAATTATGATTGGATCCAAGCACGCGTGTGTGACTCTGATTTTTATCACGGGTTGGAGGAGGTGGAGGGGCTCATGAAATAAATAAGCACAGCTGCTCTTAATTGTACTGCTATTTGTTAAGAGGTCTAAAAATATGTAGGACTGTGTTTGAAGGTGAATTCCCCTTTAATTTGTAGTCAAGTTGATTTTGGGTGGAAGGAGTGCAGTTGCAGTTGCTGTCTATCTCCTATTATGAAGAAGCTGAGACTGTGAAAGAGCCAGCTCAGGGTTAACTGTCACCTCTGCAGGCGCGTGATAGCTTAAATGAATTGCTGTATTAATATACTTTGTTAAGTCAGACGGAGAGATTTAGCGCGCCACTGACCTGTTCAAGCTGCACAGCCAGCTCAGTGCTGTATGGCTTCTCTGCTGGCTGCAACACGCAACATGGGCACCTTTATTCATCTGGTCAGGCGCAAGTTCAAAAGGCGTCGGAAGAAGCGATCAGAAAGGAAAGGTAGAGTTTAATTTCTACTTGTTTTTGTCGTGTGCTGTAAATAGTGAGAGCTACTGGTTAAGCAGATAGACTTGTGATACCCAAGGTTTTGATTCCATTTGCACATTGCATACTTGTGCAGAACTGGGAAGGTAGGAAGGAGTGCATCTATTTATCTTCTTTCCAGAGGTTAATTAAGATTTTTTTTGGAGCTTCAGTAGCATTTCACATAGAATGTACCCAGCCACTTACTGTTATTAAAACAGACTATCAAAATGTGTGGCAGTGCTGATGTTTGCACTACTGTGGTTTGCCTACTAAGAGCTATTTAGTGTTTATTATAACATTGGAGCCAATTCTGAATGAACATGACATGTCCCTGTGTATACTTACTTGCAGTTCATTTTTTTAGTTGCACAGTAAAATTAATTTCCAATGTTGTTAGAATATCTAGATAATTAGTAATCCTGCTTTTTCATATTGTATTTAAACCATCTTATGATATCCAAATTGATATTCATCCCCAGCTTAGATAATTAAGAAAGGTAAATATTTGACCTTTTAAAGATTGGTGAAATAGAATGTAAAAGCTTGAGTCCGGAGATGACCTGAGCTTGGGACCTTTTAAAGCACCTGCCAGGACTTGGCCTCAACAGTTGATTTCATTAGGGGGCGAATGTGGAGGGAGGATGAGAAAGTGGGATTTGAGGTCAAGTCTGCTGAGTTATCTGAAACAAACCAAGCTGCTCTGTGTAAGCACAGAATTGAAGGGATTGTGTTTCTGAGACTCTTAGCATGTGCGGTGCTTAGATTTAAAATATCCTAGGAGATGACCTCTTTTCAGTAAATGGTGCTGTGTATGGGAATGACCTTAGTTTGGCAATGCAGGTGGGGAGTTGTCTGCCTTGAGTGCAGTGCGATGATTTATTCACCTGAGATCTGCTGCCTTCTAGTGTATCTTTTGAGGTTTTAACTATATTACTTAGCCTTTTGGAACTTTAATATTCAGTTGGATATAATCATCCAGCAATAAGTAATCTTCAATTTCCCCAATTTTCAAAGCATTAAGGAAAGCATAAATATAAATACACAGAATGAGAACACAGGGCACAGGTTTATAAACCACCTTCCTGTACTTTCTGAAGCTATTCCACTGTCTTTAATATCCCAGTGACCTTTGTCAAGGTATCTGAAAGCTACTCTAATATCTCCTGGATCCGTACCATCTGTTTCCTTGCATTAACTGAATTTCAAAATTCCATGGATTCTTTTAGTAGCTTTCTTTGGTAAGATTAGTGTTATTTCTGTGTTAAATTATTGTTTGATTTCAAGCAAAAGCTTGTTCAATATTTCAGTCCTGGAGTGAAGTGATTCCTAGTGCCAAGGAGCATTAGAGCACAAGTCATCCACAGTGGTTATGTACCTCCAAGGGCCAGCTATTTTAACAATGGTCTGAGAGCATTTTGCATGCTTGCATTCTTGGTTGAGGAATGATGCATTGCATCCACTTAAAGAAAGGGAGCAAATTCTAAGAATGAGATGATGTTGCAAATAATCATCTAAAAACTGTCACACACAGACTGTTAGTGATTTTTGCTCATACTGTTTTCAGTTCTTTAGAATCTTAATTTATACATCAAAATTTTAATGCATTGGGCTTACAAGAACTTCTGATGTTTTAGTCTTTGCAAAGGTGGGCACATATCAGCTTCTATTTTGTCATAAGTCTCAATTGCATGGAGGTCAATTAAAAATGCACTAAAATAAATTTCCACTTTGTAAATGTTTATTACAGTCCCAGATGGGTAATTCTCAAAGAAATGAGAGAAAAGGTGGCTACATCTGCTTAAACCTTGTTAGGAGCTCCAGTAACACAGAAGTATGGGACTGGCAGGTGCTACATTTTATTTTGATACGTTCATTTTTTAAAAAGGAGCGAGTTGATAGAGAAATATAGGTCAGTCACTCTGATACCCTTAAGTAGGGAAAATGCAGGTGCCGTAAAGACTAGGCAATTAGTTGTATATCATGGTCTGGTTGCTGTGCCTTCTAAAAGAATTAGACTCATAGGGAACATGGAGCACAAGAGAAGCAGCTGATTGAGGAGTTTTTTTTAAGGCTTTAGTTTATATCTCTTAGTTTAGTAAATAGTCTAATAAATAGAAGCATGATGGGGCACTTCATTTTTGTGGATATAGTTTATTTAGATAAACTATATAAGACATTTGCTGAAATTGTCTCTCTTTTGGAATTAATAGCATGAGTAAAAGTAGTTTGAGTCTGGGATTGTTAGTCTGGTGATGATATTTTTAAAAATAAAACTCGAAAATGCATACATCTTACAGCAGCATGTTTAAGATTGCCACCAGCCCCAGAATCTAGCTTGACCTGGGAAGAGGATGTCTGCATGGATAGCTTAGAGAATGACTTTGTGCTAAGAATGGTAAATTTGTGGAACAGACTGCCCAGAAAGCAGTGCAGGCGGATAGTGTGGAAAATTGAAGTATTTGATGTAGTAGATGATTGCACTGTAGTTTTTTGATCTGGCCATTCACATTGCGTAGTCTTTAATGGCCAGAGAAGACTTTGCCTGGAAAGGCTATGACCTGACATTAGATGCCAAGAGACCTGAAGGAGGGCATTTCTTGTAGAATAAATTTTGCTGATTGCTCCAAACTACATTGGCAAGGCTCGGTGAGAGGATACGTGATTGATAATCCACATGGTCCTTTGTTGGTTAAGTAAATAGGCTAAACAACTGAGCTTTTTATATTGGCCTGTGTAAAGTAATGAACAATGAAATGGGTTGAAATATCAAAAACTATCAGTGCATTACCATGCGTGCGCTTTTGGGAAAGGTCGATAAGGATTTACTTGAAAGTAATAACATTTAACTTAACCTATCTATAAAATAATATGACATTGGCACAAGAGAAGCAGCTGATTGAGGAGTTTTTTTAAGGCTTAAGTTTATATCTCTTAGTTTAGTAAATAGTCTAATAAATAGAAGCATGATGGGCCACTTCAAACCCTATGAATGCACATTCTGTGCTATGTGGGAAATCTCAGGCTGCCCCTTGCTGCCCATGTGGTTGTCCAGGATGCAAGTGTTGTCAGCTGGAGGAGCTGAAGCTTTGAATTTGAAAACTTGAGTAACAGCTTAGAGTCATTGCAGTGCATCTGCGAGGCTGAAATCTACATGGATAGTATGTTTCTGGAGGTGGCCACCACTCCAGATAGAGTATGCAGGTAGAGAAGAAATGGGTGAGTGCTGGACAGTCATAGAGGAACAGACAGAAAGTGCAGGAGTCTTGAGTGCGTCTCAGTCTCCAACTGGTGTTTAGTAGTACAATTGCATTACTGAGTGTATTCTGTAGGCCACCAACTAGTGGGAAAAATAAATGCAAATTCACAGGGAAATTGCAGCACTACAAAAACTATCGAGTATTGATTCTGGGGAACTTAAATGATCCTAATATAGACTGGAATAATATTATTGTACAGGGCAGTGAGGGAAGAGGGTTTCCAAAGTGCATTCAGGAGAACTTTCTTTACCAGTATGTTTCTGGACATACCTGGTTCTGAGGAATGAGGGTCATGTTGATTAAGTGTCAGAAGTAGAACATTTAGGTGACAGTGATCATAGTATCATGAGGTTTAAATTTTGCTGGGAGAAAATACTGAGCAATCTAGAGAAAAAATACTTATTGGAGGAAGGCCAATTTTAGTCAGTTGAGAATGGACCTTGGGGGTAAATTGAAATGGAAGACTGGTAGGCCAAACTGTAACAGAACAGAACAGAAAGGCAGCTTTTAAAGTGAAAATGGTTTAGGTACAGTACATTCGATATACGTTCCCACGAGGAAGTAAGATATGAGAAAACAAAGCCAGAGTTTCCTGGATGACGAAAGAGAGAGGAAGATGAAGTCGAGAAAGGGTCGTTATGACATATGTCAGGTTGATAATACAAGGTCAGAACCAGGCTGATTATAGAAAGCTCGGGCGGGAAGTGATAAAGGAAGTGAGAGGCAAAGTGAGTATGAGAAGATACTGGCAGCTAATCCAAAAGGGAATCCAAAGTCATCTAATGGTGTATAAATAGTAAAATGGTAGTAAGGGGCAGGGTGAGACCATTAGGGAACAAAAAGGCAATCTACCCATAGGGGCAGAAGACATGATTGAAGTGCTAAATGAGTACTTTTCTTCTGTCTTTATCAAGGACCATGATGATGTCTGAGTTGCAGTAAATGAGTAAGTAGTTGAGATACTGGATGACAGAGGAGGTATTAGAAAGACTGACTGCAGTTAAAGTTGATAAGTCACCAGAACCAGATGTGGTGCATCTGAGGATGCTCAAGGCATTAAGGGTAGAAATTGCAAAGGTACTGGTCATCATCTTCTAATCCTCCTCAAACATGGGGGGCTGTGCCAGGACTGGAGAATTGTAAATGATCTCTTGTTCAGAAAGAGTGTAAGGATAAACCCAGCAAGTACAGGTGTCACTTTAATCTCTGCTGGGGATGTTTTTAGAAATGATAATCCAGGACTAAATTAAAATCACTTGGATAAGTGTGGATTAATTAAGGAAAGCCAACACTGGTTTGTTAAGGGCGAATTTGTATTTATTGAATGGCATTTATGATGAGGTAACAAGAGGGGATTGATAATGACAACAACTTGTACTTATATAGCACCTTTCATGAAATAAAACGCAAGGCACTTCACTAGAGCATTATAAACAAAATATAACACTGAATCACATAAGGAGATAATTTGATCAGTTGACCAAAGCTTAGTCAAAGAGGTAGGTTTTCAGGAGTATTAAAGGAGAAAAACAAGGTATAGAGATAGAGAGATGCAAGGAGGGAGTGCTTCAGGCCTAGGCAACTGAAGGTATAGCCACCAATGGTGGAGCGACTGAAATCGGGAATGCTCAAGAGGCCAGAATTAGATTAACCGAGATATCATGGTGGGTTGTGGGGCTGGAGGACATTAGAGATGGGGAGGATTGAGGCCTTGGAGGGATTTGAAAATAAAAATGAGAGTTTTGAAATCAAGATGTTGCTTGACCAGGAACCAAAGTAAGTCAGAGAGCACTTGGGTGATAGGTGAACGGGACTTGCTGCGAGTCACGAGCAGTAGAGTTTTGGATGACGGTGTTAATGGTGGGTAGAATGTAGGAGACCAGCAGGAGTGCGATGGAATAGTTGCGTCTCGAAGTAAAGGCATGAATGAGGATTTCAGCTGCAGGTGAGCTGAGATGGTCAAAGCTGGGCAATGTTAGAGGTTGAAATAGCTGATCTCAATTATGTGGTCAGAAGCTTATCTCTGGATTAAATATGATACCAAAGTTGCAAACAGCCTGTTTCGGTCTCAAACAATTGCATGGGAGTGGGATGGAGTCTGACTGAGGAGTGGAGTTGAAGAGAGAACCAAAAACATTGGCTTCAATCTTCCCAATTTAAATTAAAGGGAATTTCTGCTCATCCAGTACTGCATGTCAGATAAGCAGTCTGCTAATTTTGCAACAGTGGAGGAGTCAAGACAGGTTCTTATTTGAGAGTAATATGGTTGATGTGGTGTTCATAGACTTCCAGAAAGTCTGATTAAAGGGCCAGCAATGTTGAAACCCATGGAAGAAAAGGGACAGTGGCAGCAGTCTATGAAATTGGTTGAGTGACAGGAATTGTAGATGTCCTAACAGTTGTAATGTGAACTGTGGTAGACCTGAAGAGGGCAGACAAATGGCGGATGAAATTTAATGCAGACAGGTGTGAACTAATATATTTTGGTTAGAAGAATAAGGAGAGGCAATATAAATAAAAGGGAACAATTGTAAAGAAGGTTAGGCGCATCCAGCAATTTATTGTCCATAGGTGGGACTGGGACATGAATTTTTTTTTGTGCAGTTCTGTGGTTAGAAAGTGCTAGGTGAAAATTGTGGATTGTGTCTGTACCGAACACTCCCTTGGGCAGTGTGATCTAACGGCAACTTGCTCTACGTTTCACATTATCGGAGACTTTGTGGTAGGGTTTAACATCACAGCAAGTGTTCAGAAACAATTTGTCTCTGATAATTTCCTATCCTGAGAGCTGGGAATGTTGCCATATCAGAACAGCAAACAGAATACAAATTGAGTCTTTTGCAGGCTATGGTGTAGAGTCGATCTGCTTCAATCCAAATCTGTATAATGCTATGGATTTCAATTCACTATTGTGTGCACAGTTTACTCGTGCAACGATCAATATGGTTTCTGTATATGACTGAGCATTATGCACTGAAAAGTATTTTGCCCATATTCATACATTGTCAGCTGGTGGGATATTTGAAGGTGGAAAGAATCTGATGCATGTTAGGTCTGGAATTTCTTGGATCTAAAGTTTCATGCTAGAGTATAATATTTGATATATTATGGCACATTACATAGTGACTGCACTTCAAAAGCACTTTTGCTTGTAAAACACTTCAGGACATTGAGTGAAAGAAGCTAAAAAATTGAAGTTCTTTTCTTCCAAGTTTCATAAAGGGCAAAAGTTGGTTGCCATAACGGTTAGCTTTGCTTGCACGACGTAATATTTCTTGAATTCAATCCTAGTGCTGTTACAAATTATTTAGGTCCCATCCTATGTCAAGCCTGAAATCTGTTCATCCTTCTCAATGAAAAAGAAAACTACTTGTTGCAAGTCTCTCGTTTTGATGAAGCTTCACACCCAAAGTATTAACTTCGCTTTCCACTTCGGAAGCTGTCCAACTTACTGTGCTTTTCCCACATTTCCTACTTTAATAGGTTTTGGAAACATATCCAATTCTCCTTTTGTAATCTTATTTTTAACATGTTTGAGAGATGAGCACGATTTTTTTTTTGAGGCAATTGCTATATTTTTATTCTCGTTGTTTATTTCCTACCTTCCCCTCCTGAAAGCGTTGTTTCCTTGCTGGGATTTTTCAGAGGCAAGTTGCCTTTCGATCCTCACTCAAATAACCATTTTTCATATTGTAAATAAGGAATTGCACAGTATTTCACTTTAAGAGCATCATGGTTGAGGCTGATCCTGTCTGTACGTGTGCATTTCAGGCTGGAATCACTGGAATCAGAACCCTGCTGGTTTTTTAAACCCCCAATGCAGGTGTACTGAGACCATTTGTCCCTATCACCATCATGACAGAAATTGGCTAACCCAGCAGAGTTATGGGTTGTGTTTATTGCTTAGGGTGGTCTAATTGCTCAAAGGAGTATGTAGCTAAGAGAATTACGTGTTTCGCATAGTATCTGACACAGAATCTATACATGAAAATATCAGTTTGAGTTGACTATTTTTAACACTTTTAAATGGCTTTTGTTAGGTTTTGTGAAAGTTGCTGGTGATATTGGTTTATTGTCCATTTTAGTTACTTTAATTTTATAATAGGTTTAAGGCTTGGTTAGATTAACAAGATTAATGAGTTGTTGAGTCTTCGATTCAATTACTATGCACTGTTGAAAGAGTTGTTTGAAGACCAGCTGTGAGATAATGTTGTGCTGTACTAGATGTCTCATTTCAGTTGCGGTCTTATCCTTGTTTCAGAGTATTAAAAACTTATGCACTTTGGCCTAGATGTAACGATGAAAACTAATCGGCACCAGATCAAGCAGGCTGACGAGGAAACAGGTATGACATTGATGTAGCTAAAGTCAACATGCAGCCAGGCCCGATAGTGAGGAGAAAGCCGAAATCTCTAGTGCCAGTCTACAGTAGAACATGGGACCAGGAAGAAGCCATACAGCCCCTCAGCTTTGCTTGGCTATTCAGTTAGATCAAAGTCTGCACAATTGATCTTCAAACACACTAAACCTTGGTGAATCTGCACTGCACCTCTTCCAAGATCAATATATATCTTTCCTGAGGAGTGGTTCCAGTCCTCCATTTGGGGCCTGGCAAGGCTGTACAATACTGAAGCATAACTTCCTCCCCCTTGAGATAAAGGCCAGCATTCCATTTGTCTTTTTGATTTCTTTTTGTATCTGCCTATAAGCTTTAAATTACTTTGGATTTGAACTCCGAAATCTCTTTGTTCTTTTACATTTCCCAGTTTCTTATTATTTACAAAATACTCAGATTTATTTTTCTTGGGTCCAAAATGAATGACTTCACATTTGCCTGCATTGAACTCCATCTTCCATACTTTTGTCCAATCGCTTGTCTATGTTTCATTGTGACTTCCTGCTCCCTCATACATTTCTGGGTTTTGTTCATAAGGTTGGCAGTATCTAAAATAGTTCGAAGAACAACTGTACAAATATTGTAATTAAATTTTCAAAAGCAAAAAAAAGGTGATGGCATGATTTCCTCAGCTAACCATGATTTTATGTGATACTAACTTATAATAGAAGTTTGTAAAATTGGTTTCTGTTACCCAATGTTCTGTCTATTACAAAATGAATAAAGAGTGTGCAAAATAGCCATTTCCAATCATTACATATGCAGCACAAAAGTTCCTTCTCAATAGATCCCCACCCCTCCCACTTTGATCCCCTTGCTCTGGTTGATCTTGTCCTTTCCGGTTCCAATTATTTTTAACACTATCTCTGACTATCTCCCTTTGTGCAATGTTCGGATTTGGGAAACTCGAAGACTTATTTTGCACTGTTTCAGAAAAGCCTCATATACTTCATTCTTTGATTAAGATTAATTTCACTGTTGTGTTAAGCCGTAACACAATGCAAACGTTTTGTGATTTCCTTTTGAATGTTTTGAAGTAAATTTTATTGCCATTGAATTGGGGAATGTTTAAAAACTCAAAGACCAGAGTTTTATGTCATTGTTAATGAATGACAATTATCAGCTTCTGACCATGTCAAAACAATTTAATTTGACCCCATAATTCCCCAGTTTTACTGAAGTGGTTCAGAGTGGTCAAAGGTTAAAATATTTTAAATTCATGCAAAATTATCCCTTGCTAAGCTCCTGTTATACAGGTGATTTCATACATGTTATGTGATGCTGTTTATGTCACCTACTTTCTTTAGATTTTCTGTATTGATGTATAACTAAAGGGATACAGTAACTTTGTGAAAAACATCTTTATCTATAATTTGTTCAGTGTCAAAATAAAAGTACAAGTAGGATTTGTTGTCAACATATACAGGAAATCGTCTGGAACGCTGTGTCTTTTGGCAAAGTGATTTAATTCAAATATCCCTATGTAGTCTTAATACCATTCACCCTTTTCTGTATCAAACCTAGCATCCTTCTCACCAGCTAATGTTTGTTGTACTCACTTATTGGTTTTATATTTGGTAAAAAATCATATTTCGATTATTTGCTATGGTCTTCAGATTTGTAAAAAAGTAAATTATTTAATCAAGTTTCTTCTGAATTTTATTTTCAATCTGAAGGCTTTGGTGCCCCCTACGAATTGAATCAACCCTTTACCTTAAATACTGACTATTGCCAGGTCTGACTTTTAAAATCTGAATTAAAAAATTTGAATCAGGTACAGAAACAATGCCGCCTTTCCTGGAGGGACAGCAATCCTTGCTTAACAAAGTTACAAAATAATGATTTTTAATGTGTATATTTTCCACACGTCCAATTCAATGTTATGCAAGTATAAACAGATCTGTGTACAAAGCTCTTAAAATTAATAATATGGCTTATAAGAAACCACCTTCAAATCAAAATGGTTAATGCAACTTCTACATTTTGAGACAGGCAGTTCAAAGTTTGCTGATTTTTCTTTTGCTGTACTGAATTAGAAATCTTAAGATCTTTAAGAGGATTGTTTCATTAATCCCAAAAGGAATCCTTTGCACTTTTTTTCTCCTCTTCCTTGCCCTCCTCTCCAAGAGCACATTGCGATATAACTAATGCTAATGCTAAATGGTTTGCTGTTTAATCAGTGCTGACTCTAATGTCAGATACATTGCTGTAATTGGCATCAACAATAATGTATGGTTAGCCTGAAACTGTTAGCTGTTAACCCTTTCAGAAATCTCAAGTTAAAAACTGTAATAGCTTGCCTATGTGAATTTAAATCTCTATCTTTCTAAAGTTATTAATGTTCTCCATGTTCTATATATTTAAAATTATTAGGATCCAGTAAGGTGCTATTAACATTTAAAGAGAAAACCAAACGCCTTGTTTTAACCAAAATAACTATGCTTCAAGAGTTCATGCCCTTTTTAAATGAAACACAAACTTTATTGTATATATTAAAATAAAAACAAGACAAGCACTATTAACTTAAATGTTAACCATATTAACAATATGGTTAATGACTATATATGTTATGCACTCCGGTTTACTTCTTTCTTCCCCCAGAAATTTTGAAGCAAGAGTGATGCAAGGAAAAAAAAATTAGGGTCTGGTATGCTGTGCCCAAGAGTGCGATGGAGGCAGGTTCTGAAGCATTCAAAAAGGAATTAGACAGTTACCTGAAAAGGAAGAATGTGCAAGGTTACTGGGAGAGGGCGGGGAATGACACTAGGTGAGTTGCTTGTTTGGAGAACCGGTGCTGACACGATGGGTCAAATGGCCTCCTTCTGAGCCATAACAATTCTGTGATTCTTAAGACAAAAAAGTTACTTACTTCTGGAGGGACCACCCATAAGTATACCACAATCTTCAGGAGCCTATTTTAATTTTCCCTGGCTCCAGCTATTGGATGTAAAACTTTTCATTTACCATCTGTTGACTGTACATGCTGTTAGTAGTGTTAATTATATTGTTAATATACACAGGTAAAGGGCATTGTTTAATTAAATACTTTGAGCATATATTAATAGGGGATACTGGAAGTGTGTGAGAGGTGCATTAAGACTTAACAAAGTCAATAAACTCTCTCAGTAAGGAAAAGCTCCATGTCGTGGTTTTGACTTCACCAACTGGCTTGGATCCTATTAACAAATACCTCAGTCCCTTGTTCTGGTTACTTTTCCTTTTCTTCCAAGCTAACCTGTTCGTTGCTTTTGTCATGATCAGAGGCCATCATCCTGGCTACTTGACAAAATTATTATTTTCTTTTAAAACGGACAAATGGCTGGTCTGAAAATGGCTGCCGTTGACCATATGACTGTAGCTCTGGATGTTTCTGAGCAGTTTAAAATGGATAAACGTTAACGCATCAAGCCCCTGGAATGTAATACACCTTGTATTGTATAAACATTCCAGCCAAGCCAACACAAAAGGACAGTGGATGAAATGTGTGCACCAGCCAGCTATGGACAAAGGCAGAGCTATTTGTGACTCCTCATCTCCAACATTGTGCTGATGGTTCTACTGCTCAAAACACAATGGGTTTTAACAAGAGGCCTTATTAGCTGAAAAGCTTGACCTGAAACCACCCTGTCACATGACTAAAACTTACTGTTTGAATTGCTTTAATTATACAGCTTTTAGATTCCATCTCCAGTTTGCTTTTTAACACCTGACTGGTTGGCCACAGAGAAGCAAGCTCTGGCCAGGTTGGACAATTGGCCCCCATCTAACCTGACTCTGCTGGGAAGATTTTGTACTATTCCCTACAGAAATGATTCAACCTCTGCATGCCTACTTCATCTTGGGCCATCATCCCCATTGGAAAAGTGAATCTTACACCGCCAGTCTTCAGCCAACCGAACTCTGCAAAAGAATTTCTCATTGGACTTTAGTTCTGGGCTCACGCGAAGCCATAATTCTTATTTTTATCACGGTCTTTGTCCTTCTTTCCTTATCCCTCTTTTATTGTATGAATGCAAAAATGGGTGGACATTGGGAAACCTCTTCCTACAGTTTGTCTGTGTAAAATAAACTACCCCTCATTTTTTTTTACCTTATCTCGAGTTTGCTGTGGGATTATTAATAGAGGATTGGACCACTCCAAACCCGATGAGTTGGGGAAAATACACCACCCCTTATAAAGGGGAAAATCAGAAATCAAGAACATCTTTCTGTTAATGGAGGGGTAGTGAATGGAGAAATCAGGGCTGTTCTAAATTAAACGCCCTATTGTCCGTAACACTTTTTTTGCCACAAGGCTCTGTGGGGACCACTATAGATTTTTCAGTTGTTGCAAACTAGGCAATTTTACAGCTTCTGTTCCCTTACAAAATTTAAACTGAGATTAAGCTCCACCTGCATTCCACACGGTGAATGATGAAATTAGTTTTTTATTCTGCTAACAGAAGTTTCTCCATCTGCTGTTTTCAAACTCTCTCTTCTATACTGATCTTTTAACTGTAGTAACCTGCCAGCTTGTTTACTTGGAGTTATCCCATTTTCTACAGTTAAAACTTTAATAATTAAAACTCCAAGTTATATTCTAAAACACTTGAACCATGATCTAGGTGTTCACAACAATATATTTGTCTAAATAACACACACTGCGATTTTCATTGAGAAGCAAATCAATGAGTTTGCTGTTGGATTGATGGGGCGGTCATAGTTGCCTGTCAGTTGACTTAGCATCACTTTGATTATTGGAATGTAGAGCAGCATCAGAGATGTGTCTCTTCAAATGCTTTTCGGCTTGTTGATGATATGATGTCACTGCTGTATTGCATTGTTTCCCCAAACCCCACTGGGAAGTACTTAACTTCGGCCTGTTTCCATGATACAGCGCAAGCTGCAAAGTGGAATTGATATAATGGTTACAGAGAGGAGAGACGCTCAGGGACCGTAGTATAAATTAGACTTGTCAAAATGATTTTACAGCAGCTGGCTCAAAATAAAAAGGAAGGCAGAACTAAATATGCCAGAAAATGAATCTAAAAGCATTTAACTGTTTTATTTTTACAGTTTGACTTGTGTACACTATATTAATCGACTCTGAGGACTTTTTTAGACTACCAGTTTTCCCAGAATTGTTTTAGAATTTGATTTCAAACACATGAATACATCCTAATGCTGCAGCGTTCTTTTAAATTTTGCTTTAGCCTGGTGATGATTTTTTTGCACCAGTTGTGTGTATATGGGTTAATTTGCTGTGTTGGGTTTGGCTTTCTATACAGTAAGCTATTTCTGATTCACATAGTCAGAAAGCACCTGCCTAAGGGACAGGCAAGCTAACACTTCAGGTATGGACTCTTCACCAGTACTTGTTAATAGTTCTGACCAAGAGTTCACACAAGAAATATTAATCAGTCTGTTCTCTTCACAGTTGCTGCCTGATCTGCTGAGTATTTCCAACATTTTCTGTTTCTGTTTTAGACTCCCAGCTTCTAACATATTTTGCATTTCACATTTAAAGGGAATGCATCATTGGTTTTATTGTATGTGGGATGTTTGTATTGGTTTGCATCTCTCACTTGTATGTTTGTGTGACATTTTAGTATGACAGGGACTATGCACAATTTGATATACATTTTTATGTAGACGATCAACCCATGCCTGGAATAAATATTGAACTTGATTTCGCAGCATGTTATTTCTTAAATTAAATCTTTGGCTCCCTGTTATAGGCATTTTAGTATGTTCAGGGTCCCAGCCTTTTGTACTCCATTGTTTATTAACCTTGGCTTCAAAATTAGATTCTGGAAAATCGTTACAGTGGAAGAGTGAACATTTTGACCACTTTTTCTTCCACTTTCCACAATAGCAAACTTGTTGTCATCAAAGTCATGACTTGCTTGGTGACCACATCAAAATTTCCAATCACTGTTATGGCCTTCTGTCATGTTAGTCCTCGCAATACTGTATAAAACTGATGTTGCCTGGCTGATCAACTAACTGAGCGATTTATTTTTTAAAAACCTTTGTTTGGGATAATAGAGTTGCATAGAGTACAAGTTTTAACAGAAGTGACAAATGAATTGCTTCAATGTTAGTGTTTTTTTTGCTAATCAGTGACTATTCCTCATATCTTATATAGGGTTGGAGAATCAGCATGGACAGTTTTATTGCTGAAGCAGGGAAATGGGTGTTTATATGAAATAGGAGTAGAAATAGGCCATTCGGCCCCTTGAACCTGCTCCGCCATTCAATAAGATCATGGCTGGTTTGTTTGTGTTTTGAGTTCCACCATCTACCCCCCCGATAACCTTTGATTCCCTTGCCTAACTGAGGGGAGGTGGTGGCATAGTGGTATTGTCACTGGACTAGTATTCCAGAGACCCAGGCTATTACTCTGGAGCTCAAATACCCAGGTTTGAATCCCACCAAGGCAGATGATGAAATTTGAATTCAATAAAAACCTGGAAGTAAAAGTCTGATGACCACAAAATCATTGCCGATTGTCAAAAAAACCATCATTTAGGAAAGGAAATCTGCTGTTCTTACCTGGTCTGGCTTACATGTGATTCCAGACACATTATTTAAAAAAAATGCCCTCTGGAAATTTATTCTCCAGCCTCCTGAGGCGGCTAGGCTACTGTTGACTAACCCTAACCCTTCTGAGTCAGAGAGTTCCAAAGCCGCACAATCCTCTGAGAGAAAAAACTTTTCCTAAAATCTCTGACCTATCAGGATGACCCCTAGTTCTGGACTCACCCACGAGAGGAAACGTCCTTTCCACATCCACCTTGTTAAGACCATTGAGATTCTTGTATACTTCAATCAAGTCACCTTCAATCAAGTCTGAACTTCAGTGGAAGCAAGCCCAGCCTGTCCAACTTTTCCTCATAAGAAAACCTGCTCATTCCAGGTATCAAGCTAGTAACCCTCCTCTGAACCACCTCCAACGCATTTTCATCCTTCCTTAAATAAGGAGACCAAAGCTCAGGATGTGGTCTCACCAATACTCTGTATAACTGAAGCATGACATCCTTACAAGAGGAATTGTACATAAAATTAATAAAGGATAGCATTTCCATTAGCTGCCTTGATTACTTGCTGTACTGTGTAGTAACTTTTTGTGACTCATGCACTCGAACACCTAGATCCCTCTGCACCTCAAATTCTGCAGTCATTCTCTGTTTACGTGACACTCTAATTTATGCGTATTTTAACTGGTTGGTGGTGAAGCCTTGTTGGACTGCTACTGTTGCCCTTGAAAAACAGCAGGGATCGAAGAAAAATGCCTGCACCAGTGATTCTTGAGCTTTTTAGACCATGTCACCTTTTTCCATCCCACCAGCTTTGGATGGTACCACGCCCTCTCCGAGTTAATAAAGGTAATTGATGCCAGATTACTAAACCCCGCTCCAATTGGCAATTTAAATTAATGTGACAAGTCAACATTTTAAGTGTCAGCGAGAAGCATTCCTTAAAACAAATTATCTAAACGGTGAACATGTAGCTGCTATAATCCAGCCAAAGTTTTCAGCCACCAGAAAAGATGCAAAGTTAACCACCGCTTCCACCCCCGTTATGCATATGCCAGTAAAGATGAAGTACAGCCTGCCATTTCGCAGAATGAGCGTGTAGCTACGTCTACGTCAACACTGCCTTGGCAGTTATGACTGCTGTAGGAGTGGCATTTAATTTTAGTTGTGGCTTATTTTTGTTTCTCATCTTTTGCCCCCATATTGGTCCCCATGTGGACAGAATTGGATGCACTTTGAGTGTGCCACCAGTGGGATGTGTCATTATCATCTAGTTTCATTGTTTATGTTAATATTTGAGAGGTAATTTTTAGTTTGGTGAAGATTAAATTTGTGAGGGCAAGTCATTAAAATGCTGGACTTTGGAAATTGCCAGAATGCCACGAGTAGAGGCAGTTCAAAGGGTGATCTGTGTTTAGTTAATGAGGTCAGAATTAGAAGGGGCATACAAAGGGAGAGAACTTGAACAATGGATGACCCATCTCTTGAGCTTTGGTAGAGCCAGGAGGTCTGCACTTACCTCAATAAAATATTTAAATTATGTATAAATTTCCCAGATGAAAAGAAGCTAAAAGTAGCTTGTAAAAAAGGGAGGCCCTTGGTGGGCCCAGGAAGTCAGGAATAAGGGCCATTAACTCGATTAAAGAGAGAAGTTATTCATATTGGCCATTGAATCGAAGGAATTGTTTTGAAGGTAAAAGATAGTTAATTTAAAACAAAAACAGAAAATGCTGGAAAAACTCAGGTCTAACAGCATCTGTGGAGAGAAAAACAGAGTTAATGTTTTGAGTGCTCTGAAGAAGAGTCATACAGACTCGAAATATTAACTCTGTTTTTCTCTCCACAGATGTTGTTAGACCTGATGAGTTTTTTCCCCTATTTTCTGTGTTTGTTTCAGATTTCCAGCATCTGCAGTATTTTGCTTTTATCATGGTTAATTTGAATTTCTGTTTGGAACATCCCAGGTATGTCACGTTGCCATGGAGATACATTTCAGGGAACTGCCCTTTCAGATAGAAAGAGACACTGCCAAGAGCTATGAAGCACCTGTAGACCTGAAACAAAAGGACTATCAAACATCAGGGGTATGGCTGAGTTGGAGTCACTAAGCACAAGGCCTTGCCCCATTTTAAAAAAAAATCACAGCATAAGCTGTGGTTTAGCAAACCTTGAATAACTGAGGATGCTACCTGGAGAAGAGGAAGGTGGTAAAGGCCAGCTCCAATCTTAAAGTGAAGAATGGGGTGGCAGTGGGTATACCTGATGCTAAAAGTAACATGCTTAAACTAACCTGTCACTGTTGAACAATTTCTACAACATGACTAAAAGTCTGTTAACGATATGTGCAATAAATGTGTCATGACTCACAGGGGATAGTGCACTGTAATATCAAGCCCCACTGCTCCCCGAGCCATGGCAAATGTGAGAAGTTTGATTAGACCACCAAATTGCCCCAATTCTACCCAACTGTTTAATTTAGGTTAAAAAAATACGAGCACCAGGTTTGTAAAGTTAACAACAATAAATAACTGTTTATTAAACAAATTATCTGTAACCAGTGGCAAAAGAAAGAAATATGAATTGCTAACTTTTAACTCTATCTTAAACTCTACCCCTTCTTAAAACGCACCCCCCCCCCCCTCCCGCACGCGCGAGCACACACAAACAAAACGTGGATTTTAAGGGTGAGGTAAAACGGTTCAATAGCACCAATCTGGAGTTCAGGATTAGTTGGGTTGACTTTTGATTGCTTTCTTCCAAATTTCTTGCAGGTTGTTGTGGCTGACAAGAGGTGGTCTCCCAGCACTTGCTGTCTGTGGTTCTCTGGTTGAAACTTGCTTTTAATGTCTCTGTTGGTGATGTTTCCCCCTCTCCTCCTGACTGGGGTTTCTCAAAGAAAGGATACAGCAATGTGAGGAATAGCCAGCTAGCTACTATGTCAGGATTATTAGAGTCTAACAAAGTACAGGAGAGAGAGGTTTCAGACCTTTCCTCTTTTCAGGCCAGAAGCTGATCTTCCCCAGTATCCTCACACAGCACCTGGACAATTGGTCAGGAGCCATTCAAAATACCGTTGCTAGGCAGTTCCGTCTTAAACCAGGCCTCCTTTCCAGCACCATTCTGTCCAATGTGGCACACATTGTTCCAGGAGATAGTAACATTGTAGATTTTCATCTTTCTGCTCTAGTGAACATCTCTTTTAAACCGCAGCCATGGTAGTTTTTAAAGCCACAGTCCAAGAAAAAAATACAAATACGTTCTTTACAAGTGTCATCAGCAGCAGCACCTCGGGCTCTTGGTTTCAAAGCTTGAGCAGCAGCCAGAGTCATGTGCGAACTTTGAGAGCTTTGCGGATAGCACCTTTTATAGATGTGGTCACCCTGCAGCTTAAGGGTATGCAGGGAGAGGGGGAAATGGGTGACTACCAGATAATGAAGAAAGACCAGGCAGGTGGTGCATGAGTCCCCCGAGTGCCTCTTACTCTCCAGCTAGTAATAAGTTCTGAACAAGGATGAAAGTACCTGGGAAGTGCAGCCAGAATGAAGCCCATGGCGTCACAGCTGGCTCAGCTATACATGCAGGCACGAAGAAGATTGGAGGAGCAATTGGAGTTTTCCATAGGCCACAACTTCCAAGCTCCAGGGTGTCGGGTGTCGTATTTGGTGGAGGGGTGGGGGGGTACCCCAAAGATGTGCTGGGAAACCTCCACCGGAAGTTTCCAGGTAAGGTTAGCACAGCAATTGCCTGGGAACTGGCCGCCACCTGAAAATATGATTTTAAATCACAAACTTCGGGTGGTTCCGACTTACATCAATTGTCAGCCATAAAAAGTTAGAATTAAAACCCCTTGTAGTTTCTGGGTAACTATTGCACAGACCCACACCGACGCGCCCCCCTCCCCCAACCCCCGGACTCCCCCACAACTCCGAGCCCCAAGGGACTCTCCTCCTCCCCTGCAAATTGAGCGCAAACCCCCTGATGGGAATGCCCCAACCCGTATGATTCCACCCACTCCTGCCAGGCCAATCCTACCCACTTACCGTATACCCTTAGCTTGTCAAAGACCTTTAAATCTGGCTCGACCTTTAAACTTACCAGGTTTACGGCGGCTAGAAAAGACGTGGTGTTTATTTAGCTGCAACCCTCAAGCCCTTCAATGCTAGGCTCTGGGGACATGCTGCAATGCCCAGATGTCACCTGGCCTGAGTTGGATGGTTGGGCAAGATAGGATCGCTTGGATTTCCAGGGAAGAACTTTTGAGGTGGCAATCTGATTCAGTTGCCATTCCATCGGAAGTTATGGCCCAACATACAGGCATTTCTGTGGCCACAGACTTTAATCCAGGTTGGTATATTGCTTTGCTGATGCCATGGGTCCAAGGCTGCCACAGGCTGCGGAGCAACCTGAGAGGGGAGAGTGAACAGCCAGTGGTCATGGTCCACATCAGTACAAATGACATAGGTAGACAGAGGGATGTGGCCCCACAGCCAGATTTAAAAAAAAAATTCTTTCACGGGATGTGGGTATCACTGGCGAGGCCTGCATTTGTTGCCTATCCCAATTGCCCTTGAACTGCTGCAATCCATGTGGTGTAGATAACACCCACAGTGCTGTTAGGAAAGAGTGTTCCAGGATCTTGACCCAGTGACAGTGAAGAAATGGCGATATAGTTCCAAGTCAGGATGGTATGTGACTTGGAGGAGAACTTGCAGGTGTTGGTGTTCGCACACACCTGCTGCCCTCCTCCTCCTAGGTGATGGAGGTCGCAGGTTTGGAAGGTGCTGCCAAAGGAGCCTTAGAGAGCTAAGCAGAAAATAAGCAAGCAGGACTCTCAAATGTAGTAATCTGTGGATTTCTCCTGGTACTACGCACGTGAGGATAAAGCAGATGAATGCATGGCTGGAAATATGGTGCAGGAGGGAGGGCTTTAGATCCTTGGGACATTGGGGTCAGTTCTGGGAGAGATGGAACCTTTACAGGACAGACAGGTTGCACCTAAACAGAGCCAGGACCAATTTCCTTGTGGGGTGATTATTGGGGAGGATTTAAACTAACTTCAACGTAGCAACCACGAGGGAATACTAGAGAGGGATACCAAAGACAAAAACAATTTTGGGAGAGACAGTACTCCAGTAGGAAATAGTAAGGTATTTGATGGGTTCAGCGTAAGAGGGAAAGTAATGCAGTCTAAATTAGTGTTACAGTCCATGTATGTGAATGTTCAGAAAGTGGTAAATAAGACTGGTGAGTTGCAGACACAGATTGCCACATGGAAATATGATGCTATGATGATGGCAGAGACCCCAAAGGAGAGCAGGACTTGGTATTAAATATTCCTGAGGTGAGGGGGTGGGATTTTTTTGGCCCCGCCCACCACCAGGATCATCTGGTCCCATTGCAGTGTAATTTTGGCTGGCCCGCAGCATTCCGGGAGTGGGGTGATGGGGGGGCGGGGTGTTGGTGTGGAGGGGGTGTCCTGCCATGGCGGGCTGGAATATCCTGGCTAAGGTGCTCAGGAAAGATAGGAGAAGAAGGGAAGGGAAGGGATGGCAGAACATTGCATTGCTGCAGAGAGAGGATATCACAGATGGGTAAATCGGCACTATCAGCCTCTATGTTCAAAGGATCATACTCGGTCATTTCTGCCACCTCCAGATTGTTACCACCACCAAACGCATCTTCCCTCCCCCTCCCTGTCAGTATTCCATTCCCTCTCCGACATCCCCAACATCTTGTTCCTTTCCCACACAATCGCAGGAGATGTAGCGCATGCCCTTTTACCTCCTTCAAGGTGAAGCAGTGATTCACTTCTACTTATTTCAATTTAGCATATGGTATTCGCTTCTCACAACGTGGTCTTCTTTACACTCGGGAGACCAAATGCTGATTGGGTGACTGCTTTGCGGAACACCTCCATCCATCAAGCATGACCCTGAGCTTAAAGTTGTTTGCCATTTTAATTCACTGCCTTGCTCTCATGCTCACGCTGCTATCCTCGACCTGCTGTAGTGTTCCAATGAAGCTCAGCACAAGCTTGAGGAACAGCACCTCATCTTCTGATTAGGCACTTTACAGCCTTCTGGACTCAACATTGAGTTCGATAGTTTCAGACCATGAGCCCGGTCATCCTTTTTGATTCTGTTTTGTTTTGCAATGTGTTGGTTTTTTTTACATTTTTTGCTTTCAGACTGCAGTGGTTCAAGAAGGCAGCTTACCACCACTTTCTCGAGGGCAATTAGGATTGGGCAATAAATGCTGGACGGGCCAGCGATGCCCACATCCTGTGAAAAAATTTTAAAAAGTACAGAGCTGTTCACTATTATGGCATTTACATTCACTCTGGACAAATAATTTCTCTCTTTACTACAGCCAGTACCACTCCCTTTGCCTTTTATTCCATGACATCTTAGTCCTTTAACCTCTCCCACTCTCCATCCTATCTCTGACTTTCCCTTTTGCTCCTCCCCTGCCATAAAACCCATAACATTTCTACCCCCCTTCAATTCTGGAGAAGTCATATTCTACTCAACTTTAAGTCCGTTTCTCTCTCTCCACAGATGCTACTATACCTACAGTGTATTTCCAGCATTTTCTGTTTTTATTTCAGATTTCCAGCATCCTCAGCATTTTGCTTTTATTTGTTGACTCAAGACTTGACTGCTGAAGGCACACCTGGCTGACCTCCCACATTCTTCCCTCCATAAACCTGAAGTTATCCAAAACTCTGCTGCCTGTATCCTGATTCACACCAATTCCTATCTGCCACATTACCCTGCGCTTGCGGACCTACACGAGCTCCATCTCGATTTTAAAATTCTGATCCTCGGTTTCAAATCCCTTTCCCCTCCCAATCTCTGTCATCTTGAGCCTGACAATCTTCAGTTATTTGTGCTCTTCCATTTTTGGCCTCTTGAGCAACCGCAGCTTTAATCTTAGCATCTTTGGCTGCTGTGCCTTCAGCTTCCTAAGCCCCAAGCTTCCTCAGCTCCAAGCTCTGGACTACCCTCCCAATCCCCTCCACCTCTCTACCTCACTTTCCTCTTTTAGGACACTCCTTAAAACCCACCTCCTTGACCAAGCATTTGGTAATCGACCCTAACTCCTTGTGTGACTTGGTGTCAAATTTTGTTTGATAACGCCCCTGTGAAGCCACTCATGACATTTTACTACTTAAAAGGCGCGATAAAATGCAAGTTGTTGTTACTGCCACGCTGCTCCCTTCCTCTTCGTTCACAGATAATAAATTAGCTATTGACCCACTTTTTCCTTTGATAACCAGGCATAGAGAGTTTGTAAGAGCCTGAGCTGTGACCAGAAGAGTAGGTGTAATCACTGTGAAATGGAGCTTCGGTTTGATTTAATAGCACAGATGGGCTAAGGCTCTCTGGTTTCATATTTTCAGTGCTGCCACCGAGCGACCTGTCATGATTAATTGAAGGTCTGCGTTTCACAGTGCTCAAATGGGAGTGCTCTCTATTAATCGCTTGATTAATCTCTCTTACCTAATGCTCTAAAATATGTGCAGTATTAGTGGTCATTATTTTGGTGAAATATGATTAAAAAGAAAGGACAGATGGTTAATTGAAGAAACTGTTTTTTACCTTGGGTGATTTCAGCCTTGATGTGTTCTTTAGTTCAACTCTACAAGTTTCATAGTGCAAGATCACTGAAGAGAGACAACCCAATCCAAGTAGAAACTAGCTTTTATCAACATGCTTTTTCTGCCATAGAATTCCTCTATTAATGATCCATTGGTTAATTTCAGTTTTCAATAGATTAACAGTATGTAAACAATTTTAATGGGCCTCTCTATTTCCGTATTAATTTTGTTTTGCTTTTTAATGCTGGGTTGGGAAACTTGCCTTTCATTCAAAAATAATGTGTATTTATATAGCACCTTTTAATGTAGTAAACTGTCCCAAGGTACTTCACAAGGGCATTACCAAGCAAAATTGGACACCAAACTACAGAGATATTAGGGCGGATTACCAAAAGCTTGGTCAAAGAGGTATGTTTTAAGGACCACCTGAAAGGAGGTGGAAGCAGCAGAAAGTTTTAGGGAGCAAATTCCAAAGCTTGAGACTGAGGCGGATGAAGATACACGTTAGCAATTATGGGACAAAGGAAAACCAGAATGTGCACGAGGTCAGAATTGAGCGCATAGATCTTGGAGAGTTGTCGGTAGGCCTGGATGAAGTTATGGAAGTAGATAGGGCAAGACCACGGAGAAATTTGAACACCAGGATGAGAACTTTAAATCTGTGATGTTGCTGGACTGGGAGTCAGCGTAGCTTACCAAGCAAAGGGGTGATTAGCTTAAAATGTGAATAACATGAACACATCAGAAGTAGGACAAATGTCAATCAGCAAGTAGAATGCACATTATAAACATAAATCTGGAAGTTATGCTAAACTTAGTAAGCAGTGCAAAAATTGCACTTTCCTTGCATACCTTGCATATCAAGCTCATTTCTGTGACAGCAGGAGGACCTGATGCGACTTAGGACACAGGCAGCCAAGTTTTGAATGAGCACAAGATGAATCTTCTGGATTTAAATTATTCACTTTGGTGAATTTTCCAATGTCTGCCCAGAAAAGCTACAAAAATTACTAGCGTGCTGAGGAGGTGTTTGAGTATAGCTGGCTTCTGTGGTGTTCTGGCCATCATGTTCAGTTATTAGAAATGACATTGTTGGGACCCATACAGTGAGAAGTTATGTAATAGTGTCTCTCTGATGAGCTAGCATGGCAAACAAACTTCAGACAGCTATTTGCAAACAGAACAATAGGGCATCCCACCTCTGCAACATAACAGATGTGCATTTGCAATGAGAAGTAATTGCTTTGTACTTCATCACAGCAGGTAGGGCATATTCCTGCTGTCACAGAAATGAGCTTGATATGCAAGGTATGCAAAGAAAGTGCAATTTTTGTGCTGTTTACTAAGTTTGGCATAGCTTCCAGATTTTTGCTTGTAATGTGCATTCTACTTGCTGATTGATATTTGTCCTACTTCTGATGGATTCATGTTATTCAAGTTTTAATTATGTGTAAAAATGATGCTGTGCATAATTTTATCATGCAAGTATTTTATATTACAATGTATAAAGATTACACATAAATTAAAATCTGAAGTGGATACAAGATCCTTGGGAAAGGTTCCGTTATTGTTGAAGTTGGTGGTGATTTGAAGGCTAGACTTTTTACAGAAGAGGGCTTCTTTGAGGCAAATTCATGTGCTATGTGTTAAGGTGCCAGTGACAGGAAGTTGAGACCAGATAATTTTTTTTCCTTTTTCTCTCCCCGCTCCATCCGCCCACATCCCACCCAAATTCCTTCCTTCCCCACTGCTTCCCTAGATGTGATCACAAAATAATTAACAAACGACAAAGACTATTTAGTCCATCTTCGTTTGTCCATCCAGGAACATCCTGCACCCCGACCCTTTTAGATGTAATTGAATGCTGCATTGCTTCTTAAATGACATCCATCGTTTTCACTTCCTCTACTCCCAAGTGTTTCCTCCTTTGTTGCTCAAACATTCCCAGCAAAGCCATTTGTTTATCTCTCTCTAATCATGAATGAATCTCCTTAACTTTGTATTAAAGTACTATACTGAGTATTTAAATTCTCGTTTAGTTAGCATCAGCCACGAGAACAAGAACAAAGAAAAGTACAGCACAGGAACAGGCCCTTCGGCCCTCCAAGCCTGCGCTGATCATATTGCCTGTCAACTAAAACATTTTGCACTTCCAGAGTCCATAGCCCTCGATTCCCATCCTATTCATGTATTTGTCAAGCTGCCTCTTAAACACCACTATTGTACCTGCTTCCATCACCTCCTCTGGCAGCAAATTCCAGACACTCACTACCCTCTGCATAAAAAAACTTGCCCCGCACATCTCCTTTATAGTTTTCTCCTCTCACCTTAAATCTCCGTCCCCTAGTAATTGGCTCTTCCACCCTGGGAAAAAGCTTCTGACTATCTATTCTGTCCATGCCACTCATAATTTTGTAAACTTCTATCAAGTCCCCCCTCAATCTCCGTCGCTCTAGTGAGAACAATCCGAGTTTCTCCAACCTCTCCTCATGGCTAATAATCTCCAGACCAGGCAGCATCCTGGTAAACCTCCTCTGCACCCTCTCCAATGCCTCCATATCCTTCTGGTAATGTGGCGACCAGAATTGCATGCAATATTCCAAGTGTGGCCTAACCAAGGTTCTATACAGCTGCAGCATGACTTCCCAGCTTTTGTAGTCAATACCCCTGCTAATGAAGGCAAGCATGCCATATGCCTTCCTGACTACCTTATCCACCTGCGTTGCCACTTTCAGTGACCTGTGGACCTGTACACACACATCCCCCCAGAGGACTACTGAAAGGATGGAAGAAGTAAGGTATTTTTCAGTTTTAATCATGACTTTGGATTCTTTGAAGAGTAATGTGAGCCTTTATCCTTTTCCAATGTTGAAGTTAGGACAGGGAAGTTTTCAGATTTTTTTCAAATGCATTTTAGTTTCCTAATTTTCCTTGCAACGCCTTTGTTCATTTTTCCTGTATACTACTTTTGATTTATAACAATGAGAATTGGATGCCAGTCAAATGTTATGGCTTTTTGGAATCTTGATCAGACAGTTCTTGTGGATCAGTGTATGCACCTGATTAAATAATCTGCAGATGTTGTTGTTCTTGATAGGCACATGGCAAAGGTACTTCCAGTGGGTTAATTTTGCTTTTGTTAGCCTTTGAAGTGACTTTGTTGAAGTTTTTATTATTGTGAAGAAGTTAATCCAAGCAAATACTTTACTCACTGAGAGGTTAACTTATACAATGGGGCACCAATTTATAAATGAGTAAGTTATAAGTATTAAAGGAAATCAAGTGCAAGCTTTTCCTGCTAACCACCATTGGAGTTATGCAACATTTTAATAGCGGAGACTGTTGAAGTGGAATTCAAAGAAATATCATTTACTCGCGGGAGGAATTGAAGAATATGGTGCAATGGCTAGTAAGGCAGGTTGACTACTGTATTGCCATTGATCTGAGGCGCATTTATTTTCAGAATTTGAGGATTCTTTGCACCGACTTCACCAAGCATGATTCTGAGAGTTTAGCAAGATATTATTAAAAATTGTGAAAAAATTAACATTTGTTCTCTTTCATTGTATAAATTGAAATGGCTGAAATTGCTACGGATGCAAGAATTGCTTTTCCCAAGATACTGGTGATGTTTTTGAATCTCACCTGAACAGCACACCCATCTCTCAGATCTAAGACACTTCAATTAGCAATTATGGGTTTTTACCCAGCAGTTTCTGAGTGCACAAACTTGTGTGCTGACAGCAACATTTCAACAAACCATATATACTTGAGTAATAGTCAATCTCGCGTAAAGGTCGACCCTGACTTGTGGCCAAAAAATCTTAATTCTTTCTACTTACCACCTGCTCTCCGCTTTTCCCGCAGGCCGACTCTCTCTCTTGCTTGTAGCTTCCCTGCCTGACTCTCCCTCTCATCACTTCCTCTCCCGAATCCTTGCTGTGAGCGAGGGCTCAGGAAGGGGCGGCGAGAGAGAGAAAGTGGGTGAGAGGAGCAATGAGCAGGCAGGGAAGTGGTGAGCGGAAGACAGTCTCGGGATCAGGAAAGCCTGCTCCAAAATGGCGCTAACCAGATCATGCATGCTCCATTGACCCCAGCATGGAACGACGCTAAAGCAAAAGTCCTGATACCAAGTACATGTGCTAGCCCTATTATATCCACGATGCCAAAGCAAAACGATGCTGTATGATTTCAATCCCTCAAATGGATTTCAACCTGATGAAAATAATTACCCGTGTTTAAGTTGACCCTCTACTTTTTGCCTAAAAAAATTGGTCCCAAAAACTTTACTTTTACACAAGCACACATATTTGTTCTGATAAGGTCCATTCCCAATGGAGCTCAAGGTCACTGTCTTCATTTGACTTTAAAATGAATTCACAGGACATTTTTGTTCTTGTATTAATACTAACTTCTCCTAGCCCTTTCAGCTATATCGGTATATTGCTGGACTGATAGGAAGAGCTTTATGTTCAAATAAATTGTGTCCTCTGCTGATGTATATTGTTCTTGATATCAGATATTAAGATTCCAACTGCAAAGTTTTGGAGAATCGTTCGGTATGTAAAGTGGCCATTTGGCCCATTGTGCTTGTGCCACCTCTGAAAGAACTATTCACTTACTTAGTGATATTATCTTGGCCTATCTCCATAATTTACAGTTTTTACATTTTTCATATACCTAACCGCTTTCCTTTTGGAAGCTATTATGGACCCTGCTTAAGGCAGCTTATAAGGGTTAATGAGTCCAACTGATGAATTCCAAGACTTTATCTTTGAAATTCAACAGTAATTGATTTGAGCGGTGATCGCTTTTATTCAAGTTTGTTAACTTATAAAAGAACCTATTCCACGGACAGAGTGCAAAGCTATATACTGTAGATGCTGGAATTCTGAAATAAAAAACAAAGTGCTGGAAGTACTCAGCAGATCAGACAGCATGTGTGGAGAGAGTAAAACAGAGTTAACGTTTCAGGTCTGTGACCTTTCATCAGAGCACCACTGACATTTTATACCTTTAATAATTTATCTGACAATTTTACCAGTTGATTGTGCACAAAGAGCCTTTCCTTGGAGCTACTTGCTGTAACACTGACACATCATTTGTAGCCAACAATATAAATGATCTGTAGATGTTTAGGAGACTTGGTCTTCTTGTGCAGTACAACACAGAAGAGAATCAGATGAAATTCAAGCAAATGCAGTTCATTTAAACATGCAGATATAGCTTGAAATATTTGCCTGTGTTTAACCCAGTTGAAACTAGTCTCAAAAAGATTGCTTTGAGTGCCTGAAAGTTCCATCCTTTGTGATGGCCTAGAATGGCAACACAGTAGTGAAAAGAATGATTTATCTATCAGACTTGAGCATTTTAAATCTAATTTTACTATAGGGACAGAATTTGTGAATGGGGGCAGGGAAGCAACTACCCAGTTTGAAAATTGAATTTGTAATGTTCAAAGCACAGTTTGATTCGTGATGGTGCCAACTTGTGGTGGTGTTATTCTTAGCATGTCTACTAGACAATTAAGTGCTGTAATGACTTGTGTTTTTAGCTGCCTAGACTGGCATTGTGCTGCTGCCAGAGACAGTGGTATCACAGATGTGATCCTGAGGGCAAAGGACGTCATATTGGGGTGCTGGAAAACAGAGCAACAGATGCATGTTGTCAGAATCCTGATTTAGTTGGTGATTATATCTGTACTTGGAATATCAACTAAATAATGCTTTTCTGAACAGTCGCGTTTGAGAGCTCCTTGGGTAGTGATGTGATGATACAACATGGTGAGCTGCTGTTGTATTAGCTTTTGTATTCTTACAGTAAATCAGGTTGTTTGTCTTCAAACCCATTAATTTGTGGCACCCTTCCTGATAGCTGAATGTGCACCTGTACACGCCAGTGTGAGCTTGAGCTGTGGAGACCAGGAAAGTCCATTAATTCATCCTGATGTCTGCTGTGTTGGCTGATGTCTTTTGGTCAGCAGTAGTGGAGCGTAACAATTGCCTTTGTGTTAGAAGCAAAGAAAAATAAGGTAGGATACTCAATTTGCACCACTGTTTAGTACCATTGTGAGGATAGAATAAATTGAGTTTAATGGCTTGACTGTCTAGATGTGCACCTTAAGAGTGGTCACTTGGATGGAGGTTAGTGCTCATGGAGCCTGACCCTGATATGGAGCAGTGCCTTTCTGGAGAAGAGAACACAACATTGGACGCTGCTTAAAGGATAAGGACCTGCCCTTTGCAGATCTTATTCCTAGAGCTACTTTTACCTCCTCAGTTTTGGCTTTTTTAAAATCTGATTATATTTGAGCCTTTTTAATTTTCTTATTAACCAGTGAATCTCGCAAATGATCTTTCAACTGCCCTCACACTGTAGAATCAGATGAATTTGTTGGTACATGATACTATTTTAAAGAGAAGGAGGATGTAAGTGTAGTGCAACATTTGGTGCACTTCAAAAATTCTTTGTAATCTATGTAGTAAATTGCCATCAGTGCTTAAAAAAAGATGCTGGTTTTCTATCAAAATGTTATAGCTTTATATTTTAAGTCAGTGAGAGGTGTTTCATTTAACTGTGTAGTAGTTTTTTTCTGGGTTTCTTTAATTTACACCAAGACCTAGGTGTTTATCTGACCCCCATTTGACCACCTCAATGAGAGCTTTACCAAAATTAATTTGAACCATTCTCGCTTGGGTCAGCATTTTTTTCCCGCAGAAATAGGCAGTTTCTATTCCCGGGTGAACTGGTGTTCTGTGAAACTAAACAAAACCTTCCCTCTGCATAGTTTGAGGGAGTGTAATATGCAACTTTTATAAGCTGTTAAAATGCTTCATTAAACCATGACTTAGGTTGTCATTCAAAGAGCTTAACGAATTCTTCCAGACCAGCAAACTTAGCCAGGGTTTATGGTGTGGACTTTTATAGGCTTCCTTTCTGACTGCAGCATCTCAAAGCACCTCAATGCAGAAAGGATAAGTTGGCAATGCCAATTTGCATAGGATGGCAGAGAACTGGCATTGCAGAAGAGAGCAGTCATGCCAGTGCTGATATCTTTTGCAGTAACTCCAGAATGAATTGTTGTGAATTGGTTTCAAATTGATGGATTTCATCTCTCTTTTAATCATACTTGGAAAATCTATGACCTGTGGGAAGATCCAGAAGATGTGTAGGAAATCTCCAATGCTGCAGGTCCACTGTAACAAATCTGAAGTTCCAAGAGTGCAGTTGAATTGGTGTAAGGTTAGCCCTCCTGGAAACTGCCTGCGGTGCAACTGTATGCCACAGCCATAGCTTTTTCCTACCACTAGCAGTGTTGTGAGCAATTGTAAACTTGATTCGCACCCCTCCTATTTTTTTTGCATTAGATAAAATAAGACCAAAGTGCTTTGCCCCATTGCTGCCTGGAAACATATGGAAATGGATTCCTGAGGGGCAAGTTGGATTTTGCATGCTACAACAATTGCAGCGAAGCATTTAAACTTTATTTAATGGGCAGATTTTCAGGCGATGTCACTTTCTATGGCGAGTTCAAGAAGCAGGAATATCTTCATACTCAAAATGCTGAAATGTTGTAATCCTTACTTAAGTTTGGAGGTCTGGACTCCACAGATAATCTTTGTTTATCTCTTTGCTTGCTAATCTTGAGACTATATTGTTTGTCCTCTACCTGGTGGATTTTGACGTGGAATAAGCTATTCTTCCTGAGGTCAGAGGTCTGGCTTTGGACTTTACCAGTAAGAATTATTTTCTTTGTAGCTCAACAGAGGACTACAATATTCTATCACTGGGCAGATGCAGGCTTTATAAAACGCTGAAATTGCTGATGGTATCAGATGAGGCAAAGCTTTCTTGAGGAATCCTAGCCCCAGCTGTCTTAGCTGTTTTCTTGTATTTTCCTCAAAGACTTGAAATTTTATAACTGAATGATTTTCAACCCCTCAGTAGAGATGATTGACATTATCATGTCAGTCTTTGAGGTTTTTATCCCCTCGACATTGAGCCTGAAGCCTGTTCCACTGTCCAGTTTCACCTCTATTTGCTTGAAGTGGTTTTGTCACTCGTGGTTTAGTGTCTTTCCAATGAAAAGTCTGAGGTGGTGTATATTTTGCACTATCATCTCAGTTCATGCAACTAGAGAGAATCTAACTAAATTCTTCCCAACATGTTCGATGGCATTACCATCACTGAATTTCCCACCATCAATATCCTGGGAATTACCTTTGACCAGAAACTTAACTGGACCTGCCATATAAATACCTTGGCTTCAAGAGCAGGTTGAAGGCTGGGAATTCTGCAGCCAGTAACTCACTACTTAATTCCTCAAAGCCTGTCCACCATCTAGAAGGCACAAGTTGGAGTGTGCCTGGATGAGTGCAGCTTCACAGTGCTTGAGACGCTCAACATGATCCAGGACAAAATGGCCCGCTTGATCAGTACCCCATCCACCATCTTAAACATTCACTTGCTTCTTCAATGGCATCAGAATGCACTGCAGCACCTCGCCAAGCTTCCTTCAGCAGCACCTAAGACCATAAGACATAGGAGCAGAAATTAGGCCAATCGGCCCATTGAGTCTGCTCCACCATTCAGTCATGGCTGAAAAGTTTCTCAACCCCATTCTCCCGCCTTCTCCCCATAACCTTTGATCCCCTTACCAATCAAGAACCTATCTATCTCGATCTTAAATACACTCAATGACCTGGCCTCCACAGCCTTCTGTGGCAATGAATTCCTTGGATTCACCACTCTCTGGCTAAAGAAGTTTCTCCTCATCTCTGTTCTAAAAGGTCTTTCCTTTATTCTGAGGCTGTGCCCTCGGGTCCTAGTCACTCCTACTAATGGAAACATCTTCCCCACGTCCACTCTATCCAGGCCTTTCAGTATTCTGTAAGTTTCAATCAGATCCCCCCTCATCCTTCTAAACTCCATCGAGTATAGACCCAGAGTCCTCAAAAGTTCCTCATATGTTAAGCCTTTCATTCCTGGGATCATTCTCGTGAACTTCCTCTGGACCCTCTCCAGGGCCAGAACATCCTTCCTGAGATATGGGGCCCAAAATTGCTCACAATATTCTAAATGTGGTCTGACCAGAGCCTTATAAAGCCTCAGCAGAACATCCCTGCTTTTATATTCTAGTCCTCTCGAAATAAATGTCAACATTGCATTTGCCTTCCTAACTACCGACTCAACCTGCAAGTTAACCTTAAGAGAATCCTGGACTAGGACCCCCAAGTCCCTTTGCACTGCAGATTTCTGAATTCTCTCCCCATTTAGAAAATAGTCTATGCATCTATTCTTCCTACCAAAATGCAAGACCTCACACTTCCCCACGTTGTATTCCATCTGCCACTTCTTTGCCCATTCTCCTAACCTGTCCAAATCCTTCTGCAGCCTCCCCGCCTCCTCAATACTACCTGTCCCTCCACCTTTCTTTGTATCATCTGCAAACTTAGCCAGGATGCCCTCAGTTCCTTCATCTAGATCATTAATGTATAAAGTGAAAAGTTGTGGTCCCAACACTGACCCCTGCGGAACTCCACTAGTCACCGGTCGCCATCCTGAGAAGGATCTACTTATCCCTACTCTCTGCCTCCTGCCAGACAGCCAATCTTCTATCCATGCTAGTACCTTGCCTCTAACACCATGGGCTCTTATCTTACTGAGCAGCCTCCTGTGCGGCACCTTGTCAAATGCCTTCTGGAAGTCCAAGTAGATAACATCCATTGGCTCTCCTTTGTCTAACCTACTCATTACCTCCTCAAAGAATTCTAACAGATTTGCCAGGCATGACCTCCCCTTGATGAAACCATGCTGACTTTGCCCTATTTTACCATGCACTTCCAAGTATTCTGAAATCTCATCCTTAATAATGGACTCTAAACTCTTACCAATGACCAAGGTCAGGCTAATCGGCCTGTAATTTTCCGTCTTTTGCCTCACTCCCTTCTTAAACAGGGGGGTTACATTAGCAATTTTCCAGTCCTCTGGGACCCTCCCTGACTCCAGTGATTCCTGAAAGATCACCACTAACGTCTCCACTATCTCTTCAGCTATCTCCTTCAGAACTCTGGGGTGTAATCCATTTGGTCCAGGTGATTTATCCACCTTCAGACCTTTCAGTTTTCCTAGCACCTTCTCCTTGGTAATGGCCACCATACTCACCTCTGCCCCCCGACTCTCTTGAACTTTGGGGATGTCACTCGTGTCTTTTCAGTACCTATTCAGTTTCTCTGCCATTTCTTTGTTCGCCACTACTACTTCTCCAGCTTCATTTTCCAGCGGCCCAATGTCCACTTTTGCCTCTCTCTTACCCTTTATGTATTTAAAAAAAACTCTTGCAATCTTCTTTTATATTACTGGCTAGTTTACCCTCATATTTAATCTTCTCCCTCCTTATTTCTCTTTTAGTTGTCCTTTGTTGGTCTTTGTAGGCTTCCCAATCCCCTGATTTCCCACTGTTCTTCGCCGCATTGTATGCTTTCTCTTAGCTTTTATGCTGTCCCTGACTTCCCTTGTTAGCCACGGTTGTCTCATTCTCCCTTTAGTATGCTTCTTCTTCCTAGGGATGAATTTTTGCTGTGTCTCCCAAATTACTCCCAGAAACTCCTGCCACTGCTGTTCCACTGTCTTTCCTGCTAGGCTCATCTCCCAGTCAATTCTGGCCAGCTCCTCCCTCATGCCTCTGTAGTTGCCTTTATTCAACTGTAATACCATTACATCTGATTCCAGCTTTTCCCTCTCAAATTGCAGGGTAAATTCTATCATATTATGGTCACTTCCTCCTAAGGGTTCCTTCACCTTAAGCTCCCTTATCAAATCTGCCTCATTACACATCACTCAATCTAGAATTGCCTGTTCCCTAGTGGGCTCCACCACAAGCTGCTCCAGAAAGCCATCTTGTAGACATTCCACAAATTCCTTTTCTTGGGATCCACTACCAACCTGATTTTCCCAGTCTACCTGCATATTGAAATCCCTCATGATCACTGTAACCTTGCCTTTCTTACACACCTTTTCTATCTCCTGGTGTATCTTGTGCCCCACATCCTGACTACTGTTCGGAGGCCTGTACATAACTCCCATTATGGTTTTTTTTACCTTTGCGGTTCCTCAACTCTACCCACACAGATTCTACATCATCTGACCCTACATCATTTCTTGCTATTGATTTAATTTCATTTCTTGCTAACAAAGCAACCCCACCCCCTCTGCCAACCTGCCTATCTTTTCAATAGGATGTATATCCTTGGATATTTAGCTCCCAGTCCTGATCCCCTTGCAGCCATGTCTCCATAAAGCCCACCACATCATACTTAGCAATTTCAATTTGCACCACAAGCTTATTTACCTTATTTTGTATACTGCGTGCATTCAGATACAACACCTTCAGTCCTGTATTTCCAGTCCCCTTTATCATTGTCATCCCTTTATCTGATGTGCTTGAAGTTAGATTCCTAGCCCCTTCCAAACACTGTGTCCTATTTTGTGTTCTGGAGACTTTAATAGCCTCTCCTGGGCTCTCCTTTCTTTTCAGTTTTTTCATAATTTTCCATGAAGTTGAATCCACCCCTCCCCACACGCTAACCTGTGGCATCCTCTGAAATTTGTGACTTCTACCGCCTAGGAGAACAGGAGCAACCAGCCGAAGGGAACACAATCGCGCCCAAGTTCCCTTCCAAGTCACACACCATCTTGACTTGGAACTTAACTGGCGTTCCTTCACTGTCACAGGGTCAAAGTCCTGGAACTTTCTTCCTAGTGTATGTGCACATGCATCATATGGACTGCAGCAGCTCCCACCGAGCGGCTCAAGAAGGTGGGTCACCATCACCTTGAGGACATTTGAGGATAGGGAATAAATGCTGGCTTTGCCAGTGATGCTCACTTTGCATGAACAAATTTTTAAAATCCTCTATACTGATGAGTTCTCAGTCACACTGCTGGAGAGAGAAAAGGCAAATTCAGAAAGGTGATCACTTCCGAATCACCATTACACACTGCTGGACAACTAGCTCAAAGTAACGTTATAAAGGCTACTGATGATTCTTCATGTCCCAGGAGATGAAGATAACTGAGGCTTCTTCATCCTTAGGAAATATTGTCACTTTTTTGAGATGCGCACCAGGCCACTGAAAAGAAGTTTGGAAACAGTGACCAAGCACATTTGCCTCAAAAATTCTTCACAGCTGTTGAGAAAACTAATGATTAATTATCATTACATACTTTGACGAAGTTACATTGGCAATGTGCCAGAAACTTCGTAGTGAAGCTAAGTTGATATAATTCTGAAAGGTTTATAAATCTTGAGAGTTGTTAATTCAGCATGGTAGCAAAGTAGTAGGAATTTAAAACTTAAGAGGCTTGGTGGGTGAGCAAGTCCAGATTTCTCTTGTGGTATTCTCCGCTATGTTCCTGGGTCAGTTGCACCCAGGATGCTGCCCATTTCTGCACTTTTTTCAAAAAAATTGTGTTGATCTGTTTGGCCAACCACTGCAATTATACCAAGGATATTTTTAATAAACATGCAATTTTGTGAGTTATCACCTTATTTAAATACTTCCTGTGTATGTTTGCATTGGCATTTTTGAGCATTTGTTAGCTGTGATAGTTTGGGATGATTAACTAACATACGTATTTACCCTACTCACAGAATCATACCTAACTGATCATGTCCCAGATACCAACATCACCATCCCTGGGTATGTCCTGTCCCACCTGCAGGACAGATCCAGCAGAGGTGGTAGCATAGTCGTATACAGTAGGGAGGGAGTTGCCCTGGGAGTCCTCAACATTGACTCTGGACCACATGAAGTCTCATGGCATCAAGTCAAACATGGGCAAAGAAATCTTCTTCTGGTTACCACATGTCTCCTCTCTGCTCCTCCCCCCCCCCCCCCCATATTTCCTCAGCTGATGAATCAGTACTCCTCCATGTTAAACAGTACTTGGAGGAAGCACTGAGGGTGGCAAGGGCAAAGAATGTACTCTGGGTAGGGGACTTCAACTGTAGCACCACTACAGACTGAGCTGGCTGAGTCCTAAAGGACATAGCTGCTAGACTAGGTCTGCTGCAGGTGGTGAGGGAACCAACAAGAGGTAAAAACATACTTGACCTCAGCCTCACCAACCTGTCTGTTGCTGATGCATCTATCCAAGACAGTATCGGTAGGAATGACCACCGTACAATCCTTGGGGATACAAAGGCCTGTCTACACATTGAGGATACCCTCCATCGTGTTGTGTGGCACTACCACTGTGCTAAATAGGATAGATTTTGAACAGATCTAGCAATTGCAGACTGGGCAACCATGAGGCACTGTGGGCCATCGGTAGCAGAATTATACTCTACCATAATCTGTAACCTCATGGCCTGGTATACCACCCAATCTACCATTACCACCAAGTCAGGGTATCAACCCTGGTTCAATGAAGAGTGCAGGAGGGCATGCCAGGAGCAGCATCAGGCATACCTAAAAATGAGGTGTCAACCTGATGAAGCTACAACTCATGCTGTTTGGCATGCAAGTAGTCCTAAGCAGCAAGTGATAGACAGATCTAAATGACTCTCCACCCAATGAATCAGATCTAAACTCTGCAGTCCTGCTAAATCCATTTGTGAATGCTGATGGATAATTAAACAACTCATTGAGGAGGAGGCTCCATAAATATCCCCATAATCATGATGCGGGAGCCCAACACAGCAGTGCAAATGATAAGGCCGAAGCGTTTGTAACAATCTTCAACCAGAAGTGCCGAGTGGATGATCCATCTCGGCCTCCTCCATAGGTCCCCAGCATCACAGATGCCAGTCTTCAGCCAACTCGATTCACTCTACATGATATCAAGAAACAGCTAAAGGCACTGGATACTGCAAAGGCTTTGGGCCCTGACAATATTCTGGCAATAGTACTGAAGACCTGTTCTGCAGAACTTGCTGTGCTCCTAGCCAAGCAGTTCCAGTACAGCTACAACACTGGCACCTACCTGGCAATGTGGAATATTGCCCAGGTATGTTCTGTACACAAAAAGCAGGACAAATGCAAGCCTGCCAGTTACCACCTGATCAGCCTACTCTTGATCATCAGCAATGTGATGGAAGGGGTCATCAACAGTGCTATCAAGTGGCACTTGCTGAACTATAACCTGCTCACTGATGATTAGCTTAGGTTCTTCCAGGGTCACTCAGCTCCTGATCCCATTACAGCTTTGATCCAAAAGTGGCCAAAAGAGCTAATACCCAGAGGTGACGTGAGAGTGACTGCCCTTGACATCAAGGCAGCATTTGAATAAATGTGGCATCAAGGAGACTTAGCAAAACTGGAGTCAATGGGAATCGGGGGAAAACTCTCCACTGGTTGGATTCATATCTAACACAAAGGAAGATGGTTGTGATTGTTGGAGGTCAATCATCCCAGTTCCAGGACATCACTGCAGGAGTTCCCCAGGGTAGTATCTTAGGCCCAACCATCTTCAGTTGCTTCATCAGTTACTTCCTTCCATCATAAGGTCAGGAGTGGGATGTTCGCTGATTGCACCATTCGTGATGACTCAGCTACTGAAGCAGCCCATATCCAAATGCAGCAAGACCTGGACAATATCCAGGTTTGTGCTGACAAGAGGCAAGTACCATTTGCACTGCACAAGTGTCAAAGAACATCTCCAACAAGAGAGAATCTAACCATTACCCCATGACATTCAATGGCTTTACCAAAACTCAACCCCCACTATCAACATCCTGGAGGTTGCTATTGATCAGAAACTGAACTGGACCAGCTATATAGACACTGTGGCTACAAGAGCAGGTCAAAGGCTATGAATCCTGTGGCAAGTAACTCACCACCTGACTCCCCAAAGCCTGTCCACCATCTAAAGGACACAAGTCAGGAGTGTGATGAAATGCTCTGCACCTGCCTGGATGACTGCAGCTCCAACAACACAAGAAGCTTGGCACTATTGGACAAAGCTGTCCCCTTGATTGGCACTACACCCACAAACATTCACTTCCTCCACCATCGATGCACAGTGGTAGCAGTATGTATCATCTACAAGATGCACTGCAGGAACTCGCCAGGGCTCCCTAGGCAGCACCTTCCAAACCATCTAGAAGGTGGTGTAGTGGCAATGTTCCTGGGCTAGTATTCTGGAGGCCGAGGCTAATGCTCTGGGGACAAGAGCTCAAATATCACCATGGCAGTTGGTGGAATTTAAATTCAATTAATAATCTGGAATTGAAAAGCTAGTCCATGAAGCCATTGTCGGTTGTCGTAAAAACCCATCTGGTTCACTGATGTCCTTTTAGGGAAGGAAATTTGCCATCCTTACCTGGTCTGGCCTACATGTGGCGCCAGACCCACAACAATGTGGTTTACTCTTAATGCTCTAATACTTCCCTTCAGTTTCTAACAATGCACATTGTATGTTTTTCGGAATGATTTGACAAAACTAGAAAATGTTCAATCGCTTTGTATTTGTTTTTTAAAGCAGTCAAAACTAAGTATGGGTGGGTGTTGAGGGTACTAGAGACCCACCTCAAACATGATAGGCTGCACTGTTTACACATCTGTTGCAGCTTTTGTTTGTCTTCAACTTGCACACATTTTCTTCCTCAGCAATAAAGCAAATTGTATCAGTGCATAAACATTTCAGTTTCCATCTTTCTGAAAATGCTTTGAGTACAACTTAGACGACAATTTCAGTAGATTCTTAATTAAATGTTCCAGTACAAGTCAGGCATTTTTCACGTCAAAGAATATCAAATTGAGAGACAGTGTTTTTCTTTTTAATCAGAGTGCTTTTCAGTGGAACTAAATTTTGAAAGCTCTTGGAAAACAGAAGGGTTCACCTATGTTAATTATAATACACGACAGATGTGAGGCAACTTATGAGACAGGCACATTTCCAGAAACCAATCATGAAGCACTGAATTCAGCAATCTCTTAGAACCGCTTAAACCAATGCTGCCAGGCCCATGCCTTTACCACCCTCTCATTACTGACGAGACGCCATCATTCCAGTAGTCAGCTGAACGCCACACTCAAACCAGTACTGAGCCTCTGATTCCTCCTCTGTCGTGGTGTCAGACTACAGGACCACATGATGCCAAACTCCAGAAACTGCAGTTTTACTAGCATTATCAAAACTGCTCTCCCGGGTGTACGCTAAACCATCCCCCACACCACCACCTCTCATTGCTACATGTAAAATAAAGAGCTCAACTTGAAGGGAAAACTTAATGGGACCTTGGGGAAAGAGCAGGGGTTTTGGACTAACAGGCCTTTCAAAAGAGCTGGCACAAACTCGATGGGCTGAATGGCCTCCTGTGTAGTACTACTTTATGATTCCTAATATTTCATGAACAATAAACTCGGAACTTGATCTCCATATGCCGTTGCAATAAAAACTAAATTAGATTTGTTCAATCACTGTAAATCATTGGCACTAATGTTATCCCCCATATGGCATAGACTGGTTTGTAATGATATTAAAGTTGATCTTCCAACTCATCATGAAATCTGCTACCTGTTGTTGATCCTTTTGTAAATTAAATATTTTTCAGTTAGTGTTTAAAGCTGAATACTGAAAAAAGAATTATCACATCATTAGTGAAACAAGACAAATAATATGCAAAGTGGGAATTTAATACTTAGAAATTGCACACTGTAGTTTATTAATATCAAGTTCTAAATTTTTCAGTTGAATGTTTCAGGTTGTTAGATAATTATTTCAGTACCTGCCTCTATGTACAGTACACTTGCTGAAATCTGTATTCTGTCCTGTAAAAGAGAAAGATCACTTTCTCATAAATGAACACCAGATAACATTATCGCTCATGGCTAAGGCTATTTCTGGGTCCAAAAATGTTCGTGTGAATTGGTCCTTATTTTACAAAAAAACTTTAAAAGTTGCATGTATCTTTATATAGATCAAAACATTTAAATGCAATGTTAATTATAGTAAAACATAGTTATTATGCGGCCCTTAAATTCTTCGTAGTATAAATAGAATATAAAAGCAAAGGGGTCATGCTAGAATTTCATAATTTACTGGTTAGGCCTCAGTTGGAATATTGTAGCTAATTCTGAGAACCACCGTTCAGAAAAATGTAAAAACTGAAAGGGTGCAGTGGAGGTTTAGCTTGGTGTTACTAGTGATGAGAGGGACTTCCCGTCATTTGAGTCGATTGGGAAAATCTGATTCCTGTGTGACGGGTCATAGAGTTAAAATCATTGGCAAAAGATCGGGAGTGGAGATGAGGATTTGTTTTCAAGAATTGTCAGGATCTGGATAACTCTATCGGAAAGGGTGGTGGAAGCTGATTCCATGAATAAATTTACAAGAGAATTTGAAAGTTACTTAAGGATGAGTGACTTGCAAGATTATGGACAAAAAGCTGGAGTTTGGGACTTTCAAAGAACCAGCACAGGCACGATGGGCCGAATGGCCACTGTGATTCTGTAAAATAATCACCATTTTAAAAAAAGATGGTAGTACTACTCAGATTTTAAGCAACAATGGGGTGGGCATATTCTGGTTATCCTGCCTGTACATCAAAAGCTAATTGTTCTTTTCTTAACCTTCTCTTTAGGAAGCCGAAACAAATTAATGGCTGAAGGTATGTGCTGCAACAATTACTTAAAACTTGTGCTGTTTTTATGTCTAGATTTTTCTAGATAATTTTTATGATTTCACTAAAATTCAATTTTGCAGAATAGCCCATTAATCCCAATTTATTTTGTATGGGGAATGTTGTTCTCCACTTCAGAAAGCAGTGTGATCTTCTATTATGTGGAGAGGGCCAGTTGTTGAATTTTGATTTCATTTCCTGGTACTGTCGCCTAGTGCTAGGGTTAGTGCACTGTTTGAGACACTGTTGAGGTGGAAAGTTATGCCAAGTTGTAATCTGCCTGTACTGGTGGAGAGGATCTTGCTGTTCTATCATGAAATGGTGGTAAAGTAGGAAAGTATGGCTGTCTGACACAAAATTGGCCATTGAGTTCTGGAGAAATGGGAAAAGGAAATTTCCAAAGGGGGAGCCAAAGGCAGTCACAGGGGAGGCTCTTCTGGGACATTTTTGAAGGTGTGTGAGGGGTGAAAAGACAAATAATTTTATGGGAGAAGCTGGGAACACAAGTGCAGTGACTGTAGGCTTCGGTTGGGGAGTGAGTAATTAACCAGTGTCAAAGTGCCTGGAAATGTTTGACAGAAGAATGTCAGGCAAAACTGTTAGTACAGACCTGTTTTTATTTTTAAAAAAAAATTAAAATGAAGATATGGATCTTGAAATTGATTTGTGAGGGCACAGGAATTGGCAGGTTTTGGGAGCAATGAAGGTGATGACTGTGGGAGAGGCACTAGCCCTCAAGACCTGAATCAGTGCTGTGAAATTCATGACAGAAATTCAGAACTGATATGCAATCATATATTTATTCAGTAATGTTTTTAGAAGCTGTCCAGTAGGGGAATAATGACAAAAACATTAGGGGATACTCAAGAAACAAGTAAATACTCAGATTGTTCGAGGGATGAGCTTCACTGGGCAGAACAGACTTTAGTCCTTGACTTGTGTTAATTACAAAATACAAGGAGCACCTTAAGAATGTATTGATTTACTCTGCAGCCAAGCTTGTAGGTTATGGATACACAGATGTGCCTGTCCCATGGCCTGGATTTAGAAATTCAAACCTGGCAAATGTTTGCAGCACCCTCCCCATTTCATCTTCCATCTTTTTGAAATTTTAATCCACCAACTTAAATCTACTTCCTGGGAAGGATTTTTTAAAAAAAAAAAGTTACAGCTGATTGTGACTGCAGCAACATTGTTTTCAATGCCAGCTGGCAAGCTAAAACATTACTAAACTTCTGCACAAAATGTTGTCGTCTTATGCACCTCAGATCCTGCTGATGAGGACTTGGGGACTTTTACATTATCTGCCATTGTTTTTACAATTTACAAAGTAAACATTTCCATGGTCCAGTTGCCATCCATGCTTAACTAAATTATGTAAAAGGATTTTAGTATTATTGTTTAAAGATTAACTAAAGAAGAATGGGAATGGAAGATAATAGTTTTTAAAAAAAGACATTCATTGGTAAGTGCACTGTAAGGTACGATCATGATTTGTGTAGTATAGGAAAGTCCCAAGTATGACCTGTGATCTGATCTAATCTGGCCAATCTCAGGGCATGTGTTACAATTCAGTAGGTGTGTTACAGTAGATTTTAGTGTCATCATCTGCAGACAGGAAAGCTCAACTTAGGCTATCAGTCTGATTACAGCTACAAGGTATGTATGATAATCTTCCTCTTGGATATTATGGTCCACTTGGAAAAATAAACCGCCAATGCCAATTTTCCATCTGTTCTCGTGAGGTATTGGAGGGTATTTGGAACACAGGATGAGCCTCTGCCTGCAAAAGAGTTCAGGGAAAATTGGAAGAATGAAATGAAGAACTAAAGATTGGGTTAGAACTTTATTCCCATTTGACATAATGGAAATGGACTTTGTTTAACTAAAATGAGCTTTGTTTCTCAGCTGGCCTTCAAGAAGATTTCAAGCCTAGACATAAAATTGTCTGGTATTCAAGGTGAATTTGGAATCCCCTTCTGAGAGGCAACGCTGCTGTTGTCAGCATTTAAAGCTGTGCAAATGATCAGGTAGCATTGTGGTGTGAGGGGGGAGGAGAGATGGTGGCATGCTCAAGACCTGAGTGATTACGTTGGAGTTGAGGGGAAAACAAGTTAGGTTTCAGAAGTGATACGTAGGTTGCAACCCTTTGTCATGACTCACTGGGGATAGTGTGCTGCAATATCAAGCCCACAGCTCCCTGAACAGTGACAAATGTGAAAAGGTTTGATCAACCCACCTAATTGTTAAAATTAAGTCAACAGAATTCGAGCACCAGTATTGTAAACTTAATAAGTAAATAACTGTTTATTGAACAAATTGTCTTTAACCAGTGGCAAAAGAAAGAAACATGAACTGCTTATTTCTAACTCTATAACCTAAACTCTACCCCTTCTTAGATCCCTTTAGACACATAACAAGACACATAAGACACACAAAATATGGATTTTAAGGGTGGGATAGCATCAGTTCCAGGTTGCAGGATTTGATGGGTTGATTTTGAACGATGCCTTCCAAATTTATTTCAGTTCTTTGTTGATGACACGAGATGGTCTTCTAGCACTTTCACTCTTGTTCACCAGTTGAGCACTTGCCTTTCAGTGTCTCTAGCGGTGATTTTCCCCTTCGCTTCTTAATAGGGGTTTTCAGAGAGAGAGAGGGCAGACTGTGGAGAAATGAGGGGGAAAAAAGCCAGCTAACTGTCACTGTAGGATTACTGGAATCTTCCACACAGGAGAGAGCGGTTTTAGGTCTTTTTCCTTTCAGGCTAGGAGCTATTCTGCTGCACTGCTGTCACACAAAACCTGGTCATCTGGTCAGGAGCCAATTAAAACATTTGCCAGGTAGCTCCCTTAGTCCAGGACTCCTTTCCAGCACCATCCTGTCTTTGATGGCACGCTCTGTCCCAGGACTGCAAGATTGTATATGTGTCTCATCCTGTTCTAGTGGACATGCCTTTCAAAGTGCAGCCATTGTAATTTTAATCCACAGTGCAACAGAAATAAAAAGATATGTTCTTCCACCTTAAAAGTGAATGACATCTCAAACCAAGGAACATCAAGTTTTGACATGCATGTCCAATTTGTAGCTTTTGAGTGGCAGTTATGGAGTCTCCACTTTCTGACCATACAGTAGATAGTTCTCTGGCTTGTCTTCATTCAAACCCTGATAAGTAATTGAGAAATGTCTCTTGAATTTGTCCCAATGGGTACCCTTTCTGTAACATTTTTTTTGAGTTTTATTTTACAAAAAGCATTACTACAGTTGACAAAACTGGTAGTGACCTGCAGGAAGGTGTTATTACAAAGTTAAGTTCAACACACAGCAGGCTAGCATATGTTGTGCATTTGTAGCTGTTTTTGTATTGTAGGTTCAGAAGATGGTAAGATAGAAAGGTGCTGGGAGCGATTTAGTGTTCAAGCAAGGAAATTGATGCCACCACATGAGCAATTGATGGTCAGGCTCCACCAGCTGTCAAGTCACATTGCCTGTCCTTGAAGTCATATCCTTTCAATTGGATATATTCACTAAGAAACGAATGGCCAAACAAAAGTGCTAGACTATAGCTTTAAACCTGCTGAGTGCTGTAATCATTGGCACCTGGGCCATCACTCCAAATGCTGCCTCAAGCTTTCGCTGTACAATGTTGTTAATGTTCACTGTAGTCAGCAAGTACAGTTCCCACCCCTTATAGCAGCTGGGTTCATCCTAAAATAATTCATATGTGATAAATGATGGCGGGTATTATCCTTCGGAGCAAAGGAGTTAATTGTTGACAGTAAAATTGCCATTGAATGCAAAGGCATAAAATCCTACAAGGCTGTATCCTCAGATATTTCTCTGAACATCACTCCAATAATCTTTTTCAAGGAAAAATGTTACGGATTTCTGAACACACAGTAGCTGACTTTGTAATTGGAGCTGCTGTTTTTACAGTTGCTTTTGAAGCTGGGTGGTGAATTATGATGCTTCAGTGTTTTGATTTGCTATTTGGCCACCCCACAGAAAAGTGGGGATGTTGAAATTCAAGTTAAATTCCAAAAATATTCAGCAGCCCAGCTTCAAACCAGTGTAAAATTGACAGCTGTCAACAATGGTATAGCTGCCAAACCAGTTTATGTTATGGATGTTTTTATTATTATTCATTCGTGGGATGTGGGCTTCGCTGGCAGGCCCAACCCTAGTTACCCGAGAGAAGGTGGTGGTGACCTGCCACCTTGATCCACTGCAGTCCATGTGGCGTAGGTACACGCACAGTGCTGTTAGGCAGTGAGTTCCAGGATTTTGACCCAGCGACAATGAAGAAATGGCGATATATTTCCAAGTCAGGATGGCGAGTGACTTGGGTGGGAGCTTCCAGGTGGTGGTGTTCCATCTATCTGCTGCCCTTGCCCTTCTAGATGGTAGTGGCCGTGGGTTTGGAAGGTGCTGTCTAAGGAGTGAATTCCTGCAGGGATTCTTGTAGATGGTACACATTGCTGTGGCTACTATGCATCGGTGATGGAGGGAGTGAATGTTTGTGGATGTGGTGCCAGTCAAGCGGACTGCTTTGCCCTGGATGGTGTCAAGCTTCTTGAATGTTGTTGGAGCTGAGCTCATCCAGGCAAGTGGGGAGTATTCCATCACACTCCTGACTTGTGCCTTGTAGATGGTGGACAGGCTTTGGGGAGTCGGAAGATGAGTTACTTGGGACAGGATTCCTAGATTCTGACCTGTTCTGGTAGCCACAGTATTTATATAACTAGTTTAGTTCCGTTTCTGGTCAGTGGTAACCCCCAGTATGTTGATAGGGGATTCAGCGATGGAATCCATTGAATATAAAAGGGTGATGGTTAGATTCTCTCTTGTTGGAGATGATCATTGTCTGACACTTGTGTGGTGTGAATGTTACTTGCCACTTGTCAGCCCAAGCCTGGATATTGTCCAGGTCTTGCTGCATTTGGACATGGGCTGCTTCAGTATCTGAGGAGTTTCAAATAATGCTGAACATTGTGCAATTATCAGCAAACGTCCCCACTTCTGACCTTATAATGGAAGGAATGCCATTGACGAAGCAACTGAAGATGGTTGGGCCTTGGACAATACCCTGAGGAACTCCTGCAGTGATGTCCTGGAACTGAGATGTTGGAACCTTCATTAGAGGTCAATCGAAGTCATAAGGTCTTTTTAATTCTGCTGGTTTTCTGGTGTGTTGCTTATGTTGATTGAGTTGGTATCTGTTCCCTAACCGACGGCGCAGTATTACTTGGAGCAAGCAAAAGACGTTTGCATTTTGTGTAGATAAATTTCTCTTTCTCTCGACGGTGTGGTCTCTTTGAGTGGGCGGTAATTTGATGGAAAAAACCAATGTGAAGTTTGAAGACATGCAACATTTTTGTGGTCCCAGTGATATGAACAGTAGTGTGTACAGTAGAACTTCATTTGTCAAAATATTTCTGTAGTATATTTTTAATATTACAAATTGCAACGTGAATTGAAATTACATACTTGCTGCGGCTGATATGTAGTTCTTTTGTCTTGGCATCAGGAGGTGAGGAAGAAAGCCAATGTATGAATCTGTCTGGAAATTCGTTATTGTGGGTGTGGGTGGGTTGTGGTTCATTGCTTTATCTTAACCAGCGCTCCTGATTGATTAAATTTCCTGTATTTACCGGTTGTTTGTTGCAAGTGATGACTTGTTTTCTTGGTAATATTAATGTGTGTAAGCTTGAACTGGGGAACGTTTTAAAAGGAAGGCAACTGTCTTGAGATTAAAAACTGCAATAATTTTAACTACCTGACCATTCTGAAGAATGGATTTGACCTTCAGAGGAAACCTAATTTTTGCATTCCAGAAAATTGTCGGAGGTGTTGGGTTTCCCTAAGGAGTACAGTTATGTTTTTGATTTTCCATTTCCAGTGGCAGCTAAGAAAGGGCTTGTTAGGGTTCATTACACATCATTGATCCTGCAAAGCTACAAAGATTTGGTGCTCTTGTTTTTTGTTACACTTTAATTATTGTGTAAGTAAAACATTAAATGGTTAAATTTTGCTGAGTTTCTTCTTCCTTTCTGTGTAATTAGCGCATTTAAAATAAGTTTGAATTGATTTTTTGACCTTTTAATGTCTTTTTGAGTGGACAGGAGAATGTGATAGGCGCTTCATGCCGTGTGGGGTGTAACACTATCATGAAGGTTAATTAAATGTTAATCCTATGGCGTACTGTTCTATTGAAGCCAAGTGTAATGGTTTATGAAACAAAAACAAAAATAGCTGGAAAAACTCAGCAGGTCTGACAATATCTGTGGAGAAGACAGAGTTAATGTTTCAAGTCTGTATGACTCTTCATCAAAACTAAAGAGAAATAGAAATGAGGTGAAATATAAGCTGTTTAAGGGGGTGGGACAGGTGGAGCTGGATAGAGGGCCAGTGATAGGTGGAGGCAAAGGGAAGATTGCCAAAGATGTCACAGACAAAAGGTCAAAGGGGTGTTGACGGTAGTGATATTAGCTAAAGGATGTGCTAATGGTGACATTAAGGGTAGAAAGCAGGATGAGCAAGGTACAGATAGCCCTAGTGGGGGTGGGGTGGAGGGAAAGGATCGAAATAGGCTGAAAGGTAAAACAATGGATAGAAGTAAATTTAAAAATAATAATAGAAATAGGTGTAATGTTCCAGTGAAGCTCAATGCAAACTGGAGGAACAGCACCTCATCTTCCGACTAGGCACTTCCGGACTTAACATTGAGTTCAACAACTTCAGATCACGAGCTCTCTCCTCCATCCCCACCCCTTTTCTGATCCCCTTTTTTCCAATAATTAATATATTTTTAAAATATATTTTTCTTTTCCCACCTATTTCTATTATTTTAAAATTTACTTCTATCCATTGTTTTACCTTTTCAGTCTATTTCGATCCCTTCCCCCCACCCCACCCCCACTAGGGCTATCTGTCACTTGCTCATCCTGCTTTCTACCCTTAATGTCGCCAGGAGCACATCCTTTAGATAATATCACTACCGTCAACACCCCTTTGACCTTTTGTCTGTGACATCTTTGGCAACCTCTTCTTTGCCTCCATCTATCACTGGCCCTCCATCCAGCTCCACCTGTCCCAACCCCTTAAACAGCTTATATTTCACCTCATTTCTATTTCTCTTTGGCTCTGATGAAGAGTCATTTGGACTTGAAATGTTAACTCTGTCGTCTTCTCCACAGATGCTGTCAGACCTGTTAAGTTTTGCCAGCTATTTTTGTTTTTGTTTCAGATTTCCAGCATCTGCAGTATTTTGCTTTTATCTGTAATGGTTTATGTTTCAGTTCTGAAGAGACAAGGGTCTGTTTGTGGGACTTTTTGCAAGTTTAAAATATTGGAAGGAAGTCCAGCATATTGTAGAGATTCCTGTATCTGAAGGATACAGTGGCCTCTGAAAAGTGGTGTCAGATTTTGGATTTCTCATCCCTTGTTATATTTCCCTCATTTTAATAAAAATGTTTTTCCTGACAAATCTGACATTGTGTATGTAAGTGCACCTCAGGTGTGCCATGGCTACACTTTGCATATGACTTTTTAAAACCTGTATAACGCTGCCCATATTCCTTCAGCACTTCATCGCTACGGTCAGGATCATTTGTGAGAATGAGGGACGTTTTGTGAAAACCCAAAAATGATGGGCACCACATCATACATTGATATTTTGACCATAATCCTAAGCTTTAGTTGAAGAATTATAAATGACGACGTGTTTAAATGTACATAATGGACTTCAACTGTTGCAAAACTGAAGCTCTTAAAGTAACAGTAACCTTTGTATCATGAAGAGTTGTGTGGTATTCTAAGGGAAATTAATAAAAATCTCATAAGGATCTTTTGAAATCATGCTAAGCCTATCTAAAATCCATTGAGTTTAGCACTTTACTGGTAAGTGTCATTTGTTAGATTCATCTTTCTTTCCCCTTTCTCCCCCTCCCTCCCTGCGTTCCCCCCTCCCCAACCTTGTGCTGCAGTTAGCTGTTTGCAATGACCATGCCCTCACTCAGGCTAACTGATTTGTACAACCTATGAACATTTTTGCAGATATGTTTGTCATCCTGTAGGCATGCTTAAATATGCCACCTAATCGCCCAGCCATGAGCTTCTGAAAATGTGTGTCATTTGCTTGTTCTCTTTAACATTAATTCAAAAATGGGAATTGTGTAAGAGCCATTTACAAACTTATTCCAAATTAAAATAAAAGTTAGAGAAAGAAAAGACTTTGTAAATGTGCGAACTTAATGAATTGGGCAGCCTGCATCTGTGCATATCATTGGATTGTTTGTATTCGTGAGGAGCAGCCAGCTATTAATCACATTCTGGTGTAAGTGATTTATCTCTGCCAGAGGCTGGTGCTGCCCTCTACACACAGTCATGTATTTTGAGCATATTTCCACATGAATTGGCACATTGCCTTGGGCACTTCATTAAAGGGCAAAAAAATATTTGATAAGGCTGTCAGACCTTCAGAAATCAGACTTCAGAATAACCAATGGTAGAAGGCAAATAAAGCAACACAAAGGAGCGTGGTTAAGGTAACAAATGAGGTTCCAAGTAACAGAATTCAGCAACTGAAGATGTTAAAGACTATGTACATTGATAGCTGCACCAGGCAGTCTGGTTTCCAGCCTTCAGGCATTGATATTTGTCATTAATAATGAGATATATGTTAGGGTGATGTATGAAGTAAAAGATAACTAACTTGAGTCAGATCACTTTGAGTTCTTGAAATGGATTTTTTAATTCCATTTTGTGCTATTTTTGGTGGGATTCGAAGTACATTACTGCTGTAAATACAAATGCAATGATGGTATTTCTGAGAAACAGTAACTGTGCTGTTTGGTCTTTAAAAAAAACCCTACCTGCAGTGTACTGTACAGTGACAACTTTGTAGTATCCCAAAACTCCAAACATTCAAATAGGCTTCTGTGAAATAGAAAGCAAGGTGAGTTCTGTCCAAACGGAACTCAAGGCGCTACAAAATATCGTAGATCAAGTAAAATCTAGAAAATCTAAAATAGAATATGAATTGACTATGAACGCCAAAAAAGACACAAACAATGATAGTTAGAAGGAATACATTAGAAGAAACCAGATTCAAGTGGATGGTGTCACACTGGAACAAGTAGATAAGTTTGTATATTTAGGGCAAATGATTACACAAGATGGTAGATGTGATGCTGAAGTTAGAAGCAGAATAGAGATAGCCAAAAGTAATTTTGTGAAGATGAGGGATGTGTTGACAACAAGAAAACCCCGAGCTTGTAACAAGGAAAAAAACTCATAATACGTCCTATTCACTTTCCTGTATGCCTGACACCTGGACAATAAAGAACTGTGAAAAAAAATAAGAGGCCTTCGAAATGTGATACTCAGATATATGCTGAAATTTCCATGTGCAGACCATTAAGACAAATGAAGAGGGGGTTTAAATTGCAAGAGCAAAAAAGAACTCTGAAAAGTGACATGCAGACAAGAAAACGTCAGTATTTCAACCATTTGATCAGAGGTGAAAAGCTGCAGAGATCTCTTCAAGAGGGCAAAGCGAAGGGCAGCAGAAAGAGATCGACCTAGGTGTAGTTACATGATTTAAAGCACAGATTGTTGCAGATTGGTTGGTTGCAGATGAGCTGCAGTGAATGGGTGAGGAGGGCGCAAGGTAGGCGAGCGTGACATACCATGACATCAGATCTCATGGTAGGAGTAACTACTGGCAGCAGCAGCTGTGTAAGCTGAAGTCTATCCCTGGAAGATCTCTCACAACGTTTCAAGGGAATCATTTAAGAGGTGTTTTTGGATGCTGAGGATTAATTATTTATTGGAAGGGGTGTACAGTATGTTTCTTGTCCAAAAAAACTTACGCATTGTTGTACAAAAATAAATTCCCTTTCCTTGCATTTGCCATTAGAAGCTTCAAAATCTCAGTTTAAGTAAACAGTTGAACAAACATGAGCTCCAACTGAGCTACGCAATTAATTCTCATCCCAACACAGTTGCATATGTAGGACTCTGCTTACCTTGAGCAACAAAACCTGTTTGAAAATGCCAGTCTTTTTTTTTCGGCAGATACGGGTGAGACTCAAAACAAATAGATCAAATAGGATTGAGAATGTTTAACCCAGAGTGATGCTAGGGAGATTTGAGAGACTTGGGTGATCATTATGAAGACGCATCAGCAGAGTGAAACTGGCTTTTGTGGTGCCCATAAAAATGATAACAAACAAGACATATGCTGTTACATTCTGTATAGATTCTATATAAAATTGTGTACTTGATTATCAGAAGCAAATTTAAAGATAATCTTGGAACCTGCAGTCAAAATCACTTCAGAAGCGGAAGATCCTTCCTCACAAAGCTCTTGGATTTATTTGAGGAAGCACCAAATCAAATGCTGTTGGTAAACCTTGCAGTGTAGTAGTGTATCTAGATTTCTCTAAAGGATTTCATTCCATTTTGAGTGCAAGGGCAGCAGTTAAACTGCAAAGTTGTTGAATCCTGGGTAAATCTTAGAAATTAGAAGTTAGAAGTTAGAAAGCAAAGTTTACTTGTTAGAGGAGTTGGAGGCAAGAGGGTCATAAGTAGGATGCCCCAGGGATAAATGTTGGGAGATAAAAACAAAAAACTGCGTTGCCTTGAAGGGTCATGAGGACTCGAAACGTCAACTTTGTTCTTCTCCATCGATGCTGCCAGACCTGCTGAGTTTTTCCAGGTATTTCTATACATGTTGGGAGCATTACTGTTTAAATTTACGGATATCAGACTCGGAGAAGGGTTGCTCAGAAGTCAGGGAGGTTCAGTGCTTAGCACAAAATAACTTCTGAAATGGTTGGTTTGGAACCCTGGAGACTTTGTATTGTTAGTGTATAAAGTTCTCTTAAGGTCAAGGTTTTATTTCTTTCTGGCTGAGTAGGAAGAACCTAGATCCAATCCGTGCTTTTTGTACTCTGGGTATCCTTGATGGAGTATTATGGTGTGTATCACATGAATTGTTTCTAAGCTGTTCAAATTTCCAGCACTAACATGCTTTAGATGGTCCACGGTATTTATCTTTTCATGCTTTTTTCCAACTCTGGGGAAAATACTTGTAACTTCTCCATGCATGCTATCTTGAAAACACTTTGCCCTCAGTGCCACTTTTACAGTCCGATTGCATTCTCAATTGTTTTCTCTTCTACCCAAATGTGATTTAATGAGCCATGGTGATGTGAGGGACCTACAGAATTTTTGCTGATAACTTATGTAACAAGAAGTTCAGTGGAGTCTGTTCAGGCTAATGTTCAAACTATCATTCGTAGTTGAGATGAATATGGCCAGTTCCTAGCATAGTCATAGAGAAATTGTTCTTGTTGATCTTGACCAATTTTGCTTTTAAACCAGCACCGAGTTTAACGGAAGTATAAAGTAATGTTCTGCTTGGTTACATAGTTTTGCTTATATCTGTCTAAGTTGTACATACATGGATCTTGTGTTTCTATACTTCAATGAAGTATTTCAATATTTCTGCTGTAGGGCATAATCAAGGGTAAGTAGAGTCGTTTACATTAAAAAGATCACCTTGGGGGAGAAAAAAGATAGCTTGTTCCCTGTGTGTTCATGCACACACTGGACCAACTGCTTTTGCCCGGTTGTGCCTACAGTCATCTATTTTTTTCAAAGACTGCATTTGGTAAATGTAAGAAATTTGATAAAGTTCTGCAGCCAATATCACTATTACTAAAAATGTGGCTAAAATTGTAGGACAAATTTCATTCAATGAAGCTATTTTAGTTAGACATTTTCTTCACAAGGTCCAAAAATAGAGTATGTCAGTATAATAAGATTGTAAAAACTGAACATAGTGAATCCTTTTTTATTTATTTTGGGATTATCCTGAACAGAGGTATTTAATCATTGGTAAAAAAGGGACCTTTCCCAACTTTTCTTTTATAGTACTAAAATATTGTTGTAAAAGTGCAATGATTACTTTTGGATTCATGATTTATTGTGACATTAAAATGCTTTGACATTGGGATGTTATTTAATATTTGGTAGAATTCTAATCTTGTGAAATACAAGAAAATATCTCACTGGAAAATTAGTTCTACTTGTATACACAAATGATCTTATTTTCAACACTATTGGACTGTCCAACCTCATTCCGTATCCCTACATCAGTGGGACAGCAGACATGAAATGACTATGTTCTACCTCTTTGTCATAGAATTACAATTTATTCTTTTCTTTCATTGATTAAAAGATATGGCAAGCATTTAACCATCTTATCGAGCCAGCTTTGACAAGGGTATGTTGCAGTCTGTATAGAACACATCACGTGATTCAAGCCACTGTATTACTTTAATCTACACTGAGTTTATACAAATGTTGCAAAGTGGAAAAAAAAACTTACAGCCCTGTAGTATATCTTAAAACTTTGCTTGAAGGAGGTACATTGGTGTAGCTTATAAGACTGTCAGCAGTCAAGGTGATAAAGTTGAGAATTTGCTAATTGGTGACCTGATACTGGCCATTCAGTCAAATCTGAGGAAAAATCTAATGGTTGGAGAAATTTGTGACCAGTTTTAGAAAAGGTTAAGCGGGCCTGTGGCCATGGTTCTGTTCCGTCACTGCACTACCCAGCTCAGAACATGGCTTGATTAATGTATCTGTGACCAACGTTTTTGCAAGCATTCCCTGCCCGTGCTTTCTCCTTCTGAACTTGGTTTGCTTCTCTCTAGGATGCTTTGAGTTATATCTATAATGAGAGGAATTGTCTTCAACATTATACTTCAGCAAAACTAAAATCGTTAAATGTTCCCCACCCCATCAAAAGAAACATGGGAATATCCTGTTTTTTATGAGGAAGCTGAAACATGGCAATTAACTTGAATTGTGAAGGCAGAATGGATTTTGTATGAAATTAATCCACGTCACTTGGATCTGGAGAAGAAAAGAAATCCTCTACCCTTTCCAGCTGGTGTTTTCGGGGTTTGTTCAACTTTTTTTGGAAAACTGGTTAAATGGCAGTTTAAAGTCTCCACATAGCCAGAGACGATAAAACTCCCACAACTATAGTGAGCCTGATATTTATGGGGAGAGAGTGGGGAAAGGTGACGAAGAGTCTGGCGACTCTCAAAAATCCTGCTTAATTTGGTGGCTGGACCTCTTGGTTTTGTAACTTCTGTTTCCCACTCGGCAGCTAACTTGCAGGCATTCAGGTGGGAAACGCTACAGCAGGAGGCCCCATCCAAACAACCTTTGGGAAGAGTGCTTTGCAGTTGGATTGCAGGAGTACACTATGAAACTGGGACCAACAGCAACCAGGTATTCCAAGCTCTGGGAGTCTTGCCAGGCAGTCATTAAATTTAAATTGGACTCTAATTATGCTGTGGAAGCCTGATTAAAATATGTTAATGAAGTGTCCTGCTTCTCCAAGGTGGGGCCCTCACACTGCACATTATAGACAGGCATGTATGCATTGGGTTGGGAATGAAGTTCCCCGTATTTCAGGGTTCAAACCCTTCTCCCGCACTTCCTCCCCATCCGTCATAGGGTGTTAATACTGAGGCCCATGTCTCCTATATTGGCAGGGGTCTTAGAATTCTCAGGTACAGAAAACAACTTGCCATATTTGAATCACGAGGAATTTATAAATAGATGAATTCACTTAAGGTGAGGAGGATCTTTATTGTAGGGTGATTGGTATATGATTTGCAGAAAGGAAGCAAACTTGCATTTATGGAGTGCCTTTCACAGCCATAGCATGTCACAGCCAATAAAGTATTTTTGAAATGTGGTCACTGTTCTAATGTAGAACAGGATTATCACTGGTCTTTATAGGTTCACATTTCCTGTATGTGTGGGGTTTCCAAAGGACTATCAATTCCAAATTAGCCCTCTGAATACATCAGCTCTCAAACTTACTATTTTAAATTTTCATGAAGCACTACTCAAGCAAACATCAGTGTTTCAAACATTCCTTTTGTGGCCATTTCAAGAGAGTAAAGTAGATTACTCAAACGTTTTTTAAAAAAAAACTTTCTTCTGTCACTGCTATATTTGGTTATTGTTGCTTTACTAATTGATTTGATTAACTAAATTTGGTCCCACAACTGATTATGTAAGAGCTGATATATCCACCATGTATGCTGTATACCTATTATAATTATTTTTATTAAGCAGTGGGTTTTTATATTGTGGCATAATTCTAGAGAAACTCTGAAGGTACATACATTCTTGCAGTGATAATTAATACTATCTGGCTGAAACAGTGCAATATTTAATGTTACTAAAAGATCATGTGCTCTGCTGCTAATGCACAGAACTGTTAGAATATTTCAGCTTCAATAGATCTTCTAAGGTTGTAATGTATTTAAAAATTAACATGTTGGACAAGAACCCTTTGGGTGGAAATATCCATCAAGCAGCAAGAACTGAGATGAAAAGAGAAAATGCTGGAAATGCTTAGTAGACCAAACAAATTGATGGGGGGGGGATAAAGAATTTTGCATTTCTATGGCACCTCTCACAACCACCAGATATTCCAAAGTGCTTTATCATTCATGAAGTAATGTCGTGCAAGGCTTCCCAAATGGTGGGTCACAGCCCCCAGTGGAGTGAAGCCCCCCCAACAACTCATTGAGGAGCTAAAACATTCCCCCATTCTAACCTGTCTCTCTCTCAACTTACTGCACTCCGTTTTCTCAGGTCCAACCCTAACATTGTCATCAAACCTGCTGACAAGGGTGGTGCTGTTGTTGTCTGGCGCACATCTACCTCGTGGAGGCTGAGCGCAACTCGCAGACACTTCCTCCTACCTCTCCCTGGACCATGACCCCACCACTGAACATCAAGCCATTGTTTCCAGGACTGTCACTGACCTCATCTCCTCTGGAGATCTTCCTCCCACAGCTTCCAACCTGATAGTCGCCCAACCTCGGACATCCCGCTTCTACCTCTTACCTAAAATCCACAAATAGGACTGTCCCAGCAGACCGATCGTATCAGCCTGTTCCTGACCCACGGAACTCATTTCTCGTTATCTTGACTCCCTTCTCTCTCCCCTTGTCCAGTCCCTTCCCACCTACATCTGTGATTCCTCTGACACCTTACGTCACATCAACAATTTCCAGTTCCCTGGCCCCAACCGCCTCCTCTTCACCATGGACGTCCAATCCCTCTACACCTCCATCCCCCACCAGGATGTTCTGAGGGCTCTCAGCTTCTTCCTCGAACAGAGGGCCGAACAATCCCTATCCACCACTACTCCTCCGTCTGGCTGAACTTGTTCTCACACTGAGCAATTTCTCCTTTAACTCCTCTCACTTCCTCCAAATAAAAGGTGTGGCTATGGGTACCCACATGGGCCCCAGCTATGCCTTCTCTTTATGGGATATGTGGAACATTCCTTGTTCCAGTCCTACTCCGGCCCCCTCCCACAACTCTTTCTCCGGTACATCGATGATTACTTCGGTGGTGCTTCATGCTCTGGTCGGGACCTGGAAAAATTTATTAATTTTGCTTCCAATTTCCACCCCTCCATCATTTTCACATGGTCCATCTCTGACACTTCCCTTCCCTTCCTTGACCTCTCTGTCTCAATTTCTGGTGATAGACTGTCCACCAATATCCATTACAAGCCTACTGACTCCCACAGCTACCTTGACAACAGCTCCTCACACCCCACTTCCTGTAAGGACTCCATCCCATTCTCTCAGTTCCTTCGCCTCCGTCGCATCTGTTCTGATGATGCTACCTTCAAGAACAGTTCCTCTGACATGTCCTCCTCCTTCTTTAACCGAGGTTTGCCACCCATGGTAGTTGACAGGGCCCTCAACCATGTCCAGCCCATCTCCCGCACATCCGCCCTCACACCATCTCCTCCCTCCCAGAAATGTGATAGGGTCCCTGTTGTCCTCACTTATCACCCCACCAGCCTTCATATTCAAAGGATCATCCTCCGCCATTTCCGCCAACTCCAGCATGATGCCACCACCAAACACATCTTCCCTTCAGCCCCCCCGGCGGCATTCCATAGGGATTGTTCCCTCCATGATACCCTGGTCCACTCCTCCATCACCCCCTACTCCTCAACCCCCACCTACAGCACCTCCCCATGCAAACGCAAAATATGCAACACCTGCCCCTTCACTTCCTCTCTCCTCACCGTCAAAGGGCCCAAACACTCCTTTCAAGTGAAGCAGCATTTCACTTGCATTTCCCCCAACTTAGTCTACCGTATTCGTTGCTCCCAATGCGGTTTCCTCTACATTGGAGAGACCAAACGCAGACTGGGCAACCGCTTTGCGGAACATCTTCGGTCTGTCCACAAGCATGACCCAGACCTCCCTGTCGCTTGCCATTTTAACACTCCACCCTGCTCTCTTGCCCACATGTCTGTCCTTGGCTTGCTGCATTGTTCCAGTGAAGCTCAACGTAAACTGGAGGAACAGCACCTCATCTTCCAACCAGGCATTTTACAGCCTTCCGGACTGAATATTGAGTTCAACAACTTTAGATCTTGAACTCTCTCCTCATCCCCACCCCCTTTCCGTTTCTTCCCCCTCCCTTTTGTTTTTTCCAATAATTTATATAGATTTTTCTTTTCCCAACTATTTCCGTTATTTTTAAATCTATACCTTTTATGCCCTTTTAATCTTATTTCACCCCACCCCCACTAGAGCTATCTGTACCATGCTTGTCCTGCTATCCATTCTTAATTAGCACATTGTTTTAGATAATATCACCACCTTCAACACCTGTTTGTTCTTTTGTCTGTGACATCTTTTGGATATCTGCTCCTATCACTGCTTGCTTGTCTCTATAACCCTTCTCTCTCCCCCCCACCTTGAACCAGCTTATATTTCCCCTCTCCTATTTTTACTTAGTTCCTTTGAAGGGTCATGAGGACTCGAAACGTCAACTTTGTTCTTCTCCGCTGATGCTGCCAAACCTGCTGAGTTTTTCCAGGTATTTCTGTTTTTGTTTTGGATTTCCAGCATCCGCAGTTTTTTGTTTTTAACATTCTTCCAGGTGCTCAGCAGCTGAGACTGGTGTTATGACCGATGCAGTTGGTAACGCAGAGTTATTTAAAAACCCCAGAGGGAAACTTTAAACAACTGTCATAACCTATAATTTTAAATGTTATGTTTGAGATGCTACACTAAATTCAGGAATCAGACCATCCGTTCTCGAGATTTTACAGTAAACTGAAACATTTTATTAATTTACACAGGTTTAAAAAAAAGTGTGTGTGTATATATATATATATATATATATAATATATATATATATATATAATATATATATATATATATATGGTTACAGATTACTACTATCATAACTTTTAACAAATTCCCAAACTAACCTCCATTAAGGCAGCAGCAACCCATGGACTTAACCAGGCACCAGGCAAATCATTTTCATCTTACAATTTCAAAATGAGGTTCTTTTTACTTTGGTTGCTGTGGAGCCAGCTGGAGGCTGACAGCTGCCATTTGATCTCACTTTGCCTCTGCTCTGCACACCTGAAAACTGCTGAAGTTATACCCACCACCACTGATTGAATTCAAAATTCAAATTCTCATTGTCTCACCAGCCTTTGAACTAAGCCCCTCTAACAATAAAACCCCTTTCATAGTACCAACTTTATTAGTAATATAAACACATGGGCTTGGTATCTGCTAGATAGGTGTCAAGTTTCCACCCCACTCCTTGAGTGCTCTATTCAAAAAATGCAAATGCACACTATCTCTCTCACATATCAAAACTAGTACACATCAAAGCACCCAGACTAGCTGTCTTTAATCCAATTAAGACACACCCACAGTTTAAACCTCCATTTTAGAAGAAAAACATTTTCCAAAATATTACGCACATTAATAGCTTCATGACACCGGGGTCACACGGAAGCCTGAAACATTAAAATGGGGTCACACCGGGAAAATGCTTGGGAAGCACTGGTGTAGTCACTGTAGGAAGTGTTTGAAATGTAACAGTTTTAAGTAAAAGGTTAGAGATATAACAGTTTCCAGGTAGAACAGAGACAGGGAAAGGGGTCAGAAAGATGAACATATTAATTAGGAGTAGGCCACTCTGCCCCTCGAGTCTGCTCTGTCATACAGTAATGCCTATTCAATTCAAAATCATGGCTGATCTCATTTTAACCTCAACTTCACATTCCTGCCTACCCCGATAACCTTTCACACCCTTGCTTATCAAGAATCTATCTACTTCTGCCTTAAAGATATTCAAAGACTCTGCCTCAAACACCTTTTGAGGAAGAGAATTCCAAAATCCCGCAGGCCTCAGAAAAATTTCTCCTCACCTCTGTCTTAATTGGGCGATCCCTTATTTTTAAACAGTGGCCCCAATCCCTTGATTTTCCCACAAGAAACATCCTCTCCACATCCATTCTGTTGAGACCCCTCAGGACCTTGAAGGTTTCAGTCAAGTCGCCTCTTACTCTTCTAAACTCCAGCGATACAAGCCTAGCCTGTTTAGCTTTTCCTCATAAGACAACCCGCTTATTCCAGGTATTAGTCTAGTAAACCTTCTCTAAACTGCTTCCAATGCATTTACATCTTTCCTTAAATAAGGAGACCAATACTGTTCACAGTACTCAAGAGATGTGGTCTCACCAATGCCCTGAGTAACTGAAGCATTATCTCCCTACTCTTGTATTCAATTCCCCTCACAATAAATGATGACATTCTATTAGCTTTGTTAATTACATGCTGCACCTGCATGCTAACCTTTTGCAATTCATGCACTCGGACACCCAGATCCCTCTGCATCTCAGAGCTCTGCAATCTCTCACCATTTAGATCATTTTTTTTGTCCTGCCAAAATGGACAACCTCACATTTTCCCACATTATACTCCATTTGCCAGATCTTTGCCCATTCACCTAACCTACCAATATCCTTTTGTAGCTTCCTTATGCCCTCTTCACAACTTACTTTCCTACCTATCTTCGTATCATCAGTAAATTTAGAAACCACGCCTGCCTGTAAGGCCAGTCCTCCCCACTGGAGGATCTCTGTGGATCTGAATTTGAAAACCACTCGTGTGGAAGAGCAGTAAATGGCAACAGACGAACCATTACCAGCACTTGCTGTCCAATAAAAAGGGGCAATGGTTATGATCTGAAATGGTTGAAGTCAGTGCCAAGTCCAGAAGTTTCTGAAGTGGTGGTGTTCCTTGAGCGTCTCTTGAACTTCATTGAACAGTGTTTGAGACTGAGGTCACAGTGGGATTGGGACAGAGATTTAAAATCGCAAGTGATCCAAAGCTTAGGGTCATACTTGCAGTCTGAACAGAATTGGGCAGCAAACTGATCACATCTGCATTTGGTTGCCCAAATGTAGCGAGAGACCGCATTGTGAGCAGTGAGTACAGTGTATTAAATTTAAAGAAGTTCAAGTGAATTGTTGTTTCACCTGGAAGAAGTATTTGGGGACTTGGATGGTGAGAAGAAAGGAGATGAAAGGGCAGATGTTGCATCTCCTGCACTTGCATGAGAAGGGTTCTGATGCTGGGGGTGATGGAAGAATCAATCAGGGTTTCACGAATATATGCTGGGAGGGGAGGGTGGCGGAAGCTGTGTTTGGTGATGGAGACAGTTGGGGTAGAAGATGTGGACAAGAGGAACCCATCATAGCTCTGAGAGGGAGAGGAAGGGGTGAAGGCACAAGTGTGGGATTTGTTTGCGGATGCGCAAGCACTCTGTTTCTATAACCATTATATATTGAAACCTGTTTGAGGTATACTGATCACCACTTGGGCACATATGGTTGTAAAGCATTGGTAGGTTCAGATATTCATGGCATTATATTTTTAGGATTCTCTTATTTAGAAGAAGTTGAGCATTTTTGATTATTAAATACCATATAAATAAAGCTTCAATTTATTTGAAATATTCTGGTATTTTTCACTTAGTAGAATGGGTATAATTCTTTCTTTTATTCAATCTTCATGTACAAATAAAATATTCTGTGTGGAGATGGGTCTTCGTGCACAAATAAGATCTGTGTGGGGATGGATGGAGAATCCTATAGAGTGGCTGACCTTTTAAATGTTTTGAACATACTTGGCAGTCTTAATCAGGTGGTCATTGCATATATGACACTCTAGATTAAAGCCATCAATCTGGCAGGAATGTACATGATGTATTATCCAGAACCTGTGTCAGTCCAATTGCGGCAGTCTACCTCTGGCTGATCATCTCCACAAGAAGCCAACTTCTCTGACCATTCTCTCCAACAACCAACATCCTCACCCTGAGTATGTAAGGAGTTCAAAGATTCAATTTCTAAAGTCAACTCTGTCTCTCCTTCACCGTGCCCCCCCCCCCAACTCTGTCTCCTTCACCGTGCACGCCCCCCCCCCCCCCCCCCCCCCCCCCCCACACTCACCCACCCACAACTAGCATGTAAAGTTTGCAGCTTCTCCAATGCTTCCTAGCCTCTTATCATCAAAGCTCACCTAAAGTTTCTTGAGCCTTATCCAGGTTTTTTTGCTGACGCTTAAGGGCAGGTGAATCTCTCCTGGGTCTTTTGGAGACAATGTGGCACTTATCTCTAAATCATATATTAGCGTATCTCAAGCACTTTAGCCATGAATGAACAGCTCCCTCTCTCCACCACCTCTCCCGCAAGATTGTCATACCTTATTGATTCTCCTCTTGCTTCCTTCTCCATACATTGCTTAGTACCACCTTCTACTGAAATGCCTTTCCTTTATCCTCACTCTATTGCTCCTCATCCTAGAAATTAAAGGTAGAAGGGGAGGTTATTTAGCCATCACATAATCCATTGCTAACTTGTACCTGAGCTAGCTATTTTAATCAAATTTTCCTGTATTCTTTAATGTTTTCTGATTCAATTACTTAACCAATTTCTTTGCAAATTATGTTTTTGACTTCATAGCTGCTTGTAGAACAAACATCTCAAATTCTAATAACCCTTTGTGTGAAAACATTTATTCTAATAATTCATCAACTATTGCAAGCAATCCATTATTATTTGCCCTCCTGAAGCCTTTAATTATCTTCAAAACATTTTTTAGCTTCTCTTTCTTACCCTCCCTTTTCTGAAAAAGGCCACAATTTTTCGAGTCTTTCTAGGTATTTAGGTTGAGCACATGATGAAATATGTAACTGTGCAGGATGGCATTAGTGAGAGAAAAGGAAGGAATTTCCCTCAGTGAGCCAGTTTTGATCAGGCTCACCCTGTAGCTACTTGTCCAAGATAAGGCAATGAATAAAGGAGGGCTGGTTAGGAGTAGGCCATTCAGCCCTTCATGCCTGCTCTGTCATTCAATAAGATCATGGCTGATTTGGTTGTGGTTTCAACTCCACTTGCCATCTGCCCTGCCATAATCCTTGACTCCCCTTGTCTATCAAAAATCTAACTAACTTTGCCTTGAATAGATTCAATGACCCAGTCTGCAATGCTTTCTGGGACAGAGAATTCCACAGACTAACAAGCCTCGGAGAAAAAATGCTCCCCATCTCCTCCTTAATCAATGGGCCTCTTATTCTTAAACTGTGTCCCCTCGTTCTAGTCTCTCCCACAAGTTGAAACATTCACCTGGTATCTACTCAATCAAATCCCCTCAGGATATCATGTTTCAGTAGGATCACCTCTCAATCTTCTAAACTCCAATGGGTACAGGCCCAACCTGCTCAACCCTTCCTCATAAGATAAACCCCTCACCCCAGAAATGAATTGAGTGAACCTTCTCTGAACTGCTTCGAATATAATTATACTTTCAGTAAGGAGACCAAAACTATACATAGATGTGGTCTTACCAAGCCCTTGTACCGCTGCAGTAAAACTTCACTACTTTTATGTTCCATTCCCATGTAATCAATTCCAACATTCCATTTGCCTTCCAAATCACTTGCTTTACCTGCAAACTAACTTCTTGTGATTCATGTATCAGGATATCCAGATCCCCCTGTACCACTAAGTTCTGCAATCTGTCTCCATTTAAATAGTATACTGTTTGTCTATTCTTCCTGCCAAAGTGGACAAGTTCATTGCATCCTTGTGAATGAACATTGTTGGTGCGAGTACAATGTAGGAGCTAAAGTCTCTCGAGCCATTCAGTTAAATTATGGCTGAAATTACTGATATGTCATGAATGTTTAACTCCTGAGCTTTGATTTTGAAAGTTGACTGAGGTCTGCTTGGAGATTGAAGTTTGGGCCCCGTCTGTTCATTAACTACTGTGGAAAAGAGTCATTCAAAACTGCAAAGTCACTATTCTGTTACATTGGATAAAAGTATGACTAAGCATTGCTTGATTGGAGGTCAAAACTCTGCCAGTCTTGTCAGACTTTTTTTAAGTGGTCAATGTATGGCAGTTGGTCAAATAGAGAAGAGCATAGTGGCAGAATTGGGTTCTTGGGTATTTGGTAATTTTTGAGATATTGAGTGCTAAATTGATATTCAAATATACAATGTCAATGATTTGAAAACAATAGGATTCAGTGACACTCTTACCCACAAAATAAATGTTCTCCCATGAATTTCAGGCCTATACTTAAGGTGACAGAAGATGCCAGTTCACCTTTTCCTGCCCTACCACCAGTGACAAAGTGGTATTGGTTGATGGCTGGGAGCAGAGCACCTGAATCCTAATTTGGGAATGGGTTGTGCCACAAGTATATCCAGAGAGATGAGTTTTAAAAAGTGGAAGAACCGCATTCTGTACATGAAATATGAATAGCAAAGCTTTATTTGGAGAAGTTGCTGATTCTGAAAATGATGTTATAGGATTGATGTTATCAATAGGTGTTGGGACAAGGGGAGTGATCGGGTTTGTGGTGGAGTGGGAGAGAGGTGATTCGGTGAGCAAAACTTAATATAGCATGATCACAATCCAAGGTGCAATACTAATATGAATCCAGCATTTAAAAACAATAAATTAAATGTCAAGATTTGCAGATAAAAAATGCTTTGTCGATGCAAAGGGCAGTGTGGAGGCACAGGCAGTTTGGCATTTAGACAACATGGCTTCTGCCCAATGTATGACAGTTTTAAAAATATGCCTTTATTGAATGAGTTGCTGACCTGTGTCCAATTGCACCATTACTTTCCTGTTCTGTGCTCTAGATGACATGCAAGCTGACAGCTCTCTGATTAACAGTGTTTGAAATACAGTACAGTCCAACTTATCACCGAATCTGTAGGCAGCAATTGTACATGCTGCCTAAAGAGGCTCCGTTTTAAAAAAAAAGATATAGGCTTCACAGAGATGAACAATTTTGGATGTATTTTAATGGCTCAAACTATTACCAAGGAATTTTGCCCATTTGAGTGATATTTTCTATTATCTTGCATCCTTCTATAATTTCAGCACGCAGATCGTAGTTGGTTTTATATATTTGTGGTCCAGTGTGCATAAGTCAGGCACACCTAACAAAGGACTTTGTTTCAGTGTTTAGCACTTTAATGTGTCCTTCACTTCAGTGCACAGGGGTAAAACGCAAATTACTCCAATTCTCTGCTCTAACATCTATAACCCTTGGCTTCAGTGCAAATGATAGCTTATGCAGGATGTCTATCTTAAGAAATATGAGCACTATACTGCCATTTTTTCACAGCACACAATCCAGAAGCTAAAATTCTATGGAGCAATTCTGCATGGTCAAAGGAAAAATAGTTTGGTTCAGCAACATATCATTTGTACGACACTGCAACAGAACCTCCTTTGGAAGTTGTCAGGAAACTACTCAGACCAGTTCAAAAAGTGCACAGGCCAGCACATGATAAAACCTACAGCTGGTTCATGTTTTTGAGTTACTCTGTATCATTTGACCATTCTCGTATAATCTTGGACAGAATTGAGCTACTTGGAAATCAGGCTTGGGGGATTTTGTTGTCGAATATTGATGATATATTCTTTATAAATGAACTATTTATCTTAATTATGCCATATTCATGTATTTTTGGGTTCTTGCCTACATTGGGCCAATTCTGCTCTGGTGGCGAACAAATTGTGCCATTCATTCATTTCACTTGGTTGCTCGCAGACTTTCTGCGAGATTTTATATTGGAATATTGCTGAAGAGAGACACCGGTTGCCGAAGCTTCTCATCTTGCACTCATCAGGACAAATGCAAGAATGCCAAATTTCAAACGATCACAGCAATTTATACTACAGGAGAAAAGCAGTGCGGATTAGCTGACAAGTCGACTCTGATTGACCAAGGTGTTGCCATGGAGAAAGCAATGGGGAACTATAGGCCCCTCAAGCTCCCGCTAAATTCAGAAAAAAGCACAAAGCTTGAACATCCTTTTATTTGCAGAGGAGAGGGTCCCTGGGTATGAATATATGTTGCTTCTAGCAAGTGTAAATGAGCCATGTTATGAGCTCGACTGATTATCTTAAATTGGTTGATTGGGCAGCACTTGCTAAACAATCACAGAATAGCTTTCAATTGTAGATGTTTTGTTTTGCATTTTGCATGCACCGGCTTGTTGAGTGCAGCCTGTATTCTGCCTATTACAAACAATCGAAGGAATGTGCTGTTTGATTTGATCAGCCAGTCACTTGGATGTAGGGACTACATACCTGATATTGCACCAGCACTGAAATTCATACATAATGTTGTTCAACTGTGTGGTAGGCAGAAGGTCCTTTTGAACTGATGGCAGCGTTCTGTTAGTGGAAAATACCACTTACGTAACCACTGCATAGTAGCAGCATGAAACGGCTTGCTTAACTTGCCTAAATTTTTGAAATACTTTGCCTTTCCAGGGTTGTTTAAGGTAGGCCAAGCGCTTTTCAGGTCTGAAACTGGTGACCATTGGCCCATTTGCGAGTTTGCATGAGACACACTGAACAGTGATCTGATCTGGCATGTTGAACAAGGGAATGAGTAAGACTGTTCCATCTGAAATGTGAATTTGAATGCAGGATGGAGCGAATTAAGGATTTGAAATGCATTGAAATTAGGGAGCCAGAATGGCACAGTGCCCTCCACAGAGCACCTGGGACTTGTGTAGAAGACAAGTGATTAAATGCAGTCAGATTAAATAATTGTTAATAAGCAGTGCAGAGCCTGAACCAGGAAGTGTCAGAATATTTGATTCCATGTCAAAGTGAAATAAAGGACACAAAAGCAGGATTCGGAGAATTACATCATATTATCTAATATATGCAGCACGGAAACAGGCCATTCAGCCTAACCCTTCCATGCCAGTGTTTATGCTCCACTCGAGTCTCCTCCCATCCTTCTAGTTGCATCTCTCTCTAACTTGAGGTCATACAAAACTCTGCTGCCTGTGCCCTTACTCGCATTTAAATCACATTCACTTATCACCTCTGTGCTCGCTGATCTACATTGGCTCCTGGTCAAGCAATGCCTTGATTTTAAAATTCTCACCCTTGTTTTCTAATTCCTTCATGGCCCTCCCTACCTCTGTAATATCCTCCATCCCCAAAACCCTTCGACGTATCCGTATTCATCTAATTCTGACCTCTTCGGCATCACCGATTTTAATTGCTCCATCATTGGTGGCCGCATCTTTAATTGCCTAGGCCTTAAGCTCTGGAGCTCTTTCACTTAATCTTTCCCTCTCTACCTCTCATTCTTCATTTAAGACATTCTTTGAAACCTACTTCTTTGACCAAGTTTTTGGCCATATGTCCTAATATTGTCTTATGTGCCTTGATGTTTAATTTAGTCTAATTCTGCTTTATAACCTCCTGTGAAGAACCTTGGGACATTTTATTACCTTGAAGGTGCTACATAAATATAAATTACTGACATAACCGACAATTTATTTCTCCCTTGTATGCTTATCTAGTTTTCTCTTAAATGCATTGATATTATTTGCCTCAGCTATTCCCTGTGGAAGTGAGTTCCACATTCTCACCTCTCTCTGGATCAAGAAACTTCTTCTGAATTCCCGATTCGATTTCTAGGTGACCATCTAATAACGGCCTCAGGAGGATGTGAAGGCTATGAAGAGGCAACAGAAAAGATTTACTGACTGGTTCTAAAGATGAAGGATTACAGTTACATGGATAGATCAGAGAAATTGGATTTGTTGTCTTTAAAGAAGAGAAGGTTAAGGTTCTAGAGGGATTTAAAATCGTGAAGGGTTTAGGTAAAATAAATAAAGAGGAACTGTTTCAGGTGGTGAAGGATCATAATGAGAGAACACAGATATAAGATGATTGGCCAAAGAACCAGAGACAATGCAAAAGACTTTTTTCATGCAATGAATGGTTGGAATTTAGAATGCACTGCCAGATATGATGGTGGATACAGATTCAGTACTCGCCTTCAAGATGAAATTGGGTAAATGCTTGAAGGAGGGGAAAAAAGTTGCAGGGCTATGGGGAAAGAGCAGGGAGTGTGCCTAACTGGATCTTTCAAAAATGTCAGCGCAGATTCGATGGACCAAATAGTTTTCTTCTGTGCTGTACTAATCTATGCCTACTTTCATTCTTCTTCACAAATGGAAATGCTCCCTCTGCATCTACCTTTCATAATGAGATCCCTCAGCCTTCTGTTTTCAAGAGAAAAGAAACCCAACCTGCTTATCCATTCCTGATATGTACAACCTTGCAGTTCTAGTATCATTCTTGTAAATCATTTTTCCACATTCTCCAGTGCCTCCATACTCTCAAGTGTGATCTAAGGTTCTGTACAAGTTTAGCATAACTTCTCTATTTTTCAATTCTATCGTCCTAGAAATAAACCTTAGGGTTGGTTGCCCTTTTTTTATGGCCTTACTAACCTGTGTCACTACTTTGTGTATTTACTTTCAGACCCCTTGACTGCACCAGCCCTTTTAGGTTTTCAGTTTCCAGGTAATGTGTGACCACCTTATTTATCTTTCCAAAATGTAATACTGGACACTTGTGTAATTGGCAAATGAATTTCAATATATACGCCTCTTTGCAAGGTTATTAATGTTGTCTTGCATTTTGTTGTCATCTTCCTCTGTATTGACCTTATCGAAAGTCATGGAAACCTAGATGTTACAGATATTGTGTTACCTTTGTCTGCTCCTTCTGTTAACTCTTCAAAGAAAGCAGTGAGGCTGGTCAAACAAGACTTTCTCTTTTGAAATCCACACTGACAATTTATGATATTTTTGGTTTCTCTATGTTTTTTTCTATTTTCTCCTTTATTAGGGATTCCACTATTTTCCTCCCAGCAAAATTAAGCTGACTTCTCTGCAGTTCCGTATACATGTTCTATCTTCCTTCTTAAATGTAGGTTTAACGTCATCTGCTAGTCCTCTGGTGCTTAAACTTTTTGCCCGGATGAATTATTAAATATGTGTAATAATGTCTCTGCTGTATCTTTCCTAAATTCTTTTAAAATTCCCTAATGCAATCTGCCTGTACCAGAGGTTTTGTCCTCTTGAGTTTAATTAGTTCATTTAATATTTCCCTCTCTTTTAAATGTGGTTATACTATTTCTAACCTCATCTGCCATTTCCCCCGATGCATCTCTTTGGTAAATACTGAAGCAAAGTCATATTTCTGCCATTTTGTTACTGCTGCCTGTAATTTTATCCTGACTCTGAGTGACCCTGTTCCCATTCAAACTTTACTTATGTGCCTGTGGAATTTTTTTAATGTTCCTTGATAATTTAATTTCATAGTTTCGCTTTGCCTTTCTAATTGCTTTTTTTGACTTCACTCCCACTCTCTTCATATTCATGTTCATAAATGCTGACCCAGCCAACGAAGACCACATCCCTTGAATGAAGTTTTAAAAATTGGTTGAGACCTGACTTCATGTCTTGCCAATTCTTCTCCCTTAACAGTTAGTTTAGGTTTTGATCCCTGGCTCCCCTCTCCAAACCTTATACTGTCCTATTACAGAGGTGTGTATGGTAAGTGTGTTGGATGTGATTCAGCTGAAAGTTGTTGGAGTTGACTGAAAATTTCAAGGGAATGGGTTCATGTTGCAGTCTGCAGAGTACTGTGGAAATAGTTTTTCATCTGGAGATAGCTGTATTGGTCATGCTGAGAAAAGTGAAATCTGTTAACTGGTAGAAACTCATAATCTAGGCCTTGTGCAACAGCTGGCCTCATCTGGTGATCCCTCCTTTCTCATGCAAGGCCCTGCATTAGATGAGTTCTCCTGTAAACCTCCCATTGTTCCATATTGGGGAAATATCTACTATAGGGGATTGTGATCTTGAGGGAAACAGAACTGTCCCCAGGCTGTGTTGCAGAAACAGTGTGGTTCTCCTAGCTCTTCATTGACCTCTGAGACTGCATGTTTGAATGGTAGCCTGAGACTAGATATTTGGAGGGACATTCTAATTTCCACTTCCTGCTGGGGATCATGAGACCAGGTCACAATCACAGGGGTTTGGGCTACACAGCCTTAGTGAGCTGTCCGCTAACTTTTGTAGTGCTTAATATCTTCGAAATTACTTCAGCAACGCCTTAAATTAATAATTTTGAGGTACTTAGCCCTTTCCTGTAGATGCTGAAATACCTCTCTATACTTTTTCTCAGAAACTCATAGCCTAACCAGGTAGTTTTGGGATAAAATGAAGGTTGACTTGACGACTGGGCTTGAAAATGACAAAAGCAAACAAATTTGGAACAATTATAAGCAAGTTGGGAATAAAAGTAATAGGTTTTGGGCTGCAAGAAGCCCAAGTGAAATTGAGGAGGGTGAAGAAATGGATTTGGATGGAAATGGGTGACAAAATTAGATTTTGCATCTTGAAATAACAAAATTTGAGTCATTTTTACATAATTGCAGTATTATTTCTGAAATTTTGTCTTTGCTCTTCCCAAACTTATTGACTTCAACTTAGATTTAGTTGAAATGGTAATCAGCAGCATTAATTGTTAAAAGAAACTTTTTGGTTGCAGATTTTCTGTGGATTCGTATAAAGTCACCCCACATCTGACTTGTATTATTTAAGTTTATCTCTGTGAACTTTAATCTTAGTTTAAATATCATGATAATTATTTTGTTGATAGTTGTAATTATAATCTTTCTAATTTGAGTGACTACCACAGATCTCGGTGTATAAGATGACCCTATTTTATTAATGCCAAAATGCATGTTTTGGCCTTTATTCGACGTGGAAGTCGACTCCCCCTCCCACCCCAATTTTTAGCTAACAAACGTACGTTTAGGGCTACTGTTACATTAGGAGTCAGCTGCAATTTTTCAGCTCAGAAGTACATATTCGGGATTATTCTTGCCTTATAAATTGGCGCATGAAATTAAGCAGTCGATACAGGCTGCAGGAATTTAAGATACGTTCGCACAGAGCCGACTGGGCATGGCAACCGATGAACAGAAATGGGTCCTCTTGCAAAAAAAAAATGAAGCATGAAGCTGGTTTCAAGTTAAAAGTTGTAACGTTTGCTAACTTGTCAAATAACTCCGCTGCATCGAGGGAATTTGGTGTTTGTGAAAAACTGGTGCGAGAATGGAAGGAGGAGGAATCCGACTTGAAGAAGATGCCCCAGTCACTGGTGCAATGTTGAGACCGTGTCGTCAGAATGGTTTCATCGTCACCAGAAATGCAGCATGTAAATATGCACTTAGTGGGCCAAATCAAACCCTGAGTCCAGCAAAGATTTTGGAGCAATTGTTAATTGGTGTAGCTGCTTTATGGAATGAGACTGTCTAATATTGCGGCAGAAGACCAAGATCACACAGACGTACAAAAGACCTCGATGCTAAAATATCAGTTTCAAGCGATTAATCATCAGACGCAGGTAAAATCATGTTATGATTGGGGTTCAGACTATTCTTGTAGAATCATTTTATTAAATAAAACGTGACATATTGAGTTAATTTTAATTACCAGTGTTTGTTTTTTCCCACATTTCAAAATGGCAACCACCCACACCAGTACTGGTGGTTCGTCTTTTCTACTCTGCATACAAGTTGACCCTGGTTTTGTTCTGACTATATATCATTGAATCCCCCACTAACAACATCATGGGGGTTACCATGGACCAGAAACTGAACTGGACTAGCCATATAAATACTGTGGCTACAAGAGCAGGTCAGAGGCTAGGAATAGTGTGACGAGTAACCTCTCTCCTGACTCCCCAAAGCCTCTCCAACATCTACAAGGCACAAGTCAGGAGTGTGATGTAATACCCCCCACTTGCCTGGATGAGTGCAGCTCCCTTAACACTCAAGAAGCTCGACACCATCCAGGACAAAGCAGCCCGCTTGATTGACACCACAGCAACAAACATTCACTCCCTCCACCACCGACACACAGCAGCAGCAGTGTGTGTACCATTTACAAGATGCACTGCAGGAATTCACCAAGGCTCCTTAGACAGCACCTTCCAAACCCACGACCACTACTATCTAGAAGGACAAGGACAGCAGACACATGGGAACACCACCACCTAGAAGTTCCCTTTCAAGTCACCCACCATCCTGACTGGGAAATATATCGTCGTTCCTTCACTGTTGCTGGGTCAAAACCCTGGAACTCCCTTCCTAACAGCACTGTGAGTGTACCTACAACACATGGATTGCTGCGGTTCAGGAAGGCAGGTCACCACTGCCTTCTCAAGGGCAGCTAGAGATGGGCAATAAATGCTGGCCCAGCCATCGAAGCCCACACCCGATGAATGAATTTTTTAAAAAAAAAACTAGAAATGTTTCGAATTTTCTATATTGTTTGGGTCCCCTGTGGATGAGTGTCTTTTGCTCAAGGTTTCACAACAGCTACTACTGTGTGAGATGTTCTGAGAACCAGGCCACCCTTGAACAGGGGAAGAGAGGAACACCAGGCATGGGAGTGGGTAATGCAGGGAAAGAGGGAACAATGGAGGCAGGGAAGAGGTCAGCGCCCAGGGTGGAGAGAGGGCAGGGTGGGTTTGGGTGTGGGGGGGTGGGATATACAGCCTAGTGCCAAACAGAGATTACTCAAAGGGGCAACAAACTCAAAGGCTCTATGCTTCGGCATTCTTAAATGGCATATTATCCTTGCCTCTGCTCAGCATCCACAATTCTATCCCGAAAACTCAAAGTTTTCGCACAATGATAGAAATTATAGCATAGGTGAAAGTTATTTGTATCTCTGTGCTAGTTTTCATGCTGTTCCAGTAACCCCATTTTCTCGATGCTTTTAGATTCATCATTATCAAGTATTTATCCCATTTCTTTTAAAATTATGTTCTAGTCTCCATTTCAATTGCACTTATAATGAAGCATTCACCAATGCTCTCTCCAATTATGGTCTGCTTCATTGTTTCAAGAATTCCAAATGGAGTTGATTACTGTGAAATCAGTGAATAGTTGGAATTCTGACTTTATATTGGAGGGGAAGGCCGTTATTGAAGCAAATGAAGATAACTGGGCCTAGAGCACTAAGCAACTCCTGTAGTGATCTTCTGGGGCTGAGGTGATGGTCCTCCAGCTCACAACCATCTTCCTTTTGTGGCAGATGTGACTTCCAACACTAGTGTTTTTCCCTGATTGCTGTTGACTTCAATCTTACTAGAGCTCCATGATTCCCTACTCGGTCAAAGATGCCTAGATGTCGAGGGCAGTCTGTCACCTTGACTCTGGAATTAAGTATTTTGAATAGCCAATTGTGGAGATGACAAAGGCATGGACGAGCATTTCAGCAACAAATGTCACAGGAGTGAAGTTGGGTGTTTAATGGAGGTAGAATTAAATAGTCTTTGTGATGGGAAGGACAACTCGAGTGGAATAAAACTCAGGTTGTCAACAGTCTGGTACTGTCTAAGATAAAAGTTGTGGAAGGGAAATGTAACTGATTCAGGGATACGGAATACATGCTGGGATCTGAAGGCTATGGCTTTGTTTTTTCCCCTGGAGGATATTGCACTCATCCAAGATTGAACATCAGGTGCACAATCTAATAGAACCCTGTTCCTCACATCATATAGTATTACAATTTTGAATGAGATGTTAAACTGAGGCCCCAACTGCCCTCTCGGGTAATGTAAAAAATCCCATGGCATTATTTTAAAGAGGAGGGGCATTCTCCCCGGTGTCCTGACCAATATTTATCCCTCAATCAACATCACAAAAACAGACTATTTGATCATTATCATGTTGCTGTTTGTGGGGTCTTGCTTTCCATAAATTGGTTGTTGTAATTCCTGTAGTACAACAATGACTACTCTTCAGAAGTACTTTATTTGCTGTGAAGTGCTTTGGGATGTCTGGTGGTCATGAAAGGCTCTATATGTAAGTCTCTTCTTATGGGCAAAAACTATATCAATTAACAAAAACAGAATTAACTGGAAAAACTCAGCAGGTCTGGCAGCATCGGCAGAGAAGAACAAAGTTGACGTTTCGAGTCCTCATGACCCTTCAACAGAACTAAGTAAAAATAGGAGAGGGGTGAAATATAAGCTGGTTTAAGGTGGGGGAAAAAACAAAAGGGAGGGGGAAGAAACGGAAAGGGGTGGGGATGGAGGAGGGAGTTCAAGATCTAAAGTTGTTGAACTCAATATTCAGTCCGGAAGGCTGTAAAGTGTCTAGTCGGAAGATGAGGTGCTGTTCCTCCAGTTTGCGTTGAGCTTCACTGGAACAATGCAGCAAGCAGTATCAATTATATACAACTATATCAATTAAGATGCTTGCAGTTGGCACAGAAACGGAAATGTTCACACCATCAGTGTGCGTTTGATTTTGTAGAAGAGCAGGGGAGTTATCCCCGGTGATCTGGCCAATATTTTTATCCCTCGATCAATATCGCGAAAAACAGACTATCACGATGGTCATTATCAAATTGCTGTTTGTGGGATCTTGCTGTGCACAAATTAGCTGCTGCGTTTCCTGCACTAAATAGTGATTACACTCCAAAAGTATGTCATTGGCTGTAAAGCAATTGAGGCATCCAATGGTCATGAAATTGCTACAAGCCTTTCCTTGCTCACATATTCTATATTTATTTAACTGTTGATTGCAGTTTGTGCACTGCATTCTCAATAATTTTGTTTTTATTTGTAAGCTCCAAAGTGAATGTACAACTTTCCACATTTTCTTGCCTTTGCTCCAAACCATTCCTGAAATTGTGGAAGTAGCTCCCTACTGGCTCACTTGTAAGTACCCCAGTTATGTGCAGTCTCCAGAGAACTGATGAGCAAAAGTGAGGTTAAAGATTGTCTTCCTTCTAGGACAATAAGGGAATGAGATAAAAATTGCTAATTAGCTGGTCTTGTTTTTGCTTAAAGGACAGCCTTTTGTGTGCCTCATATCTCACCTAATTAGCCAGTCACTGCATCAAGTCTACAAAGGCAGTTTGTAACTAACTGCCTTAAGCAACCATAATGCATGATAAGGAGCTGGAGGCAGTTGTTTCCATTTTCTTATCTGAAGAAATCTGTTTGAGCACAAGTTCAAGCTGAGGGCATGAGGATTGTGTCTGAAAAGCATTAATTGGGCACTGCATTTAATTAGCAGATTTGGTGTAATTGTTATACACTGTCTTGTGAAAGTATAAATTTTAAACTTTTGTTCCTCATTGGTGACAGATGAAGGATGTAAAGTGTTTTGAAGTTCCAAATTGTGTATTCCTATTACATTGAAGTACTTGTATATTGCATTATAAAAACATAAGAAGTAGGACTAGCCCTCAAGTCTGTTTTGCCATTCAGTAAGAATATGGCTGTTCTTTGACCTCAACTCCACTTTACCTCCCTAATTCCAAATCCCTTGGTGTTCGAAAATCTTATTGATCTCCGTCGTGAATATACCCATCAACTTGAGCATGCGCAACCTACTAGGTGAATTCCTTCCCTGACAAAAATCTGTCAATGCATGTCTCCTTTCCTCCACAGTGCTCTGCCAGTACTCCCTTTAAAAGATTCTGTTGTCTCTGCTTCAGCTACTCTGGCAGATTTTCATGTTTTGACAATGCACTACGTGAATGTCTCCTCTTTCCTTATTCCCTTAGAAACAGTATTAAATTGACTGCCTGTCCAAGCCCCCACCAGAGAAAATAAGATTTTCCCTTTCATATTAACAATGGAGGTTGCAATTTCATGCTGAGCTTTCATCCTCAGCAACTTACGATAACATGCTAATGACCGGGTGTGTTAAATTTGCAGTTTTTTTGTGTTCCATGGTGTGCGACTCTGGGTTGGCTGCTCTGCCTGTGCGAATTTCACCCCCATTTGCTTTAGAACTACAGTAGATCGGAGAGTAGTAAATTAAAGCAGCTTAAAAACAGTTGAGCAGTGCAAAAGTAGGAAAGTTCAAATTTTATAAAATACGATTGTTACAGTTTGGATCCTGCACTTGACTCTTCTTTCTTAATAGGTGCAAAGCACTCTTAAAATATTATGTTTCTATCCTTGCTTTCCAAGAATTTTCACAATAACTAGATCTTGCTGTTTTATGGAGCAAGGAAGGAGAGTTTGAAAAATGGATAATTGAGTGCTACTTCCGTTGTTGCCACCTCTGGTTGGTAACGTGACGCAGCAAAAAGGTCTTTTTACTCATTACACATTTGCTTGGGTAAGCTTAAAATAGACGGCCAACATTTGTTTGTGCAAAAATAAAAACAAAAAACTGCGGATGCTGGAAATCCAAAACAAAAACAGAATTACCTGGAAAATCTCAGCAGGTCTGGCAGCATCGGCGGAGAAGAAAAGGGTTGATGTTCCGAGTCCTCGTGACCCTTCAACAGAGCTGTTGAAGGTTCTGTTGAAAGTTCAAGAGGACTCAAAACGTCAACTCTTTTCTTCTCCGCCGATGCTGCCAGACCTGCTGAGTTTTTCCAGGTAATTCTGTATTTGATTTGTTTGTGCAAAGCTGTCTCACAGTAATACCGGTGTATTTTTACTGAAGAATACTGTTCAGACTTGGCCGGCATGTCTAATAGTACCCTTTAGATCTATCATGATGATTTAGACTTCTGCCTTTCCCTTTACCTGCCCGCTCCTATACCAGACCTTCTTTTCTCCTAAACATAAGTGCAGTTGAGTTCACTTTGGCATTGGGGAACAGCATGGACTGATGTTTTTTGACGCTAGTGTGTACAAACATCACATGAGTCACTAAAGGTGTCACCACCTTGTGGATTCCTCAACACGTTGAATTCCATCTACCTCAATTCCAGTATGTAGGGAAGTTGTTAGGTGAATTTACATGGTTGAGCTAGATATAGAAGGTGGAATCATTGTTTTTTTGGCCATGGTTGGCTAGGATTTGAAGACTCGGCATATTCCCATTTATGGCCTGGAGTATTAGTCAGTTAGAATTCTTCATAATAATTTGCAGGGCCAAAGATCACCACCTGGTGTAGATTTCAAGCACCCCCCTGATATTGCACAGATTAAATTCAGTATCTCATTGCTTCATCAAGCATTAACTCATCAGCTTAGTTTTTGTTTGTTTTCACCATAGCCTTAGTGGGGCCATTGACATCACCTTGCATTTCCTCTGGCTTTCTTAAAGCCTCCCTCAGTCCACATCTTAATGTTATACACTCATCTGATTTTCTTCTTCCTCTTCCGTTTTTACCCTCAATTTCTCCTTCCGTTGTTGATGGGACAAGGTTGCTGGGTCTTCGTTTCCAACGCCTGTTCCTGGCTATCTTTCTCTGTCTAACTGTGCCTGATGACCCTTTTGATTCCTGAAGTTCCACTGCTGATCTAACCCACTAATATATTTTTCTGTCCATCCAGCTGATTCTGAGGATCCTCCACCTTACCCACATTTCAAAAGCTGTTATTCTGCTCTCACTCTCTTTCTTCAGAGTCCAACTCCATAGAGTGCAACACTCCACACTAGTGAAATACTAGATTTTTTTCCGGCTTCATGCTGAAGCTTTTGGGCTTCCAGATGCCACTTAAGTCACTGCCTGCTCACACCTCTTGCCATAGCTAATGTAACCTGGATTTCATCCTTGGACGTTTGTTCATCATCGAGCCAAGGTAGTTGGATCAACCTAGATGCTTGTCAAATAGGCTAGTGTAATCGAGTGTGGAAGCAGGGTAGTGGTCTGTTTGCTGCATCCATTGAAGAAAAAAAGAGAAATTATTTGTACAAGTTGGTCTCTCAAGCATGGTATTAAATGTTTTCCTGATCCCAGCTTATGTTGCTGAGCAGCTTGGAGATGCTACAATATTATGACAGTCACTGCTCTGTCCTTGCAGTTTCCTGTTTTCTTCTGCATCCTTATAGCAGTGAGTTGCATGGCTCTTAATGGTGTTAACTTCAACTTCAAACTTCTGTGGTGAAAAGAAAGACTTGCATTTATAAGTATAGTAGTATATTTTTTCATATCAACCATTTTTGATCTTTCCCAATGAGGTGATAATAAATTAACATTGCACTACAGACAGCATTGCTGTATACGTGTGCATTTTAATTTATTTCGCTTTCTTGTGTGTTTCAGTTCACTGTAGCAATGATTATTCTTCCATATTTCATAAATATGACATCCAGTTGCATCAAACTTTTGTCGTTTTAATTTTCATTTAAACAACATACATTATAAGATTTGTTTAAATTTGCTGTGGAAATGAACTGGCAGTTCTCAGAACATGTCACCTCACACTCCAGAAACCAAAGACTGAGCCACATGGTTGGCAGAGAGATTGAGCATGAAAGAAGTTGCCATGCAGCCAAAGTGTAAAATCAGGCTAAAAACCCTCGTAGAGAAGGTGCCGTTGGGATGAGACTATCAATGGGAGAAGTCGCACTGGGAGCAGATCGGTCCTAGTCAGATTGATCCGGTCGGCCTGCAGTCAACCTGGTCTGCCTAACTAGGTGGTAATTGTATGTTTTAAATCCTTCTGTCATGTTTTCAAGTTTAAGTTTTTGGTATTACAGCTGTTGGACATGTGGTGAAATCGTGTCAATTGTGATCCTCAATCTCTTGGATGTTGCATGGTTAAGAATATTTCCCTTATCATACTGGCCGTAACTCAAGCTCACTTGTGAACATTTAAATCTGCTGAGCTGTGGGGTAGAAATCGTATTCACTTTTCCTCCTCATGCGTGTCCTATAAAGCTGATTTCTTGAGCAGATAGACTAAATTTTAATTGTGATTTACTGTTTTATTTCACTACCTAGGTTATTAATTTCATATTTGTATTCTTGCCACAATGGTTCTGAAAATTAGCCTCCAGTTGGCTTTATTTTTCTGAATTAGTGTTGCACACTATAAACGACATGACTAAAGCAGGTAAGATGGCTGCAAGCCTATAAGAGAAAAGACTTCTTCTGTTATTATTTTTTCCTCTAAATAACCACATTCTTTATTTAGCAATTTGCACTAGCAGCATAATTTCCACTCCAGAGTGAATGTGAAACTACTGATTTGATGAAAACAAGTGCAGCCTTGTGTCAAAATGACGAACAAATGAGTTGCAGGTCCCAGTTCACATATAACTGGTGCCCGAAATAGGTACAAAAGATCATGCTCGCAGGCAGCTGAATGCTCATAGCCGGCTGAATGCTCATAGCCAGATCATTTGTAATTGACATGCAGATGGTTTAAATGCTGGACCTCAACTGTTCATCTCTAGTTCGCAGGTTCATCATTATCGCTATAAATAAGTCGCAGGAAAGGCAAAATATACCATTGTTAATGAGGTACTGTTGCAGTTGACGCTGTGGATTCAAAGCAGAATTTTCCATAACTTTTGGAGAACATTGAAAATAAGAACTTTTTTGTACTTTGCTGAGCAAGTGCAAATACACAGTGCAAGAGCTAACTCTCTCTCTCTTTGTAGTCAAGTAATATTTACATTCTAAGTAGTTTTTGAATGTTTTAAAGAATCAGTTTATTTAATCTTGATGAATATCTGATTCATTTATGCTTGAATAGTTCTGAGGGGAGATAGATGGACAATTATTGGCCTGCTAGTTTTAATTGTGCTTGCTTAAAAAAATGGTGCACTTTATCATCAAAAGTGACTGGGTAAACGCTTAGTTATCTAACCAGAGTATCTACATTGTTACACTAAAATGTTTAACAAACTCAAAAGCTTTATTTATTTCACTGGGATTCAGAATTGAAAATTCAAGTATGAATCCCCTGCCCCTAAGCTTGGAGCTGATTATCAAAATTGAGATTAATAGATTGTTGTTAGATAAGAGTACCAAGGATAATGGAACCAAGACAGGTAGATGAAATTGTCATGCAGATCAGCCATGTCTTGATTGGCTAAACAGGTTCAAGGAGTTGAATTAAAAGCAAAGAATTGTGGATGCTGGAAATCCAAAACAAAAACAGAAATACCTGGAAAAACTCAGCAGGTCTGGCAGCATCGGCGGAGAGCACAGTTGACGTTTCGAGTCCTCATGACCCTTCAACAGAACTAAGTAAAAATAGGAAAGGGGTGAAATATAAGCTGGTTTAAGGGGTAGGGTGGGGTGGTGTTGGGATAAGAAGAGCTAGGTAAAGGGCCAGTGATAGGTGGAGATAACCAAAAGATGTCACAGACAAAAGGACGAAGAGGTGTTGAAGGTGGTAATATTATCTATAGGAATGTGCTAATTAAGGGTAGACAGGACAAACAAGGTACAAATAGCTCTAGTGGGGGTGGGGTGGGACAATTCAAGGAGATGAATTGTCTATCCCTGTTCCTATGTTAGTACAGTAACCTTGTGTTCTATCCCTCTCGTGCATTCCTATCCCATAGCTCAGTTCATTATCCCCAATTGACAGTGTATTTCTCACATTCTGAAAGTGTCCTTTCCATTTTAATGGTCTTTTCAATAGATTAGGGTATCAGCTGACTTTGGACACTGTTCCAAATTTGGTTGTGCTTTCACATTGACAAATAAGGAGCAACTTGCATTTATATAGTGCCATTAATGTAGGAAAGTATCCCAAGGTGCTGCACAAAAAAGATACTGAGCGAGAGCTTGGAGTTTGACTTGCTTGGTTTTCTGTTCCTTAGCCAACTTTATCCACACTGTCTCTTTCACCCCATGTGCTTTAATTTTGCTAACAAGTTTATTAAGAACGTTATCAAATACTAACTGAAAGTGCACTGACCCCCTCATTTAACCCTCTTTGTTACTTCACCACCAATGTCAAGTTTATTCCCGTCTCCTTTCTTGAACAGGGGTGTAACATTTGCAATCCTCCAGTCATCTGTCACTGTCCCTACATCTTAGGAGAATTGGAGGATTGTGGCGAGAGTCGTCTTAATTTCCGCCCTTCTTCTTGAGATGCGTTGTATCTGGAATGGGTGACTTTTCTGCTTTGAGCATTGGCATCCTCTTCAAGTATCTCATCTTTACTTTTTATCTTACTGATATTGCTACTCCCTCCTCCTTTACTATCATATTGGCTGCATTGCCCTCTTTAGTGAAGAAAAATGCAAAGTTATAGGGGTTCCCCTTTTCCCTCAGAGACCCTCACCACTCACTCTTAAAGTTGTGACATCAGATTCACAAGTGAAGAATTTGAACAGAATGACCAGCGAGACAAGTTTCTTCTGATAATTCAAAATTGCTTTATTGAATCACCCTTAAACCCACAGTACAACATCCAAAATTTAAAACAGCCTATTCCCAGTACCTGACACAAAGTCACCGCAACTCAGTTAAACTTACAAAAACACAGGCAAAAAACCACGTCCTGTCCTGAAACCTTAAGAAAAAAACCCTCAGACCAATATGACCAAGATATTGCTGAAATGAGTTACAAGGTACCAGCAAAAAAAAACACAAGTTTTCACCCCAAACCTTCACAAAACTCTCAGACCAATATCACTACAATTTGGCTGAGACTTACAATCCTCCACACGGTTGGTCCTCCTGGTGAGAACTGTAGGTCTGTATGCCAGATTGACCCTTCCTGATCCTCCTCCTTGACTGCCCACAACCTTCAGGCCAGTATCGCCATGATATGGCTGAGAACACTTACAATCCCCAACAAGGCTGGTCTGTCTGGTGTTGACTGTAGGCCTGAGTCAAGCTGACCAGGCTCGATCTTTCTTCCAACGGCAGCCCAGATGTTCAGATCTGCTCTGCTTTTAAAATAATTTAACTCCGACATGTCAAAACACATTTCCTGTTGTTCCAATTTGCTCCTTTAGTTGATTCCACGCAAAGTCCAGACAAATGTCATCAGCTCCTGCTGGTTGAAACAATACAGGGTTTTCCATGGAAGATGTATCCAGACAAATGTTATTAGTTCTCATTGTATGAGCAATTTTCCTGCTGTTTGAGGTGGCACAGTAACAGCACCCGGCTCCAAAGTTGATCTTTATGTGAAAGGTTTCTCTCCTTCAGTGACAGGAGTGAATGGATGTTGTCTGGGGCCATTTGGTTGTGACAATGGCCTCCTTCATTTCTTAATTAGATTACATGATGGTGGTTATCCTGTGTTCACTGCTATGATGATGTCTTAAATTCCAGCTCTTTTAATAGTATCAGTTCTGTTGTGATGTTGGAATGTCTGAGATTAACCCCCACCCCACAGCCTGCCTCAGTGTGTTTTGTTTTGAGGCTGAGCTTTCATTCACAGTACTTCTGTCTGTAGGGGTTTTGGAGTTCTTCTATCACATTTTATACAGTCCAGTTTCAGGGGATTCCAATCTCACATCCTACACGTATAGTACCTCAATCATTCCCTGTGCCTCCACAAGGTGATCTTTTTGGTTCCTAATCAGCCTCAATTTTCTTTGGACTACCCTTTGCTACTTCTAAGTTTTTGAAAGACTTTTGGGTTCACTTTTATATTAGCTTATAATGCATTTCTCTTTTTAGTCCTCATTACCTTTTTAGATTTCTACATTCAGAAGGGGTAGAGAGTTCAAAAAGAGGATTGTAGAGCCACAGGAGGTTACATATGTTATCAGTGACAAAGCTGTGAAGGTAATTAAACACAAAATGAGAATTTAAAATTTGAGACATTGAGGGTAAATCAGTAAGGAGAAGGATGATGGGCTACATAGGACTTTGTTGGAAGCTAGAATATGAGCAGCACAATTTTGGATAAGCTTAAGGTTTCAGATGGTGAAAGCAGGCTTGACAAGAGCATGGATTAGGTGAGTTTGGAGGTGACAAAAGCATGGGCTTGGGTTTTAACTGCAGGTGGCCTCAAGTAGGGGGTGAAAAGGCAGGTGGGAAGTAGGTGGCCTTTGATATGGAGAAGATACGGGGTCAGAACTTGGCTTGGGGTTGAGTTGAATTCTGAAGTTGTGAAGAGTGTCCTGGCAAGGAAGAGAGTTGAATCATTGGCAAGGGTGCGAAGTTTGTGGCGGGAGCCAAAGATGATGGCTTTGGTCTTCCCAATATTTAGTTGGGGGAAATTTCAACCAATCCAAGACCAGATCTAAACAAGCAAAAACGAGTGAAGAGTCAGTGTGGAGGCCCAGGGACATGGTGCAGAGATAGAGCTTGGCTGTCACTAGCATATGTAGGACAGCTGATGGATAGCTATCATGCAGGAGCAGCACTTGGAGGGGTGGGGGGGGGGGCAAGAGAATTTCCAGAAGTAATGGTGGAGGCTGTTTCTGGCCAAGGTTAATATTACTGCATACAAAAGATAGATGGCCAGTATACTTCATGGTCACTCTAACCACCGAGCACTCATTTTGATCACTTAATTTCAGCATGACTGTGGGAGAGGCATGATGCACCAACTGGGCTTTTCCTGTCTTTCATTTTCATACCCTCACACTATTTTTAATTAATATTGATAAATACATGAGTGATTAGTGAGGTGTTATTCAGTAGCATTCAAAGTCAAGGAAGAATACACTAGGGCAGGTGATTGAAAATAAAGTAAGGGCTCTCAAATTCCTAGGCATCCTACAGATTTACAAGGAGGATACTTTGTCCTTTTAAGGCCGCAAAGTCTTAAGTGCAATTGAGTACACACTGGTTTAGATGAGAGGTTAATTGCTCTTGATGTTTCTGTTCACAACCCTGGTCACTTGTCTCCTCTAAATGTCGATTGGTACATTCTCTGTAAGTTTATGGAAATTCTGGATCCTGTGTCCAATGGGTGTTTTTGTTTCTTTTAAACATTTAGGAGAGGTGGGGAAGCTTTTTTTAAAAAATATTAGGCACTTGAAATGTGATAGAAACTGCAACGGATAGACATTAGGGACTAGATATAATGCTTGGCTTTGTTGCTATCCCCGTAGAAACTGATAGCTCTTAAATAAATTCGAACTTCCAGTTACTAGTTGAAAGAATGACATAACAATATCTCACATTTTAAATTTATTACTGTAACCTAAAAACACTATTGACCAAACACACTTTTCTCTTTTTGTAGACAACTTTAGACCACAGAAAAGTGACATTCTCCTTGTATACTTATCATCCATCACACTCTCCACAGAATTATTGTCTTTTTAGCAAACAGTCCACTGTTGCTTCCAGGTTCCAGTGGGTTCCTGTATCCTCGTTTCACTGAATAATTACTTTGAGCAACTGCCTCTAAATGGTTTCCTTATTGTTTTCGGAGAGTTTCTTAAATCCACCACCAGCAATAAAGCTTGTTCCAAAGATTGTTTCTCTGGCCATGCCAAGACAAATCTTCCGGAACCCTTAGATGGCCGCAGGATGCGTCTTTTCAACTGGAGACATCTCCTTCCCACACCTGGTTGTGATAGCTCACAAAGTGAAGCAGCCCCTTCTCTCTGCTGACCACACAACCTCTGCTGTCTGTCTGAGATGTTCATTGATTTGTAGGAAAGCCTGTAACCTGAGCTCAAAAGTGTCCTCTTTCCCATGGCAACGTGAAACATATTAACCATGCATCCAGGCAGAAATGCTAATATACTCACTGAGAGTTCAACTGCTTTTACCCTTGGAGTAAATGGACAGTTTACAGCACAACTGTTTATAACCAGGTACCTTGAGCACCTTGATAAAAAACAAAAAACTGCGGATGCTGGAAATCCATAACAAAAACAGAATTACCTGGAAAAACTCAGCAGGTCTGGCAGCATCGGCGGAGAAGAAAAGAGTTGACGTTTCGAGTCCTCATGACCCTTCAACAGAACATTCTGTTGAAGGGTCATGAGGACTCGAAACGTCAACTCTTCTCTTCTCCGCCGATGCTGCCAGACCTGCTGAGTTTTTCCAGATAATTCTGTTTTTACCTTGAGCACCTTTCTGGAACTTTGGGAGACTCAGAGTCTACTCATTGCAAACCCAGAGACTGCTGCCATTGTCTCCAAGTGCAAGTACCTTGCACCACCCTTCAATAAAACAATATAAGCTTTCCTTTGATCTCTAACAATCAAGCCATCAGGCTTACTGTCAGGAAGACTGCAGAACAGGTCACATGACCCCATCATCTACCCTAAATTTTAAGCTGCAGTCCCAAAATATAATCATCATATAAACCTTGTATTGTAACAGGTTTTAAATATTATTTATCTGATGAATAAAGTTATAACTGTCATGCAACAAATATTGGATTCCCTTTGGCTAGTGCCAGATATCCTGGCACATCCTTGTTCCAACAACAACTTGCAAAAGCAATACCGCTTACGAAGGTGAATGCCTCAGATCGCTTTACAAGACGGAGGGCGAGCAAGAGTTGGGAAAGTTTAAAGAAGGGATTACATTAAAGCATCACATTGATGGCGACGTGAATTTGAGTATAAAATAAAAATACCTAGAAAAACTCAGCAGGTCTGGCAGCATTTGCGGAGAGGAACACAGTTAACGTTTCCAGTCCATATGACTCTTCAACAGAACTAAGTAAAAATAGAAAAGAGGTGAAATAAGTTGGGGGGGGTGCGTGGGGGGTGTAGAGCTGGATATCGCACCAGTGATAGGTGGAGATAGCCAAAAGATGTCATAGACAAAAGGACAAAGGTGGTGATTTTATCTAAGGAATGTGCTAATTAAGGGTAGAAAGCAGGATGAGCAAGGTACAGATAGCCCTAGTGGGGGTGGGGTGAAGGGAAGGGATCGAAATAGGCTAAAAGGTAGAGATAAAACAATGGATGGAAATACATTTAAAAATAATGGAAATAGGTGGGAAAAGAAAAATCTATATAAATTATTGGAAAAAAGGGGGGGATTGAAAAGGGGTGGGGGTGGAGGAGAGAGTTCATGATCTAAAATTGTTGAACTCAATATTCAGTCCAGAAGGCTGTAAAGTGCCTAGTCGGAAGATGAGGTGCTGTTCCTCCAGTTTGCGTTAAGCTTCACTGGAACAATGCAACAGGCCAAGGACGGACATGTGGGCATGACAACAGGGTGGAGTGTTGAAATGGCAAGCGACAGGGAGGTCTGGGTTATGCTTGCGAACAGACCGAAGGTGTTCGCCAAAGCAGTCACCCAGTCTGCGTTTGGTCTCTCCAATGTAGCGGAAACGGCATTAGGAGCAACGAACGCAGTAGATTAAATTGAGGGAAGATAAAATCAAAAACCTGCGGATGCTGGAAATCCAAAACAAAAACAGAATTACCTGGAAAAACTCAGCAGGTCTGGCAGCATCGGCGGAGAAGAAAAGAGTTGACATTTCGAGTCCTCATGACCCTTCAACTGCCGGAGGGAATGATCCCTGCGGCATGCCGCCGGTTTGGGGTGGGGGGGGGGGGTGTGAAGGGAAGATGTGTTTGGTGGTGGCATCATGCTGGAGATGGCGGAGGATGATCCTTTGAATGCAGAGGATGGTGGGGTGATAAGTGAGGAGAAGGGGGACCCTATCATGGTTCTGGGAAGGAGAGGAAGGTGTGAGGGCGGATGCGTGGAGATGGACCGGACATGGTTGAGGGCCCTGTCAACCACAGTGGGTGGAAAACCTCAGTTAAGGAAGAAGGAAGACATGTCAGAGGAACTGTTTTCGAAAGTGGCATCATCAGAACAGATGCGACGGAGGCGAAGGAACTGAGAGAATAGGTTGGAGTCCTTACATGAAGTGGGGTGTGAGGAGCTGTAGTCGAGGTAGCTGTGGGAGTCGGTAGGCTTGTAATGAATATTGGTGGACAGTCTATCACCAGAAATTGAGACAGGGAGGTCAAGGAAGGGAAGGGAAGTGTCAGAGATGAGCCATGTGAAAATGATGGAGGGGTGGAAATTGGAAGCAAAATTAATAACTTTTTCCAAGTCCAGACGAGAGCATGAAGCAGCACTGAAACAATCATCGATGTACGGGAGAAAGAGTTGTGGGAGGGGGCCGGAGTAGGACTGGAGCAAGGAATGATCCACACACCTCATAAAGAGACATGCATAACTGGGGCCCTTGCGGGTACCCATAGCCACACCTTTTATTTGGAGGAAATGAGAGGAGGTTAAGGAGAAATTGTTCAGTGTGAGAACAAGTTCAGCCAGATGGAGGAGAGTAGTGGTGGATGGGGATTGTTCAGACCTCTGTTCGAGGAAGAAGCGGAGAGCCATCAGACCATCCTGGTGGGGGATGGAGGTGTAGAGGGATTGGACGTCCATGGTGAAGAGGAGGCAGTTGGGGCCAGGGAACTGGAAATTGTTGATATGATGTAGGTGTCAGAGGAATCACAGATGTAAGTGGGAAGGGACTCGACAAGGGGAGAGAGAATGGAGTCAAGGTAGCAAGAAATGAGTTCCGTGGGGCAGGAACAGGCTGACAAAATTGGTCTGCTGGGACAGTCCTATTTGTGGATTTTGGGTAGGAGGTAGAAGCGGGCTGTTCCGAGTTTGAGTGACTATCAGGTTGGAAGCTGTGGAAGGAAGATCTCCAGAGGAGATGAGGCCAGTAACAGTCCAAGGGCCCAAACACTCCTTTCAAGTGAAGCAGCATTTCAAGTGAAGCAGCATTTCACTTGCACTTCCCTCAATTTAGTCTACTGCATTCGTTGCTCCCAATGAGGTTTTCCCTACATTGGAGAGACCAAACACAGACTGGGTGACCGCTTTGCAGCACACCTTCAGTCTGTCCGCAAGCATGACCCAGACCTCCCTGTCGCTTGCTATTTCAACACTCCACCCTGCTCTCATGCCCACATGTCCGTCCTTGGCCTGCTGCATTATTCCAGTGAAGCTCAACGCAAACTGGAGGAGCAGCACCTCATCTTCCGACTAGGCACTTTACAGCCTTCTGGACTGAATATTGAGTTCAACAATTTTAGATCATGAAACTTCTCCTCCATCCCCACCCCCTTTCCGATCTCCCCCCTCCCCACCCCTTTCCAATAATTTATATAGATTTTTCTTTTCCCACCTATTTCCATTATTTTTAAATGTATTTCCATCCATTGTTTTATCTCTACCTTTTGGCCTATTTCGATCCCTTCCCTTTACCCCACCCCACCCCCACTAGGGCTATCTGTACCTTGTTTGTCCTGCTTTCTACCCTTAATTAGCACATTCCTTAGATAATATCACCACCTTCAACACCTCTTTGTCCTTTTGTCGATGACATTTTTCGGCTATCTCCATCTGTTGCTGGCCCTCTATCCAGCTCTACTTGTCTCTCCACCACCTCTTCCCTTAAACCAGTTTATATTTCACCTCTTTTCTATTTTACTTAGTTCTGTTGAAGAGTCATACGGACTCGAAACGTTAACTGTGTTCCCCATCTCAGATGCTGCCAGACCTGCTGAGTTTTTCCAGGTATTTTTATTTTTGTTTTGGATTTCCAGCATGTGCAGTTTTTTGCTTTTGACTTTGAGTATATTTGGAAACGGGAATTGAGGAACTTGAACAGAGTATGACATGATAGGCAAGTGTGGAGTTGGATGGTAACGTGGTATTCACGCTATATCGGAGTAAGTTATCGTGCTGTTCCAAATGCAGAAATTTGATTTAACTCCCTTCTCATTCTGAACAGTTATTATGCACTAGTCAAGGAAAGTAGCCAATTCCTCTGACATTATGTTAATCTCTACTAAATGTTTATCTTAACAATTTACTGGTACATCAAAGCTGTTCTGCTATCCTCCCAAATTATTTTTTTTCTCGTCTTCAAATTAGCCCTAGCTCAACATGTGCCAAGTGAAGATACCACAGTTACAGAGGGCTTTCTTGCACATCAAAATTCTCTATTTTTTTTCCAAGTGTGTCCTGTGCCAGCAAATCAACACATGCTATCTGCAGATAATACTTATCTTCAGTTCTATTTAAACACTTGTTTTGTGTGAAAAATTTGCTTAAAGAGTGATGGAAGCTCAGTATATTGGTTGCTTCATGTGGCTGGCTTTGAAGATTTTTGTTTTTATTTGACTGTCCTATGGCACACGTTTTCGGAAGGTGACCTTACTTACATTTGCATTTTTCTTTGGTGTGATCTTAAAACTTTCTTTTATCTAGGTGGAAGTTCTGTAAAAACTTCATATTGTTACCAGAGCCTCACTAATGGCACATTGAATCTCAATTCTGCTTTTCACACCTGATCTCTGCTTAATTCCAAATATTATGAGCTGTCGGGGGTTAAATAAGCTTAGCTTGTCCCTATTTCCATCACTATGTTGGAAATAGCAAACTTTGTCCCATCGACAGGATGTGGCAGACAGAACTCACCCAACTCTATGGCTGCAATGTGTAATTTGACCCAGGCATTTTCAGGCAGGTTACTGAGTTCATACGAGGCATGGTGTTAATATTACTGATTTCAGAGCGCGTATAGCACTAACATTCTAGTTCAGAAAGTGCATGGTGCGAAATCGGAGATCATTTGGTGCTAACCCCCTCGAATTCAGAGAATGCACACCGCTAACCATGGGGTTCAAGGAAAGTACAGTGCTAACATACTGATTTCAGAGAACAGACCGCAGGTCAAAATCCCAATAAGTTTTAATTCTGTTACATTGTTTACTAAAAGCAGCTGAATAGTGGTAAAATTCAAGTAAATTAACAGAGATTTAAATGTCCATTTACATGGATTTGACTACTGTTCATCACAATAAAGTATTTTCTTCTCTACCATTACCCTTGTGTGTTCATATATCCTGATCGCTAGTTTACTTTTCACTTTATACATTAATGATCTAGATGAAGGAACTGAGGGCATCCTGGCTAAGTTTGCAGATGATACAAAGATAGTGGAGGGACAGGTAGCATTGAGGAGGCGGGGAGGCTGCAGAAGGATTTGGACAGGTTAGGAGAATGGGCAAAGAAGTGGCAGATGGAATACAACGTTGGGAAGTGTGAGGTCATGCACTTTGGTAGGAAGAATAAAGGCATAGACTATTTTCTAAATGGGGAGAGAATTCAGAAATCTGGAGTGCAAAGGGACTTGGGAGTCCTAGTCCAGGATTCTCTTAAAGTTAACTTGCAGGTTGAGTCAGTAGTTAGGAAGGCAAATGCAATGTTGGCATTTATTTCGAGAGGACTAGAATATAAAAGCAGGGATGTGCTGCTGAGGCTTTATAAGGCTCTGGTCAGACCACATTTAGAATATTGTGAGCAATTTTGGGCCCTGTATCTGAGGAAGGATGTTCTGGCCCTGGAGAGGGTCCAGAGGAGATGCACGAGAACGATCCCAGGAATGAAAGGCTTAATATATGAGGAACGTCTGAGGACTCTGTGTCTTTACTCGATGGAGTTTAGGGGGGATTTGATTGAAACTTACAGAATACTGAAAGGCCTTGATAGATTGGACGTGGGGAAGATGTTTCCATTAGCAGGAGAGACTAGGACCTGAGGGCACAGTCTCAGAGTAAAGGGAAGACCTTTTAGAACAGAGATGAGGAGAAACTTCTTTAGGCAGAGAGTGGTGAATCTATGGAATTCATTGCCACAGAGGGCTGTGGAGACCAGGTCATTGAGTGTATTTAAGACCGAGATAGATAGGTTCTTGATTGGTAAGGAGATCAAAGGTTACGGGGAGAAGACGGGAGAATGGAGTTGAGAAACTTATCAGCCATGATTGAATGATGGAGCAGACTCAATGGGCCGAATGGCTAATTTCTGCTCCTATGTCTTAGGGGTCTTTCCCCAAGGCTCATGTGGATGATGAAAGGTGAGTTCTCAAAAACACTCAAATTTGACTTGACTGCATATACGTAAGGATTGAAACATCTGCATTAGCTTATTTTAAGCAATGTTTTTATTCCCCAACTCCAATTCTGCATGATGCCAACAAACAAAATCTAAGATTATTGAGGAAAAATGAGTTCAGTAGGAATAACTGTGAGGCAGTGGTGATAGTTGGGCAGGCACAGCCCATGCATGTCCTATTTGCCAGCAGCAAAATTGAGCGATGTGTTAATCTGGCTTTTTTGGGGTAATAAACAGGATCAACCTTATTCCAGATGAGAATGAGTTCACTTCCTTCCACATAGATGTGATGTGTTCTCTTTTCTTCAAAACTCAAGGTTCAGTCTTTTCATTGTATATGTTTGCCTAACAAAGAGAGATAAATTCTTCATGCTGATTTTTATTACCTTGCAGATAAATCACTTGGCTACCAGCAGTTGAGAAGCCAGCAGAAGTGTTTTGCCCTGGCTGTGGATGATGAGGATGGTGAAAATATGAGTAAGAGTGCTACCTATTTCAGGTTATGAGCATGGGACCCACTACTGACCATTGTTATGATATATCCAAACCTTGAACTTGCCTAAATTATAAATGCATTATGAGAGCATATTAGGCCAGTTCTGTGTGTTTTGATGGGCCAGTGTGGCATTGCCTTTTCAAGTTGTGCCTGTAGTAAATATATTTCTTAACAGTAAAGTGAGACATGTTTTAGATTTTACATGGCAAAAGCACAAAGTTGGTTGCGGGGGGAAGACTAGGAGCTAGACATTTTGATGAAGCCAGTTTGTTCTGGGACATTGTCCATCATAAAAGTCAGTTTGGACCAGACTTCTTTCTCCTCAGGGCCTATCCCGAGTGTTAGAATGAACAGAGCTGCAGACTGGGTCTGAAGTATCAAGTTCAGACGTTTGCACCCACAAAGTGCACTTAACATCATCAGTGTTGACAGGAGATGTGAACCAAGAGCAGTTTTGGTGAGCGGGTGCACCACAGAAGCCATGTTGGATCCGGTAGGAAAATTCCATCTTTAACTGGGATGGAAGAGCTGGTGGGTGATGCAGGGGAAGGATTCAGGGTTGAATTGAGAGAGGGAGAAATCCTAGTATTAACTGGGGGTGGTGAGGAGGGGTGGTGCTGCTGCAGAATGGCTTTCTTATCCGGGGGTACCTTTTACTTTGTTGATGGGCTAAGTGTGCATAATAAAACTTGGAGAGACAAGAATGTCAGCAAAACTGGTGATGAAGGGAAAGTGGGAGAATAGTTGAGTATAAGAGCCATAAGCCACAAGACCCATAAGACATTGGAGCAGAAATTAGGCCATTAAGCCCATCGAGTCTGCTCTGCCGTTCAAGCATGGCTGATAAGTTTCTCAACCTCATTGTCCCGCCTTCTCCCCGTAACCTTTGATCTCCTTACCAATCAAGAACCTATCTATCTCGGTCTTAAATACACTCAATGACTTGGACTCCACAGCCTTCTGTGGCAATGAATTCCATAGATTCACCACTCTCTGGCTAAAGAAGTTTCTCCTCATCTCTGTTCTAAAAGATCTTCCCTTTACTCTGAGGCTGTGCCCTTGGGTCCTTGTCTCTCCTACTAATGAAAACATCTTCCCCAAGTCCACTCTATCCAGGCCTTTCAGTATTCTGTAAGTTTCAATCAAATCCCCCCTCATCCTTCTAAACTCCATCGAGTATAGACACAGAGTCCTCAAACGTTCCTCATATATTAAGCCTTTCATTCCTGGGATCGTTCTCGTGAATCTCCTCTGGACCCTCTCCAGGGCCAGAACATCCTTCCTCAGATACAGGGCCCAAAATTGCTCACAATATTCTAAATGTGGTCTGACCAGAGCCTTATAAAGCCTCAGCAGCACATCCCTGCTTTTATATTCTAGTCCTCTCGAAATAAATGCCAACATTGCATTTGCCTTCCTAACTACCGACTCAACCTGCAAGTTAACCTTAAGAGAATCCTGGACTAGGACTCCCAAGTCCCTTTGCACTCCAGATTTCTGAATTCTCTCCCCATTTAGAAAATAGTCTATGCCTCTATTCTTCCTACCAAAGTGCATGACCTCACACTTCCCCACGTTGTATTCCATCTGCCACTTCTTTGCCCATTCTCCTAATCTGTCCAAATCCTTCTGCAGCCTCCCCGCCTCCTCAATGCTACCTGTCCCTCCACTATCTTTGTATCATCTGCAAACTTAGCCAGGATGCCCTCAGTTCCTTCATCTAGATCATTAATGTATAAAGTGAAAAGTTGTGGTCCCAACACTGACCCCTGTGGAACTCCACTAGTCACCGGTTGCCATCCTAAGAAGGACCCCCTTATCCCCACTCTCTGCCTCCTGCCAGACAGCCAATCTTCTATCCATGCTAGTACCTTGCCTCTAACACCATGGGCTCTTATCTTACTGAGCAGCCTCCTGTGCAGTACCTTGTCAAATGCCTTATGGAAGTCCAAGTAGATAACATCCATTGGGTCTCCTTTGTCTAACCTACTCGTTACCTCCTCAAAGAATTCTAACAGATTTGTCAGGCATGACCTCCCCTTGATGAAACCATGCTGACTTTGCCCTATTTTACCATGCACTTCCAAGTATTCTGAAATCTCATCCTTAATAATGGACTCTAAAATCTTACCAACGACTGAGGTCAGGCTAATCAGCCTGTAATTTCCCGTCTTTTGCCTCACTCCTTTCTTAAACAGGGAGGTTACATTAGCGATTTTCCAGTCCTCTGGGACCCTCCCTGACTCCAGTGATTCCTGAAAGATCACCACTAATGCCTCACTATCTCTTCAGCTATCTCCTTCAGAACTCTGGGGTGTAATCCATCTGGTGCAGGTGATTTATCCACCTTCAGACCTTTCAGTTTTCCTAGTACCTTCTCCTTGGTAATGGCCACCAAACTCACCTCTGCCCCCCGACTCTCTTGAATTTTGAGGATGTTACTCGTGTCTTCCACTGTGAAGACTGACGCAAAGTACCTATTCAGTTCCACCGCCATTTCTTTGCTCCCCACTACTATTTCTCCAGCGTCATTTTCCAGCGGCCCAGTGGTCACTTTTGCCTCTCTCTTACCCTTTATACATCTAAAAAAACTCTTGCAATCTTCTTTTATATTACTGGCTAGTTTACCCTCATATTTAATCTTCTCCCTCCTTATTTCTTTTTTAGTTGTCCTTTGTTGGTCTTTGTAGGCTTCCCAATCCCCTGCTTTATGCCGCTTAAGTAGGAAAAGAGGGAGAGGGGGGTCACTGAATTGTGAAGTGTGGAGTGGAGTTGGCAGTGGAAATTGTGTATTGGGCAGGGGCAGGGTGGGGATTTGAAAGGTAGTGTGCCATCATAAAGGGTGGGGTTGGGGGAGGTAGTTACTTTTACGTTAAGCATCAGCGCAAGATTAATTTGCTTGGTCTAACCAATCCAAATATCACTCTTCTCATTTTTTTAAGATTTAAAAAAAAAATCAATTAGATAAACTTAAGAAAATATCCTAATAACACCATTTCTCATGAAAAAATGCTAAACTTTCTGAGGGGCAGTCACCCAGATTGCTATAGAAATGAACCGTAAGATGTTACCAGACACAGGAAAGAGAAGGAAGTTCTGTCGAAGGGTCATGAGGACTCGAAACGTCAACTCTTTTCTTCTCCGCCGATGCTGCCAGACCTGCTGAGTTTTTCCAGGTAATTCTGTTTTTGTTTTGGATTTCCAGCATCCGCAGTTTTTTTGTTTTTATCACAGGAAAGAGATGTTATTTAGAATGCGTACAATTCTAAATTAGCCGATTGCCCTGGCTGGACTGAACCTGTTGTATAAATTCAGATTTTAATCCTATATTTGCATTTAGACATTATTTTTAAACAAGTAAATTAAAATTTGTTTCTACCAGTAATGAATTATCTGCTACTGGTTTTGAAACGTAACGGAAAATAATTAATTTCTAAATGACAGAGAATAGTTTTCAGTACAGTTGAGTCATTCCCACTCTTTACTTGGGGCCAAGGTGAATCCAGTGCATGTTCGTTGTCAATTACAAACTATTTGAAACTGCTTCAAATGAAATTTCAAAATTTCTGTGGAAGATGGTCCCCAGCCAAGGAAATAAATCAACACCTTAGATTTTGTACTAAAGGGTAGGTGTTAATTGTATTGATCACCTTGAGAGACTTTAGCTAAAGATATTTTCAGAAAAAGAATTATGAATAAGTAGTTGCCCCAACCTACTGTCCCTGCTATATTTCTGTCACTCAGCACTACCCAACAAGTTGATAATTAGGTGTGAAGTGATCGTTCATTCACATCTGGGTATCTCTGCTTTCTTTATCCTCAATTAGATGAGATAACATTTTTCTCTTAATTTCCCCTACAGATCTTGGTGTGTACTTCTTTTGTATTTCTGATCATGAATACTTCTTGCAAGCATTTGTGCGTTACATCTTCATGCTACACAAACCCTATTTGGATATGCGGACTAATGTTTTTTTTTTACCTTGTGCATTAGCCATCTTTAATATAAATGAGATAACAGCTAAACTAACTTGGATCCTGCCCTTCCATTGGGAATTAGAGGGCAAGTTGTTTTAGGATCTGAGGCATTATATTTGTATTGGAGAAAAATCTGCCACCAGGAACAACTGTTCATGTATTGGGTGGCAGCAAAAAGTGTTCACAATCCTATTTATTAGTTCATTTTCTATACTTTTAAACATGCAGCCTGCTTCTGCTGGTGCATATTATTTACAAATTATTTTACTGGACATGCCATTGTTGCCTGAACTTCCTGAGAATTTTATGAAGGAACTTAGATTAAATGTTTCCAGTCCAAGGTTTAGTAGAAGGCAGAAAATCACGGACAGCAAACAGCCAAATGCAGTACAGGTAACTCCGTGTGGTGACTTCAGATGCAGTTCCAGAAGGTATATAATTGGCAGTGTAGTGCAATACCTGCCTCGCCATCTATTGAACGTGAATCTGATTCTACTTAGTATGTCCTGACTCTGGGGCGGAGGCTTTTTTAATGTGAAATATTTCTGGTCAGAATTGAATAATATAAATTTTAATTTTATACTAGCTTACCTTTTAAGAATTTAGAAATTTTAGACCTTTATCCCTTCAAAGTTAAATCTATGGCCATTTGCTTTCCTCAGGAAATGTAGTTAATTTAAGAAGATTCCAAATGCTTGAATTTGTTTTGGAAGGAGCAGACCTCATGGACGAAATAGTTGCTTCTCAGTCGTATTATAAATTCTTTGTTCCACTGTATTCCATGCGTATGATTTGAGATGTTTCACGGTGCCAGGCACCACTTACTTAAGGGATGTTGGAACTGGTTTTTGCATGGCCCATAGATGAAGCTGAATTCCATCTGTTCCATGCACTAATGGAACCGCAAATGGTAGACCACTGGTAGCTAATTTATAATTGCAAATAGGAACCAGATTGTAGAGAAACATATACCATAGGTTATTTGGCTGATATTTAAAATTTGATTTGGCCTTTGTTTAAAAGTGACTTAACACAGCCAAAGTAAGTCTGCCTGGGTTGGAGGTGGTTATTAAAACTGAAATTTATATTGCGTCAACACTAGTTTTGTTTAAATCCTGCTCCCACTCTTCCTCTTCCTTGCTGAAGGTGGTGATTAATGTTGAGGTATGATTCCATGGGCACTTGTAGCCTCCGGATACTCCCAACCAGAAAATCATCATTCTGTGAGGCCCAATAATGAGAGCTAGTGATAAAGGCTACACAGCTATGAAGGGTCTTCTGGTCACCTGACATCTGAGTAAGCAAGCACAAGGTCATCAGCTGGCTACTGAGTGCAGCTAGTCACAGTGTGAGAGCTTGGGTATTTGGTGAATGAAAGAATTTAAAGGGTTAATCTCTTTCTAAAACCTATTTGCATTAGGAATTTAACTACAATTTATTGTTAGTCAGGAATGAACAAGCTCCTGCAATTAGTTAATTAGCCAGCTAGTTTGAACTAATTTCTCTAACCAGCAGTGCTGACTCATAACTATAGAATTTCAGCCAGTATAAATAGAGGTGGTTTTGCTGAGCGCACCAAGTTAGCAAGCCCGAGGACAGCAAAGAGTGATCTTGGGAATTTGGTGAGTGAGGGAATTCAGTGCAGTAAGGAAGGAGGTGCTGTTCACATAAGTAGCTACCTTCACTTTGAGTTCAAAAGAGTGTTGAGAGTGGTAGACCAGTTTAAAAGAGCTAGGGAGCTTTGTGGACTGGCCATGTACTGAGAAAAATTCAGTGTGACATTGCAGATACAGGAATGTAATTAGTTGGTGAGTATTTTGCTCATTTATCTTTCAAAACTCGGGTAGACTATTACTACTTGTAAGGTTTAATTAATAGTAGTAAAGTTTACTAGCAGTAGTAGATTTACTAGTAATAGTAAAACTGTTTATTCAGAGCAATAGAGTCTAAGCTTCTAGTTTCCAGTTTATATAACACAGTCTAAAGTTAAGGCAGGGCAGCTCAGCCACATGGAATGTCCATCCTCTAACGTGTGGACAGTTGCATTGCTTCTTGTGGCCTAGATGACCACATGTGCAGGAAGTGTCACTAGCTGCAGAAACTTGAGCTCTGGGTTTCGGAACTAGAGTCATTGTGGTGGATATGTGAGGTTGAACTATTTGGATAGCATGTTTAGGGAGGTGGTCACACCGCTGGCTAAGAGAGTTCGGGCAGAGAGGGAATGGCTGACCGCAAGACAATCTCGGAGGACCAGGCAGGTTGCACTGGAGTCCGTTTCTCTCACTAACCGGTTTTCCATTTTGGATACTGGTGGTTCCTCAGAGGAGTGTAGCTTGAGCCAAGTCTGTGGTATCACAGGTGGCTCAGCTGCTCAAGAGAGGAGGAAGGGCGGAAGAGCAATAGTGGCAGGTGATTCAATAGTTAGGAGAACAGATAGGTGTTTCTGTGGCCATAGATATCACTCCATGACAGTATGTTGCCTCCCTCATGCCAGGGTCAAGGATGTCACTGAGTGGCTACAGAACTTTCTTAGATGAAACGTGGTCTACATTGGTACTAATGACATGGGTGGAAAGAGGGATGAGGTCCTGAAAACAGATTTTAAAAACCTAGGAAAGTGATTAAAACAGTAGGATTTCAAAGGCAGTAATCTCGGGATTACTTGCAGTGCCATGTGCTAGTGAGTACAGAAATGGGAAGATAGAGCAAACAAATGTGTGGCTGGAGAGCTGGTGCAGGAGGGAGGGTTTTGGATTTCTCAGGCACTTGGACCGGTTCTGGGGAAGGTGGGACTTGTACAAGGTGGACAGATTACACCTTAGCAGGACTTGGACCAATATCCTTGCAAGGAGATTTGCTTAGTGCTGTTGGGGAAGGTTTAAACCAGCTTGACAGCAGGGTGGGAGCTGGCGAGGGAATTCAGATAGAAGAGAAACAAAGCTGATAATGGTAGGAAGAAAAGTGGTATGTGAAATTGGAAGGCCATGATAATGAAGGCTGGCATTAAATAGGGCCCAAATACAGAAAAATATTATAAGAGGCAAAATTAAAGGCAGCCTATCTGAATGCACACAGCATTCACAACAAGGTAGATGAATTGAAGGCACAAATAGAAGTAAATGGGTGTGACCTAATTGCCATTATGGAGAGACATCACCAAGGCTGGGAACTGAATGTTCAACGGTGTTTGACATTTCGGAAGGATAGGCAAAAAGGAAAAGGAGATGGGCTGGCACTGTTAGTCAAGGATGAGATCAGTACATTAGTGAGATAGGATCTTAGATTGGAAGATCAAAATGTAGAATCAGTTTGGGTGGAGGAAAGAAACAGCAAAGGACAGCAGACATTGATGGGAGTTATTTATCGGCCACCAAAAGTAGCGGTAATGTACGTCACAGTATAAATCAGGAAATTAGAAGTGCATGTAACAAGAGTAATCATGGGGGACTTCAATCTACATAAATCAAATTAACACTAGTGTTGTGGAGGACAAATTCCTGGAGTTTATACAAGTTGGCTTTCTAGAACAGTTTATTGAGGAACCAACTAGGGAACGGGCTTTTTCAGATCTAGCATTGTACAATGAGAAAGGGCTAATTAATAATACATACGAATTAGGAGCCGGAGTAGGCCACTTGGCCCCTGGAGCCTGCTCCGTCATTCAATAAGATCATGGCTGATCTGAATGTAACCTCAACCCCACATTCCTGCCTACCCCCGATTCACCTTCCATCCCCTTGTTAATCAAGAATCTATCTAGCTAATATTGTTGTAAAGGAGCCTTTAGGGAAGAGTGACCATAACATGATAGAATTTCACGTTAAGTTTGAAAATTATCTAGTTTATCCGAAACTAGGCTCTTCGATCTAAACAAAGAAACTACGAAGATATGAAGGACAAGTTAGCTGTGGTAGATTGGGAAACTACATTAAAAGGCAGGCAATTTAAAGAATTAATATATGGTTTGCAGCAAATATACATTCCTTTGAGGCACAAAAACCCAACAGGAAAAGTGATCCAACTGTGGCCAACAAGAGAAATTAAAGATTGTATTAGATCAAAGGAAGATGCTTATAAAGTTGCCAAAAAAGTATTAAGCCTGAGGATTGGAAACTTTTTAGAATTTAGCAAAGGAGGCCCAATAAACTGACTTAAAAAAAGAGAGAAAATAGAATATGAGTGAACTAGCGAGAAAGTTAAAAACAGACAATAAAACCTTCTATACTTATAATGTAAAAAGGAAAAGATTATCAAAGACAAATGCAGACCCACTACAGGCAGAGACAGGAGAATTTATAATAGGGAATAAGGAACCAGCAGAGAAACTAAACAATTCTTTGTGTCTGTCTTCGTGAAGGCAGACACAAAAAACTTCCCAAACAATACTAGAGAACCAAGGGACTAGCAGGACGAGGAACTGAAATTAGTGTTAATAAAAAATAACACTGGAGAAATTAATGGGACTGAAAGTTGTTAAATCACCTGGACCTGATGATCTACATCCCAGAGTGTTGAAAGAGGTAGCTGTAGAGATAGTGGACACGTTGGTGGCCATCTTCCAAAATTCTATAGATCCTGGACTGGTTCCTCCAGATTGGAAAGTAGCAAATGTAATCCCACATTTTAAGAAAGGAGGGAGAGAAAATGAACCACAGTCCTGTTAGCCTGACATCAGTAGTAGGGAAATTGCTATCGAATCTATTATAAGAGGGTGTGATAACTCAGCACTTAAAAAATAATGGTAGGATTGAGCAGAGTCAGCATGGATTTATGTAAGGGAAATCATGTTTGACAAAACCTGTTGAGTTTTTTTGAGGATGTAATTAGCAGAATGGTTAGAGGGGAACCAGTTGATGTGGTGTATTTGGATTTTTAGAAGGTTTTCAATACAGTCTCACACAAGAGGTTAGTAAACACATTGTGGGGTAATATACTGCCATGAATTGAAAATTGGTTTACAGACTGAAAACAGTGTAGGAATAAACAGGTCATTCTCAGGTTGGCAGGCCGTGATTAGCGGGGTACCACAAGATCATTGCTTGGGCACTAGCTATTCACAATATATATCAATGATTTGGATGTGCAGACCAATTGTATATTTCCAGATTTGCTGATGACACAAAACTAGGTGGGAATGTGAGTTGTGAGAAGGACGCAAAGAGGTTTCAAGGGGATTTAGACAGGCTAAGTGAGTGGGCCAGAACATGGCTGATGGATAACTTCACATTTTTTCACATATTCTATTTTGGTGAGAAAAACAGAATTGCAGAGTATTTCTTGGTGAGAGATTGGTAAGTGTTGATGCCCAAAGGGACCTGGATGTCCTCGTTCATGAATCATGAGTCGCTGAAAGCTAGCATGCAAGGAAGGTAAATGGCCTGTTGACCTTTATTGCAAAAGGATTTGAGTACAGGAGTAAAGATGTCTTACTGCAATCGTATCCAGCCTTGGTGAGACCACATCTCTGGGGTATTGCATACAGTTCTGGTTGTCTTACTTATGGAAGGATACACTTGCCATAGAGGGAGTGCAATGAAAGTTGACCAGACTGATTCCTGGGATGGTGGGATAATCCAATGAGGAGAGATTGAGGAGACTGGGTTTGTATTCTCTAGAGCTTCTGAGAATAAGAGGTGATCTAATTGAAACACATTGAAGCTCACTGAAAAATTCTTACAGGGCTTGACAAGGTAGATGTAGGAAGGATGTTTCATCTGGGTGGGGTGTCTAGAACCAGGGACACAAGTTTCAGAGCAAGAGGTAGGCCATTTAGGGGAGATAAGTAATTTCTTCACTGTGTGGTAAACCTTTGGAATTCTAAACCCCAGAGGTCTGTAGAGGCATAGTTGTTGAGTATAATCAAGACAGATTGATAGATTTCTAGATAGTAAAGACATCAAGAGATATGGGAAATGTGCAGGAAAATGGTATTCAGGTGGAAAACCAACCAGGAGCAGGCCCCTTGAGCCTGCTCCTATTTCCTGTATTCCTATCTATATGTATGCACTCCTGGCTAGCTTTTGCCCTCCCGAGACAAGATGGTGAATTGTGTGTTCCCATTACAGCCTTGCTCAAACTCACTGGTAAATTCAACCTAGACCAGGGAGCAAACCTAGGATCTTTGTGGCCCTGAATTGCTCAGTGTCACTCCACATGGTGCAGTTATCAACCAAGCCATCATGATCTATTCTATTTTTACTGCATATTATTCCATTATATAATTCCTCGGCTCAAAAAGCCAATGTAAATGTGTAATAATTGAAAGTAGGTTTTTGCAATTTATCAACTTACCAACTTAATTTGCTGCACTGATTTATAAGACATGCAGTTTCTGTAGAACACTCTGTGCAGCAATTCCCAAGCTTTTAACATATTGATGTTCTTCAATAGTGATACAGTTAGCTGAAGATGTTTTTCAAAATTCTCAACAGTTTAAGTTTCATTGAAAAGGCTAGCATATCAAAGCAACACCAAGCCCAGAACTGTTACCATTACTTTGTGATAAACAGCTCAGATTGAAGTCTACATTTGCTGCTTCTGTATTTCCAGTAATTCAATCAAGCCTTCCCTTTAAGATTTTCATTGAAACTGCATTCATTTTTTTTTGTTCTGATCCTTTATTGTGTAGTTCATTTTTTTCCCTGTGGCCTTTGGCACAATATGAAGCTAAATGTTTTTCTTAGGGCTTTGCTGCTTTGAATATTCTTGGATCTCCTGTACACTTGTATTCCGATCCACATTTCAGTTAAATAGCAAGATAATGCAAGCATTATCACCCGCTTCCTAAACATTTAACTGCTGGGAGAGGAGCTCTGCACACCTTTGGAAAAAACAACTCGTGCAGGAAGAGTTCCCCTGCAGGAGAACTTATGTTGTAGTCAAAAGAAATAAACTTATCCGAGACTGATAAATGCTGTACAAATGCCATGTTCAAGCCCTTGTTCTTTTCAGTACAAATCATGAAACTTAATAGTCTAATTTTCCATATTCATATAGTGATCTGCACTGATCTTAAAATCTCTTTTAAAACACTATCCTTAGCCAGTGAGCTGTTCTTCAAGCTGATGTAGCTTCATATGTTCATTTTAAACTTTTAAGTGTTCCTGAGGATAGACCAATTTAATTCCATCAGTATTTGTTTATGCGTCATTAGGAAGTGTCATTTAAAAAATGAAAATACAAAATCTAGATTTTACTTCTGTTTTAACTTATCTTGATGATTTTGTGATACAGACATCATAATGAGTAACTGGCATTATTTGTTAATTTCAGCCTGCTGTGCATTAAATGCCATTTTTTTCTGCCTCACATCCTACAGTAACACAATATAGTCAAGTGAACCTACTGTATTTTATTGTTGAACTAATATTTCTTTCTTATTTGTTCCTTCCTCAAATTCCTTAATTTATTAAAATGTTAACTTTGGGTTGTGCTGCAACAGCAAATACTATTTGAGGTGCTGACAAGGAGCTATCTCACAGACCTGATGTTGACTACAGCTGGACAAATATAGGGTCCCAATTCTCCAGCCCTCCCTGATTCAGTAGCCTGCTAGTGTTTTCTGGGTTTCATTAAGTTGGAGGCCGGAATAACTTCACAATCTATTTTCTTCTTTTAATGATGTACCCTCCCCAAAAGTGGCCATTTTTGGAATTAGGCTTTAATCGCATATATTAGCCTCAGCAGTGAACAACCAAGTTTCTGCTCCTGAGCCCTCCCTAACTAAGCGTCACCTGAACACAGGAGGCGAGTTGGACAGAAAAAAATTGTTCTTAAATCTAATTATTCACATGCCAAACACAAAATCCAACTGCTGAAGTTGTGTATGCAATACAATTTAATTGGACAAATGCACCCCCACTACCCTAAAAATGCTAACATTTTGATTTGGTTGAATCTAATTCTCCACCACCACCGTTGACCCAACAATCTGGGCAAATTGCTACAAGTAGAAAAATGATGTATCATGGAAAGCATCACAGGAGTTCTGCTGATCTGTAGTGCTGGTGTCTCTTGAATAACTTGCCTAGAATTTATTAGACTAAACCCTGTGACTGTTTGTTTGTGTTGAAGATTTGATGCGGTACCTAGCTTGCTGCACTATTTGTAAACCAACATTAGTTCATATCCGTGTGGTGGTGCAGCTGTCTTTTAAAATTGTTTTATTCCTTTTTAGAAGGGAATTAATTTGATCAAGAATTTTTGAAGACTGCATTATTCTATATTGGGATACCTTTCCTTTCAATATCTTGCCAGAGTGGGTATTCATTTTGTCAACATTCCAGCGGCAGATGCAGCTTTCAGCTCACTCACTTCTGCCTTTCAGTAAGCATGGATACATGAGTTCAATAGCTTGCAATGTAATGTTCTCCTTCAGTCTTTAGAACTAAAGGTCATAACTTTGTAGCTAATTAGCCTATTTTTTTAAAAAAATAGAGCGCACAATGTGCACCACATTCAAGTGAGAAACAACAGCAGTACAATAAATAAGCTTTGAATTCTGTTTTGTTGTAGCCTGGTGTAATTTTGCATTGATACCTTTGTCTTGGTCTAGATACTAGCTTTACCAAGATCAACTAGAGGAAAGAGAAGGAAGAAGAAAAAAAGTGATCATATTCCAATCACACAGCAAGTCCTAATGATGCTACATTTGGAATCCAAAGAGTAACAAGGGGCTCATTTATAGTGAAGGCTCATTAATCCAGTATTAACAACATTTGGATGTCCTTAAGAAATACCTATTACTAATGCTAGCATTTGCAAAGTACAGAATTTTATGCTTGGCAGCAACAAGTGAGCAAATACGCATGTAATAATCTAATTTCTTGAATAATATTTTAAAATTACTAAAGTTATTTTACTATTTTCAATACAGAAACTGTAATTAATAACCATTAACAGTCCAGGTAACTCAAACAATGTTGATTGTTGCTAGAATGTCTTGTGGGCTGTTGCACTTCAACCTTTCTGCATTCTTCTTTGCTTACTAATTCTCACAATGGTTTGTTCATAACCAACCTTGTCCACTCAATGCCTACCTGATAGGATCTAGATGTTTCTGCTCCTAGATGCAAAGCCAGCACTTGTTTACCGTCCCTAATTGCCTTTGAACTGAGTGGCTTGCTAGGCCATTTCACAGGGCAGTTAAGAGTCCATAAGACCATAAGACAGGAGCAGAAATTAGGCTATTCGGCCCATCGAGTCTGCTCTGCCATTCAATCATGGCTGATGTTTCTCAACCCCATTCTCCCGCCTTCTCCCCGTAATCTTTGATCCCCTTACCAATCAAGAACCCATCTATCTCGGTCTTAAATACACTCAATGACCTGGCCTCCACAGCCTTCTGTGGCAATGTATTCCATAGATTCACCACTCTCTGACTAAAGAAGTTTCTCCTCATCTCTGTTCTAAAAGGTCTTCCCTTTACTCTGAGGCTGTGCCCTCGGGTCCTAGTCTCTCCTACTAATGGAAAATGAGTCAACCACATTGTTGTGGGCCTGAAGTCACATGTAGGCCAGACCAGGTAAGAGTGGCAGATTTCCTTCCCTAAAGGACATTATTGAACCAAATGGGCTTTTAATTAATGATGGTTGACATGATCACCTTTTACTGAGACTGGTTCTATATTCAAAATTTACTGATGTAATTTAAATTCAATTTAACTTCCACCAGCTGTCATGGTGGGATTTGAACTTCCACCCCCAGAGCATTAGCCTGGGCCTTTGGATTACTAGCCCAGTGACATTGCCACTATTCCACCATCTCCTCCCCATAATGAATGAATTGACACTTAAAAATTTCCTTTTTGTCTAAATTATAGCAGTATTACTTCAATTCCTCCATGTAATCTTACTCAAAAGAACCTTGACTACTTTATATTGGAAGTATTTGATATTCTCTCTCATATGTTCAGACTTCACTTAGTTGAATGCATTTCTTTCAAATAAAACACCATTCTGCTTGGACATAACTCAGTTGCACTTGGCGAGGAATGAACCAGGACGTATCTTGAATTATCTTACTGCGAGCGTGGTCACCTTCATCACGAGAATCTAGTTCTATTTTTTTCAAATTAAACTTGGCTCTTTTGTTCCATTTTGTTCCATCTATTTCCTTTTCAGATCTGGTGCTCTTTTATTTGTTGTGTTTTCAAGCTTTTTCATGCATTCAATTCTGATGTTTTCTCTAGGTAAGACCTCCATGGTGTGGTTCCAAACAAAGCCCTCATTTACAGAGGGAGTGGGAACCTTCAGACAGTGTCCTACGTGTATTAGTATATGGGGATTCTGTGCATACTGTTGGAATATTCGGTTGCATTTGGAGATGTATTCAATTGCATGTGGAGTTTGAACTCAAATTTAGATTTTCTCATCATAACAGTTGACACATTGATGTCTCACTTTATCCATTCACGTGAACATGCTTACTGAAATAAATTCCATTCACTTATTACACAGTACCCAGATTTCGTGTCATCTGCCAAAAGTATTCTAGTGATTTCTCACCAGTTTTTGTGTTATAACTTTTTAGATTTTAGTGTACAATCCCAAATGTTATGTCCTTTTCCCATCTTAAACATCAGTGTTTGACATTGTGGCATTGAAAATCAGCTTACAAGGGTAACCTTTATCCTCTATGCAGTGAATAATTTGTTTTTCAGTAGAAAAGTTACTGTGCATGGAAATATGTCACCTGTTCTGACTTCAGATCCAGCTCTCTATGCAAGTGTCTCATATGCTTCTTGCTGCAGAGTCATGTAAATGCAGGCATTTCATCAGTTGTCTCTGCAGATGTTTCATATGTGCAGCTGTGCCATTTATCCATACACACATTGTCAATCCTTATGCTAGTGACTGGATAAAATCTAAACTAATATAGATATTGTACCTTCCAGTTATAGCACACCATTGCTATCTTAGAAAACTAAGCTGAAAATCATTTTTCTTGCATCTCTTATTTTGTATTGTCAGCATCTTTATAGTAGTGTGGGGAAAATCCATGACCAGGCCTTCGCCTCCAGATATGCACGTAAATGCGGTCAAGGTGACATCCATGCTTGGTGACCAATTTGCCACTCTGAAAATGATCTCTTTCATTTTTTTTGTTTCCCACAATGCTTGTCCATCTGTTTTATCCCTTCCTGTTCCTCTTCTGTCTGTCTGATATTAGGAATTCCCACTCTGGCATTCCAGATATTTTTCTGAGCTCCAAAGGAGTAACCTATGGACCTTTTGCTGAAGGATGTTATAAATGAAAATTTGCCTGGTATTCTATCAGCTTTGTGAATGGAATGAGGTGATGTGTACGACGGAACAGTGTGTTTTTAACCCCCACTCTACCAACACCACCCCACCCCCACCCTCCCCCCTCACCAGCAACCAACACCACACACTGTATGTACTAGGGAGTGGATTCTACTGCTATCTGATTGTAAATCAAACTGGATGACATTTGCATTCTCTTCTGTCTGCTCCATCAGCAAGATTTTCATAGCTGTGGTAACCCACCTCATTGGTTAAGAACTAGGATTTAATTGGAAAATGTTCCAAATGATATGACCTCTTGTTTTTAGACGTGCTACAGGGTTCTACAATCTTGTTCATATTCTGTACTGAGAACAAGGGCACACAGCACTCAGTGTTTTAGAGTAACAAAATAACACTAACATCCAATATTCTATAATTTGACAATTTTATGTGCTAATATTGAAATATAGTGCTGTGATGCAGGTTTTATATGACAGAAAGGGCTCTGAAATAAATTCCACTTAAAATGGTACAGAGCAGGAGGCCATTCGGTCCATTATGCCGTTTTGTTAGAGCTATCCAATTAGTCCCACTCCCCTGCTCTTTCCCCATAGCCCAGTAACATTTTCCTTTTCAAGTATTTATCTAGTTCCCTTTTGAAAATTATTATTGAACCTGCTTCCATCACCCTCTCTCACTACGCATTCCAGATCTTTATAACTCATAAAAAGAAATAATTTTCCCATATTTCCCTCTTTTGTTAAACACCTTAAGTCTGTGCCCTCTGATTACTGACCCTATTGCCACCGGAAACAGTTTCTCCTTATTGTGTCTATCAAAACCCTTCATGGTTAAATCCCCCATTAACCGTCTCTGCTTTGAGAATAATCTCAGTTTCTGCACATAACTGAAGTTCCCCAACCTTATCTGTTCTGCACCCTCTCTGTCCCAGTAAGAAAGTTAAAGAATCACCTCTACAAACTAATTTCAAAATGTGTTCAGGGTAAGGCTGAAAGAGATGAAAGTTATTGAAAGTATCTACAACAAATACATATCTGTAGAAAGCTGTATCTTTGAAAATATCTCTCTTCAGAAGGCCTGGTGGCGCAGGCCATAGGTGTAGTAGAACACAGCTTGGCCATTCCCCACATGGGGATGCATTTCCTGTAAGAAGGTGGAGAAAAACAAATGATGAACCATGCATACACGTTACTTCTGTTTATGTTCTAACAGTCATTCACAGAGTGACTTGGCAAAGAAGCAGGTGACCTGCTGGCCCTTGATGGCATTCCTGAAGAAAATGCTAAAGGGCTGAAAGTTAAATGGGGGAAAAATTTCGGTCTCTAACTTGTAGTTTAATACATTTATCTGAGGTTGACTGTGGTCAAGTCACAAATATACAGTGCTGCAAACATATCTTTTGCACTGAAAAAAAATGCTCTGTTCGTTGCTACTTGAAATGTGGCATTTTAATGTTTTACCTATATATGAACTATACATACTACAGTGTAGAACCCTGTGTCATGATAATGTTGAGTATTAATATTCCCATTTAACTTTTCCCCACACAGAAATATCTGCTGCTCTTGTCCTTGGGAATTTATTACTAATTCAGGCTGCTTCAGATTATCAATTATTTAGATTTACTTTTTTGTGTTTTTCAATTATTTGTGTAAACCTATTATGTTACATTCTATTATTGGCTTGAATGCAAATTCTCCCATCCCAAGATGAATCTCAAACACATCACTCATTCTGTTACAAAGACAGATGAGGAATATCTAAATTTTGCATTTACAAGATCCTACAACGAAGGCGTGTAAGTTGCTCTTTCTGGGCACCACAGGTTCAAGCAGCACTGACGTAAAAGAGAACCGTAATCTGGAGAACATCTCTCTTAAGGAAAGCAGTCAAGCTCCTGGTGAGGCACAGCTTTCAAATGGCAGCAATTCCTCCATTAACAGAAAACGGCCACTGGAAGAGGGAAATAACGGTCACTCACATCCTAAGTTTCGTGCCAAGAAGAGGAAGAAAACACCAGGTCCCATTCTACCAAAGAATGCACTAATGCAATTAAATGAGATTAAACCTGGCCTCCAATACAAGTTGTTATCTCAGTCTGGCCCAGTCCATGCTCCTGTTTTTATCATGGCTGTGGAAGTCAATGGACAAAACTTTGAAGGATCTGGGCCCACTAAGAAAAAAGCCAAGTTGCATGTAGCTGAAAAAGCCCTGAGGTCGTTTGTTCAGTTTCCAAATGCCTCTGAGGCTCACCTGGCTATGGGTCGAATGCTGAATGTTAATACGGACTTTACGTCAGATCATTCTGACTTCCCAGATACTCTTTTTAATGGATTTGAAACCCCAGTACAAGGAGATGATCCTTATCTCTTGGGGTCCAATGGAGATGGCTCTTTCAGTTCAGGTGACTATAACTCTTTTGGTCTCTCGTGTGGTGTTGGAGGAAGTAGTGTAGGTCAGTCAGCGCTCACTGCTCCATCTCCTTTTGCCATGACCAGTGGCAAGAACCCAGTTATGATCCTGAATGAACTGCGCCCAGGACTCAAGTATGAGTTTGTTTCTGAAAGTGGAGAGAGCCATGCGAAAAATTTCATCATGGCTGTAACTGTAGATGGGCAGACATTTGAAGGGTCAGGGAGGAACAAGAAGTTGGCAAAGGCTCGTGCGGCTCAAGCAACTCTTCAGACTTTGTTTAACATGCAACTGGACTCGACACCATCGCGGCAACCTATTCCTAGTGAAGGTCTTCAGCTTCACCTGCCTCAGGTAAGGAAATTGTTTTTTCTCTTAGCACTGTGCTATTAAGCATAATGGGAAGGAATGCTCTTTAAAATTAGGCTGAAAGACTCTAATATTAGTGGTAGGAATTTGAGAACTGATTTAAAACATTAACTCTGTTTATGTGGATTATTTTCCATGCAACATCAATCAGCTACAGTGCACCTTAAATTTAGCTTATATGAAGGCATGGTGCTGGGGCATATTCCTAATCTGATGCTTTTCAAAGAAATGTCAAACTGACAAGAGAGTTGTCCACGCCACCTCCATGCAGTTCCTGTTGTCATTGGCAAAGACCTAATGCGCAGCTCCCCTTTCTGCCCTCTACTTTGCATTTTACATTAACAGTTGTGGCTTGAGCTAATGTATGAACAAATGTTTTGTAAAGATGTTTTCTCTTGAAGGTTGCACCATTTTTAGCACTTCCTTTTCCAGGTAAGGCCTATGTGATTCTTCAAATAATATGCATTTGAAGGTGTACTACAAATTCTGGGGGTGGGGTGGGGGAAATGGCTCCAGAAAGCTCTGAAATAATAGCAAATGCTTGACTCTAATCTTCAAGGGAATCTCACTGATAACACCTTTTGTTCAAATTTGCAGTTACCAATGGTAGTAATTACTTTGATAAATCTGTAAATTTAGCTTTCTACATTCTTGGACTGAGCAAACCTTACAAACCAGTAACCTGCAATGTCCATCAGCCCTTGATGTTTTCACAAGAGTAATTTAAACATGGACTTGAATGGACAGGAGAAACAAGGTTATATTAGGTTCTTATCGTTTGTTACAATCCTCACAGACCAATAATTTTTATCAAGAGGCAAATTTCCCAAATGACCAACAGAAATAATTGAGGGACAAGATTTCACCTTTAAGACTTGTTCTGTAACAAACAAACTAAAATTAACATAGATATCTAAAACATTAATTAACAGGCAACTTGTACCTTTTTCTTTAGTTTGATGTATGTTTTGTATTAACTAACACAATTGAAAAATGCCTTATGAAATGCTTTCATTCTACTCCACGCTTCTGGTAAATATATATCATGAAAGGGACCGTCTCAAAGTCACTCCTTGCTCTCCAGAAGAGGCTCACCACTGCCCCAGCGCGCGCGCGCACACACACACACTCACACTCTACTTTGTCAAAGTTTCAATCCTTTCACTCTGCCTGAGTTGCCTGGATCCAGTTATCACCAGCAAGGCACACCTTGCTGAATGCCCCCATCTCTCTCAGCAGGCCATGACATTATTGATGATCCAGAATTCCAGAGATTTCCAGCATCCAATCCCTTTAAACTGTTCAGTCAGCTTTGGTAAAACTGTTTTTCCCACGGAGAGCTTCCCTCTGCTCCCCATCGTTTCCTACAGAATAGCAAAGACCTGTCGCTGGAAGAATTCCACGTGTCTCAGTAGCAGCTATTTTTCTGTTCTGTCAGCTCACATAAGAGATGCTAAAACTGCCACTTGACACCTCAGTGGGTTTCTTTTTGACTTTCTCTCCTTATGACGACCCAAGATCACTTGGGCACTTCTTATAACTGGGATGTTTACCAGAAATTCTAGGTATACATTCTTTTCCAGAATTCCCTGTTTTACTTTGAGTTCAAGGTACATTTTAAAACATAATTGTATTGTAAAATTCAGCGCTCATGACACATTGTACATTTAAGCAACCTCTATGGTGAGTATGATTCATTAAAATTTCAATCTTAAGTGAATTAGGGTAGCTACTGTCACTTCTTCATCTTATTTATATTGATCACCATGTTTTCTGTAATCTCTTCTACTATGCGCTGACATTGAATTATGGTGCTGTGATGCAGGCTTTCATATTAACAGAAAGGCCCTAAAATAAGTTCCACTTAATCTGTTCCATAAACAAAGATGTTGAAATGAATGTATTTAGTACAGGAAGTAAGGTTTTATTGACAGGATTTGCGCACAGACAAATGGGGCTGAAGTTTAATATCCAAAAGTGGGTGGGTTAGGGTTGGGTCAGCTATTAAAATTTTTTAAATCTGAAATTTAGACGCACTCGGCTGAATTTTATATCTAAATCAGTGACATACAGAAGCAGTCTTGGAACCAAACTTTGTGGGATGCCAATCTCCAATTCCAACTGATCTGAAAAACTATACATTATTTCATATTTTCTGCATTCTAACTAGTTTATACTGCAACATGATATCTTTCCCCTAATTCCATGGCCCTTAACTTTCTTCACTGGTCTCTTGGGTCAAAGAATTTTTGTTTGCCCACATTTCACTCCACTTCCTCCATTCCCCCTTATCTCACCACCCCATAGAACTGGCAGCTTTGTCCTTTCTGAAATTCAGGTTTGTGTATCTAATTATTGCCTCCATCTATGTACTTAATAATTTCATCTTTAATTAAAAATTTTGAAATTTTCCCTCGCACATATGATAAACTAATCCACGCTTCTGGCAAATATATATCATGAAAGGGACCACCTCAAAGTCACTCCTTGCTCTCCAGAAGAGGCTCGCAACTGCCCCAACACATTTTTTTTTTGAAAAAGTATTCTGTTGGTGTGTCTCAGTTTGCTGGTACACACCCACACTTGGTAGAAAGGCACAGTGGCCTGCCAGCATCTGAGACAGGGAAAAGGGTCTCCATTCAAAATGTAAAGCCCTCTTTCCTTAAGATGCTGAGGGATCTGCTGTCTGGTATTTTCTTATATGTAAAATTTTTGCTGTCTCCCCGAACTGTGCTTCTTCAAGGCAGGCTGACTAGTTGTTTTCACTTTGAGCTGGTTTCCAGGGTGTATTTGAAAGATGTTGATGACTTTTCCCATCTTCGGCACCACTTGCTGTCTGCTAACAGCACAACAGAGATGAGGACCTGGATTTTTGTGCAGGCTCAGGAAAATGTGACTTGTGTTCCTTTAGCAGCATCCAAACTGCACACCCGACCCATGTCTGACATTGCTTGGGATTTTTCTTTTGTGTCACAGGGTTCAGGTTTGCAGTGCAGTCTGAGAGCCACGAAGGAGTGCAGAAGGTGTTGAGGCAGGCTGGATTGAAGACTCCCCTCCATTCGCCAACACAACTCAGCTCTCAATATCATTTTAAAGCCTCCTTGAACCTCAGCCCCACCCACCCTCCATGCCACTCCATGCCCCCTCAGATCCCCCCTGGCCTCCTCAGATCACCCTGGCCCTCTCAGATTCCCCTGGTTCCTCTGTGCCCCTTATGTAAAATCCACAGCCACTTACCCAGTATCCACTATGTACAACCCTCAGGAGCCATACAATAGCCTGTGACAATGTAATAAAACTTTCATTCCAAAGTCTGTCATTGATGTTGCAAAAAAAAAAACTTCACAGTTGAAAAGGTTAATCCTTTAAGTGGCCATTAAGTTTTATAAACAAACAACCATTTGCTCCAAACATCAAAGGCTGAGTATGTAAATTGTCAGTCATTCACCTTAACATTTGTGTCGACAGAAAAGCTTTCAGGACTCAACCGAGCATTCATAATAGCCACAGCTATCACAAATTCATTACAACTCCCATTGCCTGAAATTCAAAGAACAGATGGTGTACTCTTCATTTCAAAGCAGCTTTGCCTGTTAATGGAGGGAAGTGGGTGTTCAGATTTATTTTTACTTTACAAAAGTAGGGTTCTTTCCCCACTGTCAGAGCTGCCTGTACACTCAGACTGTACAGTGTCAGACATGACAAGGAGAGTTTATCAGCACACTTTACACTATGGCACTTTCTCCAATTAAAAACGTACTATCATACATGTCAACTTTTAGACAATGGTAGTCAATGTAGTGGTTAACTTAACTTTGCATGACAGAGCACTATGATTACTCAATGCATCTAATAGTGACATTTGAAGGTGCAGAAACATTTTACACTTACGTTTCCGAATGCTTCAGGCTTCCCCCCACTGGTCACGAACTCTCCAAGGAGTTTTTTTTTAAGGGCTCACAAAGCCTGCACTTGCACACAAAAATAGTGTGGGAGGAACTACAAATTTCCTGCGGCTCTCAAGGGCACCTGCCTCAGAAGAGATCCACGTGTGTTTTGCACCCTACATCTTCCAGACCCACTAAAAGGCCAAATCAAAATGGCGTGGAGTTGGGAAGGCAGAGGAAATTGTTTTTTCAGAAAAAAAAGTAAGTTCCGTGTTTCATGACCCAATTCACACCTCCATTGGGAGGCAAAAATTTGCCCGAGGAATTCATCCTACATCCATCTGCTCCATGACATGTGTTTTAATGTACTGAACCAGAAGATTGCTGTAATGTTCAAAGATGAAGGTCTATAACTCAGCTTCAAACCTTTTGTTTTATTATTCACATCTATGTTTGACATCAGTTGAATAGATGATGCAGTGTGTAAAAGGGAAGGAGATGTTTAAGTGAGATGCTGATGAACAATACCAAAATGCTAATGCACACCGAGGTCAAAAACTATTTCAGCCGCCATGCTGGATAATTACCGGAAGACCAAATGTCAGATTGTAGTGGATCAGAGGACCTCTGTTAAACTTGGGTCAAACTGAATCCATAAACCCAAGGTAAATTAATGCTGATTTGATGATATGTACCTTTGTTGGGCATTATCATCTTTTGGCTGTAGCTCTCCTGACCATTTTCCTCTTGTAGCCAATGCTTGAAACTATCAGAAAGTATCCAAACTTCTAAGGCTCAATAATGTAAATTGTCAGTCATCCACCTTAATATTTGTGTCGACAGAAAAGCTTTCAGAACTCAACCGAGCATTCATAATAGCCACAGCTATCACAACTTCATTACGACTCCCAGTGCCTGAAATTCAAAGAACAGATGGTGTCCTCTTCATTTCAAAGCATATTTGCCTGTTAATCAACGGAGGGGAGTGGGTGTTCAGATTTATTTTTACTTTACAAAAGTAGGGTTCTTTCCCCATAGTCAGAGCTGCCTGTACACTCAGACTGTACAGTGCCAGACATGACAAGGAGAGTTTATCAGCACACTTTACACTATGGCACTTTCTCCAATTAAAAACATACTAAAATGATTGATGATTATAGCATTGCTGAGTAAGGACATTTCATGTCATTCTGGTACAGCACTGCTATGGCGGGCAGCAGCAATCTGTCAGTTAATGGTGTGTGTCATTTCTATGGTGTTGCTGTCAAACCCTTCATTATATTTCTGGATGGGAATCTTAACACTTTGCTGTGATTCTTTCTCATTGTAAGCAGGGACTGCAGGCTTTAGAAACACTCTCCTTTAAGCAGCAAAACCCTCTAACAAACCAATATATTGGGTATCTTACTAATCTACACAGTTAAAATAAGCATACAGTACGTTGTCTCAAAAATGCAACTATTTCTTGACTGTTGTTACAAGCAATTGGTAATTTGCTCATGTTGTTATATTAAATCAGTCATTTCAGTATTTTGCTAAAAAGTGATCTGATTGTCCAGCTGATAACCTGAGGAGTAAAGATGCAATTTACAGTTTGTCTTATTGCGTATGCCATATAGGATGTGAATGAATCATTCAGGCATGTTTGTTGTACTTGCATAAACACCACTTATATAACATTCAGCAGGGATGAAAATGTTTTCCCAGATCTTATCATCAAACAATTTTGAGAAAATCCAGAGCCAGAGTTTTACCAATCCCTTGTCAGCAGGCTGGGAGACAGAATGGCCAGCAAGATGATGTAAGAAGATGTTTGGGGGGGTTCTGCCTGATGTCTTCCCATCTCCAAGCCATTTTGCCAGCGGCAGGAAAGCTGACAGATTGGTTGATGATTGGGAGCCCAATTGAGCCACTTAAATGGCCAGCTAAGGGTGATTTCTCACCCCTGTCGACATTTTGCCCATGGCGGGGCGAGCTGCCACTTAGTGGGGAGACCATCTAGTGAAACCTGGCAGCCTCCCAACTTGGAGGGAGTGGGATCCTTCCTTTCTAGGCACACCTGGGGGCAGTGGCCACCACCCTGATTGCCATGGCCTGCCAACCCCTCTTTGAGGGTAGCTTAGCCATTGAGATGCCCTCTCATTGCAGCTGCAGCCTCAGCGCTGACCACGACTAACCCACAACCTATGCAGTTTTCCTTTCGTAGGGCGAGGACATCTTCAGTTGTTTTGTTGCCTGGGTCAAAGAAGCCTACATTTTTCATGATTGTACTCCAATGAGTTTTCAGGGTGTTGAACCTAAAGTTTTTCTCTTATTCCACCCATGTCCCCTAAAAGTATAGTGCATGAACAAGGCAGCTCCCTCCGAATATCTTAATTGTTTATACATGAGTCCAAACAGTGCTGATCGGCTGCTTTATCAAAGGGTCCTTCCTGACAGAGGCCAGCCATGTTTTCCAATTTAAGTTATGTACAGTTATTGCTGCACATAATTTAATGCTCATGTTCGATTGTTGGTGAGTTAAGTTTGAGAGAATAAGTGAGATTTGGGTAAGGTCGATTAGAGATGTTACTAAGTAGAAATACTACAGCACTGGTGTCAGATTAAGGGCGTCTGCATCAGTAGATAAAGAAGTCATGTATGTCCCATAGATTGAAAGGAGAGTGCATGATAAAATTAAAACCACGTGGTTTAATGGTGATATCTGAAGGCAAACTAAACTATAGGAAATGGCTTTCAAGATAATGTGGATAGGTTTAAGGTTCAGTTGAAGTTAGGTTTGGCCAAATGATCATTGCCACACTTATTCATAATTACTTCTCCCAACGATAGCAGTTTTTTTTTAAGTTACCACAGGAGTCCGATGATGATCAAGGACTGCAGTAAGGCCTTTGATCCTGCTGGATTCCCAAACCCCTTTAGCTCATCTATAGTTGCTAATTTCTCACCACATTCTGAAAATATATCATTTATTTTGCTTGGTTCTTAAGTGGATAATATCGGACTTGCCCACGTTGAACACCCGCTTTACAATTTCCTGCTCCCACCTGTACTACTTACTGCCTCTTCTAATTTGGTATAATCTGCAGACTTGCATGTACAACTCTATTCCTTGATCCAAATCGTTAATAAATATTGTTGAGGCTCCAGAACAGATCCTTTGGGAAGACCACTTGCCATACCCTGACAATCTGAGTACCTACGATATCCCTACCCTCGGTCTTCTACTCCCAATGCAATCCAACTCTATACACTTTTATTTTGGCTAACAATCTCTTTTGTGGAACTTTATTGAATATCGTCTTGAAGTCCATAGGGATAGCATTCGTCGATGAGCTCAGATTTGTTTAAGTATTCAGTTACTCTATCCCTAAAGACAGACTCTCATAGCTTCCTTACAATTGACAGACCTGTGGTTACTTGGTTTCTTTCTCCCATCCTTCTTCAATATTACAGTGATGTTAGTAAATTTCCAATCTAACAGCACAATTCCCGAATGAAGAGAGCTTTGAATGATTATGGCTGACACTTCATTTGCTCCTTTTAATACCCAGCGGTGGGAAACAATCAGATCCTGGAGGTTTATCTGTCTGAAGTCCCTTATTTTCTCCCTTACCTTTTTTTAAAACCTGTATTGAATTTATTAAGTTCCATCCCTTCATTTATTATTAGTCTCCCTCCTATTACTAGTATTTTATCCCCCCGCCACTGTGAAATTGATACAAAATACTTGTTGATAAATCTGCCATTACCTTGTTGCCAATTAAAAGTATCACCTGCTTCTGTCTTTAATGGGCCTGCATCTCCTTTAGCAACTTCCTGCATTGTATGAAAATTTTCCTGTTAACCTTTACATTACTTACAAGTTTTTCTTCATATTCTCTTTCACAGATCTTGATATTTTCTTTGTCCCTATTTTATCCGGCCTAGAGCACCATTTTTCTTTAAAATTGTGAAAAGCACTTCCTTTAGCCTTATGGTGCATCTTAACTCATTTGTTGATCTTGGTCACTTGACTTTACAAGTGGAACATTTTGCTCTTTAGGGGTACATATTGGTCTTGTAGTAAACAATTCTTTCAATACCTCACACTTTTTTACTGAGGTAAATAGAGATCAATGTGGGCAAGTCTGAGGCTATTCACTTTGCACCCAAGCAAAATAAATGAGATATTTTCAGATTGTGGTGAGAAACTAGGAACTAGATGAGCAAAAGGAGTTTGGGAGCCCAGTGGGATCAATCAAAGGCCCCATGCAGATTTACCTGTTTACGTGTACTGCTTATGCCTCAACCCTTTAAAGTCAACCTTAGTTCTGTTTAAAGTCTTGATTCATGCTTGATCCTCTCCTTGTCAAACTTCATGTCAAAGCCTACCATATTATGGAATCCGTGCTCTCAATGATTAGATGAAGGCATCAGGGATACAATCATTAATTATATTGTAAGACAGATGTACAGGAGTTACAAGTTCAGATGGAGTAAATAGACTGCAGGTTGACCTTGGTGCACTGGTTGGGGGAATAAGCTCACATTTGGCAGATATCCTTCAGTGTGAATAAATGCAGGCAGACACAATTGTCACAGTAATTACATTTATAAACAATACAGATTACGCACAGAGTAGGAAAGTGAACGGGAATTTGTACTTCATGGAATGTTGATAGCCCATGACCAGGGATGTGAGTCTATTGGGAAAACAAATAAAAAGCGTTACTATCAAGACAAAGACAGAATTAGAAACGTGATACTTGCCCTGTACGTGCCTTGATTTGCTCACACCTCTGAAGTTGTGGCCAGTTTTGGCCCCTTCACATGGAAGATCTCAAAGCTTTTGATGTCAAGAAGATTTACACTAAACAACACCCTTAGCATTTGCAGCCTATGTCTCAGTCCTTGCCTGCCATTTCATCTTGTACTGACCAAAATTGTTCCAATCTTTTCCTCAGCCTTTTCTCTTCCACTGAGCATGGTCCAGACAATGTGTTAGTTTTGTATTGCATCCATTGTGAGCCGTTTATGTGCAGGTCTGAGACTGGTTTATACTTCATCCCTGACATTTCATTCTGCCTCCATTGTGAGCTCAGGTCTGTCACTGTATCTGTCTCCACTATTCTAGAGCCCTCGCTGCCAGTTCGCTGTCTCATTCTCCCTTTTTCCCCTTGCTTTCACTGCTCTAATGTTGACTTTTTACTGTCCCCGATACACATGATATATGCTCCAGGAAACATATTACAGCAATGGGTGAGACAGCTGCAGTGGGAATTTTGTAATCAGAAACCATATCACAGGTCCTGGATTATCTATGAACAGTGCCATGGGAGAGCTGATCATTATCCTAAAATTATAAGAGGGCATCTACATTGAAACTTGACAATATTTGGTAAACTTCAGTTCTTCACCGCACGTTAGTATTTATGTCGCATGCGGTGTTAGAACACTTTCCTCCAAATGATGTTAACTCGCAACAATGTTGTGCTGTTGACCAGAATCTCCACAGGTTTTTGACCTCCATTCATCTCTTTATTTGGGTTGCTTAGCTTGTTTGGCAAATTAGCTTGTTGGGTTCCGCTGACATGGAAAAGAAATCCAACAATGTATATATTTTAAAACTTTATCCTTATTGCTATTTCTAATTTTCAAACTGGACTTCTCTGCTGAGCAAAGACAATGGAGATGGTTGATCCTCTGCCTGTGAGTTATCCCCGGCAGTCTCCAGAATAAAAGAATTCTCTCAATTTTGGGAATATTGCATCTCATTATGCCTACAGAGCTATTAACAGACCACTTGGGACTGGTCAGGCCAATTTCTAAGGGAGCTACAGGCCATTTGCTGTTTCCCATCCAACTGGCAAAGCCGCAAAGAAGCTGGCTGTGTCCAGACAGGACAACTGGCCCATCTAACCTGCCTCTGCTGGAAGATTTCATATCACCGCTTACAGAACTGCCTCAATCTTCATGCCTTTTTCATCTTGTGACATCAATGCCACCTGAAAAGCCAACCTTTCAACACTGGGCTTCAGCCACCTGAACTCGAAACACCTACCTGAAAGAATTCCTCATAGGACTCTGACTTTGGGACTCTCCCATGAACCAGTGTTTAATTTTTTTGTGGTCCTTGTACTGTAAAGACTCTCTCCCCCCCCACCCGTGTGAATGCAGAGTGGGACATTGCGGATACTCATTTCGCTGATTTTTGAATGTGTGAAATGAACCAACTTTCTGAGTTTATCCTAACTCGAGTTTGCTGTGGGTTATTAGTATAATTGGATCTCTCACAAATCTAATGGTTGGGAAACAATATGTCATTTGCTTATTCTTTAAAACAAGGTAATTCAAAACACTTTCTGTTTAAAGACAGGTGGTAAGAGGAAAACCGCTATTTGAACTGATCCACTTCCTGCCCTAAAAAACCCATATCCAAAGACATCTTTGTCGGTACTGTTCCTTTTTTCTTATTTATATGATAGGATCTCCGTGACATCCAGTCAAGATGCACTTCTTAAACTCCTACTTGAAGCAACAATTCAATTCCTGATTCTCAATTTATAGGCAGTTTAAAATCAAGTTCTACATTATGCACCACTGTTGTTGCATTTTGGTTTGCAAACCAGCCCTATAAAATGTTGAAAAGAAGGTTAATTTTCATCTCAGTGATTTCCCTTTATCAATTTAGCACTGGTTGTAATAACTGCCAACAGACACTGCTAATTCTACTGGAACTGCACATTAGGTGAATTTATGCAACACTTTTCCACTACATTAAGAAGCGTATTGCTTTGACGTCGGAGTTCATTTTCTTCTGTGTGTAGAATCCCATATGTCTTGCAAAGAACTAATAAGTATCTATTCCTGAACCGAGCCAGGCATGGACTAAGGTTGCTGAGACTGTCAGCTGATAAAGTGTGGCCAGGAAGATGACAGGCCTTTGATTATTCAACCTCCAGCAGACTCTCCTGCTGAAGAGCCTGAGGGTGCATGCTGCTCCTGAACATGGGAAAAAATAGTGCCCAGAGTGTACTTCCTGACCCCTTAGCATGGCTCATTAAGGACTTGTCAGCAGTCTACATCACAGCTTCCTTTGTCAATTAGCCATTGGCATAAGCCAGAGGTCAGCAATGCCTTATCCTCCTGCAAAGACAGAAGAAAGAGACCGAGATAAGAGCCCATGATGCCTGAGAAAGGGAGCTGACAGGAGGAGGGAGAAGTGCCCCATCTGCACATCATCATTGCCCATTGAGGAGGAAGCTATGGAACATGCAAAGATGGCCCTCCAAGAGCAAGAAGGGGAAGGTGGGTGGGCATTCCGGATGGAGGAGGTGAAGAGATATGGTGATCCGTAGATTAATGTGTGGAGTGTGCTCCCCTCCATCCAATGGCATGCCAGTGACTCAGCTCTATAGGGAAGCTTCAACACTGCAGAAGCTTCTAATCTCCAAGGTTAGTACTTATGATTCTTCTCATGTCTCTTTTGTGGAGGGGAAAGAATTGAGTCTTGTGGCAGCACTGGGGCAAGCATTGGAGGCAGAAACATCAGAACCAGCACACTCAAATCTAAAAGTGCCCACTCCATAAGCTTGGACACAATCCCACTGGTGCGTCCTTGCAATTAGAGAGGGCGGAGAGCACATCACTAGTGAGTAGGAGGAAATGAGTGAGGCAGAGGCAGCTGTGGCAGTGCCTCTGAGGATGGAGGACACACAGAACCATAATCGGTTGGGCACAGATGCAGGGCCTCTGGAGTCACAAGGAAGGAGGCTGTACGTAGACCAGCAATAACAAATGTGCACTACATGTCAGATATGCCTGAGGCAGCATGGAATTATGGGCTGAGAATGGAGGAGTCCATTCAGCTCATGCACTCCACCATGGCTCAGGGCTTTAAATACATGAGTTCCTCCATTGAATGGCCAGCCACCTATGGTGGCAGCACTTTTGAGTGGATGCTGGAGCAGCACATTAACATGCACAATGCATGCCATGCTCTGCAGCATTGACTAGTCAGTAGCACTGGTGGTGCAGAAACGTTTAGAGTAGATGCCAATGTGCCTCAGCCGTGCTTCCCTCCAGTCACTGAGGAAGTTGAGGGTGCTGTCCCTGATGGGGTACCTTGGCCCCTCTGACTGATGGACTATCTATGCAGCAGGACCCAGTGATGGAGGCTGCCCCTGCATTGACGCCACTGCAGCAGCCTCTAGAACCTCCATGACAAGCGTGATCTTCACGTGCATCTTAGCCGCAAGTAGAGACAAACAAGCAAGCTGCCTCCTCATCAATGGCTATAAGGGGGAGCACAGCGTATAAATGGCTAAGAGTTGAGGCCAGCGCATTGGGCAGAGCACTGAAGGGTTTATTTCACATGTAAATGTGTACTTTTTTTTCCATCAACTTAATGTAAATATTGACGCATGACACCAGGCTTGTAAGCTTCCATTTTATAAATGGCAACAGGGAAAAGAGGGAAGAGGCAGTTAACAGAAGCAAGAGTTCTTGAAGTGGGACAGTAAAAGCCATCTGCTCACAATGAATCATTCATTATCAGAGTTGATCCTTTCCAGGGTGTGTCTTCAATGGAAGTGCTTTTACAGGCAACTCAGCATGCTTCAGACTACACCATCCTCTGGTTAGGACTCAGCTGAAACAATGCCTGGATCAGATGATCCCTGACTTTAACAGTGTCCTAACAAGTCTTATGCCATCTCGTCATTCTCCTGTGCAACTTGAGGCACCAAATGTTCTGCATTTTCCTCCTCCTCTTCGTCGTCATTCTCCTCTTCTGACCTCCTGTTCTTACTCTCTTTTGGGCTTTTTCATTCTCGGGCTTCACTCTTTTTTTCAAGGTCCACACGCATCTGGAGAGTCATGTTCTGGAGTGCAGCAGACCACCACAATGCAGCAGTGTACTGCAGGGTGCCACCCAACTGTTCAGGCACCAAACCACATCTAAAGGAGCCTGATGGTATGTTCGATGGCGGGCCTTGTGAGCAGATGGTTGTAGTGTTTCTGTGGCTCTATCTTGGGTTCTTTAGAGGGGTGAGTGGCCATCTTTTCAAGGGATAATCTTGTCCTCGAGAACCCATCCATGGGGTAAAGGAGGGGGAAGGGAGCAGCGTAGAGTGAAGAGTTGTGGCTCCCTGGACTGCCAGAGGATGAAGGCATCATGGCAGCTGCCAGGAAATGGAGCACAGACGTAGGAAGCTCTTGTGGTTGCAGACCAGCTGAATGTTGAGGGAGTAGAAGCCCTTCCAATTCAATTCAATTTAATTTGATTTCACTTTATTATCCATAGGGAAATTCATTTTAGGTAACATTGCTCGTTTGTTTAAAAAAAACACATAAATGAATAATAATAAAAGAAAATTACTCTATCACAGAGATCTAACTTTAATTAAATAGATATGAAAAGCTATTCCAATGCATTAAAATAATTAGTCAGTGAGCCCCACCCTGAGTGCATATCCTTGTCCATATATCAAACACCTATTAAAAGTTCTTAGCGAGAGGGCACAAACGAGTTAAGGAACCGATTTGTCCTGCATCTGAGAGATTGCAACCAGTAGTAATTCTGGAACAAAGGGTAATTCTCATTGTTCATGACACTCTTCACTTTTGTCAAATCCTTCAAGAGTAGATTTTATCAAGAAAGATCTGCTCATCAAAAGCCTTCCTGCCTGGTTCAGTAATCTCTGTACTCTTAGAGTCTGTTTTCCTGAGACAACAGTACCAGGGGAGACATCCAGAAAGGATACCACTCAACTACAGCTGTATAGAACATTTACATGACTATAGGACCTACTTGGAAAATTTTAATTTCCTGAGGCAGCATAATTGTCTATGTTCCTTGCCCAACACACCTGTACACTGTTCACTCCAATTCAACTTAGCATCTACTTTGATGCTTAGATACTTGTAGTTAGTAACTATTTCAGTGTCCACTTTATGAATTTTCACAGGAATAACTGGCTTTTTCCTCAAGTCTATGATTAGTTTGTTTGTCTTGTTTTCGTTCAGTTTAAGAGGATTGTTATTGCATCATTTTACGAACCTCTCCACTGAGTCCCAATGGTTTACTTCATTATTCCTAACAAGTACTGTGTCATCAGCATACTTCAGGATCATTATGTCGTTACACTCTGATCGGCAATCATTCGCTTAGAGGATGAAAAGCAAAGGTGACAATACACAGCTGAGAAAATCGTTCGTTAACGAAGTAAATCCTGGAAAGTAACACCTGTTGTGAAGGAAATCACTGATCCAAAGTAGGAGAGTAGGGTTGACATCAAGGTTTTTCAGTTTTTCAATAACCTTGAATGGTTGTATGGCATTAAACGCAGAAGAGAAATTAACAAAGGTAGCACAATAATTGCCTAATCCATACATATACTGTTGAATCAGATGGACCAAGGTCAGAACAGTATCGTCTACTGGCTTATGCGATTGATAGACACACTTGTAACTGATCAATATGTGGAACGAGAGGATCTAAAAGACACTTTACACAATGTGCTCAAAACATGACTATCGATGTAAAAGCAACTGGTCGGAATTGTTCAGCTCAGCAGGCCGTGACTTCTTAGCAGCCGGGACGATGATGGCTGATTTCCAACAGCAAGGAACAGTATGCATGTCGCTTGTCGAACGATTTCTGAAAGACCAGAGAAAAGGGGATTCCCAACTGATGAGCACATTCCTTAAGAATTTTTCTGCTGATCTGATCTGAGCTGCATACTTTTTGTGGATTCACTCGCTTGAATTGCTTCTGTACCTCCCATTTGTTGCTAGTTTCAAACTGGCTGAAAAGTCTGTTCAATTCATTTGCAACATCATGAGGATGATCTGCAAGCAAAGGGTTATTCCTCCTTTTCAATATGAAGCCTGACATTTTATGCATGCACTTCCATGTACCTCTGGTATTATTTGTCTGAAAACAGTTATGCAGCTTATCTCTATACATATCCTACAAGCTTGAGTTTTAGTCCATCAAGTTTGTCTTCATCCCCTACACTAAATATTTCCTTTATTATTGCTTTCAAGTCCTTTTATGATCCAGGGCTTCTCATTTGGATAGTTCTTAATTGTTTTAGTTTAGACATGAAACTGTTCACAAGATGATATAATAAGTTATGATATCTGCTCTGTTATTTATGTCTTCACTGTACGTAAAAATATCCCAATTTGTGTTATCAAAGCAAATTTGCAGATCTTGAATAGCCACGTTATCCCAAACTTTAGCCACTTCCTGCCACATTTTACTGTTTTGAGTTTTGTCAATATTTAGGGCAGAGATACACAACATTATGACCTGAATCTCCAAATACCTAGTTGAATCCAAGATTTGTAAGGGTCAAGAATGGAGTCTGAGACAAAGAAGTTCAAGGCCAGAAACTTTTGACAGCTACTGGCAGGGCATGCCGAGCAATGCTGCGAGGTGTGAGGTCTTCCATAGTGAACGCACAGATCTCTGTGACAATCTGCCTGGATAAATGCAGTTCCCTGCAGTGCTGGTTCTCTGACATGTCCAAATAGCTCTATCTTCGATGATAAATCCTATGCTGAGGGTATCATCTGCATTGCCTTCATGTCCCTCATCCTTCTTCATTGCTCTCCTAATGACCAGGACTCTGCCTCTGCTGTTAAGGTTATTGCTTCTCGTTGCCACTAGACTCAAAATCTGACAGTTTGATACATTGCCAGCTCTTGCCTTCCTTGCCCCCAGCTGGACTCAGCTTGCCCCCTTTTTAAATGCCGGGAGGATGATGGCCCCTTGCACAGTCCAAGCACAAAGATTCACTCTCCCGGCAATCTGTGCACATCCGACGGCACCTATGTGCCAATGGCTGAGTACCCTTCTAAGTGGTGCACCCTTTCATGGATCCACCTAAGTTGACGGTGGGGCATGACCGGTTCCCTGCTTTGCTGCTTCCAAGCACCTCGTCTGCCCCCGATCCAGTGTGCAGCCCCTGCACCTCCACTAAACTGCCAAACTGGTCATCAGCGATCTCCATGTGAGCCCCTTCACTCCTTCAGTTGGCCTCTTTGCAGATTTGGGCAAGTTGCAGCATCCTCTGTTGCATTTCTGTGTTTGCTTTACACAAACTCAACAATTACACACCTGAACTGATAAACCATATGTTGATTCAGTTTATTTAAAAATACAGTGCAGGATGGCTCAGCAGATAGATCTACTTTATGGATTCAGCAACAATTGCTCACAAGGACAGTACAGCTGCAATTCCTCCACCACCACCACCACCACCACACACACACACACACACACACACACACACACAACATACAACTAGCTGCTAGTCACGTGCTGCTCCACATCATAGTTACTTGCTCATTTGCATATTCTCTTAGTGTTAGCGCAACATCCCTTTTGTTTTCCATAGGCAGTAGGGTTGCAAAAACTATTTACACAAGATAGATCTCTGTTTAAGAGTTTGAGTCTGTTAACATATGGGTGGCTTGCTAATCCTCCTGGATCTTGTAATGGTATGACCTTCCTGAGTTCTAGACTTGTCGCTTAGGCATTCTTAACTTGTAGGTCCATTGGCATTCTGTATATTATTGGAATGTTGGTTGTTTTCTTGGTGATCTTCCACAATTTCACTTTCCAAGTTCATCCACGATGTGTTTTAAATGCAATTGAAGTGCTGGGCTTTATACAGTTGTACAATTCCCTTAGCTGGCTTCTGTAACATCCTTCCATTTGGTGTTGTGACCTCATAGGATCTAGGCTCACTGCACCCTTTGGATACTTTTGTGGTGAAGGTGCCCTGGGTAGGATGTATGACCCAAACCTTCTGTCCTACTCGCAGACCAGGCAGTTCTGCATCTGCATGTCAGTCGTGTGCCGCCTTCGTTCTCCCTTGTTTTCTGAGAAGTTTCTCCTGTATCCCTCAGAACTGAGACAGGTTATGGCTTGGCAAGGTTGTCCCAACCTGCCTTCTGAACATGATTTCTGCTGGTGATGGAAATATTTCGCTCTTAAGTTTAACATGGCAATCTGGAGAGCTTGCTTTGTTTCACAATATTCATAACTAATGCCTTTTTAACGATGTGAACCATTCGCTTGGCAAGACGGTGGATCTAGGGTAGTATACTGAGGCTGTCGCTTGGTTTATGCCCCATTTAGCACACATGTCCCTAAAAGGTCTGCCAGCATATAATGGCCCATTGTCTGATATGATCTCTTCAGGCATAAGAACAGTGCAGCCATTGTGTCTGCTTTGGCTGGATATCTGAAGATTGGAAACTTAGAAAAGTTATCAGTGACTAGGAGAAAGTCATTGCCATGGAGAGTGAATAAATCTGTTGCAATTTTAGGATGGAATGGTGAGGTGTAGAGGTTCTTTGTGTTGATGTGGCTGGTGACTCTGGCATGCTCTGCACATCCTCACTACCTTCTTGATATTGTTGATGATCTCTGGCCAATGAACAGTTTCCTTTGCTAGGCACTTTGTTGGCTCTATTCCATCCAACTCCTCTTAAGCTTCTCTTGTATGTGCATACTGGCTTTTCTAGGAGGATTGCTGATGAAATTGCATCTTCCTGAGGTGTAGTACAGCATCACCTCTGAAGTCTCTTATAGTGTCAGATCTGTCAATACCTTTTGCAGATCATGGATGGACTTGATACGATTATTTTTGGCCCCTTCTACCAAGCTTGAAATATTGATGATCTCATATATGGTCACATTGTTGAGCCTGTGTATACCAGTAATCCTGCTAATGCTGATCTGCTCATGTCCACCAGGTAAAATACTTGTGGTTTCCATGCAGACTTGCTATAGCTGCATTTCAATGTCAATGTACCTATGCAATGAATGGGTGACCCATTGTACACAGTTAGTTTGGCTCTTGTAGGTTGTACTATTGACTTCCAATGATCCAAGTACATATTCTTCAGAATTCTGACTGGTAAAGTGTTCGTGCTCGCTCCCATGGTGACTTAGGCTGCGAGCGTGTGTTTGTCACTTTTCTTTGGGCATATGATGCTAATAATAGCAAAAACCACTAACTGTTTGACTTCAACCACACATTGTGTCACATTCACAATGTAGAAGACCTGTTTGCTTTCCAGTTGAAGATTTTTCCACTCTGAATCTTCACGCTGATCCATCTGGCCGCTAAGCTCGTGCATATGCCTGTGCTTATGTGGGCCACTGCTGCATTCCCAGCTGTTGCTGCCAGTATTCAGCACATACTTTTTGTTTAGTTGTATTTTATTGTAACCTCTGGTCGCACCTCCAGAACTAGATCTCCTACATAAACGAGCCCATTCCACCACATACCTTGCAAAGATCTTGGAACACTGAACAGCTTTGCAGTGGCTGCACAGTAAACCCCACTTCCCACATGGTTTGCTTGCTTTCTGCATCCTGGTTACTGCACCAGTATTGGTAGCTGCACCAAATGCTTGCAGGTGCTGTTGTCCAGCCACAATGGCTTTGCATTTTCTGCCATCTTTTAGCAGTGTGTCAATATTATGGCTTTTTTCTCCAAAAGGTCTTTTTGGAAGACTTCGGACAGTATTGAAGCTATTATAACCAGCTCCATTATCCATTCAGACCGCTCACCTTCTGAGAAATCGTAGTCCTTGCCTTTATCATGGCACCTCCTGACAAACTGATCAATTGATTTTTGTGGCTGCTGCCTGTAGGACATCCTTGCCCTTAACATGGCACCTGCTGGTGAGCTGATCAATTGATTCTTATGGCTGCCGTCTGTAGGATATCTGCTCCAAAGGGTGAAGCCTGAAGTTTACTTTTACATGAATCTGATCCTGCAGCATGTTCCATAGCTTAACAGGGTCCTTCTGATCCTCCTCAGACAGGCCTGAAGTGATGACTCTATGCAACCCCTCATTTCCAATGGTCATCTTTATTTTCACTGCTTGTTCATCTGGTTCTGTGACAGATGAATCTAAAAAGCATAGTCCCATCCTTTGTTTGAAAAGCCTAAGTTTGGATAGGACATCTGTGGCCTTCGAATTCCAAATCTGGGAAATTTGGTGGTCACCTTCCTGATGTGTAAGGGATTGTAACCTCTGTACTTGATGGAGAGATTCACCAATGCAGCTGCTGTGTTTTGTTTTATTCTCTTCCCTCCTGTTTTTATGGCTGCAGTTCACGTTTTTTTTCATTTTGTGCGCTTTTGTGTTTTACGTGGGAATGGCACCTGAAGGCGTCACAATGGCTCTGCAGCTTTTCCTGCCTGATTCAAAACTAACTGTGCAGCAAGACTCTGAACCGAATTGCTGTCCCCATTGACTCCTGATCCAGCTATTCCACAAACTGCAAAGCATCATCTGCAGAGGTGCTCTGCCTTCAGGGATTTTGATGTACAGCCTCTGTATCGTACCAGATCTTGTTTGTGGCTCATCTTGTGGTCTTCAAATTCACATTGCTGCCATCATGTTTTGTATCTATATCTCCATTGTACAAACTCACCAATCTCACCCCAAGACTGGTGAACTATACTTGGTTCAATTTAGAACAAGAACAAAGAACAAAGTAGAGCACAGGAACAGGCCCTTCAGCCCTCCAAGCCTGTGCAGATCATATTGCCTGTCAGCTAAAACATTTTGCACTTCCGGGGTCCGTATCCCTCTTTTCCCATCCTACTCATGTATTTGTCAAGCTGCCTCTTAAACACCACTATCGTACCTGCTTCCACCACCTCCTCTGGCAGTGAATTCCAGACACTCACTACCCTCTGCGTAAAAAAACTTGCCCCGCACATCTCCTCTAAAGTTTTCTCCTCTCACCTTAAATCTATGTCCCCTAGTAATTGACTCTTCCACCCTGAGACAAAGCTTCTGACTATCTACTCTGGCCATGACACTCATAATTTTGTAAACTTCTATCAAGTCGCCCCTCAATCTCCGTCGCTGTAGTGAGAACAATCTGAGTTTCTCCAACCTCTCCTCATAGCTAATAATCTCCAGACCAGGCAGCATCCTGGTAAACCTCCTCTGCACTCTCTCCAATGCCTCCATATCCTTCTGGTAATGCCATGACCAGAATTGCACGCAATATTCCAAGTGTGGCCTAACCAAGGTTCTATACAAATGCAGCATGACTTCCCAGCTTTTATAGTCAATACCCCTGCCAATGAAGGCAAGCATGCCATATGCCTTCCTAACTACCTTATCCACCTGTGTGGCCACTTTCAGTGACCTGTGGACCTGTACACCCAGATCCCTCTGCCCGTTGATGCACTTAAGGGTTCTGCCATTTACTGTATAATTCCTGCCTCCCCTTCACAAAACCATGCTGCCTCTCACTAATACGCCCATTTGCTTCCAAATGGTAGTAAATCCTGTCACGAAGAATCTTCTCCAATAATTTCCCTACCACTGACGTAAGGCTCACCGGCCTGTAATTTCCTGGATTATCCCTGCTACCCTTCTTAAACAATGGAACAACATTGGCCATTCTCCAGTCCTCTGGGACCTCACCCTTAGCCAGTGAGGATACAAAGATTTCTGTCAAGGCCCCAGCAATCTCCTCCCTTGCCTCCCTCAGTACTCTGGGGTAGACCCCATCTGGCCCTGGGGACGTATCCACCTTAATATCCTTCAAGACGCCTAACATCTCCTCTTTTTTGATCTCAACATGCTCCAGGCTATCTACACACACTTCCCTAGATAATTTATTTGAAGGTGCAGTACAGGATGGCTTAGCAGACAGATCTACTTTATGAATTCAGCAACTATTGCTCACAAGGACGGCATAGCTGCAATTCCTATACACACACTACAGACTATTAGCTACTGGTCACTTGCTGCTCTGTATCCTGGCTGCTTGCTTATTTGCATATTCCCTTAAAATGACATCACAATGCCTGTCTTTGCCCGTCCTGATGAAACCTGCCATTGGTGGGAATGGTGATAGAAAAATAGCACGCTGGCCAGCGGCACTATTCCTAGCAACCATCCGCCTCTGTTTCCAACCCCAGAAAGACCTAAGATCAGGACTCTTTGATTTCAGAACAACGTTGGCAACGCAGTGAAATGAATGCTCTGTGTTTTGTTAAAAGCCACACAAGACCATTTCCCACCTTGCAATTAACAATGCAACTGCAGTGAAGTTGATTTTAAAATAGAAGAGTTTGGTGCTCGTGAGACTCGAGCACGAACAAAACTCCCAAATAATAGTGGTCTTGGGGCAGGATTTTCCGGTCCCGGTCACGGGTGGGACCCGCTGCAGGTGGGGCAGCACCCCAGCCAGAGGCCCATTGACTTGCAGTGGGACCGAAAGATCCCGGCGGCAGGTGGGTGCGGAAGATCCCACCGTTGGTCTCGAAACCCAGTCCCAGCTGCAATATAGGTGAATATAGTGATGGTGAGAATGCAGCACACCTTGTATGGATCACCTAATTCCTTTAATCAAGAATTTTTTTCACTGCAAAAAAAAATTATTTGATGTGAATAGCAGCTGCTTAATTGCCTAATTAATTCTGGGTTATTAAATATTTATTTAATTTACCATGAAATGTGCGCCTGGCTCCCCTTCAGTTAGTTAGGAGTAATTAGGAGTCTGAGATGAGCAAATTTATTGAGTAGTTTGCATTTTTATTGCAACAGTTTTAATATATTGCTTTTAGCAGTTGGAGCAATTAGTGTACATCTGCCACACCACCAACAATAGTATATTAGCACAAATTTACTGTTTTCCAAACAACAATTAGTAGCTGCATTTGTAGCTAGCCTTCATAATTGCTCACTGTTCATGCTGTATTTGAGAATGATGGGGCAATTGAAGATTGTAACATATCTTTGAATTAATATTGAGATACTTTGAGAAGCTGGGTGCCGTACAACTGCCCTCTGTCCTTTAACTCGAGGTTGTGCTGGATCTCTTTCCATTATTAATTTTGAGTTACGTTTTTGAGTGCTTTATCCAACTGAATGTCCTCACTTTTATTCCTTTTGCAAGAAAGAAGCCTGGTGGGTAGATTGATGGTCATTCCACCTGCTCCACACCTACTACTTTGGTATCTTTTAAGCAAGATACAAGAGCATTCACAAGGCTGTCACACAGTGTAATCCAACATATACCAGAGTTGCCAACTCTGGTTCAAGCCATTCCTGGAGATTTGACCATGAGACATTTGACCACATGATGTCTACAAATATTATTGCATTTATATTATTAAGGTTGGATCCCTTGTAGCTGAGTATCCATTGTGCAAGAAGTTATGAGAATAAAGGAATTACCTGTGAGAAAGTGATTAAATGGAGAACCTAAAGTTGGGGAAAAGAGTCAAACAGGACACTGAGGTTAAGAATATTCTGAAACAGCAGCCAAAGAAGGAGATGGCATTGGTGACAGGGAGTGGAATCTGTAGTAGGGTTAAAGGCAATGGATTTGTTCTTCCCAAAACAGGTGGTCAAAAGAGCTGGTAGAGGGGTAGAGCTGGGTGTTGCCAGCATATATGTTCAGCCTGACTTCATGTCTTCAGATGATGATGCCAAAGAGAGCCATATAGATGAGGCAACCTAGCATAGGTCGAAGACTTCAGAGGTGTAGCGACAAGGAGAGAAGGCATTACTGGAGATTTTCTGAAAACAATTGAATAGATTATAGTGGAACCAAGTATTCTGTGACTTTGATTCGAGCTGTTTCAATGCTGTGGTGGACAGAAATCTGGCTTCAGAGGTTCAAGCATGTAGTTGTATGAAAGATGGGTTCAGATTTGGGAAGTGCAAACATATTCCAGGGACTTGGAGTGGATTTGAAGATTGAAGATAGGGTGGTGATCTGCAAGGATGGTATGGAGAGGAATAGAAGAAGGTGGGTCTCATTGACAAGGTGAGCTTGGAGAACATATAAAGGGAAATAGAAGAGAAGCTAAAAATAGACGTTTTCAGAGCTAGGTCAGGGGTAAATCTTGGGGAACTTGATTTGGTAAAGGAAGGGCAATGTGACAGAAATAGCTGAAGGGATGATCTTGTGACAACAAAGTCCGTGAGCTCCTCATACTTGTGTGAAGTGAGGGTGGAGGGAGCAGGCTAGAGGGGCTTAAGGATACTGTTGGTAGTGGAAAAAAGCCAAGGTGTATCTGCATCCCAGAGTAAGCTTGGAGAAAAGTAACACAAACTGGGATAGCACTCAAGAGAAAAAATGTAGCTTTTGTAAGTATGCAAAAGGTAAAACCAGAAATGTTAAGTTTACGCATGGTTAATATTCAAACATATTGCTGTTATTGGAAATGATGAACTGAGAATTTGGTGTACTGAAAACTGTTTCATGTGTTTGGTTTTTAATTTTAATCCTCATTGGGGAGAGATGTTACTGTGAAGGAATGGAACTCTTTCCACTTCAGGCGCTCAGTGGTGGCACCAAGCATTCCCAGTTATGGTAAAGCGCAATCAGATGCACAGCACTCTCTACCCTGGTCCAGCAATGTCCCAACCTTAAAAGAGCTTCCCCTACTGCATAATTTTCCATTTTCGACACCAGCCATTCTGCCGTCACACTAAATAGAGGGCCAATTAGTGCTGAATTATTTCAGTTTGTGCTGTCAGCCCATGCCAATTAGGAACTGGATTAAGACTGCCCAAATTTATTTTGCATTGAAGCCTCAATCAACTGACAGAGGATGTTTTTCCTCATCAACCAGAACTGGATTTGGACATGGGTCCTAGAAGTGAAAGGTCAGTTGTGTCTGTATACGTGATTTATATCTAAATATAGAAGTGTAATTTATAAATCGAATGTGGCTTCTAGAATTTCTTGATCTGACAAAACAAGCAGAAGATGGAGATGTGAGTACCGGATCACATCAAATGGAAATTGCAAAACATGTTCAGCCAATTTAAGAGAATCCTGTATTTGTCGCACCAAGCTAAGGAATGCTGTATAATTTTTAATCGTGTGGCAATTCTAGTCTGTAGAAAGCAACGCTAAGTAAATTAATAGGTAGCTTGGACCAGAAAAAAGATGGTTGGGAGCAATATACTCTATGGATTTGACCTGAATGTCTGATCCCATTCCTCTGACTAGGTACTGGCAGATGCAGTGGCTCGATTAGTGGTGGATAAATTCAGTGAACTGACTGACAACTTCACCTCCCCTCATGCACGGAGGAAAGTTCTTGCCGGTGTTGTCATGACAACAGGTACATTGCAATTTGTTTCATTTCTTCACTTTTGTATGTTGGGTTTCTTGTGGAATAAATTGGATTGTATAAATATGCTTCAATTATTTCACATTTAATAAAAAAAATATAGACCTTGTGATGTTAAAGTGGAATGATTGAGGTGAGTAGCATGGATGCATTTAATGGGAAGCTAGCTAAGTAACTGAGAGGGAAAGGAGTAGAAGGATATGTTGATAGCTGAAGTAGATGAGCAAGGGCTCGTATGGAACATAAATGCTGGCAAAAATCAGTGGGCTGAATAGCCTGTTTCTGTGTTGTAAAATTCTATGCACTGTGTGAAGGCCTGTTGGCTATATATATTTAAATTTTATTCTAGAACTCATTGTGAATGAAGTTTTATTGGTGCTTTCCCATCCCTGTCCTCTATCCATAAAAATATATAAATTAACTTCCAACATAAATGTGTGTCTTGATTAAAAAAATACATTTGCATATGGAATCCCTAATTTCTAACCATTTATAATTTGTGGAAGTTTTATGTACAGTTTGGAAGATACTCAGTGGCGAACTATGGAATAAAACATTTATCCTGTGAGTGAGGAAGACTGGATAACTCTTGTGCAACTGTCACCAGTGAGTTTTATAAAGGTTTTCCTCACAAGTGGAATAAATTTTCTATTCTAATATCCATCAATCACCCTGTTTATTCAACATGCCTTTTATTTAGTAACAAAGTATTTCAGTGAATTAATGAATGTGAAAAATGCAAATATTTTATCATGCATACTACAGACTTAACTGTATAACCACATGTATTGCATTAGTAGTAAAGGATGAAACTGGGGGTCATGTATTAATGTCGTGTGAAAAAACGTATAAATAGTTTCTGTCATTGTGAATGAAGAAGACTTTTTGAAAGACCAAAGAATTATAGTCCATTCTCCTGCTCTTTTCACATAGCCCTGCAAGCGTTCCCCTTTCCAAATATTTATCCAATTCACTTTTGAAAGTTATTGAATTTGCTTCCACCACCCTTTTAGGCAGTGTATTTTGGATCATCATTACTCGCTGTGTAAAAGAAACATGTTGCGCCTGGTTCTTTTGGCAATTATCTGTGTCCCCTGGTTACTGGAACCAGCTTCTCCTTATTTACTCAATCAAAACATTTCATGATTTTGAACTCCGCCACCAAATTTCCCTTAATAATCTTTGCTGTCATGACAGTCTCTCCACATGCTAGAAGTCCATCATCCCTAACACCATTCTAGTAAATCTTCTCTGCAATCTCTCTAAGCCCTTGAAATCCTTCCTAAAGTGTGCTATCCAGAATTGGCCTCAATACTCCAACGGGGACTTAAACAGTGTTTTACAAAGGTTTAGCATATCTTCCTTGCTTTCGTACTCTGTGAGGTTGAAATTGTCTCAGGCACTGACACAAAATGGGCAGTATAGAATTGACCTCCCATTATACACACACCTGATAGTTAAGTCCATTGACTGCAATGGAACTGAGTATTTGGCACTGCGTGTAACGGGCAACCAATTCAGTGCTACCCATTTTGTGCCACTGCCTAAGATGAATGTCTATTCCTCTGACCCTATTTATAAAGCCAAGGATCCATATGCCTTAGGTTTTTCTTTGTGTAAATGTGTTAAATTAGTTGTTTAATCAGTTATTTCATGTAGCACTGATTACTGACTTGCATTTCATCTTATAACTTTTTATAATTATTTATTATATACGTTCACTGATTTTTTTTTTAGCATCATAAATGATTGTTGAGAGTAAGGCCATATTATAAATTATAAATATAATAATTATATTTATTATAAATTATGAAATCAACATCAACGGAACCCCAAAATTAAATAAATAATTTTGATTTCCAGCATGTACCATGATCTTAAAATGGAGATTGTGCTAATATAGATAGCAACCTCTCCAACTTTTAACAGTTTTAGCTGTGATAATACTTTAGAGTAATATGTCACGTAATCCTCAGGAGGATACAATAAGGGGACTACATTGTTAGTAAGAAGAAACATGAAGGGAATTGTGGGCTGGTAGTGTCAAAATGAATTCTCACGTATGTATGGGGAGATGAAGTTCAATCCATTGGGTACAATGATAGACTGACTCAGTCCTTATTTCTTTTATTGCCTTTAGTTCAATGTTAGAGTGCGAAAAGCAGGATGCAGTCAAGCCTAGGCATGAACTTTTCATAGTACCATGGTTTTAATCAAATCATCCCTTTTCACACCTTCAAGTCCCAGGGGTATTTCCATAAACTCTGTAATTGGTTATAAATTGGTGTTTCACCTTCTTCTGTTTGTGTTAGTCTTAATGCATTCTGCCTGTGGTAAATGAGTTTTCGAGTTGCTAACTTAAGAGTTACCAAGGTGATCCAGGCCTTTGCCTTTTAACAAGTTAATCAGTTTTTGAGGTGATCAGGGCCTTTGTCGTCTTCTAACTTAATCAGTCACATATTATCATATGCCTCAACTTTCTACTAATTTTCAACTTAACTGCTTCCTTTCCATGTCTCAACAGATGTAAGTACAATTGTTACCCATTATTACCATAATCTGTGAGTTAAGAGATGATGATTCAAGTTAGTCTTGGTATAATGATTAGGAGTAGCGCGCAGTGTTTTTCATTCATATTGCAAAGGAACAGTTCTGTACAATATCAGATGGGAAGTTGTCCATCACAACATTCTTGGATTACTTCATTCTAGGACAATTCAGTGTAGTGAATTTTGCCATCATTTAGAATATCTGTGTAATTTCTACACACATGAAGGTAAAAATCATAGGAAGCAGAATTTGTGGCCTTAACAGAAATGCAAGAAAATAATTATCTCAGTGACTTTCTGCTTGGCTTACATCAAAAGAAAAAGGCTGAGAATTGTCAAAATAAACCATGCTGCTAACTGCTCGGCCTTTGCTGCAACATAGTCAATGTTGAAGGAAGTCCAAGAGGAGAAAGCAGAAGCGCTAATCACAGTTTTGAATCATTTGTCCATTTGCAGATTGTGCTGGGGACTTGAGAATATTCAATATAACATCTCTGTTCAAGAAAAGAAAGTAGTCTAACATCAGCTGTCAATTATTTGTGATATACTTAGTAAGAGTTTAGAAATGTATGGCTTAATTGAGGATAGCCAGCACAAATTTGTTGAAGCTAAGTCATGTTTGTAAAATCTAATGGATTCAATTTGGAGGCATGATTGAACAGATAAAGGGAACACAGTAGATACAGTGTATATAGATTTTTCAGAAGGTTTTCAATGAAGTATCTCAGTCTTAAGGTAGAACAGGAGATGTAGCAACATGAATGGAAAACTGGTTAATAAACAGGAAACAAAGGGTTGGCTTCATAATTATTGTCAGGATTGTAGAAAGATTGGCAGTGATCAGAACCCAGAGATTAGTGTTTGACAATTAAGAAAGTTTTGTGGACGTGATTAAGACTATTTTCTCAGGTTGGGAGTCGGTGATGAAAGTTCGTCGGTATAAATTGGTCAATTACGAAGTGAGAGAATTTGGGAAGAATTTGTTTATGCAGACTTGGTGCATCCAATGAATTGTATCAGAAAGAGGCATCTTTTAAGGGAAAATTTGACAAATATTTCAAGTAGATTTGAAGAGGAATAAGAGCAGTAGGATTTGTTCTGCATTGCTCTAGCAAAGAGCCAGCACAAACACAATGGACCCACTGGTCTTCTGTGCTATAACTCTTTTGATCCTAGTAGTGTACTATACTGGCTTTCTGTATCTCACCTTTCCTCTTTCCCTCACCCTCCATACCACTTCTGAAACCAGGATCTGATGTCAAAGATGCCCAGGTTATATGTGTCGCCACAGGAACTAAATGCATCAATGGCGAGTATATGAGTGACCGAGGCTTGGCTCTGAATGATTGTCATGCTGAAATTGTTGCACGCAGATCCCTGATCCGGTTTCTCTATTTCCAAATGGAGTACCATTTAAGGTGGGTAGAATTAAAGAATCACTGTGCTGCTTCATATTTTATAACACTGGTATTATAGTATTCTTAAATGGATTTCATGTGGTATTGCGATTCCTGAGGTCAGTCTGTAACTAACCTATGGATAGAGCATTTATTTTCCCCACTACCAACTGTCTTAAACTCGACTCCCCACAACCTCCATCCTCACCTCTTTTTAAAAAAAAATAAAATAAAATAAATCTGAGGAACTTGTCTGTTCTGCTAGCTCTGCTGCTTCCCCCTTTTCTTCTTGCCCAACATATTACTCACTGCGGGTCTGAGTGCTGAGCCCCCATCTTTCTGTATTTTCTCACCCATCCATTTCCATGGTGGCTCCAAGCTAATCACATCCATACACCCCATCACCTTCTCCATTAACCCTATTTGCACTAAACTGCTGACAACCCATTTTCCGTTTATGATCCCTATATTAGCTGACATTGTAAATGCTTGTTTCTTTTCCACTGCCCACTCCTTGGCACTGTGTCACTGCCTTTGCAAAATTGCTGTCATCAACCCAACCAAAAAAAAAAACAGGCTTAACCTCCCGCCCCAGAGCTGTTCATGCTAGATTGCCACCTTCCGAAGTTGTGAGTATCATTCCAGAAGCTCATTACCCACCTAAGCACCAAAACCATCCTGGGAAAAGTCACAAATTATATTCTGTGTCTGAGACTATAGTGCATTAACTCTCTGCAGTCTTCAACATGGTTAGTCAGCCCATCCAGTCAGCCCCTCTCTTCCATTGTCTATGGATGCCCCCTCATACTTAAATGCAGTATGTAAGTCAGTTAAGGAAATAAAATGTCCCGAAGTGCTTCACAGGAGCGTTATAAAGCAAAGTATGACACCAAATCACATAAGGAGATATTAAACCAGACTGCCAAAAGTTTGAGCAAAGGGGTTAGGTTTTAAGGAGTGTCTTAAAGGAGGAAAGTGAGGTAGAGAGGCAGAGTGGTGTGTAGGGAGGGCATTCCAGAACTTGATGCCTAGGCAACTGAAGGCACAGTCACCAATGATGGTGCAATTAAAATTGGTGTGCACAAGAGGTCAGAATTAGAGGAGCACAGATATCTTGTAGGGTTTTGGGGCTGGAGGAGATTACACAAATAGGGAGGGGCCAGACCATGGAGGAATTTGAAAACAAGATGAGAATTTTAAAATAAAGACTTTACTTGACCTGGAGCCAATGTAAGTCGACGAGCACAGGGTGAGAGGGCAACCGAACTTGCTGCGAGTTAAGACAGCAGAGTTTTAGATGATCTCAGGAGTACGAAGGGTAGAATGCAGGAGACCAGCCAGAAGTGCGTCAGCATAGTTGAGCCTACAGACTTCCGAAATCCTGCACATATGCTGTTTCACTCACCCATCACTTCTTCTGTTCTCGCTCACCTGTATTAGCTTATAGTTCCTCAAAACTTCAAATTGAAAAATCTCATGTTTAAAACCCTTTATGTCCTCATCTTTCCAAATTTCACCAGCGCTACAACTTCAAACACACACTTCCTCTGATAGACCTCTGACTTCCTCTGATGCACCCCAAACCCTGGAATCCCATCCCTAATTGTGTCTGCCTGTCCACTTCCTGTCCTTCCTTCGTACCCTCCCACCTCTGACCAAGTTTTCTGTTACCCCATCTAAATATATTTTTCATTCATTTACGTCCCTTTGAAGCAGGCCAAAGCCAAATTTACAGGCCTGATAAACAAGATGCCATGTAGAGACATCACAATTAATGGTAAAAGCAAAATACTGCAGATGCTGGAAATCTGAAACAAAAACAGCTGGAAAAACTCAGGTCTGACAGCATCTGCAGAGAGGAATACGATTAACATTTCGAGTCCGTATGACTCTTCATCAGAACTGTTCTGATGAAGAGTCACACGGACTCGAAACGTTAACTGTGTTCCTCTCTGCAGATGCTGTCAGACCTGTTGAGTTTTTCCGGCTACTCTTGTTTTTATCACAGTTAATGGGCCTACAGAGGCCCAAACCACTACAGATGCTATAGACTGCAAATTGTCAGCTCAGCGATCAGTATTAGTAACTTAATTATCTAGGTGCACTTGATCTACACATTTGTTAGACAATAAGACTAACTTCGACCTGAACAATATATGCATCTGCTTTAATAATCAAACTACTTCTGTTGTGATGAGAGATCATCTGCAAGTAACCCATGATGAGATTGAGTCATTTATTTCTGGAAGCAGCAGACACTTTTGTTGATTACTCCAGGAAATGCTTTCACTGTAGATGAGTGCAAAAGACAAATACTAGCAAGTTGCAAACTCCTAATAAAAGTACAGAGTAAATATTGACACCACTGTGTCAATGAGCCAGTGAGTTAGAGGTAGGGCGAAGCTGTATTTTAATTTGCCAAATTTATGACTGAAACTAATAAAAACTGATAAAAGCAGATTTATTTTTCCAGCAAAATATAGTAACTGGAGGATAGTTACATAATACAAATGATATTTGCAACATCAATCCTGGTTACTCACAGCAGTACAGTCTCCAGGTGTGAATAACAGGGGAATTACCCAATTATCTCCATCCTGGCTGGATCTCGTGTTACTATCTGCAGCCGTGAAAATATAATGGAGATTCTTAAAGTTACGAAGCAAAATTCACCAAGATGTCAAGTTTACATAATCCGTTAAATAACTAATATTGCTAACCAAGCTGACAATGTTTTCTACTTACAGTTCATAGCATTTAGAATTATTTCAGGCCTGTATAGGGCCATTATCTGAGATATTTCTACATGGGTCTCTTGTAATCATAAGGAAGATGATGCCTTTTTATCTTTACTTTGTGTTTTCCGGATAATGGATGTCCTATTTCATCCAACAATTCTATCAGTCTTATATAATGCTCTTTGGCAATGTGGCAATCCTTTTTTTCCCCCAGATCTTCTAGATGTTCTTGGAATATGTATTAAGGATGTATTGAAAAGCATTATGTTTTGGTAAAACAAATCCTAGAATTGCATGTTTCTTGATGTCCCTCTTTTCAGGCAACTAAAAGAATGATAACTAGGATCCTTCTATTGTGACCTAGTAGAACCTGTTTAACTCCTGGGCCAGAATTTTATGTCCCGCGAGCGGGCATGCACCTGATCCGAACAGGCATAAGATCATGCAAGACGATGTCGGGCGAGTGTCCCGACTTCATTGCGGCTCACGCAATATTTTGCTGGGCGCGCGCAAAAGTCGGTAGGGTGCCTGCCAACAATTAAGCTTATTAATGGCCCACTTGTAAGCAATTTTTCATGACTTGTCCAACCTTACGGTTGGCGAATGGGCCAATCAGCCAGGCAGGCTTTATGTTTTTGATGAAACCTCATCCAAGGGCGGGATGAAACCTCCATTAGGGTATGAAATTTTAAAAATCTGTGGATTTTTTTATGAGGTATGCTTTCAGGTGCTTGATTGTGCAGCATTTTTGTGCTTTATTTTATTATTTGAAGGTCTGCAGCTCTCTGAGGCAGCTGTCTGCCTTCAGGGAGCTCAGTGGAAGCGCTCACAGCACCCGCAGTGACGTCGGCACCTGCCTCTTCCCACCCCCACTGGCAGTGCTGAGCCTTTCTCAGGGCACCAATTAATGGCCAGCCAGCGTGAAATTGCAGTCGGGGGACCATTTCCCATCTGCTCCCGGGCCCGCCGGTCATGTGCACCTGACGAGCGCAAAATTCAGGCCCTGTTGATTTTGTCATCAACCCACAAGTCACTGACCAGGTCAGTGGGAAAGGTTTGTTTGAACACAGTGGTATTTTTTTAAAATATACTTTTTATGCATTTTCTCCATCAAATGCACAAGCTTGAACTTGCAATACCCTAGTATGGCCTGGAGTTTTCAGTGTTGTAAAAACAATATTTTGTGTTCTCATTTCTAAAGTAACAAGACAGAAGACCACCACAAATCCATTTTTGTTAAGCGTGAAGGAGGAGGCTTCAAACTTAAGGAAAATGTGCAGTTTCACCTCTATATCAGTACATCACCATGTGGCGATGCCCGTATCTTCTCACCACATGAAGCAGCAGTGGAGGGTAAGTGTTTGTTGGTTGCTGTAACAGAAATCTTATAGGAGGAGAAAGCCTCACACCACAATAAACTCTTGCTGGCTCAAATTGAGGTATGGCCTCCTTAACAAATCTTGGATTTCTTTCAGCCCTCACTACTTGCTCTATTCACTGGGTGTTACAGTCACTGACTTTCGCTTCCGAGACTAGCAAGGGAGGACCTACTATTAGGAACGTGAACAGAAAACGTTGGAAATACTCAGGAAATCAGGCAACATCTAGGAAAGAGAAACAGTTAACACTTCAGATCTGTGACCTTTCATCAGAACTACTATTAGGAATGAAAGCAAAATACTGTGGATGCTGGAAATCTGACATAAAGGCAGAAAATGCTGGAAAAATTCAGGCCTCACAGCATCTTTGGATAGAGGAACAGAGTTAATGTTTCAAGTCTGATCTGACTCTTTGAAACTGGAGCGAGGTAGAATGTGATGAGTTTATGCTGTTGAAAAGGGGAGAAGGCAGGATGGAGCAAAATAGAAGGTCAGGGAGAGGTTAGAGGGCAAGAGAGATTAAATGACAAAGATGTCATGGAGCACAAGACAAAGGGAGTGGAAATGATGGTCTTATAGAATAAAGCTTTGGCCCAGAGTAGGTGTTAATAGCAGAATAAAGGTCTGAAAGCAAAATAGCAGAAAGTGTTAATAAAAAAGGATTTGCGTGTCTGAAAGCAACAACATGAAAACAAGATAGAGTTGGGGGGGGAAGATTCAAAATGGAGGACAGAGTTTCTGGTCTGAAATTGTTGAAATTAGTGTTGAGCAAAGGCGGCTATAAAATGCCTACTCGGAGGATGAGGTGCTGTTCCTGCAACTTGCGTTAGTCTCCTATCACCCCCAACACCTCACCCATGACATCTTAGCCATTTAATCTCTCCTGCCCTCTAACCTATCCCTGACCTTCTATTTTGCTGCACCTGATGCCCCCCCCGCCTTTTTTTTTAAACAGCATAAGAACCCGTCACATTTCTACCCCTCTGCAGTTTCGAAGAAGAGCCATATTGGACTCGACGTTAACTGTTTCTCTCTCCATGGATGCTGCCAGACCTGCCACGTTTTTCCAGCATTTTGTTTTTATTTCTAATATTCTGAATGCAAAGAATCTGTTGATAATCTTGCGCAATGATCAATTTGATTATTTTGAGAGGCAATTTTTCCAGGTTTATCTATTTGGCATTTCTGACCTGGGCAGCACTGGTTTGAGGAAATTGGGATTTTGGGCCATTTTATAAAGAGAAGCAGTGAAACTAAATTTTTTTTAAATGGTAACTTTCCACAATAACCACTCAAAACTGTGAATCATTAATGAGTAATATATAAAATCAGGAAAGTCATGGTCATATAAATAGCTGAAAAGCCTATATGCCCAGTTTATGGCTCATGCAGTAAAACACCCTGTCTAGAATTAAGATCTGTGGACTTATAGATAGAATGTGGGATTATTTAGGAGGAATTTCAGAGCCTAACCTATGTTGAAGCTGGCAAAGGACAAGTTTAATGAGTTAAGTTCATATAAACCCGAGTGCCTTACAGGAAAATTGTTCAAGTTGCAAGCTGCCATGCAGTAACCATTCTGGACGGTGAAAATTCTAAATGAATAGAATTACCATAGGTCATGGCGAATAAGTTGACCTGGCATATAGAATGAATTTTTCAGTGCCAAAAACCATACTTTTGCATCTGCTGGTTGTATAAGTCGACCCCACTTTTCACCTACGAAATGCAGCACTCGCATTGCTAGTAGGCCTCAGTTTCTCACCCCAAAAATGTATGTTTTATTTACCTTATCCTGTAAATCAGTGCATGGGATCGAGAATGTGACACAGGCTGTGCTGCAAAGATGTGTGTGAGTTTAAGACATGCCCACACAGAGCAGACCACGAATGGCTGTTGAGCGATGAACAGATATGGGTCTGCCAGCAAAACAAAGGAAGTATGAAGCTGCCTTCAAGCTAAAAGTTGTAGAAGTTGCTAACTCGTCAAATAGCTGTGCTGCAGCGAGGCAATTTGGTGTTAGTGAGACACTGGCACGAGAATGGAAGAAGAAGGAATCTACCCTGAAGGAGATGCCCAAGACTAAATGCACCATGAGAACAGGGATCAGCCACCGGCCTGACCTTGAGAAGCATGTATCATAATCGGTTTTCGAAAATTTTCAGAATGGTTACACCGTCACAAGAAGTACAATGTGCATGTTTGCACTTAAGTGGGTCAGAGTCCAGCAAAGATTTCAGAGCAAAAGTAATCGCTTTAGGGAATGAAACTAGTTTAGTGTTGCAGCAGAAGATCTAGATTGCTTAGAGACTATCAAAAGTCCTCAATGCCAAAAAGTCCATTAGCAGTGATTCATCATCGGACAGCAGCAAAAGCATGAGTACCCATAAAGTTGCATCCAGCAACATGGATGAAACGCCCATGAATTTCACTATGCCCAGCAGCCAAACTGTGGAGTGGAAAGGTGCAAAAACAGTTTAGTGAAAACGACAGGACCCGCAAAGACAAAATTCATGGTGGTACTCGCTTGCATGGGCGACGGAACAAAATTAAAGCCTGTGGTAACTTTCAAAAGTAAAACCATGTCAAACATCAAGGTCCCTGCAGGATTATTTTGTGCATGTCCATGAGAACGGTTGGATGTGTGAGGATGGAGTAAAGTTTTGGATTGATAATGTGCGGAATAGGTTTCCGAGTGGCCTACATAAAGAACGCAGCTTATTAGTGTGAGGCATGTTAAGATCCCAAATAACCGGTGAGATCAAGAGGTGCCTATGAAGCAATTACACCCACATTGCAGTTATACCAGGGCTTAACATCTGTAGTTCAACCTTTTTCGATGTGTGACTTAACAAGGCATTTAAGAATTATGTTTGCACAGAATGGAATAGGTGGATGGTTGACGGAGAATAACCCTTCACAAAGAGTGCTGCCTTCCTTAATGTTTTGCGCAGTTTCATATCAAATTGTGGGAGGCCAATAGTGCCAAGTGTCATCAGATCATTGAAAAAAACACGGGAGATCCAATTCAGTGGATGGAGAGGAAGGTTATTAGTTACGGAGGAATGATTCTGAAACCCAAAATACCAGATCTAATCCTGAGTGGGATCCTTACGATGGTACCATAGCCAAAGTGACTCGAAAAGAGTTTGTCAAATTCATTCATCAGATGATGAAGACAACAAATATGACGACTTTAAAATGCTTTGATTGTGGTCCGAGGTATCTTTGTACAATTAGCAAGTGCTGGAGAAAGAGGTTGTACAAGTATCAGTGTCAGTGGGGGAACATTTAGGAGACGGTGATCATTGTACTGTACGTTTTAGGATGAAGATAGAAAAAGGCGATAGGCAATCTAGAGTAAGAATAATTAACTGGACAAGAGCCGACTTCGATGGGGCAAGAACGGAGCTGGGCCAAATAGACTGGAATAAAAGTTTATTGGGAAAAACTGTAACTGGGCAATGGGCTACCTTCAAAAAAAGAATTGGTTCGGGCAAAATCAAGCTATATTCCTCGAAAAGGAAATGTGGGGCAAACAAATCCAGAAATCCCTGGATGAAAAAGGAGATAGAAATTATTTTTTAAAAAAAAGTGTGCTCATAACAGGTATCCAGTAGAAGATATAATTGAGAACTAAGAGGAATACAGAAGGTTCAGAGGGGAGGTGAAAAAGCATATTAGAGAAACGAGGAGGGATTATGAGGAAAGACTGACAGCCAAAATAAAGGGGAATCCCAAAGTCTACTATAGGCATATAAATAGTAAAGGGAGTAGGGCTGATTAGGGACTTAAAAGGGAATTTACACATAGATGAAGGAGGCTATGGCTAAGGTGTTAGATGAATACTTTGCATCCATCTTTACCAAGGAAGCAGATGCTACCCCGGTCATGGTGACAGAGGAGGAAACTCTGTCACTAGAAGGGTCCAAAATAGATCAGCAGGAAATTTTGAATAGGGTCGGTACTTAAAGTTGACAAAGCACCGGGACCAGACGAGATGCATTCAAGAATATTGAAGGAAGTGAGAGTAGAAACTGCAGGGGCACCAGCCATAATTTTTCAGTCTTTCCTAGACTCGGGAGGTGCCAGAGGACTGGAGAATTGCAAACATTACACCCTTGTTCAAAAAAGGTTGTAAGGAATAGCCCAGCAATCACAGACCAGTCAGTTTAACTTCAGTGGTGGGCAGGATTCTAGAAATTATTATTCAGGATATAATTAGTAGTCACATGGAAAAATATGGATTGATAAGAGCCAGCAAGGATTTCTAAAGGGGAAATTGTGTTTAACTTGCTGGTGTTTTTTGAAGAGGGAACAGAAAAGGTCAATGAGGGTAATGCTGTTGATGTGGTGTACATGGACTTTCAAAAGGCATTTGATACAGTGCCATACAACAGACTTGTGAGAAAATTTATTGCTTATGGAATAAAAGGGACAGCAGCAATGTGGATACAAAATTGGCTGAAAAATAGGAAGCAGAGAGTAATGATCAATGGACATTTTTCAGGCTGGAGGAAGATTTGTAGTGGAATTCCCCAGGGACCCTTGCTTTTCCTGATTCTTATTAATGATCTAGATCTTGGAGTACAGGGGACACTTTCAAAGTTGGCGGATGATACAAAGATTGGGAGTGTTGTAAACTGTGAGGAGGACAGTGTAGAACTTCAGAAGGACATAGACAAGTTGGTATAGTGGGCAAATAGGTGGCAGATTGAAGTTCAATGTGGAGAAGTGTGAGATGATGCATTTTGGTAGGAAGAACATGGACAGACAATATAAAATAAGGGGTGAAATTATGAAGGGGGTGCAGGAGCAGAAAGAACTGGGTGTATCAGTGCATAGATCATTGAAGGTGGCAGGACAGGTGGAGAGAGCAGTTAATAAAACATATAGTATCCAGGGCTTTATTAATAGGGGCACAGAGTACAAGAGCAAGGAGGTTACACTGAATTTACATAAGACATTTGTTAGACCTCAGCTGGAATATTCTGTACAGTTCTGGGCGCCGCATTATAGGTTGGAGAGAGTGTAGAAGAGGTTTACAAGAATGCTTCCAGGGATGAGAAACTTCAGTTACAAAGATATATTGGAGAGGTTGGGACTGTTCTCCTTGGAGAGACGAAGGGTAAGAGGATATATGATAGAGATGCTCAAAATCATGAGGGGGCTGGACAGAGTAGATAGGGAGAAGCTGTTCCTCTTGTAAAAGGATCAAGAACAAGACGGCACAGAGTTAAAGTGTTTTGCAAAAGAAGCAAATGTGATGTGAGAAAAAACTTTTTCACACAACGAGTGGGTCTGGAATGCACTCCTGGGAGTGGTGGAGGGAGGTATAATCAAGGCGTTCAAGAGGGCATAAGCTGATTATTTGATAAAAACAATGTGCAGGGGTAAGGGGAAAAGGCAGGGCAATGGCATGAGGTCATGATGCTCATTTGAAGAGCTGGTGCAGACACGATAGGCTGAATGGCTTCCTTCTATGCGGTTAAAATTCTGTGAATTAATTTAATAAACGTAAATAGAATTACCAGTTTTTTTTTTTCACATTTCAAAATGAGACCACCCACACCCAATGTTCAGACCCCCACCTTTGGAAGGATTTTTTGGAGGCTTCAGTGGTCGACTTATACGCCGCAATCTATTCTTTGAATATTGAGTTTGCATGTCTGACAAATGAGCACAAAGTTGTCAGTGATTGCCAAGGCATGGTGCAGATGTTCAAATTTAATTGAACTCCCCTTATGTTGCAAATTAACCTGCGAGATTGCCATGTAACTAGGAACTATAGTCAGTTCCCCTATGGCATTAGATGACAGTCTTCAGGTGAAGGTGGCTGGAGAACAGAGGGTAATTAGAGTATAGTGCATTGACGTAACTCAGTTCCCATTTTATATTCAGACACTTGTCTTCATTTTATATAATATTTGGAATTTATATTATTATAACAGAAAAGTAGTGTTGATTGGAGCATAGGATTTCTCTCCAGTACAGGATAAGAATTTGGGGGAAAGTGCGGTTTTCTATCACTGTCATCACTGTCACGAGTGTGTAATTACAGCATAACCACTTTGCTAAGGCAGCTTCCATTTTAAATGTGAACATAGAATTTTTAAATAGAACATGTTCATATAGGGAATGCATGCAGTTGTAACATTTTTCATGTGTTATAGATGCATAATGACAAATTATATAAAATGAAAGTGAAGTCCTTGTTAGAGATGGGGAAATGATGATGGGGAAAAAGGAAATGGCAGAGACATGAAACAAATATTTTATATCTGCTTTCACAGTAAAAGACACACAGGACAATACAGTACACTTGGGACATGACAATATGATTAGGCAAATACAATGCATTATGCAAGTGAAATTTTGTTTCACTTTTTTTTGAGGGCCCAACTAGCAGACTAGTGGAGAACCAAGGGTCTAATGAGCATGAGGAATGTAAATTTAAGATTAGTCAAGAAAGGGTACTGAATAAATTAATGGGACTAAAAGCCAACAAATCCCTTGGAATTGATGGCCTACATCCTAGGGTTTTATGAGAATGCAAACATTGTGGATACATTGGTTTTGATTTTTCGAAATTTACTAGATTAAAAACTGTCTCTATGGATTGGAAGGTAGTAAATATGACCCCACTGTTGAAGAAAGAAGTGAGCTGCATATTTCTCACCAAGCCTGTGTTAGGAGTCCAGGTGAGAAATATGCAGCTCCATTCCAGTGTAAGTAAAAGGAGTGGAGTGGCAATCAAATGGTGATTGCCACTGCACTGAACCATATGCCAATTACATCAGTAATAGAGAAAATACTAGAACATTATGAGGGGCATTATTATGACAGGCATGTGGAAAATCACAATATGATCTGGAAGAGTCAGTGCAGTTTTGTGAAAAGGAATTTGTGTTTGACCAATCCATTAGAGTTTTTTGAGGGTGTAACTAGCAGGTCAATAAGGGAGAACCAGTTGATTTAGTATGTTTGAATTTCAGGAGGCAGTTGATATGCCACACAAGGCGTTTTTATACAAGATTATGACTCGGGATTGGGGGTAATGGCACAGAGCTTCTGTTCCCTGGGGTGGTGGGGGGGGTTGTCACACCTCAGAAGATGCACTAGGGGAAGTCCCAGACTAAGGAATGCACGCAAATTGTCTGGGAAGTTTAAATTTCCTTTAAGCAATACCCTATGCAGGGAACCATCCGAAACTCTGATTTAAATCAACGAGTTTGGATCGTTCCGACCCTCTCAGCAGAATAGTTACCCCTGAAAAGTTAGGAAGATTAAAACCCCTTCCAGCTCCTAGGTAACTATGGTACTGACCCTAATCTCCTGACCACACAGCCCAAACCACCTCCCTCCCCACCAACTACCTACCCCCCCCCCCCCCCAACCACCTCCCTCCCCACCAACTACCTACCCTCCCCCAAACCACAAGTCCCCACCCCCTGACTAATCCCTGATTGCCCTCCAGCCCAACCCTACCCCAACCTCTCCCGCCAACCCCCAACCTCTCCCGCCCCACCCCCTGACTACCCTTCCCTCACCGACACCCTGTCCCCTGAACCCCACCCAACCCATCCTCCCCACTTACCTTACACACCTACTTTCTCTCTTGTCAAATTGGCTGGGACCTTTAAACCTACCTGCTTTACAAAAGCTGGTTTTGTTAAAAAGACGGGTGTGGCTTCACTTGCCTCGACACTGCTGCCCTGCACAGAAAGGACTGGGGAGCTGCTGCGCTGCACGTTTTTCACCGGGCCTAGTTTGGGAGTCCAGGTGAGAAATATTCAGCTCCATTCCAGTGCAAGTAAAAAGGAGCAGAGTGGCAATTGAACAGTGATTGTCACTGCACGAAAGTTCTAAACCAAGATGTTGCCATTGGTTGAGGATTGACTAAAGAACAGGAAACGAGGAATAGGAATAAATGGGTAATTATCAGAATGGCAGAGTTAACTAGTGGTGTGCCACAAGGATCAGTGCTTGGGTCTCAGCTATTTATAACCTGTATCAATGACTTAGATGAGGAGCCCAACGTTGTATCCACATTTGCTGACAATACAAGGCTAGGTAGAGAAAGTAAACTGTGAGAAGAATGCAAAGCAATGTAAACCATTAAGCAATTGGGCAAGAAGGTGTCAGAGGAAGTATAATGTGGGGACATGTGAAATTATCCACTTTGGTAGGAAGAATGGAAAAGCAGAATATTTTCTAATTCTGAAGGATTTTGATATTGTACACAAATTGCAGAAAGTTGACATGCAGGCACTGTAAGCAATTAGAAAGGCAAATGATATGTTTGCCTTTATTGCAAGGAGGTTAAAGTGTAAAATTACATAGGACTTTGGTGACACCTCACCTGGAGTACTGTGCGTCTTTTTTGTCTCATCACCTAAGGATTGATATATTTACCTTATAAGAACATAAGAAATAGGAGCAAGAGTAGGCCATTCAACCCCTCACGCCTGCCCTGACATTCAATAAGATCATGGCTGATCTGCCCCAGGTCCTTATAGCCCTCAGCTCCTCGATATTTCAAAAATCTATCTACCTCCTCTTTAAGTACTTTCAGTGACCTAGCCTCCACAACTCTCTGGGATAAAGAATTCCAGACATTCACTACCCCTTGAGAGAAGAAATTCCTTTGCATCTGAGTTTTGTATGAGTGTCCCCTTATTCTGTAACTATGTTCCCTAGTTTGAGATTTCCCCCACTAGTGGAAACATCTTCTCAATATCCATCCTGTCAAGCCCCCTCAGGATCTTGTACATTTCAATAAGATCAGCCCTCATTCTTCTAAACTGTGATGAATAAAGGCCTAACCTGTTTAGCCATTCTTGTTAAGTCAACCCCTTCATCCCAGGAATCAGCCTAGTGAATCTTTTTTGAACTGCCTCCAGTGCCAGTATATCCTTTCTTAAATACGGGGACCAAAACTGTACACAGTACTCCAGATGGATATAGCAAAGATTCACCAGATGAACTTGGAGGAAATGCAGAAAAGATTTATGGGAATGGCTCCCAGGATGAGGGACTTCAGTTACGTGGATAGGGGAGAAACTGTTCCATTGGCAGATGGGTCGCAAACCAGAGGGTTCAAGGTGAATGACAAAAAGACAAAAGGTGAAGCAAGGAAACATCTTCTTAATCCTCAAATGGATGGGATGTGGAATGCATTGCCTGAGGTGGTAGAGGCAGATTCACTTGTGACTTCCAAAAGGTAATTAAATAATTATCTGAATAGAAATATTTGCAGAGCCATGGGGAAAAGGCAGGTGAGTGGAACTCATTGAGTTCCCCTTGCAGAGAGCCTGCATGGATATGACAGGCTGAATGACCTCCTCCTGTGCTGTAAGCCATTTTATAGCTTATCCTGGGATAAGAAGGCTGTCGTACAAGGAGAGATTGAGTAGAATGGGCCTATGTTTTGGGGAACTTATAAGAATCAGAGCTGGTCCCTGTAAAACATACATAGAATTCTTTGAACACTTGAAAAGGATAGATGCCGGGAGACTAGCTTCCCATAGCTAGAGTGTCTAGAACTAGCGGATGTAGTCTCAGCCAATTAGAATGAGCTAAGGAGAAATTTCTTCACTTGGAGGATTATGAATCTTTGGAATTCTCTACCTGGAGAGTAGTGGATGCTCAGTCATTGAGTACATTCAAGACTGAGATCAGTAATATTTTTGGGGGACTTGAGGGAAATTGAGGGGTACTGGGATAGGGCAGGAAAGTGAAGTTGATGTAGAAAATCAGCTTTGATAATGGAAGCTTGAGGGGGCTATGTGGCCTATTCCTGCTCCTATTTCTTATAATCTCCTGTTACTTATCAAACCAATATTTAGGGACTTTAGTATTTTTATTTAGTTAAAAATTGGATATGCATTTGTATTCAGCAGGTCTAACAGCATCTGTGGTGAGAAAAAAAAGAGTTAACGTTTTGAGTCCATATGACATTAACTGTTTTTTTTCTCTCCATAGAGGCTGTTAGACCTGAGTTTTTCCAGCTTTTTCTGTTTTTGTTTCAGATTTCCAGCATCTGCAGTATTTTGCTTTTATCGCAGTGCATTTATATTATTCGTTACTAATATAACTGAAACTGTTCAATATACTTGGCACAAATTCTGATAAATGCTTGTTTAAAAGCCTTCGTTGTGAATTTTTAAAAAAATGATTATTCATCTTTCACCTGGTCTACTTCCTCTCAAGTTTAACACTCATATTTTGTGCAGACAGTTCCAGTTATTATCTCTCTCTCTGAAATTTTAGATCAGGGAGACAAGCACCCAAATCGGAAAGCACGAGGCCAGCTAAGGACAAAAATTGAATCTGGCGAAGGGACGATTCCAGTTAGATCCAGCAACACTATTCAGACATGGGATGGAGTGTTACAAGGAGAACGATTGCTCACAATGTCATGTAGTGATAAAATAGCAAGGTCAGTAACAAATCCTTTGTTTGTTGCACTGCTGTGGAGTGGAACAGTTCTCCTGTTTGGACCTGGTAACAGACCCTCACATTCCTTGGTTAGGCATCTCTGGGGACAGTATAGCCTCCTGAACAAATGCCATACCTAATTTCCCTTATAATTCTGCAGCAAATGCCTCTCCCTTAAAGCATGATATTTCTGAGACTTGTATGTTTTGTTCAGTAGCATCAGCAGGGCTCAAGGACATTTTGAAAATATTGTTGTACAACTTTAAATGGTAAAAGATAAATTATAGAGGAAAAGTAAGACATTTTTCTGAACCTTCACGTCTTGCACTCATCAGGACAAATGCAAAAATGCCAAATTTCAAATGATCACATCAACTTAAAACAATTTACAATTTAAAGGAAAAAGGTATGCTGATTGGTCAGTAAGTTAATCCTGATTGGCAAAACCTTTGCCATGAAGAAAGCAACAGGGAACTACAGGCACCCAAGTAATTCAAAAAAGGAGCAAGGCTGCTTGTTTGCAGAGAAACCAGGTCCCTGCGTACAAATTACTGAGGAGTTTGGGAGCCTATTGTTCCCTGTTGCTTTTTCTGTGGCAATGTGTCAGCCAATCAGAGTCAACTTGCCAACCAATTAGAACCCTTCTCTCCTGTAGTGTAAATTGTTTGAAGGCATTCTTGTATTTGATGAACGCAAGATGAAAAGCTTTGGCAATATGTCTCTCTTCTCAGCAATATTCAAGTTCTGTACTGTGTAAATTATAGGGTTAATATAGAAACTTTTGTGTAACTAGCAAACTGAAGATGTGGCCTATTCTCTCCCCACCATTCCTAGGGAAGGTTTCATACTAATTAATTCTCTAAGTCAATCAGTTCTCTATCACTTTTCTTAAAGTTATTGCTGTGCAAAGCAAAAAATTATGATTTTTGATCCCTCTGGACTCTGACTCTATTATACAAATTTGAAAATGTTAGAACAACAGACGTAAGCATATCTGTGCTGGATGATTGGTCGCAAGATAGCTGAATGTATATTTTCAGTTTATATAATGAATTCAAATGATCGTATTTTCCTAAATCCCAGAAATTTTGGCTTAATGCATAGTCAAATTAAAACATTGCTAAATTAGGGAACTGGCATACCATGCATTAAGGAACTGGCATACTTGTAACGGAATCAAATCAAATAAATTGTAAGTATCCAGAATGTAGAAAGTCATTCGATCAAACAGAATCATAATGTCTTTTGGAATATTTTTTCCTAATAATTCAAAAAATTTCAACTATGCTGTTTAACCCCTTAGACAGTAGGAAGTATTTTTTTTTAATTCATTTATGGGATATGGGCATTGCTGCCGAGGCTAGCATTTATTACCCATCCCTAATTGCACTTGAGAAGTTGGTGGTGAGCTGCCTTCTTGAACCACTGCAGTCCATGTGGTGTAGGTACACCCACAGTGCTGTTAGAGAGGGAGTTCCAGGATTTTGACCCAGTGACAGTGAAGGAATGACGATATATTTCCAAGTCAGGATGGTGAGTGGCTTGGAGGGGAACTTCCAGGTGGTGGTGTTGCCATGCAACTGCTGCCCTTTTCCTTCTAGATGGTAATGGCCGTGGGTTTGGAAAGTGCTGTCTAAGGAACCTTGGTGAATTCCTGCAGTGCATCTTGTAGATGGTACACACTGCTGCCACTGTGCACCAGTGTTGGAGGGAGTGAATGTTTGTGGATGGGATGCCATTCAAGTGGGCTGCTTTACCCTGGATGATGTTGAACTTCTTGAGTGTTGTTGGAGCTGTACTTATTCAGGCAAGTGGAGAGTATTCCATCACACTCCTGACTTGTGCTTTGTAGATTGTGGATAGGCTTTGGGGAGTCAGGTAGTGAGTTACTTATGGTAGGATTCCTAGCCTGTGATCTGCTCTTATAGCCACCGTCGTTATATGACTGGGTCAGTTCAATTTCTAGTCAGTGGTAATCCCCAGGATGTTAGTGGGGGATTCAACAATGGTAATGCCATTCAATGTCAAGGGGCAATAGTTAGATTCTCTTGTTGGAGATGGTCATTGCATGGCACGTGTGTAGCGCGAATGTTACTTGACACATGCCTGGATATTGTTCAGGTCTTGCTGCATTTGGAAAGGGACTGCTTCAATATCTGAGGAGTTGCTGAACATTGTGCAATCATCAGCAAACATCCCCATTTCTGACCTTATGATGGAAGGAAGCTGTTGAAGCAGCATGTTTGGGCCTAGGACAGGAACTCCTGCAGTGGTGCCCAGGAACTGAGATGATTGATCTCCAACAACCACAACCATCTCCCTTTGTGCCAGGCATGATTCCAACCAGCGGAGAGTTTTCCCCTTGATTTCCATTGACTCCAGTTTTGCTAGGGCTTTTTGACGCCACACTTGGTCAAATGCTGTCTTGATGCCAAGGGCATTCACTCTCGCCTCGACTTTGGAGTTCAGCTCTTTGAATGTTTGAACTTCATGTTTGAACCAAGGCTGTAATGAGGTCAGGAGCTGAATGGCCCTGTCGGAACCCAAACTGAGCGTCAGTGAGCAGGTTATTGCTAAGCAAGTGCTGCTTGATAACACTGCTGATGATGCCTTCCATCACATTACTGATGATCGAGAGTAGACTGATGGGGCAGTAATTGGCCAGGTTGGATTTGTCCAGTTGTTTTGTAAAGGAGGTACCTATGCAATTTTCTACATTTCTTGGTAGATGCCAGTATTGTGGCTGTACTGGACAGCTTGGCTAGGGGTGCAGCAAGTTCTCGAGCACAAGTCTTCAGTACTGTTACCGGAATATTATCAGGGACCATAGCCTTTGCAGTATCCAGTGCTTCAGCCGCTTCTTGATATCACGTGGAGTGAATCTAATTGGCTGAAGACTGGCACCTGTGAAGCTGGGGACCTCTGGAGGAGGCCGAGATGGATCATTCACTCGCGCTTCTGGCCAAAGATTGTTGCAAATGCTTCAGCTCTTATCTTTTGCATTGGTATGTTGGCTCCCCAGTTATTGAGGATGGAGATATTTGTGGAGCCTGCTCCTCCGGTGAGTTGTTTAGTTGTCCACCTCCATACACTACTGGATGTGGCAGGACTGCAGAGCTTGGATCTGATCCATTGGTTGTGGAATCACTAGGCTCTATCTATTGCTTACTGCTTAGCCTATTTGGCACTTAGGTAGTTCTGTGTTGTAGCTTCACCAGGTTGACACCTCATTTTTACGTATGTCTGCTCCTGGCATGCCCTCCTGCACTCTTCATTGAATCAGGATTTATCCCCTGGCTTGGTGATAATGGTAGAGTGGGAATATGCCTGGCCATGAGATTAGGTTGTGATTGAGTACAATTCTGCTGCTGCTCATGGCCCACAGTGCCTCTTGGATGCCCAGTCTTCAGTTGCTGGACCTGTTCGAAATCTATCCCATTTAGCACAGTGGTAGTGTCACAACACGATGGAGGGTATCCTCATTGTGAAGGCGAGACTTTGCCTCCACAAGGACTGTGCAGTTGCGGTGGTTACTGCTGCGGATATTGTCATGGACAGATGTGTCTGAGGCAGGCAGGTTGGTGAGGATGAGGTCAAGTATGTTTTCCCTCTAGTTGGTTCCCTCACCACCTGCTGCAGACCTAGTCTAGCAGCTATGTCCTTTAGGAGTTGGCCAGCTCAGTCTGTCGTGGTGCTACCAAGGCACCCTTGGTGATAGACATTGAAGCCCCCCACCCAGAGTACATTCCGTGCCCTTGCCACCCTTAGTGCTTCCTCCAAAAGGGTTTCAACATGGAGGAGTACTGATTCATAAGCTGGGGCGGGGGTGTTTGGTTGGTGAGGGCGGTACGTGGTAATCAGCAGGAGACTTCCTTGCCTTTGTTTGACCTGATGCCATGAAACTTCATGTGGTCTGGAGTCGATGTTGAGGGCTCCCAAGACAATTCCCACCCAACTGTATACCACTGTATCGCCACCTCTGCTGGGTCTGTCCTGCTGGTGGGACATACCCAAGGATGGTCATGGTGGTGTTTGGGACTTTGCCTGTAATGTGTGACTCATATGTCAGGCTGTTGCTTGACTAGTCTATGAGGCAACTCCTCCCAATTTTGGCACAAGTCCCCAGATGTTAGTAAGGTGGACTTTGCAGGGTTGGCAGGGCTTAGTTTGCTGTTGTTGTAGTTTCCAGTGCCTAGGTTGATGCCGGGTGGTCCATCTGATTTCATTCCTTTTCAACTTTGTAGCAGTTTGATACAACTGAGTGGCTTGTTCAGCCATTTCAGAGGCCGGTTAAGAGTCGGCCACATTGCTGTGGGTCTGGAGTCATATGTAGGCCAGACAGGGTAAGGATGGCAGATTTCCTTCCCTAAAGGGTAATAAAAAGATGCCACTCAAGCAGTAGGCAGATTTTTTTTTAAAAAGGTTAAATTTCCAAACACTGCATCAAACAAAAGACTGGAAAGGACAAATGGTTTTAAGCAACCTTAATTCAATCACATGAACAAAACTTGTCCATCTTCCTCCTTACACTGCCATTGAATCACTGCTTTCCAATCAGTGAAAACCTTTTTCTCCTTTCAGTAACTTCAAATTCACCAGCAAGCCAAAATCTCTCAAATGACCAGACTCCAGGATAAGGATTTTTTAAGAAATGACAAACAATTGGTTTAAAAGCCTGCCTTATGAACTGAGCTGTGCATTCAACTGCAAGCAGTGTTTGACAATTAGCCGAAATTTAACTCCCTCTTTCCGAATTACTCTTTTTTTGTTTTTCACTCAGTAATTGCAAATTGTATTGTGGCGAGGTATTTATTTTTTTCCAGTCATGGTAAAAAGAAAATGAACGTGGTTACCAAAGGATTTGTACTTCGGGTAACAGTTAAATCAGCATCAGACTTGGTTTCCCTAAGATGAAAGAGATTAATTATTTTTCTCTCTTCAAATGCTGATATGGAGTTTGATGTTGAAAATGTTCTTTTTTAAAAAAAATCTGGCACCAGCTTTTTTTAAAAAAACAAAATTTATATAGCTGACCTTTTCTTAATGTGGTCCATATAAGTACAGTAACATCATTTTGGCACAATGGGAAATCATTTGATGAACAAGCAATTCACTTAAAACCTAATGGACTGGAAGGCAGACCAGTCGCACCTGCTGAAGCTGTCCTATTCCTTTGGACTATGTTGTGCAGAATTGTAATTTATTTTCTCCCTGTTAACACCACAGGAGGAAGATCTTCTGTGTATCTGCCTGTGAAAGCCTTTGTTTAGTTTATGATTTTTGCCCTAGTTTCCCGCTGCACACTGGAACAAGGGCTACTGTACTCAACGCTGAATTGTAGCTCAGCGTATAGACTTGAAGCTTTTTTTGTCTCATTGGATACAGGCTGGGATTCTCAAGCTAATGTTGAAATTTCTTCAGGCGGAATCTGATCTTGGGTTTCATATTAAGATCCTAGTATTTAATCTGATCACACGTTCTTAAGTTGGAGACCAGTGTTTATAAATTATGGAAATCTTTTAGAATGCATCCAGTGTGATTTATAAGATTCCTGCTGGGACGCACACAAGGCTTCAATTTTGATAAATATATTTGTAACAAGCCACAGTAGTTGCTGCACTTGGTGATTTTCAAAATATTAAACAAAATAAAGTTTGTTACTTTGCTTTTGTTTCAGAATTAGGTTCTCTAATCAATCAAGTTTGATCTTTTGGTGGTTTAAGTTGGTTAATGTCAGCTGAGGTGGGCAGTTTTTGGTCGTACTATCTGGGTTTCTGAGGCTAGGTCTGAGTTTCCGAGGCTAGGTCTGAGTTTCCTGCTCTGTCATTATCTGGTTTCTCCTGCTAGAAGCTGCCAATATATGGCTGCTGGGTGAGAACCAGATTAGGCTCAGTTGTGGTGTCCTTTATGGTGGAGTAGTTTGCTTGTATTGAAAGCCTGAGCTCATCAATGAAAAATAACCTGTAGGTAGAGGTGCTGGAAGTAGAAGTGACCCAAGTTGAGAACCCCTCTTTTTTTTTTTGTTTAGGAGAAGAGTTTTTATTCAAAGAAAGCATAGTTTAACTGAGTGCTACTTAAGGAATACTTGTTGGGTATTTAATTGTGCCAGTATATGTGATATGTATCCAATGTTGATAGAGCAGTGGATGTAATAGAAATCAACCAAAAGAAACAATAAAGCTGGTAACACTTAACTACCAATTCAGGACTTGTACATACAGCAGAAAAAACCTTATTTAATCCTCCTTGTGCTGACCTGGCTGCAAAGAATATTGACAGGAATGCATTCCTTTTTCCACTCTATGTCAAAAGATTGATCAGATTGTGCCAGTGATGTTGCAGTGTAACATGTGGACACTGATTTAGCTGAAAATACAGAATTTGAAACTGGTTACACTAAGTTGAATTATCCTAAAATTAGAGCTGGGTCAGTCGGGAGTGAAATCCGGAAGCAGTTTTTCCACACAAATTGTAGTAGAAACCTGGAACTCTCTTCCCCCAAACGGCTGTGTTGGCCTGGTCAATTAAATTTTCAAGGCTGAGCTTGATAGATTTCTGTTGGGTAAGGGTATCAGGGGATATGGAACAAAGGCAGGTAAATGGAGTTGAGGTGCAGATCAAGCATAATTTAATTGAATGATGGAACAGGCTCGAGGGGCTGAATGCCCTACTCTTTCTCCTATGCCCTTCAAAATGAGAGATAAGCTTTGGAAAGCCCAGGAAGAAAATGAATTAAAATTTTAATGCTATGCAAAAAAAAAAAGTATGAGTGGATAAAATTGGTTATATTAGGTGGAAATTAAGTGAAATTATTGCACAAGTGAGCAAAAAGTTTTAAAATTTTAAAATTGTCCCGTAGGGTTAGTATTGAACTGTTAGTATTAAGCTATTCATCACATGTGAATAACCTTGGTATTGTAAAATAGCTGTGGTGTTCTTTACTTCGTTAGACTTTATACCACTCTTATGCTAGCTATAAAATAGCCTCTGTTTGTTAGCTCTCTTAAATTCTTCAGTGGAATTCTTCATTATTATATAATTCTGTTTTGTGTTTCACATCTGATCTTCCTAACAGTATTTTAATTGAATTTAATTGTGAATTTTCCATGGCAGTTATGTGTTTTCAGTATAAAAAATCGAAGTTGCAGAAGGCTGGCAGCCAGTTTGAGTATTGCTAGCCTTCGCCAGCCAAGAAAATAATGCATCCTTTTGGAACAGCTAAGTAATCAGAGAAAATATCTATGGAAATATGGACTGGAACCAATCTAGTCACCCAAATGAGGATGGGTTGGATTTGAATCCAAAAAGTAGGAAGTAGAATCAAAATGTAGGTAGTTAGTAAATTTGTCAATTACTAACTAATACAGGGGACCAAATTCTGGTGAGGTATCCACTTCCCATCCATTCTTGCTGTGGTAAAAGCAATAAACCAAACATTCTGACTCTGTGAGCTTCAAGTAAATAAAGAATTTAATTCAAGCATATTCTGGGAGAGATGTATCCTGGTTGGTTTTCAAGGTCTCTCTCCCTGATACAAAATTTGTGTAACAAATTTATAGCTCTTAGTTTTCGCATTTCACCACGCTATTTGGTGCAACTTTCAATTATTTTAACATATACAGCACATAAGCTAATCAATGAACTGGCAATTCATGCTCTGCAGATGTTCCTTTCATCTCAGCTTTTGTTCTCTTATCGCCCTAACAATGGTTTCCTCAACCTGTGAAGGTCATTAAATTTTACAACTTGTACTCTTAGCTAGTTTTCCATCATGCCTACAGCATTGGCTACATTTCCCATCATACTTAGAAAGCGTGGTCATAACTAACTATTCTAAAGCTATTAATGCACAATTTATTATCAGCAAAAATGAAATCATTTCAGTTATCCAGTTTCAATTCTCATTGTACTATTCTTGTGGATTAAGCTACATCCACTATTGTGGAATTTCTAGCACAGGAAAAATTTGTCTATATCAGTTGAATTTCATCTGGACACATCACATTTTTTTTTAAAAAAACTAACCTCTGCAAAATGTGTTTTAAGTTTTTATCTTCCCTCAGGTTAAATTGCCGACTAACATTTTTAGAGCTTGCAATACAAATTTACTGATTTAGGAGTAAAAATAGAATTATTTTTATCTGCAATCTAGAGGTATGAATCAAGCAGAACATTTCTTGATAAGCCTTTACCGTAATTCATGATTTCACTGAAGATACCACTGAGAATTGTGTCCTCAGATGTGATCATGGTATACTGGCCCATTAATAGCTTATGCTCAATAGTTGTTTGTGCAGTTCAATTATTACTTGCTACGTCATTACACCTTTAAAATGCCTGGTGTTTTTTTAAAATGTACAAGGCATCTGTTAAATAGTGATGAACTGACAATTGTAATTTACTGGTCTAATTTGATCTTGCATGCAGCTATCTTGGCCTAGTTGTACCTGCTTTGAAACGTTATTGAAAACAACAAAATCATTAGAGTAAGCGTGTAAGGAAAACACTCGGGCCTGAAATGTTCAAGTAACATTGGCAGTTGAAAGATAAAACCTTTAGGTCAATGCACGATAGTCTATGTTTGTGGCATTTTCCATAATTTTAGGGGTGCAGTTATCATACACATGTACCAAGAAAATTTAGTTTGGAGCAGCATGTAATGCTGCAAAAGGTTTTGTCAATGGAGAAAGATATTTCGTTATGTAGTATTTTCATGGCTTACCTTAATGACAATCCCCTGCTTAGTAACTTGGGTATCATTTGATGGCAAAATGATGATTTTTGTATTTTCAGATGGAATGTGCTTGGGGTTCAGGGAGCTTTATTGAGCCATTTTGTGGAGCCTATCTACTTTGCCAGCATTATCCTGGGTAGTTTGTACCATGCTGATCACTTGTCTCGTGCAGTCTACCAGCGAATCAGCGAAATTGAAGACCTCCCAAGCATATATACCCTCAACAGGCCTCTACTTAGTGGTAAGTTCTCTCTCTCTCTCATACTTTGACATCAAATCAGAACACTGTACCGGTCTACATGCTCTTGTTGAAATAAAACTGCATATATATTTAAAAAAGCTGAGTTTTTGTGTGCAAATTCATATTTAAAGGGAGCTAATTCTCTATGTAATATCCAGTGAATCCCCAACATGCAATGCAACCTTACCTGGAATTACACAGAATATACTGTAAAGCTCTATCAAATATGTTAATGCTTTAGGTAATGCAGTTTTCCAATAAGCAATGCTTTGCATTCTATTTGCACAGAGAGCAGCATGGACCCTGCATTTACCTGTCACCCATTTACGTAAGAATGGATGAGGAAAGGATATAGCAATATTTAACCCATGATGGCCTGTTTTATTCTCCTCACCAGTAGGTGCAATATATAATCCCCCTTGTCAAATCAAGGGATGTCTACTCAAGCTCTAACACTGTCACAGTTGACCCTACATGTGTAGTGGAAGATTTGCCATTCACGATTTCGTTTAGCTCCTTGATCAAATCAGCAAGCATTTAATCTGCAGTTGAGGTACTGCATCTGACAAGAACAAGAAGAAACATAATAAGCAAAAGAAACAATGGGGAGTTAGTATAAAATTTCAATTTCAGTTTACAGAATGAAGACCGTGATTTAAAAATAATTTGAACGTATGTAGTTATTTGGAAGTAATTAGGGAACCTCAATCCCTGCTGAACATAACGATAGCTGGAGTCGATGACAGTGCCCCACATTTATAGGTGAAGCCACATTTGAACAATGGGGAGATTAAATTAGTGGGTATTCTATTTATGTGATATAGTTCACTTTAAAACATTGGAATACCAAAACACTGACTGATGTATTTACCATGGCAATAGAGAATGCATAAACTGGTGTGCAGCTTTCCAATTGAAAGACCAAATGACCTTGTCAGTGGCTGTACATTACAAAAGTAGCTGAAGATTTAATGTCCAATGGACTTGCATTCAACAATCAATTATGGCATTTGCCCAGTCCAGAGGAAAAATTATTGCCACCTTCTACAGTGAATGTGGCCTTTCAGTGCATATTTAACACAGAAACATTGTCCAGCATTATACAGTCACGTCTGCATTGATAAAATCATTTTTCTGAGGGCAAAAAGAGGCATTGCAAGTCGACTGGAAAAGGATGCTCTTCAGTCATACAGGGCCAAGACATCATTCTCAAGGATGTATATGGAACTATGCTGTTGTGTTTCCACACAGCCGGGTGCTAACTATAGACTACCTTTATATTGTTAAACTGATAGAATTAGAGAATGACAAGTAACCTGTCTTGGCCCTGCATTTGCCTGCAGTACAGGTGCAGGCATTCCCTCTAACTGAGAAGTACACTTACTTTATTATTCTTGTCTTTTATGGTGAGTGCTGGTCTGGCTAAAATTAGGCAGTTGTACATGGCAAGGGGGAAAGGAAAACTTACCCTGGAGGACTTTGCTTTGGCTTTGAAATAATGGTCAGTTTGATATTAGGTGGAATATCAACTGAGGAACCTAAATAGTGTTTATATTTGTGTTCAGCTGTCAATGACAGGTAGAAGATCTTGTCTGTGTGCAAGTGCATGTTAATTTTATATGGCAGAGACACAGCAAAGTTTAATATTGGGCTTATTTTAAGTGTGTAAAGATTTATGCTTAGAATCCAAATCAAAAGCATGTGGCATGTTGGAAATGGTTGGCTCACAGTTTATATTTCACTGCTCAAATTTATTTGCTCACCCTTTTAAATCTGCTATTTGATTTATCTCCATAACATTTTCAGTAATATTTTTCTGCTCTCTTTTAAATGTATGCATTTTTGAAATAAATGATAAATGTGAGGAATTATCAGGAAAATCCAATACCAGACAGATTTTCTAAGCAAAAGATGTAACGGTTGTTAATATGGAATTCAACACTTGGTATTGTGTTCACACTCGAAGGCACTACTACAGATTTTAAAAAAATCTTTCATGGGATGTGAGCATCGTTGCCATGGCCAACGTTTGTTGCCCATCCCTAATTACGTTTGAAAACATGATGGTGAGCCTTCTTGAACTGCTGCAATCCATGTTGTCTAGGTACACCCACAGTGCTATTAGGAAAGAAAACATCCAGGTATTTGACCTAGCGAATAGAATGGATCAGGTTTCACATTTTCTATTTCCCACAAAATAATTCTTCTATCTTAGCCATCCTGTGGCATAGAGGTGCAGAACAGAGGCTGGGGTAACTCTTGACTGTTGGAGGGGAAATAACATTGATAAATCTCTCAGTCTGAACTATACAAATTTAACATGTGCCTCAACAGAAATGTTCTTTTCTGGTATTGTAAACACTGAGGTACTATAGTTTATTTGACCAGGGAAACGGAGGACAAGTCAACCAGTTGTCATATCACACAACACAAAACAGAGAGTGAAGCAATTTATGTTTCATTGCTCATTTCTTAAGACTTGTGGTGTAAAATAAAGTAGCCGGTATTTCAGCATTTTCAAACAGCGTTTAATGGATTTCTAATCCCAATTTGCCAGAGTTCTGCTGAGTATGACTCAGTTGTTAAAGGACAGTTACTTTTGGCAAAGTATCTAATCCAAAATGAAGGATGGAAATGTTTTTTCTCTTGAGGAAAATTTAGATTTCGTAATTGGAGTAATTATATTTGTTGCCAGGTGATCATGGTGCAGCATTGACTCTGTTGCTGACAGCCCCCTTAGCTGAAACGTAGAGCTGATGGAAAGCCTGTCTGGAATAAATGCAAGTTTGAAAAAGATTAATTTTGTTCAATTATATTACACTTCTGAAAGGGGTGAAAATGCTAGAGATGGGGAGAAAGCAGCTTTTGGTAGTTGTCAAGTAGTGATCAGTTCTGCATGAGTGATCCTAGCTCTTACCCACTTCTGCTTCTTCCCTGATTTGTAAGAACAGTTGAACCACTTTATTACAGTCTGGGTTAATTAGCTGTGTCCAGGAAGAAATTGGCTAGTTGAATTGCATACCTTGTCCGTTGGATCACCGCCACTACATGTGTCAACCTCCACTTGCTTCTGTCCCCAGAGTCACTCAACTAATCATTCACTCTTAATCGTTAATTCACAGAACTGGAAGGATGAATGTGCTCACAGTAAACCTCTCTGACCTTGCTGGTTTGTAATTTGTATTTCACTTCACGAGCAGCACCATGAGCAGGGTAATAACTGACTTTATGTAATTCTATTTGTCAATGCAGACTTGTTAAGTAATGGGAACACAAAATCTGTCCCAGAATATGAGCCTGTGGTAATATATAATTGTGTCGTCTTCGAGTACTCTAGTTCACTTTACTTTTAAACTGAGAATTAATTTCTTGTCTGATGTAAGCAGAGGACTTGACTGCGACTGCTCGGGTTCCCCAGGTAGAATTGCTTTCTGATTTCTTCTCTTCCCCCACCCCTAGCATCTCCCTTGAGGGTTCAGGAGCTGGCTGCGTGCAACTTTTTGGTACGTCAATTCATTTGTCCCACAGCATTGAAACAAATTGATCCTGCTGGTCAGTCCTGTGTATGGGCATGACATTACCATGTATAAAGAGTTCAATTGCTTAAACGTGTAAGAGATGAGATAATGCTTTGAGATATTAGTAATGGCATGTTTCTATGAAATTCTTTTGTCCACTACTTTAATATAGGCAGTTTTAATATGTTAAATGTGTTTGTGCAGTTGAAGTATATGTGGCATTTCAAAAGTGCCACATTTCATACATATTAACAAACTTGAAGCCCATGAGATTAAAGGAGCTTGGACTGTGTGGCTAAGAAATTGGCAGACAGCCAACAGAGAGTTGTGGTGAATGGTTGTTTTTCAGACTGGAAAGAAGTGAACAGTTGTGTCCCTCCAGAAGTCAATATTAAGACACCATTTTGATGTATGCTAAAGACCTGAACTTGGATATAGCAATTTCAAAATTTCAGATGACATGAAACTTAGAAATGTTGTAAGCAGTAAGCTGGCTAATAACAGACTTTGGAAGGACATAGACAGATGTTTTTTAATTCATTCTTGAGTTGAGGAATTCACTAGCACGTCGTCACTTATTGCCTACTCTAATCTGTCATTGTGAAGATTATCATGGACTTCTTGAACCACTATAGTACATTTGATGAAGATGCGACCACGCAGTGCTGTTAGACACTGAGTTTGAGGAATTTGCTCCAACAACCATGTTCAGGATGATGTGTGACTAGAAGGAGAAATTGGAGGTGATGGTGTTCCAGTGTACCTGCTGCCATTGTCCTTTTCTGTGGTGGAGCTTGCAGGCGTGGGAGGTGCTGCCAAGGAAGTTGTGGTAAGTTGGTGCAGCACTTCGTATAGGTAACGCATACTGCAGCCACAGCACACCAGTGCTGGAGGAACTGGATGTTTAAGCAATGGATGTGATGCTGATCAAACGGTTAGATTTGAATTATCAGCACACAGCCTCACTTCTCACCTTATGATGGAGCAGGTAAAGAATGTTGGGTCTCGGGCACTACCCTGTGGAACTCCTGTTGCAATATTCTGACCTGAGATGATAAGTGAATCCAGCCACCTTCCTCTATGCCAGCTATGACTCCAGCAACTGGAGGATTTTCTGCTGATCTCCATTGACTTCAATTTGAATAGAACTTCTTCATAGTACACTGGGTTGAATGCTGCCTTTAATGTTAACTCAACAACAACTTACATTAAAAAGATGCTATATAAATTTAATGAAATGTCTCAAGGTGCTTCACAGGAGCATTATCAAAGTATGACACTGAACCCCATAAGGACATACTTGGTGAGATGACCAAAACCTGGGTCAAACAGGAATGTTTTAAGGAGTATTTAAAAAGAGGAAAGCAAGTCGAGAGTGAGAGAGCTCTAAGGAGGACATTCCAGAGCTTGGAGCTGGGCAACAGAAGGCACAGCCGCCAATAGTGGAGCATTATGGTTGGGAATGCACAAGCCTTAGCTAAAATACTGGGTGGAATTTAATACCCTCTTCTGTGGCGGATTTGGTGGGGTGTGAAGGCATTTAATAAGCGGGAGGATGGCAGGTGGGAATCCCACAGCTTTCCTGCTACTGCCCTCCATGGTGGGGAGGCTCAAATGGTCTACCCATCCCGCTGCTAATTGAGGTCCTTAAATGGGCAATTAATTCCAACTTAAGGGCCTCGTCCCGCCACTGCTATTTACCCAGTGGTGAGCAGGGTACTTGCCACACGGGAAGCCTGAAAAGTAAACCTCTGATGTATTTGCTTGTGGAGGGTGGAGGGGGGAGGGGGGGGGGGAGGGGGCGTGTTGTGCCCCTTGTTCAAAGGCACTCAGTGCCTGATTGAGGGACCCAGCATCAAGAAGTTGGAGGAGCCCACAGAGCCAACCCCTCCCCCCAACCTCTCCAGCTGCAGGCGAGATCCCCATCTGCTTCTGTAAAGACTGTCCTTTGTGTCCAATTTTGGCTGCCACATTTAAAGGATGTCAAGAGAGTGTGCAGATGATGTTTATCAGAGTGATATCAAGTTTAAGGGGCCTCAGTTATAGAGAAACAATGGAAGAGTTGGGGCTGTTCTTAATGGAGTGAAAGGGCAATGTAATGGAGGCATTCAAAATTATGAAGGGTTTTGATCGAGTAAATCATGAGAATAAAAACAAAAAACTGCGGATGCTGGAAATCCAAAACAAAAACAGAATTACCTGGAAAAACTCAGCAGGTCTGGCAGCATCGGCGGAGAAGAAAAGAGTTGACGTTTCGAGTCCTCATGACCCTTCGACAGAACTAAGTAGAAATAGGAAAGGGGTGAAATATAAGCTGGTTTAAGGTGTGCGTGTGGGGTGGGTGGGTTAGGTGGGGATAGAGAAGTGGAGGGGGGGTGGTGTGGTTGTAGGGACAAGCAAGCAGTGATAGAAGCAGATCATCAAAAGATGTCACAGACAACTGTGACATCTTTTGATGATCTGCTTCTATCACTGCTTGCTTGTCCCTACAACCACACCCCCCCTCCACTTCTCTATCCCCACCCCCCCCCCCCCCCCCCCCCCCCACACACACACACACACACACACACACACACACACCTTAAACCAGCTTATATTTCACCCTTTTCCTATTTCTACTTAGTTCTGTCGAAGGGTCATGAGGACTTGAAACGTCAACTCTTTTCTTCTCCGCTGATGCTGCCAGACCTGCTGAGTTTTTCCAGGTAATTCTGTTTTTGTTTTAAATCATGAGAAACTGTTCCCATTTGCACAATGGTCAACAAACAGATTTGAGATAATTGGAGCAGGAATTAGGGGAAGATGAGAACTTTTTAATGATCTGGAATGGGGTGGTAGGAGCAGATTCACTAGTAACTTTCGAAAGGAAATTGTATACGTAGAAACTTGGAAAGGGAAGATTTTTCAGGGCGATGGAGAATCTGGGAGAGATACTGTTCCTTTATGATGTTCTGTTCTTGCACATCTTTTAAAATTATATCATGTATAACTTTATATCTATGTCTCCCTTAATGATCCATTTCAAAATGCATCACTTCACACTTTCTGCATTAGATTTGATCTGCCATGTGTCCACTCATTTCCGTCTGTCAGCCTCCTTCTCTAGTCTGTTTTTGTCCTCCTCACTGGTTTACTATTTTTAATTTTCCTTTGCGCTATTTAGCATCAATATGTATTTAATTAATAGACTTGGCATGTGATTCAATTATGTTTGTGAAAACATTACAAAACTTGCATTGATCTTTGAAATTGAAGAAGCATGTTGATCAAGTGAATTAAATTGAATTTCTGCAAGTAGGTTGTATTCTTTGGTTCATTTATTTCTGCACCAAGGTTTCCTATAAACACTGGACTACTGAGGGGTTAAGATGCATATTGGAAAAAAAGACTGGCATTGGCTCTGTATAATAGCCTATTTGTCTCATTCCATTTAAACCCTTCTCAGCTGCGAACTTCTGTGAAAAGCCCAAGGTCTTTAGTCCGTTCTGCCTGGCTGCATATGACCTTTGTGCAGTAATGACCCCAGACCTCCATGCAGCCCTTAGTAAGATTGATTTAATGTGCAAAGGCAGCTGCTGAGAGATTGGAAAAGATTACCATCTATCACAAAAAAACTAGGCCTTGCAAGCAGGTCAAACATCACATCGGAAAATGGCCTGATTTGTAATCTCCTAAAGTCTGGCAAGAATTTCAAGCAAGGAGACTGGCAACTGGAGAAGCAATCTGCTATGCTGGACTAAATGATGAAGCTTAAAAGTTATTGAATTCAGTTAACTATGTCTGGGTTGTGAGGTTGCCGATTCAGCACTTAAAGCCATTGCAGGAACTGCTGTCAAGTGAATTTTATTATTATTGTTAACACTTCCTCTTGGAAGTACAATCTGAGAAACATGGGGGTTTGCCAGAAATTGTGCAGTTTAGTTGACTAATTTGTTTGAGTGCAGGCTGGAAGTCTATGATTTTGAAAGCGTGCTTTATTTTTATGTTCCACAGTAGTTAATCCTATTGAAGTATGTAATTCAAATATTGTATTAGCTTTTATGTTGACTAACAAGGGTCATACTCCAAGGTGAATGCAAATTTGCTTAGAAAGTATATCCTTTCATTGGAATTGGAAACGGTACGATAGGATTATGCAATAGGGGAATTTATTAAAACTGTACATGGAAGAGGTCTGTCCACCTTTGGCTTGGAACACTGTTTCTACACACACCAAATCAAATTTCTGAAGGGTAATTTTTGGAATGACTGTATTTTGGTTTTGATCATTCTCTAACTTTTGGATATATAGTTACTTAGCGCAAACCTTTACTTTCAAGGATGTGCTAATACAGAAATTTTAGCTTTGCAGTGAAGCCCTTATAGCTACACAGCAAATAAAGTTTTAATATAAACCTGGAGTCGGGTCTCAATTTGAGCCTGGAAAGAGTTGATGCGATATTTTGTTCTTCACAGTCTTTTCACTACTTGAGTACAACACCATTCTACTTCAAAACATTGCCTGGAAGTGTCTCTGGTCTCTTGGACACTCTTTCTTTAATTCTGCCTGAAACTTAAATGTTTCAAGGATATAAATGCATTTGCCACACTCCTTGAGAGGCGTATGTTTATAACACTTCACTGAGTGGGTGTTTGAGCCAGCGAATATGGACTGCTGCCTTGATGGAATTAGTACACCAGTTACGAGTGCCTATGATAGTGGGTAGTGAGGACAAAGCACTTAAGTGCAAGGCCCCTGACGCAGCTTCACTTCCGCAGTTTTATCCTTCACAACTCAGCCAGTTCAGATATTAAAGCAGTTCATCAATTGATGTGATGATTAGCAGTAGATTTCCTTGGTGTAATTTGAATTGCAGTTAGTGTTGAGAACTCACAGGGCCACATCCACCCAACCATGTACCACTATGCTCTGCCCTGCAGCCCCCATGCTCCCCCCACTCCACCTGCCAATTTCTAGTGGGTCTAGTCAGGTGGTGAGACCGGACATAACTAGGGATTAAGAAGGGCTCGTGAATTTTGACTGAACAATATGACATTGCAGATTTGGCAGTGCTGAGATTGTTGCCTTACTGTTATCTTGAAGCAATCACTGTCTGGTTTAAGTCCACCCATTACTTTTATTATTGTGTTTTGCATTTTTTTAATACTGGCTTTCTAGGCCACTTCAGATGGCATTGAGTCAAGTATCGACTAAAGTCACCTGTATGTCAGAACCGGTGGAGGGGGCAAGTTCCTTATCCTGAAAAGCATCATTAACCAGTTGGGGGTTTGCCAGTATATTCAGGGGAATACCTTAAGTAAGGATATCACTGGCAATCCATTAAATTTCCCTTGGGCTATGCCAGACAGAATAAAACAGGGAGAGATGCAAGTTGTGTAATGAATCAAATTGTAAAATAAATATCATGTATGTTAGAGAGCATTGCATTCCTACCAAAGTGTAAAAACACAAATTTTGAACTAGAGGAGAAAAAGTATAAGATGAGACTAATAAGACTAGAGACAGACTTACTGCAAATACCTCTTCTGGCTTAGGATGAGTTTTGACAATGTTTTACCTTTTGGATGCTATTGATTCTTGCTTGTGGAAGATTTTGTGTAAACGAATGGAGGATTACACTGTACAACTTGTCCATAGGCTCCAAATGCCTTTGCAGCCTGCCATGGTACACTTTGATGCAAGGCATTACAAATGATACTATCAGTTATTTTGGGAGTAGGAATGTATCATGGGCAAAACTAACAAGTCAATTTTACTACTTTTTAAATACATATACAGTGCACCTCAATTTCAGACCCAGTTCCCAACAAAAACTCATATACGTTAAGGATCAGAAATTATGCTTACTGACTTTTTAAAGCCCATTTACTTGTGTTATCCAGCTTAGCAACAGATTTGAGTGCCAGTACTTTGAACAAATTAGTTATCTAAATCTTTCAGAAACATTTGTTCTGCCATTCCTTGTTCCTCACAGTGATTGCTTTTACACAACAACTTCAACATTGTCTCGTTTAATTATGTTCCTTCCATGGAATCATCCTATACTTTCTGTCCTGTTGATAGTGTAATTTTGAGTTTAAGCAACGATAGTCTGTTCAGCAACGGAAAGCATTTGATCTAGTAAAGCTAAATTATGGTAAATTTGAACTGTTTTAAACATTTTAAGTAGACCACAGGTATATTACATTCAACAGTGATGCTGCTCTCACTGTTATGTCACTTGCAGAGAAATTAGAACACTGAAGCATGCCCTTCTATCTTCTTTGGTTTTTTTTCCACCATATCAGCAGTAGTCCTAATCCTACATGGGAACTGTTATGACTTGGATTTAATCTTGTATCTATCATACTAGAACCCTCAACCACAGGAAACTGCCTGTCTCTATCTATTACCATTACTTCATAATTTTACACCTGTATCAAACCACCGCTTAATCTACTCTGTGGAGAAAACAGCCGAAAGACTCTTCATTTCTGTATTTCTTCATAGACAGCATCCTAATGGATCTGCATTGTACTCTATTTCCTCACATCCTTCCTGTAGTGTGAAGGCCAAGACACCAACTGTATTCTTACTGAGATTTGCCATGATAAATATACATTGCTTAGATTGGAGAGGTTTGGAAGTGGTGTACTCTTGAGTCAGTACCGGGCCCATGTTTGTGCTCTCTGTACAGATGAGTTGAGCAAAGGGAGCGCAATCTCAAAATTTTCTGACTACATGAAAGTTGGGGGTTCTGACAAAACAGGAATGTGGACTGAAAAAGACAGTAAAACACAAAAGTTGATGTGGAAATAACTGAGGCAACCCATTTTGGGAGGAAAAACAAGGAATGGAAGTAGCAATCAGTTGAAATATACAATATATTAAACGTTGTAGATAAAGGTAAGTGCGCACAGGATACCAGATAAAGGTAACTGTGCACAGGATACCAGAAAAAGGAACATGTCAGGAAGAGAATTCATATAAAGAGTGGTCTACGCTTGAAATGCTCTTCCAATTAAGATGGTAGAAACAAAAACCATAGACTCATCCAAGAGGATGTAAGTTTTTTTTTTAAAAAATCAGGATAGGTCAAACTTCTTCCCTCACCTTACTTAGGTTGTAATCTAGCCATGGCACTTGGTTTCACTGGAACCTTTTAAAATACACCATGCTTAAATTTAAAAGTTTACTTAAATTGCAAAATTAGTGCTGTTACATCTGCCCCTTGATGACAATTTTGTGTTTTAATTCTATCAGTATTACCAAGGAGGTTTTAAAAGTCTGGAACACATTGCAAATTGACAGGTTTCTTGTAATTTTTATTCTCTGGACGTAGGTGATAATGACTGCTGCTTTTATCACCCATCCCTAGTTGTCCTTGGGTGGTGATGTTGCACCATCTTAAACCACCTCAGTCCTTATGCTGTTGGTGTTCCCACAATTGTTCTAACTAGAAAATTCTAGGATAGCAATCTAGTGATGACAACAGAACAAGGACATTGGTCGAAATCGGAATGTTCCATGACTTGAAGGGAAGTTTGAAAATTATATTCCAATGTTGCTGCTCATGTTTCCTGGTAGTGCCTTCTTACACTGTTGAGTTCTGCCCTGATGTTGAACGTGAAATGTCTGGCATGCCCTCAGGATGCTAAATCTTTCTTCTCATGAGGAAAAATAATTTAATCCAGTCAAAGTCCTGTTTACTTTTTCAAGTCAATGTAAACCAGTATTGAGCAAATTGTGATGACAAAGAATCCCTAAACAGTGAGAAAGTTGCCCATAGCAAGTTTAGCCACCCTCCTCCCTCACCAAATGCCTTCTGTCTGCCACAACCTTTTCTTTTAAATCCCTCCCCTATTTTGTTAATGCAACTTTGGGCAGTGCTCCTTTAAAATTTTCTTATACTTGGCATCACCACTCCCTGATCATCTAATTTTCTCTTCAACCTTGTGTCCCTGTCGGTATGGATCTTGATCCTTCACAAGGTTTCTTAGTAAATAATCAACACTTTAGAGATCTTTTGCCTGCAACATGTCATGGGGGTATTGATGCCATATGTCTAAACCGAAGCCCCAGCCCATAGCAGCCCAATTCATTAAATTCATTCAGATCACATCAAATACACAACAGAATGCGCTGAAAGTTTACCTGGAGTCTATAGTGGAGTAGTAGTGGCAAACTAGAGTGAGCATATCGCAACCTTGTTCATTTAAATAGAGTTTAATTGTTGGGTAGAGCCATTCAGCCTTGTTCACACAGATGTGGAGTTTGAGTGATGGATAGAAGCTGTACTTTAGAAGAATATTGAAAGAACATCATCAGCCTAATAGATATAGTAAGGAAGCGTTATATACCAACGGATGCTGAAAACCTCCAACATAGCCAAAACATTTCAAGCACTAACCTGTCTTGCTAATCTGCCCAATATACAGGCCGTAACTCAAACTGCCCAAAAAAAAAAGTTCCAAGGAACGTGAATCACCATGAAGATTGGACTTGCGTCAGCACAAAGTAAATGTAAATTTGGTGGGCCCCGAAAACTTGTACTGGATTGACACCATTTTTCTCCAGCCATATGTGGTTCCACAAAGTTACGAATCATCCCAGCGGAACCAATGCTAAGCTCTACACGTGCATATGCAAAATTCTATTTTCATAACCCACAAAAATATCGACTGTTGAAGGTTAGGGTATCAGTACAGAGGAATGGAGTGGCTGCAAAGTAACAGCTGGCAAAATCAGGCTGGAAGCCCTCATCCACCAGTGCTGCCGTCTCGGCAGTTGTGGAATTTGCACCTGTGAATCACCTGTTTCCATTTTGGACTGTGTCCAACTATTGCTAGGATGGTGGTGTTGGTTTTTGCTTCTTTTAGTTTTCTATTCCTATCTGGTGCTGGGCATGTTGATTCGAGAGCATCCTGTTTCACAGCATCAGGTCCAAGTACCGGTGGCTTTAGAAGTACACTGTTTATGTGTGATATTTGTGTATAGAATGTTTATAGACTTCATTCTTTCATGGGATATGGACATCGCTGGCAAGGCCAGCATTTGTTGTACATATCTAATTGCCCTTGAACTGAGTGGCTTGCTAGACCGTTTCAGAGGGCAGTTAGGAGGAGTCTACCTCATTTCTGTGCATCTGGAATCACATGTAGGCCAGATCGGGTAAGGATGGCAGATTTCCTTCCCTAAAGGATAAAAGATAGATAATAACTCATTTTGTTACAGATATGTTCAGATATTCTAAAAGAGCAGCTCCTTTAAGGCTGCACCATGTGAGAATGTGATTAAATAAGTTTTGTTTTAATGATTTTCTGCACTGAATCCATGATTAAGAAGCTAAGGTGATAAATACAGCTCCATTATTTCATAGTTTCAACATTTGATCATTATTTTGACTGAACATCTGTTGATTGTAGGTATTAGTAACACTGAATCACGCCAACCAGGCAAGGCACCAAATTTCAGTGTCAATTGGGTCGTGGATGACTCGGGCCTGGAAGTCATTAATGCCATGACAGGAAAAGATGACATGGGGCGTCCTTCTCGATTATGTAAATACGTTCTGCACAGTCGTTGGCTACGTCTGCATGGAAAGGTAAGGATTCCTAGTAATTCCCTTTTCTTCCCCCACTCTTATTTTAATTTGTTTTTAATCCCAGCAATTATTTTCCATTTTAAAGTCCACCATAGCATGTAAACCTTTTTCTTCTAAGAGATTCAATACTGCAAATGGTAAACTTCCTTTTATGTTCTCCTGTTAAGTACTTTGTGGCCAGATGCACAATAAAGATCCTCCATGTTGCACCATCGGGTACACATGGGTAAGATTCAGAGTAAATCTTCATCAGCATTGTGCCTTGCATTCGCAGCCACACGAGAAGAACATTTCCCATTTCTCACAATACCTACCCTGAAGCCTTTCTGAGTAAAACTATTAGTTTAGACCTGTCAAAAAATTATATTGCAGCTGGCTGAACTCATTTTACTTAGAACCCTTAAATTCAGCAAAGTGAGACTGATGCAGTCAGTCCAGTCTCTGTTTTAAATTTACACCTGACCATTCCCATGGTTTTTGGATTTTTACTACACTCAGTACACCACTTTCTCTTAGGCTGTTGGTTCCTTATCAGATGACTTTTCTTGAAATTGCAGTTGTGAATTAGTTGGCTATTAAATTGGTGTCATCTGTTCAATCGTGTGCACGACAACTTAACTGTGGTCGACTCCCGGCTGTAGAAAACCACAAAATTGAGACTCAACTGGCCCATGAAACTAAAACCATGAAGGGGTTTGGTAAGAGTAGTTTTGGGAGAAACCGTTTCCACTGACAAGAGGGTCAGCGGATGCAGAATCAAGATGATTGGCAAAATAATTGGAGGGAGTTCAGGAGAACTTGTATTACACGGCAGGGTATGATATGAAGAATGCACTGCGTGAAAGAGTGATGGAAGCAGATTCCAGTAGTCACTTTCAAAAGGGAATTGGATGTATACACGAAAAGGATATTGCTGACATGCCACAATAACTCATAGATTGCCAGTTTAAGGCTGAGACCTATCCTTAGCCGCTTCCGCTTAGCACAGCCATAGTGCTGCATGACACAGTGGAGATTACTCTGACCATGCAGTTGAGACTTTGTCTTCAGAAGGATTGCACAATGGACAGACATGTCTGCAGCAGCTAGGTATCTGGAAATTAAAATTCAGCATGTTATTTCCTCACATCGTTTCCCTTGCCAGCTAACACAGGTGCAGTCTGGCTAGGCCATTTCAGAAAGTATGAAGTTGGAGTCGCAAGGAAAGCAGACCATGTAGGGGTGATAAGTTCCTTTCACTGAATGAGCCAGTTAGATTTTATAATAATCTGTTAGTCTCATGGCTACCGTGCTGTTCATGTCTGGTTATTTCAAAAGGCACTTTGGTAGCCAAATGAAAAAAAGCTCTAATTGTTACAACAGGTGGGTTGGCCAGAATTCAAGTTCTTGTTCCTCAGTTCTGACGTCCACAATCATTATGCCATTTTCAGTTGTTATGACTTGTAACACCTGTGGGAAAAGCTATAAAGAAAATAAAATGGAGGCACTTCACTGAATCATCATATCTAAAACTGTTTCCATTTGTGTCCAGTGGTATATGGAATCCACGTAAATCAGTTTTTCCTGTCTTTCCCCACTCACATTTTTTTTCCCATCCCTGCAGTTGCCATTCTTGCATCGATCCAAGCAAGAGAAGTTCAGTTCATACTATGAAGCAAAGCAGGCTGCCATCGAGTATCAAGCTGCCAAGGAGTCCTTGATCAAAGAGTTCCAGAGGAGTGGATTAGGCATGTGGGTGAAAAAGCCCATTGAACAGGATCAATTCGCTCTGTCTGGCTGAGCCCATGTTGGGATTTTTAAGGATGCAAAGCTGCTGGAATTCCATGTGTCAGATGTATTTATTAACTTGTAACTTTAAACTAATTTTTTTTAATTTCCTTTTTTAAAACAAAGGTGCGTCCCTTTTCTTGGCTATCAGCTAGATTTTTAAAATAGCACAAAAAGCAATGTACACAATACTTGTTTTAATTGGCCTCTAAACTAGCAGATAAAGTCAGTAATTGAAGCTCTAATTGAAATGTGCAGCATTGAGCACATTTATGAGCATGCCCAAGGCTAGGCTGGTTTAAAACATGGTACAAGTTTCTGAAAGGACAATGTTGAGTTCTGTTTCTGAAAATAATATATACAGGAAATAACCTGTATTGTCATCATTAGTTTCAACCTTTAGAACTGGTCTTTATAGTTTTGCAATTTAGCACTCCTGACACAGAACTACTTGTGAAGGGGGGAGCATGTGTTTTGAATTGAGGTGCAAAGGTCAGTGTGCCATATTCACAGTCCATGCAATTTTCTAATGGACAGAAAATCAATTGGGCTACAATTTGGGGAACACTGACTTGTGCACTCAGTACCCACGATCCTGCTCCTGTTTTATGAAGCACTACAGCAGGAGCACTAAATCATACAGTTTCTCCCTATACATGTTCTCGGCGTAAACATCATCATGATAATGAGCAAAACTCTTGAGAACTTGGACTTAGGGTAGTGTGGGAGCTCCTGTAAAGATACAGAAAGGGCAAACTGTCTACTGGTTGTTTTTAGATAATGGGGATGTGATGTACAATCCCCCTAAGTTAGCAGAACCATCACAGGCAAGTGTAGTACTTTGATTCAGCACGTTTGGGGGGGTGGGTCTCTATTTTTGACTGTTGTGATGTCTATTTGCAAGTCAATTCCAATGTAGCATTCAAACTGAAGTGTTTTCTTTAAGGACAGGTCATAATTTAACTTGGCAGACTACAGTGATTTCAATGATTCTTGTTGGTATAGATGCATCTCTTGCAAAGTGATACAGTTTATTCAACTGATTCTGACAAGCCCTCAACTGTAAATTGGCCAGGTAGATTCAGCACTGTTGTGTGACAGTTCTTTCACAAGGAGTTGGAGCAGCTAACCAAGAGTTCAGTTTAACAAATCAAAGTCCAAAAAAATGTATTTTTTAAAAACGTAATGAAGTGTTGAAGTGCATTTTGGTAAATTTTAAATTACAGCCTAGCCTAGCCATAAAAGGGATGCTCTCTGTCTTACGTGTGTGCCTGCTGCTTTTTCCTTGTTCTTTCTTAATGCACGACTGTTGGCGTGTTTATTTCTTTGTTGTGTAAACTGGAATAGCATATGCTTTGATGCAAATGTTCCTTGCGTTAAACCTTTGCAACTGAATGAAGGCATCTGCGAGTGTAAAGGGTCACAGTACAATAATCAGTCGTAATTCATTAAAGGTTTGCGTCATGTGTCACAGAAATAAAAGGGGGATGCAAGTTAACCAAGATTCTAACACTTGAAAACTAGTCGAATTACAAGTGGAACAATTCTAGTTACATGATTTCATTTTGGGGCTGGCAGAGTCTCTTGTACAAGATCCTTAACCTTGGTGTTGAAAGGTCAAAGTGTGTTGCTGCCAAGCTACAACCATTACACTGTGTAACTGCCTTGGAACTAAACCAATCAAGAGGTTTTGGTGGTAGCATAAACTGAATGCCTTGAGCACATAATATAGATCTTATCTTTTGGCACTTTTGCTTAACAGATCAGATCCAGGAGATTGAGATTCAAATGACCTCCATGTTTGTGCTGTGGTCTGGCACCACTTCTGTGGCTGGATGCCAGTTTCCAAGCAGGAGACCTATTGTTCTGCACATCTGCAAGTGCGTTAACATCAGTGGTTAGAAAGCTTTAGCTTTTCCTTAAAACTGATAGAATAATAATTGTAGCCAGTACTTAAATTTGGGGAGGAATTCTGTTGTTATTTCATGTCAGTCAGTGGATTATGATACTAGCTTCAGAACCTGTGCAGATTAGCATGCTGACTTGTGAAGCTGGCTCTCAGTGTTAAGTGACCAGAAGGGGAGATACTTAATTCAGCATCAGATTACAAGACCCAAGACAATGTAGATTTGCAGTCCTATGAGAACTCTTGAGCTTGGGCCCTTTATTTATGAGTGGAGTCAGTGCAGGTGGATGGCGTAAAAACCTAAAATGCTGGAAAGACTCAGCAGGCCCGGCAGCATCTATGGAGGGAGAAACAGAGTTAATGTTTCAAGTCTTTTTCAGAGCCCACTTCTGACAGTACTCACTCAGGATCAGTGTACCCTTTAACCTCACTTGTTGTTTGTTACATGATCTATTATATATACTCTGTTTGGTTTTTGTTTTCACCAATCTGAGTCTTTGCTTAACTGAAAGCACAGCTGCTGTTAATGCTGTCATTATGGTCATTTTGAAGTGAGCGGAATCAAGTCCGTTGTCAGTCTGGCATAACCAAGTGTAAGTCATTCAACATATTTATGGTCAGATATTCCAAAACCATTTTATGAGATACAGAATTATTCATTGTCATGTCTATTTATAAAATATACATGCACATAAATGCTGTATTAGTTATTGCCTTATGCAACCCTACTTCTGGTAGTGCATCAGTCAGCAGTGTCAATCTTGCTGGAACCAACAATTTAGCAGTATCTAGTCAGCTTTTTGTTGCTTCTTAATACTTGTATTATTAAAATGATGAGGGTTGCATTTTAAATGAATGAGTTATGTGCTTGAGGTTCATCTGTATTGTGTACCTTTTTGCATAGCTAACTGTTTGTAGTGTTTTATTATCATTAGAATTTGTGTCCTGGATCCCAGAAAATTGACAGGTTGTGCCTAACTGCTTAAAAGGGCATGGTGAGCAAACCTAATGCTCCATGTGACTCTTGTTATCTGAGCATGACAAAGGCAGTATTGGTAACCATGCAGCAAGATATTGCATGGTGGGTCCCCACCCCCTTGTCCTTTTGTCTGTACTGCTTTTCAACTTTGCCCACTATTCTTCAGTTGAGCTCAGGCAAAACTATTAAGTAAAGGGGAATGTGGTGCAAGCTAGCTTTGGACACATGCGTTTTTAGTGGTAATGCTTTCAGGTGTACAGGATTCAGTATGGACCCTGAAAATTGTTTAATTATTAATACTGTTAGCAGTTTAGATCTTGGGTGGAGGTCTGAGATGGGGTCCTACACCTTATTAGGATTTGAGCTTAACATGCATAATTTCCTAAGCAGCCCTATAGTCAGGTGACAAATCTGATTCTTTCAGAATACTTAAATAGGTTGGTCTTGACCTCCAAGGGAGGTCCGTCTTCACTCTCCAACTAGCTGGACCACAAAACAGCAAATTTGGAGAAGCTGGGACCCTGTCTGCGATCTTTGAATACTGTTTGCTCTGGGTCAGTAACCAATAAACGATGGGACCCACTTTGAAAGTTTTCTTTTCAAAGTGTTGCAGAGGACGGAGAATGTGTGAATCACATTGCTTGACAGTGTGGTATTGAGAGATGTGGAGACACTTCTGTCTTTCCATGGGGGAGAAAAGCAAGAAGAAGAAAAAAATCAGAAGAATTCGACTGTGATTCCATATTAAGATAGAAAATAAGTGCTATAATCAAAAAAGTAATTACTGCAGCATTTAAAATTGGCGTGGAATGCTGATTTCTATGATAAATAGTTTGATAGACAATGTAAATGATTATCTAATGAAAAAAGAAATCGACTGTCATAGCCAGCCAAATTTCGGGTTTAAGGAGTTTTACTGTAATATTAAAAATAGAAATGGATTTCAAACCAGCACAAACTGTTACGCCTTTCCACTGATATCTCAGTTCACATACCTTTGCTTGCTGTACTACTTCAGTTTCTTGAGTCTTAAATTCAACTTAACTGTTGTTTCTACTTTTTAAAGGTGTTTGGGTGGGGATCCAAAACTAGGGAGCATTAATAGAAGATAGTCACTAATAGGTCCAATAGGGAATTCAGGGGAAACTTTACCCAAAGAGTAGTGAGAATGTGAAACTTGCTACCATATGGAGTGGTTGAGGCAAATAGGACAAGTGCATTTAAGGAGAAGCTAGGTAAGTGTATGAGGGAGAAAGGAATAGAAGATTATGCCTATGGGGTTAGATGAAGATGGGTGGAAAAGGGTTCGTGTGGAGCATAAAAACTGGCAAAGTCTGAATGGCCTGTTTCTGTGCTGTAAATTCTATGTAATTTTATGTAATTAACTAGAATATTTATCACAGTTGTAGAGAAGCAGTACTGTAATGTTGTCTCATATAATAGTAGATCTGGTATCCCACCCAAACCCTGTTGATATCATCCACGCCATGGATATCATCAGTTAAGTGTGCTCTGTCACAATGGCCCTGTCCAGACTGAGACCTTATTGTCAATAATGTGAATTTTCTCCACACATTGGGAGTGTATTGTCAAGTATCTTGTGGTGAGATCTTTACACATCATGGGGTGGAGAGGAGGTTATGCGTGTTTTATTGCATCACAAGGAAATCTAGTCGAATATTCTCTTCTGTAAACTTATTTTTGTGACCTTTTTAATTTTATAAGGAACAATCGCTTAAACACAACTTTCATTGTCTTCTGTAATGTAATTTTGTACTCAACCATTGGAAGCACCTCAGTGAATACAATGTTTGTTTAATTCACCTTGTACTTAAACAAATCAATCCCATTAAGATGTCATTTATTTCATAATGGATAATGACATTCCAAATACAAGCAAAAAGTATGAAATAAAATTTAACAGCTCAAAAAGATTATTTTTTTTAATGTTGCAAGTATTCAAAATGCAGCAGTGCGCAATTAATATCAAACTGGCCTTTGAATATAATGGCTACGGAGTCTTTAGTCATTAGCTATTTTGGTTTGTTCACTTTGAAATGTGAAAGATCTTCCTTCCAATCCCCTTTTCCACATTGACCCAGACCTCAAGTAGTTTGTAGTACCTTTCCAGCATTTGTCAGTTCACTAGTTTTGACACCAAAATAAATGCCAGCTTCCAAATCATTGAGCAGGAATTTGCCAGTACTTTGTGACCTGTTCTGCTGCCAAATATCTATGCATTTGTGTCAGTCAGTTGTTTACCATCAATAGTGTAATCTATTGTTGGGTAAACCATTAATTTAGTGTGATATGAAAGAAGGTCATCGTTAGCAAATAAAGGAGAGCATTTTAATTGGTGGCCAAATTTTCAGCTAGTTTTGAGAGAAAATTCTGCTATATGATCAAACATAACGATGCAAAAGAAAAAGCTACTGTTACTGAGCAAAGTTAGTAGAAGTTGGTGCACTTAACCACTAACGGCAGCAAGCAATTCCATGGGAAAATTGAGGGAGAAGTTTTGTTTAAAATGGCAAAATATGCTTTAGTTGGGGAGTTTATAACCAGAAGTGCATTGGTTAGCAGCAATGAAAAACTTAACAATCTGAAATACTTAAGGCTTATTCGGAGACTGTGACTCATAAATTAGGCATGATGCCCATAAATAACTAAACCTGGCCAGATGTAGGCAGCATTTTCACTGTTATTGAAAGGCTTGCAACAAAAAAGGACCTTTAATCAACAAATTCCAGAGAAACATCAGTGAACCATAGAACCTCAAAACATTATCTAGAGTACAGCCAAAAACAAAAGCTATGGAAGTTGAGATAAATAAAAACACTAGATTCAAGTAACTTTGTATTCAGTATTAATATTGTCTTGTTTTATAAAGTAGGTACAATATGGGCAAATATTAACCAGAAATGTTACTTCTGTATACATACACTATTGTACCCATCTGTGAAGAAGTGAAAATAGTGAAGCTGCTGTAATTCCTTCCTGACATCATCACTTTATTCCCTATGCAGATGCACTTAAAATGTCTGGTCATCCTCTGGTAAGAAGTTACCTGTGCCCCCAGCAACTCTAGTAACCTCCATCGTGCAGAATAAATACACTGTCGGCATGTCAACAAGTTAGCCAAACATTGGAAATGTTTTCCATGAGTGAGCACTTAATTGGCACCTAAGAATTTAAAAAAGAAATAATTCTGGCTGAGGAAGTCATATTGGGCAAATGATTGTAGTTTGTGGCATTTGATCAAGAGAATGTGAATACAGGTGGCAAAGAAACTTTCAAAGGAAGAGTACTATTTAACCATAGAATATCTCTTCTGACAATTCCACAGTGCCGTAGATAAAAGGATATGGAGAATATCTGTCATCACTTTGTCCTGTTTACTCCAAAATAGCTGAAACCCAATCCACTGTAAATAGCTTTGGCACCCTGGTTAATATCAGTTTTTAAAACATCAGTCAGCACTAACCAAATTGATGCTCAACATTGCATTACTTCTTTAGGAGGTGCTTGCCGAGATCAGACAAGCATTGATCATTTGGGAGAGTTTACGGTTATCTCAGATTGGTTTCTGCCAACTGGTTTCCCATGTTATAGACATAATTCATTTTAAAGACGAGTTTTTTTAAATTTGTATAGTGCCTTATCATGTCAAAATCCCTGAGCACATCAAACAGTGAATTACGTTTTTGAATTTGCAATAATAATTGCTCTGTGGGCAAACCATTACACTGGAAATCATGAGGCACCAAAGAGAAGACTAACATTGGTGCAGTTGTTCTTGCCTTTATTTACTCCAAGTATATATCCACATAGCATAAACAATAATTGATCATTTTCCTTGAACTATGCTTGGTGCATAAACAGCTGCCTTTATTATTTTTGTTTATACATATTTCACCAATTGAACATCCTATTGATGTAACTCTTTCGTCAACTTGTATTGCTCTACCAAGGTATTCAACAGCCTCGAATCTCTATTAGTATGAGAATGGTACAGGGTTAATTAGGGGATTAATTAATTGACCTAGTTGTACAAACATTAGATTCACATTTTTTAATTTTTACTATTTGACACAATATTTTTGTCACACTTTCTCAGAACTGAGAAACCATAAATTTAATTAATATAAAAGAAACATACAGAAAGATATTTTTGGACTTTCTGATTTGATATATATATATATACATATATATATTTTAAACCAGATTCACCTGTTTAGCAACAGTTTGAACAGTGGTAGGAGCCTGGACAGGGTTTCTCTACAGTTTTATATTTAAGTTGGCATAAGTTCAATGTGTCCAAATACTGAACTTTTTTGGGTGTTATTGATTCAGCATCCTCCTCTTCCTATTAAAGTTGGACCATTTGATGGACAGTGTCCCATTACAGCATAATTAATGTTCGGCAGTACTGAAGATCCAGGTGCTCATGTGAAGTATGTAAGGGCTGTACCAGCATGGAAGTGACAATTCATTTTTCCTCTGTCGACAAGTAATGTCTCACACTCCTGTATGTATCTGTGTGCATCCCATTGTGCTTAAGATGTGTGACCTTTCAACCTGTTTTTCTGTGCATTGATTGACACCTGCTGCCTCACTTAACACAGCACAGTGAATAAAATAAACCCTCCCTTGCTCCACACACCTATGGGTGCTGTGTAACTCATGTACCGTCTCAATGGACAAAGCATGAAAGGGCACAACTAGGTGGAAAATTTACTGTTAGGTGTGACTAAAAAAGCACAATGCAAAGACTTTCCTTTTATTTTATGAAAAGGCATAGCAAAGTCACAAACTGCAGAAACAATGTGTACGAGGTTGCTGCAATATTTTTATTGCTTCTGAGTTTGGTTTTGTGGCTGTAAAGAGCTTAAGTTCTTAGATTGCTAAGGTTTCAACACTGAAGAGTATGTTTAGGATCCAAGAAAAGTCTAAAGAGCATCTCCATTCAAGTATTATACATATTTCATAAAATAGACAAAACTAGGCAAGCTATATTAGGAAAATTAAACACCACTGCTGTATGGGCACAGTTGCCACAGGTTAACCTAAAGCTGAGCGAACTAACATCAAATTGCCTGGATAGTTTGGATATATGATGATATCCAGCTTTTCCATTTATGTATTGTAAGCAATTCTATCTTTTTTTATTCTTTCATTGGATGAAAAATGCTGGCAAGGCCAACAGTTTTGCTCCCCCCTCCTTGCCCTTGAGCTGTCTTCTCGAGCCATCTTCTCGAGCTGCTGCAGTCCATGTGGTGTAGGTACACCCACTGTGCTGTTAGGAAGGGAGTTCCAGGATTTTGACCCAGTGACAGCGATAAGTTCCAAGACAGGATAGTGTGTGGCTTAAAGCAGAGTTTGCAGGTGGCGATGTTCTCGTGCATCTGCTGCCCTTCTAGGTGGTAGGAGTCGTGGGTTTGGAAAGAGCTTTGGTGAGTTGGTGCAGTGCATCTTGTATATCATAACACACTGCCAGCACTGTGCGTCGGTTGAGGGAGTAAATGTTTAAGTTGGAAGATGTGTTGCCATTCAAGTGGACTGCTTTGTCCAGAATGGTGTTGAGGTTCTTGAGTGTTGTGGGAGCTGCACTCATCCTGGCAAGTGGGGAGTATTCCATCACACTCCTGACTTGTGCCTTGTAGATGGTGGACAGGCTTTGGAGAGTCAGGAGATGAGTTACTCGCCTCAGAATTCCCAGCCTCTGACCTGCCCTTGTAACCGCAGTATTTATATGCCTGGTCCAGTACAGTTTCTGGTCAATGGTAACCCCCCCCCCCCAAGTTGTTGATAGTGGGGAATTCAGAGATGGTAATGCTGTTGAACGTATCTAGTACAGCAGTAACTAATTACGACTTCAGCATATAGAGGAGAAATTATAACTTTATTTTTGGTTAGAATGTTTAATTTATGTGCATCTTTTGACAAATTTCTTTAAAAAAGCAAAAAAACCTACCAGTGAAATATATTTCTTGGAGCTACAATGAAGAGAGAGAGAGAGACAGATAGACAGAGGCAGACATTGTTTAGATGAGGGAAATTTGCCAAGTTGTGTTTAGGAGATTGTTCACCTTGAGCCCATGGTAACATTCCACTGTGTAATGAACAGTTTATACTGTAATCACTGCATGAGTACCAGCACTAATACTGTACCACTTCACATTAACAATCCCAGCATGATTCTCTGTTACATGTAGAAATGAAATTAAAAATAAATTTACATCTGACTTCTAATGTATGTTGTTGGTGTCATTTTTCGGGTGTGTTACACATATACATGTAGAGCTTGTTGATGCATTAAGCACACCGGTTTTTAATAATTGTGATATTGCATGCCTGTGAAGCTTCAGTTGATCTGTTGCATTCTATGTCTTTGCCTGTCTGTGTATTTCTGTATTTGTGTACTATTTTCATAAACATAATGGGTCTATTTTTGTTCTGAATGTGTACATATTAAAGCAAATACCAACCCCCCCAACCCCCAAGGCAATGTTTTCTCCTGAAGGCACTGAACTTCTGCTGTGGTATAGTTGCACCAGTTGGTGAGTGTTGTTTGATACCTAAATGGATATTCTTCAGATGCAGAGTCTCAGCATAGGAGGTGTCATGGCCAATTGTAAGCTCTTACCTCTGTGCCACTCAATTTAACCAACTGCATACACTAGAAACTTCCTGATTTGTACCACTCAGTTCTATGTTGGAACATTTTTTTTCATTATTATTCACGCATGGGATGTGGGGGTCACTGGCAAGGCCAGCGTTTATTACCGATCACTAATTGCCTTTGACTAGGTGGTGCTGAGCCACTTGTAAAATGGCCACTCAATTGTTAAGAGTCATCCATATCACTGAGAATCTGGAATCCCACACAGACCAGGCCAGTTAAGGATGGCAGATTCCCTTCTCTAAAGGACATTAGTGAACCAGGTGGGCTTTTAATGGAATCCAGTAGTTACGTATCACACGGTCACCACGACTGATAACTAGCTTTTTATTCCAGATTTATGGAGTTTGAACTCGTGCCTTTGGATTACTAGTCCAGTAACATTGCCACTATGCACCGTTCCTGGCTGTTTACCAAATGAACGACTGGGGTGCAACTGGGTTTATTTATTGATGTATTCCACCCCTCCACATAGTAAGTTTATTGGTGTGATCACAATATACAGAGATGAGTAAGGCTATTCAACCCATATTAAGTTCACCACAGATGAACCCTGCACTCCCTCTATTTATTCATTTGGTTGTTTCTTAACTGTTTCCAGAGTTCTTGCCTCTACCACTTTGCTTAGAAGAAAGACTGCCGTTTTACAACACGTTCCACAACCTCAGCCGACAAAATACTTTTGAGGTGTGGGTACCCAATTTGTGCACAGCAAGCTGCTACAAACAGCAAAGAGATAATTACCAGATAATCTGTTTTATTAAAATACGTAGAAGAATACATATTGGCCAGGAGACCAGGGGCGCTCCCCTGCTCCTCTTCAAAATAGTGTCATGGGATTTTTTTCATGTTTGGAAGACTATTATATTTCCATACCATTTGTTACCTTGTATATCCATAACAAGGTTATCTTTCAGGCTTTTCATTTCCAGGATAAAAAGCCTTAAGTTTCCTGAGTTTTGCCTCAACTCAGATCCCTGAATTTGGGATCAGCCAACAGCTGTTCTGCACTGCCTTGTTTCTCAGTAACCAGAACAGGATGTTTGCTGTGTACGCTTTGGTCAAGACTTCCTTTGATTTGTATTCTACTGTTTTGGTTGTCCACTTGTCAGCATCCTATTAGCTTTGTTGTTACTGCTTTGCATTGGCTGGACATGCTAAATCAATTTAAACGCTGCAGTCTTTGTCAGCTTCATCCTTCGCTATTTCAGCACAATCTATGAAGTTTTTTTACAATGCCCATCTTTCTATGTGCAAATCATATCTGTATTAAATTTCGACTTTTGTTCAGTCCATTCACATACTTGGCTTAACTCATTCTGTAGTACGTGATTGCTTCCTTTAATTCCACTGCCTCACCATCCCCAGTTTGATATATCTGCCAATTTAACCAATTTCCATTGAGTTTCAGAATCATAAGTATTTCACATTACATTGGTCTCACTTTATTCATGTGTGAATCATCATTATTTGTTAGATGAGCTTAGAGCTAAATGTGCTGGCACGCCTCATGGCTGGCACACATAGAAGGTTACAGGGGAGTTAGGGTCATTTCTTTATTGTAATATTGTGTTTTTACATTCAATCTTTATTGAACGTTCATGTTAACGCCCAGTGTTGTATTCGTCACTTGCAGGCTCAGCTGGCCCTTTTATGCATTGTAAAGGGCATTGTCCGGGATCACCCTCAGTGGAGATAATTGAAATGTTGTAGATGAACTCCAAGCTCTGTAAGGACTCTGCCAGCCAGCACCCTGAGATGGATCCACATGTTGGACAGTACTGACATGACCCTTTAAGCCCCTCATCATCTTAGTTTGACCGACGGTTTCCACCACACCCAGGATGTCAGCCTCTTCCCATTTCTCTCCTCCATGCCCTCAACCCCACTCCACACCCTTCTTGCCACTGTCTCACCCTTGCCGGTTTGAGCCTCCATGCAAAGTGTCATTTTCCTGCTCCTCTCTCCTGCAGAATTCAACAAGGAAAACCGCTGACCTCGGACACAACTGCACAAAACCAACCGTTGGTTATCACCCCTTTAAACAAACATGAACTGGGTGCCATGAGATTCTCGTGCGCTGCTGACTTTATCATGAAGATAGGACGTAATTGCAAAATGTGAATATAATGAGTATTTGTGGATGCAAATGTATTACAAGTAGAAAACCACCATGGGGCGATATGAGGCCAGACCTGCCACAAACATGCCACTGAGTTAATCTCTAAATTTGAACCCCTGTGGGCAAAGTGAAATTTCAGCTAACCGCCTAATTAAATCGCCCTGCCCACCATATTTCACAGTCTTGCAATAAAATCCACCTGTGTATATGCAAATTGCATATACAGTCCCAACACTTAGTTATAAGGCACCCGACTCTAATCTCCTTGAGATTCTCCCTCTGTTCCACACTTGTCTTCTGTTCTTTCACCAGTTTCTTATCCATACCCATATTTTGACCTGAATCCCCACAGCTTTGAGATTAATTAGTTTTATTTGTGCTGAACATTATAAAATGCCATTTGGAAGTCCAACACACAGAGCGGAATCATCTCAAATTTGCACCAAGTGCGTTTTGCTTGCTGGCTGCAATGGCAGCTTTTCACGCCGTATCACCCCAAACCGGGAAACAAGCCGTTTCCATGATGTGTGGCTCTCATTCGCCCACCACGCCGTCACCTTGCCGCTTCATCACACCGGGTGCCATGTTCAAAGTGCAGCCGCGCACACTTCTCAGTGCTTCCAGCCCACGACTGCCGCAAAGGAAACCTGGCTCTGGAAGGCAAAAAGACTGCAGCCCCCAGGTTCAATGCCGCGCCCCTCGAGTATCTTTTGGACACAGTGGAGGCTCGCTGTGATGCCCTCTACCTCCGCTCTGGCCACGGGATGGGCAGCAACCTCACTAAAGTGGCTTAGGAGGCAGTGGCAGCGATGGCCAGTGTCAATACCCTGCAAAAGAGGACAGCCACCCAATGCCCCAAGAGGATGAATGATGATCTCAGCATGACAGGGTAGGTCACTCTTCTCATCACTCTCAACTCTCACATTCTCAAACCCATCACACATCAACAGGGCCCTCACTCTCTGCAAGTTCAAGAGACATCACCATTCGCTCTCTTTCACACACCTTCAGTGTCCTCACCCTGTCCGTGGGAGCACTCACTGCCCACACGTGCCAGGCATACTTATCATTTGGCCTGGCAGGTGTCCTGCTTACACTCTCTCCATCTCTACTTATGCAGGGCAAGCTGGCACACAACAAGAGGGAGAGGTCGCAGACCAGTGGAGGAATGCCTGAAATTAAAGTCGTCACGAAAACTCAGCCATCCAACTGGCTAGCGAGGATCTTGATCAGTCCTGTGCTGACAGTGAGGTTGGTGGTGTTCTACCAAGTGAGGGTCCAGCAGTGCAACATTCATCAGACAGCCATGCTGTGAGTGATGTGTCCTGTTTCACAGGCCACTGCCATGCACTAATTATCTCCCCTTGCTTTTGCAGGCACATCTGGCAAATAGCCAACGGAGTCCACGACCCAGGGCCTCCAATCAAGACCCGAAGAAACCTCTGAAGAGGAATCTAGAGGCACCCTCCTTGAAGACCTGTCACGGCTCTCATCCACACCCTCCACCAGCGCAGAGAGACACACACCTCAGTGGGACCTAACTTTAGAGTAGCCTCGGGATCACAATTTGGTGAACATCGTAGTTTCTGATTCACAGAAGGCAGCGGCAGGAACTTGACAGGTCCCCGGCAGTCGGAGGACTGCTGGAGGCCAGAAAATTGCTGAGTCCAAGTCAGATGACTCGGTCATGTCACAGCTGCTGGAGCTGCAAAGGCAAGCTCAGGAACGTCAGGAAGGGATGTTCGCTGCATTCCTCAGATTGCAAGGCACGGTGGAGGAGTCCGTCCGTCTTCAGACTGAGGTGATAGCACCAGCATGCTAGAGCACTGAGGCCAACACTGGTAGGATGGTGGCTGTCATGGAGACCTTGGTCCAGGATATTGCTCCCGCACTGCTGCACAGGCTGAACTCCATCACTGATGCCATAGTTGGCCTCCAACAGTGTGTATGCGAGAGGGGTGTGGGACAGCTCAATCTCGCTCCAGCTACCCTTGCTAAAGGAGTCTGCCAGGAGCCCTTGGGCACCCATAGGGAGGAGGATCAGCGCACACCCCAGGGCCATCCATCTAGTTGACTCCAGCACTGTCCAGACCAGCCAACTCCCCTCTTCCTGTGACCTCAGCAGCTCCAGCTCCACAGCTCGAGGAGGGTGACTCTGCCATACAGCAGGACCCTGAGCGCAGACTAGGGCCCTCCAGGTCTTGGCCCTCCAGAGGATGTCCATCAAGGTCATCACATGGTGTAGCAGTCAGCAGGTTGCTTCCACCTCCGCTGTGGATACCTGGGGAGCACCAAGACATAGTGGCAGTGTTAGGAAGGTTAAGAAGGTTAAGTAACTCTTTTAGAGTTAAAACAATAAAAATAAATTAACAAATAAAGGATAAATCAAGCACGGCCCCTAAGTTAGGTCAGCTGTAAAACAAAGGACAAAGTTTAAAGGAAACTTAAGAAGGTTAAGTAACTCTTTCAAGTACAAACCTGTTTCCATCTGTTCCTATTCAGATGAAGTTACATTGTTTCATAGTTTGCCATTGTGAGATTTGAACTCTTGATCTTGGGGTTACAAACCCAGTACCATAACCACTTGGCTATTTAAGCCAAGCAAGCCTACTGCACCTGGTATTCCCAGGCAGTCTCCCATCCAAGTACTAACCAGGCCTGAGTCTGCTTAGCTTCCGAGATCAGACGAGATCGGGCGTTTTCAGACTAGTATGGCCGTTAAATGTGAATCTGAGCCACTCTGTTACAGTTCTCGATTCTGGCCAGTAGATGTCCCCACACTCGGGAACAATGAAGTTTACATTGTTTCATAGTTTGCCATGGTGAGATTTGAACTCTTGATCTTGGATAACCACTTGGCTATTTAGGCCAAGCAAAATGTTGCTGTCTGTAACTCTTTCGAGTACAAACCCATTTCCATCTGTTTCAGATGAAGTTACATTGTTTCATAGTTTGCCATTGTGAGATTTGAATACTTGATACTCTTTTGAGTAAACCTGTTTCCATCTGTTTCAGATGAAGTTACATTGTTTCATAGTTTGCCATTGTGAGATTTGAATACTTGATCTTGGGGTTACAAACCCAGTACCATAACCACTTGGCTATTTAGGCCAAGCTCTTCAAATAGATGCCAGTGTTGTAACTCTTTTGAGTACAAACACGTTTCCATCTGTTTCAGATGAAGTTACATTGTTTCATAGTTTGCCATAATGAGATTTGAACTCTTGATCTTGGGGTTACAAACCCAGTACCATAACCACTTGGCTATTTAGGCCAAGCTCAGACAAGTAACTCTTTCGAGTACAAACACGTTTCTATCTGTTTATTTCAGATGAAGTTACATTGTTTCATAGTTTGCCATTGTGAGATTTGAACTCTTGATCTTGGGGTTACAAGCCCAGTACCATAACCACTTGGCTATTTAGGCCAAGCCAGCCAAGAAGATGTAACTCTTTCGAGTACAAACCCATTTCTATCTGTTTCAGATGGAGTTACATAGTTTGCCATTGTGAGATTTGAACTCTTGATCTTGGGGTTACAAACTCAGTACCATAACCACTTGGCTATTTAGGCCAAGCTCAAAGAGTGTAACTCTTTCGAGTACAAACACGTTTCCATCTGTTCCTATTCAGATGAAGTTACATTGTTTCATAGTTTGCCATTGTGAGATTTGAATTCTTGATTTTGGGGTTACAAACCCAGTACCATAACCACTTGGCTATTTAGGCCAAGCAAGAAGGTTAAGTAGTTGCACAGCCTGGACACAGGTGTTAATCACTTGTACATAATGTTCACTATTGCCCATAAACTCCCAAGAATGTCTTCTTGCCTATGGCTCCTTGTTCTGATGAGCAGTGTTTGTGTCACTCAGATGTGAAACCTTTCTGCACAAGATAAAGGCAGGTGTCTCTGTCCAGGGCCACCTCCCTGTGCTTTGTGCAGCCTTCAGACCAAAGTGATGGTCTGGCCTCACACTCACTGGACACATTAGTGATGCCTGCACCTCGATGGTGCTGGTCATTGCTGACAGAATGTCGTGGGCAGGTGTCACAGAGTTCCATCATTCTCTCTGTGCTCTCAGCACCTTTAAGGTGGGTCTGGCCCCTATTTCTTCAGCATCTGTGACCAGTGATGCTGTGCTCCTGAAGGGGTCAGGTGCTGAAGGCAGACAAAGGATCAGGTGCTTATAAAGTTTCATAGCTGCATCTCCATGATATGACCCTGATCACAGAGCGCAAGTGAACTTCCCTCAGCCAGACAGGAGTCAGAGGCTATGTGAAGATATATGGAGTGTCCTCACTGAATGTCGTCATCCTCCTCCTGCAATCGAGTGACTATTAGGGCCTCCACTGCATCTCCGTGACAGGAGAATTATCATAGAGGATATGCCACTGTCACTTTCACAGCCACTGGAAGTGGATGCCCTCCATGTCCACATGGTGCCAAATTCTGCAGCAGGTAGCAGATGTGACTGACCAGTCCCCTAGACATGCGCAGTTCTCAGTGACACTGGTTCTCGGTCATCTGCAGGAATGAAAGGTGGCGTCTATAGACTCTGAGTCTAACTAGGCGCTGTCAAGCGACAGCTCATTGTGGCTCTTCAGTGGCGTGTGCAGGAGTTGCCTTTTCATCTGGAGGGTGCTGCTCCTCCCTCCGTGCAGCCAGGAGCCTCAGTCACTCTCTTCTCCATCTTCTTCGCTCTCTGAATGCTGTGAGGCATACAGCTAGTTCACCAGGCTCCATGCTCCTGATGATGTACTCCTGCAGGATGAAAGAGAGAGAGAGACACGTGGTTAGCATGGGTGTACTAAGAACCTGTCTTGATTAAGTCTGAAGGCCCCTTAATGCATCCCAGAGAGTGCTGGCCACTACTTGGATGGCCAGGGTTTAGCGTAATGCATGGCTGCCCGAAACCCCACCCACCTCCGCCCCACCTCACTTGACCCATTGGCAGCAGCTTTGCCCACTGGACTGCATGCAGTGCTCTCAGCCCAGGCACAGGCATTCTCCTAACCCGCACTGCAAGGCTGCACTGTTAGCTTGAACCATGGGGGAGACTGGTCCAAACCAGGATGATGACATTTCAAGGGGCTGTGAGCGGCTCCACCAGTGACTGCTCCATGGCCAGCTTTAGTGAGGAGATTATATATCGTGCCCAGTCATCCAACTGTTCTACAGTCCACTAAAATGCTCATCACTTTGCAGACTGTGCCCGAGGGGTGAAAAGCTCTGGAGCACTTGGTGGCATTTTCATGCCTCTGTATTGCTTGAGTGGACAGATAAGCTAGAGGCCCAACTCCAATCATATCAATGTGGCTGTGCCTGAACTGTCTCAGCTCCAGAGGAATGGTCACTTTATACAAGATGTCCCTAATGCGTGGCCGCTTACCTCACCCATTTCCCGCCCCCCCTTCCCCCTCTCCCCCGCCCCCCACACCCACAATCCGGCACATGCTTGTGCGTTAGCTTCAGCTGCAGGGTAACTTTTGCGTCCCCCACCCACCAAAGTCACCTCAACTGAAGGGCAGCCTTTGGCCGCACCTCGCCCCACCCCAACGTGCCACAACCTTGATGTTCAACAGGCAGCCCTGGCGAGCGCTGTGCAGTGTTACTGTGCACTCACCTCTGAGTTCCCCTCAAAGCGCAGCCTGCCAAGTGCACGCCTTTTATGTGCTGTTGTGGATCTCATCAGTGTGCCATCACGCCGAAGTGGGCAGACAGTCCAGCAGTGATGGGGAGCTGGGATGAGTCTGGCGGGCTAGCCTTATAATGATATGCTGATGTATTACAATGAAGTCCCCCAACGTCCGATGGTGGGAAACGCGGCTGGCGATTTACGGGCTAAGTGTATGATTGCAAACTGGTTTCACGACGTCATGAAACCGATTTTTGGCCTTTTTGCCATATTGTCCGCTCACGCCATCGAACACACCTGACAGCGGGCACGGACGATTCTGCCCACAGTGTTGTAGAGATTACCATAGTTGACTTGTTGATTTTCTTACAAGTGGCAACACAAGTTTAATCAGACTGGATCTTTGTCCGAAACCTTGTTAACTACTGCTTGGTGGGTTGTTGTATAGATGTTCCTCAAGTTTATTCCTGATGACCGATTACATTATTTTACATTGAATTGAATGTAATTTATTTTGTGATGCTTTTTGAATTAGCCTGTTTCAAATCTATTTGTGCCTCCCCAGTGCCCATTGACTCCCTCGTATTCGATGTCGGTGTGTTAAAAGTCAATAGCCTCTCCCAGCACTCTGGGATAAAATACCATTTTAACACTGGAGGAGTTATTTGTTTTAAGACCTTTCAGCTTTCTAGAATCATCATCTAACTCATATGAGCCTTTAATTATACCTTGGTGCTCTTTTTTTGATGTGGGGTTTTTGTTTATTTAGTCTTCCTTTTTTGATTAGTTTGAACAAGTGATCGTTCAGAATATTTACTATTATGTACTTCAGTTACAATCCTGTTTACACCTTTTTAATCTTAAAGATTTTTCATTTCTATAGCACCTTTCATGACCTCAGGATGCACCAAAGTGCTTTACAGCCATGAAGTACTTTTGAAAGGCGATCACTATTGTAATGTAGGAAACACAGTAGTCAATTTATGCTCAGCAAGCTCCCACAGACAGCAATGAGACAATGACCAAGAATGAAAACTCCGATGGGCAGTATAACTTAGTTTGTAACTTTTTTTTTTGCATAATTTCTCTTACATACTGATATTTTTCTAAGGCAGCCTGGGGCTGATTTTTCCTCTGCGAGTTCCCACAAGAAGGAATGGAGATGTGTACAGCCCTGTTCCCTTTATTTCTACATGCCTTTTCTGGATGGTCCCCAGAAATTGAATGCCAATGATACAAGAGTCATATTAAGAATACTCCTACATCATTTTCCTCTATTTCTACATGCTTAACAGCCAGCAAGGAAAGCCAGCAATGCTGGAGGCCATGAGACTGCTGGCTAAGGCTTGGGAGGTGATGGGCATTATCCAAACAACTGAAGTGTTTCCCTCCAATAAGTGAACAGCGCATGCCAATCAGCTGTCCCTAGATACTTACTTGGCATTAACCATATTCTAGTTGTGTACCACACAGTAAAGCAGCAACCAACTTCTCCCTCCTACCTATTTTTCCCTGCACTTGCCTTACTCTTCTCTTATTCCACCTTACCTGCTCATTCCTCCTGCACTCACCCCCCTTCTCCTCCTGTATTCCTCCTAACCCTATTTCACCTGAAGGTTACATTTAGTCACAGCTCCCAATGTGCCGTGCTATGGAAGGTCATACAGAGCTTCTGTGCATATTTCTCATTAACTTTTTCTGCTATAAACTCTCGTCCCCACATTCATAATGGGAAATACCCCCTAAAGCTTGGTTCAATCCTGTGGATTATTGTGCTACTACTAAATGGAGAGTGTAATTGTGCATGATAAGTTTGCATTGGCATTTGCCATTATAAATGTGGACATAGGACTTTATAATATAAAGGCAGGAACAGAATGTATGACTTGAAAATGGAGGCTAAGTTATGTTTTGTGTGCCTAGCTCTGGTTACCCCAACTGTCGAAACCCACTTTGACTTCAGTGCTGACATGCACCAAACCAGGAGATCAACTGGTAGAGTAGCTCGAGGGAAGAAGTGAAATTCCTACACCCATGGGGCTAAAATAAGTAATGACAAATAATGGAAAAAAGCATAACAAGATTTTAAAAATAACGAGGGCTAATAGGTGGCAGGTACAGTTGCACATGCAGCAATGTAAAATCATCAGCGTAGGATCACAGGTTTAAAGTTGCAGCATGTTTGTCAGGAATGAGATCTGGCAGTTATTATGATTAAACCCATATTTAAAATTCTCATCCCTGCTATCACTAAGCTCCCCCAGCCCACAACCGTGCAATTCTGGCCCCTTGTGCATCCACAGTTTTCATCCATTCACCACTAGCGGTGTGCCTTGAGCTGTCATGGCCTTAAGCTCTGGAGTTCCCTCCCGAAAACCTTTGCACCTCTCTACCTCTCCTCCTTTTAAGATGCTCCTTAAAACCTGTCTCTTTGAACAAGTGTTTGACTCTCAGCCCTGATATCTGTCTGTGTGACTCGGTGACAAATTAATATTCCTGTGAACCGCATCAGAATGTGTAAGCTTCTGCTCTTTAGTCCACAGTTTGTCTGCAGTTTGAGAAACCAGGCAAATAAGGTTTAAGCATTATAGGAGATCAGAAAAATCAAAATGGATTTTGTTCCCGTTGATCAGACCAGATTGAAAGTACTGTGCTGTCACCTAATTCACCTGGGAACCAAGACCTCTTGATCTTTGCGAGGGAATTCCAGAGTAATTAAATTTGTCTGTCTTGTTTGGGATCTGACACGTGCTTTAAAGCAGTTCGTTAATTTGCTAATTTAATTTGGTTGCTTTAAAGGAGTAAAATATTTCCAGCAGTGATTGTACTTTTCCTTTGGATAGTAGACCTTTCAGAAGTTAGGACTGGGAATCTCTGGCGTTGTCAGCACTTGCAGGAAGGGGCCGGGGGGAGTGTCAGTATTTGCAGGATAGGCATGCGAAGTATTTGGAGGACATTACCAATACAAAACTTCTGAAAACAAGCAATCTAAAATCACACAGAATCCCAAAGTAAACAACCAAAATTATGTATGGTAGTCAGAAACTTAAGCTGAGAAAAACTAAAGGAAGTCAGGTTTATTTTCTTATAGAACCTGGATTTCAAGGTGATCTAATTTTAAATATTAAGATCAAGGGATATTAATGGATATAATCCAGGCACATTATTTATCTTGACAGGTTTCAAATAAGAGGACAGATTTCAAATAAAAGGCGATGCAAGTTAAGAATTAAAAGGTCAAGAGCGAAGATTTGTGCAGAACTACTTAATTTATGCATATACATCAAATCATCAGAGAAAGGCATTAGAGAAAAAAAATGTATTTACAAGCCCAGGAGATCATTCCAGAGAGGAAGTTAACGGATGTGTTTAGACAAGCCAGTAGGGTTCTTTGGATTGTCAGAGCAAAGTGAGCTAATAATATTTCCCTGGTATTTATTTTAAACCTTATAATATAAACCTTTGGTACATTCTAATTAGGCTTAATATTGCTTCTCAAGTGTTTAGATATGTTAACTGGGTCTTATACCTTCTGAAAATGAATGATCAGTGTTTTTATGAATATATGAAATGAAAATTCATGTGTGCATAATTCAAGGAAAACCATACTATTTGATCAATGGGTTAACAAATGGCAGTCAGCACCATTTGTTAAAAGCCAATCATATCTGACAAACTTGAGCTGTGATGAAATAATGGAGAGGGTTGGTGAGGGAAGTGCAGTTGATGTTGTATATATTATTGTTGTGTATATATTAAGACCGAGGTAGATAGGTTCTTGATTTGTAAGGGGATCAAATGTTACGGGGAGAAGGCGGGAGAATGGGGTTGAGAAACTTATCAGCCATAATTGAATGGCGGAGCTGACTCGATGGGCCGAATAGCCTAATTTCTGCTCCTATGTCTTATGGTCTTATATGGATTTTCAGAAGATAAATTGTCACATAAGAGTTATTGGTGAAGTTGAAGCCTATGATTAAAGGGGCAGTAGTAGTACGGTTAAAAAGCAGAAACTGGGGAGTAATAGTGAGGGGTTGTTTGTCAAACCAGACAGAAGTATTCACAGGCATAGCAGAAATCAGGAGGATATAGCTGCCTGCCCCATTTTACCTGTCCAACAGATGAAATTTAATGAAGAGAAGTGCAAAGTGATGCATTTTACAAGGAAGAATGAAGAGAGACAATATAAACTAAATTACCAAGGTGTTCACATAGACAAACGTTTGAAGGTGGTAGGGCAAGTTGATAAGGCTGTTTTTTAAAAAAACATATGGGATCCTTAGATTTATCAGTACAGGGATCAATACAAAAACGAGGGAGTTACGCTAAACCTTTATAAATCACTGGTTCGGCCTCAACTGAAGTATTGTGTCCAATTTTAAATACCAAACTTTAGAAAGGATGCCAAAACTTTAGGGAGAATGCAGAGGAGATTTATCAGAATGGTTCCAAGGATAAAGGACTTCAGTTATGTTGAAACAGTTATGTTCAGGAAAGTTGAGATTGTTCTAGTTAATAGAAGAAATTTAGTTGAGGTATTTCAAATCATATGAAGGATTTTAAAATAGATAGGGAGAAACTGTTTTCATTGGCGGAGGGTCAATAACCAAAGGGCACAGGGTTTAAGATAATTGGCAAAGTAAGCAGAGACGAGAGGCGTGAAATGTTTTTACAAAGTGAGTTGTGATCTGCTGAAAGGGTGGTGGAAGCAGATTCAATAGTATTTCTGGAGGAAATTGGATATACTTGAAAAATATTTTTAAAAATGTACAGCCATGGGGAAAGAGCTTAAGATTGGGACTAATTGGACAGACTTTTAAAAGAGCTGGTAGAGGCCAAATGGTCTCTATCTGTGCTTTAAATCTTCTCTAGTGTTTGCTTTTGAATCGCACGATTTTTTTGTACAGCTCATGGGCGACCATCCCTATGACAGGAGCTCTTTTGGAATATGCTGAGGATTTCTTTGTGGATACCTTCCCTTTAAATGTAGAGGGGAGATCACTTTTCTGATCCATCCTGGGTCTCTTGGATCAAATTTTAAAACCCTTTCAAATGCACCATAACCCAGAGAGGTGGAGATCTCTACCCATTCAAACAGGGCTGCTTTTTTGAGTTGAGGGCCATGACTTGTAAAAGACAATTTTGTGACCCTTACGCCAACATGTTTCTCTTCCCCCTTTGCTCCTTTGGGATCTTGGAAGAACCAGTGACTGACATTTGTATAAAACCGTCAAATAAAACGTTGAATCTGCTGTGTTTTAAAAGGCAGTGCTTTGAATAAAACCTTCCCTCCTCCCTGCATCCGCCCCCCATACCTGCTTTGCAACCACTACCGCTCCCCCATACTCCTGATTCCACTTTGTTATTAACATTTAAGTTTTTTTCTGAACGATAGATATTTATTATAGGCTGGTGCCAAAGCAGTGAGTTCCTTGAAAAGGGATGCTCTGTGCTCCTGATGAGATATGCCGCAGATGTAACCTCCGGCCTGGAGACAACAGAGTTATTCTGAAACAAAAGTCTGATTCATAAACCTGTGCAAGTGGAGTGAGCAGGGATCAATTTTTTTTCTTTTAACCTACATTGTCTGTGCTCGTTTTTCTTATCTTAGATGGGAACCAAACATGCAATGGCTTCAACTGTTCTCTTGCACACTGTAAAATGACTTTTTTTTAAAAATTCACTCTCGAGATGCAAGCGTCCTTGGTAGGGCTGACATTCCTTGCTCGTCCCTAATTATCCTTGAGAAGGTTGTTGTGAGCCACCTAGAATTGCTGCAGCCTGTGTGATGTGACTACGCCACACTGCTGTTCAGCTCTGCAATGATGAAGGAGTGCCATGGATTCCCAAGTCAGCATGATGTGCGGCTTGGCAGAGAACTTGCAGGTGGTGTTGTCCCTGTGCATCTGCTGCCCTTATCCTTCTAGGTGGTAGAGGTTGGCTTTGGCAGGCGCTGTTGAAGAGTCCTTGGCGAGTTGGTGCAGTGCACCCTGTGCCAGTGTGTGCAGGAGGGGCTGAATGTGGCGGTGGATGGGGTGCCAAAATGTACTTATTTTGTAGATGGAGCATCTAATAAAAATAAGCAACAATGGAGCCAGTTGACTCATTTAATGCACTGGTACGTTGCTTTGATGCAGCGATTGTTGCAGGGCCCTAAACAAAGTGCAAATCAAGAAATTATCGAATAGAAGAGGATTTTAAAAAATTCTGTATCATGGAATGCATTCTTTAAAAAAAAAATTGCAAACAGCAGACTTCTATGAGTTGAGCTCTCCACTAATCTCCTCTGACCTTGCTGTGACTCCCCCAGCAATGTGGATGCTTGGGCAGCAGATTCAGAAATGAGGTTAGTACAATGTTGAGGGGAGGGAGGGGGGGGATGTTGAAAGACGTGGTCAATGGATTTATCGAACTAAGATAGGCAGATGGAGATGAAGCCATCAGTTGCTAACGCTGAACAGACCTTTGTTGCTGACATGTTGCTTGCAGATGACAGTATTTTCGGTGTCTGATAGGAGTCAGGGCAGGTGATTTGCTCCTTGATTATTACTGCTTTTTAGACAGACCAGGTGTTGTGAGCTGATATGATGGACTGTCATATCATACATCCAGCCAGCAAAAACAGCAAAGGGATTGTCCAGATAACACTTAATAGAATGCCTGCAAACACAATGCCTAATACACAAATATACTCACCTTAATCTACAGTATTTTCCCTATTGTTATTTTATCAAACCTGTTTGATAGACTTTAATATGAGGACATTTAACAAGGCATTGAGGAAAATGCCAGAACTCCTAAGATAGGAAATTTCCATTAAAAAGAATTTAATGAAATTTTTGAATTTTTATTTTTAAAAAGGGAGTCGCTTGCAGGTTTGTGCATCCTTCTTCTCAATTTCGGGAGATTTCAGGCTTTTAACTATCTCCTGCCCTGAACAGTCTAATTGTCACAGGAGTCTTTTAATATATTAACATGTTACAGGGAAAAAAAAAATCAGACTTGAGCCATCAATATGCTTTAATGTTGTGGGTTATGTGATCATCTCAATTCATCTCAATCCTCAGACTTCACCTCATCTGCTGTTTTGGTTCAGAATGCTCTCTTCACCTATAAACCAAGCTAGAGAAAGGCAAAACATGCCATAGCACGGCAACTAAATTGCTGGCTGGTGTTGGACAGCTGACTCTTTTTGCTTTCCCCTTCCTGAGCTCAGTTCTAGCACAGCCTGGCCCTAGATCGTCCTCTTGGTTCAGGCCGTTTAGTGAACCTCATCCATTTTCCCCACATCATAAGATCATGAGAAATGTTGTTCCTCAGGAGTCAACAAAATATTCGACAGCATTTTTTGGGTATAACATCTTGCGCGTTTCTTTAGTGGAATTGAGGAAACACAGGAGATTTCACTCTGCTTGTAATCTGCTCTCATTTGGTCAACTGTAGGAGCCCCAGAAGTCTGGCAAATGGCTGACCTGTTTGTATACTGGTAGAAAAAAAAATTACTAAATTAAGAACAAACCACAAAACCATGTAATTAGGCAACAATATAGAGGGTATATACAAAAAATATATTGTTATAGGCAGTGGGAGGACATCAAGACAACTGATGGCAAAGACAGAACTATTACTTGATTTTACACTTGCAACTACTAGTTCGGATACTGACACTCTGCATATCTGAAAGAGCAAATAAAGGCTGCATTTATATAGCACCTTTCGCAACAGGGTATCTCAAAGCAATGAACAGCCAATGAAGTGTTTTCGAAGTGTAGTCATTGTGTAATGTAGGAAACAAAGGATAGATTAGAGGTGGGATCTGCACAGGGTGACACAGTGGGCATGAATGGGCTGTAGCCAGGGCAGGGGATAAGGAGAAGGTGCCCCTTGTCAGAGGATGAGGTTGTTCATGGGTTCCATTGTAGAGGAGTCAGATGAGCACTTCAGTGGGGCAGCCTAGAGAAGAATATTGGTGGGCATGCACAATGGAATGTTTGGTGCATTGGGAAGCCTGCCAGAATGTCTGTGTTCAATGTCAAGGAGTATGGAAGAGTCCAGCACCAACTTGGCTTGGGTTTTGCACAGAACTTGGAACCCATCTTTTGCAGCTTAGCATTGGTGGCCAATTCCATCAGCACATTTGTGGACTCAACTATGACGTAGTGCCTGATGGTTGATGTTGCAGCACAAGCAACAACCACCCATCATCATCAGCGGAAGCTCAGACCACTGCCATCATGAGCTATGGATTCCATTGTACATATAGGCTTCCTTGTTTGCCAGAATCTAGCCTGCGCATGTGTGCGATGACGTCATCAAGCAATGCAGCATCAGCAGCAAAGGGAGCAGGGTGAGGGGGGGGGTTGCAAACTCTTTTCTGTATTTGTTTGGTCTACTCCATCTTTAATGCACTCCGTGCGCACAAGTGCGGGGCCTGCATCCTCATTGCTTAGGTTGATGCAAGGAGGAAGAAGCTTCCACCTGAGATTCATTCATTGAGGCAACAGGGGGAATGGTTTCAAAATAAAGTCACAATGAAATGCTCTTATCTGTTTTCTGATATGGGTTTTGTACAATGTTTCCAAGATGGTGCATTGTGTTTTGTGTGGCAGTGGAATGGAATGTTGTCCGGGCCACCATCTGCACTGGAATGCTTTGGCCCTGGGCTCACCTTTTGAGGGGGAGGTTATATTGTTGCTGCTGGCTGGAGCAATGTGCGGCTATGCATCTCGTGCTGTACGCCCTCTGTGATCTGTCACTCATACATGGAGGGACCCAGGTTAGCCAGCAGCCACTCTGCTCAAACTAACCCCACCATTATTTACTGCATGGTGTTCTGTCTTATGATGCACTGACTCTTTCCAGGAGGATGCCACTGGTTCAAAAGATTGTGCCAGAGCTCAGCTCTCCGGCAGAAGGCAAGAGGAGTGCTCAGGTTTGACAGGAATATTTTTTCCCCTGGTATAGAGCATATTGATTTAATTGCTCCTATCCATATGTGATCTCCTGGACACTTTTACACTCCACGGGGTTGAAACTTTGCCACCATTTCTTGCATTGAACTATCAAGACGATTTCACTGACACTACTTTGAAGTGCAACCCAGCTTGTTTCTAAATAGCTTTCATGCTACGCCGCTGGGTTCCCATGACACCACTTCTGCCAAGGTCTCCTGGAATATGTCCAAACAGAGATGTCGAACATAATGATGTTGCGTTTGAGAGATTCATGCCACTATGAATCATGGCATGCCCTCTTGTTATGACCACAGCTGATGTTAATTGCTGTGCAAACCAAACCCCAGGGGGAAACTTGGCTTACGGACCACACCCTCTCTTTTTGTATTCTGAAAATGAGAAGGACTTGTATTGATTTCAGCGGCAAGATGTCCGGTAACAGTTTTGGGATTTTAAAAATTAAAAGTAGATGTTTTATTAACAAGATGAAAAGAAAACTTAGGCACCCAAGATTACAGTTACACAGTTAAAATTAGTCTTACAAAACATTCCCCTAAAAGACTCCCTGCTTGGTCAGACTCACACAAACGCCTTCCAGGCAAAACTCCTTTAGATGTTTAACTATAAAAATCCAGTAAGATTACCCAAGGCAAACTGCTGTAACTTTAATAAAGGCACACCACACAACCTCTTAAATTCTCTTCTACTCTGCTGTGGAAATCCAAGATTTCAGAACAAGGCTGTTTTTTGCAGCCCAAGACTTCTCTGCCTTGACTGAAAGGCTGATTGGCTGATTCAAACTGCATCTTCTCTCAGCCTTGGGCTGTTTCCAGGAGATCAGCCTCACACAGCCAATCCTCAAGCTCTCCACAGTAATTCTAAAATACATTCCCCCCACCCTTTCGTCTCAGGTTCCATTGTTGAAATTTGAAACTCAAATCCCTCCAAATATATAATCTTTAATATTTCTATTTTGTCTCTGCTTTTGGGTCAATAAGATATAATCTACCCTCTTCTGTTTACCCATGGAACTCCTGTAAGATGCAAAAATATATCTTGTCGCCATTGACTTTTCTTTGTTAAGGCAGGTGGATGGTAAATGCCAAGCTACTCAAATTCCAGAGAGAAACTCGAAGCCCCTGCCACAACTATTTGCAATTTGTATTTATTTTAAAATGCGGTTTTGAATTCAGTAAAAAGAAGGCCACTAAGGCCTTAGAGGTTTTTTAGAAAACTAAATTCAACATTTATTGATGAAAGATAAGTTTATAAGCCCGTACATATGTCTACAAATTACTGCGATAATAACTTCTAAATCCCCTAATTAATCTAACTCCCAGTTACACCTCCATTAAGGCAACAGTAACACATGCAGATTTAAACAGACCCATGCAAAGCACATACCCTGGACAGTTGAATTCAAAGTGAGTTTCTCCTCTGCTTCAGTTCCTTGTTGACAGCAATTTGAGGTTTTTCACACTTGTGTTTTAGATCTTTAAAATGCCTTCCTTCCTACACACAAGTTCATTACCTTTCTACAGATTTCCCCTTTGAAAGCAAATTCCCATTGTTTCACTATGTCTTTGGACTTTACCTCTCTAATAATAAAAATCTATCATATGACCAATTTTACCAGTAATCTTTGGGAAAAATAATCACACTGTTTCTTGACTTCTCCTGGCTAGATGAAACATTTCACCCCCTCTTTTGAATTCAAGCTACTCTGGTTTATTTGAAAATGCAAACATTCCCTTGACACCTCACATTCTAAACTTCACCCGTGTTTACCTATTTAGCATTTCAAACCTAGCTTCTCTTCTTATATCAAAGCCTTCAGACCAGTTGTCTCTAATTCAATTAAGTCCCATACACACACACACACACACACATACATAGACACAGAAAAGAACCCAATGTTACTCTAATTTACAATAAATTGCCAAAATAACATGAAAATTATATCTTCATGACATCCCCCTCCTTATTGAAAAATGAACCGTCATAATTTAAAAAGGCAGCTTCATTTTATTAACCCATCTTACACTACCTCCTATACTTATCTATATACCTACACTATTATATTACCAGATACATGGATTAACATATATATCTATATATATATATCTCCTTTGTATCAACAGAAATCATTCCACTTCAGTGTCCAGATTTTTAAATGACCAATTTTCCCTTTAAGCTTCAAACTCTTGACAATGCATCTGCAATCAGATTTTCTCATCCAGCCACATGTATAATCTATAGATTAAATGGTTGCAGTAATAAACTCCAGCTGAATAACTTTACTGTTATGCCTCGAAATTTGTCCAGAAGCTTTAAAGGATTGTGGTCTGTAGAAACAATTGTTTCTGACAAATTGTTTGCAACATAAATCTCAAAATGCTGCAACGCCATCAACAAACCCAAAAATGTCCTTTTCAATTGTCGAACATCTTTTCTGTTGTACATTCAACTTTTGTGAAAAATGTCCTATCGGTTTTCAATTCCAGTATCATCATTTTGTAACAGTATGTCCCCAATGCCTATATCACTTGCATCAATGGCTAACTTAAATTGCTTGGTGTAATTGAATATTGCCAAAACTGGTGTTGTACTCTATACAGTTTTCAAACTGTCAATTGCCTTCTGACAACCCTGTGCCCATGTTCTTTTTTTAGTCAATTTCTAGTTCTTTTTCCAGTCAATGGAGCAACCACTTGGCTAAAATTTGGTACAAATTTCTGGTAAAACCCACTCATGCCCAGAAATCTCAAAACTTCTCATTTTTTTGTAGGCACAGGGAAATCCACATGAGCCTTGACTTTCACATCTCTTGGAGCCACCTTACCGTGTCCAGTGATATGGCCTAGATATGTAATTTGCGCATTTGAAAATTCACTTTTAGCCAAATTCATTACCAAGTTAGTTTCTTGTAATCAACAAAACAATTCTTTCAGATGCTGTAAATGCTTCTTCCACGTATGACTGAAAACTATAAAGTTATCAGTATAAACAGCAAAATTTTTCAGACCTGAAATTACTTTATCGGTCTTTGAAATGTTGCAGGTGCATTTTTCATACCAAATGGCATGACTTTAAACTGATATAGTCTATTTGGTGTCACAAAAGCCGATATCTCCTTTGCTCTCTCTGATAACAGTACTTGTCGATATCCTTTGAACAAGTCAATCTTTGTGATGAATTTTGATTGCCGCACTTTCTCAAATAATTTCCTTCCAACCATGGTATAAGATATGAATCCGCTTTTGTCACCCCATTCAACTTTCGATAGTCCACACGTAGTCTTTGTGTTTTCCATCCAGTTTCAGTACCAGTACAATAGGCAAACTCCATTTACTGGAACTAGACTCAGTGGTATCATTTTGAAGCATGAATTCAATTTCTTCCTGTACTTGTGATAACTTTGCCAGATCTAATCTGTAAGGCTGTTGCCTTATTGAAGATGAAACTTCTACATGTACATCACATATAGCTAAGTTCATCCTCCCCAACTTATTTCTACAAATAGCTTTGTGTGACTGCAATAGCTTCTCAAAATCACTTTGACACTTAACTGGAAGGTAACTCGATATTACATAAAAATTTTCAAGTACCCTCTCATTATCCAATTTGATTAGAGGAAAGTCAATTTCAGCATCCTGCATCTCTACCTCTTTATTATTATCTCCCACCACTAACACCTCCTTTTGGTCCTCTTCCCTGTCATAGTATTTTTTATGCATATTTACATGACACGCCCCCTGCTTTTTTCTATCTGGAGTATTTATTAAATAATTTACTTCACATAGCTTCTTTTCAATCCTGTAAGGCCCACTAAACTTTGCCTTTAATGAGTCATCCAGTACTGATAACAGAACTAACACTTTCTCCCCAGCAACAAAACTACGAGCTGTAGCTTTCCTGTTTGCCTTCACTTTCATCACTTGCTGTGATATCTTTAAATGTCCCCTAGCCAACTCATATGCTCTGTGCAATCTCTCTGTGAAGTTTGATACATAATCCAGGAGAGTAGTTTCTGAGTTTTGACCCACCAATTTCTTATGAATCAATTTCAGTGGTCCCCTTATCTCATGACCATAAACTAGTTTAAAAGGACTAAAATCAGTCAATGCATTGGGAGTGTCCCTAATAGCAAATAATAAGAATGGAATTTCCCTATCCCAATCCTGTGGATATTCTTGACTAAATGACTAAATTACATCATAGTTTTTAAAGTTTGCTGTCATCTTTCCAAAGCCTCTTGTGACTCAGGATGATAAGCTGTTGATTTAAATTGTTTTATCCCCAAACTGTTAAGAACTTCCTTAAACAGCTGTGACATGAAATTTGATCCCTGATCTGATTGTGTTTCTTTAGGTAAACCATATCTTGTAAAAAAAAATTCAGTCAACTCTTCCACAATTTTCTTTGCTGTAATATTTCTCAAAGGTATCGCTTCAGGAGACCTTTTGAACACATTCATTATTGTCAGTATGTACTGATTTCCTCTTTTAGCCTTAGGGAAGGTCTTACACAATCAATCACCACCTTAGTAAAAGGTTCTTTAAATGATGGAATTGTAATTAAAGGTGCTGGCTTAATCACTGTTTGTGGTTTCCCTATCACCTGATGTGTGACATGTTCTACAGAATTTGACTATATCCCAATGCAATCAAGGCTAATAAAAATGTTTTGGTATTTTTGTCTGTATCTTTCTAATTCCTAAATGTCCTCCCATTGGAATTTCATGAGCAATTCTCAGAATTTCATTTCAATATCCAAATAGTATTACAATCTGATACACCTCCCTCCAGCTTTCATTTGCTGAAACATGATATGGCCACCATTTTCTCATTAAAACATTACACTTAAGGTTTGGAATTCTGGAATACATTCTGCTTCTATTTCTGAGTAAGCTGTTTGATATAATTGTCTTATTTGTGAACCCTTTTCCTGTAACTCTACCAACTGCCTTGAATTAACCACCTTACCTGCATTGTCTTCCAGTCTTTCTTCATGAACAATGTTATCAAACACAGCATCAGTTAATTGGACTTCCACACCTTCTCTCTGCCTTTGAACTTCCTGTTCTTCCTGTTTCAACCTATGAGCCTGTGATCTTGCTATCACACAATCTGGAAACAAGCCAGGATGCTCTCTCTGCAACACATCTGTTGAAACCGTTCCTACAGGCTGCTCAACTGGCATCACCCATATCTGGGACCCAGCTATATCATTACCAAAATAAATTGAACCCCTGCGAGGGCAGTTTTTCCACTACTCCAACAATCATCTCACCTGTTTTCCACTTACTCTTTAACTTTAACTTCCACAAGTGAATAGGTTTAGCATCTCCATGAACCCCACTTATTATCACCTGTTCCTGCAATACTCTCTCTGAGCAACAACTGTCACTTTCCACAGCATTAAGGATTGACTAGCCCCTGTGTCTCTTAAAATTTTAACATCTTTACCTATTGCACTCTGTACACATGGGAAGACTTCCCCTTCACAAACAAAAACATTAAAAATTTCTGTAACCTGCTCCTCAGAATTCTCTTGGGTAAATTGTGAACACGTTCCCACTTTATCTATCACAGATTCTTCCTGTTTTAGCTGTACAAAAACCACTGGTTTTTCCTGTGACCGAACCTCACAACCCACAGTATTTTTACTTCCAGAACTTTTCTGCACCCCAATAATCCCAACAGATTTTCCCTGCAATTTCCAACACAATGATTTTGAATGTCCAACTTTCTTACAATGGAAACACCTCAATTTTTGAATGTCACTTCTACCCTCAGCACCTTCCTTCTTATTCTGAGAAAAACCTTCCTGTGGATTTCCACCTACTCCTTCTATTCCCTGACTACCAATTTCCTTTCACCTTCCCACATTCTATCCTTTTCTGATTTAAAAGGTTGATGAAAAAAGGGTTTAGCTCTATGAACTAACTCATAATCATCAGCTATCTCTGTCTTATGATTTGAACCCTCTGTTCCTCCACATGAGTTCTCACTGCCGAAGGAATTGAATCTCTAAATTGTTCCAAAAGATTTACTTCTCTAAGAGCTGCTTATGTTGTCTTTATCTTTCATGCCCGTATCCACCGGTCAAAATTACTTTGCTTTACTCTTTCAAACTCAATATAAGTTTACCCAGGCTGTTTTCTCATATCCCTAAATTTCTGCCTGTTCAGGAACTAACTCTCATGCACTCAAAACAGCCTTTTTTTAAAACCACATCTTAGTTCACCAACATTTCTTCTGACAGTGAAGCATAAGCCCCATGTGCTCTACCCACCAACCTGGATTCTCACAACAATGTCCAGTTTTCTTGTGGCCATTACATCTGTTTAGCTATCTTCTCAAATGAAATAAAGATTCAATGCCCCTTTCCTCAAACTTTGGAAGAGCTTCTCCAAATTCAGTTCCTTTGCTCGTTCACGTTCAAGCTTTTTTATTTGTAACTGAAGTCTCGCTACTTCCAGCTATGACTCATTAGTATCAGGTACCACTCCCAACTTTAAATGTTGTGCTATCACTTCAATTATGTTTGCTTTCTTTGCTCCTACAGTTAACCTCAACTGCAACCTATCTGCCAACTCTGTTAGCTTACCTGTAGATACTTTTTGTAACACAATCAGAGTTATATCTACTACTTGCAAAAAAAGTTTTAAGCATTGTTACAGCCAATTTTGCAGCCCCACCACTTTAAAAATCCCTCACACCAACTCCTGAATTTGAAATCCTTCTCATACTCAACCTTAAGATTCACCAACTCCAAAACAATCAAGGAATTTCAAATATATCCTGCAAAGAGCCAAGCTGCTCACGTCCCAGAGGGAAACTCAAAGCACCTGCCACAACTATTTGAAATTTGTATTTATTTCAAGATGCGGGTTTTGAATTCAGTAAAAAGGCCACCGAGGCTTAGAGGTTTTTTACAAAACTAAATTAATCATTTATTAATAAAAGAAAAGATTATAAGCCCATACATATGTCTATAAATTACTGCTATAATAACTTCTAAATCCCCTAATTAATCTAACTCCCAGTTACACCTCCTCTAAGGCAACAGTAACACACACACACATTTCAACAGACCCATGCAAAGCACATACCCTGTACAGTCGATTTCAAAGTGAGTTTCTCCTCAGCTTCAGTTCCTTGTAGACAGCAGCTTGAGGCTTTTCACACTTGTGTTGGATCTTAAAAATGCCTTCCTTCCTACACACAATCTCATCTCCTTTATACAGATTTCCCCTTTGAATGCAAATTCCCATTGTTTCACTATGTCTTTGGACTTTACCTCTCTAATAATAAAAATCTATCAGAGTACCAATTTTGCCAGTAATCCTTGGGAAAAATAATCACACTGTTTCTTGACTTCACCTGGCTAGGTGAAACATTTCACCCCCTCTTTTGAATTCAAGCTGCTCTGGTTTATTTAAAAATGCAAATGTTCCCTTTACACTTCACATTCTAAACTTCACCCATGTTTACCTATTTAGCATTTCAAACTTAGTTTCTCTCTTACATCAAAGCCTTCAGACCAGCTACCTTTAATTCAATTAAGTCTCTATCTCATGCGCAGACACACACATACATAGACACAGACCCTACTGTTATTCTGCTTTACCATAAATTCCAAATAATGTTAAGAAAATGATTATATCTTCCTGGCACCTTTGATATTCAAACAAACTCTCAACTTATCTAGAAATGCAAATGTTAGATCCAACCTATTTACTTGTACCTCCCCCCATAATATCTCATTGCAAATGTAAACCTAATGCCCCTATCCTTTAATCTCTCACCGCCCGAGACAACCTGCCTCTAGTAAGCTTTCTCCAGCTTAATTAAGTCATTTATGCACATATCCGCAGACATACAGCTTTCTTCACAGAATAACATCATATTTCCTAAAAATATGAAAAGAAAATAACATCCATTCTTGCACTCCACTGGCTACTGCAGGCCTCATCCTGAGCGATCCAGATCCAGACAACGGAAGCATAGTTCCAGTACATCAATGATCTGCTTACATGCTGCACATGGCTTCTACACCATAGTAATCAGCCATCTGGTCAGCGGATAGTCCTTGTTGTCCAGTAACCACTATTTGCTTTTCCATTCTGACTTAAATGCAGTGGGCAAAGGGGATTGCCACAGAATTAAGGCATCATTATTGTTAGGATACCAAGCATAGACCTGCGTAATTCTCACTGAACATTGAGGCAATGGAGCCCCTTTCTCTTTGGTTTAGGGTAGAGTTGACTTGCAGCATCTGCAAAGTGATCAATGATATTCTACACCGAGGAAACCTGCAATCCTAGCAAAGCCATATTCTCGTGGTGTCTGGGAATACAGAGACTAAGCACCTTTCCTAATGCAATAGTAGATGGCAAACCGCCAGATGTTGCAAGTGTCTCCAGTTCCAACCTGTAAGGAAACAGGTATATGGTCACAGTGCTTCACAGCCACTGACAAAGCCATTCGTGCCCTGCTTTAAGGTCAAAATTGTGGCTGTAGTAGGTGACAGATTTCAGTGAGGATGTTCTCATGCATTGTTTAATCACTTGAGGTTTAGTGAGGAGAATTACTCCCTGCACATTCTCGGTGGATATAGCCTCTTCCTGAGACCTCTACTCCATCTTTGCCTCCTCCTCCCTCTTCTAACAGCTTGTCCTGCTCTGCATGGCCTCATGTTCATTCTCCAAGTCATTTGGAATGGCTGCTGGTGCACTCCTGCCTGGGAGCGAATGGTTGTCCAGAAGCCTTGAAGGCAGCAAAAATTCCTTCAGAACTTGCTATACCTTTTGCAAAGACTTCTTCAAAGTTAAACAATTATAGACCACACTGGTAGAATTATAGCAGAAGAAATCAGCTTGCAAGTAGCTGATCCTTATAAGTAATGTATGTATAGAATGTGGGGTCTTTCAGCTTCTAAACACAAGTGCAGATGTGTGAAGTCCAAAGTAGGCTGGAGCATTGAGCTCCAAAATGGCATCTCTGGTGTCGTCAAGGTTGCACTAATATTGAGGTTATGATCCGCCTGCTCTGTATACTGTCGGTTGACGTTCACTCCACACACCAATATGGTGTTCAATATGTTAGAATCATATCTTTTAAGACTTTATTTTCCTTTTAAAATATGCAAAGCCATTGCATCATCTGGGCATCTGGACGCTGACCTGGAGTTGTTTTTTAAAAAGTCATAAGTTCACCTAGGCAAGCATGCCTTTTCCAAGGAATCGCCTGACCTGCGTGGTGCTTGAGTGGGAAGAGCTGTTTGTTTGTTCTGAACTGCAATCGCTTTGATTGATGGGGAAAGAAAGAACTGGGAAAGGCACGTGATTAACTGGAACTGGACCTGGCAGACACGAGCTTTAAGCTTTGAAGCTGTTACTTGTGAACTCCCGTCTTTTGTGGAATAAGCTAAGACGGAAGGCTGCCCGCACTGGCTCTCTTCCTGCCTTATCTGAAATTCCATGTGTGGTTATCAACCCACAGCCAGAGAATTCTCATCTGCATGTAACTTGTCTGCATTTGGACCTGAAAGGCTGGGACAAGAAAGATTGGTCCGACCCTATTTACATTCACACCGTGACTCCTTTGGAAAGAACATCCAGGCAACCACGGTGACCAGCGAACGGCCTTCACACGAGGGGCACCAGATCAGCATCAAAATCCTGCAAACGTTTTCTTGTCCTTAGGTTTTTTCCCAACCGCCCATCTCTGCAGAGACTTCTTGTGTCATTTTTTTTTCTCTGCATGTCTGCTGGGGAATCTTTAAAACGGATAGGTAGTTGCACCCCAGATTACAATTCTGTGTTAACCAGTTCTTGCAACTTGTTAAAAAAGTTTTGTTTTATAATCAGTCAATCATTGAGTTTATTGAAAGAAGCCTGGTTAAAGTCGCTTTGGTCCTGAGTAACAGTAGCAAAGGTAAATAATTGGCCATTTTGGTGAGTGAATTAAACTTTAAATTAACGGTGTGACCTGCAGAGTAGTGGGGCTAGGTAAACTGTGCACTCCTCCCACCCCGGTCGAAGCAGGTACAATTTGCCACAAAAGTGTGTGTGCTCTTGTGTCATGCATGCCATTTTGGGGCTTGAAGGACACTCGTAACACCTGGGGAAACCGCTAATGAGTCAGCTTTCCAGCCTCAGTAAGGACCCTTCAATCTTATTGGTTGAAGAGACATTGCTTGCACCATTCGAAACAGATCCCAAATCTTTGGTAGTGGGTGCCTTGTGGAGCTGGCTAATCATTGTAAGTTGCTGTGCAAGATCCCACTAAAAACCTCTGGGCAGTTGTGAGACTAATGAATAGTAAGTGCTGTTCGTTCATGACTGACCACAAAATTGGGGCCTTCAACTCCAAACCTACCATTCCGAAATTGAATTTCAGCCATAATACAAATATTTTGCATTCTGTATCTAATAATTTTAACGAGTGGTAGAGCTTTTGGGAAGTGGGACAGTATTGGTGTATTTGCTTCTGGTCAATGTATGATATTTGACCTTTATTGGTTTACAGGTCTCAAGACAGGCATGTTATTTTAAGGTGCTTGACATTTACTGGGGCATAAACATTGAGAAGCAATAAAAGTTATCAGTTTGCCAACCAAGGATTTCCATTTTACAAAAGTCAGTAAGATCTGATGTGAATGGGGGAGGTGAAGCTCAGTCTCTCACTCACAGGGTCTTATCTGTAGAGTTGAGCTTGATGAGATTACGTTAATCCTCAGAATGGCAGAAACCGAGCTGTCAATCATTTTGCAATCCATTTTATTGATAGGTGAAGTGTTATCGCACTCGGGCATGTGCTGAACTCAAAGCTCAGAACACTGGTTATTTATAGGTTATATTTTTTTAATATATATATGTATAGTATTGAATATATAAAATTTATTTATATATTGTCAATCTTAGATACAGGAAGAAAACTCAGAAGTTGTGGGGGAGCATTTGAGCAGCAATTTTGCATTTGTCTCGGGCTTTAATGTAGAAATACGCCTCCGAGGCACAATCAGACAAAACTGGATGGCCAGCCAAAGGAAGAGGAAGAGGGAGCTGGAGAGTGGCACAGATGGAAGGAGGGAATTCCAGAGCATGGAGGCTGGGCAGCTGAAGGTATGGCCATCAGTGATTGGCATGGGGCTGGGGGTTGGGTAAGAGGGAGAGTGGGGGATGAATAAAAGCTGACTTCTAGGTGTGTTAGAAATTCAGAGGTTGGAGAAGGGCAGGGGCCATGAAGGGATTTAAACATGAAGATGATCATTTTAAATTGGCTCCCCATCCTTCAAATCTCAAAATAAGTCAGCAAGGACAGGGATGATCAGTGAGCATGATTTGGTACAGAGTAAGGAATGGGCAGTTTCAGAGGAGGTTAAGGTCGATGGAGGATGTCCCAGGCTGAGGTACACTAAAATAGTTAAACCTGGATGACAATTAAGGCAACAGATGGGTTGAGGCAGAGAATGAGTGATTTTAGGATGTGGAAGTTGGCATCTTTAAGTGAGGAAGAGGATACAAGGTCAGTAGCTCAGCTCATGCTCAGATAGGATGCCAAAATTGCTTACAGTTTGGCTCTGCCTCAGAAAGTGGCCAGGAAGAGGGGTGGCTTCAATAGCTAGATTACTGAGTTTATAGTGAGGACTGAAGATGATGGCTTCAGTCTTTCCAATCTTCAACTGACAATACAGAAGCCAAAAAGAGGTTGAGACAGGTGTTGGAGAAATAGAGCTGGTGCCATCAAATGTATGTGTGGAACTTGACCCATTATCTTTGGATATTTTCAGGGATGGCTTGGTAAATTACAAGGAGTTGGAGGCCTGGGATAGGTCCTTGGGGGACACTGGAGAGAACGATGTGGGTCAGGAAGAGAAGCTTTGGTTGCATGGATGGGACCAAGTTAGGGTAGTCCCACAGAGGTGGACAACGGAGGAGGTATTCAAGGAGGCTGGTGTGTTTGACAATGCCAATAGCTACGGAGGGAGTGAGGAGGGATAGTGAGACATGACCACAGTTACAGAGGGTGTCATTCAGTAATCCGCTGAGTCTGAGACTTCGAGACTTCTCCATGTCTAGTGATGCATGAGGCAGAAAAAGCATATGCTTATGTCTGTTTCCATTGCTGGCCTTTCCTGGAACAGTTTGATAGCTCGCCACCAGAGGCTATATAGCTTGAGGGGCGCCACTCCACATCAAGCGTGCCTGACCAGGAAGCTCAGCTGTTCTTATCACCTGCCACAGTCACATTGGAAGGATTTGTAGGTTGATATTCGACCTGTTTGGCCACATTATGAGCGCACGTTCCTTGACCATCAAGTCCTGGAGTGGGACTCGAACCCAGAGCTCCTGGCTCAGAGGCATCTGTGTAATTAAATATTAAAACTAAATGCCATGTTTATGGTCAAACAAGAAAATCCGTGAGTTAATGCTTAGTTTTATTTTAAATAAGATTGAAGATAGGCTTTTTCATTAAGGTAGGAAAGTTTGGATTTTACATGGAGAGAGAAATTTGAAAAATTATTTCCATTTCATTTTTCCCCCTGTGATTCTTCAATATCCCAATTATGACATGTACAAAGTTCCACACGCAAGGCTACTCATTACCTTAAAATGTGCCATTTGCCATTTTTGTACCTATATGTTCACTTTTAGTGATTTGTGTACATGGACACCAAAACCCTTTTGCTCCTCCACAGTTTTTAATGGTGAATGACTAAATCTCTTGTCTGCATTGGATCCAGAGTGGATGTCCATGCACTTGACCTCATTGGATTCCATCTGCCACAGTTTTTCCCGATCTGTCAATATTCCTTTCTAACTTCTTGCTCCCATCTACACAACCTATGATGCCTCCTAGCTTAGTGGCACCTGCAAACTTGGATATACAGCTCCCTATTCCTTCATCCAAGTCACCTGGAAAGCTGAGGCACCAGAAAAGATCCCACAGGGAGCATCACTTGTTAGCTATATGCTGCCAAGAGAGGGGAATGCTGAACAATGTAGTAAAACCACAAAGGGCAAGCCTGAGAAAGTTGTGCTGAATTATTGAACTCTGGGTCAGGGTGTACCTCCAGTCCTATGTCTCATTTTAGTCATCAAGACACATGGGAGATAAGCACTGGAAATGGTTCCAGATTGAACCACAGATGTCAGAGAGGCAAGTTTTAGGAAGAATTATTGAGTTAAAAGTATGAGTCAGTAGGGCCTAAAGAACAATTCTACCTGAAGCACTACTACTAATTAAGCTGTGACACAAGGATAAGTGTTCATAAGTTCAAACTAACATAAGGCACATTTAAGAATGAACTCTGAACTTCCCCTTCACAATGGTTGATCAACATATGAAATGGATTTCGGGATTTGGCAACTGAAGCAAAAGCTCTGGAATCATTTTGAAAGTCCTTGATTGCTGAGATAGCTGGGTTTGTAAGGTCTTTCTGGAATGAGCTAAGATGTGCCAGACAGTCTTTCTTATTTGTGTCACGACTCACTGGGGATAGTGCGCTGTAGTATTAAGCCCCACTGCTCCCCGAGCCGTGACATATGGGAGCAGTTTAATCAGATTCCCAGATTGCCCCAGTTCTACCTAACTGTTTAATTTACGTTAAAAGAACACGAGCATCAGGTTTGTAAAGTTAACAAGTAAATAATTGTTTATTAAACATCTTGTCTGTAACTAGTGACAAAAGAAAGAAATCTGAACAGCTAACTTCTAACCCTGTAACTTAAACGATACCCCTTCTTAAACCCTTACACACACACGCATACATACACACTCATAAGACACACAAAACCTGGATTTTACAGGTGAGATAAAATGGTTCAATAGCACCAATCTAGAGTTCAGGATTAACTGGTTTGACTTTGATTGCTTTCTTCCAAATTCCTTGCAGGTTGTTGTGGCTGACAGGAGGTGGTCTCCCAGCACTTGCAGTCTGTGCTTCTCTGGTTGAAACTTGCTTTTAATATCTCTCCTCGTCACTTTTCTCCTTTCCTTCCTGACTGGGGTTTCTCAAAGAAAGCAGGATACAGCACGGTGAGGAATAGCCAGCTAGCTACTATGGCAGGATTATTAGAGTCTTACAAAATACAGGAGAGTGAGGTTTCAGGTCTTTCCTCTTTTCAGGCTAGGAGTTGACCTACTGCACTATCCCCACACACAATCTAGCCACCTGGTCAGGAGCCAATCAAAACACCGTTGCTAGGAAGTTCATTCTTAAACCAGGTCTCCATTCCAGCACCATTCTGTCCAACCTGCCTCACACTGTTCCAGGAAATAGCAACATTGTAAATTTTTTTATTCCTGCTAAAGTGAATGTCTCTCTTAAATTGCAGCCATGGTAGTTTTTAAAGCCACAGTCCAATCTTAAAGCCATAGTCCAAAAGATAAAAATATGTTTTTTACATTTGTCTCTTATCTTGTGAACTGCCTTGCACCTGTCCATTGCCTTGTTGCTTAATGACTCAATGCAGCCCAAGGAAAGGGGAGCAAACAGTGCACAAGGATTAGTGGAGATAAGCAAAAGCATTGTCACAAAGATGAGCAGGAAGAATTTTGGAAGAAGAAAAAGGACTTGCATTAAATAGCATCTTTCACATTCTCAAAGCACTTTGGAGCCAATGAGATACTTTTCCAGCATCCTCACTGTTGTAGGGAAACCTGACTACCATATTGCACACAGCAAGCTCCAAGAAACAGCAATGAGATTAATGAGCAGATAACCTGATTTTTATTAATGTTCGTTGAGAGACAAGTGTTGTCAGGACACTGGAGGAGACCCCTCCTTTATTTTGAATAGAGCTATTGGACCTCGCAGGTCAACCTGAGAGAACAAGTGGAACCTCAGTTTAGCGTCTCATGATCCAACACTTCCCTTGGTACTGCCATGAAGTGTCAACCTCGATTATGTGCTTAAGGCTCTGGATTGAGATTTAAACACACAATCTGCTGACAGTGAGAAACTGCTATCCACTGAGCCAAGGTTAAAGTGAGGGGAGATAATCCAGGGGTTGCCAGCACATCAATCGCCATCTGCCAATGAGTAGCTCGCATTAAGATTTGGAAAAATAACCAATGGTATTCAAGTCATATAATCGTTTTTCTGTCACAAGCTAACTAGTTTGCCAGCATTTGTAAATGACACCTGCACCTGAGTCAGGGTCATGCCGTAAGTGCGGGTCTGACCCCCGGAAATAATAACATGGGTGGCAACTGTGACCTGCCATAAGTGAGGATCGACATAAGTCGAGGACCGTCCGTAGTAGCACAACTCTGCTAGCTAGCATGCAGCAGGGAAAATAGCCTACCCTTGTTGACATCATGGATGCAGAGGCAGGTCCATCCAAAAAAAGGCAAAAGCTGTACTATTTCCATCAAGAGTAGTAGAATAATAATAGAATAATAGTCTGACTTTTGATTTTTCCTACCAAAGTGCATGACCTCACACTTTCCTACATCTGCCAAAGTTGTTGCCCACTCACCCAACCTGTCTATATCCCTTTGCAGATTCCTAATGTCCTCATCACAACGTGCCCTCCCACCTATTTTTGTATTGTCAGCAAATCTGGATACATTACATTCTGCCCCCTCCTCCAAGTCATTAAAATAGATAGTAAATAATTGAGGCCCTCAGACTGATCCTTGTGGCACTCCACTAGTTACATCGTTCCAACCTGAAAAAGACCCATTAATCTCAGCTCTCTGTCTTCTGTGTGTTAACCAATCCTCAATCCATGCTAAAACATTACCCCCAATACCGTGAGCTCCTATCTTGTGCAATAACCTTTTATATGGCACCTTATCAAATGCCTTCTGGAAATCCAAATACACTACATCTACTGGTTCCCCTTTGCCAACTCTGCTTGTTACATCCTCAAAGAACTCTAGCAAATTTGTCAAACCTGATTTCCCTTTCACCAAACCATATTGACTCTGATCGATTGCATTAAGCTTTTCTAAATGTCCTGTTATTTGTTCCTTAATAATGGACTCTAGCATTTTCCCAATGACAGATATTAGGTTGACTGGCCTATAGTTTCCTGCTTTTTGTCTCCCTCCCTTCTTGAACAGAGGCATCACATTAGTGGTTTTCCAACCCTCCAAGTGTCCTTAGCTTAAATAAGGGCAATTATAGAGAGTACTGGAATATTTTGACCAACGCGTCCACTATCTCTGCAGCCACTTCCTTTAAAACCCTTGGATGCAGGTCATCAGGTCCTGGTGACTTGTCTGCCTTTAGTCCCATTAGTTGTCAAATACTTTGTCCCGCGTGATAGAGACTGTTACAAGATCTTTCTTCCCATTAGCTCCTTGCTTATCTGATAGCTTTGGGATGTTTATAATGTCCTTCACTGTGAAGACCGATGCAAAATATTGATTTAAATTATCTGCCATTTCCCTGTTCCACATTACGAATTCTCCAGTCGCATCCTCCCAGGGTCCCACGCTCACTTTAGCCACTCTCTTTCTTTTTATATACCCGTTGGAGCTCTTGTTATTTGTTTTTATATTTCATGCCAATTTACTTTCAATCCATTTTCTCCCTCTTTATTAGCTTTTTAGTCATCTACTGTTGGTTCCTAAAAAATTCCCAGTCCTCTGGCCTACCGCTAGTTTTCGCCACTTTGTATGCCTTGGCCTGTGTATTGATTGGATATTCTCCTTGACCACCTTTGTCAACCACGGGTGGTTCATCCTTCTCAACGAGTCCTTCTTTTTGACCAGGATAAATTTTTGCTGAGCGTTGTGAAATATCTGCTTAAATGTCTGCCACTGCTCATCCACTGACCTTCCCCTTAATCTATTTTCCCAGCCCACTTTAGACAACTCTTTCTTCATATCTCTGTAATTGCCCTTATTTAAGTTGAGGACACTGGTTTGAGACCTGAGTTGCTCACCCTCAAACTGAAATTGAAATTCTACCATGTTCTGATTGCTACCCCTAGAGGACCCTTAACTACGATATCTCTTATTAATCTCACCTCATTACACATTACTAGGTCTAAAATAGCCTATTCCCGGGTAGGTTCTGCAAAGTACTGCTCTAAGAAACAATCCCTGATGCACTTTACAAATTCGTCTTCCATGTTACCCCTGCCAATCTGATTTGTCCAGTCAATATGCAGATTAAGATCTCCCATGACAATTGTAGCACATTTTTGCATGTCTCCACTATTTCCCGATTTATACTTTGTGCTGCAGTGAGGCAACTCTTCGGGGGCCTATAGACTTCCCCTTGCTATTCCTTCTTTCCACTCAAACTGATTCTACATCATGATCTATTGCACCTTTATCACTATTCACCACCGCACTGATACCTTCCTTTTTTAACAAAACTACCCCACCTCCTTTTCCTTTTTGCCTATTTTCCGAAATAACCTTGAATATTGAGGTTTGAATACCCTTGAATATTGAGTTCCCAGTCATGGTCACCCTGTAACCATGTCTCTGTAATAGCTATCAACTTGTCTATCTTGTCACAAATGCTGTGTGCTTTGAAAAGCGTTGATTTTTTACCATTTTTACTCATTCTGGTTCTAATTTCTTCTGCTAATATTTCCTGCCCCTTCCTGTCACACTTTGATTATCATTCACCTTTTTCACTACCCTGCACCTCTCCTCTCTCATTTCTTTTTGATTTTTTAAACTTCCCTTCAATTGAACCTCTCACACCCACCCACCAATAAGTCCTATCTACAACCCTAGTTATATGATTTTCCAGGACACTGGTCCCAGCATGGTTCAAATGAAGCCTATCCCAACAGAACAGCTCTCTCCTTCCCCAGTACTGGTGCTAGTGCCCCATGAATTGGAACCCATTTCTCCCACGCCAATCTTTGAGCCACGCATTTACCTCTCTAATCTTATTTACCCAATGCCAATCTGCATGTGGCACAGGTAATAATCTGGAGATTATTACCTTTGTGGTTCTGCTTTTTAATTTAGCCCCAAGCTGCTCGTAGTCCCTCAGCAGAACCTTTTTCCTAGTCCTACCCTATGTCGTTGGTACCTACATGGACCATGACAACTGGATCCTTCCCCTCTCATTCCAAGTTTCTCTCCAGCCCAGAAGAGATGTCCTTAACTTTGGCACCAGGTAGGCAACACAGCCTTCGGGACTCTTTGTCTTTGCTGCAGAGGAGAGTATCTATTCCCCTAACTATGCTATCCCCTATTACTATTACATTTCTCTTTTCTCTCCCCATTTGAATGGTGCTCTGTACCCTGGGGCTGTGGTCAGTTCACTCATACTCCCTGCAGTCTGTGCCCTCGTCCACACCGGGAGCAAGAACCTTGCACCTATTGGACAAAGGCACTGGCTGAAGCTCCTCCAAAATTAAGCTCTGGATCCCCATACTTACCTCACTTGTAGTCACAAACCTCCTGTCCCTGACCATGGCCCAAATTTGATGTAATTAATCTAAGGGGTGTGACTGTCTCCTGAAACACAATGTCCCTCCCTGTCGCAGTGTCTGCAGCTCGGACTCCAGCTCATCAACTCTGAGGTGAAGTTCCTCAAGCAGCCAACACTTGCTGCAGATGTAGTTACCGTGGATCACACCAGCGTCCAGCAGCGCCCACATACTACAGCTGCAACACATCACCTGCCCAGCCATTTCTATTCTATTTAATAAATTAGTTTGCATATTAAATATTTTAAAAGTGTAGTTCTTGACTCTACTCTTCAGCTGTAATAATGTCTCCTAATTTAAACCATATGGCAAATCAAAAGAGACATGGAAGAGATACCCAACAATCATCTTGAGAGAGATTTTTCTACAGGAGGCAGTCTGCAGTCATAAAAAGTTCACATTGAAATAAAGGTTAAGAATCAATTTTCTTCATTTTAAGTATATATTTTTGGAATTTAACTGTAATAGCTTAATTATGTACCCTTATCAATCCATATATTTTCAATATATGTTTTAATAGCTCAGGATATTTTTGATTAATCAGAAGTAGCTCTCATGAAAGAAAAGGATGGCGACCCCTAAGATATACAAAGTCCAAGGTACTTCACAAACGAATTGCAGTGTGTGGAGATATGATGGTTGGAGGTTGTCACTGACTGGCAGGGAAGGGCAGACTAGACTGGAGCCACAGAGGATGATGCAAACTGGAACTGAGGTGTTGTGTGAATAATATTTTCTAAATTGTCTATCTGCAGTTCTGCACACTGACTCAATATGCATAAGCTTAACATTTAAAAACCAAAGGAGTAGAGGGAGAGGAACTGTTCACTCTCCTTCCCTCCTTGCCCCATTCTTTCATATAGTTTGCTTCAGAAACATTTTTGTTTGGACTTTGTCAAAAGACCAATTGTCATGAAGATGTGATAATTCTCATGCTATTGGAATTTATTGAAAAATAGAGTAAGTGTGTGTGTGTGTGTGTGTGTGTGTGCTTGGCTTTATTGAATTAGCCTGGATGCTTTGATCTAAGAAGAGAGGTTATGTTTGAATTGTTAATTAAGTGAACATGAGGAAATTTAGAAACATTGGTGTCAAGGGAACATTTGCATTTTGAAATAAACCAGACTAGATTGTTTTCAAAGGAGGGGTGAAATGTGTCACCTAGCCAGGTGAAGTTTAGAAACAATGTGTTTATTTTTCCCAAATATTGCTGGTAAAACTTAATGATGTGAGAGGTTTTTATTATCGGTGAGATATAGTCCAAAGACATGGTGGAACAATGGGTATTTGCATTCAAAGAGGAAGATATGAATAAAGGAACAAAGGTTGTGTGTAAGGGTAGGCATTTTACGATCTTACAAGTGTGAAAAAGCCTTCAGCATCTATGCCTCAAGCTGCTGTCTCCAGGGACCGAAGTGAAGATAACTCACTGAATTCAACTCGTTCAGGGTATCATGTTTCTTTGCCTGGGTCTTTTAAAATATAAGTGTCTTACTGATGCCTTAACCTAAGTGTAACTGGGAGTTAGATTGATTAGGGGATTTAGAAGTTATAATAGTAATTTGTAGATCTATGCGTGTATTTAAAATCATTTCTTTTATTAATAAATGTTTAATCTCATTTTATAAAAACCTATAAGACTTGGTGGTCTTATTACTACTGAATCCAAGGCACAAATCTTGAAATTTATACAAACTACAAACAAGTTGTGGCAGTTGTTTCAAGTTTCCCTTAGGGAATTGAACAACTCAGTATTTACCATCGGCTATGTCATAACAAAAACTGGAGGCTTGTCCAGGATATATTTGAAATTCCTTGATTTTTTTGGAGTTGGTGAGTACAAGAAGTACTTTGAATTCCGGATGTGGTGTGAGGTTTTTTTTATAGTCCTGAGACTGCAACATGGCTTTGGCAGTTGCTCAGACTTGTCTGGGAGTTGAAGTTATAACTTTGGCTATTTTATAAAAGGTAACTAAAGTTAAATTACTGGAATTGGTGGATAAATTACAATTAGGATTACCTGCGGGGGCTAATAAAGCAAATATAATTGAAGGTAAAGCACAGCATTTAAAGTTGGAAGTGATACCTGACAGTGAGTCGCATAATGAGACATAATGGACATAATGAGACTTCAGTTAGAAATGAGGAGGCTTGAATTTGAACGTGCAAAGGAAATGAGAAAACTTGAGCTATAGGCAGAAAAAAAAGAAAGAGCATTTCAAAGGGAATAGGCAGAAAGGCAGGAGAGAAAAAGAAAACAAGAACATGAATTAGAAATAGCGAAGTTAGAAAAGGAGGAAAGAGGAAAAGAGAGAGAGTTCCAGCTTAGAATGCAGGCAGTTAAAAAAGAGATGCCAGTAGGTGGGGAAGGACTTAGCTCCAGACTGCAACCCAGTGGTGAGATGTTTATATTTGTACAAACTCTTCCAAAATTTGAGGAAAGGGATGTTGAAGAAATCTTTATTCCATTCGAGAAGATAGCTAAGCAAATGAAATGGCCACAGGAAAACTTGGCATTGCTGTTACAGTCCAGGTTGGTGGGTAGAGCACATGAGGTTTATGCTTCACTGTCAGAAGAGCTGTCGGTGAACTTTAAAAAAGGAGGCTATTTTGAGTGCATATGAGTTGGTTCCTGAGGTATATAGGCAGAAATTTAGGAATATGAGAAAACAGCTTGGGCAAATTTATATTCAGTTTGAGAGAATGAAACAAAGTCATTTTGACCAGCAGCCACAGGCAGTGAAAATAGAGACAACATATGCAACTCCTAGAGAAATAATTCTTCTGGAAGAATTTAAAGAGTCAATTCCTTTGGTAGTGAGAACGCATGTGGAGGAACAGAGAGTTGAATCTGTAAGACAAGCAGCCGAGACAGCTGATGGTTATGAGTTAATTCATAGAGCTAAACCTTTTGTTCGTCACCCTTTCAAATTGGAAAAGGATAGAATGTGGGAAGGTGAAAGGAAGGTGGATAGTCATGGAAGAGAAGGAGTAGGTGGAAATTTGCAGGAAGTTTTTTTCTCTGAATAAAAAGGAAGGTGCTGAGGGTAGGGGTGACATTTGAAAATTGAGGTGCTTTTATTGTAATAAAGTTGGACACACAATGTCAGTGTGCTGGAAATTACAGGGAAAACCTGTTGGGATTATTGGGGTACAGAAAGGTTCTGGATGTAAAAGTACTGTGGGTTCTGAGGTTCAGGTACAGTAAAAACCAGTAGTTTGTGTACAGGTAAAATGGAGAATCAGTGGTAGGTAAAGAAGTGGGAATATGTTCACAAAGTACCCAAGAGAATTCAGAGGAGCAGATTGCAGAGATGTTTAAATATTTTGTGTGTGAAGGGAAAGTCTTTTAATTACAGAGTGGAGTAGGTAAAGATGCTAACATTTTAAGAGAAACAGGGGGGCTAGTCAATCCTTAATATTGTGGGATAGTGACATTTCTTGTTCAGAGGGAGTATTGCAGGAACAGGTATGATAATAAGTGTGTAATAACAGGTGTGTTACAATAAGTGGGGCTTATGGAGATGCTAAACCTATTCCCTTGTGGAAGGTAAATTTAAAGAGTAAGTGGAAAATAGGCAAAGTGACTGTTGGAGTAGTGGAAAAATTGTCCATTGCAGGAGTTCCATTTATTCTGGCTAATGATATGGCTGGATCACAAATGTGGGTGATGCCGATGATAGTTGAGCAGCTGACAGTTGAGAGGTGTCTTCAACAGAAGTGTTGCAGAGAAAGCATCCTGGATTGTTTCCAGATTGCATGATAATGAGATCACAGACTCATAGGTTGAAACAAGAAGGACAGGCAGTTCAAAGTCAGGAAGAATATGTTGAAATCTAATTAGCTGACCCTGTGTTTGATAACATTGTTCAGGAAGAAAGGCTGGAAAACAATTTAGCTGAAGTGTTTAACTCAAGACAGTTACGGAAAAAAGATTAATAAACACATCATTTACATGAGACAGCTTACTCAGAAACAGAGGCAATATGTATTCCAGAATGTTATTACCTTAAGGGTAATATTTTAATGAGAAAATGGAGGCCTTATCATGTTTCAGCAAATAAAAGCTGGAGGGAGGTGCATCAGATTGTTATCCCAGTTGGATATAGAAATGAGGTTCTGAGGATAGCTCATGCAATACCAATGGAGGGACATTTAGGAATTAGAAAGACACAGGTGAAAGTACAAAATTTTTTTTTGGCCTGGATGGCATAGGGTTGTAGTCAAATTCTGTAGAACATGTCACACAGTTCAGGTGATAGGGAAACCACAAGCAGTGATTAAGCTGGCACCTTTAATTCCAATTCTGGTATTTGAATAACCTTTCACTAGGGTCACGATTGATTGTGTGGGGCCCCTCCCTAAGACTAAAAGTGGAAATCATTACTGACAATAATGGATGTGTCTACCAGGTTTCCTGAAGCAATACCTTTGAGAAACATTGCAACAAAGAAGATTGTTGAAGAGTTAACTTTTATTTTACAAGATATGGTTTACCTAAAGAAATAAAATTAGATCAGGGTTCAAATTTTATATCACAGCTGTTTAGGGAAGTAATGAACCATTTGTGGATAAAACAATTTAAGTCAACAGCTTATCATCCTGAGTCACATGGGACTATGAGGAGAGCATTTAGTCAGGATTATCCACAAGACTGAGATAGAGGAATTCCATTCTTGTTATTTGCTTTTAGGGAAGCACCTAATGCATCGACTGGTTTTAGTCCTTTCGAACTAGTCTATGGTCATGAGGTAAGGGGACATTGAAATTGAATTATGAGAAATTGATGGGTCAAAATTTAGAAACTACTCTCCTGGATTATGTATCAAACTTCAGGGAGAGTTTGGACAGAGCATGTGTGTTGGCCGAGGAACATTTAAAGATATCACAGCAAGTGATGAAATTAAAAGCAGACAGTGAATCTACAGCTCGGAACTTTGTTGCTGGAAAGAAAGTGCTAATTCTGTTACCAGTACTGGGAGACTTGTTAAAGGCAAAATTTAGTGGGCCTTACAGGATTGAAAATAAGCTGAATGAAGTAAATTATTTAATAAACGCTCCAGATAGAAGAAAGACGCAGAGGATGTGTCATGTGAATATGCTTAAAAAGTACTTTGACAGAGAAGAGGAACAAAAGGAAGTGTTGCTGGTAGATAATGAGAAAGAAGTAACAATGCAAGATTCTGAAATTGATTTTCCTCTAATCAAATTGTTTAATGAGGGGGTACCTGAAAGTTTAAATATAATGTTGAGTTACCTTCCAGACAAGTGTCAAAGTGATTTGGAAAAGATATTGCAGTCACACAAAGCTATTTGTGGAAATAAGTTGGGGAAGACGGATTTAGCTATACATGATGCATGTGAGGAAGCTGCATCTTTGGTAAGGCAGCATCCTTATAGATTAAATCTGGCAAAGTTATCACAAGTAGAAAAAGAAATCAAAATCATACTTCGACATGATAGCATTGAGTCTAGTTGCAGTAACTAGAGTTTGCCTATTGTACTGGTACCAAAAACCAGATGGAACACACAGACTTTTTGTGGACTATCGAAAAGTGAATGTGACAAAAAAAAGCAGATTCACATCCTATACCAACATTGGAAGATTGTATTGAGAAAATGGCACAATCAAAATTTATCACAAAGATTGACTTGCTAAAAGGATGTTGGCTAGTACTGTTATTGGAGCCAGCAAAGGAGATTTCGGCTTTTGTGATGCCAAATGGACTATATCAGTTTAAATTATGTCATTTGGTATGAAAAGTGCACTTAAGACATTTCAAAGACCGATGAACAAAGTAATTGCAGGTCGGAGCAATTGTGCTGTTTATATTGATGACTTGATAGTTTTCAGTCCTATGTGGGACGCACATTTACAGTATATGGAAGAATTATTTACTCGACTACAAGAAGCTAATTTGGTGATGAACTTGGCTAAAAGTGGATTCGCAAAAGTGCAAGTTACTTATCCAGGCCACACCATTGGACATGGTAAGGTGGCTCTGAGAGATGTGAAAGTCAAGGCTATTGTGGATTTCCCCATGCCTACAATAAAATGAGAAGTTTTGAGATTTCTGGGTTTTATTGGAAATTTGTACCAAATTTTAGCCAAGTGGTTGCTCCATTGACTGAGTTATTAAAAAAGCTCAAGAAGTTTCAATGGGCACAGGGGTGTCAGAAGGCATTTGACAATTTAGAAACTGTATTAACTACAACACCAGTTTTGACAGCACCCAATTACGCCAAGCAATTTAAGCTGGCTGTTGACGCAAGTGATATAGGCGTTGGGGCTGTACTGTTACAAGAAGATGACACTGGAATTGAAAAGCCAATAGGGTGTTTCTCACCGAAGTTGAGTGCACAACAAGGAAGATATTCAACAATCGAAAGGAGACTTTGGGTCTGGTGATAACGTTGCAGCATTTTGAGATTTACGTTGCAAACAATTCATTAGAATCAATTGTTTACAAAAGTTTCTGGACAAATTTTGAGCCAGAAGTGCAAGGCTGTTCAGGTGGAACCATTTAATCTAGATTATACATGCAGTAGGATGAGAAAATTTGATTGCAAAATGTTGAAGCTTAGAAGGAGAATCGGGCATTTAAAAACCTGGGGCAGAAGTTAACCCTTGTCGGGGGGGCTCAGCGGGGGCGGTTGGGGGCGATTGGGAAGCCACCTCCCACCCGAAATCGAGGCTGGAAGGCGATTTCACACTGGCAGGCCAATTAAAGTCCACCCAGCATGAAACACGAGGGGCATCGTTCAGCACTGCCTGTAAGTTGGGGGGGGGGAGGCGGGCGAGCGGGGTGAGCACAAACTTAGCGGGTGCGCACTTGAGAATCTCCCTGAGGCACAGAGCCGTCCCAGGGAGATAATGAGTTTTGAAAAAAAAATGAAGATTAGAGAAATGTTATAAAACATGTCTCCTCATGTGACAGAGTCACATGAGTAGGGAAATGTTATGGGTGAAATTTGAAAATTTTTATTTTGTTTTTATTTGATGTTGGAAACCTCATCCCACCCGTGGATGAGGTTTCCGAAAAAGTGTGCAAAGGCTGCTTGGCCTTCTTGCCTGCCCGAAAACCCATAAGGTTGGATGGGCAGCGGAAAATGTAACTTAATTGTTACTTTAATGGCTTTAGCAGGCCCTTTGATTGTCGGTGGATGTGCTGCTGATTCCCGCACGCGCCCACTGACCAAACTATCGCCGAACTGCAGGTTGACGTCAGGACACTCGCCCGACGTCAACGCATGTCATTTCACGTTCGAGTAGGCTGGGTGCGCATCTAGAATGATTTCTGTTGAAGGATTTGTATTAATTGTTATGTTAATGCATGCATCTAGTAGTGTAATAGCGTAAGTATATAGATAAGTATAAGATGGGTTAATATAAATGAAGCCATCTTTTAAAATTATAACGGTTCATTTTTCAGTATGGAGGGGGGTGTCAAGAAGATATTATAATTCTCATAATGTTATTGGAATTTATTGTAAACTGGAGAGTAATTGAGTGTGTGTGTGTGTGTGTGTGTTTGTGTGTGAGAGAGACTTAAGTTAATTAGTCTGGGTGCTTTGATCTAAGATGAGAGGTTAGGTTTGAAATGTTAATTAGGTAAACATGGGGATGTTTAGAAACATAGGTGTCAAGGGCACATTTGTATTTTGAAAATAAACCAGGCCAGATTGTTTTCAAAGGAGTTGTGAAATGTGTCACCTAGGCAAGTGAAGTTTAGAAACAGTGTGTTTATTTTTCCCAAATATTACTGGTAAAACTTAGTGCTGTGGGAGGCTTTTATTATCAATAGCAATAGGACAAGGGTAAGCACTCTGGAAAGAACAACATGAACAAGTGACAGATGGCCCTTGTGTGGGTGGGTGGGGGCAGTGGACAGTGTTGGGCATAAGGGATCGAAAATAGGATAAAAGGTTGGGATAAAAGAATTAATAAATGAATAACACTGAAAATAAATAAAAATAAGTGGAATAAAATAAAAATTAAAAAATGAAAATGAATATTGGAAAAAGGGGTGGGGGTGGAGGAGGGAGTTCACGATCTAAAGTTGTTGAAATCACTGTTAAGTCCGGAAGGCTGTAAAGTGCCTAGTCGGAAGATGAGGTGCTGTTCCTCCAGTTTGAGTTGAGCTTCACTGGAACAATGCAGCAGGCCAAGGACAGACATGTGGGCAAGAGAGCAGGGTGGAGTGTTGAAATGGCAAGCGACAGGGAGGTCTGGGTAATGCTTGTGGACAGACCAAAGGTGTTCCACAAAGCAGTCTACACGAGGACTGTGCTCATTTTCCATCTCCTCTGAAGACATTGATTCCATGCTGGAATGCGGTTGGGTAGAAGCTGTCCGGGCACCTTTCTCATAACCTGGGTCAGTATTCAGGTGTGAGCCTTGATCATGGATGTTAACTAGCTACTTGGCTGTGAGGGCCATGATGTTCAAGGCTAGTCCTGCCCTCACCCAGCATCCACGCACAGGGACCTCCAGAGGCGCTATGCTGCAACAGCAGCGGGCAACCCCAACTGTTTCTCAGAAGAATCCGTTTCTTACATAATTAATCGTTGCATTAATCTTTGCACTTTGATTAAGATCCTTGTGGGATCTTGTTGTGCTCAACTTGGCTGCCGTGTCTCCCACATTGCAACAGTTCAAAAGTGCTTAATGAACTGTAAAGTATCTTGGGATGGCCTGAGGAAAAGGAGCTAAATAAATGCAAATCCTTCTTCAGCTCTGTAAACCTTTGGCCTGGATTAGAGAGCGTGGTAACAGGGGAAGGTGAGTCTGCATCGACGGTTGGAAAATATAAGAACAAGGAATAGGAGAGGTCTTGATTGAAGGGAATTAACAATGAGAGAGATAAGGTAAGGCGAGAAAACTTAATTAAATAAACTGTCGATAGGTCGGTCGGAACACAGGTTCTAATTTCACCAAGTGTGGCTTTCACGATTTAAGACTGCAAGGTACATCATCTGCCTCTTGTGAATAAAATGGGCCACTATCTGTTTCAGCCTCATTGGCTGGTTAATGAGCATAAATTACCACAAAGAGCCTGTGACAAATTAAAGGCAGTCATTTTCATTAGGAAGCGATGAAGCAGTTTTAACAAATTACCTCTCTGGAGGAAGACAAAGCATCACCGTAATGAAAAGTAAATAGGATGTGATTGAGAGAGAGGCGCAGAGATATGGGGCTGAATCTTAACTTGCAGGAGAGTGTGGGCTTGGGAGAAGGGTGGGGGGGGGTGATGGTGGTGTTAGAAGTGCGGAACTTTACAGCACGTCAGGAAGCTGCGTCCAAGTTGCTGACTTCTGCATTTAACTAGGGATGGGCAATAAATGCTGGCCCAGCCAGTGAATCCCACATCCTGTGAATGAATTTTTAAAAAAACTGCAGTGCAATAGGCTGCGTGTGAGCGTCCCATTTGGGAGAGGAAGGTTTTTGATTTCAATCCGATTGAACTCAATTTGAAAGATATTGCCATGGGGTTTTGGAATTTAACTTGTGTGTCCCTGGGTGACCCAAGCTCTCTGGAAGTCTCTGTAGTGAAAGAAAGGCCAGAACACAGCGGCAATTCAGGGGGCTGAAGACATGATAGGGAAAGATGCCAATAAGTGTTGACACCTCACTTTTTTTTTGCTTGAAAGGTTTGTTCACAGCACTTGTTGTGAGAGGTGACGTTCACAACTTTGGTTTTTACACCTGGACTCCAGTTAAACACTGTGGTCAGCTGCTTATGCTGTTTTATTTGAGGATCAAGATGACCAGCAGATCAGCAGGACCTACACTAACAACAGGCCTGCTGCTCACAGGAGAGGTGATGAGCAGAGTGATGCAGCTCATATGGCCACAAATACAACACATGGTCTACAGACAGAGGATAAGCTTCCTCAACATGTTGGATCGACGCCAGTATCTCAGGAGACTCAGGGAGCCGCCTCATTTGATGTCAAACTTTTCCCGGCTGCTGGAACAAAACCTGTTGTTGACTGGACCCACAATGGCCACACTTTCTCAGCGGCTGTCAAAGTCACCTGCGCCCTGCATCTCTTTATCTCTAGACCCTTCTCGTGCTGGTGATGCTTGCAGGATCATACAGCCTGCGCGGTCACCGACATATAAAACAGATGGCTGATGAGGCCTTTGCCTGGATCACCAATTATGTCAGCTTCTGCCAGGCAGAATGAGCGGGTGCTTGGATTTGCAGCTCTTGCTTTCTTCCCACAGGTAGGGGCCAATCCCAGCATCTCCAGATCACCCAGGGGTGTCCATCGACCGTCAATGTGCAGCTGGTGTGCAACCACGATAAAATCTTTATGTAGATGTGCCCAAGATTCCCAGGCAGCTGCCATGAAGCTTTTATCTTGTGATAGTCCACCCTTACACTTTATGAACAGGACCTGGCTGATTAGAGACTAGGGATATCCAATTAAAACATGGTGGATGACACCCTTGAAGAATCCAACCAAAGTGGCCCAGGAGCGATACAAAAGCCAGATGACAGCCAGATGTGCCGCCGATCAAGCTATCAGCATGTTGAAGATGGCTGGGCAGATCTGAAAACACCCCTCAAGGTACATCAGCCAGGGTTTCCAGAATGCTTGTGGCGTTATGCAGAGTGCAGCACATTGAAAAGCAACAAGGTGCAGCCCTGCAGGAGGAATATGGCACAGAGCACGGATCCTCTTTGAAGGATTCCGGGGAAGAGGAGGAGTCGGAATGCGATCCACCAATGCACCAGAAGCGTCACTCATTACTGCTGCGGGATGTGAGATTCACCTCGTTTCCACCAGCCCATCCACCTGACGGACACAGGCAGAAGCCACACCCTCCCCTCCCCTTGCCCCAACACAAAGCAGTTCTGCCAATGACCAAGCCTCCCTTTCACAGCCCCCCACTGACTATTCAGTTCTTGTCTTACCAGTGTTGAGATCCTTGGCCAGACACCAGGACATCGGGGGGCAGTCGGGTTCAGGATCAACAGCTACTTTAAAGTAGGTAAAGGTTGAGATTCGAGACACCTGCTTTTGGAATTAAGCCACAAGATTCCACAAGTTTTGAAAAAACAAAACTAACCCTGACTATACAAGGTCAGAAAGATAAAACAATTTACAAACCTGTCTTGCACTCTAGCTTTCAGGGTAAATATGAGATACATGTGACTTAACAGATGAACTGTGGTCAAATACACCACACTACAGAGTAAATGACAGGTTCAACCAATACAGGCTCCATGGATTTCTCAAGAACCCATCGAGACGTTAGTCCCACTGTGAGTCAACCAATCTCACACTGTCTTTCTCACAAGGGTTTCCAATCTCCACCTTTGAAGATCTCTCCAAAGGTTGCTCCCACTTGGACGGCTTTAACAATGGCCCACCTCACAGGGGTTCGATCTCGCCTCCCGAGATTTCTGATTATACCCAACACTAACTTGCAAGCACACTTTTCAGATCTATGGCTGTGCCAAGCAGAACACCACTGCTCCAAAGGAATACCTTTGCCCCAGTTGCTCCCCACAACTCTTTCTTTAACTTGGCTTAACTGGGACCTATTTCTGTCCCTTTTGCCTCTGTGGCTGTCAGACTGCCTCAAATTGACTGCCACGCCAAGAGTTGTCCACTGACACTTGAACTGTCCTGGTGACCTATCAAAACACTCCTGGAGGGCCCCACCCTTGTTACTTGGCAGGAATAAATTTAACAAGCATTGGAACATCCTGCACCTTAAATGTTACAATCTCCACAAACTGCAAATTTAGCACCCAGGGACACCAAGGTCAATGGTTTCATGACACCACTCATTCTTGAGACGGGCTCCACCAATCTCTCTCTCCAAGCGTGCACAGTGCAACTGGAAAGCCTTCCCAGTGCATCAAGTTTCTGCTACTGCTCAAGTAATCCTGCTCATCGACAACCTCCGAGGTTCAGCATCTACATCCAGCTGAGCAGACCTTGGAGCGTCCTATACTTTCATGCATGAGAACTAATAGATTGTGGCAGAATAGATAAGGAATAAGAGTATACAATCAATTCAAAGATACTGAAGGATATAGATGAACAAAGAGACTATGGGGTTGGAATATTTAATCCCCTGTTAGTGCACTTGTAGATTGATTGGGCTAATAGCATTTTGTTTGGTCATACAGAACTTGTATTTCGCTGAAAAAAGAGACATGTCGAAGCTTTTCATCTTGCACTCATCAGGATATTCTCAAGAATACCAAATGTAAAGGGAACAACAATTTATACCTCATGAGAAGAGAGTGCTGATTGGTTGGCAAGTGGACTCTGGTAGAGGTGTTGCCATGGAGAATGCACCAGTTAACTGATGACTGACAGTTAACTGCCAAATTTTATTTAAATTCATTTTGTTTTTATAAATAAAGGAGCATAGGACAGTAGGAAGGAAGCAATAACAAATTTGAATAGATTTGTGGCTAGAGCACAATTAGAAAATGTGCAGCTTTGTGTTTCCCATGTATTTATTTATCTATCTATTTAATTATTTATCTATCAATCAATCAAATGCAAAGCCCCAAAGCCAAGCGATTGCCTCCTCTTTTGCTGAGTGTGAGGTTATTAGTCTGCCATTTAGCCTGTAGAGGGGACACTCCTTGGTAACGTGCAGCATTGTTTGTGTCTCTCTCCAGGTGCATTAAGGGGTTTGTACCAAGGCCCCAGTATTGGAGGCTGGCTGCACAAGGGCCCTGGCCTGTCCTGAACCTATTGAGCAAGGACCACTCTCACTGTAATAGTTCAATGCCTGCCACTCAACAGATGGGGTTTGGCACAAGGAATTTGTTAGTAACTTCCTGTGTTTTCCATTCCTTGATCCAAAGGAAGTCTGCTCAGGTAGATCTTGTTCAGGAAGGGGGCTCCATACGGAGCGCTGAGATGGAAGGTGAGCAAGTCATCATGGAGTGGTAAGTGAAGCGCTGCACAGATAGTTTCAACCAGCTTGTGGTGTTTCATCAGTCAGCAGATGTGTGGGGGAACGATGTTTGTGAAGACAGGAAGCCGGGGAGGGGTATTAAGTGGAGAGTTTCAGTTATGATGCGCACTGTTGCAACAATTGCGGGTCAACAAGGTGTGTGTATGATGACCTTTGCCAGATAGGTATACAGTACTCTGCTGTGGACTACGATAGGGCAAGTGCTGAGGTCCGGAGTGTTGTGACAGCAGCAGCCCACATAGACCCAGCAAGTTTGGTTAACAGGTTGTTTCTGCTTTTGACCTTTGCTGCTGTTTTCTTCAGATGTTCCCAGAATGGTGGAGTGCACCATTGTAAGATGGATAACAAGTCAAAGGGAGTTCACAGCACAGATTCCCCAGGATGGTGCCAGGGATAAGAAACTGTAATTAAGAGGAAAGGCTAGGGATACTGGGACTGTTTTACCAAAGCAGAGAAATCGGAAAGGTGATTTGTAAATCTCTTATTTTTTTTTATTGATGTAGTGTTTCAATAAGGAACAGGGAAAAAATATTTCTTCTGGTCTGGGGACTCACTGACAAAATGCATCAATTTCAGATTGTCAGGTTGGAGAGAGTGATTAAGCGAAATCTCTCTGAACAGAGGGTCGTTGCAGCATAGAATGCATCGCCACAGTGAGTGGTTGAGAGAGAGACCATTGTAAATAAAAATTGGTCAACCTTGTAGGGGAACGAGATTAGTTTTAAATTCCCTAGCAAAAAGCCAGCAAAGATGCAGTGCACTAAGTAATCTTCTGCGCTGTATACATTTCTAATTCTATACTTCTATGTATTGCAGTGTCATTTGCATTCTGAAATGCAAGTATTTACCTAACTGACCCTAACAAAGGCAAGTGGGATGGAGTGACCCCATCCAGGGCACCTCACGAGAAGTAGAACAAATAGAGGGGTTGTTGTAAGAAGCTAATAGCGGTTTGGTTGGATGTGCAATAAGTGGTTGTGGTGTAGTGGAAAACTGCGCAGATGAAAGCACGCAATGCAGAGTCAACACTGATGATAATATCTCTCAAGTTTGCAGAAAAGAGGGGGTTAGTAGAGAGGGAGCCAACATGAAATGGGTGATGAGTTTGTAAAGAATGGTACTGTGGAGGGGTGGCGGGGTGGGTGGGGGCAGCAAGGAATGATACTGATGAGGATCTCAAAGAATAAAAAGTTCAGGTGAAGCCCAGTATGGGTTACAATGATAATGTGGAGGTGCCCAGCAATTGGTGGAGCTGGAGAGAAAGTGCAGCCATGAATGGGGGTGGGGGCTGTGTACGGTATGAATGTGGTATGATTTGTCACGCATGAATGATATGCCTATGACGGTATGAAGCCAATGGACATGTTTATCTTTTTTAAAAACCAGCATGGAATATGGACAGTATAGATGACCCAAGATGGATTCCTAGGGCTCAGATGGCTTTTTGTGATTTCTGCACAGATAGGGAATAACTCATCTCCGGAAAGCCTTTAAAATGTAATTGTCCAAGTGGAGGACCCTCCATTGAAAAGATATTCAGGATACAAGGCCATTGTAGAATTTACAGTCCCTATTGTCTGGATATTTACAGAAGCTCAAATACGATAGTCCCCAGACTCTGTGTCTGCAAACTTGAAACCTAACAAAAGGGGTATGAAGAAACCAAACTTATTGCAAGCAGGTGTGAACAGCCACCATTCATTCCCCCTCGTGTGACAATGGCTTCCAACATTGTATCATCTGTGTGGATAATAGAAGTATTGATTCTATGGTCACATGATCAAAACTGACATTAGATAAGACATCTTATTCCAAAGACCAACCAAGCTCAGGTCAGTCTGGGGCAAACAGCACAGAGGGGATAACTACCCAGCAAGAAGAACAGAACCCTACCTAAGCAAACAGCCACTTCAGGCAGTAAGAGAGGAGCTAATTTGCTTTCACCTGCAAGGGTATATCTTTTTCCTACAGAAGCTCGGCCACAATTTTGTAAGAAAACCTAAAGACTTTCCACTTCCACTTACCGTCAAAGAGCAGAACCCATCAGCCTGCAACATTTTCATCTTAAAGTACTCATTAAGAAAACATGATTTGTTTCTTATTATTCTGTTAATCTAAGTGTGTGTGTCATCTTTAGAACTCATCCTTTCTTGTGTGTATGTATTTGAGGGAGTGGATGTTTCCATTGCCTTTACATTTTGGGTGTTGTGTTCGTAAATATTTATTCTTTCTTTTGATTTAAACTTACCAGAAAGCCTGTTTTACATCAATCCTTTAAAATCACAACACTCAAAAAGATTTAAAATACTTCCTCCAATCAATTGAGAACTGAGGGAAAGGGGATAAAGTTATCCCACCACTTCTCCCTATCTGTAACAGATTAGTATGCAATACTACTTTTTGAGAGTGTGCTTGGAGAGATATGCCCATTGCCTTTGTTTGAGCTGCAGTATATTATTTGGAAATAATAATTCTGGTGGAAAAAGTAGAAAATTGAAAGGGGGGTGGGAGTGAGAACAAGATTTGCAAACATTGTGTTGTGGATTTGAGCATTTATACTTAAGTCATTTCTGTTTTTCCTGTTTTCTGTGTGAATATTGATTGGAGTCGGTGCTCTGCTGGGAAAAGATCTTCATGTTGATTGAATCTGTAGAGTATGAGTCAATAGGTTAATCCAGAGTTGCGTTGCCTGCTGCTTTTTCCAATCTGTCTCCTTCAAACAGTGCACACATCCAAATTACACATTGAAGCACAAGACAAGGAGGGTTCCAGCTGTGTTACACTTGTGGAATGTTTCCTTATCAGAATACAATTCCATGGGTGGCAGCTGTTCTCCACTTTTCCTGGGTAGCTGTTAGAACTGTATGAGCCAGCTCGGGTGGGACTTCTACATGTGGCGTGACACTGCCTCCCCTCTTCCCCCAGCCCCCACACTCTAAACACGTTGTGCTTTTACCTTCAGGCATTCTATTTGTGGAGGATTCCTAGTGTTATGTTCTTGGAGCCTGCCTCTCTAAGGATTTGGGTAGGATGAGCAATTCAGCGCTGTTACAGGATATAACTGACTGCAGCAGCTTAAAGGATTGCAGCGTCAATAGAACATCAAGATGCTACCAATGGGGAAAAAAGGATGTCTGCTTCTCGAGGTAACAGAGCCCAGAGCCCTCAGGTTCTCAGACCCAGCCATACCTGCGTAGCAATTGGGAGCCATTGAAGTGTAATGACCCCACCACAGCAACCAAGTTAAGATGGCTGTTATGATTTAGGAGTTACTCTGGAAGGGATTTCAAAGTTAAATTCAGACCACACTGCATTAACTTTCAGCAAATCCATCTGGGAGCACAAGGCTAAGGATAGGACATTCAGCCCTTTTAGCCTATTCTGCCATTCAGTTAGACACCACCAGACTTAGCTCTATCTGGCTGCCCTGGTCCATAACCCTTAATGCCCTTGCCCAACAAAAATCTATCAATCTCAGTTTTGAAATTGTTCAGTTGACCCCCAGCCTCAACAGCTTTTTGGGTGAGAGAGTTCCAGATTTCCACTACCCTTTGTGTGAAGAAGAGCTTCTTGACATCACCCCGAATGGCCTAGCTCGAATGTTAAGGTTACGCCCCCTTGTTCTGGACTCCCTCTACCACAGGTGGCCCTGGATGAGTCTTCCACTCGAAGAGGAATTGCTTAAAATTCAGTAGTCGTAGCTTCTCTGACCCTGACCCACAGCCCATCATGCTCAAACTTCCTTCCCACCAACCCTGAACAGTCCCCCAAATCCCATTCTACAGCCTCCTACTCCCAGATGCTCACCAGGCTTTCAACCCAGCCTTGTGAGGCTGCACGTTTTCATTCTCCTGTGGAGCTGCCATTAAGATCCACATCACCGCCCTTTGCTGTGTTAGTCACTCGCTATCGGGCTCCCCCACACCCTCCCCCATTAATACCGGGGCCATTGATTTACATGGGAAGCTTTGCTAATCAATCATGTACTTCATGTGAAATAATGGTTCATTTACAATTAGCCCTCACTCCCTAGTCCGCCTCCTGGGAGATGGACGGAATGCCTATTTCACGCAGCGGAGGGTTATGGTCTGGGATGTGCTGCCCAAGAGTCTGGTGGAGGCTGATTCAATTGTGGCTTTCAAAAGGCAGTTGGATAATTATCCGAAGAGGAAAGATTTGCAGGGCTACGAGGAAAAGGCGGGGAGTGGGACTAGATGAGTAGCTCTTAAAGAGTGCCAACAATGGGTTGAATGACCTCTGCCTGTGCTGTAACCATTCTATGATTCTATTCTACATTCTATGTAATCCTGTGTAAATGCAAATACACGGAGGATGCATTTAACTTAGCATGTTATTTTAGGAGTATGAAGAAGTGTGAATTGTCTCTCGACACATAGATCTGGAGTGAATAAATTCTGGAGTCGACAGAGATGTGAGGCATTGCGACATTGTACTTGTGTTGGACGGGGAGTTTGGATTTTAATTTCTGGAAGTAGGTGCAATGTTGTAGCCGTGGGTTTTGTCCATTTTTGGAGATTAATGCGATATGATATCTGGGAGACCATTCAAACAGGTTTTACTGCCCACAGTTAGCGAAGTGGAAATTAGAACAATTATGTCCTGAGACCAGAGACTGAACAGGCTGCCTTCAGTACTCAGTAAGTGAAAGTGTGTCAGGCACCGGGTGAGTGACGCTCAGTACCAGCCCTGAGAGACTGCACAAAATCATCATGCAAGCACTTCCCATTAATTTCCACCCTTGTTCCAATTTGCTCCCTGAACTCCAAACCATCTCCTGGAATGAAGTACTCAGGGCCTCTTAAGATTGTGCAACTGAGAAAAAGGAGCCTCTAAGGCAGAGGCAGCACATTAGTTCTTATTGATAGGCAGTGCTGCCTTCTTCACTTTCACTTACTGAACGTTTATTTAGTGTTCAGTATGTGGCAACTTGGAGGGGGAATTGGTTATTGCCAAGCTCTGTCCTGTAATTCTTGTGACCTTAGGTGTCAGCTGTAGCTCAGTGGGTCGCACCCTCGCCTCCCTGTCAGAAGGTTGTGGGTTCAAGTCCCGCTCCAGAGGCTGGAACACCCAATCAGGCTGACGCTCCCCGTGCAGCACTGAGGAAGTGCTGCACGGTGGGAGGTGCTGCCTCTCAGACTGGACGTTAGCCCGAGGTGCTGTCTGCTTTTTCAGGTGGATGTAAAGAATTCTCACGGCACTATTTCAAAGGAGAGCAGGGGAGTTCACCCCAGTGCCTTGGCCAATCATTAACCCTCGACCATGATCACTGAAACAAATTATCTGGCCGATATGATGTTGCTGTTTGTGGCAGCTTGCTGTGCACAGGTTTATGGTTCATTATAAGTATGGGATTCGCAAAAATGGCTGTGTATATTCATCAGTGGTTTGATCCAAAGACAATACACATTATAACAGTGACTACACTTCAGAAGTACTTCATTGGCTGTAATGAATGTTGGGAAGTCCTAAGGTGAAAGAAGCTATATAAATGCAAGGCTATTTTTTGCCTTAGAAAGGTGGCTGTGGTGGGCTTGGAGTTCCTGATGCTTGTTGAAAACTCCGAGTAAAATGATGCTGAGGCCAAATTTAATGCGATTCTCAAGACTGGCATTGAAAGTTGACAATAAACAAAACCAATTCAATGTTGGGGTTGTTGGGATGGGATAAGTGAGGATTCAGAAATGGTTCATTTATCAATCAGCTTTGGCTGATGTTACATTGGATTAGAGAGAGATTGAGTTTGGGTTTCTGTTCTCTTGGAACATTGTGTTGGGTTTTATCCAACCTGCAAAATGGGAAAAAAAATTCTAAATCAGTGACGACAGAAGAAGCTGATTTCTGTCTTATTCAGAAAGTAAATAAATACTTATTTTTTTGCGGCAGCCAATAGCTTGTCTGAAAAAAATTCATCTTTCAACTAAAAAGGAAAAGGTACAACTGGAAATCTTTAAACATCAATTATGCAGGCTCCCGGATTCACCCAGTGGAGCAGGGCAGCAGGTACAAGGGTGGGTGATGAGGTGATGTGAAGTGCAGGGGGTGGGGGTGGGGGTGGTGGAGAGAACGGTGCAGAAAAATTGTATCTAAATTATGTCAGACCTCAGGGGCAATCCATCCAAGAAAGGGTTCTAATATATATACAAAACCCAACCACTGCAGACACTGGAAACCTGAAATAAAAACAGAAAGCATGTCCACCACCCCGAAACGTTAACTCTGCTTCACCCTCCACAGACGCTGCTGAGAATTTCCAGTTCCCAGCTGACAGGACCAGATCTCATTAAGGGAGCCGCGGCCAACTGGCAGTGATCATCATTGCAATTTCCAACGAAATAGATTCTTCCGTTTCCTGCAGCTCAGATTCAAACCAGGATGAAATAAGTCTTTCCAAATATTGTTTAAACAGGGGCACTTGTAGAATTAAAACCAAAATACCTGGAAAAACTCAGCAGGTCCGACAGCATCTGCGGAGAGGGGTACAGTTGACGTTTCGAGTCCGTATGACCCTTCAACAGAAGTAAAAAATATAGAAATGAGATGTAAGCTGGTAGAGGGGGTGAGAGGGACAGGTAGAGCTGGATAGGGGGCCAGTGATAGGTGGAGGCCAAGAAGAGATTGCCAAAGATGTCATAGACAAAAGGACAAAGGGGTGTTGACGGTGGTGATATTATCTAAAGGATGTGCTAATGGGGGCATTAAGGGTAGCAAGCAGGACAAGCTAGTGGCAGATGGCCCTAGTGGGGATGGGGTGCGGGGAAGGGATGGAAATGGGCTAAAAGGTAGAGATGAAACAATAGATTGAAATAAATTTAAAATTAGATGGGTAAAGAAAAATATATTTATTAAAAAATGTATAAATTATTGGAAAAAGGGGGATCGGAAAGGGGGTGGGGATGGAGGAGAGAGTTCATGATCTAAAGTTGTTGAATTCAATATTCAGTCCGGAAGGCTGTAAAGTGCCTAGTCGGAAGATGAGGTGCTGTTCCTCCAGTTTGCGTTGAGCTTTACTGGAACAATGCAGCAGGCCAAGGATGGACATGTGGGCATGAGAGCAGGGTGGTGCGTTGAAATGGCAAGCACCAGGGAGGTCTGGGTCATGCTTGCAGACAGACCGAAGGTGTTCCGCAAAGTGGTCACCCAGTCTGCGTTTCCAGGTATTTTTGTTTTTGTTCTAGATTTCCAGCACCTGCAGTATTTTGCTTTTATCTTATGCACTTGTAGAATTGGCTGTCTTGTTTAAATGAGTGATGCTTGATGTATGGAGGGCTAGTCAGGTGTGCTGGGAAAGGTGGGTGCTGGAGAGGAAACTGAAGAGGTGCTGAGACAGGAAAGGGAACACTTCATACTACAAGTCACCTGAAGGACCTGCACCACTTCTACTGCTCCCATCTGCTACTTTCCAAGATCTACTCTATAAATGCTTATCGTAAAATGGACAAAGGTGAAATTTCAAACAGGCTGACACTTCATCATACGACTGAGAGAGTGCTATATTTTCCAACGTGAGGCATTAACCTGCTCCATCAGAAGAGTAATAAAAGGTCTTGATAAAGAAGAGTAGGGTACTTTCAAGGTATCTTGACCAATATTTATCCATCAACCAATAACAGCAAAGCCAGGTTTATCTTACTCGCTGTTTGTCTATCCTAGTTTTCCACAAAGTGACTGCCACATTTGTCAAAATAACAACAAGGACAACTTTTCACAAGTACCTCTTTGGGTACAAAGCACTTTGGAATGTTTTGAGGATGTGACCAGGTGCTATATAAATGCAAATTCTTTCTTTAATCACATCTTACCTTCCTAGCTTCCCGGCAAGTCACATTACAAATGTTTCTCTGTCTAATGCACAAATTTTGTGGATGCAAGGTCAGACATCAAAGCCTTTGAAGAAAATTCTGCTCTTGCTGGTTTAGGCTAAGAGAAGTGTCTAAGATTGAGTGCACCACATCAGTGCATCATCTACAAAGATCATTTACATTTAAAGATATTCCACTTCATAAAATACTGAACGTAATGCATACATATCGATCTTTATTTCACACAGACAGAGCCCAACATTGTGATTTTTCAGTATGTCACCTAAAAAAAACCATAAGTCTAGAATCCCCTGAAATGGTACAACTGACAGATTCCTCTTGATTAGATTTAGTTTGTTGTAAGCTGATTCTGGATTCCACGGGATTGACTGTGATGTTGTCTTTCAGAGGCAACATTGCTACAGCTGATCTAGAACTATTTCATCCAACTGCCTTTCAGTGTATGTTAGAAAGGTGTTGCAAAAAAAAGAGTGAACTGATTTTATCTTATTTTAAGCACTGTACTTTTAAATATTTTGACATGTCATTCACCTTCTGGGTATTATCTTATACTTATAAATAAATTCGAGCATTAGTTTTAGCCTACTTACATTTGTCTGACAGTGGGGTATCTAGTGATGTTCACTGAAGGCAGGAGGGTGTGGGGAGTTATTCACTTAATCTCCTCTGTCCTCTATACTGTAATACGGTGCTTATTGCTAATTCTGTGGCACATTATACAACTCATGACACATGTGAGAAAGAAAGGCTTGCATTTATATTGCGCTTTTCATGACTACCAGATGCTTCAAGGCGCTTTTAAACTAATTAAGTACTTTTGAAGTAAAAACAGACAATGCTGGAAAAACTCAGCAGGTCTGACAGCCTCTATGGAGAGAGAAACGGAGTTAACGTTTCAAGTCTGTATGACTCTTCTTCAGAACTGAAGAAGAGTCATATGGACTCAACGCTAACTCTGTTTCTCTCTCCACAGATGCTGTCGGACCTGCTGAGTTTGTCTATTTTAATTTTGGATTTCCAGCATCCGCAGTATTTTGCTTTTATCTAAGCACTTTTGAAGTGTAGTCACTGTTGTAATGTTGAAAACTTGACAGCCAATTTTGCATACAGAAAATTCAACTCCCACAAAGAATAATGACCAGATAATCTGTTCTTTAGTGATGTTGATTGAGGGTTAAATATAGGCCATGACGCCAGGGATAATGAGAGAGTGTAAGTTTTGATTCCTAGGTTTATTTGTGAAAGCCCTTTTTTTTGGTGTGAACGCAAGTTGAAGTATTGGGGAGAAAACGTACATTTCTGTATGTTGTACAGTGGATAATGTCTTGCCATTTTATGCAATTGGGGAAAAGAAGCTTTGAGTGTCTTGAGTGAGTAGTTGAGGTTGCAACAATTGTGAGCAATTAACATTCTCTGCCCTGTTTGGTTGATGACCCTTTTTCTCTCTGCCTTCTGCCCTTTGTTCTTGCATTTCTCCTGTGATGGTTTTATCTCCAAGTAGAGAACACACTGTCCTGCCCTCATCATCTTTGCTACGTGTGCCTTTGAAAGAGCACAGAATCCCCCATTGAATTCAGAAGGTCAGAATGCAAATTCTCTCTTTATTATCTGCTAGTGAACAAGGAGAGATGTTAATGCTCTAATTATTCCATTAGGGCCACTGCTGTCTACCTCTGAGAGCCAGGATAAATGCTTTCATTTTGATGTCGTTCTGACAGTTCATTTTTTTTTTTCCCCAACAGAACTTCAAACATTCCCCAGAATTAAAATGGGTCAATTTGTTGTAGCACATAAGACATAGCCAATTACCTCCAACAGTATTCCAGGAAATCCCAGGGGAACTGACGTGGGCTGGCTGACATTTGTCGACAGAACCTGTCTTAATCTTTTTTTATTCCCTTTGTTCTTGACTCATGAAGTTTCATTTAGCAGCAGGTGGGCTGAGATATCGTTTCTGAATATCCACGGCACTTTTCTTCTTCATATTTATCCCGTCCTTATTCAGTGTGCCTAATCTATACCGGACAAGGCAAAAAGAGCCTCTGAAATAGCTTCCCTCTCAACTTCGGGGGAATCTCCCATTTGGTCCCTTTTCATCCACGTATTTTGCCTTTCAGCCTTCTTTGTCTCGCTGAACCCTTGACACCCTGAATATTGGGCTACCATTTGCTGATGAATGTTCAACCACTCTGGCTGAGTTGGGTTGTTTAATGGGTATCATTCAAATTCCCTGAAACCCCACCTGCCCTTGGACACAGTTGTTCCCTTCAGTGTTCCTCCTTGGGTTTTGTAGAAGAATTCCTCATGTTGGACCCCATTTTAACATTTCGGGAATCTGATTGTGTTTGACTGCACAGGACTCACCCAACATTCCGCAGGATGGTTACAGCACTGGAGGAAGCCATTCAGCCCGTCTGATCTGTGCTGGCTCTCCGAATAAACAATTCACCTCTTGCCATTCCCCTGTCTTCTCCCCCTAGTCCTACACATTCTTCCTTCACAGATGATTACCCAATTCCCTCTTGAATGCCTCAGTTGAACCTGCCCCATCACACATTCAAGCAGTGCATTCCAGATCCTAACCACTTGCTGTGTGAAAAAGTTTGTCCTCATATCGTCATTGCTTCTTTTGTCAATTATCTTAAATTTGTGCCTCCTTGTTCTCGATCCTTCCACTAATGGGAATGGTTTTTCCCTATCTATCCTGTCCAGACTCCTCATGATTTTGAATACCTCTATCAAACCAGTATCTATACAAGTTTAACATAACTCCCTTGCTTTGCTAATCTATATCCCTATTAATAAAATCTAGGATGCTGTACGCCTCAACTGCTCCCTCAACTTGTCCTGCTACCTTCCATGATTTATGCACATGTATACTCAGCTCCTGTGCCCACTTTAGAATGGCACCCTTTATTTTATATTATCTCTCCGCATTCTTCCTACTAAAGTGAATCACTTCACCGTTCTCTGCATTTGTCACCTGTCCGCCTATTCCATCAACCTGTCTACGTTCCTTTTGAAGTTCTACACTGACCTCCTCACAGTTCACAATGCTTCCAAATTTTGTATTGTCTGCAAATTTTGAAATGGTGCCCTGTACACCAAGGTTTAGGTCATTAATATATGCCAGGAAGAGCAGGTGCCCTAAAAACGACTCATGGAGAACTCCGCTTTTCTCCAGTCTGAAAAACATATATTAACGGCTACTACTCTCCATGCCTTATCACTCTGCCAATTTGGTATCCATGTTGCTGCTGTCCCTTTTATTTCATGAGCTCTAACTTTGCTTAAACGTCTGTTGTGTGGCACTTTATCAAATGGCTCTTGGGAATCATTAACGGCATTACCCTCATCAACCCTCTCTTGATACCTCATCGACAAATGTCAGCAGGTTAGTTAAACAGGATTTGTGTAGCACCCGGTGTAAGTGGAATAATTGCAAATTTGAAATTAAATTAAATGAATTATGTGGGATTTACAGCACAGTAAGAGGCCATTCAGCCCAACTAGCCTGTGCCAGTGTTTATGCTCCGCACGAACCTCCTCTCACCTAACCTCATCTCGTCCTATCAGCATATTCTTCTGTTTCTTTCTCTCTCAAGTACTTATCTAGCTTTCCCTTAAATGCATCAATATTTGCTCTCAAACTCTAATATTTGCTAACCTAATGGTGTTTTCCTTTCCTGCTCTTCAATATTTGAGCCACTGTGACAAGTACTTTGCATCAATGGGTAACGAGAAACCCAGGACGAGGCAGCAAATGAATGAGACGGTAGCATGCAGAAAGAAAATGAGAAATGTCCATTGAACCTACTAATTCCAAAGTTTGCATAGTCATGGGACTCTACTTCACTGAATCTTCTAAAGGAGGTGAAGAGCATAGCCTGCAAGCAAGAGGTGACTGCACTTTTAAAGTAATTCATTGACTCTGAAGCAGCTCAGGACACCCTGAGGCTGGGGAAGGTGCTACATAAATGCCAGTCTGTTCTTTCTTTCCGGCTCAGAGCAAAATGACTTGGTGAAATTTGTCCAATTTCCCGTCAGAATGTTGCTTATGTAACATTATTACCACAAATTACCATCAACAAAATTACCCCCAAAGTTGAACATTTATTGGGAGTGTTTTTTTGCAGCAGAATAACCTCCAAAATTGCAGGATGGTTGTCAGTTATGCACCTATTCCTTACAATTGCATAGTTTCTGCTGAAGTTGCATAAACTGCTTATAGGTGTCAGTCGTGACTCGATGAGAAACAGTCTCAACCTCTGAGTCAGGAGATTATAGGTTCAAGTTCCTCTCCAAAACTTTGAGCACACCTCTATGCAGTACTGAGGGAGTGCTGTACTGTCAGAGGTGGTGTTTTTTGGTTCAGAAACTAAACTGGGCCTGTGTCTGCCTCCATCCGATCCCACAGTGCTATTTCACAGAAGAGCTGTGGTGTTCTTGCCAGTGCCTCAATCAACTTTATCCCTCAGCCAACATCTCTTTAGAAAAAATAGTGATCTGAAGTTTGTGGGATCTTGCTGTGTGCAAGTTGGCTGCTGCGTTTCCTACATTGCAACAGTGGTTAGACTTACAAAGTATTTCATTGGTAGCAAAACACACAGGGGTGTCCTGAGGTAGTTTTCCATGGACTGGCTGAGTAGCTCCAGTTGTGCTGTGAAACATGACACTTGGGTTGTTATAAATGATGCTTCTGTTTGCTGCATCCTCAAACATTTTCTCCTCTTCATTTTGTGCATTCTGTTTAGGCTGCCTTCCATTCCTCTTTGACCTGGATGAATGACAGAGCAGACTTGAGGGGCTGAATATTTTATTTATTCACTCCTGAGATGTGGGCGTTGCTGAATTTATTGCCATCGCCAGTTGTCCTCGCAGTTGGTGGTGAGCCACCATATTGAACAGCCGCAGTGCATGTGGTGTAGGTATACTCAACCGCGTTGTTAGTGAGGGGCCAGCAACAGTGAAGGAATAGTGATATAATTCCAAGTCAGGATGGTGCGTGACTTGGAGGGGGACTTGCAAGTGATTGCGCCCTCATGTACCCGCTATCCCTGCTCTTCGAGATGGTAGAATGTGTGGGTTTGGAATGTAATGCTTAATGAGCCTTGGTCGGTTCACGGGTACATTGCTGTCATTGCGCACCGGTGGTGGAGGGAGTGACTGTTTGTGGATGGAGTGCCAAACAAGCATGCTGCTCTGTCCTGGATGGTGTTCAGCTTCTTGCACGTTGTGGGAGCTGCACACATCTAGGCAAGTGAAGATTATTCTATCACACTCCTGACTTGTCCTTTGTAGATGGTGGACAGGCTTTGGAGAGTCAGGAGGTGAGTTACTTGCTGCAGGATTCCTAGCCTCTGAACTGCTCTTGGAGCCACCGTATTTATATGGCCAGTCCAATTTAGTTTCTGGTCAATGGCCAGGGAAAAAGGGTGAATCGAGGAAACTCGCACTCCATGGACAGCCTGGGCCTGTCTGCTTGTCATATTGCAGGATAGTGACAAGAAATGTTGGGAAGCTGTAAGATATCATATTTGAATCCACTCCATTAATTTTGGCCCTTGCCTCACAAAGGCCACTGAACATCATGACGTTTGTCCAAATGTCACCACTTAGATCAGTGAAGCTCTAAATTCGTGGCTCCCTCGAACCAATCATTGCTTTCGCGTCTAAGTTGACCATACCATTGGTTCCCGGCTGTAATCTTTTCCTCTCTTGTAATCATACTGAGGGAGTGCTGTACTGCCTTTACTTTCAGATGAGGTTAAACTGAGGCCCAATCTGGCCTCTCAGATGAATGCAAAAGATCCCATGGCACTAATTCTCAGAGGAGCAGGGGATTTCCATCACCCACCTGCCCTGCTCCCAACCTCTGCTTGTTCTGTACAACATTTACCCCTCAGTCCCTAAAATAAATTATCTGGCCATTATCTTGTTGCTGCTTGTGGGACCTTGCTGTGCACACATTTGTCTTCCCCGCTTTCTACATTACAACAGTGACTACACTTCAAAAGCACTCCATTGGTTGTAAAGTACTTTGGAATATCCTGAGGTGGTGAAGGGCGCTGTAGAAAGGCAAGTTTTTTCTGTGGAAGGTCTGGGTAGCTGCAACTGTGTTACCCAGTGTGTAATTTGGCTTATTATAAATTATGCTTCTCTTTGCCGGCTCCTTGAACGCCTCTCTTCAGCGCTCACATCCCACTTGTGCTAGCTCCCATTTCCCGCTGCCCTGTTGGCTGAACTGGGACTCCTCCTCCTCTAACTTTTGCCAAACTATTTCTGTTTCTTTGATGTAAAAGCGCACCTGTTGGGCTCTCCTGAGCTTCAGCTTTGCTGTTACATCGCCTGCTAGCATCTGGTTTGGACGCCTGCTTGCTTTACGGAGGGTGTGCTTCAGTCAGTGTGGCCAATAACCTTTGAACCGTGCAGTATCTCGTGTGGCGTGTGATAAACAGGGGAAGGCTTTCAAGGCTGTGCAGTTGCGTGCTCTTTCTGGGAATGTTTTTATGCAATTTTAACCCTGTTATCTGCCTTACGATCTGACTGTGGACATACCTCAATGACATGGCTGGATTCAGCAAACAGGCAAGAATTCTCTGGAGTTGAATGGTGATCCTTTGAATGATATGACCTCATTTAATATTCCATTGCGTGCAAAGTGAGCTTTCATCTTAACCAAGGACAGCTTTCTCGTATCCATCAATCTGTCTCTCAGAAAATCCTGAGTAAGAATCAGAACATATGAAAGAGTTTATTTTGCCCACTCGAACTGATTACATCTTACTTTCTCCCTGCCCCCGCACCACATCCCCCACCACCACCCCCCAGTATCTGTTAATTGATAAGCAGTTGCTTTAGCTATTTATTGTGAAACTACTTACCTATGTCACACTGAACTTTGTACAGTCTCTATGTCCTGTTCATCAGAAGCCGGTAATTCACTTCAAGCTTAATATAAAAAAAAATGCTTGAGGAAAATAATTTGAGGAAATGTTTTGAGGAAATAATTCAGAGTTTTGACCAAGGCAAGGCTGTAAAGGTTGTTTATATTGCTTTTAAAGTCCTTCGTCACTGTACTACATGGTGCTGATGGTTTTGGAAGAAGTATAGAAGAAACAGAAAATGCTGGAAAAAAACTCAGCAGGAGGGCCTGGCAGCATCTGTGGGAAGAAAAACAGAGTTGACATTTTGACTTCGTATGACCCTTTTTCAGCGCTCTGAAGAAGAGTGATATGGGCTCGAAACGTCAACTCTGTTTATCCCACCACAGATGCTGTCAGACCTGCTGAGGTTTTCCAACATTTTCTGTTTTTCCTTCAGATTTCCAGCATCTGCAGTGCTTTGCTTTTATCTTGGACGAAGCATAGTTGCACTAATAAGGAGCTAGTTAAAGGACAAAAACCAGTGGCTAGTGGTTAACTGATCTTATTTGGATTGGAGTAAGGACACCATGCTGCCTTTCACACTCCGGGTTTAGACCATTCCATTTTTATATTTGTCGGCCTGCCTCTCTATCTGATGATCCATAGATATGGAGAGAGCAAGAGTCAGATAGGGAGGGAGATTGAGGGAGCCAGATAAAATCAGCAATACCACCTCGACCTTCGAAAATAAGAAAATGAATGGGGTAGAAGAGCTAAGGGATCGAGGGATACAGGTGAACAGGTCATTAAAAGCAGCATTACAGGTCAGCGAAGCAATTAAATGCGCTCACAAAGCACTGGGATTTATTTCTAGCAGTATAGAATTCAAAAGTAGTGAAGTTATGTTAACCTTGTACAAGTTCCTGATCAGCATGTATTTAGAGTCCTGTGCACAGCCTTGGTCTCCACACTATACAAAGGACATGGAAAAACTTGAGAAAGTGCAAAAAGGCCTTACAAGGATGGTACCAGAACTGGGAGGCTATTATTGGGAAAGTTTGAAACAGGTCCCCTTTATTCTCCTGAGAAATGAGAAAAAAAACTTTGAGGAACTCTTGATAGAAATATTTAAATTGTGAATAGTTTGGACAGGATAAATGTGGAGAGAATGATTTTATTTGTGGGGGGTCACAAATATAAGACTGTTATTAATAAATCCAATCGGGAAATAAGGATAAATTCTTTACTCGAGAGAGCGGTTAGAATGTGGAATGGTCTCCCACAGCGAGTGGTTGAGGCAAGTGGCTTAGACGCTTACAAAAGGAAATTGGAGGAGTACATGAGAGAAAAGGGAATAGTTGTGTCAGGGGTTCTTTGCCAACCGGTTCACCCTTTCTGTTAGTTCCTGACTTTAGGATTTTATAAAAGGACAAACTTACATGTACACAGGGTTTTAGGCTCAACCACAAACTTGTTTATTAACAAAACACCCCCGATGACCTAATCCAGTAGGGAATTCAGGAGAAGCTTCCTTACTCACAGAGCAGTTAGAATGTGAAACTCTCTACCACATGGAGTGGTTGAGGCAAATGGTATAGGGGCATTTAAGAGGAAGCTAGATAAACATGAGGGAGAAAGGGATTGAAGGATTTGTTGATAGGGTGAGATGATGAGGGGTGAGGGGAAGCTCATGAGGAACATAAACCCTGGCATGGACCGGCTGGGCTGAATGGCCTGTTTCTGTGCTCTAAGCGAGTGTAACAGTGCCGCGAAACACTCCAAATCACAACTTCATTAATAAAAGCCTCCACTGAAAAGAAAAACCCACAGGCAAAACCCCAAGTTTCTGCCCCATGTCTTACTCGATCCAACTCAAACCCCCTCAGGATTTAGTTGCTACCCTTAAAACTATCCTTAAATCTCAGCCCCCATATCCCGCGGGTCTGGCTGCTACTTGCAACTCCCAACACAGCTGGTCGTTCCAGTGCGAGCTGTACGTCCGTGAATCAGGTTGACCATTCCTGATCCTCCTTGGCGACTGCAGCACCAGGCCCCACGGCATTGGCCCTTTAATTACAAACTGTATCGATGATGGCAAAGCATATTTCCTGAAGACATCCTGTCTGAGTGGTCGGTGCTTTGCACCCTCTTTAACCTTTTTTAGTTTGGTTCCTGCCTTGGTCCAGGCAAACCCATTCGTTGGTGATGTTGTTTCCACAATTGAAGCAATGGACCCCATCCAGGTGTGATGCCTCTGACTCCCAAGTTTGATGTGCCTGTGATAAAGTCCATTTCTCCTTAGCTGCTGGCGATGCTTGTGTGTGTGTTGGCTGTTGTCTCGGGCCTTTTGCTGTGATGGTCTCCCAGTTTCTTTAATTGGATTGTGTGTTGGGACCTGCTTTGTGTCTTTGAGATGACAATGTCCCAGTGTCTTTACATAGTATCGACTTGGTTTTGGCATTGATATGCTTCGAGGATTAACCCCAGGCAGTACAGCCTGCCTCTGTGTGTTGAGGTTTGCCCTGTTTATTTTGTAGCATTTATGCCCATGAAGTGAAGCTTTTTGGGGTTTTATATTTAACAAAAGTCCAGCTGGAGGGTATTCCGATCCCACAGTAGGATATGCTGAGAGGTGAATGTGAAGTAGATGGAATGGGAAGAGACTCATGTGGAGATTAGATAGCAGCACAGACTGGTACAGAGCACTAATGACCTGTTTCTATGCTCTGTATTCTAAGTAATTCTATGCAATAGAGTCCACAGCACAGAAACAGGCCATTCAGCCCAGCCGGTCCATGCCAGGGTTTATGTTCCTCATGAGCTTCCCCTCACCCCTCATCATCTCACCTTATCAACAAATCCTTCAATCCCTTTCTCCTTCGTGTTTATCTAGCTTCCTCTTAAATGCCCCTATACCATTTGCCTCAACCACTCCATGTGGTAGAGAGTTTCACATTCTAACTGCTCTGTGAGTAAGGAAGCTTCTCCTGAATTCCCTACTGGATTTATGATATATGGAGCTTTGTCTGGCTACCTCAAATTACATCAGTCTACATATGTGTCACCTTTACAACATTACATGAGTTTATCATTCAATCTGAGGTGTCCGCCTTCTCCTTGTGTGTCTTGGATTTAGATTTGTGTTGATTTGTGGTTTATACGTGCTTTGACAATCATTGCCAGGTGCTGTTAGAAGCTACTTTTGTTCCCAGTTTGATGAGCATTTACAGGTATAAAGCAGAGGTTATTTACCATCTGACTCTGAACTGCTTTGTGCTGTGACTTAGGTCACAGTGCTGACTTTGAATGAAAGAGACCAACTAATTCCACATTTTCACTCTCCGTGGTCATTAGAGGAGTCTCAGATACACAGAGGAAACCAACACTGGCACTCTGATTGCTGACGGTTGTTGTACACAAGATCACTCCCTGTAACTACTCAGGCGAGTGCCCATCAAGCAGAAGTTCTAGATCTGAGGCAAGAGTGTAATGTTTGCCTTTGTTAAACCTGAACAGCCTTCTTACTAAAACAGGACCCAGGTGGCTCTCGTGGTTATTTTGTGAGTGAGTCTCTGTATCCCGCAGATCACACATCATGGTTACGGTGAGCAAAAATCATTGAAGAGGCCTTGGAATGATTTTTTTTGTAAAGCAAAGCTATTTTCTTAATGCAGGGGCCGGATAGGCAACTTTCTGTTCTGGTTATCACCAATGCCGACAGATCCAACAGCACCGTCATCATCAAAGATTGGGGTTCTGTTTAACATTGATAAGGCAAATAGAGCCTTTTTTCCCTCAGTTATAACTTCACAGGAGTGGGTCCCACAAGAGTTTGATTGGCAATGTGTCAGAGACCTTTGAGAAGGAGATATGCGTGACTGACATCTGTAGCCCTCTTTAATGGGCAGCACATCGCCACTGGTCTTCTAGGCACGACTCTGAATGGGCTTTAAGTGTCCTTCAGTAGTTGATCTTCGCCTATCTCCATTTATCCTATTTGTGATGAGCCGTAGCTCAGTGGGTGACACTCTGTGCTCTGAGTCAGAAAGTCGTGGGTTCAATCCCACTGCAAGACTTGAGCACAAAAATCAAGCTAACACTCCAGTGAAGCACTGAGAGAATGCTGCACTACTGGAGGTGCAGAATTTCAGATGAGATGTTAAATCAAGGCCCTGTCTGCTCCTGGGGTGGATATCAAAGATCCAATGGCACTACTTGGAAAAAGAGCAGGGGAGATCCCCCCACCCACCAGTGTCCTGGCTAATATTTATCCCTCATACTTCACTGGCTGCAAAGTGCCTTGGGATATCCTGTGGTTGTGAAAGGTGCTATATAAATACAAGTCTTTCTTTAGCTTTTCAGCCAACCATCCAAGTGTGTTGGGAGTAACCAGTAGAAATAGCCAAGCTTACAGGTAAAAGCGTGTTCTCTAGGATAAGATGTGAGTCTGTATTTTGATGCATCTGCTCAGTGACAAAATGAGTCCCATCCTTATTATTTTATGTATTGAGGAGGTTAGAGTAATGGTTCACTGTATTATGTTGTTGACAGTTCATTGATTCGCAAATAAAACCAGCCGTTGACTCAAAGCATGAGTCTCAGTCTGGTGGGAATACAGATTGACTCTGCTTTTGGAGAAAAGAAAGCACTTGAGTTTATATAGTGCCTTTCACAATGCCAGGATGTCCCACAATAATTTACAGCCAATGAAGCACTCTGGAAGCGCAGTCACTGATGTAATGTGGGAAAGCAGCCACTTTGCACACAGCAAGATCCCACAAATATCAGTGAGATCAATGACCGTATAATCTGTGTCAGTGATGTTGACTGAGGGCTAAATATTTAGCAGGACACCGAGGAGAACTCTTCTTTGAAATAGTGCCGCTGGATAACTTACATCCAAGTTAGACTGGGCCTTAGTTTAATGCCTCACCTGAAGGACGGCACCGCTGGCAGTGCAGCGCTCCCTCAGTCCTGCACTAGAATCATGAAACATGAGTTATTCCACCTGCCAGTGGATAGAGCTGATCGGATTTCACTAACACTTTCTTAAATATTGGGAAATGGAGGCGCACTGTGAATTGTTGAGGAAGCGTGGTCCATGTATGAGAATGGCAGGTGATCTTTCATATCAGACTGAGAAAACTCGGGGGGGGTTTAACATGGGGGCAGAATGTGTAGGCTGCCCTTGGGAGGCCTGTGGTTTTTTTTTTTCAACAACCAGTCTTCACCAACATCCTGCAGGAAGTTCAAGATGGGTGGTAAGGGGGCACAGAGAGTCGCTAAGGGAGAACAGCAGCCCAAGCTTTCATAGTGAGGTCTAGTGAGCACTATTTGCTCCCCCTGGCCTCTCAGAGATCAGTTGTAAAATTACCCTATCAGGCCTGCGTCCCTGGGTGTCACTGAGCAGGTGTCCACCGTGAGCGACTTGCGCTGTGGCAGTGAAAATAGCACTGGGGCAACCTCTCAGCAAGAGAACCTGGAGCTGCATCTACTTGGGAGACTCCTAAATCACTCAGGTGAGAGCAACGCAACTATCTGGGAGAAATCAGCAGCGTTAAACCAGGAAACAGGCAGTTGTGTGTGCAGTTTATATTTTAACTCCCAATCCTGCTCGATTTCTGTTGGACAGAGGGAATTAAATGTCTCTGTCAGAGTGGAAGACACTGAACTGCTTGTGCCTAATGAGGTACCTGATGTTTACGTGACTCCAGAGAATGTGGTTCCTGCAAAAAAGAATCTGAAGTCACGGAGCTACAACGTTCCACATGGATCAGGAAACCAGCTGAAAGACTGAACTTGTAATTTCATGACCTGTGTAAATATTGTAATGTCATGAGATAAATATCCTTGTGAATACAAATGTACAGAGAAGTTAAAGGGGGAGGAATGTAGTAATTATAGTTTTGAGAAAAGTAAGACTGTAACTTTAAGAATAATCCAGTTTTGTAAGATCACATGATCTGGAGTTCTTCTTTAGTTATAGAGTTTGATGTACGTATGTAGCTGCTGCTGCTGTCTTGTAAATAAAGATAAATGTGTCCACCAAGAAAAATTGCCTGGAAGATCAACTTTATAACATGAACCCTCTGCTCTTCTTTGAAATATTATCATCGGGTCTTTTATATTCACCTGTGAGGGAGGGGGAGAGGGTGTTGGGGGGTGCGGTGGGGGGAGAGGAGGAGGGGGTTGGGGGGGTGAGGTGGGGGGAGAGGAGGGGGGGATGGGGGGGGGTCAGTGGGGGGAGGGGGATGGGGAGGGGCGGTGGGGGGACGCCCCCGGTTTAACACTCATCTGAAAGACGGCAGCTTTGACACTGAAGCACTTCCTCAGCGCTGCAATGCAGTGTCACCTACAACCTTCGGACTCGGAGTGGCAGTGCTGCCTATTGGGTCATGGGCAACACCCACTGAGTGTCTGGCAAAGCTGGAGATGAGGGGCAAAGTTGGAGCCTTTGTAGCTCTTGAAGGTTGTGGTGTGGGGGCATTGTTTTCCCTACAACATGTAAAAGATTACGTTTCAGATCATAGCTTCTGCAGGCTTCTTGAAAGCAGCTCTCCTCTGTTGCTGTTGGGCATAAGCCAGAATATTTCTCCAGCATGGGCCGTGCTGAAAGTGTCCGGGCTTTACTTTGTGAAAGTTGATTTAAATTGGCTCGCCGAGAGTTTTGTAACAGCGGCAGTAAAGCAGCTCCAACACATCGTGTCACAAAATGTCAGGGAGAAGGTTACTTGTCACTCAGCCTGATTGAATCTCTGTCTGATATTCATGGACATGCTCAGTGATTAGCACAGGAGCTGGATAATGTCACCATCACCTGCCAGTTTGCACAGCTGGTTCCCCAACCGGAGTTGGAAGAGTTTCTCAGAATCGGACAGCACAGATGGAGGTCGTTCGGTCCATCGAGCCTATGCCAGCTCTTTGAAACAGCCATCCAATCGGTCCCTCTCCCCTGCTCTTTCCCTATAGCCCTACAATTTTCTCCCTTCAATTATTTACTCAATTCCCTTTCGAAAGTCGCTTGAATCTATTTGCAACACCCTTCCAGGCAGTCACAACAGCTGGCTGGTTTAAATAAAGAGAAATTACCTCACCTCCCGTTCTTTTTATCTTAAACCTGTGTCCTCTGGGCACTGACCCTTCTGCCAGTAAAAACAGTTTCTCCCTATTCACCCTATCAAAATCCCCCATAATGCTGTTCACTTCTATTAAATCTCCCCTTAACCTTTTTTTTAAATTTGTTCATGGGATCTGGGCATCACTGGCTAGGCCAGCATTTACTGCCCATCCTTAATTGCCCTTGTTCAGAGGGCATTTAACGGTGAACCACATTGGTGGTTGCTTCCAATTTCCACCCCTCCATCATTTTCACATGGTCCATCACTGACACTTCTCTTCCCTTCCTTGACCTCTCTGTCTCAATCTCTGGTGGTAGACTGTCCACCAATATCCATTACAAGCCTACCGACTCCCACAGCTACCTCGACTACAGCTCCTCACACCTCGCTTCCTATAAGGACTCCATCCCATTCTCTCAGTTCCTTCGCCTCAGTCGCATCTGTTCTGATGATGCCACTTTCAAAAACAGTTCCTCTGACATGTCCTCCTTCTTTCTTAACCAAGGTTTTCCACCCACGGTCGTTGACAGGGCCCTCAGCCGTGTCCGGCCCATCTCCCGTGCATCCGCCCTCATACCTTCTCCTCCCTCCCAGAGCCATGATAGGGTCTATCTTGTCCTCACTTATCACCCCACCAGCCTCCGCATTCAAAGGATCATCCTACGCCATTTCCACCAAATCCAGCATGATGCCACCATCAAACGCATCTTCCCATCACCCCCTCTGGCGGCATTCCGCAGGGATTGTTCCCTCCGGGTCACCCTGGTCCACTCCTCCTCCATCACCCCCTACACCTCAACCCCCTCCAACGGCACCTTCCCATGCAACCGCAGAAGGTGCAACACCTGCCCCTTTACTTCCCCCCTCCTCGCTATCCAAGGGCCCAAAGACTCCTTTCAACTGAAGCAGCATTTCACTTGCACTTCCCTCAATTTAGTCTACTGCATTCGCTGCTCCCAACGCAGTTTCCTCTACATTGGAGAGACCAAACGCAGACTGGGTGACTGCTATGCAGCATGCCTTCGGTCTGTCGCTTGCCATTTCAACACTCCACCCTGCTCTCATGCCCACATGTCTGTCCTTGGCCTGCTGCATTATTCCAGTGAAGCTCAACGCAAACTGGAGGAACAGCACCTCATCTCCCCATTAGGCACTATTGTCTTCCGGACTTAACATTGAGTTCAACAACTTCAGATCATGAACTCTCTCTTCCATTCCTACCCCCTTTCTGATCTCCCTTTTTCCAATAATTTATAATTTTAAAAATATATTTCTCTTTTCCCACCTATTTCTATTATTATTTTTAAATTTACTTCTATCCATTGTTTTACCTTTCAGCCTGTTTCGATCCCTTCCCCGCACCCCACCTCCACTAGGACCATCTGTCACTTGTTCATCTTGCTTTCTACCCTTAATGTCACCATTAGCACATCCTTTAGATAATATCACCACTGTCAACACCTCTTTGTCCTTTTGTCTATGACATCTTTGGCAATCTCTTCTTTGCCTCCACCTGTCACTGGCCCTCTATCCAGCTCTACCTGCCCCACCCCCCTCTACCAGCTTATATTTCACCTCATTTCTATATTTCCTCAATTCTGATGAAGAGTCATACAGACTCGAAACGTTAACTGTGTTCCTCTCCACAGACCTGCTGAGTTTTTCCAGCTATTTTTGTTTTTGAACCACATTGGTGGGTCTGGAGTCACATGTAGGCCAGACTGGGTAAGGACAACAGATTTCCTAAAGGACATTGTGAACCAGATGGGCTTTTACAACAATCAGCAATTTATTGAATTCAAATTTCACCACCTGCCATGGTCCAGGTCCCTCACCTTGGGTTGTCTGCAACACTAGTTCAGTGACAATACCATTATGCCACCACCTCCTCTTTGCCCTAGGGAGTAGTTTCTTTAATCTCACCATATAACTGATGTCCCCACCTAGTAAATCTCCCCAATCCTCACCAAAGGCTTGAGAACCTTCCCGAATTTCAGTGCTCAGAATTATTGTAATACTGCAGCTGAGACCTAACCAGTGATTTATAATTTCCTTGCTTTTTTACTCTGTCTCTAAACTAAGGATCCCATATGCTTTGTAAACAACCCTATCAACTTGTCCTGCAACCCACCTTTCAAAGATTTGTGCACATAAACCCTTAGGTTCCTTGGTCCCCCTGTTAAAACAGTACCATTTATTTTATTCTGCTCACTCTTCACCAAAATGTGTCAAGATGCACCAGCCATGTGTCTAACCATTTCACCAGGCTGTCTATGTCCCCCTGAAGTCTGTTACAATCACCATTTACTACAATTCTGAGTTTCACGTCATCTGCAAACTTTGAAATTGTGCCCTGCATACCCAAGTCCAGGTCATTAACCTGTATCAAAATTAACTGAACATTGAACGTTTAACAGACCTGGCCTTGTCGTATCCTCACTGTGATAGCTCCAAGTCATGTCTCCACCCTACCAACCTCCTCTCTGTGATATCCTAGTCTTGGGCCCACTTTGCTAGTTTTCTCTCACTATCATGTCCTCTTGATACTAGGCTGCTGATATATTTTCACTCTGGTAATCTGTAGCTTTGGTCCAGTTTGGTTATTTTTAATTCTTTCACGAGACATGGGTGTCACTGGCGAAGCCAGAGTTTTTACTGCCCAAGCCTAATTGCCCCTTGAGAAGGTGGTGGGTGAGCTGCCTTCTTGAACCGCTGCAGTCCATGTGGTGTAGGTACACCCACAGTGCTGTTAGGGAGGGATTTCCAGGATTCTGACCTGGAGTCAAATGCAGGAGTTTTTTTGGTTTGAACACTCGGGTACAGCTTGTGAGGTCAAAGAATCGCTTCCTTTAAGGCCCAATTGAAGACATTCCAATGTTTCCAGCAACAAGAAGAAAGAAAACACAAGCTTGAATTTGAAACTCATGGTTTGGTCACTGCTGCATCCATAAACAAAACCAACAGAGAAAATTTAAGTCCTTTAACACAAAAGAGACAAGAAATATCCAGTTTGTTCGTCTCCTCACACTGTGATTTCTTCCATGTCCAGACCCCAATTTTGCAGCCTCCTGTTACTGTCTCCTATTCTGTCCTCTGCTCTCAGTTCCCAGCCTCTTATCATTATGATGTCTCCTGCTCTCAACCCTATTGTCCTGTCTAATGAAATCCCCAGCCGTCTGCCTTGATCTCTTTCCCTCTGTATCCTGATACTGTGGTATCTCCTACTTTCAGCCCAAGCCTCCTGTCACCGGTTCATCTTCCTCTGTCCACAGTCTCTTCTCACGCCGATAATCGCTTCCATTTGCCTTTCTCGGGTCTTCAGAAATCCTACCCAGTGGACCCATTTAATTCGACCCTCACTCTGTCATAAGCAACTGCTCATTGTGAATGACCTTTAACAAGAACAGGCAGTCCGGTAAGAATTGCTTAAAGCAGCCTACGTTGACTGTGCTGATGTAATTTGGCATCATTGTTACAGACACAGTTGACATCGGAATCAACCTGAGGGATTCCAGATTATCTGATCATTCCATAACTGCACTACAGAACTCCAAAAAAATAGCAAACGTGCTCTGCAAAAAACTCGTAAAACTCAACGAGAAATTAGATATCCGACGAATAACACACGTCAACTAGGAGGTAACTGACAAGGCATTGGCTGAGAGCAATTTGGAGAAGTTTACTATAAATACAGGGTTATTTAGTGTTGCTAAGGCAAATGAGTGCAGCTTTGGCCCTGAGTGCAAACCTCCTGGGAGTTTGGTGAGTGGGAAGTTTAAAGTGTTAATTGTGTTGTTGAAAGATCTAGTCTCACCTGTGATTAGCAGTGACTGGAAAGTACTGGGTAGGTAGACTAAGGGCGGAATTGTCCGGTCCCATCGGTGGTGGGTGTTATGGCAGGCAGCGGGGAGGATTCGGCGTGAGGGGCAAAAATCGGTTTCACGCTGGCGTGAAATCACAATGGGACCTTCCGATGGTGTCAGTCATGGTGGAACATGAGTGCCACTGGAGGCCGGCACAAACCCGAGTGCGGTCTGCTAATGGGGTGCAAAGTAAGGCCTGGCCGGAGTCGTCTCCCCCAACACCTGATTTACCATTACGCTGGCAGGAAAACACACCGGCCCAGAGCACGTCTGGACAAGCGTGACGTGCAGAAGCCGGGACTTACCGCTGGGGTCTTGCTCAGATTGCGGACATCCTAGGAGCAGAGGACGTTGGAGCCCTTCAGCTACCAGACCCTGGAGGAACACGTGTACCACATGCTGGGTGGATCCTGATGCATGTGACTCTGCCGCACAATAGATCTCGGAAGGTGGTAGGTCTCCCTTGATGCTTCAGGCCTGCTTCGGAACATCACTGTCTCGGCCATGGGCTACTATGGATGATCGGCAAAATGTGAGGAGGGGCAGGAAGCTCGAGGTGTGAGTGGGGGAGGAAGGTGTAAAGGGGGAGTGGGAGGGTGGGGTGGGGGAGGAAGGTGTAAAGGGGGAGTGGGAGGGTGGGGTGGGGGAGGAAGGTGTAATGGGGGAGTGGGAAGGTGGGGTGGGGGAGGAAGGTGTAATGGGGGAGTGGGAAGGTGGGGTGGGGGAGGTAGGTGTAATGGGGGAGTGGGAGGGTGGGGTGGGGGAGGAAGGTGTAATGGGGGAGTGGGAAGGTGTGAGTGGGGGAGGAAGGTGTAATGGGGAAGTGGGAGGGTGGGGTGGGGGAGGAAGGTGTAATGGGGGAGTGGGAAGGTGGTGTAGGGGAGGAAGGTGTAATGGGGGAGTGGGAGGGTGGTGTAGGGGAGGAAGGTGTAATGGGGGAGTGGGAGGGTGGGGTGGGGGAGGAAGGTGTAATGGGGGAGTGGGAGGGTGGGGTGGGGGAGGAAGGTGTAATGGGGGAGTGGGAGGGTGGGGTGGGGGAGGAAGGTGTAAAGGGGGAGTGGGAGGGTGGGGTGGGGGAGGAAGGTGTAAAGGGGGAGTGGGAGGGTGGGGTGGGGGAGGAAGGTGTAATGGGGGAGTGGGAGGGTGGGGTGGGGGAGGAAGGTGTAATGGGGGAGTGGGAAGGTGTGAGTGGGGGAGGAAGGTGTAATGGGGGAGTGGGAGGGTGGGATGGGGGAGGAAGGTGTAATGGGGGAGTGGGAAGGTGGGGTGGGGGAGGTAGGTGTAATGGGGGAGTGGGAGGGTGGGGTGGGGGAGGAAGGTGTAATGGGGGAGTGGGAGGGTGGGGTGGGGGAGGAAGGTGTAATGGGGGAGTGGGAGGGTGGGGTGGGGGAGGAAGGTGTAATGGGGGAGTGGGAGGGTGGGGTGGGGGAGGAAGGTGTAATGGGGGAGTGGGAAGGTGGGGTGGGGGAGGTAGGTGTAATGGGGGAGTGGGAGGGTGGGGTGGGGGAGGAAGGTGTAATGGGAGAGTGGGAGGGTGGGGTGGGGGAGGAAGGTGTAATGGGGGAGTGGGAGGGTGGGGTGGGGGAGGAAGGTGTAATGGGGGAGTGGGAGGGTGGGTTGGGAGAGGAAGGTGTAATGGGGGAGTGGGAGGGTGGGGTGGGGGAGGAAGGTGTAATGGGGGAGTGGGAGGGTGGGGTGGGGGAGGAAGGTGTAATGGGGGAGTGGGAGGGTGGGGTGGGGGAGGAAGGTGTAAAGGGGGAGTGGGAGGGTGGGGTGGGGGAGGTAGGTGTAATGGGGGAGTGGGAGGGTGGGGTGGGGGAGGAAGGTGGAATGGGAAGGTGTGAGTGGGGGAGGAAGGTGTAATGGGGAAGTGGGAGGGTGGGGTGGGGGAGGAAGGTGTAATGGGGGAGTGGGAAGGTGGTGTAGGGGAGGAAGGTGTAATGGGGGAGTGGGAGGGTAGGGTGGGGGAGGAAGGTGTAAAGGGGGAGTGGGAGGGTGGGGTGGGGGAGGAAGGTGTAATGGGGGAGTGGGAAGGTGGGGTGGGGGAGGAAGGTGTAATGGGGGAGTGGGAGGGTGGGGTGGGAGAGGAAAGTGTACTGGGGGTGGGGGGTGGGGGTGTGGTGAGGTTTAGAGGAAGGGGAACAAAGGTGTCAGGGGGATGAATTTGGAAGGGGGGGAATCAGCGAGTGAGGCTGGGGTGTGGGGTACGAAGGTGTCGGGAGATGAGATTCGGAAGAAGGAGGAGGGTATTTGGGAGTGAGGAGGAGCATGTCCAGATGAACATGCGAGGGTGGTTGGTGGGGACTCGGAGGCAGACATGGACCTTAGGTGTGAGGAGGAGGAGGTTGGGGAGGTTGATAGGGGGAGTGGGTGCACCTGATATCACCTAAACATCCTGGATTGCCAAGGGTTTGGGTTTGTAGGTGATGGTGGGGAGGTGGAAGGTGATTCTGGGGGTTCAACAGTGATGGAGGAAAGGATATGGGGTATTGGAGAGGGGAAAGGACCAGGGAGCTGGCCAGATGCACTGCAGGAACTCAGCAAGGCTTCTTCGACAGCAACTTCCAAGCCCACGACCACTACCATCTAGAAGGACAAGGGCAACAGGCACATGGGAACACCCCCAGCTAGAAGTTCCCCTCCAAGTCACTCACCATCCTGACTTGGAAATATATCAGCCGTTCCTTCACTGTCGTTGAGTCAAAATCCTGGAACTCCCTCCCTAACAGCACAGTGGGTGTACCTACACCACAGGGACTGCAGCAGTTCGAGGAGGCAGCTCACCACCACCTTCTCAAGGGGCAATTAGAGATGGGCAACAAATGCTGGTCCAGCCAGCGAAGCCCACATCCCATGAACGAATAAAAAAGAAACTTGATGACTACCACGTTTGTCAAATCGGAAGCGAGCGGAGCCTCATGTTGGTGGGGAACAGGTGCTGCATGATGATCAGTGGGTGGGTGGAGATGCAGGGCAGCTCAGATGGACATCTTAGAGAACCCCAGAGGCAGCATTGAAAATGCTCGGGGCAGTGAGATGAGTGTGATGGAGGAAGGCTCCACATCCATAGCAGAAAGCTTCCATGAGGCTCTGAATGGCCCTGCCACACACAAACACTTTTCCCTCCGGAACCACTTGTGGCCTGGCTGCCCGCAGCTGAACTGCTAGTGGTGGTGGCTGGGGGGGATGCAGGGGGAGGACTCGCAAAGCCTGTAAATGAAGCTGAAATACAACATTACACATTATTCAGTGAAAGTGAATATATTTTCAGATTATAAAATGACAAAATACGTTCACCTGTGCAACCACTTGTGATCAAAATTTCTTAATTTTTTTAGGCCTACCACTTCTTCTGGGTGCTACCCTGACATCTGCAGCAGGGGTGGAGACAGGCTGTGCAATGCTTGGCCCTGTTGCCCCCGATGACTTTGGCGAGCCTTGGCAGGCTTGCTCTGGCTGCCCTCCTGTGGGCCAGCTGCTCCCTCTGTGGTGACAGAAGACGAGGTTGAGGACGGTCAGAGGCAAAGGGGACTTGGAGGGAGAGGACAGCCTCTGAGATTTCTGAGTGGATGACCCGGGGGTGTCCAGCTGCAGCTCCTGCTCCCTCTGTGTGCCCGAGGGCCCGGCCTACCTCCTTGAGGGGAAGGAGAGCATGGAGGGGTGTCGAGGTGCCATGTTTCCCCCTCGTGTTGCCACTGTAGGAACTCACCCATGGCTACCATAATGGAGTGCAGCTCTACATGCATCTTCATGTTCTGCTGGACCATGGTCTCCATGGCATCTGCCATCCATCTCATGGAGACCACCATACGCACACATGTGGGCACCACTTCATCAGAGAGCAGATGGACACACTCCTCCAACTCGCATGTCACTGTGTTGCGGGCTGCCAACAGCTCTGTGGGATGTTCCACTGCCTTCTGCTGACTCTCCGGGATGAGTTGGGAGGCCGAATCCAGAGGCTCATCATCTGACTCGGACCTCACAGATGCCTCTTCCCCAACAGTCGTCTGAGTGCCGGGGAACTGGGCTGAACCTGCCTCCTCCTGCTGTGGACATGTGTCCGTGCGGTGACCACCAGATTGTGAACCAGAGCCTGCTCTAGATCTAGGTCCCACCGAGGTGTGTGTCTCTGCACTGGTGCAGGGCGGGGGTAAGTGGTGTGATGGGTCTTCCAGGCTGCTTATTTCCAGCTCTTCAATGGAGAAGCTGAGAATATGGTGGAGCTGAGGGACTGGCTGGCTGAGAGTGTCGGCCGCTTGGCAGAGCTCCCAGTGAACCAAAGTAGAGATAATGAGTGCACGGCAGCAGAGTCAAAAGCAGGAGAGAGAGCACTCACAGTTGCGTTGAGGGGGGGATGATGTGGTGCAGGATCCTCAGGTGGGTGTTCGCCACCGACCTCACCATCGCTCCATCATGGTCCACATCTTCACCAGTCAGCGCGAGGGCACGCTCCCCAAAGTGAGTGAGGGGCCTAATGTGGGTCACTCCACCCCTGGTCTGGGACCTCTCCCTGCTGATGTGAGCCAGCTTCTCCTGCATGGAAACAGATGGAGAGAGTGTGAGCAGGACACATGGCACTGTGTGGAATGTCTGTGTGGTGAACGGAGCCATGGACAGGATGAGGGTGTGAGCTCCAGAGGATATAAGGATGGTGATGTGAGGGTGTGTGTGAGAGTTAGTGGTGTTGTCCCTTGAGGTGTGAGATCCCTGTGGATGTGTGATGTGTTTGTGAGTGATGAGGTGGTTGACTTAACCTGGCGGAACAGATGAGAGCATCCATCCTCTTCCTGCACTGGCTGGCTGATCTCCTCTGACCACAGCTGCCTCCCAGGCTAGATTGACCACTCTGGTGGTCCTCCTGCAGCCAGAGCGGGGGTAGGGGACATCATGGCGGTTTCCACTGTGTCCAGCAGGCCCCACAGAGAGACATCGCTAAATTTGGGGGCCGCTGTCACCTTTGCTTTTGGGGCTACCTGTCGCCTGGAGCTGTCCTGGTCTGTAGACCTGAAGTAGGCTGTGCTCTGGTGCGCTTTCAATATGGTGCTCGGAGTGAGGAAGCGGCGGGAAAATCCGAGCCCACCCGCCAGTGATCCGGAGTGTTTCCAGTGAATGCATTATTAATGTGGCGGGACGAGTCGGGAAGGGGATGATATGGCGGGAAAACCTGCCAGTCCGGCCAGCGGTGAAACATGTTTTTCCACTCCCGCTACCGCGCTTAGTGCAAATCTGGGACGATTCCGTCCTGAGTTTGTTTCTTTCCTCCAGCCTTAGGCAGGGTGAATGCACTCTCTGCTGAGAGAGCTGAGCAGCTGGTTAGCCAGCTGGCTGAACCTGCTTTCTCTAGCTCCGCCTTTTTAAATATAAATTCAGGGTTCTTAAATGCCGATAAGGCAAACAGGTGCAGCTTTGCAGCTGAGTGCATACCTGGGAGTTGGCTGAATGGGGGAATTTAAAGTGTTAACCTTGGTCTTGAGAAATCTATTCTGGTCGGTAATTAGCAGTGACTGGAAAGTACTGTGTAAGTAGACTAAGGTGAGGAGGGGAAGGAGGGTGTTCATTTCCTTTTGCTTTACCTGCTTTTTCACTCCATCAGATTTTGTTTTTACTCTATTACAGGGAAAGGAGCTAGCTGTTTGGTGAGTGTCTGGTAAGTGGTTAAGGTCTATTCTAGCCCTAAGGTTGAAAATAGTATATGAACTGGTGGTAAGGTTAGTAAAATATATCAAAAAGGAAAAGAAATAAGTGATTAATGTAATTATGTAAAACACATTAAGGATGCCAGGACAGGTGATGTTTCAAGGCTGCAGCATGTGGGAGCTCCTGGATAACACTGTGATCCAGGGCAAACATGTCTGCAGTCAGTGTTTGTGGCTCGAGGAGCTTCGGCTCAGAGTCATTGAGCTGGAGGCTGAGCTGCAGACGCTGTGACACATCAGGGTGGGGGAAATTACCTGGATGCTTTATACCAGGAAGCAATCACATCACTTAGGATAGGGTCTTCTGATTTGGTCAGTGGCCAGGGACAGGAGGGTGTAACTGTGAGTGAGGCAGGTAAGCGGACCCAAAGGGCAAGAATGTGAAGAGCCTCATCCTCTGCAATTGTCCAATAGGTTTGAGGTTGTTTGGATGAGAGGGTGGGTGAACAGACTGACCATGGCACAGTGGTACAGGAAGCCATCCAAGTAGGGGAGCAGAACCTGAGCCAGGTGCAAATTGGCATAGGGTAAGTCAAATTGGAGAGATGAATACGTGGCTCAAAGACTGGGGTGGTAGAAGTGGGTTTTGGTTCATGGGCACTGGCACCAGTACTGGGGAAAGTTGGGATGGTCTACACCTGAACCATGCTGAGACCAGTGTCCTAGTGAGCTTCATAAATAGGGAAGTAGAGAGGGTTTAAAACTAAATAGTGGGGGCAAGGGATCAAATTGGGAAGACGTGGTAAATCAAAGAGTAGAGAAAAGACAAGAAAGAAAGGTATTAATGTGGGAAATGATAAACAAACCATGACAGGAAGGGACAGAGAGTGCAGGAAGTACAAATCTAAGAGTAAATCAGCTAGATAAAGCTAGAGGCCACAAAAATAATAAAGGGACATAACTAAAGGCACTGGATCTGAATGCATGTAGCATTCGAAACAAAACAGATGAACTGAGACTGCCTTACAGAGGCATGTCTACAGGGTGATATCGATTGGGACCTGAATATTGAAGGGTATGTGACATTTAGGAAGGACAGGAAGCTAAGAAAAGGTGAAGGGGTGGATCTGTTAATTACTGATGGTAGTAGCACACTAGAAAGAGATGACGCAAGTTTAGGAAACCAGGATGTAGAAATGGTTTAGGTATAGATGAGGAATGATTAAAGCAAGAAGTCACTTGTGGGAGTGGTGTACAGACCCCCTAACAGTAACCATACAGTAGGGTGGGATATAAAGGGAGAAGCAGTGGGAGCTTGTCAGAAAGGTACGGTGACAATGGGGGATTTTAATTTGCATATAGACGGTTATCGAATATTTTTGGGATAGTTTCCTAGAACAGCCATTTTGGCACCAACCAGAGAGCAGTCTATACTAGACTTGATATTGCACAATGCGATAAAATTAATGAATGACCTCATAGTGAAAGCACCCCTAGTTAGCAGCAATCATCATATGATTTAATTTTATATTCAGTTTGAGGGAGAGAAGGATGGGTCCAAGACTAATATTTTAAACTTAAATAAAGACAATTATGAGGTCATGAAAGCACAGCTGGCTAAAGTGAACTGGCAAATTCGGTTAGGGGTTAGGTCAACAGAGATGCAGTGCTGGACATTTAAGGGGATATTTCAGAATAAAGAATAGATACATTCCAAAGAGAAAGAAAAAATCCAAGGGGAGGACCCCCCATCTGTGGTTAACTAAAAAAAAATTAAAGATAGTATCAAACTTAAAGAAAAAGCATATAATTGCAGAAAAATGGGTGGCAGGTCAGAAGATTGGACAGAATATTAAAAAAAACAGCAAAGAATGACCAAGAGATTGATATGGAAGGAAAAATGAGAGTGCAAGAGAAGCTAGTTAGAAATATAACAACAGAGAATATAAATATTTTAAAAAGAAAAGAGTGAACAAAGTGACCATTGGCCCTGTAGAAAGTGAGTCCGGAGAATTAATAATGGAAAATAAGGAGAAGGCAGATGAATTGAACTGGTATTTTGCATCGGTCTTCACTATTGAGGATGCAAATAACATCCCAGAAATAGCAGTAAATCAGGAAATGAAGGAGAGGGAGGAGCTTGGGAAAATTACAATCACCAGAGATGTGGTACTGAGAAAATTGTTAGAGTTGTGGGTTGACAAGTTTGACTGAGTTAAACATCCCAGTGTCTTAAAAGAAGTGGCTAGTGAGATAGTTAATGCATAGGTTTTAATTTTCCAAAATTCCCTGGATTGGGGAAGGTTCCATTAGATTGCAAAATAGCGAATGTAACTCCTTTATTCAAAAAGGGAGGGAGACAGGAAGCAGGAACCTACAGACCAGTTAGGTTAACATCTGTCATAGGGAAAATGATAGAAACTATTATTGAAGATGTTATAGCAGGGCATGTAGAAATGTTAGAGCAGGCCACTTGGAAAAATCCAGAGTAATCAGGCAGAGTCAACATAGTTTTGTGAAAGGGAAATCATGTTTAACCAATTTATTGGAATTCTTTGAAGAAGTAACATACACTGTGGATAAAGGGGAACCGGTGGATGTATTGTATTTAGATTTCCAGAAGGCTTTTGATAAGGTGCCACATCAAAGGCTATGGTGAAAAATAAAAGCTCATGGTATGGGGGGTAACATATTGGCATAAGATTGACTAGCTAACAGGAAACAGACGGTAGGCATAAATGGGTCTTTTTCTGGTTGGCAAGATGAAGTGTAATGAGTGATGTGCCACAGGACTTGGATGAAGGGACCAAAGGTATGGTTGTTAAATTTACTGACGACCACAAAGATAGGTAGGAGAGTAAGTTGCGAAGGGGACATAAGGAGGCTACAAAGAGACATAGAAAGTTAAGTGAGTGGGCAAAGATCTGACAAATGGAGTATAATGTGGGAAAGTGTGAAATTGTCCATTTTGGCAGGAAAAATAAAAAAGAAGCATATTATCTAAATGGTGAGAGACTGCAGAGCTCTGAGATGCAGAGGGATCTGGGTGTCCTAGTGCACGAATCACAAAAGCAGGTACAGCAAGAAATTGGGAAAGTTAATAGAATATTATCGTTTATTGTGAGGGAAATTGAATACAAAATTAGGGAGGTTATGCTTCAGTTATACAAAGCACTAGTGAGACCACATCTGGAGTACTGTGTACAGTATTATTCTCCTTATTTAAAGAAGGATGTAGATGCATTGGGAGCAGTTCAGAGAAGGTTCACTAAACTACTATCTGGAATGGATGGGTTGTCTTATGAGGAAAGGTTGGACAGCCTAGGCTTGTATCTGTTTGGAAGAGTAAGAGGTGACTTGATTGGAACATATAAGATCCTGAGGGGCCTTGACAGGGTGGATGTGGAGATGTTTCCTCTTGTGGAAGAATCTAATACTAGGGGCCAGTGTTTAAAAATAAGGGGTTCTCCATTTAGGGCAGAGATGAAAATTTTATCTCTGAGGGTTGTGAGTCTTTGGAACTCTCTTCCTCAAATGGCAGTGGAAGCAGAGTCTTTGAATATTTTTAAGGCAGGAATAGACAGATTCTTGATAAGCAAGGGGGTGAAGGGTTATCGGGGATAGGCAGGGATGTGGGGTTGAGATTAAAATCAGATCAGCCATAATCTTATTGAATGGCGGAGCAGGCTCGAGGGGCTGAGTGGCCTCCTCCAGCTCCTCATTCGTATGATTGCAGCTAGAGAGATTAAACAATATTATTGAGCTCTATTTGATGCACATGGGGAGTTAAAGAACATAGGAGTCCTTTCTAAGAGAAAACTTCGCTTGAAGCACCATATAATGGAAAATCAGGGATGGGTAAGCCAGTTAATTAAGGGTTCAGAAATGTAACTGAGAAAGTCACCCATTGACAACCTTGATGTTTCTTAAATCTCTCCCATGATAAAGGGCTTAAATTTTCTCTCTTGGGCAATTCATAACGTTTGAATTCGAGCTTTTGTTTGCTTCTTTTGTTGCTGTTGGGAAATTTAGAACGTTTTTGGCTGGACCTATAAAGGACCTGATTCTCTATCTGCACCAGCTGCACCCCGTGTGTCCCGAACTGGGAAAGAAAACAGAAAATGATGCTGCTTGCCAGCCACAAATGGATTGAGCTTCAATTTATTCTCCTCAACAATGTGCGAGCGGCACCACCATCAATACTGAGTCCCACCCGCTGCAAACCATCCATAAAATATTACAATTATTTCTGTGCAATATTGTGTGCTGGCAAGAGCCTCCCATAAATCTTCAGCTGAGAACTCCACATGACAGAACACATCTTGGAATAATGGAGTGTGGTTTCTGAATGGGCGGCCAGGCCGTGCTCATTTTTCAGGGTAATGCAGTTTTTATTAGTTTCCATTTTCTTTTCAGTGCAAACATTGCGTGGAAGCTGCTGAAGCGATCATTGTCGGCCTGCTCTGATGCTGTTGTGCAGTGTAATAATGGCCTGGTATATTCTGTTCAATATCAGAGCTTCATTATTGCACTGATGCCTTTTCTTTGTTTAACTGTTAAACATTCGTTTCGGGCATTAATGTTGACATGGCCTTCATTCATACCCTTACTCCAAGGGTTAATTTACAGGAAGGGGTTGCGCAAACCAGGGGTGCATTGCCTGGAACTTAGAACTTACTTATAAGGCTGAGGTGCGATTTGATTAAATCTTTCAAGTTTTATTCTCCTTCTTTTATGGGATGCGGGTGTCGCTGGCTGGGCCAGCATTTTGTGCCCATCCTAATTGCCCCTCGATAAGGTGGCGGTGAGCTGCCTTCTTGAGCCGCTGCAGCCCCTGTGGCATAGGTACACCCACAGTGACTGACCTTTTAGCGGTTTTGACACAACTGAATGGCTTGCTCTGCCATTTCAGAGGGCAGTTAGGAGTCAACTGCATTGCTGAGGCCTGGAGTCACATGTAGGCCAGACCGGGTAAGGGCAGCAGATTTCCTACCCCAAAGGGCATTAGTGAACCAGATGGGTTTTTACGGCAATCAGCAATGGATCCATGATCATTATTAGACTTTTACTTCCAGATTTTTATTGAATTCAAATTCCACCATCTGCCGCGTGTTATCCTGGGACTCTGGGTTACTAGTCTAGTGACAACACCACTACACCACTGCCACCACCGCCCCCCTCCCCCCCCGCCCAATAAAGAGGGCAGAAAGAGTTGATTGGTTGGGGAGTCTAGGGCTGGGGTCTAAAAATTAGAGCCAGGTCTTTCAGGAGCAAAATTAGGAGCAGGATATTCAGGTCGGTGGGTGGGAGCGATCGGCGTGCCTGAGAGCAGCTGGGGAACGGACTGCCAACCGCGATTGGCCCCCGGCCGTGATCTCACACTGGCTGGCCTTTAATTGGCGTGCGCGGAAATGCTCAGTGCTGCCAGGGTGGGGGGAGGGTGGGTGCTGATGTTAGCGCAGGCGCAGGCGAACGTGGGCTGAAAGCTGCCTGAAGGCAGAGAGCTACCTCAGGGAGCTGAAGACTTCAAAAGTATTAAACAAAGATTTTAAAATCGGAACAAAAATGTCTAAGCAACACAAACAGTCACCTGAACATATACATTATAATAACGCTGTCCATAGATTTTTTAAAAACTTAATAACGGTAACCTCATCCCGCCCTTGGATAAGGTTTCATGAAAAATGCAAAGGCCGTCTGGTGATTGGCCGTCCCACCAGCCATGAGGTTGGGCAGACCACCAAAAATCGGGGACAATTACCACTTTAAAGGGCTTAATTGCCCTCTTAATTGTTGGTGGGCGTCGACTGAAATACCGCGTGAACACGGGATGACATCGGGGCGCTCGCCTGACCTCATCACGCGCTATTTTACGCTTGAGCGAGTGCCCTTTTCTTTATTTTGTTATTATTTTTGGTTGTTTCGTTCTTCCTTCAGCCCTTACCCCACCCTTCAATTTGATATATTTTTCATTTGTTGTCCATGTTTGCTAAGGAACATAGGGACGTAGTAGGCCAATCAACTCATTGGGCTTGTTCCGGGATCTAATTAAATGCTCAAGTTCTACCTCAACTCCATTTAGCCACATCGGTTCACATATCCAATAATGATATTGTGAATTTAAATGGTGTCCATAACACTTGATGCAAGTACATGTTTCTCACTCATATTCATACTCATTCTAAGCCATTCTGCAAAGTATTGGTGTACTTGTACATGTACCTGCTTGTTTGCGAGGTTCATGGTCTAACTGTGCACGAGACTTGCCACCATTTTAATGAATTGCTGTTGCCTGTTATAACGGTGCAATTAACCCTGAGGTTTACTGGCCTGTTGAGTGTAGGAGGAGAGCCCACACTGGGAGATCCCGTCAGAGCCAGCGGACTTACTGCAATACTCAGGGTCATTACCATCACAGGTCACTGAGGAAGTGGAAGATACAATCCTGTGTACAGCAATAAAGAGTGTAACTTGAAAAGACACCCCATCCAACACTTTAAAGGAAAGGCATAACAAACAGATGCAAATCTGGGGCACTTCAGTGCAGGCAAGGAACAGAGAAACTGCTCCCTCAAGACTTAATCTTAAATGGAAGGACTAAGGAGGAGCAGATGGATTTTCATGTGGACGAAAGAAGGAAGACTTACATTTGTACTGCACTGTCATGACCTCAGGATGCCCCAAAATGCTTTACAGCCAATGAAGTATTTTTGATATGTAGCCACAGTAATGTATGAAATCTGGCAGACAATTTGCAGAAAGCAATTTCCCACAAACAGGAATGTGCTAATGACCAGGTAATCTGTTTTAGTGATGTCGGTTGAGGGATGAATATTAGCCGTATAACATATGGCTCTGAGGCATCCCTGCTACCACTGGGCCACAGCTGACACTACTTGGTTGCCATTTCCATAGTTCTACATTCGTAGACCAATTAAATAGCCAACATGTGTCTACATTATCCGTGCCTGGAGCTCCTTCCTCAACCTTCTCCGTTTTCTAAAGCTCTTCAAAAATTTCAGAGCTTCAAACTTTCAAAGTCAACCTGAGTGTGGAGTGCCCACTGTTGTACATGGTGGAATCTTCCCTATAAAGCGGACTTTACTCCATCTCAGAACTCACCAACCCCGGGCAAATTAGGACTCTGCCAACATATATACATTTGTTCCCTGTTCCAATGTGCAGAAGATTGCCTTAAATGGGTCCCCTTAATCTAGGCTGACACTCCAGAGCAATGCTGGGGGAGCTCCGCACTGTCAGAGGTGCCATCTTTTGGATGCCCACTCAGGTGGGTATAAAAGACCCCTTGGCACTATTTTGAAGAAGAGCAAGGGAGAATTTCCCTGTGTCATGGCTAATATTTACCAGCCAACATCACTAAAAAAACCAGATGATCTGGCCATTGCTGTATTTGGGAGCTTGCTGTGCGCAAATTGACCATTTCCTACATGACACCAGTGACTACTTCAAAAAAGCACTCTGGTGACTGCAATGGCCTGAAATTATGAAAGGTGCTATATAAATGCAAGTCTGTCTTTGTTTTTTCTTTCTATGTTGATGTGATGTACATGGGCTTCCAAAAGGCTTTTGATAAAGTGCAAACTGAAAGGACGTGTGAGTAAAGTTAGAGCTCATGGAATAAAAGAGATAGTAGTAACAGTGATATAAAATTGGCTGAGCGACAGGAAACAGAAAGCAGTGGTTAGCAGCTGTTGTTTGGACCGAAGGAAGGTTTGTAGTGGAGTTTCCCACCAGGGGTCAGTGTTAGGATCCTTGCTCTTCTTGAGATATATATATATATATATATATATATAGTAATGACATAGACCTTGGTGTACAAACTACAATTTCAACATTTGCGGATGATACAAAACTTGGAAGCATCAGTGAACTGTGAGGAGGGCAGTATAGAACTTCAAAAGGATGTAGACAGGTTGGTGGAATGGGTGGACAAGTGGCAGATACAGTTTAATGCAGGCAAGTGTGAAGTGAATCATTTTGTTGGGAAGAATGTGAAGAGACAATATAATATAAAGGGTACAATTCTAAAGGGGGCGCAGGAGAACAGGGACCTGGTTGTATATGTGCATAAATAATTAAAGTGGCAGAATATGCTAAGAGTGGTCAATAAAGCATACTTCATATTAATAGGCTTAATTAATAGGGGCATGGTATATCAAAGCAAGGAAATTATGTTTTTTTTATTCATTCATGGGAGGTGGGCTTCACTGGCTGGGGCAGCATTTATTGCCCTTGAGAAGGTAATGGTGAGCTGCCTTCTTGAGCCGCTGCAGTCCCATGTGGTGTAGGTACACCCACAGTGCTGTTAGGGAGGGAGTTCCAGGATTTTGACCCAGCAACAGTGAAGGAACGGCCGATATATTTCCAAGTCAGGATGGTGAGTGGCTTGGAGGGGAACTTCCAGGTGGTGGTGTTCCCGTCTATCTGCTGCCCTTGTCCTTCTAGATGGTGGTGGTCGTGGGTTTGGAAGGTGCTGTCGAAGGAGCCTTGGTGAATTCCTGCAGTGCATTAAACATGTATAAACCTGTATAAAACACTGTCTGGGTGCAACTGAAGTGTTGTATCCAGTTCTGGGGGGCCACACTTTCAGAAAGATGTGAAGGCATGAGAGAAAGTGCAGAAAAGATTCACGAAAATGGTTCCAGGGTTGAGGAACTTCAGTTACGTACCGAGATTGGAAAAACTGGAATTGTTTTCCTTGGAGAAGAGAAGGTTGAGACGAGATCTGATAGAAATATTCAAAATCCTGAGGGGTCTGGACAGAGTAGATAGGGAGAAAACTGTTCCCATTGGTGAAAGGATCGAGAATGTGAGGGCATGGGTTTATGGTAATTGGCAAAAGAAGGAATGGAGACATGAGAAACTTTTTCACGCAGTGAGCAATGCCTGAGAGTCTAGTGGAGACAGGGTCAATCAAGGCAATTGAGAGGATTGGACTATTATCTGAAGAGGAGGAATGTGCAGGTTTATGGGGAGAAGGTGGGAGAATGGCTCTAGGCGAATTGTTCATTGGGGGACCCACTATATGATGGGCTGAATGGCTTCCTTTAGTGCTGTAACAATTCCGTGATTCAGAACACCAGGATTCATTCCCTGAGGCAATGGGCTGGGTTACTGTAGCCCCTGCAAGCATGCTATTATAATACACTCAGATACATTTTTTTATAACCTGGGTATTACTTGGGTAACCAAATAATGCACATACAATTGTTACATATATTCATAAAATTGAGAATGATAGCACTAGAGAGCAATAACAAATCGATCAAAAATTATCATCAGCTATGTTTATTTATTTAAGATTAATGGTATCTGATGGAGTGACTGAGTGACGTTGCATGGTGGCTACAGGCAGGTCCTGCCTTCTGACAGTGTTTTAATCCCATTAATGATAGTTCAATAACTCACAAATATTCTTTTTAAATATCTGATAAATGTAGAATCAGGATTTTGTTGCAATGCTAATGTAACTGACCCTTTTGTCTTCCCAACTGTTTGAAGTTTTGAAAGGCCAGGATAGCTGTTGCTGCTAGTAGTAAGATCCAGAATGACCAGCGTAAACTAATCCAACACTTAGCATGTTCTTTAATAACTCGGTGATCGATGCGACATTTATGTAACTGATGTTCTCGGACCCAAACAGAGGTGAGGCGCCTGGATGGACTGTTTTGTATTCTTTCATGAGATGTTGGCGTCGCTGGCAAAGCCAACATTTATTGCCCATCCCTAATTGCCCTTGAGAAGGTGGTGGAGCTGTCTTCTTCAACTGCTGTAGTCCATGTGGTGTAGGTACACCAACAGTGCTGTTAAGGAGGAAGTTCCAGGATTTTGACCCAGCGACAGTAAAGGAACGGCGATATGTTTCCAAGTCAGGATGGTGAGAGACTTGGAGGGGAACTTGCATGTGGTGGTGTTCCCATCTATCTGCTGCCCTTGTCCTTCCAGGAGGTAGAGGTTGCAGATTTGGAAGGTGCTGTTGAAGTAGGCTTGGTGAGTTGCTGCAGTGCATCTTGTAGATGCTGCCACTGTTGGTGGTGGAGGGAGTGAATATTTAAGGTAGTAGAAGGGGTGCCAAAGAAGCGGGCTGCTTTGTCCTGGTTGGTGTTAAGCTTTTTGAGTTTTGTTGAAGCTGCACCCTCTTGACTTGTGCCTTGTAGATGGTAGACAAGCTTTGGGGTTCAGGAGGTGTGTTACTCGCCACAGGATTCCTACCTATGCTCACGGCATGCAGGCCATGATGTATTGGGGCCACTGATAGAATGAATAGTGTGTGCTACCTACTATCTGCTTTCAGGTTATGTATCTAGCTTCTTTTCAGGCTTCCACTGTCTTTTCTCTGCATTACAATTTGGGAAGAAAAGCAAAATGAATGAATTAACTCACACCTTTCATGAGCTCGGTATGTCCTAAAGCACTTTACACCACCAAAGTGATTTTAAAGTGTCATCACAGTTGTAATGAAAGAAACACAGCAATGAATTTGCATACAGAAAGCCTCCAAAAACAATGAGATAATGACCAAATAATCTTTAATGTTTTAATAATGTTGTTTGAGGGCAAATATTGGGTGGACTCTGGGAAGAGCTCCTCTGCTCTTCTTTAGAAGTCTCATGGGGTATTTTATATCCACCAGAGAAGGTAGATGGCATTTCAATTTAATGTCTGATTTGAAAAATGGCGCCTCTGGTAGTGCAACACTCCCTTAGTACTGCACTGGAATCATGTCACTTGAGGCATTCCAGCAACCGATGTATGTGTTCATGGATCTGACTTCTGGATTTCACTATCACTTATTGAAATACTGGGGGAGTGAGGTGCACTCTGAATCATAGGGGACTTGAGGTCCATTTAGAGAATGGCAGATGATCTTTTACATCCACCTCAGAGGGCAGGCAGGGCAAATATTTCTTGCAAAAAATACGGCACCTCTGGCAGTGCAACACCCCCTCAGTATTGCACTAGGTGTGTCAGCCTGGATTGTGTTATCCAACCCATGGCCCCAGGCTCTGAGGTGAGAATGCTACCACTGAGCCACAACTGAGAGCTTAGAGCTGGAAAGTTCAGGGAAGCACTGTACTGATCTAATATGGAGATATGGAAAGAAGTGTCAGAGACTCAGGGTAAGAGAATTGCCTATCACATGATGAGCTTCTTCTTGTGTGACATGTCCAGCAATGCCTGAGAAAGTGTCAGACTTGAAGCAGTATTCAAGTCTTCAATGGATTTGGATTTTTCAAAATGTCAGTGTTGCCTATGGAAAAAGAGGTTTTTGGCACAAGGATATCGAACACCTCGGAATAAGGTTAGAAGGTGTGTGGAACTCTATCATGGATAACAGGGGATGATGAGATCAAGAAAGTCAATGGATGGAACGTTAAAAGGTGGAGCCATTGATAACGACAGGTTGTAGGTGTTGGACTAAAGAGACATAAAGAGACCGTGTTTTTGAAGAATTGCAAAGCAAAGGTTTATTTGTGCTCCTTTGGAGGGGTAGCAATGATTCAGTTTTTGTGCTTTAAGAAGAATTGAGGTTAAATGTCTTTTATCAGAAGGATGAATCATGAATGCAAAAACACTACATTGGGATAGATGACGATTGGAATTGATGGTTGACATGACAGAGGAGAAGGAGGGGAGGGAGGACATGGTTAATGAAAGAGGATAAACCACAAACTACAGAACAAAGGTGACTCAACTTTCCATCTCATTATTCTTTCTCCATTCTTTTTTTGATGAGGGCACACAGAAAATTATGAGATGGAGAGCAGATCTAATGCATTTGATCCTGGTGATCGCTGAAAAGACTTGGGGGAATTGTGTGGTTTTTAACAGACAAGTCCATGATCTTCTGAAACCCAGTATATCCTCCAGCAACCCCTACTCAGCATCTGCGATTTTTGTTTTGCATCTGAGCAGAATTCCAAGGGACGCAGTTATTCGGGACCCTCCCCTGCAAGCTGTGCTAATGGTGGGTGAAGAGTTCCTCTTAGTCCTCTGTGAGGATGTAATGGGTTGATGTGCAGTGATTGAGGTGCAGCTATACTTCTGTTCCCAGGCGTAGATTAAGTGCTAGCAAATCTTGTTACTGTTAGAATAGCTAGTGTTGACTTTGGCAAGCTATGAAAAACTGTCTGGGAGTCAAGAGCAATTAGTCCCTCAATAAAAGTAAAGATGTACAGAGTGGTTGGCTTTCCCGCACTCTTGTATGCTTGTGGGATGTAGACAATTTACTCCAGGTGCACAAACAAGCTACACCAGTTTCAAATGACCTGCCTGCAGAGTCTACTCAAGATCAGATGGCAAGACAAGGTCCCCAGCAGTGGGATTCTCTCCCTTACCAACATGCCCAGCATCCACACTGCTGAAGAGAGGTCAGATAGGATAAGCAGGACATGTTGTCCAAATACCTGATGAGCGCTTGCCCAAAAAGCTCTTCCGCAGTGAACTAATTGAAGGGGAATGTTCACATGAAGGCCAGGAAAAGTGCTTCAAGGTCACCCTGAAAGTCTCACTGAAGAGTTTCGACATCACTGGTCAGACATGGGATAACCTCACACAGGATCGCTGTGCATGATGCAGCCTCATCCGAGACTGAACAGGATAGAGTCGCACTGGCCAAGAGGAAATGTGAGCTTTACGAGTCCAGAGCTGCAAGCACCTCTTCCGAACCGACGATGAATGTGTGTCCAACATGAAGCAGATCTGTTCGCGCTCAAATTGGATATGGTCATCTTTGCAGTCATCTAAGTTCACTAACTTGATTCCTGGGATGGAGAGGTTGTCCTATGAGGAAAGATTAAACAGACTGGGCCTTTATCCTCTGGAGTTGAGAAGAATGAGAGGTGATCTCATTCAAACATACAAAATTCTTACAGGGCTCGACAGGGTAGGAAGGATGTTTCCCCTGGCTGAGGGGGTCTAGAACCTGGGGACACAGTCTCAGGATAAAGGGAAGGCCGTTTAGGACTGAGATGAGGAGGAATTTATTCACTCAGGGGGTGGTGAACCTTTGGAATTCTCTGCCTCAGAGCGCTGTGGATGCTCAGTCATTGAGTATGTTCAAGACTGAGATTGATAGATTTCTACATATTAAAAACGTCAAGAGATACGGGGATAGTACAGGAAAATGGTATTGACAAAGAAGATCAGTCATGATCTCGTTGAATGGCAGAGCAGGCTTGAAGGGTTGAAAGACCTACTCCTGCTCCTATTTCTCATGTTCTAACACATTACCCCTGAAACTTAACTCAATGAATTCTAGTTGATGTCAAGGTCACCTTTGACCATAATGTCACGGTCAACTATGAAGAGTGAACACACTAGACTGTTAGAATCTTGGAGGGTTGGGATTTCAGTCTTACCCCCAAGAGTTGGGAGCATGTGGATCTCTAGGATGGGAAATTCTTTTCTAAGTATTTCCATTCCTTAAGCTCTGCTGGTATTTCTACCATAAAGTCGGTGCATTAGGAAAATAAACCTCTTAAACCTTGATGCAACGCTATCAAAATATATATAAACTATAACAATGTTTAACAACTGAAAGTCCAAATCAATAGGGCTACAAAGTTTCTTCATGTGTCATAATTTCCAAAGCATATGAACAGTTTTATTCTTTAAAGTATGTCTGGTTTTAAATTAAAACATGAAGTATAAATTTTGACAGAACATTTTGGGAAGGAGTATATTACAAGAGGGGACTTGAAAGTCTCTCAGTATCTGACCAGCATCTACAGTTCCAGTAATAACAGCAACACAATGAGTTACAGTGTAAATAACAACCCCCTACACACTGCCCCAGTTCCCTTAATTGTAGAAGTGACAATAACCTCATTATGGATAACAGTCGCTGACAGCTCCTGTTATAAAAACTTAACATCCTTGGTTTCTTTTGGGAGTACTTGCTGCTTGCAATCCCATGGGAGTACCGTCACCATTCCAAATTCCTTTCCGAGAGTAATACTGTTGATATTTAGGGATGTGGGGAATTTGTTTGGCTTTCACACTGAAGTTTGTTTGGTGTGAATATCGTATGGACACACTGCTGCTTTAACGCCAGACTTGTAATTCATTCAGACATCCTTCAGGAGATCACTGCATTGGATCAGAGAGTGGTGCAGCACAGAAAGAGGCCATTTGGCCCATTGAGTCTGCGCCGGCTCTTTCAAAGAGCAATCCAGTTAGTCCCACTTTCCTGCTCTTTCTCCATATCCTCACAATTTTACTCCTTCAAGTATTTCCCCAATTCCCTTTTGAGGGCGACTACTGAATCTGTATCCACCAGCCCATCAGGCGATGGGTTCCAAATCTTAATAACTCCACTCATTGCATAAAAGATATTTTCCACATGATTCCTCTGGTTCTTTTGCCAATAACCTTTTAATCTGTCCGTTTTGCTTATTGACCCTTCAGCCACTGGAATTTACTCTTATCTAAATCCTTCATGATTTTAAGCACCTCTATTAAATTTCCCCTTAACCTTCTCCGCTCAAAGGGCAACACCACCAGCTTCTCTAATCTATCCATGTCAATTCGATCCCGCCTCCTGGGAACTATTCCAGTAAATCTCTCCTGGATCCTTTCCAAAGCCTTCAGGCCCTTCTCATATTGTGACTCACAGAACTGGACGCGATTCTCTAGCTGCGGATGAACTAGCGCTTTCTAAAGGTTTAGCATAACCAGCTGGTTTCCTTCCACAACCTCACTCGGCTGGAATGTCAATGTTAGCATCAAATACATCGTTAAGGAGAACAGATGAAGGGTACTGAGCACATAAATGGGGATAGCTGAGACACTAGGCGGGTTTGTGAGTGTTGACTCTGGACTAGGTCAATAAACTTTCTCAGCAAGGACAGGCTCTGTGATTTCGTTTTGCCTTCACCAACAGGCGTGGATCCATTTAACACAAAAATCCCACTTCAGAGAGCTGCCGGCCAACCTGATTGGTCAGCAGGTTTGTGGCCCCAGCAGCGCCGGTGGCTGTAATGGTCAGGACAGAGACTACAAGTGGTCCTCAGATACTCCAGCACCGGGTAAATGTGGGTGGTCTCAGGGCTGGGGTTCGGTGGGGGGGGGGGGGGGGGGGGGGGGGGGGTGGTCAGAGGAGGGGGGGAGAGGGGGCTGGAGTTCTTGATGAAGAGGCTGGGTGGGTGGGAGCACCAGCAGGGGGCACACCTTGGGAGCTGGTACGGGGCAGATGTGGAAAGGGAGCCTTTGAGGGAAGTGACTCCCCCTTACCACCCAAGGCTCAAACATGGTGAGCAGCCAGGCTTCTCCCTTGCTCCGGAACGCCTGCCAGCCTCAATTTTGTGATCATCCACCCACACGTTTCACAGCAGCATATATAGGGCATGCATCTGGTGAGCTGCACTTCACTCGGGAATTTAAGATTTGTTTGCCTACCTTGCTTCGGGCGGCACTCACAGTCATCAGCGCCAGGGCTTCACAGACGGCACCACATCACTTTTAGGGGGGGTCACTAATAGGTCTCTGTGGGTGACTTTTCAACAGATACAAGGCAAGGCCTTGCTTGGGGAAGGGGGAGAAGTGGCCTCAGGCAAGGGAAGAGGCTGCAGGACGAGGGCTGTACTGGGGAAGGAGGGTATCCCAGGGTGTGCGTGGGGGCATATGTTGGTCTGTGCAAGTGGCCTCAAGATGGTGAGGGCTGAGGAGGCTGTCTCCAGAGGAGCTGAGGCCAGATGGAGATGTGAGGGTGTGTGTGTGAGAGAGTGAGTGGTGATGTCCCCTTGAGCTGGCAGTGAGTGAGATGCCAGGGAATGTGTGATGGGCTTGAGTGTGTGGGTTTAGAGTGATGAGATGGTTTCCATACTCTGGCTGCACGGATGAGATCATTCATTCATCTTCTATTTGCATTGGATGGCCAACCTCTTCTGTGCAGCATTGGCATTGATCACTACTGCGATTGCCTATCAAGCCGGAGTGGTAATGTAGCTGCCCTTCCTGCAGCCAGCGTGGGGGTAGAGGACATCACAGCGAGGCCTCCACGACTCCCAAAAGGCTGCAGTCTCCTTGCCTTTAGGGGCCATATCTTAATTGCTGCAGTCCTGGGCTGGAAGCACTGAGCGCGGCTGTACTTTAGATGTGGTGCCTGGCATGATGATGTGGCGAGGTGATGGCATGGTGGGCGAATGAGAGCCCACCATGGCTTATATCCCAGAAATCCACAATTATTGCGTGAAAAGCTGCCATTGCTGCCGGCAGGTAAAATGTTGTTTATCCTGCCCACCTGCTGGGCGGATTCATCCCAGATTTGCACTATGTTTCTTCATCATCACTATCATTTTACTGTTCCTCCACTGACGGACTTCTTGGGTACCTCAAAGATAAAAGAGACATGCGGAAGGTTGTGGTGCAGTGAGCGAGGGGAAAGTAAGAGGTGCATACTTTCATCATCTGCAGCTTGTAAATCAGAAGAGGTTGTGGGCAGAGGGGGGAAATGAGGAGGAGGAGGAGGAGTAGGTTTGAAGATATCATTATCCTTGATGGTTTCAGCATCTCTCCTGGCTGCAACCTCAGCAATGGTGTCTCAGTAATGGTCAGCAGGCATGTCTGCTCCTCCGGTTAGCTCTTGTTCCTTCAGGTTTTGTGCTGTGGCACCTTTACCTGCAAGAAAGAGTGTGGTGCCATGTGTTTGGGTGATGTGTGTCAATGTATTTGGGTGATGGGCCTGTCAATGTGTTTGGATGATGAGTCTGTCAATGTATTTGGATGATGTATCTGTCAATGAATTTGGGTAATGGGGCTGTCAATGTGTTTTGGTGATGTGTCTGTCAATGTGTTTGGGTGATGTGTCTGTCAATGTGTTTGGGTGATGTGTCTGTCAATGTGTTTGGGTGATGTGTCTGTCAATGTGTTTGGGTGATGGGGCTGTCAATGTGTTTGGGTGATGTGTCTGGGTGATGTGTCTGTCAATGTGTTTGGTGATGCATCTGTCAATGTGTTTGGGTGATGTGTCTGTCAATGTGTATGGGTGATGGGGCTGTCAATGTGTTTGGGTGATGTATCTGGGTGATGTGTCTGTCAATGTGTTTGGGTGATGGGGCTGTCAATGTGTTTGGGTGATGGGGCTGTCAATGTGTTTGGGTGATGTGTCTGGGTGATGTGTCTGTCAATGTGTTTCGGTGATGTGTCTGTCAACGTGTATGGGTGATGTATCTGTCGATGTGTTTAGGTGATGTGTCTGTCAATGTGTTTTGGTGATGTGTCTGTCAATGTATTTGGGTAATGGAGCTGTCGATGTGTTTGAGTGATGTGTCTGTCAACGTGTTTGGGTGATGTGTCTGTCAATGTATTTGGTTGATGTATCTGTCAGTGTGTTTGGGTGATGTGTCTGTCAATGTGTATGGGTGATGGGGCTGTCAATGTGTTTGGGTGATGTGTCTGGGTGATGTGTCTGTCAAAGTATTGGGTGATGTGTGTGGGTGATGTGTCTGTCAATGTGTTTGGGTGATGGGGCTGTCAATGTGTTTTGGTGATGTGTCTGTCAACGTGAATGGGTGATGTATCTGTCAATGTGTTTGGATGATGTGTCTGTCAACGTGGTTGGGTGATGTATCTGTCAATGTGTTTGGGTGATGTGTCTGTCAATGTGTTTGGGTGATGTGTCTGTCAATGTGTTTGGGTGATGTGTCTGTCAATGTATTTGGGTGATGGGGCTGTCAATGTGTTTCGGTGATGTGCCTGTACACGTGGTTGGGTGATGTGTCTGTCAACGTGTTTGGGTGATGTGCCTGTAAATGTGTTTGGGTAATGGGTCTGTCAATGTGTTTCGGTGATGTGTCTGTCAATGTGTTTCGGTGATGTGTCTGTCAATGTGTTGGGGTGATGTATCTGTCAAAGTGTTTGGGTGATGTGTCTGTCAATGTGTTTGGGTAATGTATCTGTCAATGTGCTTGGGTGATGGGGCTGTCAATGTGTTTGGGTGATGTGTCTGCCAAGGTATTTGAGTGATGTATCTGTCAATGTGTTTGGATGATGTGTCTGTCAATGTGTTTGGATGATGTGTCTGTCAATGTGTTTGGATGATGGGGCTGTCAATGTGTTTGGGTGATGTGTCTGTCAATGTATTTGGGTAATGGTCTGTCAATGAGTTTGGAACATGTATCTGTCAATGTGTTTGGGTGATGTATGCGTCAATGTATTTGGGTGATGTATCTGTCAATGTGTTTGGGTGATGTATCTGTCAATGTGTGTGGGTGATGGGGCTGTCAACGTGTTTGGGTGATGGGGCTGTCAACGTGTTTGGGTGATGTGTCTGTCAATGTATTTGGGTGGTGTGTCTGTCAATGTATTTGGGTAATGTATCTGTCAATGTATTTGGGTGATGGGGATGTCAATGTGTCGGTGATGTGTCTCAATGTGTTTGGGTGATGTGTCTGTCAATGTGTTTGGGTAATGGGGCTGTCAATGTGGTTGGGTGATGTATCTGTCAATGTGTTTGGGTGATGTATCTGTCAATGTGTTTGGGTGATGTATCTGTCAATGTGTGTTGGTGATGTATCTGTCAATGTGTTTGAGTGATGTGTCTGTCAATGTGTTTGAGTGATGTGTCTGTCAATGTGTTTGGGTGATGTGTCTGCCAATGTATTTGGGTGATGTGTCTGTCAATGTACTTGGGTAATGTATCTGTCAATGTATTTGGGTGATGGGGCTGTCAATGTGTCGGTGATGTGTCTCAATGTGTTTGGGTGATGTGTCTGTCAATGTGTTTGGGTAATGGGGCTGTCAATGTGTTTGGGTAATGGGGCTGTCAATGTGTTTGGATGATGTATCTGTCAATGTGTTTGGGTGATGTATCTGTCAATGTGTTTGGGTGATGGAACTGTCAATGTGTGTGTGTGATGGGGCTGTCAATGTGTTTGGGTGATGTGTCAGCCAAGGTATTTGAATGATGTATCTGTCAATGTGTTTGGATGATACGTCTGTCAATGTGTTTGGGTGATGGGGCTGTCAATGTGTTTGGGTGTTGGGGCTGTCAATGTATTTGGGTGATGTGTTTGTCAATGTGTTTGGATGATATGTCTGTCAATGTGTTTGGATGATGTATCTGTCAATGTGTCTGGGTGATGTCTCTGTCAATGTGTTTCGGTAACATGTCTGTCAACGTGTTTGGGTGATGTATCTGTCAATGTGTTTGGATGATGTGTCTGTCAGTGTGTTTGGTGCTATATTTGTCAATGTGTTTGGGTGATTTGTCTGTCAATGTATTTGGGTAATGGGGCTGTCGCTGTGTTTGAGTGATGTGCCTGTCAACGTGTTTGTGTAATGGGTCTGTCAATGTGTTTGGGTGATGTGTCTGTCAATGTGTTTGGATGATGTATCTGTCAATGTCTTTGTGTGATGTATCTATTAATGTGTTTGGCTGATGTATCTGTCAATGTGTTTGGATGATGTATCTGCCAATGTGTTTGGATGATGTATCTCTCAATGTGTTTGGATGATGTATCTGTCAGTTTGTTTGGGTGATGTATCTGTCAATGTGCTTGGGTGATGGGGCTGCCAATGTGTTTGGGTGATGTATCTGCCAATGTGTTTGGGTCATGTATATGCCAGTGTGTTTGGGTGATGTATCTGTCAATGTGTTTGGGTGATGTATCTGTCAATGTGTTTGGGTGATGTATCTGTCAATGTGTTTTGTTTGATGTATCTGTCAATGTGTTTGGGTGATGTATCTGTCAAAGTGTTTGAGTGATGTGTCTGTCAATGTGTTTGAGTGATGTGTCTGTCAACGTGTTTGGGTGATGTTGTCTGTCAATGTGTTTGGATGATTTGTCTGCCAATGTGTTTGGGTGATGTATCTGTCAATGTGTTTGGGTGTTGGGGCTGTCAAAGTGTTTGGGTGATGTGTCAGCCAAGGTATTTGAGTGATGTTTCTGTCAATGTGTTTGGATGATGTGTCTGTCAATGTGTTTGGGTGATGTGTCTGTCAATGTGTTTGGATGATTTGTCTGCCAATGTGTTTGGGTGATGTATCTGCCAATGTGGTTGGGTCATTAATCTGCCAATGTGTTTGGGTGATGTATCTGTCAATGTATTTGAATAATGTGTCTGTCAATGTGTTTAGGTGATGTATGTACCAACGTGTTTGGGTGATGTATGTGCCAACGTGTTTGGGTGATGTATCTACCGCTGTGTTTGAGTGATGTGTCTGTCAATGTGTTTGAGTGATGTGTCTGTCAATGTGTTTGGGTGATGTGTCTGTCAATGTGTTTGGGTGATGTGTCTGTCAATGTGTTTGAGTGATGTGTCTGTCAATGTGTTTGAGTGATGTGTCTGTCAATGTGTTTGGGTGATGTGTCTGTCAATGTGTTTGGGTCATTTATCTGCCAATGTGTTTGGGTGATGTATCTGTCAATGTGTTTGGATGATGTGTCTGTCAATGTGTTTGGTTGATATATGTGCCAAAGTGTTTGGGGGATGTATGTGCCAACGTGTTTGGGTGATGTATCTACCGCTGTGTTTGAGTGATGTGTCTGTCAATGTGTTTGGGTGATGTGTCTGTCAACGTGTTTGGGTGATCTGTCTGTCACTGTGTTTGGGTGATCGGGCTGTCAATGTGTTTGGGTGATGTGTCTGCCAAGGTATTAGACTGATATATCTGTCAATGTGTTTGGGTAATGGGGCTATCAATGTGTTTGAGTGGTGTGTCTGTCAAAGTGTTTGGATGATTTGCCTGTCAACGTGTTTGGTTGATGTATCTGTCAATGTATTTGGGTGATGTGTCTGTCAATGTGTTTGGATGATGTGTCTGTCAATGGACTTGGGTGATGTATCTGTCAATGTGCTTGGGTGATGTGTATGTCAATGTGTTTGGATGATGTATCTGTCAAAGTGTTTGGGTGCTGTATCTGTCAATGTTGTTTGGGTGATGTATCTGTCATTGTGTTTGGGTGATGTATCTGTCAATGTGTTTGGGTGATGTATCTGTCAATGTGTTTGGGTGATGTGTCTGTCAATGTGTGTGGTTGATGTATCTGTCAATGTATTTGGGTGATGTATCTGCTAATGTGTTTGGATGACGTTTCTGTCAATGTGTTTGGATGATGTATCTGTCAATGTGTTTGAGTGATGTGTCTGTCAATATTTTTCGGTGATGTATCTGTCAATGTGTTTGGGCAATGTATCTGTCAATGTGTTTGGGTGATGTATTTGTCAATGTGTTTGGGTGATGTTTCTGCCAATGTGTTTGGATGAATTATCTGTCAATGTGTTTGGGTGATGGGGCTGTCAATGCATTTGGGTGATGTGTCTGGTGATGTGTCTGTCTATATATTAGGGTGATGTGTGTGTGTTATGTGTCTTTCAATGTTTTTGGGTGATGTTTCTGGGTGATGTGTCTGTCAATGTATTTGGGTAATGGGGCTGTCGATGTGTTTGAGCGAAGTGTCTGTCAACGTGTTTGGGTGATGTGTCTGTCAATGTATTTGGGTGATGTGTCTGTCAATGTATTTGGGTGATGTGTCTGTCAATGTATTTGGGTGATGTGTCTGTCAATGTATTTGGGTAATGTATCTGTCAATTTATTTGGGTGATGGGGCTGTCAATGTGTCGGTGATGTGTCTCAATGTGTTTGGGTGATGTGTCTGTCAATGAGTTTGGGTAATGGGGCTGTCAATGTGTTTGGGTGATGTATCTGTCAATGTGTTTGGGTGATGTATCTGTCAATGTGTTTGGGTGATGTATCTGTCAATGTGTGTGGGTGATGGGGCTGTCAATGTGTTTGGGTGATGTGTCTGCCAAGGTATTAGAGTGATATATCTGTCAATGTGTTTGGGTAATGGGGCTGTCAATGTGTTTGAGTGATGTGTCTGTCAATATGTTTGGATGATTTGCCTGTCAATGTGTTTGGTTGATGTATCTGTCAATGTATTTGGGTGATGTGTCTGTCAATGTGTTTGGGTGATGTGTCTGTCAATCTATTTGGGTGATGTGTCTGTCAATGTGTTTGGATGATGTATCTGTCAAAGTGTTTGGGTGATGTGTCTGTCAATGTGTTTGGGTGATGTGTCTGTCAATGTGTTTGGGTGATGTGTCTGTCAATGTGTTTGGGTGATGTGTCTGTCAATGTGTTTGGATGATATATCTGTCAATGTGTTTGGATGATGTGTCTGTCAATGTACTTGGGTGATGTATCTGTCAATGTGCTTGGGTGATGTGTCTGTCAATGTGTTTGGATGATGTTTCTGTCAAAGTGGGTGATGTATCTATCAATGTGTTTGGGTGATGTGTCTGTCAATGTGTTTGGGTGATGTGTCTGTCAATGTGTTTGGGTGATGTGTCTGTCAATCTATTTGGGCAATGGGGCTGTCAATGTGTTTGGGTAATGTATCTGTCAATGTGTTTGGGTGATGTATCTGTGTATGTGTTTGGGTGATGTGTCTGTCAATGTGTGTGTTGATGTATCTGTCAATGTGTTTGGGTGATGTATCAGCTAATGTGTTTGGATGACTTTTCTGTCAATGTGTTTGGATGATGTATCTGTCAATGTGTTTGAGTGATGTGTCTGTCAATATTTTTGGGTGATGTATCTGTCAATGTGTTTGAGTGATGTATCTGTCAATGTGTTTGAGTGATGTATCTGTCAATGTGTTTGGGTGATGTATTTGTCAATGTGTTTGGGTGATGAATCTGCCAATGTGTTTGGATGATGTATCTGTCAATGTGTTTGGGTGATGTGTCTGTCAATGCATTTGGGTAATGGGGCTGCCAATGTGTTTGGGTGATGTGTCTGTCAATGTGTTTGGGTGATGTATCTGTCAATGTGATTGGGTGATGTATCTGTCAATGTGTTTGGGTGATGTACCTGTCAATGTTTTTGGATGATGTGTCTGTCAATGTGTTTGGGTGAGTATGTGCCAACGTGTTTGGGTGGTGTATGTGCCAACGTGTTTGGGTGATGTATCTGCCGCTGTGTTTGAATGATTTGTCTGTCAATGTGTTTGAATGATGTGTCTGTCAATGTGTTTGGGTGATGTGTCTGTCAATGTGTTTGGGTGATGTGTCTGTCAATGTGTTTGGGTGATGTGTCTGTCAATGTGTTTGGGTGATGTGTCTGTCAATGTGTTTGGGTGATCTGTCTGTCAGTGTGTTTGGGTGATCGGGCTGTCAATGTGTTTGGGTGATGTGTCTGCCAAGGTATTAGAGTGATATATCTCTCAATATGTTTGGGTAATGGGGCTGTCAATGTGTTTGAGTGATGTGTCTGTCAATGTTTTTGGATGATTTGCCTGTCAACGTGTTTGGTTGATGAATCTGTCAATGTATTTGGGTGATGTGTCTGTCAATGTGTTTGGGTGATGTGTCTGTCAATGTGTTTGGGTGATGTGTCTGTCAATTTATTTGGGTGATGCGTCTGTCAATGTGTTTGGATGATGTATCTGTCAAAGTGTTTGGGTGATGTATCTGTCAACGTGTTTGGGTAATGTGTCTGTCAATGTGTTTGGGTGATCTGTCTGTCAATCTATTTGGATGATGTGTCTGTCAATGTGTTTGGATGATGTATCTGTCAATGTGTTTGGATGATGTGTCTGTCAATGTACTTGGGTGATGTATCTGTCAATGTGCTTGGGTGATGTGTCTGTCAATGTGTTTGGATGATGTTTCTTTCAAAGTGTTTGGGTGATGTATCTGTCAATGTGTTTGGGTGATGGGTCTGTCAATGTGTTTGGGTGATGTGTCTGTCAATGTGTTTGGGTGATGTGTCTGTCAATCTATTTGGGCAATGGGTCTGTCAATGTGTTTGGGTAATGTATCTGTCAATGTATTTGGGTGATGTATCTGTGTATGTGTTTGGGTGATGTGTCTGTCAATGTGTGTGTTGATGTATCTGTCAATGTGTTTGGGTGATGTATCTGCTAATGTGTTTGGATGACTTTTCTGTCAATGTGTTTGGATGATGTATCTGTCAATGTGTTTGAGTGATGTGTCTGTCAATATTTTTGGGTGATGTATCTGTCAATGTGTTTGAGTGATGTTTCTGTCAATGTGTTTGGGTGATGTATTTGTCAATGTGTTTGGGTGATGAATCTGCCAATGTGTTTGGGTGATGTGTCTGTCAATCTATTTGGCTAATGGGGCTGCCAATGTGTTTGGGTGATGTGTCTGTCAATGTGTTTGGGTGATGTGTCTGTCAATGTGTTTGGGTGATGTGTCTGTCAATGTGTTTGGGTGATGTATCTGTCAATGTGTTTTGGTGATGTGTCTGTCAATGTTTTTGGGTAATGGGGCTGTGGATGTGTTTGAGTGATATGTCTGTCAACGTGTTTGGGTGATGCGCCTGTCAATGTGTTTGGGTGATGCGCCTGTCAATGTGTTTGGGTGATGTGTCTGCCAATGTGTTTGGATGATGTATCTGTCAATGTGTTTGAGTGATGTGTCTGTCAATGTGTTTGGGTGATGTGTCTGTCAACGTGTTTGGGTGATCTGTCTGTCACTGTGTTTGGGTGATCGGGCTGTCAATGTGTTTGGGTGATGTGTCTGCCAAGGTATTAGACTGATATATCTGTCAATGTGTTTGGGTAATGGGGCTATCAATGTGTTTGAGTGGTGTGTCTGTCAAAGTGTTTGGATGATTTGCCTGTCAACGTGTTTGGTTGATGTATCTGTCAATGTATTTGGGTGATGTGTCTGTCAATGTGTTTGGATGATGTGTCTGTCAATGGACTTGGGTGATGTATCTGTCAATGTGCTTGGGTGATGTGTCTGTCAATGTGTTTGGATGATGTATCTGTCAAAGTGTTTGGGTGCTGTATCTGTCAATGTTGTTTGGGTGATGTATCTGTCATTGTGTTTGGGTGATGTATCTGTCAATGTGTTTGGGTGATGTATCTGTCAATGTGTTTGGGTGATGTGTCTGTCAATGTGTGTGGTTGATGTATCTGTCAATGTATTTGGGTGATGTATCTGCTAATGTGTTTGGATGACGTTTCTGTCAATGTGTTTGGATGATGTATCTGTCAATGTGTTTGAGTGATGTGTCTGTCAATATTTTACGGTGATGTATCTGTCAATGTGTTTGGGCAATGTATCTGTCAATGTGTTTGGGTGATGTATTTGTCAATGTGTTTGGGTGATGTTTCTGCCAATGTGTTTGGATGAATTATCTGTCAATGTGTTTGGGTGATGGGGCTGTCAATGCATTTGGGTGATGTGTCTGGTGATGTGTCTGTCTATATATTAGGGTGATGTGTGTGTGTTATGTGTCTTTCAATGTTTTTGGGTGATGTTTCTGGGTGATGTGTCTGTCAATGTATTTGGGTAATGGGGCTGTCGATGTGTTTGAGCGAAGTGTCTGTCAACGTGTTTGGGTGATGTGTCTGTCAATGTATTTGGGTGATGTGTCTGTCAATGTATTTGGGTGATGTGTCTGTCAATGTATTTGGGTGATGTGTCTGTCAATGTATTTGGGTAATGTATCTGTCAATTTATTTGGGTGATGGGGCTGTCAATGTGTCGGTGATGTGTCTCAATGTGTTTGGGTGATGTGTCTGTCAATGAGTTTGGGTAATGGGGCTGTCAATGTGTTTGGGTGATGTATCTGTCAATGTGTTTGGGTGATGTATCTGTCAATGTGTTTGGGTGATGTATCTGTCAATGTGTGTGGGTGATGGGGCTGTCAATGTGTTTGGGTGATGTGTCTGCCAAGGTATTAGAGTGATATATCTGTCAATGTGTTTGGGTAATGGGGCTGTCAATGTGTTTGAGTGATGTGTCTGTCAATATGTTTGGATGATTTGCCTGTCAATGTGTTTGGTTGATGTATCTGTCAATGTATTTGGGTGATGTGTCTGTCAATGTGTTTGGGTGATGTGTCTGTCAATCTATTTGGGTGATGTGTCTGTCAATGTGTTTGGATGATGTATCTGTCAAAGTGTTTGGGTGATGTGTCTGTCAATGTGTTTGGGTGATGTGTCTGTCAATGTGTTTGGGTGATGTGTCTGTCAATGTGTTTGGGTGATGTGTCTGTCAATGTGTTTGGATGATATATCTGTCAATGTGTTTGGATGATGTGTCTGTCAATGTACTTGGGTGATGTATCTGTCAATGTGCTTGGGTGATGTGTCTGTCAATGTGTTTGGATGATGTTTCTGTCAAAGTGGGTGATGTATCTATCAATGTGTTTGGGTGATGTGTCTGTCAATGTGTTTGGGTGATGTGTCTGTCAATGTGTTTGGGTGATGTGTCTGTCAATCTATTTGGGCAATGGGGCTGTCAATGTGTTTGGGTAATGTATCTGTCAATGTGTTTGGGTGATGTATCTGTGTATGTGTTTGGGTGATGTGTCTGTCAATGTGTGTGTTGATGTATCTGTCAATGTGTTTGGGTGATGTATCAGCTAATGTGTTTGGATGACTTTTCTGTCAATGTGTTTGGATGATGTATCTGTCAATGTGTTTGAGTGATGTGTCTGTCAATATTTTTGGGTGATGTATCTGTCAATGTGTTTGAGTGATGTATCTGTCAATGTGTTTGAGTGATGTATCTGTCAATGTGTTTGGGTGATGTATTTGTCAATGTGTTTGGGTGATGAATCTGCCAATGTGTTTGGATGATGTATCTGTCAATGTGTTTGGGTGATGTGTCTGTCAATGCATTTGGGTAATGGGGCTGCCAATGTGTTTGGGTGATGTGTCTGTCAATGTGTTTGGGTGATGTATCTGTCAATGTGATTGGGTGATGTATCTGTCAATGTGTTTGGGTGATGTACCTGTCAATGTTTTTGGATGATGTGTCTGTCAATGTGTTTGGGTGAGTATGTGCCAACGTGTTTGGGTTGTGTATGTGCCAACGTGTTTGGGTGATGTATCTGCCGCTGTGTTTGAATGATTTGTCTGTCAATGTGTTTGAATGATGTGTCTGTCAATGTGTTTGGGTGATGTGTCTGTCAATGTGTTTGGGTGATGTGTCTGTCAATGTGTTTGGGTGATGTGTCTGTCAATGTGTTTGGGTGATGTGTCTGTCAATGTGTTTGGGTGATCTGTCTGTCAATGTGTTTGGGTGATCGGGCTGTCAATGTGTTTGGGTGATGTGTCTGCCAAGGTATTAGAGTGATATATCTCTCAATATGTTTGGGTAATGGGGCTGTCAATGTGTTTGGATGATTTGCCTGTCAACGTGTTTGGTTGATGAATCTGTCAATGTATTTGGGTGATGTGTCTGTCAATGTGTTTGGGTGATCTGTCTGTCAATCTATTTGGATGATGTGTCTGTCAATGTGTTTGGATGATGTATCTGTCAATGTGTTTGGATGATGTGTCTGTCAATGTACTTGGGTGATGTATCTGTCAATGTGCTTGGGTGATGTGTCTGTCAATGTGTTTGGATGATGTTTCTGTCAAAGTGTTTGGGTGATGTATCTGTCAATGTGTTTGGGTGATGGGTCTGTCAATGTGTTTGGGTGATGTGTCTGTCAATGTGTTTGGGTGATGTGTCTGTCAATCTATTTGGGCAATGGGTCTGTCAATGTGTTTGGGTAATGTATCTGTCAATGTGTTTGGGTGATGTATCTGTGTATGTGTTTGGGTGATGTGTCTGTCAATGTGTGTGTTGATGTATCTGTCAATGTGTTTGGGTGATGTATCAGCTAATGTGTTTGGATGACTTTTCTGTCAATGTGTTTGGATGATGTATCTGTCAATGTGTTTGAGTGATGTGTCTGTCAATATTTTTGGGTGATGTATCTGTCAATGTGTTTGAGTGATGTATCTGTCAATGTGTTTGAGTGATGTATCTGTCAATGTGTTTGGGTGATGTATTTGTCAATGTGTTTGGGTGATGTGTCTGTCAATGCATTTGGGTAATGGGGCTGCCAATGTGTTTGGGTGATGTGTCTGTCAATGTGTTTGGGTGATGTATCTGTCAATGTGATTGGGTGATGTATCTGTCAATGTGTTTGGGTGATGTACCTGTCAATGTTTTTGGATGATGTGTCTGTCAATGTGTTTGGGTGAGTATGTGCCAACGTGTTTGGGTGGTGTATGTGCCAACGTGTTTGGGTGATGTATCTGCCGCTGTGTTTGAATGATTTGTCTGTCAATGTGTTTGAATGATGTGTCTGTCAATGTGTTTGGGTGATGTGTCTGTCAATGTGTTTGGGTGATGTGTCTGTCAATGTGTTTGGGTGATGTGTCTGTCAATGTGTTTGGGTGATGTGTCTGTCAATGTGTTTGGGTGATGTGTCTGTCAATGTGTTTGGGTGATCTGTCTGTCAATGTGTTTGGGTGATCGGGCTGTCAATGTGTTTGGGTGATGTGTCTGCCAAGGTATTAGAGTGATATATCTCTCAATATGTTTGGGTAATGGGGCTGTCAATGTGTTTGAGTGATGTGTCTGTCAATGTTTTTGGATGATTTGCCTGTCAACGTGTTTGGTTGATGAATCTGTCAATGTATTTGGGTGATGTGTCTGTCAATGTGTTTGGGTGATGTGTCTGTCAATGTGTTTGGGTGATGTGTCTGTCAATTTATTTGGGTGATGCGTCTGTCAATGTGTTTGGATGATGTATCTGTCAAAGTGTTTGGGTGATGTATCTGTCAATGTGTTTGGGTAATGTGTCTGTCAATGTGTTTGGGTGATCTGTCTGTCAATCTATTTGGATGATGTGTCTGTCAATGTGTTTGGATGATGTATCTGTCAATGTGTTTGGATGATGTGTCTGTCAATGTACTTGGGTGATGTATCTGTCAATGTGCTTGGGTGATGTGTCTGTCAATGTGTTTGGATGATGTTTCTGTCAAAGTGTTTGGGTGATGTATCTGTCAATGTGTTTGGGTGATGGGTCTGTCAATGTGTTTGGGTGATGTGTCTGTCAATGTGTTTGGGTGATGTGTCTGTCAATCTATTTGGGCAATGGGTCTGTCAATGTGTTTGGGTAATGTATCTGTCAATGTATTTGGGTGATGTATCTGTGTATGTGTTTGGGTGATGTGTCTGTCAATGTGTGTGTTGATGTATCTGTCAATGTGTTTGGGTGATGTATCTGCTAATGTGTTTGGATGACTTTTCTGTCAATGTGTTTGGATGATGTATCTGTCAATGTGTTTGAGTGATGTGTCTGTCAATATTTTTGGGTGATGTATCTGTCAATGTGTTTGAGTGATGTTTCTGTCAATGTGTTTGGGTGATGTATTTGTCAATGTGTTTGGGTGATGAATCTGCCAATGTGTTTGGGTGATGTGTCTGTCAATCTATTTGGCTAATGGGGCTGCCAATGTGTTTGGGTGATGTGTCTGTCAATGTGTTTGGGTGATGTGTCTGTCAATGTGTTTGGGTGATGTGTCTGTCAATGTGTTTGGGTGATGTATCTGTCAATGTGTTTTGGTGATGTGTCTGTCAATGTTTTTGGGTAATGGGGCTGTGGATGTGTTTGAGTGATATGTCTGTCAACGTGTTTGGGTGATGCGCCTGTCAATGTGTTTGGGTGATGCGCCTGTCAATGTGTTTGGGTGATGTGTCTGCCAATGTGTTTGGATGATGTATCTGTCAATGTGTTTGAGTGATGTGTCTGTCAATGTATTTGGGTTATGGGGCTGTCAATGAGTTTCGATGATGTGCCAGTCAATGTGTTTGGGTAATGGGGCTGTCAATGTGTTGGGGTGATGTGTCTGTCAATGTGTTGGGGTGATGTATCTGTCAATGTGCTTGGGTGATGGGGCTGTCAATGTGTTTGGATGATGTGTCTGTCAATATGTTTGGGTGATGGGGCTGTTAATGTATTTCGATGATGTGTCTGTCAATGTGTCTGGGTGATGTGTCTGTCAATGTGTGTCGGTAATATGTCTGTCAACGTGCTTGGGTGATGTATCTGTCAATGTGTTTGGTTGATGTGTCTGTCAATGTGTTTGGTGCTATATTTGTCAATGTGTTTGGGTGATTTGTCTGTCAATCGATTTGGGTATTGGGGCTGTCAATGTGTTTGAGTCATGTGTCTGTCAATGTGTTTGGGTGATGTGTCTGTCAATGTACTTGGGTAATTGGGCTGTCAATGTGTTTCGGTGATGTGTCTGTCAACGTGTTTGGGTGATGTGTCTGTCAATGTATTTGGGTAATGGGGCTGTCTTTGTGTTTGGGTGATGTGTCTGTCAATGTGTTTGTGTGATGTGTCTGTCAATGTGTTTGTGTGATGTGTCTGTCAATGTGTTTGGGTGATGTATCTGTCAATGTGTTTTGGTGATGTGTCTGTCAATGTTTTTGGGTAATGGGGCTGTGGATGTGTTTGAGTGATATGTCTGTCAACGTGTTTGGGTGATGCGCCTGTCAATGTGTTTGGGTGATGCGCCTGTCAATGTGTTTGGGTGATGTGTCTGCCAATGTGTTTGGATGATGTATCTGTCAATGTGTTTGAGTGATGTGTCTGTCAATGTGTTTGGGTGATGTGTCTGTCAACGTGTTTGGGTGATCTGTCTGTCACTGTGTTTGGGTGATCGGGCTGTCAATGTGTTTGGGTGATGTGTCTGCCAAGGTATTAGACTGATATATCTGTCAATGTGTTTGGGTAATGGGGCTATCAATGTGTTTGAGTGGTGTGTCTGTCAAAGTGTTTGGATGATTTGCCTGTCAACGTGTTTGGTTGATGTATCTGTCAATGTATTTGGGTGATGTGTCTGTCAATGTGTTTGGATGATGTGTCTGTCAATGGACTTGGGTGATGTATCTGTCAATGTGCTTGGGTGATGTGTCTGTCAATGTGTTTGGATGATGTATCTGTCAAAGTGTTTGGGTGCTGTATCTGTCAATGTTGTTTGGGTGATGTATCTGTCATTGTGTTTGGGTGATGTATCTGTCAATGTGTTTGGGTGATGTATCTGTCAATGTGTTTGGGTGATGTGTCTGTCAATGTGTGTGGTTGATGTATCTGTCAATGTATTTGGGTGATGTATCTGCTAATGTGTTTGGATGACGTTTCTGTCAATGTGTTTGGATGATGTATCTGTCAATGTGTTTGAGTGATGTGTCTGTCAATATTTTTCGGTGATGTATCTGTCAATGTGTTTGGGCAATGTATCTGTCAATGTGTTTGGGTGATGTATTTGTCAATGTGTTTGGGTGATGTTTCTGCCAATGTGTTTGGATGAATTATCTGTCAATGTGTTTGGGTGATGGGGCTGTCAATGCATTTGGGTGATGTGTCTGGTGATGTGTCTGTCTATATATTAGGGTGATGTGTGTGTGTTATGTGTCTTTCAATGTTTTTGGGTGATGTTTCTGGGTGATGTGTCTGTCAATGTATTTGGGTAATGGGGCTGTCGATGTGTTTGAGCGAAGTGTCTGTCAACGTGTTTGGGTGATGTGTCTGTCAATGTATTTGGGTGATGTGTCTGTCAATGTATTTGGGTGATGTGTCTGTCAATGTATTTGGGTGATGTGTCTGTCAATGTATTTGGGTAATGTATCTGTCAATTTATTTGGGTGATGGGGCTGTCAATGTGTCGGTGATGTGTCTCAATGTGTTTGGGTGATGTGTCTGTCAATGAGTTTGGGTAATGGGGCTGTCAATGTGTTTGGGTGATGTATCTGTCAATGTGTTTGGGTGATGTATCTGTCAATGTGTTTGGGTGATGTATCTGTCAATGTGTGTGGGTGATGGGGCTGTCAATGTGTTTGGGTGATGTGTCTGCCAAGGTATTAGAGTGATATATCTGTCAATGTGTTTGGGTAATGGGGCTGTCAATGTGTTTGAGTGATGTGTCTGTCAATATGTTTGGATGATTTGCCTGTCAATGTGTTTGGTTGATGTATCTGTCAATGTATTTGGGTGATGTGTCTGTCAATGTGTTTGGGTGATGTGTCTGTCAATCTATTTGGGTGATGTGTCTGTCAATGTGTTTGGATGATGTATCTGTCAAAGTGTTTGGGTGATGTGTCTGTCAATGTGTTTGGGTGATGTGTCTGTCAATGTGTTTGGGTGATGTGTCTGTCAATGTGTTTGGGTGATGTGTCTGTCAATGTGTTTGGATGATATATCTGTCAATGTGTTTGGATGATGTGTCTGTCAATGTACTTGGGTGATGTATCTGTCAATGTGCTTGGGTGATGTGTCTGTCAATGTGTTTGGATGATGTTTCTGTCAAAGTGGGTGATGTATCTATCAATGTGTTTGGGTGATGTGTCTGTCAATGTGTTTGGGTGATGTGTCTGTCAATCTATTTGGGCAATGGGGCTGTCAATGTGTTTGGGTAATGTATCTGTCAATGTGTTTGGGTGATGTATCTGTGTATGTGTTTGGGTGATGTGTCTGTCAATGTGTGTGTTGATGTATCTGTCAATGTGTTTGGGTGATGTATCAGCTAATGTGTTTGGATGACTTTTCTGTCAATGTGTTTGGATGATGTATCTGTCAATGTGTTTGAGTGATGTGTCTGTCAATATTTTTGGGTGATGTATCTGTCAATGTGTTTGAGTGATGTATCTGTCAATGTGTTTGAGTGATGTATCTGTCAATGTGTTTGGGTGATGTATTTGTCAATGTGTTTGGGTGATGAATCTGCCAATGTGTTTGGATGATGTATCTGTCAATGTGTTTGGGTGATGTGTCTGTCAATGCATTTGGGTAATGGGGCTGCCAATGTGTTTGGGTGATGTGTCTGTCAATGTGTTTGGGTGATGTATCTGTCAATGTGATTGGGTGATGTATCTGTCAATGTGTTTGGGTGATGTATTGTCAATGTTTTTGGATGATGTGTCTGTCAATGTGTTTGGGTGAGTATGTGCCAACGTGTTTGGGTGGTGTATGTGCCAACGTGTTTGGGTGATGTATCTGCCGCTGTGTTTGAATGATTTGTCTGTCAATGTGTTTGAATCATGTGTCTGTCAATGTGTTTGGGTGATGTGTCTGTCAATGTGTTTGGGTGATGTGTCTGTCAATGTGTTTGGGTGATGTGTCTGTCAATGTGTTTGGGTGATGTGTCTGTCAATGTGTTTGGGTGATCTGTCTGTCAATGTGTTTGGGTGATCGGGCTGTCAATGTGTTTGGGTGATGTGTCTGCCAAGGTATTAGAGTGATATATCTCTCAATATGTTTGGGTAATGGGGCTGTCAATGTGTTTGAGTGATGTGTCTGTCAATGTTTTTGGATGATTTGCCTGTCAACGTGTTTGGTTGATGAATCTGTCAATGTATTTGGGTGATGTGTCTGTCAATGTGTTTGGGTGATGTGTCTGTCAATGTGTTTGGGTGATGTGTCTGTCAATTTATTTGGGTGATGCGTCTGTCAATGTGTTTGGATGATGTATCTGTCAAAGTGTTTGGGTGATGTATCTGTCAATGTGTTTGGGTAATGTGTCTGTCAATGTGTTTGGGTGATCTGTCTGTCAATCTATTTGGATGATGTGTCTGTCAATGTGTTTGGATGATGTATCTGTCAATGTGTTTGGATGATGTGTCTGTCAATGTACTTGGGTGATGTATCTGTCAATGTGCTTGGGTGATGTGTCTGTCAATGTGTTTGGATGATGTTTCTTTCAAAGTGTTTGGGTGATGTATCTGTCAATGTGTTTGGGTGATGGGTCTGTCAATGTGTTTGGGTGATGTGTCTGTCAATGTGTTTGGGTGATGTGTCTGTCAATCTATTTGGGCAATGGGTCTGTCAATGTGTTTGGGTAATGTATCTGTCAATGTATTTGGGTGATGTATCTGTGTATGTGTTTGGGTGATGTGTCTGTCAATGTGTGTGTTGATGTATCTGTCAATGTGTTTGGGTGATGTATCTGCTAATGTGTTTGGATGACTTTTCTGTCAATGTGTTTGGATGATGTATCTGTCAATGTGTTTGAGTGATGTGTCTGTCAATATTTTTGGGTGATGTATCTGTCAATGTGTTTGAGTGATGTTTCTGTCAATGTGTTTGGGTGATGTATTTGTCAATGTGTTTGGGTGATGAATCTGCCAATGTGTTTGGGTGATGTGTCTGTCAATCTATTTGGCTAATGGGGCTGCCAATGTGTTTGGGTGATGTGTCTGTCAATGTGTTTGGGTGATGTGTCTGTCAATGTGTTTGGGTGATGTGTCTGTCAATGTGTTTGGGTGATGTATCTGTCAATGTGTTTTGGTGATGTGTCTGTCAATGTTTTTGGGTAATGGGGCTGTGGATGTGTTTGAGTGATATGTCTGTCAACGTGTTTGGGTGATGCGCCTGTCAATGTGTTTGGGTGATGCGCCTGTCAATGTGTTTGGGTGATGTGTCTGCCAATGTGTTTGGATGATGTATCTGTCAATGTGTTTGAGTGATGTGTCTGTCAATGTGTTTGGGTGATGTGTCTGTCAACGTGTTTGGGTGATCTGTCTGTCACTGTGTTTGGGTGATCGGGCTGTCAATGTGTTTGGGTGATGTGTCTGCCAAGGTATTAGACTGATATATCTGTCAATGTGTTTGGGTAATGGGGCTATCAATGTGTTTGAGTGGTGTGTCTGTCAAAGTGTTTGGATGATTTGCCTGTCAACGTGTTTGGTTGATGTATCTGTCAATGTATTTGGGTGATGTGTCTGTCAATGTGTTTGGATGATGTGTCTGTCAATGGACTTGGGTGATGTATCTGTCAATGTGCTTGGGTGATGTGTCTGTCAATGTGTTTGGATGATGTATCTGTCAAAGTGTTTGGGTGCTGTATCTGTCAATGTTGTTTGGGTGATGTATCTGTCATTGTGTTTGGGTGATGTATCTGTCAATGTGTTTGGGTGATGTATCTGTCAATGTGTTTGGGTGATGTGTCTGTCAATGTGTGTGGTTGATGTATCTGTCAATGTATTTGGGTGATGTATCTGCTAATGTGTTTGGATGACGTTTCTGTCAATGTGTTTGGATGATGTATCTGTCAATGTGTTTGAGTGATGTGTCTGTCAATATTTTACGGTGATGTATCTGTCAATGTGTTTGGGCAATGTATCTGTCAATGTGTTTGGGTGATGTATTTGTCAATGTGTTTGGGTGATGTTTCTGCCAATGTGTTTGGATGAATTATCTGTCAATGTGTTTGGGTGATGGGGCTGTCAATGCATTTGGGTGATGTGTCTGGTGATGTGTCTGTCTATATATTAGGGTGATGTGTGTGTGTTATGTGTCTTTCAATGTTTTTGGGTGATGTTTCTGGGTGATGTGTCTGTCAATGTATTTGGGTAATGGGGCTGTCGATGTGTTTGAGCGAAGTGTCTGTCAACGTGTTTGGGTGATGTGTCTGTCAATGTATTTGGGTGATGTGTCTGTCAATGTATTTGGGTGATGTGTCTGTCAATGTATTTGGGTGATGTGTCTGTCAATGTATTTGGGTAATGTATCTGTCAATTTATTTGGGTGATGGGGCTGTCAATGTGTCGGTGATGTGTCTCAATGTGTTTGGGTGATGTGTCTGTCAATGAGTTTGGGTAATGGGGCTGTCAATGTGTTTGGGTGATGTATCTGTCAATGTGTTTGGGTGATGTATCTGTCAATGTGTTTGGGTGATGTATCTGTCAATGTGTGTGGGTGATGGGGCTGTCAATGTGTTTGGGTGATGTGTCTGCCAAGGTATTAGAGTGATATATCTGTCAATGTGTTTGGGTAATGGGGCTGTCAATGTGTTTGAGTGATGTGTCTGTCAATATGTTTGGATGATTTGCCTGTCAATGTGTTTGGTTGATGTATCTGTCAATGTATTTGGGTGATGTGTCTGTCAATGTGTTTGGGTGATGTGTCTGTCAATCTATTTGGGTGATGTGTCTGTCAATGTGTTTGGATGATGTATCTGTCAAAGTGTTTGGGTGATGTGTCTGTCAATGTGTTTGGGTGATGTGTCTGTCAATGTGTTTGGGTGATGTGTCTGTCAATGTGTTTGGGTGATGTGTCTGTCAATGTGTTTGGATGATATATCTGTCAATGTGTTTGGATGATGTGTCTGTCAATGTACTTGGGTGATGTATCTGTCAATGTGCTTGGGTGATGTGTCTGTCAATGTGTTTGGATGATGTTTCTGTCAAAGTGGGTGATGTATCTATCAATGTGTTTGGGTGATGTGTCTGTCAATGTGTTTGGGTGATGTGTCTGTCAATGTGTTTGGGTGATGTGTCTGTCAATCTATTTGGGCAATGGGGCTGTCAATGTGTTTGGGTAATGTATCTGTCAATGTGTTTGGGTGATGTATCTGTGTATGTGTTTGGGTGATGTGTCTGTCAATGTGTGTGTTGATGTATCTGTCAATGTGTTTGGGTGATGTATCAGCTAATGTGTTTGGATGACTTTTCTGTCAATGTGTTTGGATGATGTATCTGTCAATGTGTTTGAGTGATGTGTCTGTCAATATTTTTGGGTGATGTATCTGTCAATGTGTTTGAGTGATGTATCTGTCAATGTGTTTGAGTGATGTATCTGTCAATGTGTTTGGGTGATGTATTTGTCAATGTGTTTGGGTGATGAATCTGCCAATGTGTTTGGATGATGTATCTGTCAATGTGTTTGGGTGATGTGTCTGTCAATGCATTTGGGTAATGGGGCTGCCAATGTGTTTGGGTGATGTGTCTGTCAATGTGTTTGGGTGATGTATCTGTCAATGTGATTGGGTGATGTATCTGTCAATGTGTTTGGGTGATGTACCTGTCAATGTTTTTGGATGATGTGTCTGTCAATGTGTTTGGGTGAGTATGTGCCAACGTGTTTGGGTGGTGTATGTGCCAACGTGTTTGGGTGATGTATCTGCCGCTGTGTTTGAATGATTTGTCTGTCAATGTGTTTGAATGATGTGTCTGTCAATGTGTTTGGGTGATGTGTCTGTCAATGTGTTTGGGTGATGTGTCTGTCAATGTGTTTGGGTGATGTGTCTGTCAATGTGTTTGGGTGATGTGTCTGTCAATGTGTTTGGGTGATGTGTCTGTCAATGTGTTTGGGTGATGTGTCTGTCAATGTGTTTGGGTGATCTGTCTGTCAATGTGTTTGGGTGATCGGGCTGTCAATGTGTTTGGGTGATGTGTCTGCCAAGGTATTAGAGTGATATATCTCTCAATATGTTTGGGTAATGGGGCTGTCAATGTGTTTGAGTGATGTGTCTGTCAATGTTTTTGGATGATTTGCCTGTCAACGTGTTTGGTTGATGAATCTGTCAATGTATTTGGGTGATGTGTCTGTCAATGTGTTTGGGTGATGTGTCTGTCAATGTGTTTGGGTGATGTGTCTGTCAATTTATTTGGGTGATGCGTCTGTCAATGTGTTTGGATGATGTATCTGTCAAAGTGTTTGGGTGATGTATCTGTCAATGTGTTTGGGTAATGTGTCTGTCAATGTGTTTGGGTGATCTGTCTGTCAATCTATTTGGATGATGTGTCTGTCAATGTGTTTGGATGATGTATCTGTCAATGTGTTTGGATGATGTGTCTGTCAATGTACTTGGGTGATGTATCTGTCAATGTGCTTGGGTGATGTGTCTGTCAATGTGTTTGGATGATGTTTCTGTCAAAGTGTTTGGGTGATGTATCTGTCAATGTGTTTGGGTGATGGGTCTGTCAATGTGTTTGGGTGATGTGTCTGTCAATGTGTTTGGGTGATGTGTCTGTCAATCTATTTGGGCAATGGGTCTGTCAATGTGTTTGGGTAATGTATCTGTCAATGTATTTGGGTGATGTATCTGTGTATGTGTTTGGGTGATGTGTCTGTCAATGTGTGTGTTGATGTATCTGTCAATGTGTTTGGGTGATGTATCTGCTAATGTGTTTGGATGACTTTTCTGTCAATGTGTTTGGATGATGTATCTGTCAATGTGTTTGAGTGATGTGTCTGTCAATATTTTTGGGTGATGTATCTGTCAATGTGTTTGAGTGATGTTTCTGTCAATGTGTTTGGGTGATGTATTTGTCAATGTGTTTGGGTGATGAATCTGCCAATGTGTTTGGGTGATGTGTCTGTCAATCTATTTGGCTAATGGGGCTGCCAATGTGTTTGGGTGATGTGTCTGTCAATGTGTTTGGGTGATGTGTCTGTCAATGTGTTTGGGTGATGTGTCTGTCAATGTGTTTGGGTGATGTATCTGTCAATGTGTTTTGGTGATGTGTCTGTCAATGTTTTTGGGTAATGGGGCTGTGGATGTGTTTGAGTGATATGTCTGTCAACGTGTTTGGGTGATGCGCCTGTCAATGTGTTTGGGTGATGCGCCTGTCAATGTGTTTGGGTGATGTGTCTGCCAATGTGTTTGGATGATGTATCTGTCAATGTGTTTGAGTGATGTGTCTGTCAATGTATTTGGGTTATGGGGCTGTCAATGAGTTTCGATGATGTGCCAGTCAATGTGTTTGGGTAATGGGGCTGTCAATGTGTTGGGGTGATGTGTCTGTCAATGTGTTGGGGTGATGTATCTGTCAATGTGCTTGGGTGATGGGGCTGTCAATGTGTTTGGATGATGTGTCTGTCAATATGTTTGGGTGATGGGGCTGTTAATGTATTTCGATGATGTGTCTGTCAATGTGTCTGGGTGATGTGTCTGTCAATGTGTGTCGGTAATATGTCTGTCAACGTGCTTGGGTGATGTATCTGTCAATGTGTTTGGTTGATGTGTCTGTCAATGTGTTTGGTGCTATATTTGTCAATGTGTTTGGGTGATTTGTCTGTCAATCGATTTGGGTATTGGGGCTGTCAATGTGTTTGAGTCATGTGTCTGTCAATGTGTTTGGGTGATGTGTCTGTCAATGTACTTGGGTAATTGGGCTGTCAATGTGTTTCGGTGATGTGTCTGTCAACGTGTTTGGGTGATGTGTCTGTCAATGTATTTGGGTAATGGGGCTGTCTTTGTGTTTGGGTGATGTGTCTGTCAATGTGTTTGTGTGATGTGTCTGTCAATGTGTTTGTGTGATGTGTCTGTCAATGTGTTTGGGTGATGTATCTGTCAATGTGTTTTGGTGATGTGTCTGTCAATGTTTTTGGGTAATGGGGCTGTGGATGTGTTTGAGTGATATGTCTGTCAACGTGTTTGGGTGATGCGCCTGTCAATGTGTTTGGGTGATGCGCCTGTCAATGTGTTTGGGTGATGTGTCTGCCAATGTGTTTGGATGATGTATCTGTCAATGTGTTTGAGTGATGTGTCTGTCAATGTGTTTGGGTGATGTGTCTGTCAACGTGTTTGGGTGATCTGTCTGTCACTGTGTTTGGGTGATCGGGCTGTCAATGTGTTTGGGTGATGTGTCTGCCAAGGTATTAGACTGATATATCTGTCAATGTGTTTGGGTAATGGGGCTATCAATGTGTTTGAGTGGTGTGTCTGTCAAAGTGTTTGGATGATTTGCCTGTCAACGTGTTTGGTTGATGTATCTGTCAATGTATTTGGGTGATGTGTCTGTCAATGTGTTTGGATGATGTGTCTGTCAATGGACTTGGGTGATGTATCTGTCAATGTGCTTGGGTGATGTGTCTGTCAATGTGTTTGGATGATGTATCTGTCAAAGTGTTTGGGTGCTGTATCTGTCAATGTTGTTTGGGTGATGTATCTGTCATTGTGTTTGGGTGATGTATCTGTCAATGTGTTTGGGTGATGTATCTGTCAATGTGTTTGGGTGATGTGTCTGTCAATGTGTGTGGTTGATGTATCTGTCAATGTATTTGGGTGATGTATCTGCTAATGTGTTTGGATGACGTTTCTGTCAATGTGTTTGGATGATGTATCTGTCAATGTGTTTGAGTGATGTGTCTGTCAATATTTTTCGGTGATGTATCTGTCAATGTGTTTGGGCAATGTATCTGTCAATGTGTTTGGGTGATGTATTTGTCAATGTGTTTGGGTGATGTTTCTGCCAATGTGTTTGGATGAATTATCTGTCAATGTGTTTGGGTGATGGGGCTGTCAATGCATTTGGGTGATGTGTCTGGTGATGTGTCTGTCTATATATTAGGGTGATGTGTGTGTGTTATGTGTCTTTCAATGTTTTTGGGTGATGTTTCTGGGTGATGTGTCTGTCAATGTATTTGGGTAATGGGGCTGTCGATGTGTTTGAGCGAAGTGTCTGTCAACGTGTTTGGGTGATGTGTCTGTCAATGTATTTGGGTGATGTGTCTGTCAATGTATTTGGGTGATGTGTCTGTCAATGTATTTGGGTGATGTGTCTGTCAATGTATTTGGGTAATGTATCTGTCAATTTATTTGGGTGATGGGGCTGTCAATGTGTCGGTGATGTGTCTCAATGTGTTTGGGTGATGTGTCTGTCAATGAGTTTGGGTAATGGGGCTGTCAATGTGTTTGGGTGATGTATCTGTCAATGTGTTTGGGTGATGTATCTGTCAATGTGTTTGGGTGATGTATCTGTCAATGTGTGTGGGTGATGGGGCTGTCAATGTGTTTGGGTGATGTGTCTGCCAAGGTATTAGAGTGATATATCTGTCAATGTGTTTGGGTAATGGGGCTGTCAATGTGTTTGAGTGATGTGTCTGTCAATATGTTTGGATGATTTGCCTGTCAATGTGTTTGGTTGATGTATCTGTCAATGTATTTGGGTGATGTGTCTGTCAATGTGTTTGGGTGATGTGTCTGTCAATCTATTTGGGTGATGTGTCTGTCAATGTGTTTGGATGATGTATCTGTCAAAGTGTTTGGGTGATGTGTCTGTCAATGTGTTTGGGTGATGTGTCTGTCAATGTGTTTGGGTGATGTGTCTGTCAATGTGTTTGGGTGATGTGTCTGTCAATGTGTTTGGATGATATATCTGTCAATGTGTTTGGATGATGTGTCTGTCAATGTACTTGGGTGATGTATCTGTCAATGTGCTTGGGTGATGTGTCTGTCAATGTGTTTGGATGATGTTTCTGTCAAAGTGGGTGATGTATCTATCAATGTGTTTGGGTGATGTGTCTGTCAATGTGTTTGGGTGATGTGTCTGTCAATGTGTTTGGGTGATGTGTCTGTCAATCTATTTGGGCAATGGGGCTGTCAATGTGTTTGGGTAATGTATCTGTCAATGTGTTTGGGTGATGTATCTGTGTATGTGTTTGGGTGATGTGTCTGTCAATGTGTGTGTTGATGTATCTGTCAATGTGTTTGGGTGATGTATCAGCTAATGTGTTTGGATGACTTTTCTGTCAATGTGTTTGGATGATGTATCTGTCAATGTGTTTGAGTGATGTGTCTGTCAATATTTTTGGGTGATGTATCTGTCAATGTGTTTGAGTGATGTATCTGTCAATGTGTTTGAGTGATGTATCTGTCAATGTGTTTGGGTGATGTATTTGTCAATGTGTTTGGGTGATGAATCTGCCAATGTGTTTGGATGATGTATCTGTCAATGTGTTTGGGTGATGTGTCTGTCAATGCATTTGGGTAATGGGGCTGCCAATGTGTTTGGGTGATGTGTCTGTCAATGTGTTTGGGTGATGTATCTGTCAATGTGATTGGGTGATGTATCTGTCAATGTGTTTGGGTGATGTACCTGTCAATGTTTTTGGATGATGTGTCTGTCAATGTGTTTGGGTGAGTATGTGCCAACGTGTTTGGGTGGTGTATGTGCCAACGTGTTTGGGTGATGTATCTGCCGCTGTGTTTAAATGATTTGTCTGTCAATGTGTTTGAATGATGTGTCTGTCAATGTGTTTGGGTGATGTGTCTGTCAATGTGTTTGGGTGATGTGTCTGTCAATGTGTTTGGGTGATGTGTCTGTCAATGTGTTTGGGTGATGTGTCTGTCAATGTGTTTGGGTGATGTGTCTGTCAATGTGTTTGGGTGATCTGTCTGTCAATGTGTTTGGGTGATCGGGCTGTCAATGTGTTTGGGTGATGTGTCTGCCAAGGTATTAGAGTGATATATCTCTCAATATGTTTGGGTAATGGGGCTGTCAATGTGTTTGAGTGATGTGTCTGTCAATGTTTTTGGATGATTTGCCTGTCAACGTGTTTGGTTGATGAATCTGTCAATGTATTTGGGTGATGCGTCTGTCAATGTGTTTGGATGATGTATCTGTCAAAGTGTTTGGGTGATGTATCTGTCAATGTGTTTGGGTAATGTGTCTGTCAATGTGTTTGGGTGATCTGTCTGTCAATCTATTTGGATGATGTGTCTGTCAATGTGTTTGGATGATGTATCTGTCAATGTGTTTGGATGATGTGTCTGTCAATGTACTTGGGTGATGTATCTGTCAATGTGCTTGGGTGATGTGTCTGTCAATGTGTTTGGATGATGTTTCTGTCAAAGTGTTTGGGTGATGTATCTGTCAATGTGTTTGGGTGATGGGTCTGTCAATGTGTTTGGGTGATGTGTCTGTCAATGTGTTTGGGTGATGTGTCTGTCAATCTATTTGGGCAATGGGTCTGTCAATGTGTTTGGGTAATGTATCTGTCAATGTATTTGGGTGATGTATCTGTGTATGTGTTTGGGTGATGTGTCTGTCAATGTGTGTGTTGATGTATCTGTCAATGTGTTTGGGTGATGTATCTGCTAATGTGTTTGGATGACTTTTCTGTCAATGTGTTTGGATGATGTATCTGTCAATGTGTTTGAGTGATGTGTCTGTCAATATTTTTGGGTGATGTATCTGTCAATGTGTTTGAGTGATGTTTCTGTCAATGTGTTTGGGTGATGTATTTGTCAATGTGTTTGGGTGATGAATCTGCCAATGTGTTTGGGTGATGTGTCTGTCAATCTATTTGGCTAATGGGGCTGCCAATGTGTTTGGGTGATGTGTCTGTCAATGTGTTTGGGTGATGTGTCTGTCAATGTGTTTGGGTGATGTGTCTGTCAATGTGTTTGGGTGATGTATCTGTCAATGTGTTTTGGTGATGTGTCTGTCAATGTTTTTGGGTAATGGGGCTGTGGATGTGTTTGAGTGATATGTCTGTCAACGTGTTTGGGTGATGCGCCTGTCAATGTGTTTGGGTGATGCGCCTGTCAATGTGTTTGGGTGATGTGTCTGCCAATGTACTTGGATGATGTATCTGTCAATGTGCTTGAGTGATGTGTCTGTCAATGTATTTGGGTTATGGTTCTGTCAATGAGTTTCGGTGATGTAGCCAGTCAATGTGTTTGAGTGATGGGTCTGTCAATGTGTTTGGATGATGTGTCTGTCAATGTACTTGGGTGATGTATCTGTCAACGTGCTTGGGTGATGTGTCTGTCAATGTTTTTGGATTATGTATCTGTCAAAGTGTTTGGGTGATATATCTGTCAATGTGTTTGGGTGATGTGTCTGTCAACGTGTTTGGGTGATGTTGTCTGTCAATGTGTTTGGATGTGTTGTCTGCCAGTGTGTTTGGGTGATGTATCAGTCAATGTGTTTTAGTCATTTATCTGCCAATGTGTTTGGGTGATGTATCTGTCAATGTGTTTGGATGATGTGTCTGTCAATGTGTTTGGGTGAGTATGTGCCAACGTGTTTGGGTGGTGTATGTGCCAACGTGTTTGGGTGATGTATCTGCTGCTGTGTTTGAATGATGTGTCTGTCAATGTGTTTGGGTGATGTGTCTGTCAATGTATTTGGGTGATGTGTCTGTCAATGTGTTTGGGTGATATGTCTGTAAATGTGTTTGGTTGATCTGTCTGTCAATGTGTTTGGTTGATCTGTCTGTCAATGTGTTTGGGTGATGTGTCTGTCAATGTGTTTGGGTGATGTGTCTGCCAAGGTATTAGAGTGATATATCTGTCAATGTGTTTGGGTAATGGGGCTGTCAATGTGTTTGAGTGATGTGTCTGTCAATGTGTTTGGATGATTTGCCTGTCAATGTGTTTGGTTGATGTATCTGTCAATGTATTTGGGTGATGTGTCTGTCAATGTGTTTGGGGGATGTGTCTGTCAATCTATTTGGGTGATGTGTCTGTCAATGTGTTTGGATGATGTATCTGTAAAAGTGTTTGGGTGATGTGTCTGTCAATGTGTTTGGGTGATGTGTCTGTCACTGTGTTTGGGTGATGTGTCTGTCAATCTATTTGGATGATGTGTCTGTCAATGTGTTTGGATGATATATCTGTCAATGTGTTTGGATGATGTGTCTGTCAATGTACTTGGGTGATGTATCTGTCAATGTGCTTGGGTGATGTGTCTGTCAATGTGTTTGGATGATGTTTCTGTCAAAGTGTTTGGGTGATGTATCTATCAATGTTTTTGGGTGATGTGTCTGTCAATGTGTTTGGGTGATGTGTCTGTCAATGTGTTTGGATGATGTTTCTGTCAAAGTGTTTGGGTGATGTATCTATCAATGTGTTTGGGTGATGTATTTGTCAATGTGTTTGGGTGATGAATCTGCCAATGTGTTTGGATGATGTATCTGTCAATGTGTTTGGGTGATGTGTCTGTCAATGCATTTGGGTAATGGGGCTGCCAATGTGTTTGGATGACGTTTCTGTCAATGTGATTGGGTGATGTATCTGTCAATGTGTTTGGGTGATGTATCTGTCAATGTTTTTGGATGATGTGTCTGTCAATGTGTTTGGGTGAGTATGTGCCAACGTGTTTGGGTGGTGTATGTGCCAACGTGTTTGGGTGATGTATCTGCCGCTGTGTTTGAATGATGTGTCTGTCAATGTGTTTGGGTGATGTGTCTGTCAATGTATTTGGGTGGTGTGTCTGTTAATGTGTTTGGGTGATGTGTCTGTCAATGTGTTTGGGTGATGTGTCTGTCAATGTGTTTGGGTGATGTGTCTGTCAATGTGTTTGGGTGATCTGTCTGTCAATGTGTTTGGGTGATCGGGCTGTCAATGTGTTTGGGTGATCGGGCTGTCAATGTGTTTGGGTGATGTGTCTGCCAAGGTATTAGAGTAATATATCTGTCAATGTGTTTGGGTGATGTGTCTGTCAATGTACTTGGGTGATGTATCTGTCAATGTGCTTGGGTGATGTGTCTGTCAATGTGTTTGGATGATGTTTCTGTCAAAGTGTTTGGGTGATGTATCTGTCAATGTGTTTGGGTGATGGGTCTGTCAATGTGTTTGGGTGATGTGTCTGTCAATGTGTTTGGGTGATGTGTCTGTCAATCTATTTGGGCAATGGGTCTGTCAATGTGTTTGGGTAATGTATCTGTCAATGTATTTGGGTGATGTATCTGTGTATGTGTTTGGGTGATGTGTCTGTCAATGTGTGTGTTGATGTATCTGTCAATGTGTTTGGGTGATGTATCTGCTAATGTGTTTGGATGACTTTTCTGTCAATGTGTTTGGATGATGTATCTGTCAATGTGTTTGAGTGATGTGTCTGTCAATATTTTTGGGTGATGTATCTGTCAATGTGTTTGAGTGATGTTTCTGTCAATGTGTTTGGGTGATGTATTTGTCAATGTGTTTGGGTGATGAATCTGCCAATGTGTTTGGGTGATGTGTCTGTCAATCTATTTGGCTAATGGGGCTGCCAATGTGTTTGGGTGATGTGTCTGTCAATGTGTTTGGGTGATGTGTCTGTCAATGTGTTTGGGTGATGTGTCTGTCAATGTGTTTGGGTGATGTATCTGTCAATGTGTTTTGGTGATGTGTCTGTCAATGTTTTTGGGTAATGGGGCTGTGGATGTGTTTGAGTGATATGTCTGTCAACGTGTTTGGGTGATGCGCCTGTCAATGTGTTTGGGTGATGCGCCTGTCAATGTGTTTGGATGATGTGTCTGTCAATGTACTTGGGTGATGTATCTGTCAATGTGCTTGGGTGATGTGTCTGTCAATGTGTTTGGATGATGTTTCTGTCAAAGTGTTTGGGTGATGTATCTGTCAATGTGTTTGAGTGATGTGTCTGTCAATGTGTTTGGATGATGTGTCTGTCAATGTACTTGGGTGATGTATCTGTCAACGTGCTTGGGTGATGTGTCTGTCAATGTTTTTGGATTATGTATCTGTCAAAGTGTTTGGGTGATATATCTGTCAATGTGTTTGGGTGATGTGTCTGTCAACGTGTTTGGGTGATGTTGTCTGTCAATGTGTTTGGATGTGTTGTCTGCCAGTGTGTTTGGGTGATGTATCAGTCAATGTGTTTTAGTCATTTATCTGCCAATGTGTTTGGGTGATGTATCTGTCAATGTGTTTGGATGATGTGTCTGTCAATGTGTTTGGGTGAGTATGTGCCAACGTGTTTGGGTGGTGTATGTGCCAACGTGTTTGGGTGATGTATCTGCTGCTGTGTTTGAATGATGTGTCTGTCAATGTGTTTGGGTGATGTGTCTGTCAATGTATTTGGGTGATGTGTCTGTCAATGTGTTTGGGTGATATGTCTGTAAATGTGTTTGGTTGATCTGTCTGTCAATGTGTTTGGTTGATCTGTCTGTCAATGTGTTTGGGTGATGTGTCTGTCAATGTGTTTGGGTGATGTGTCTGCCAAGGTATTAGAGTGATATATCTGTCAATGTGTTTGGGTAATGGGGCTGTCAATGTGTTTGAGTGATGTGTCTGTCAATGTGTTTGGATGATTTGCCTGTCAATGTGTTTGGTTGATGTATCTGTCAATGTATTTGGGTGATGTGTCTGTCAATGTGTTTGGGGGATGTGTCTGTCAATCTATTTGGGTGATGTGTCTGTCAATGTGTTTGGATGATGTATCTGTAAAAGTGTTTGGGTGATGTGTCTGTCAATGTGTTTGGGTGATGTGTCTGTCACTGTGTTTGGGTGATGTGTCTGTCAATCTATTTGGATGATGTGTCTGTCAATGTGTTTGGATGATATATCTGTCAATGTGTTTGGATGATGTGTCTGTCAATGTACTTGGGTGATGTATCTGTCAATGTGCTTGGGTGATGTGTCTGTCAATGTGTTTGGATGATGTTTCTGTCAAAGTGTTTGGGTGATGTATCTATCAATGTTTTTGGGTGATGTGTCTGTCAATGTGTTTGGGTGATGTGTCTGTCAATGTGTTTGGATGATGTTTCTGTCAAAGTGTTTGGGTGATGTATCTATCAATGTGTTTGGGTGATGTATTTGTCAATGTGTTTGGGTGATGAATCTGCCAATGTGTTTGGATGATGTATCTGTCAATGTGTTTGGGTGATGTGTCTGTCAATGCATTTGGGTAATGGGGCTGCCAATGTGTTTGGATGACGTTTCTGTCAATGTGATTGGGTGATGTATCTGTCAATGTGTTTGGGTGATGTATCTGTCAATGTTTTTGGATGATGTGTCTGTCAATGTGTTTGGGTGAGTATGTGCCAACGTGTTTGGGTGGTGTATGTGCCAACGTGTTTGGGTGATGTATCTGCCGCTGTGTTTGAATGATGTGTCTGTCAATGTGTTTGGGTGATGTGTCTGTCAATGTATTTGGGTGAGTATGTGCCAACGTGTTTGGGTGGTGTATGTGCCAACGTGTTTGGGTGATGTATCTGCCGCTGTGTTTGAATGATGTGTCTGTCAATGTGTTTGGGTGATGTGTCTGTCAATGTATTTGGGTGGTGTGTCTGTTAATGTGTTTGGGTGATGTGTCTGTCAATGTGTTTGGGTGATGTGTCTGTCAATGTGTTTGGGTGATGTGTCTGTCAATGTGTTTGGGTGATCTGTCTGTCAATGTGTTTGGGTGATCGGGCTGTCAATGTGTTTGGGTGATCGGGCTGTCAATGTGTTTGGGTGATGTGTCTGCCAAGGTATTAGAGTAATATATCTGTCAATGTGTTTGGGTGATGTGTCTGTCAATGTGTTTGGTTGATGTGTCTGTCAATCTATTTGGGCAATGGGTCTGTCAATGTGTTTGGGTAATGTATCTGTCAATGTATTTGGGTGATGTATCTGTGTATGTGTTTGGGTGATGTGTCTGTCAATGTGTGTGTTGATGTATCTGTCAATGTGTTTGGGTGATGTATCTGCTAATGTGTTTGGATGACCTTTCTGTCAATGTGTTTGGATGATGTATCTGTCAATGTGTTTGGGTGATGTGTCTGTCAATCTATTTGGGTAATGGGGCTGCCAATGTGTTTGGGTGATGTGTCTGTCAATGTGTTTGGGTGATGTATCTGTCAATGTGTTTGGGTGATGTATCTGTCAATGTGTTTTGGTGATGTGTCTGTCAATGTTTTTGGGTAATGGGGCTGTGGATGTGTTTGAGTGATATGTCTGTCAACGTGTTTGGGTGATGCGCCTGTCAATGTGTTTGGGTGATGCGCCTGTCAATGTGTTTGGGTGATGTGTCTGCCAATGTGTTTGGATGATGTATCTGTCAATGTGTTTGAGTGATGTGTCTGTCAATGTATTTGGGTTATGGGGCTGTCAATGAGTTTCGATGATGTGCCAGTCAATGTGTTTGGGTAATGGGGCTGTCAATGTGTTGGGGTGATGTGTCTGTCAATGTGTTGGGGTGATGTGTCTGTCAATGTGCTTGGGTGATGGGGCTGTCAATGTGTTTGGATGATGTGTCTGTCAATATGTTTGGGTGATGGGTCTGTCAATGTATTTCGATGATGTGTCTGTCAATGTGTCTGGGTGATGTGTCTGTCAATGTGTGTCGGTAATATGTCTGTCAACGTGCTTGGGTGATGTATCTGTCAATGTGTTTGGTTGATGTGTCTGTCAATGTGTTTGGTGCTATATTTGTCAATGTGTTTGGGTGATTTGTCTGTCAATCGATTTGGGTAATGGGTCTGTCAATGTGTTTGAGTCATGTGTCTGTCAATGTGTTTGGGTGATGTGTCTGTCAATGTACTTGGGTAATTGGGCTGTCAATGTGTTTGGGTGATGTGTCTGTCAACGTGTTTGGGTGATGTGTCTGTCAATGTATTTGGGTAATGGGGCTGTCTTTGTGTTTGGGTGATGTGTCTGTCAATGTGTTTGTGTGATGTGTCTGTCAATGTGTTTGTGTGATGTGTCTGTCAATGTAGTTGTGTGATGTGTCTGTCAATGTATTTGGGTGATGTGTCTGTCAATGTATTTGGGTGATGTGTCTGTCAATGTATTTGGGTGACGTGTCTGTCATTGTGTTTGGGTGATTTGTCTGTCAATGTATTTGGGTGTTGGGGCTGTCAAAGTGTTTGGGTGATGTGTCACCAAGGTATTTGAGTGATGTTTCTGTCAATGTGTTTGGATGATATGTCTGTCAATGTGTTTGGGTGATGGGGCTTTCAATGTGTTTGGTTGATGTGTCTGTCAATATATTTGGGTGATGTGCCTGTCAATGTATTTGGGTGATGTGTCTGTCAATGTGTTTGGGTGATGTATCTGTCAATGTGTTTGGATGATTTGTCTGCCAATGTGTTTGTGTGACGTATCAGCCAATGTGTTTGGGTCATTTATCTGCCCATGTGTTTGGGTGATGTATCTGCCGCTGTGTTTGAGTGATGTGTCAGTCAATGTGTTTGGGTCATGTGTCTGTCAATGTGTTTGGGTGATGTGTCTGCCAATGTATTAGAGTGATATATCTGTCAATGTGTTTGGGTAATGGGGCTGTCAATGTATTTGAGTGATGTGTCTGTCAATGTGTTTGGATGATTTGCCTGTCAACGTGTTTGGTTGATCTATCTGTCAATGTATTTGGGTGATGTGTCTGTCAATGTGTTTGGGTGATGTGTCTGTCAATCCATGTGGCTAATGGGGCTGTCAATGTGTTTGAGTGATGTGTCTGTCAATGTGTTTGGATGATGTGTCTGTCAATGTACTTGGGTGATGTATCTGTCAACGTGCTTGGGTGATGTGTCTGTCAATGTTTTTGGATTATGTATCTGTCAAAGTGTTTGGGTGATATATCTGTCAATGTGTTTGGGTGATGTGTCTGTCAATGTGTTTGGGTGATGTTTCTGTCAATCTATTTGCGTAATGGGGCTGTCAATGTGTTTGAGTGATGTGTCTGTCAATGTGTTTGGAGGATGTGTCTGACAATGTACTTGGGTTCTGTATCTGTCACTGTGTTTGGGTGATGTATCTGTCAATGTGTTTGGATGATGTATCTGTCAATGTGTTTGGTTGATGTATCTGTCAATGTGTTTGGGTAATGTATCTGTCAATGTGTTTGGGTGATGTGTCTGTCAATGTGTGTGTTTGATGTATCTGTCAATGTGTTTGGGTGATGTATCTGCTAATGTGTTTGGATGACGTATCTGTCAATGTGTTTGGATGATGTATCTGTCAATGTGTTTGAGTGATGTGTGTGTCAATATTTTTGGGTGATGTATCTGTCAATGTGTTTGGGTGATGTGTCTGTCAATGTGTTTGGTTGATGTATCTGTCAATGTGTTTGGGTGATGTATTTGTCAATGTGTTTGGGTGATGTATTTGCCAATGTGTTTGGATGAATTATCTGTCAATGTGTTTGGGTGATGGGGCTGTCAATGCATTTGGGTGATGTGTCTGGGTGATGTGTCTGTCTATATATTAGGGTGATGTGTCTGGGTGATGTGTCTTTCAATGTTTTTGGGTGATTTTTCTGGGTGATGTGTCTGTCAATGTATTTGGGTAATGGGGCTGTCGATGTGTTTGAGCGATGTGTCTGTCAACGTGTTTGGGTGATGTGTCTGTCAATGTATTTGGGTGATGTGTCTGTCAATGTATTTGGGTAATGTATCTGTCAATTTATTTGGGTGATGGGGCTGTCAATGTGTCGGTGATGTGTCTCAATGTGTTTGGGTGATGTGTCTGTCAATGTGTTGGGGTGATGTGTCAGTCAATCTGTTTGAGTGACGTGTCAGTCAATCTGTTTGAGTGATGTGTCAGTCAATCTGTTTGAGTGATGTGTCAGTCAATCTGTTTGAGTGATGTGTCCGTCAATATGTTTCGGTGATGTACCTGTCAATGTTTTTGGGTGATGTGTCTGTCAATGTGTCTGGGTGATTTATCTGTCAATGTGTTTGGAAGATGTATCTGTCAATGTCTTTGTGTGATGTATCTATTAATGTGTTTTCCTGATGTATCTGTCAATGTGTTTGGGTGATGTGTCTGTCAATGTGTTTGGATGATGTATCTGCCAATGTGTTTGGGTTATGTATCTGCCAGTGTGTTTGGGTGATGTATCTGCCAATTTGTTTGAGTGATGTATCTGTCAATGTGTTTGGATGATGTATCTCTCAATGTGTTTGGATGATGTATCTGTCAGTTTGTTTGGGTGATGTATCTGTCAATGTGCTTGGGTGATGGGGCTGCCAATGTGTTTGGGTGATGTATCTGCCAATGTGTTTGGGTTATGTATCTGCCAGTGTGTTTGGGTGATGTATCTGCCAATTTGTTTGAGTGATGTATCTGTCAATGTGTTTGGGTGATGTATCTGTCAATGTGTTTTGTTTGATGTATCTGTCAATGTGTTTGGGTGATGTATCTGTCAATGTGTTTGGCTGATGTATCTACCAATATGTTTGAGTGATGTATCTGTCAATATGTTTGAGTGATGTATCTGTCAATGTGTTTGGGTGATGTGTCTGTCAATATATTTTGGTGATGTGTTCGGGTGATGTTTCTGTGAATGTATTTGGGTGATGTGTTTGGTGCTGTATCTGTCAATGTGTTTGAGTGATGTGTCTGTCAATGTATTTGGGTAATGGGGCTGTCAATGTGTTTGAGTGATGTGTCTGTCAATGTGTTTGAGTGATGTGTCTGTCAATGTGTTTGAGTGATGTGTCTGTCAACGTGTTTGGGTGATGTTGTCTGTCAATGTGTTTGGATGGTTTGTCTGCCAATGTGTTTGGGTGATGTATCTGTCAATGTGTTTGGGTGTTGGGGCTGTCAAAGTGTTTGGGTGATGTGTCAGCCAAGGTATTTGAGTGATGTTTCTGTCAATGTGTTTTGATGATATGTCTGTCAATGTGTTTGGGTGATGGGGCTGTCAATGTGTTTGGGTGATGTGTCTGTCAATGTATTTGGGTGATGTGTCTGTCAATGTGTTTGTGTGATGTATCTGTCAATGTGTTTGGATGATTTGTCGGCCAATGTGTTTGGGTTATGTATCTGCCAATGTGTTTGGGTCATTTATTTGCTAATGTGTTTGGGTGATGTATCTGTCAATGTATTTGGATGATGTGTCTGTCAATGTGTTTGGGTGATGTATGTGCCAACGTGTTTGGGTGATGTATGTGCCAAGGTATTAGAGTGATATATCTGTCAATGTGTTTGGGTAATGGGGCTGTCAATGTGTTTGTGTGATGTATCTGTCAATGTGTTTGGATGATGTGTCTGTCAATGTACTTGGGTGATGTATCTGTCAATGTGCTTGGGTGATGTGTCTGTCAATGTGTTTGGGTGATGTATCTGTCAAAGTGTTTGGGTGCTGTATCTGTCAATGTGTTTGGGTGATGTATCTGTCAATGTGTTTGGGTGATGGATCTGTCAATGTGTTTGGGTGATGTATCTGTCAATGTGTTTGGGTGATGTATCTGTCAATGTGTTTGGGTGATGTGTCTGTCAGTGTGTGTGTTTTTGATGTATCTGTCAATGTGTTTGGGTGATGTATCTGCTAATGTGTTTGGATGACTTTTCTGTCAATGTGTTTGGGTGATGTATCTGTCAATGTGTTTGGGTGATGTATCTGTCAATGTTTTTGGATGATGTGTCTGTCAATGTGTTTGGGTGAGTATGTGCCAACGTGTTTGGGTGGTGTATGTGCCAACGTGTTTGGGTGATGTATCTGCCGCTGTGTTTGGATGATGTGTCTGTCAATGTGTTTGGGTGATGTGTCTGTCAATGTATTTGGGTGATGTGTCTGTCAATGTGTTTGGGTGATGTGTCTGTCAATGTGTTTGGGTGATGTTTCTGTCAATGTGTTTGGGTGATGTGTCTGTCAATGTGTTTGGGTGTTCTGTCTGTCAATGTATTTGGGTAATGTATCTGTCAATTTATTTGTGTGATGGGGCTGTCAATGTGTCGGTGATGTGTCTCAATGTGTTTGGGTGATGTATCTGTCAATGTGTTTGGGTGATGTATCTGTCAATGTGTTTGGGTGATGTATCTGTCAATGTGTTTGAGTGATGTTTCTGTCAATGTGTTTGGATGATATGTCTGTCAATGTGTTTGGGTGATGGGGCTTTCAATGTGTTTGGGTGATGTGTCTGTCAATGTATTTGGGTGATGTGTCTGTCGATGTGTTTGGGTGATGTATCTGTCAATGTGTTTGGATGATTTGTCTGTCAATGTGTTTGGATGATTTGTCTGCCAATGTGTTTGTGTGATGTATCTGCCAATGTGTTTGGGTCATTTATCTGCCCATGTGTTTGGGTGATGTATCTGCCGCTGTGTTTGAGTGATGTGTCAGTCAATGTGTTTGGGTCATGTGTCTTTCAATGTGTTTGGGTGATGTGTCTGCCAATGTATTAGAGTGATATATCTGTCAATGTGTTTGGGTAATGGGGCTGTCAATGTATTTGAGTGATGTGTCTGTCAATGTGTTTGGATGATTTGCCTGTCAACGTGTTTGGTTGATCTATCTGTCAATGTATTTGGGTGATGTGTCTGTCAATGTGTTTGGGTGATGTGTCTGTCAATCCATGTGGCTAATGGGGCTGTCAATGTGTTTGAGTGATGTGTCTGTCAATGTGTTTGGATGATGTGTCTGTCAATGTACTTGGGTGATGTATCTGTCAATGTGCTTGGGTGATGTGTCTGTCAATGTTTTTGGGTTATGTATCTGTCAAAGTGTTTGGGTGATATATCTGTCAATGTGTTTGGGTGATGTGTCTGTCAATGTGTTTGGGTGATGTTTCTGTCAATCTATTTGGGTAATGGGGCTGTCAATGTGTTTGAGTGATGTGTCTGTCAATGTGTTTGGAGGATGTGTCTGACAATGTGTTTGGATGATGTATCTGTCAATGTGTTTGGTTGATGTATCTGTCAATGTGTTTGGGTAATGTATCTGTCAATGTTTTTGGGTGATGTGTCTGTCAATGTGTGTGTTTGATGTATCTGTCAATGTGTTTGGGTGATGTATCTGCTAATGTGTTTGGATGACGTATCTGTCAATGTGTTTGGATGATGTATCTGTCAATGTGTTTGAGTGATGTGTCTGTCAATATTTTTGGGTGATGTATCTGTCAATGTGTTTGGGTGATGTATCTGTCAATGTGTTTGGGTGATGTATCTGTCAATATGTTTGGGTGATGTATTTGTCAATGTGTTTGGGTGATGTATTTGCCAATGTGTTTGGATGAATTATCTGTCAATGTGTTTGGGTGATGGGGCTGTCAATGCATTTGGGTGATGTGTCTGGGTGATGTGTCTGTCTATATATTAGGGTGATGTGTCTTGGTGATGTGTCTTTCAATGTTTTTGGGTGATTTTCCTGGGTGATGTGTCTGTCAATGTATTTGGGTAATGGGGCTGTCGATGTGTTTGAGCGATGTGTCTGTCAACGTGTTTGGGTGATGTGTCTGTCAATGTATTTGGGTGATGTGTCTGTCAATGTATTTGGGTAATGTATCTGTCAATTTATTTGGGTGATGGGGCTGTCAATGTGTCGGTGATGTGTCTCAATGTGTTTGGGTGATGTGTCTGTCAATGTGTTTGGGTAATGGGGCTGTCAATGTGTTTGGGTGATGTATCTGTCAATGTGTTTGGGTGATGTATCTGTCAATGTGTTTGGGTGATGTATCTGTCAATGTGTTTGGGTGATGTATCTGTCAATGTGTTTGGGTGATGTGTCTGCCAATGTATTAGAGTGATATATCTGTCAATGTGTTTGGGTAATGGGGCTGTCAATGTGTTTGAGTGATGTGTCTGTCAATGTGTTTGGATGATTTGCCTGTCAACGTGTTTGGTTGATCTATCTGTCAATGTATTTGTGTGATGTGTCTGTCAATGTGTTTGGGTGATGTGTCTGTCAATCCATGTGGCTAATGGGGCTGTCAATGTGTTTGAGTAATGTGTCTGTCAATGTGTTTGAATGATGTGTCTGTCAATGTACTTGGGTGATGTATCTGTCAATGTGCTTGGGTGATGTGTGTGTCAATGTTTTTGGATTATATATCTGTCAAAGTGTTTGGGTGATATATCTGTCAATGTGTTTGGGTGATGTGTCTGTCAATGTGTTTGGGTGATGTGTCTGTCGATCTATTTGGGTAATGGGGCTGTCAATGTGTTTGGATGATGTGTCTGTCAATGTGTTTGGATGATGTGTCTGACAATGTACTTGGGTGCTGAATCTGTCAATGTGTTTGGGTGATGTATCTGTCAATGTGTTTGGGTGATGTATCTGTCAATGTGTTTGGGTGATGTGTCTGTCAATGTGTGTGGTTGATGTATCTGTCAATGTGTTTGGGTGATGTATCTGCGAATGTGTTTGGATGACGTATCTGTCAATGTGTTTGGATGACGTATATGTCAATATGTTTGGATGATGTATCTGTCAATGTGTTTGAGTGATGTGTCTGTCAATATTTTTGGGTGATGTATCTGTGAATGTGTTTGGGTGATGTATCTGTCAATGTGTTTGGGTGATGTATTTGTCAATGTGTTTGGGTGATGTATTTGCCAATGTGTTTGGATGAATTATCTGTCAATGTGTTTGGGTGATGGGGCTGTCAATGCATTTGGGTGATGTGTCTGGGTGATGTGTCTGTCTATATATTAGGGTGATGTGTCTGGGTGATGTGTCTTTCAATGTTTTTGGGTGATGTTTCTGGGTGATGTGTCTGTCAATGTATTTGGGTAATGGGGCTGTCGATGTGTTTGAGCGATGTGTCTGTCAACGTGTTTGGGTGATGTGTCTGTCAATGTATTTGGGTGATGTATCTGTCAATTTATTTGGGTGATGGGGCTGTCAATGTGTCGGTGATGTGTCTCAATGTGTTTGGGTGATGTGTCTGTCAATGTGTTTGGGTAATGGGGCTGTCAATGTGTTTGGGTGATGTATCTGTCAATGTGTTTGGGTGATGTATCTGTCAATGTGTTTGGGTGATGTATCTGTCAATGTGTGTTGGTGATGGCGCTGTCAATGTGTTTAGGTGATATGTCAGCCAAGGTATTTGAATGATGTATCTGTCAATGTGTTTGGATGATAAGTCTGTCAATGTGTTTGGGTGATGGGGCTGTCAATGTGTTTGGGTGATGGGGCTGTCAATGTATTTGGGTGATGTGTCTGTCAATGTATTTGGGTGATGTGTCTGTCAATGGGTTTGGATGATGTATCTGTCAATGTGTCTGGGTGATGTGTCTGTCATTGTGTTTCGGTAATATGTCTGTCAACGTGTTTGGGTGATGTATCAGTCAATGTGTTTGGATGATGTGTCTGTCAATATGTTTGGTGCTATACTTGTCAATGTGTTTGGGTGATTTGTCTGTCAATGTATTTGTGTAATGGGGCTGTCGCTGTGTTTGAGTGATGTGTCTGTCAACGTGTTTGGGTAATGGGGCTGTCAATGTGTTTGGGTGATGTGTTAGTCAATGTATTTGGGTAATGGGGCTGTCGATGTGTTTGGGTGATGTGTCTGTCAATGTGTTTGGGTGATGTGTCTGTCAATGTGTTTGGGTGATGTTTCTGTCAATCTGTTTGGGTAATGTATCTGTCAATGTTCTTGGGTGATGGGGGTGTCAATGTGTTTGGGTGATGTGTCTGTCAATGTGCTTGGGAGATGTGTCTGTCAATGTGTTTGGGTGATGTGTCAGTCAATCTGTTTGAGTGATGTGTCAGTCAATCTGTTTGAGTGATGTGTCCGTCAATATGTTTCGGTGATGTATCTGTCAATGTTTTTGGGTGATGTATCTGTCAATGTGTCTGGGTGATTTATCTGTCAATGTGTTTGGAAGATGTATCTGTCAATGTCTTTGTGTGATGTATCTATTAATGTGTTTGGCTGATGTATCTGTCAATGTGTTTGCGTGATGTGTCTGTCAATGTGTTTGGATGATGTATCTGCCAATGTGTTTGGATGATGTATCTCTCAATGTGTTTGGATGATGTATCTGTCAGTTTGTTTGGGTGATGTATCTGTCAATGTGCTTGGGTGATGGGCCTGCCAATGTGTTTGGGTGATGTATCTGCCAATGTGTTTGGGTTATGTATCTGCCAGTGTGTTTGGGTGATGTATCTGCCAATTTGTTTGAGTGATGTATCTGTCAATGTGTTTGGGTGATGTATCTGTCAATGTGTTTTGTTTGATGTATCTGTCAATGTGTTTGGGTGATGTATCTGTCAATGTGTTTGGCTGATTTATCTTCCAATATGTTTGAGTGATGTATCTGTCAATATGTTTGAGTGATGTATCTGTCAATGTGTTTGGATGATGTATCTGTCAATGTGTTTGGGTGATGTGTCTGTCAATATATTTGGGTGATGTGTTCGGGTGATGTTTCTGTGAATGTATTTGGGTGATGTGTTTGGGTGATGTGTCTGTCAATGTGTTTGGTGCTGTATCTGTCAATGTGTTTGAGTGATGTGTCTGTCAATGTGTTTGAGTGATGTGTCTGTCAATGTGTTTGAGTGATGTGTCTGTCAACGTGTTTGGGTGATGTTGTCTTCAATGTGTTTGGATGATTTGTCTGCCAATGTGTTTGGGTGATGTATCTGCTAATGTGTCTGGGTGTTGGGGCTGTCAAAGTGTTTGGGTGACGTGTCAGCCAAGGTATTTGAGTGATGTTTCTGTCAATGTGTTTGGATGATATGTCTGTCAATGTGTTTGGGTGATGGGGCTGTCAATGTGTTTGGGTGATGTGTCTGTCAATGTATTTGGGTGATGTGTCTGTCAATGTGTTTGTGTGATGTATCTGTCAATGTGTTTGGATGATTTGTCGGCCAATGTGTTTGGGTTATGTATCTGCCAATGTGTTTGGGTCATTTATTTGCTAATGTGTTTGGGTGATGTATCTGTCAATGTATTTGGATGATGTGTCTGTCAATGTGTTTGGGTGATGTATGTGCCAACGTGTTTGGGTGATGTATGTGCCAAGGTATTAGAGTGATATATCTGTCAATGTGTTTGGGTAATGGGGCTGTCAATGTGTTTGTGTGATGTATCTGTCAATGTGTTTGGATGATGTGTCTGTCAATGTACTTGGGTGATGTATCTGTCAATGTGCTTGGGTGATGTGTCTGTCAATGTGTTTGGGTGATGTATCTGTCAAAGTGTTTGGGTGCTGTATCTGTCAATGTGTTTGGGTGATGTATCTGTCAATGTGTTTGGGTGATGGATCTGTCAATGTGTTTGGGTGATGTATCTGTCAATGTGTTTGGGTGATGTATCTGTCAATGTGTTTGGGTGATGTGTCTGTCAATGTGTTTGGATGATGTATCTGCCAATGTGTTTGGATGATGTAACTGTCAGTTTGTTTGGGTGATGTATCTGTCAATGTGCTTGGGTGATGTGTCTGTCAATGTGTTTGGGTGATGTATCTGTCAAAGTGTTTGGGTGCTGTATCTGTCAATGTGTTTGGGTGATGTATCTGTCAATGTGTTTGGGTGATGGATCTGTCAATGTGTTTGGGTGATGTATCTGTCAATGTGTTTGGGTGATGTATCTGTCAATGTGTTTGGGTGATGTGTCTGTCAATGTGTTTGGATGATGTATCTGCCAATGTGTTTGGATGATGTATCTCTCAATGTGTTTGGATGATGTAACTGTCAGTTTGTTTGGGTGATGTATCTGTCAATGTGCTTGGGTGATGGGGCTGCCAATGTGTTTGGGTGATGTATCTGCCAATGTGTTTGGGTTATGTATCTGCCAGTGTGTTTGGGTGATGTATCTGCCAATTTGTTTGAGTGATGTATCTGTCAATGTGTTTGGGTGATGTATCTGTCAATGTGTTTTGTTTGATGTATCTGTCAATGTGTTTGGGTGATGTATCTGTCAATGTGTTTGGCTGATGTATCTACCAATATGTTTGAGTGATGTATCTGTCAATATGTTTGAGTGATGTATCTGTCAATGTGTTTGGATGATGTATCTGTCAATGTGTTTGGGTGATGTGTCTGTCAATATATTTGGGTGATGTGTTCGGGTGATGTTTCTGTGAATGTATTTGGGTGATGTGTTTGGGTGATGTGTCTGTCAATGTGTTTGGTGCTGTATCTGTCAATGTGTTTGAGTGATGTGTCTGTCAATGTATTTGGGTAATGGGGCTGTCAATGTGTTTGGATGATATGTCTGTCAATGTGTTTGGATGATATGTCTGTCAATGTGTTTGGGTGATGGGGCTGTCAATGTGTTTGGGTGATGTGTCTGTCAATGTATTTGGGTGATGTGTCTGTCAATGTGTTTGTGTGATGTACCTATCAATGTGTTTGGATGATTTGTCGGCCAATGTGTTTGGGTTATGTATCTGCCAATGTGTTTGGGTCATTTATTTGCTAATGTGTTTGGGTGATGTATCTGTCAATGTATTTGGATGATGTGTCTGTCAATGTGTTTGGGTGATGTATGTGCCAACGTGTTTGGGTGATGTATGTGCCAAGGTATTAGAGTGATATATCTGTCAATGTGTTTGGGTAATGGGGCTGTCAATGTGTTTGGGTGATGTGTCTGTCAATGTATTTGGGTGATGTGTCTGTCAATGTGTTTGTGTGATGTATCTGTCAATGTGTTTGGATGATGTGTCTGTCAATGTACTTGGGTGATGTATCTGTCAATGTGCTTGGGTGATGTGTCTGTCAATGTGTTTGGGTGCTGTATCTGTCAATGTGTTTGGGTGATGTATCTGTCAATGTGTTTGGGTGATGTATCTGTCAATGTGTTTGGGTGATGTATCTGTCAATGTGTTTGGGTGATGTATCTGTCAATGTGTTTGGGTGATGTGTCTGTCAATGTGTGTGTTTTTGATGTATCTGTCAATGTGTTTGGGTGATGTATCTGCTAATGTGTTTGGATGACTTTTCTGTCAATGTGTTTGGGTGATGTATCTGTCAATGTGTTTGGGTGATGTGTCTGTCAATATATTTGGATGATTTGTTCAGGTGATGTTTCTGTGAATGTATTTGGGTGATGCATTTGGGTGATGTGTCTGTCAATGTGTTTGGCGCTGTATCTGTCTATGTGTTTGGGTGATGTGTCTTTCAATGTATTTGGGTAATGGAGCTGTCAATGTGTTTGAGTGCTGTGTCTGTCAATGTGTTTGAGTGCTGTGTCTGTCAATGTGTTTGAGTGCTGTGTCTGTCAATGTGTTTGAGTGATGTGTCTGTCAATGTGTTTGAGTGATGTGTCTGTCAATGTGTTTGAGTGATGTGTCTGTCAATGTGTTTGAGTGATGTTTCTGTCAACGTGTTTGGGTGATGTTGTCTGTCAATGTATTTGGATGATTTGTCTGCCAATGTGTTTGGGTGATGTATCTGTCAATGTGTTTGGGTCATTTATCTGCCAATGTGTTTGGGTGATGTATCTGTCAATGTGTTTGGATGATGTGCCTGTCAATGTACTTGGGTGATGTATCTGTCAATGTGCTTGGGTGATGTGTCTGTCAATGTGTTTGGGTGATGTATCTGTCAAAGTGTTTGGGTGCTGTATCTGTCAATGTGTTTGGGTGATGTATCTGTCAATGTGTTTGGGTGATGGATCTGTCAATGTGTTTGGGTGATGTATCTGTCAATGTGTTTGGGTGATGTATCTGTCAATGTGTTTGGGTGATGTGTCTGTCAATGTGTGTGTTTCTGATGTATCTGTCAATGTGTTTGGGTGATGTATCTGCTAATGTGTTTGGATGACTTTTCTGTCAATGTGTTTGGGTGATGTATCTGTCAATGTGTTTGGGTGATGTATCTGTCAATGTTTTTGGATGATGTGTCTGTCAATGTGTCTGGGTGATTTATCTGACAATGTGTTTGGAAGATGTATCTGTCAATGTCTTTGTGTGATGTATCTATTAATGTGTTTGGCTGATGTATCTGTCAATGTGTTTGGGTGATGTGTCTGTCAATGTGTTTGAGTGATGTGTCTGTCAACGTGTTTGGGTGATGTTGTCTTCAATGTGTTTGGATGATTTGTCTGCCAATGTGTTTGGATGATGTATCTGCCAATGTGTTTGGATGATGTATCTCTCAATGTGTTTGGATGATGTAACTGTCAGTTTGTTTGGGTGATGTATCTGTCAATGTGCTTGGGTGATGGGGCTGCCAATGTGTTTGGGTGATGTATCTGCCAATGTGTTTGGGTTATGTATCTGCCAGTGTGTTTGGGTGATGTATCTGCCAATTTGTTTGAGTGATGTATCTGTCAATGTGTTTGGGTGATGTATCTGTCAATGTGTTTTGTTTGATGTATCTGTCAATGTGTTTGGGTGATGTATCTGTCAAAGTGTTTGGCTGATGTATCTACCAATATGTTTGAGTGATGTATCTGTCAATGTGTTTGGATGATGTATCTGTCAATGTGTTTGGGTGATGTGTCTGTCAATATATTTGGGTGATGTGTTCGGGTGATGTTTCTGTGAATGTATTTGGGTGATGTGTTTGGGTGATGTGTCTGTCAATGTGTTTGGTGCTGTATCTGTCAATGTGTTTGAGTGATGTGTCTGTCAATGTATTTGGGTAATGGGGCTGTCAATGTGTTTGAGTGATGTGTCTGTCAATGTGTTTGAGTGATGTGTCTGTCAATGTGTTTGAGTGATGTGTCTGTCAACGTGTTTGGGTGATGTTGTCTTCAATGTGTTTGGATGATTTGTCTGCCAATGTGTTTGGGTGATGTATCTGCTAATGTGTCTGGGTGTTGGGGCTGTCAAAGTGTTTGGGTGATGTGTCAGCCAAGGTATTTGAGTGATGTTTCTGTCAATGTGTTTGGATGATATGTCTGTCAATGTGTTTGGGTGATGGGGCTGTCAATGTGTTTGGGTGATGTGTCTGTCAATGTATTTGGGTGATGTGTCTGTCAATGTGTTTGTGTGATGTACCTATCAATGTGTTTGGATGATTTGTCGGCCAATGTGTTTGGGTTATGTATCTGCCAATGTGTTTGGGTCATTTATTTGCTAATGTGTTTGGGTGATGTATCTGTCAATGTATTTGGATGATGTGTCTGTCAATGTGTTTGGGTGATGTATGTGCCAACGTGTTTGGGTGATGTATGTGCCAAGGTATTAGAGTGATATATCTGTCAATGTGTTTGGGTAATGGGGCTGTCAATGTGTTTGGGTGATGTGTCTGTCAATGTATTTGGGTGATGTGTCTGTCAATGTGTTTGTGTGATGTATCTGTCAATGTGTTTGGATGATGTGTCTGTCAATGTACTTGGGTGATGTATCTGTCAATGTGCTTGGGTGATGTGTCTGTCAATGTGTTTGGGTGCTGTATCTGTCAATGTGTTTGGGTGATGTATCTGTCAATGTGTTTGGGTGATGTATCTGTCAATGTGTTTGGGTGATGTATCTGTCAATGTGTTTGGGTGATGTGTCTGTCAATGTGTGTGTTTTTGATGTATCTGTCAATGTGTTTGGGTGATGTATCTGCTAATGTGTTTGGATGACTTTTCTGTCAATGTGTTTGGGTGATGTATCTGTCAATGTGTTTGGGTGATGTGTCTGTCAATATATTTGGATGATTTGTTCAGGTGATGTTTCTGTGAATGTATTTGGGTGATGCATTTGGGTGATGTGTCTGTCAATGTGTTTGGCGCTGTATCTGTCTATGTGTTTGGGTGATGTGTCTTTCAATGTATTTGGGTAATGGAGCTGTCAATGTGTTTGAGTGCTGTGTCTGTCAATGTGTTTGAGTGCTGTGTCTGTCAATGTGTTTGAGTGCTGTGTCTGTCAATGTGTTTGAGTGATGTGTCTGTCAATGTGTTTGAGTGATGTGTCTGTCAATGTGTTTGAGTGATGTGTCTGTCAATGTGTTTGAGTGATGTTTCTGTCAACGTGTTTGGGTGATGTTGTCTGTCAATGTATTTGGATGATTTGTCTGCCAATGTGTTTGGGTGATGTATCTGTCAATGTGTTTGGGTCATTTATCTGCCAATGTGTTTGGGTGATGTATCTGTCAATGTGTTTGGATGATGTGTCTGTCAATGTGTTTGGGTGATGTATGTGCCAACGTGTTTGGGTGGTGTATGTGCCAACGTGTTTGTGTGATATATCTGCCGCTGTGTTTGAATGATGTGTCTGTCAATGTGTTTGGGTGATGTGTCTGTCAATGTGTTTGGGTGATGTGTCTGTCAATGTGTTTGGGTGATGTGTCTGTCAATGTGTTTGGGTGATGTGTCTGTCAATGTGTTTGGGTGATGTGTCTGTCAATGTGTTTGGGTGATCGGGCTGTCAATGTGTTTGGGTGATGTGTCTGCCAAGGTATTAGAGTGATATATCTGTCAATGTGTTTGGGTAATGGGGCTGTCAATGTGTTTGAGTGATGTGTCTGTCAATGTGTTTGGATGATTTGCCTGTCAACGTGTTTGGTTGATGTATCTGTCAATCTATTTGGGTGATGTGTCTGTCAATGTGTTTGGGTGATGTGTCTGTCAATCTATTTGGGAAATGGGGCTGTCAATGTGTTTGAGTGATGTGTCTGTCAATGTGTTTGGATGATGTGTCTGTCAACGTACTTGGGTGATGTGTCTGTCAATGTGTTTGGATGATGTATCTGTCAAAGTGTTTGGGTGCTGTATCTGTCAATGTGTTTGGGTGATGTATCTGTCAATGTGTTTGGGTGATGTATCTGTCAATGTGTTTGGGTGATGTATCTGTCAATGTGTTTGGGTGATGTGTCTGTCAATGTGTGTGGTTGATGTACCTGTCAATGTGTTTGGGTGATGTATCTGCTAATGTGTTTGGACGACGTTTCTGTCAATGTGTTTGGATGATGTATCTGTCAATGTGTTTTTCTGATGTGTCTGTCAATATTGTTGGGTGATGTATCTGTCAATGTGTTTGGGCGATGTATCTGTCAATGTGTTTGGGTGATGTATTTGTCAATGTGTATGGGTGATGTTTCTGCCAATGTGTTTGGATGAATTATCTGTCAATGTGTTTGGGTGATGGGGCTGTCAATGTATTAGAGTGATATATCTGTCAATGTGTTTGGGTAATGGGGCTGTCAATGTGTTTGAGTGATGTGTCTGTCAATGTGTTTGGATGATTTGCCTGTCAACGTGTTTGGTTGATCTATCTGTCAATGTATTTGTGTGATGTGTCTGTCAATGTGTTTGGGTGATGTGTCTGTCAATCCATGTGGCTAATGGGGCTGTCAATGTGTTTGAGTGATGTGTCTGTCAATGTGTTTGAATGATGTGTCTGTCAATGTACTTGGGTGATGTATCTGTCAATGTGCTTGGGTGATGTGTGTGTCAATGTTTTTGGATTATGTATCTGTCAAAGTGTTTGGGTGATATATCTGTCAATGTGTTTGGGTGATGTGTCTGTCAATGTGTTTGGGTGATGTGTCTGTCAATCTATTTGGGTAATGGGGCTGTCAATGTGTTTGAGTGATGTGTCTGTCAATGTGTTTGGATGATGTGTCTGACAATGTACTTGGGTGCTGTATCTGTCAATGTGTTTGGGTGATGTATCTGTCAATGTGTTTGGGTGATGTATCTGTCAATGTGTTTGGGTGATGTATCTGTCAATGTGTTTGGGTGATGTGTCTGTCAATGTGTGTGGTTGATGTATCTGTCAATGTGTTTGGGTGATGTATCTGCGAATGTGTTTGGATGACGTATATGTCAATGTGTTTGGATGATGTATCTGTCAATGTGTTTGAGTGATGTGTCTGTCAATATTTTTGGGTGATGTATCTGTGAATGTGTTTGGGTGATGTATCAGTCAATGTGTTTGGGTGATGTATTTGTCAATGTGTTTGGGTGATGTATTTGCCAATGTGTTTGGATGAATTATCTGTCAATGTGTTTGGGTGATGGGGCTGTCAATGCATTTGGGTGATGTGTCTGGGTGATGTATCTGTCTATATATTAGGGTGATGTGTCTGGGTGATGTGTCTTTCAATGTTTTTGGGTGATGTTTCTGGGTGATGTGTCTGTAAATGTATTTGGGTAATGGGGCTTTCGATGTGTTTGAGCGATGTGTCTGTCAACGTGTTTGGGTGATGTGTCTGTCAATCTATTTGGGTGATGGGGCTGTCAATGTGTCGGTGATGTGTCTCAATGTGTTTGGGTGATGTGTCTGTCAATGTGTTTGGGTAATGGGGCTGTCAATGTGTTTGGGTGATGTATCTGTCAATGTGTTTGGGTGATGTATCTGTCAATGTGTGTTGGTGATGGTGCTGTCAATGTGTTTAGGTGATATGTCAGCCAAGGTATTTGAATGATGTATCTGTCAATGTGTTTGGGTGATGGGGCTGTCAATGTGTTTGGGTGATGGGGCTGTCAATGTGTTTGGGTGATGTGTCTGTCAATGTATTTGGGTGATGTGTCTGTCAATGTATTTGGGTGATGTGTCTGTCAATGTGTTTGGATGATGTATCTGTCAATGTGTCTGGGTGATGTGTCTGTCATTGTGTTTCGGTAATATGTCTGTCAACGTGTTTGGGTGATGTATCAGTCAATGTGTTTGGGTGATGTATCAGTCAATGTGTTTGGGTGATGTGTCTGTCAATATGTTTGGTGCTATATTTGTCAATGTGTTTGGGTGATTTGTCTGTCAATGTATTTGGGTAATGGGGCTGTCGCTGTGTTTGAGTGATGTGTCTGTCAACGTGTTTGGGTAATGGGGCTGTCAGTGTGTTTGGGTGATGTGTTAGTCAATGTATTTGGGTAATGGGGCTGTCGATGTGTTTGGGTGATGTGTCTGTCAATGTGTTTGGGTGATGTTTCTGTCAGTGTGTTTGGGTAATGTATCTGTCAATGTTCTTGGGTAATGGGGCTGTCAATGTGTTTGAGTGATGTGTCTGTCAATGTGTTTGAGTGATGTGTCTGTCAATGTGTTTGAGTGATGTGTCTGTCAACGTGTTTGGGTGATGTTGTCTTCAATGTGTTTGGATGATTTGTCTGCCAATGTGTTTGGGTGATGTATCTGCTAATGTGTCTGGGTGTTGGGGCTGTCAAAGTGTTTGGGTGATGTGTCAGCCAAGGTATTTGAGTGATGTTTCTGTCAATGTGTTTGGATGATATGTCTGTCAATGTGTTTGGGTGATGGGGCTGTCAATGTGTTTGGGTGATGTGTCTGTCAATGTATTTGGGTGATGTGTCTGTCAATGTGTTTGTGTGATGTATCTGTCAATGTGTTTGGATGATTTGTCGGCCAATGTGTTTGGGTTATGTATCTGCCAATGTGTTTGGGTCATTTATTTGCTAATGTGTTTGGGTGATGTATCTGTCAATGTATTTGGATAATGTGTCTGTCAATGTGCTTGGGTGATGTATGTGCCAACGTGTTTGGGTGATGTATGTGCCAAGGTATTAGAGTGATATATCTGTCAATGTGTTTGGGTAATGGGGCTGTCAATGTGTTTGGGTGATGTGTCTGTCAATGTATTTGGGTGATGTGTCTGTCAATGTGTTTGTGTGATGTATCTGTCAATGTGATTGGATGATGTGTCTGTCAATGTACTTGGGTGATGTGTCTGTCAATGTGTTTGGATGATGTATCTGTCAATGTGTTTGGGTGATGTATCTGTCAATGTGTTTGGGTGATGTGTCTGTCAATGTGTGTGTTTTTGATGTATCTGTCAATGTGTTTGTGTGATGTATCTGCTAATGTGTTTGGATGACTTTTCTGTCAATGTGTTTGGGTGATGTATCTGTCAATGTGTTTGGGTGATGTGTCTGTCAATATATTTGGATGATTGGTTCGGGTGATGTTTCTGTGAATGTATTTGGGTGATGTGTTTGGGTGATGTGTCTGTCAATGTGTTTGGCGCTGTATCTGTCGATGTGTTTGGGTGATGTGTCTTTCAATGTATTGGGGTAATGGAGCTGTCAATGTGTTTGAGTGCTGTGTCTGTCAATGTGTTTGAGTGCTGTGACTGTCAATGTGTTTGAGTGCTGTGTCTGTCAATGTGTTTGAGTGCTGTGTCTGTCAATGTGTTTGAGTGATGTGTCTGTCAATGTGTTTGAGTGATGTGTCTGTCAATGTGTTTGAGTGATGTGTCTGTCAATGTGTTTGAGTGATGTGTCTGTCAACGTGTTTGGGTGATGTTGTCTGTCAATGTATTCGGATGATTTGTCTGCCAATGTGTTTGGGTGATGTATCTGTCAATGTGTTTGGGTCATTTATCTGCCAATGTGTTTGGGTGGTGTATCTGTCAATGTGTTTGGATGATGTGTCTGTCAATGTGTTTGGGTGGTGTATGTGCCAACGTGTTTGTGTGATATATCTGCCGCTGTGTTTGAATGATGTGTCTGTCAATGTGTTTGGGTGATGTGTCTGTCAATGTGTTTGGGTGATGTGTCTGTCAATGTGTTTGGGTGATGTGTCTGTCAATGTGTTTGGGTGATGTGTCTGTCAATGTGTTTGGGTGATCGGGCTGTCAATGTGTTTGGGTGATGTGTCTGCCAAGGTATTAGAGTGATATATCTGTCAATGTGTTTGGGTAATGGAGCTGTCAATGTGTTTGAGTGATGTGTCTGTCAATGTGTTTGGATGATTTGCCTGTCAACGTGTTTGGTTGATGTATCTGTCAATCTATTTGGGTGATGTGTCTGTCAATGTGTTTGGATGATGTGTCTGTCAATCTATTTGGGAAATGGGGCTGTCAATGTATTTGAGTGATGTGTCTGTCAATGTGTTTGGATGATGTGTCTGTCAACGTACTTGGGTGATGTGTCTGTCAATGTGTTTGGATGATGTATCTGTCAAAGTGTTTGGGTGCTGTATCTGTCAATGTGTTTGGGTGATGTATCTGTCAATGCGTTTGGGTGATGTATCTGTCAATGTGTTTGGGTGATGTATCTGTCAATGTGTTTGGGTGATGTGTCTGTCAATGTGTGTGGTTGATGTATCTGTCAATGTGTTTGGGTGATGTATCTGCTAATGTGTTTGGATGACGTTTCTGTCAATATTTTTGGGTGATGTATCTGTCAATGTGTTTGGGCGATGTATCTGTCAATGTGTTTGGGTGATGTATTTGTCAATGTGTATGGGTGATGTTTCTGCCAATGTGTTTGGATGAATTATCTGTCAATGTGTTTGGGTGATGGGGCTGTCAATGCATTTGGGTGATGTGTCTGGTGATGTGTCTGTCTATTTATTAGGGTGATGTGTCTGTGTGATGTGTTTTTCAATGTTTTTGGGTGATGTTTCAGAGTGATGTGTCTGTCAATGTATTTGGGTGATGTGTCTGTCAATGTATTTGGGTGATGTGTCTGTCAATGTATTTGGGTGATTTGTCTGTCAATGTATTTGGGTAATGTATCTGTCAATTTATTTGGGTGATGGGGCTGTCAATATATCGGTGATGTGTCTCAATGTGTTTGGGTGATGTGTCTGTCAATGTGTTTGGATGATGTGTCTGTCAATGTGTTTGGGTGATATATGTGCCAACGTGTTTGGGTGGTGTATGTGCAAACGTGTTTGTGTGATATATCTGCCGCTGTGTTTGAATGATATGTCTGTCAATGTGTTTGGGTGATGTGTCTGTCAATGTGTTTGGGTGATGTGTCTGTCAATGTGTTTGGGTGATGTGTCTGTCAATGTGTTTGGGTGATGTGTCTGTCAATGTGTTTGGGTGATGTGTCTGTCAATGTGTTTGGGTGATCAGGCTGTCAATGTGTTTGGTTGATGTGTCTGCCAAGGTATTAGAGTGATATATCTGTCAATGTGTTTGGGTAATGGGGCTGTCAATGTGTTTGAGTGATGTGTCTGTCAATGTGTTTGGATGATGTATCTGTCAGTGTGTTTGCGTGATGTATCTGTCAATGTGCTTGGGTGATGGGGCTGCCAATGTGTTTGGGTGATCTATCTGCCAATGTGTTTGGGTGATGTATCTGTCAATTTGTTTGGGTGATGTATCTGTCAATTTGTTTGTGTAATGTATCTGTCAGTGTGTTTGGGTGATGTATCTGTCAATGTGTTTGGTTGATGTATCTGTCAATGTGTTTGGGTGATGTATCTGTCAATGTGTTTGGGTGATGTATCTACCAATATGTTTGAGTGATGTATCTGTCAATATGTTTGAGTGATGTATCTGTCAATGTGTTTGGGTGATGTATCTGTCAATATGTTTGAGTGATGTGTCTTTCAACGTGTTTGGGTGATGTTGTCTGTGAATGTGTTTGGATGATTTGTCTGCCAATGTGTTTGGGTGATATGTCTATCGATGTGTATGGGTGATATGTCTGTCAATGTGTTTGGGTGATGTGTCTGTCAATGTATTTGGGTGATGTGTCTGTCAATGTATTTGGCTGATGTGTCTGTCAATGTGTTTGGGTGATGTATCTGTCAATGTGTTTGGATGATTTGTCTGCCAATGTGATTGGGTGATGTATGTGCCAACGTGTTTGGGTGATTCATGTGCCAACGTGTTTGGATGATGTATCTGCCGCTGTGTTTGAGTGATGTGTCTGTCAATGTGTTTGGGTGATGTGTCTGTCAATGTGTTTGGGTGATGTGTCTGTCAATGTGTTTGCGTGATCGGGCTGTCAATGTGTTTGGGTGATGTGTCTGCCAAGGTATTAGAGTGATATATCGGTCAATGTGTTTGGGAAATGGGGCTGTCAATGTGTTTGGATGATTTGCCTGTCAACGTGTTTCGTTGATGTATCTGTCAATGTATTTGCGTGTTGTGTCTGTCAATGTGTTTCGGTGATGTGTCTGTCAACGCGTTTGGGTGATGTATCTGTCAATGTGTTTGGGTGATGTGTCTGTCAATCTGTTTGGGTAATGGGGCTGTCAATGTGTTTGAGTGATGTGTTTGTCAATGTGTTTGGATGATGTGTCTGTCAATGTGTGTGGTTGATGTATCTGTCAATGTGTTTGGGTGATGTATCTGCTAATGTGTTTGGATGACGTATCTGTCAATGTGTTTGGATGATGTATCTGTCAATGTGTTTGAGTGATGTGTCTGTCAATATTTTTGGGTGATGTATCTGTCAATTTGTTTGGGTGATGTATCTGTCAATGTGTTTGGGTGATGTATTTGTCAATGTGTTTGGGTGATGTATCTGCCAATGTGCTTGGATGATGTATCTGTCAATGTGTTTGGGTGATGGGGCTGTCAATGCATTTGGGTGATGTGTCTGGGTGATGTGTCTGTCAATATATTAGGGTGATGTGTCTCGGTGATGTGTCTGTCAATGTATATGGGTAATGGGGTTGTCGATGTGTTTGAGCGATGTGTCTGTCAACGTGTTTGTGTGATGTGTCTCAATGTATTTGGGTGATGTGTCTGTCAATGTATTTGGGTAATGTATCTGTCAATTTATTTGGTTTTAGGTCTGTCAATGTGTCGGTGATGTGTCTCAATGTGTTTGGGTGATGTGTGTGTCAATGTGTTTGGGTAATGGGGCTGTCAATGTGTTTGGGTGATGTATCTGTCAATGTGTTTGGGTGATGTATCTGTCAATGTGTTTGGGTGATGTATCTGTCAATGTGTTTGGGTGATGTATCTGTCAATGGGTTTGGGTGATGTATCTGTCAATGTATGTGGGTGATGGGGCTGTCAATGTGTTTGGGTGATATGTCAGCCAAGGTATTTGAATGATGTATCTGTCAATGTGTTTGGATGTTACGTCTGTCAATGTGTTTGGGTGATGTGTCTGTCAATGTATTTGGGTGATGTGTCTGTCAATGTGTTTGCATGATGTGTCTGTCAATGTGTTTGGATGATGTATCTGTCAATGTGTCTGGGTGATGTGTCTGTCATTGTGTTTCGGTAATATGTCTGTCAACGTGTTTGGGTGATGTATCTGTCAATGTGTTTGGATGATTTGTCTGCCAATGTGTTTGGGTGATGTATCTGCCAATGTGTTTGGGTCATGTATCTGCCAATGTGTTTGGGTGATATATCTGTCAATGTGTTTGGATGATGTGTCTGTCAATGTGTTTGGGTGATGTATGTGCCAACGTGTTTGGGTGATGTATGTGCCAACGTGTTTGGGTGATGTATCTGCCGCTGTGTTTGAGTGATGTGTCTGTCAATGTGTTTGGGTGATGTGTCTGTCAATGTGTTTGGGTGATGTGTCTGTCAATGTGTTTGGGTGATGTGACTGTCTTTTTGTTTGGGTGATCGGGCTGTCAATGTGTTTGGGTGATGTGTCTGCCAAGGTATTAGAGTGATATATCTGTCAATGTGTTTGGGTAATGGGGCTGTCAATGTGTTTGGGTGATGTGTCTGTCAATGTGTTTGGATGATTTGCCTGTCAACGTGTTTCGTTGATGTATCTATCAATGTATTTGCATGATGTGTATGTCAATGTGTTTCGGTGATGTGTCTGTCAACCCGTTTGGGTGATGTATCTGTCAATGTGTTTGGGTGATGTGTCTGTCAATGTGTTTGTGTGATGTGTCTGTCAATCTATTTGGGTAATGGGGCTGTCAATGTGTTTGAGTGTTGTGTTTGTCAATGTGTTTGGATGATGTGTCTGTCAATGTACTTGGGTGATGTATCTGTCAATGTGCTTGGGTGGTGTGTCTGTCAATGTGTTTGGGTGGTGTGTCTGTCAATGTGTTTGGATGATGTATCTGTCAACGTGTTTGGGTGATGTACCTGTCAATGTGTTTGGGTGATGTATCTGTCAATATATTTGGGTGATGTATCTGTCAATGTGTTTGGGTGATCTATCTGTCAATGTGTTTGGGTGATGTGTCTGTCAATGTGTGTGGTTGATGTATCTGTCAATGTGTTTGGGTGATGTATCTGCTAATGTGTTTGGATGACGTATCTGTCAATGTGTTTGGATGATGTATCTGTCAATGTGTTTGAGTGATGTGTCTGTCAATATTTTTGGGTGATGTGTCTGTCAATTTGTTTGGGTGATGTATCTGTCAATGTGTTTGGGTGATGTATTTGTCAATGTGTTTGGGTGATGTATCTGCCAATGTGTTTGGATGATGTTTCTGTCAATGTGTTTGGGTGATGGGGCTGTCAATGCATTTGGGTGATGTGTCTGGGTGATGTGTGTGTCAATGTAGATGGGTAATGGGGTTATCGATGTGTTTGAGCGATGTGTCTGTCAACGTGTTTGGGTGATGTGTCTGTCAATGTATTTGGGTGATGTGTCTGTCAATGTATTTGGGTAATGTATCTGTCAATTTATTTGGTTTTAGGTCTGTTAATTTGTCGGTGATGTGTCTCAATGTGTTTGGGTGATGTGTCTGTCAATGTGTTTGGGTAATGGGGCTGTCAATGTGTTTGGGTGATGTATCTGTCAATGTGTTTGGGTGATGTATCTGTCAATGGGTTTGGGTGATGTATCTGTCAATGTATGTGGGTGATGGGGCTGTCAATGTGTTTGGGTGATATGTCAGCCAAGGTATTTGAATGATGTATCTGTCAATGTGTTTGGATGTTACGTCTGTCAATGTGTTTGGGTGATGTGTCTGTCAATGTATTTGGGTGATGTGTCTGTCAATGTGTTTGCATGATGTGTCTGTCAATGTGTTTGGATGATGTATCTGTCAATGTGTCTGGGTGATGTGTCTGTCATTGTGTTTCGGTAATATGTCTGTCAACGTGTTTGGGTGATGTATCTGTCAATGTGTTTGGATGATTTGTCTGCCAATGTGTTTGGGTGATGTATCTGCCAATGTGTTTGGGTCATGTATCTGCCAATGTGTTTGGGTGATATATCTGTCAATGTGTTTGGATGATGTGTCTGTCAATGTGTTTGGGTGATGTATGTGCCAACGTGTTTGGGTGATGTATGTGCCAACGTGTTTGGGTGATGTATCTGCCGCTGTGTTTGAGTGATGTGTCTGTCAATGTGTTTGGGTGATGTGTCTGTCAATGTGTTTGGGTGATGTGTCTGTCAATGTGTTTGGGTGATGTGACTGTCTTTTTGTTTGGGTGATCGGGCTGTCAATGTGTTTGGGTGATGTGTCTGCCAAGGTATTAGAGTGATATATCTGTCAATGTGTTTGGGTAATGGGGCTGTCAATGTGTTTGGGTGATGTGTCTGTCAATGTGTTTGGATGATTTGCCTGTCAACGTGTTTCGTTGATGTATCTATCAATGTATTTGCATGATGTGTATGTCAATGTGTTTCGGTGATGTGTCTGTCAACCCGTTTGGGTGATGTATCTGTCAATGTGTTTGGGTGATGTGTCTGTCAATGTGTTTGTGTGATGTGTCTGTCAATCTATTTGGGTAATGGGGCTGTCAATGTGTTTGAGTGTTGTGTTTGTCAATGTGTTTGGATGATGTGTCTGTCAATGTACTTGGGTGATGTATCTGTCAATGTGCTTGGGTGGTGTGTCTGTCAATGTGTTTGGGTGGTGTGTCTGTCAATGTGTTTGGATGATGTATCTGTCAACGTGTTTGGGTGATGTACCTGTCAATGTGTTTGGGTGATGTATCTGTCAATATATTTGGGTGATGTATCTGTCAATGTGTTTGGGTGATCTATCTGTCAATGTGTTTGGGTGATGTGTCTGTCAATGTGTGTGGTTGATGTATCTGTCAATGTGTTTGGGTGATGTATCTGCTAATGTGTTTGGATGACGTATCTGTCAATGTGTTTGGATGATGTATCTGTCAATGTGTTTGAGTGATGTGTCTGTCAATATTTTTGGGTGATGTGTCTGTCAATTTGTTTGGGTGATGTATCTGTCAATGTGTTTGGGTGATGTATTTGTCAATGTGTTTGGGTGATGTATCTGCCAATGTGTTTGGATGATGTTTCTGTCAATGTGTTTGGGTGATGGGGCTGTCAATGCATTTGGGTGATGTGTCTGGGTGATGTGTCTGTCAATGTAGATGGGTAATGGGGTTATCGATGTGTTTGAGCGATGTGTCTGTCAACGTGTTTGGGTGATGTGTCTGTCAATGTATTTGGGTGATGTGTCTGTCAATGTATTTGGGTAATGTATCTGTCAATTTATTTGGTTTTAGGTCTGTTAATGTGTCGGTGATGTGTCTCAATGTGTTTGGGTGATGTGTCTGTCAATGTGTTTGGGTAATGGGGCTGTCAATGTGTTTGGGTGATGTATCTGTCAATGTGTTTGGGTGATGTATCTGTCAATGGGTTTGGGTGATGTATCTGTCAATGTGTGTGGGTGATGGGGCTGTCAATGTGTTTGGGTGATATGTCAGCCAAGGTATTTGAATGATGTATCTGTCAATGTGTTTGGATGATACGTCTGTCAATGTGTTTGGGTGATGGGGCTGTCAATGTGTTTGGGTGATGTGTCTGTCAATGTATTTGGATGATATGTCTGCCAATGTGTTTGGGTGATGTATCTGCCAATGTGTTTGGGTCATGTATCTGCCAATGTGTTTGGGTCATGTATCTGCCAATGTGTTTGGGTGATGTTTCTGTCAATGTGTTTGGGTGATGTATGTGCCAACGTGTTTGGGTGCTGTATGTGCCAACGTGTTTGGTGATGTATCTGCCGCTGTGTTTGTGTGATGTGTCTGTCAATGTGTTTGGGTGATGTGTCTGTCAATGTGTTTGGGTGATGTGTCTGTCAATGTGTTTGGGTGATGTGTCTGTCAACGTGTTTGGGTGATGTGTCTGTCAACGTGTTTGGGTGATGTGTCTGTCAATGTGTTTGGGTGATCGGGCTGTCAATGTGTTTGGGTGATGTGTCTGCCAAGGTATTAGAATGATATATCTGTCAATGTGTTTGGGTAATGGGGCTGTCAATGTGTTTGAGTGATGTGTCTGTCAATGTGTTTGGATGATTTGCCTGTCAACGTGTTTCGCTGATGTATCTGTCAATGTATTTGCGTGATGTGTCCGTCAATGTGTTTCGGTGATGTGTCTGTCAACGCGTGTGGGTGATGTATCTGTCAATGTGTTTGGGTGATGTGTCTGTCAATGTGTTTGGGTGATGTGTCTGTCAATCTATTTGGGTAATGGGGCTGTCAATGTGTTTGAGTGATGTGTCTGTCAATGTGTTTGGATGATGTGTCTGTCAATGTACTTGGGTGATGTATCTGTCACTGTGCTTTGGTGATGTGTCTGTCAATTTGTTTGGATGATGTTTCTGTCAAAGTGTTTGGGTGGTGTATCTGTCAATCTGTTTGGGTGATGTATCTGTCAATGTGTTTGGGTGATGTATCTGTCAATGTGTTTGGGTGATGTATCTGTCAATGTGTTTGGGTGATGTATCTTTCAATGTGTTTGGGTGATGTGTCTGTCAATGTGTGTGGTTGATGTATCTGTCAATGTGTTTGGGTGATGTATCTGCTAATGTGTTTGGATGACGTGTCTGTCAATGTGTTTGGATGATGTATCTGTCAATGTGTTTGAGTGATGTGTCTCAATATTTTTGGCTGATGTTTCTGTCAATGTTTTTGGGTGATGTATCTGTCAATGTGTTTGGGTGATGTATTTGTCAATGTGTTTGGGTGATGTATCTGTCAATGTGTTTGGGTGATGGGGTTGTTAATGCATTTGGGTGATGTGTCTGGGTGATGTGTCTGTCAATATATTAGGGTGATGTGTCTGGGTGATGTGTCTTTCAATGTTTTTGGGTGATGTTTCTGGGTGATGTGTCTGTCAATCTATTTGGAAAATGGGGCTGTCAATGTGTTTGAGCGACGTGTCTGTCAACGTGTTTGGGTGATGTTTCTGTCAATGTATTTGGGGAATGTGTCTGTCAATGTATTGGGGCAATGTATCTGTCAATTTATTTGGGTGATGGGGCTGTCAATGTGTCGGTGATGTGTCTCAATATGTTTGAGTGATGTGTCTGTCAATGTGTTTGAGTCATGTGTCTGTCAATGTGTTTGAGTGATGTGTCTGTCAACGTGTTTGGGTGATGTTGTCTGTCAATGTGTTTGGATGATTTGTCTGCCAATGTGTTTGGGTGATATGTCTGTCAATGTGTTTGGGTGATGTGTCTGTCAATGTAATTGGGTGATGTGTCTGTCAAAGTATTTGTGTGATGTGTCTGTCAATGTGTTTGGGTGATGTATCTGTCAATGTGTTTGGAGGATTTGTCTGCCAATGTGTTTGGGTGATGTATCTGCCAATGTGTTTGGGTCATGTATCTGCCAATGTGTTTGGGTGATGTATCTGTCAATGTGTTTGGGTGATGTATGTGCCAACATGTTTGGGTGATGTATGTGCCACTGTGTTTGGGTGATGTATCTGCTGCTGTGTTTGAGTGATGTGTCTGTCAATGTGTTTGGGTGATGTGTCTGTCAATGTGTTTGGGTGATGTGTCTGTCAATGTGTTTGGGTGATGTGTCTGTCAATGTGTTTGGGTGATCGGGCTGTCAATGTGTTTGGGTGATGTGTCTGCCAAGGTATTAGAGTGATATATCTGTCAATGTGTTTGGGTAATGGGGCTGTCAATGTGTTTGAGTGATGTGTCTGTCAATGTGTTTGGATGATTTGCCTGTCAACGTGTTTCGTTGATGTATCTGTCAATGTATTTGCGTGATGTGTCTGTCAATGTGTTTCGGTGATGTGTCTGTCAACGCGTGTGGGTGATGTATCTGTCAATGTGTTTGGGTGATGTATCTGTCATCGTGTTTGGGTGATGTGTCTGTCAATGTGTTTGTGTGATGTGTCTGTCAATCTATTTGGGTAATGGGGCTGTCAATGTGTTTGGGTGATATGTCAGCCAAGGTATTTGAATGATGTATCTGTCAATGTGTTTGGATGATACGTCTGTCAATGTGTTTGAGTGATGGGGCTGTCAATGTGTTTGGGTGATGTGTCTGTCAATGTATTTGGATGATATGTCTGCCAATGTGTTTGGGTGATGTATCTGCCAATGTGTTTGGGTCATGTATCTGCCAATGTGTTTGGGTCATGTATCTGCCAATGTGTTTGGGTGATGTATCTGTCAATGTGTTTGGGTGATGTATGTGCCAACGTGTTTGGGTGCTGTATGTGCCAACGTGTTTGGTGATGTATCTGCCGCTGTGTTTGTGTGATGTGTCTGTCAATGTGTTTGGGTGATGTATCTGTCAATGTGTTTGGGTGATGTGTCTGTCAACGTGTTTGGCTGATGTGTCTGTCAACGTGTTTGGGTGATGTGTCTGTCAATGTGTTTGGGTGATCGGGCTGTCAATGTGTTTGGGTGATGTGTCTGCCAAGGTATTAGAATGATATATCTGTCAATGTGTTTGGGTAATGGGGCTGTCAATGTGTTTGAGTGATGTGTCTGTCAATGTGTTTGGATGATTTGCCTGTCAACGTGTTTCGCTGATGTATCTGTCAATGTATTTGCGTGATGTGTCTGTCAATGTGTTTCGGTGATGTGTCTGTCAACGCGTGTGGGTGATGTATCTGTCAATGTGTTTGGGTGATGTGTCTGTCAATGTGTTTGGGTGATGTGTCTGTCAATCTATTTGGGTAATGGGGCTGTCAATGTGTTTGAGTGATGTGTCTGTCAATGTGTTTGGATGATGTGTCTGTCAATGTACTTGGGTGATGTATCTGTCACTGTGCTTTGGTGATGTGTCTGTCAATTTGTTTGGATGATGTTTCTGTCAAAGTGTTTGGGTGATGTATCTGTCAATCTGTTTGGGTGATGTATCTGTCAATGTGTTTGGGTGATGTATCTGTCAATGTGTTTGGGTGATGTATCTTTCAATGTGTTTGGGTGATGTGTCTGTCAATGTGTGTGGTTGATGTATCTGTCAATGTGTTTGGGTGATGTATCTGCTAATGTGTTTGGATGACGTGTCTGTCAATGTGTTTGGATGATGTATCTGTCAATGTGTTTGAGTGATGTGTCTCAATATTTTTGGCTGATATTTCTGTCAATGTTTTTGGGTGATGTATCTGTCAATGTGTTTGGGTGATGTATCTGTCAATGTGTTTGGGTGATGTATCTTTCAATGTGTTTGGGTGATGTGTCTGTCAATGTGTGTGGTTGATGTATCTGTCAATGTGTTTGGGTGATGTATCTGCTAATGTGTTTGGATGACGTGTCTGTCAATGTGTTTGGATGATGTATCTGTCAATGTGTTTGAGTGATGTGTCTCAATATTTTTGGCTGATGTTTCTGTCAATGTTTTTGGGTGATGTATCTGTCAATGTGTTTGGGTGATGTATTTGTCAATGTGTTTTGGTGATGTATCTGCCACTGTGTTTGTATGATGTATCTGTCAATGTGTTTGGGTGATGGGGTTGTTAATGCATTTGGGTGATGTGTCTGGGTGATGTGTCTGTCAATATATTAGGGTGATGTGTCTGGGTGATGTGTCTTTCAATGTTTTTGGGTGATGTTTCTGGGTGATGTGTCTGTCAATCTATTTGGAAAATGGGGCTGTCAATGTGTTTGAGCGACGTGTCTGTCAACGTGTTTGGGTGATGTTTCTGTCAATGTATTTGGGGAATGTGTCTGTCAATGTATTGGGGTAATGTATCTGTCAAATTATTTGGGTGATGGGGCTGTCAATGTGTCGGTGATGTGTCTCAATATGTTTGAGTGATGTGTCTGTCAATGTGTTTGAGTCATGTGTCTGTCAATGTGTTTGGATGATTTGTCTGCCAATGTGTTTGGGTGATATGTCTGTCAATGTGTTTGGGTGATGTGTCTGTCAATGTAATTGGGTGATGAGTCTGTCAATGTATTTGTGTGATGTGTCTGTCAATGTGTTTGGGTGATGTATCTGCCAATGTGTTTGGTTCATGTATCTGCCAATGTGTTTGGGTGATGTATCTGTCAATGTGTTTGGGTGATGTATGTGCCAACATGTTTGGGTGATGTATGTGCCACTGTGTTTGGGTGATGTATCTGCTGCTGTGTTTGAGTGATGTGTCTGTCAATGTGTTTGGGTGATGTGTCTGTCAATGTGTTTGGGTGATGTGTCTGTCAATGTGTTTGGGTGATGTGTCTGTCAATGTGTTTGGGTGATCAGGCTGTCAATGTGTTTGGGTGATGTGTCTGCCAAGGTATTAGAGTGATATATCTGTCAATGTGTTTTGGTAATGGGGCTGTCAATGTGTTTGAGTGATGTGTCTGTCAATGTGTTTGGATGATTTGCCTGTCAACGTGTTTCGTTGATGTATCTGTCAATGTATTTGCGTGATGTGTCTGTCAATGTGTTTCGGTGATGTGTCTGTCAACACGTGTGGGTGATGTATCTGTCAATGTGTTTGGGTGATGTATCTGTCATCGTGTTTGGGTGATGTGTCTGTCAATGTGTTTGTGTGATGTGTCTGTCAATCTGTTTGGGTAATGGGGCCGTCAATGTGTTTGAGTGATGTGTTTGTCAATCTGTTTGGATGATGTGTCTGTCAATGTACTTGGGTGATGTATCTGTCAATGTGCTTGGGTGATGTGTCTGTCAATGTGTTTGGATGATGTATCTGTCAAAGTCTTTGGGTGATGTACCTGTCAATGTGTTTGGGTGATGTATCTGTCAATATGTTTGGGTGATGTATCTGTCAATTTGTCTGGGTGATGTATCTGTCAATGTGTTTGGGTGATGTGTCTGTCAATGTGTGTGGTAGATGTATCTGTCAATGTGTTTGGGTGATGTATCTGCTAATGTGTTTGGATGACGTATCTGTCTATGTGTTTGAGTGATGTGTCTGTCAATATTTTTGGGTGATGTATCTGTCAATTTGTTTGGTTGATGTATCTGTCAATGTGTTTGGGTGATGTATTTGTCAATGTGTTTGGGTGATGTATCTGCCAATGTGTTTGGATGATGTTTCTTTCAATGTGTTTGGGTGATGGGGCTGTCAATGCATTTGGGTGATGTGTCTGGGTGATGTGTCTGTCAATATATTAGGGTGATGTGTCTGGGTGATGTGTCTGTCAATGTATATGGGTAATGGGGTTGTCGATGTGTTTGAGCGAGGTGTCTGTCAACGTGTTTGTGTGATGTGTCTGTCAATGTATTTGGGTGATGTGTCTGTCAATGTATTTGGGTAATGTATCTGTCAATTTATTTGGTTTTAGGTCTGTCAATGTGTCGGTGATGTGTCTCAATGTGTTTGGGTGATGTGTCTGTCAATGTATTTGGGTAATGGGGCTGTCAATGTGTTTGAGTGATGTGTCTGTCAAGGTGTTTGAGTGATGTGTCTGTCAATATGTTTGAGTGATGTGTCTGTCAACGTGTTTGGGTGATGTTGTCTGTCAATGTGTTTGGATGATTTGTCTGCCAATGTGTTTGGGGGATGTATCTGTCAATGTGTTTGGGTTTTGGGGCTGTCAATGTGTTTGGGTGATGTGTCAGCCAAGGTATTTGAGTGATGTTTCTGTCAATGTGTTTGGATGATATGTCTGTCAATGTGTTTGGGTGATGGGGCTGTCAATACGTTTGGGTGATGTGTCTGTCAATGTATTTGGGTGATGTGTCTGTCAATTTGTTTGGGTGATGTATCTGTCAATGTGTTTGGATGATTTGTCTGCCAATGTATTTGGGTGATGTATCTGCCAATGTGTTTGGGTCATGTATCTGCCAATGTGTTTGGGTGATATATCTGTCAATGTGTTTGGATGATGTGTCTGTCAATGTGTTTGGGTGATGTATGTGCCAACGTGTTTGGGTGATGTATATGCCAACGTGTTTGGGTGATGTATCTGCCGCTGTGTTTGAGTGATGTGTCTGTCAATGTGTTTGAGTGATGTGTCTGTCAATGTGTTTGGGTGATGTGTCTGTCAATGTGTTTGGGTGATGTGTCTGTCAATGTGTTTGGGTGATGTGTCTGTCAATGTGTTTGGGTGATGTGTCTGTCTTTGTGTTTGGGTGATCGGGCTGTCAATGTGTTTGGGTGATGTGTCTGCCAAGGTATTAGAGTGATATATCTGTCAATGTGTTTGGGTAATGGAGCTGTCAATGTGTTTGAGTGATGTGTCTGTCAATGTGTTTGGATGATTTGCCTGTCAACGTGTTTCGTTGATGTATCTGTCAATGTATTTGCGTGATGTGTCTGTCAATGTGTTTCGGTGATGTGTCTGTCAACGCGTTTCGGTGATGTATCTGTCATTGTGTTTGGGTGATGAGTCTGTCAATGTGTTTCTGTGATGTGTCTGTCAATCTGTTTGGGTAATGGGGCTGTCAATGTGTTTGAGTGATGTGTTTGTCAATGTGTTTGGATGATGTGTCTGTCAATGTGTGTGGTTGATGTATCTGTCAATGTGTTTGGGTGATATATCTGCTAATGTGTTTGGATGACGTATCTGTCAATGTGTTTGGATGATGTATCTGTCAATGTGTTTGAGTGATGTGTCTGTCAATATTTTTGGGTGATGTATCTGTCAATTTGTTTGGGTGATGTATCTGTCAATGTGTTTGGGTGATGTATTTGTCAATGTGTTTGGGTGATGTATCTGCCAATGTGCTTGGATGATGTATCTGTCAATGTGTTTGGGTGATGGGGCTGTCAATGCATTTGGGTGATGTGTCTCGGTGATGTGTCTGTCAATATATTAGGGTGATGTGTCTCGGTGATGTGTCTGTCAATGTATATGAGTAATGGGGTTGTCGATGTGTTTGAGCGATGTGTCTGTCAACGTGTTTGTGTGATGTGTCTGTCAATGTATTTGGGTGATGTGTCTGTCAATGTATTTGGGTAATGTATCTGTCAATTTATTTGGTTTTAGGTCTGTCAATGTGTCGGTGATGTGTCTCAATGTGTTTGGGTGATGTGTGTGTCAATGTGTTTGGGTAATGGGCTGTCAATGTGTTTGGGTGATGTATCTGTCAATGTGTTTGGGTGATGTATCTGTCAATGTGTTTGGGTGATGTATCTGTCAATGTGTTTGGGTGATGTATCTGTCAATGTGTGTGGGTGATGGGGCTGTCAATGTGTTTGGGTGATATGTCAGCCAAGGTATTTGAATGATGTATCTGTCAATGTGTTTGGGTGTTACGTCTGTCAATGTGTTTGGGTGATGTGTCTGTCAATGTATTTGGGTGATGTGTCTGTCAATGTGTTTGCATGATGTGTCTGTCAATGTGTTTGGATGATGTATCTGTCAATGTGTCTGGGTGATGTGTCTGTCATTGTGTTTCGGTAATATGTCTGTCAACGTGTTTGGGTGATGTATCTGTCAATGTGTTTGGATGATTTGTCTGCCAATGTGTTTGGGTGATGTATCTGCCAATGTGTTTGGGTCATGTATCTGCCAATGTGTTTGGGTGATATATCTGTCAATGTGTTTGGATGATGTGTCTGTCAATGTGTTTGGGTGATGTATGTGCCAACGTGTTTGGGTGATGTATGTGCCAACGTGTTTGGGTGATGTATCTGCCGCTGTGTTTGAGTGATGTGTCTCTCAATGTGTTTGGGTGATGTGTCTGTCAATGTGTTTGGGTGATGTGTCTGTCAATGTGTTTGGGTGATGTGACTGTCTTTTTGTTTGGGTGATCGGGCTGTCAATGTGTTTGGGTGATGTGTCTGCCAAGGTATTAGAGTGATATATCTGTCAATGTGTTTGGGTAATGGGGCTGTCAATGTGTTTGGGTGATGTGTCTGTCAATGTGTTTGGATGATTTGCCTGTCAACGTGTTTCGTTGATGTATCTATCAATGTATTTGCATGATGTGTATGTCAATGTGTTTCGGTGATGTGTCTGTCAACCCGTTTGGGTGATGTATCTGTCAATGTGTTTGGGTGATGTGTCTGTCAATGTGTTTGTGTGATGTGTCTGTCAATCTATTTGGGTAATGGGGCTGTCAATGTGTTTGAGTGTTGTGTTTGTCAATGTGTTTGGATGATGTGTCTGTCAATGTACTTGGTTGATGTATCTGTCAATGTGCTTGGGTGGTGTGTCTGTCAATGTGTTTGGATGATGTATCTGTCAAAGTGTTTGGGTGATGTACCTGTCAATGTGTTTGGGAGATGTATCTGTCAATATATTTGGGTGATGTATCTGTCAATGTGTTTGGGTGATCTATCTGTGAATGTGTTTGGGTGATGTGTCTGTCAATGTGTGTGGTTGATGTATCTGTCAATGTGTTTGGGTGATGTATCTGCTAATGTGTTTGGATGACGTATCTGTCAATGTGTTTGGATGATGTGTCTGTCAATGTGTTTGAGTGATGTGTCTGTCAATATTTTTGGGTGATGTGTCTGTCAATTTGTTTGGGTGATGTATCTGTCAATGTGTTTGGGTGATGTATTTGTCAATGTGTTTGGGTGATGTATCTGCCAATGTGTTTGGATGATGTTTCTGTCAATGTGTTTGGGTGATGGGGCTGTCAATGCATTTGGGTGATGTGTCTGTGTGATGTGTCTGTCAATATATTAGGGTGATGTGTCTGGGTGATGTGTCTGTCAATGTAGATGGGTAATGGGGTTATCGATGAGTTTGAGCGATGTGTCTGTCAACGTGTTTGGGTGATGTGTCTGTCAATGTATTTGGGTGATGTGTCTGTCAATGTATTTGGGTAATGTATCTGTCAATTTATTTGGTTTTAGGTCTGTTAATGTGTCGGTGATGTGTCTCAGTGTGTTTGGGTGATGTATCTGTCAATGTGTTTGGGTAATGGGGCTGTCAATGGGTTTGGGTGATGTATCTGTCAATGTGTGTGGGTGATGGGGCTGTCAATGTATTTGGGTGATGTGTCTGTCAATGTGTTTGCATGATGTGTCTGTCAATGTGTTTGGATGATGTATCTGTCAATGTGTCTGGGTGATGTGTCTGTCATTGTGTTTCGGTAATATGTCTGTCAACGTGTTTGGGTGATGTATCTGTCAATGTGTTTGGATGATTTGTCTGCCAATGTGTTTGGGTGATGTATCTGCCAATGTGTTTGGGTCATGTATCTGCCAATGTGTTTGGGTGATATATCTGTCAATGTGTTTGGGTGATGTGTCTGTCAATGTGTTTGGATGATTTGCCTGTCAACGTGTTTCGTTGATGTATCTATCAATGTATTTGCATGATGTGTATGTCAATGTGTTTCGGTGATGTGTCTGTCAACCCGTTTGGGTGATGTATCTGTCAATGTGTTTGGGTGATGTGTCTGTCAATGTGTTTGTGTGATGTGTCTGTCAATCTATTTGGGTAATGGGGCTGTCAATGTGTTTGAGTGTTGTGTTTGTCAATGTGTTTGGATGATGTGTCTGTCAATGTACTTGGTTGATGTATCTGTCAATGTGCTTGGGTGGTGTGTCTGTCAATGTGTTTGGATGATGTATCTGTCAAAGTGTTTGGGTGATGTACCTGTCAATGTGTTTGGGTGATGTATCTGTCAATATATTTGGGTGATGTATCTGTCAATGTGTTTGGGTGATCTGTCTGTGAATGTGTTTGGGTGATGTGTCTGTCAATGTGTGTGGTTGATGTATCTGTCAATGTGTTTGGGTGATGTATCTGCTAATGTGTTTGGATGACGTATCTGTCAATGTGTTTGGATGATGTGTCTGTCAATGTGTTTGAGTGATGTGTCTGTCAATATTTTTGGGTGATGTGTCTGTCAATTTGTTTGGGTGATGTATCTGTCAATGTGTTTGGGTGATGTATTTGTCAATGTGTTTGGGTGATGTATCTGCCAATGTGTTTGGATGATGTTTCTGTCAATGTGTTTGGGTGATGGGGCTGTCAATGCATTTGGGTGATGTGTCTGTGTGATGTGTCTGTCAATATATTAGGGTGATGTGTCTGGGTGATGTGTCTGTCAATGTAGATGGGTAATGGGGTTATCGATGAGTTTGAGCGATGTGTCTGTCAACGTGTTTGGGTGATGTGTCTGTCAATGTATTTGGGTGATGTGTCTGTCAATGTATTTGGGTAATGTATCTGTCAATTTATTTGGTTTTAGGTCTGTTAATGTGTCGGTGATGTGTCTCAGTGTGTTTGGGTGATGTATCTGTCAATGTGTTTGGGTAATGGGGCTGTCAATGGGTTTGGGTGATGTATCTGTCAATGTGTGTGGGTGATGGGGCTGTCAATGTATTTGGGTGATGTGTCTGTCAATGTGTTTGCATGATGTGTCTGTCAATGTGTTTGGATGATGTATCTGTCAATGTGTCTGGGTGATGTGTCTGTCATTGTGTTTCGGTAATATGTCTGTCAACGTGTTTGGGTGATGTATCTGTCAATGTGTTTGGATGATTTGTCTGCCAATGTGTTTGGGTGATGTATCTGCCAATGTGTTTGGGTCATGTATCTGCCAATGTGTTTGGGTGATATATCTGTCAATGTGTTTGGATGATGTGTCTGTCAATGTGTTTGGGTGATGTATGTGCCAACGTGTTTGGGTGATGTATGTGCCAACGTGTTTGGGTGATGTATCTGCCGCTGTGTTTGAGTGATGTGTCTCTCAATGTGTTTGGGTGATGTGTCTGTCAATGTGTTTGGGTGATGTGTCTGTCAATGTGTTTGGGTGATGTGACTGTCTTTTTGTTTGGGTGATCGGGCTGTCAATGTGTTTGGGTGATGTGTCTGCCAAGGTATTAGAGTGATATATCTGTCAATGTGTTTGGGTAATGGGGCTGTCAATGTGTTTGGGTGATGTGTCTGTCAATGTGTTTGGATGATTTGCCTGTCAACGTGTTTCGTTGATGTATCTATCAATGTATTTGCATGATGTGTATGTCAATGTGTTTCGGTGATGTGTCTGTCAACCCGTTTGGGTGATGTATCTGTCAATGTGTTTGGGTGATGTGTCTGTCAATGTGTTTGTGTGATGTGTCTGTCAATCTATTTGGGTAATGGGGCTGTCAATGTGTTTGAGTGTTGTGTTTGTCAATGTGTTTGGATGATGTGTCTGTCAATGTACTTGGGTGATGTATCTGTCAATGTGCTTGGGTGGTGTGTCTGTCAATGTGTTTGGATGATGTATCTGTCAAAGTGTTTGGTTGATGTACCTGTCAATGTGTTTGGGTGATGTATCTGTCAATATATTTGGGTGATGTATCTGTCAATGTGTTTGGGTGATCTATCTGTCAATGTGTTTGGGTGATGTGTCTGTCAATGTGTGTGGTTGATGTATCTGTCAATGTGTTTGGGTGATGTATCTGCTAATGTGTTTGGATGACGTATCTGTCAATGTGTTTGGGTGATGTATCTGTCAATGTGTTTGAGTGATGTGTCTGTCAATATTTTTGGGTGATGTGTCTGTCAATTTGTTTGGGTGATGTATCTGTCAATGTGTTTGGGTGATGTATTTGTCAATGTGTTTGGGTGATGTATCTGCCAATGTGTTTGGATGATGTATCTGTCAATGTGTTTGGGTGATGGGGCTGTCAATGCATTTGGGTGATGTGTCTCGGTGATGTGTCTGTCAATATATTAGTGTGATGAGTCTCGGTGATGTGTCTGTCAATGTATATGGGTAATGGGGTTGTCGATGTGTTTGAGCGATGTGTCTGTCAACGTGTTTGTGTGATGTGTCTGTCAAATGTATTTGGGTGATGTGTCTGTCAATGTATTTGGGTAATGTATCTGTCAATTTATTTGGTTTTAGGTCTGTCAATGTGTCGGTGATGTGTCTCAATATGTTTGAGTGATGTGTCTGTCAATGTGTTTGAGTCATGTGTCTGTCAATGTGTTTGAGTGATGTGTCTGTCAACGTGTTTGGGTGATGTTGTCTGTCAATGTGTTTGGATGATTTGTCTGCCAATGTGTTTGGGTGATATGTCTGTCAATGTGTTTGGGTGATGTGTCTGTCAACGTAATTGGGTGATGTGTCTGTCAATGTATTTGTGTGATGTGTCTGTCAATGTGTTTGGGTGATGTATCTGTCAATGTGTTTGGAGGATTTGTCTGCCAATGTGTTTGGGTGATGTATCTGCCAATGTGTTTGGGTCATGTATCTGCCAATGTGTTTGGGTGATGTGTGTGCCAACATGTTTGGGTGATGTATGTGCCACTGTGTTTGGGTGATGTATCTGCTGCTGTGTTTGAGTGATGTGTCTGTCAATGTGTTTGGGTGATGTGTCTGTCAATGTGTTTGGGTGATGTGTCTGTCAATGTGTTTGGGTGATGTGTCTGTCAATGTGTTTGGGTGATGTGTCTGTCAATGTGTTTGGGTGATCGGGCTGTCAATGTGTTTGGGTGATGTGTCTGCCAAGGTATTAGAGTGATATATCTGTCAATGTGTTTGGGTAATGGGGCTGTCAATGTGTTTGAGTGATGTGTCTGTCAATGTGTTTGGATGATTTGCCTGTCAACGTGTTTCGTTGATGTATCTGTCAATGTATTTGCGTGATGTGTCTGTCAATGTGTTTCGGTGATGTGTCTGTCAACGCGTGTGGGTGATGTATCTGTCAATGTGTTTGGGTGTGTATCTGTCATCGTGTTTGGGTGATGTGTCTGTCAATGTGTTTGTGTGATGTGTCTGTCAATCTATTTGGGTAATGGGGCTGTCAATGTGTTTGAGTGATGTGTTTGTCAATGTGTTTGGATGATGTGTCTGTCAATGTGTTTGGATGATGTATCTGTCAAAGTGTTTGGGTGATGTACCTGTCAAAGTGTTTGGGTGATGTATCTGTCAATATGTTTGGGTGATGTATCTGTCAATTTGTTTGGGTGATGTATCTGTCAATGTGTTTGGGTGATGTGTCTGTCAATGTGTGTGGTTGATGTATCTGTCAATGTGTTTGGGTGATGTATCTGCTAATGTGTTTGGATGACGTATCTGTCAATGTGTTTGGATGATGTATCTGTCAATGTGTTTGAGTGATGTGTCTGTCAATATTTTTGGGTGATGTATCTGTCAATTTGTTTGGGTGATGTATCTGTCAATGTGTTTGGGTGATGTATTTGTCAATGTGTTTGGGTGATGTATCTGCCAATGTGTTTGGATGATGTTTCTGTCAATGTGTTTGGGTGATGGGGCTGTCAATGCATTTGGGTGATGTGTCTGGGTGATGTGTCTGTCAATATATTAGGGTGATGTGTCTGGGTGATGTGTCTGTCAATGTATATGGGTAATGGGGTTGTCGATGTGTTTGAGCGAGGTGTCTGTCAACGTGTTGGGGTGATGTGTCTGTCAATGTATTTGGGTGATGTGTCTGTCAATGTATTTGGGTAATGTATCTGTCAATTTATTTGGTTTTAGGTCTGTCAATGTGTCGGTGATGTGTCTCAATGTGTTTGGGTGATGTGTCTGTCAATGTATTTGGGTAATGGGGCTGTCAATGTGTTTGAGTGATGTGTCTGTCAAGGTGTTTGAGTGATGTGTCTGTCAATATGTTTGAGTGATGTGTCTGTCAACGTGTTTGGGTGATGTTGTCTGTCAATGTGTTTGGATGATTTGTCTGCCAATGTGTTTGGTTGATGTATCTGTCAATGTGTTTGGGTTTTGGGGCTGTCAATGTGTTTGGGTGATGTGTCAGCCAAGGTATTTGAGTGATGTTTCTGTCAATGTGTTTGGATGATATGTCTGTCAATGTGTTTGGGTGATGGGGCTGTCAATACGTTTGGGTGATGTGTCTGTCAATGTATTTGGGTGATGTGTCTGTCAATTTGTTTGGGTGATGTATCTGTCAATGTGTTTGGATGATTTGTCTGCCAATGTATTTGGGTGATGTATCTGCCAATGTGTTTGGGTCATGTATCTGCCAATGTGTTTGGGTGATATATCTGTCAATGTGTTTGGATGATGTGTCTGTCAATGTGTTTGGGTGATGTATGTGCCAACGTGTTTGGGTGATGTATATGCCAACGTGTTTGGGTGATGTATCTGCCGCTGTGTTTGAGTGATGTGTCTGTCAATGTGTTTGAGTGATGTGTCTGTCAATGTGTTTGGGTGATGTGTCTGTCAATGTGTTTGGGTGATGTGTCTGTCAATGTGTTTGGGTGATGTGTCTGTCAATGTGTTTGGGTGATGTGTCTGTCTTTGTGTTTGGGTGATCGGGCTGTCAATGTGTTTGGGTGATGTGTCTGCCAAGGTATTAGAGTGATATATCTGTCAATGTGTTTGGGTAATGGGGCTGTCAATGTGTTTGAGTGATGTGTCTGTCAATGTGTTTGGATGATTTGCCTGTCAACGTGTTTCGTTGATGTATCTGTCAATGTATTTGCGTGATGTGTCTGTCAATGTGTTTCGGTGATGTGTCTGTCAACGCGTTTCGGTGATGTATCTGTCATTGTGTTTGGGTGATGAGTCTGTCAATGTGTTTGTGTGATGTGTCTGTCAATCTGTTTGGGTAATGGGGCTGTCAATGTGTTTGAGTGATGTGTTTGTCAATGTGTTTGGATGATGTGTCTGTCAATGTGTGTGGTTGATGTATCTGTCAATGTGTTTGGGTGATGTATCTGCTAATGTGTTTGGATGACGTATCTGTCAATGTGTTTGGATGATGTATCTGTCAATGTGTTTGAGTGATGTGTCTGTCAATATTTTTGGGTGATGTATCTGTCAATTTGTTTGGGTGATGTATCTGTCAATGTGTTTGGGTGATGTATTTGTCAATGTGTTTGGGTGATGTATCTGCCAATGTGCTTGGATGATGTATCTGTCAATGTGTTTGGGTGATGGGGCTGTCAATGCATTTGGGTGATGTGTCTCGGTGATGTGTCTGTCAATATATTAGGGTGATGTGTCTCGGTGATGTGTCTGTCAATGTATATGGGTAATGGGGTTGTCGATGTGTTTGAGCGATGTGTCTGTCAACGTGTTTGTGTGATGTGTCTGTCAATGTATTTGGGTGATGTGTCTGTCAATGTATTTGGGTAATGTATCTGTCAATTTATTTGGTTTTAGGTCTGTCAATGTGTCGGTGATGTGTCTCAATGTGTTTGGGTGATGTGTGTGTCAATGTGTTTGGGTAATGGGCTGTCAATGTGTTTGGGTGATGTATCTGTCAATGTGTTTGGGTGATGTATCTGTCAATGTGTTTGGGTGATGTATCTGTCAATGTGTTTGGGTGATGTATCTGTCAATGTGTGTGGGTGATGGGGCTGTCAATGTGTTTGGGTGATATGTCAGCCAAGGTATTTGAATGATGTATCTGTCAATGTGTTTGGATGTTACGTCTGTCAATGTGTTTGGGTGATGTGTCTGTCAATGTATTTGGGTGATGTGTCTGTCAATGTGTTTGCATGATGTGTCTGTCAATGTGTTTGGATGATGTATCTGTCAATGTGTCTGGGTGATGTGTCTGTCATTGCGTTTCGGTAATATGTCTGTCAACGTGTTTGGGTGATGTATCTGCCAATGTGTTTGGGTGATGTATCTGCCAATGTGTTTGGGTCATGTATCTGCCAATGTGTTTGGGTGATATATCTGTCAATGTGTTTGGATGATGTGTCTGTCAATGTGTTTGGGTGATGTATGTGCCAACGTGTTTGGGTGATGTATGTGCCAACGTGTTTGGGTGATGTATCTGCCGCTGTGTTTGAGTGATGTGTCTCTCAATGTGTTTGGGTGATGTGTCTGTCAATGTGTTTGGGTGATGTGTCTGTCAATGTGTTTGGGTGATGTGACTGTCTTTTTGTTTGGGTGATCGGGCTGTCAATGTGTTTGGGTGATGTGTCTGCCAAGGTATTAGAGTGATATATCTGTCAATGTGTTTGGGTAATGGGGCTGTCAATGTGTTTGGGTGATGTGTCTGTCAATGTGTTTGGATGATTTGCCTGTCAACGTGTTTCGTTGATGTATCTATCAATGTATTTGCATGATGTGTATGTCAATGTGTTTCGGTGATGTGTCTGTCAACCCGTTTGGGTGATGTATCTGTCAATGTGTTTGGGTGATGTGTCTGTCAATGTGTTTGTGTGATGTGTCTGTCAATCTATTTGGGTAGTGGGGCTGTCAATGTGTTTGAGTGTTGTGTTTGTCAATGTGTTTGGATGATGTGTCTGTCAATGTACTTGGGTGATGTATCTGTCAATGTGCTTGGGTGGTGTGTCTGTCAATGTGTTTGGATGATGTATCTGTCAAAGTGTTTGGTTGATGTACCTGTCAATGTGTTTGGGTGATGTATCTGTCAATATATTTGGGTGATGTATCTGTCAATGTGTTTGGGTGATCTATCTGTCAATGTGTTTGGATGATGTGTCTGTCAATGTGTGTGGTTGATGTATCTGTCAATGTGTTTGGGTGATGTATCTGCTAATGTGTTTGGATGACGTATCTGTCAATGTGTTTGGGTGATGTATCTGTCAATGTGTTTGAGTGATGTGTCTGTCAATATTTTTGGGTGATGTGTCTGTCAATTTGTTTGGGTGATGTATCTGTCAATGTGTTTGGGTGATGTATTTGTCAATGTGTTTGGGTGATGTATCTGCCAATGTGTTTGGATGATGTATCTGTCAATGTGTTTGGGTGATGGGGCTGTCAATGCATTTGGGTGATGTGTCTGTGTGATGTGTCTGTCAATATATTAGTGTGATGAGTCTCGGTGATGTGTCTGTCAATGTATATGGGTAATGGGGTTGTCGATGTGTTTGAGCGATGTGTCTGTCAACGTGTTTGTGTGATGTGTCTGTCAAATGTATTTGGGTGATGTGTCTGTCAATGTATTTGGGTAATGTATCTGTCAATTTATTTGGTTTTAGGTCTGTCAATGTGTCGGTGATGTGTCTCAATATGTTTGAGTGATGTGTCTGTCAATGTGTTTGAGTCATGTGTCTGTCAATGTGTTTGAGTGATGTGTCTGTCAACGTGTTTGGGTGATGTTGTCTGTCAATGTGTTTGGATGATTTGTCTGCCAATGTGTTTGGGTGATATGTCTGTCAATGTGTTTGGGTGATGTGTCTGTCAATGTAATTGGGTGACGTGTCTGTCAATGTATTTGTGTGATGTGTCTGTCAATGTGTTTGGGTGATGTATCTGTCAATGTGTTTGGAGGATTTGTCTGCCAATGTGTTTGGGTGATGTATCTGCCAATGTGTTTGGGTCATGTATCTGCCAATGTGTTTGGGTGATGTATGTGCCAACATGTTTGGGTGATGTATGTGCCACTGTGTTTGGGTGATGTATCTGCTGCTGTGTTTGAGTGATGTGTCTGTCAATGTGTTTGGGTGATGTGTCTGTCAATGTGTTTGGGTGATGTGTCTGTCAATGTGTTTGGGTGATGTGTCTGTCAATGTGTTTGGGTGATGTGTCTGTCAATGTGTTTGGGTGATCGGGCTGTCAATGTGTTTGGGTGATGTGTCTGCCAAGGTATTAGAGTGATATATCTGTCAATGTGTTTGGGTAATGGGGCTGTCAATGTGTTTGAGTGATGTGTCTGTCAATGTGTTTGGATGATTTGCCTGTCAACGTGTTTCGTTGATGTATCTGTCAATGTATTTGCGTGATGTGTCTGTCAATGTGTTTCGGTGATGTGTCTGTCAACGCGTGTGGGTGATGTATCTGTCAATGTGTTTGGGTGTGTATCTGTCATCGTGTTTGGGTGATGTGTCTGTCAATGTGTTTGTGTGATGTGTCTGTCAATCTATTTGGGTAATGGGGCTGTCAATGTGTTTGAGTGATGTGTTTGTCAATGTGTTTGGATGATGTGTCTGTCAATGTGTTTGGATGATGTATCTGTCAAAGTGTTTGGGTGATGTACCTGTCAAAGTGTTTGGGTGATGTATCTGTCAATATGTTTGGGTGATGTATCTGTCAATTTGTTTGGGTGATGTATCTGTCAATGTGTTTGGGTGATGTGTCTGTCAATGTGTGTGGTTGATGTATCTGTCAATGTGTTTGGGTGATGTATCTGCTAATGTGTTTGGATGACGTATCTGTCAATGTGTTTGGATGATGTATCTGTCAATGTGTTTGAGTGATGTGTCTGTCAATATTTTTGGGTGATGTATCTGTCAATTTGTTTGGGTGATGTATCTGTCAATGTGTTTGGGTGATGTATTTGTCAATGTGTTTGGGTGATGTATCTGCCAATGTGTTTGGATGATGTTTCTGTCAATATGTTTGGGTGATGGGGCTGTCAATGCATTTGGGTGATGTGTCTGGGTGATGTGTCTGTCAATATATTAGGGTGATGTGTCTGGGTGATGTGTCTGTCAATGTATATGGGTAATGGGGTTGTCGATGTGTTTGAGCGAGGTGTCTGTCAACGTGTTGGGGTGATGTGTCTGTCAATGTATTTGGGTGATGTGTCTGTCAATGTATTTGGGTAATGTATCTGTCAATTTATTTGGTTTTAGGTCTGTCAATGTGTCGGTGATGTGTCTCAATGTGTTTGGGTGATGTGTCTGTCAATGTATTTGGGTAATGGGGCTGTCAATGTGTTTGAGTGATGTGTCTGTCAAGGTGTTTGAGTGATGTGTCTGTCAATATGTTTGAGTGATGTGTCTGTCAACGTGTTTGGGTGATGTTGTCTGTCAATGTGTTTGGATGATTTGTCTGCCAATGTGTTTGGTTGATGTATCTGTCAATGTGTTTGGGTTTTGGGGCTGTCAATGTGTTTGGGTGATGTGTCAGCCAAGGTATTTGAGTGATGTTTCTGTCAATGTGTTTGGATGATATGTCTGTCAATGTGTTTGGGTGATGGGGCTGTCAATACGTTTGGGTGATGTGTCTGTCAATGTATTTGGGTGATGTGTCTGTCAATTTGTTTGGGTGATGTATCTGTCAATGTGTTTGGATGATTTGTCTGCCAATGTATTTGGGTGATGTATCTGCCAATGTGTTTGGGTCATGTATCTGCCAATGTGTTTGGGTGATATATCTGTCAATGTGTTTGGATGATGTGTCTGTCAATGTGTTTGGGTGATGTATGTGCCAACGTGTTTGGGTGATGTATATGCCAACGTGTTTGGGTGATGTATCTGCCGCTGTGTTTGAGTGATGTGTCTGTCAATGTGTTTGAGTGATGTGTCTGTCAATGTGTTTGGGTGATGTGTCTGTCAATGTGTTTGGGTGATGTGTCTGTCAATGTGTTTGGGTGATGTGTCTGTCAATGTGTTTGGGTGATGTGTCTGTCTTTGTGTTTGGGTGATCGGGCTGTCAATGTGTTTGGGTGATGTGTCTGCCAAGGTATTAGAGTGATATATCTGTCAATGTGTTTGGGTAATGGGGCTGTCAATGTGTTTGAGTGATGTGTCTGTCAATGTGTTTGGATGATTTGCCTGTCAACGTGTTTCGTTGATGTATCTGTCAATGTATTTGCGTGATGTGTCTGTCAATGTGTTTCGGTGATGTGTCTGTCAACGCGTTTCGGTGATGTATCTGTCATTGTGTTTGGGTGATGAGTCTGTCAATGTGTTTGTGTGATGTGTCTGTCAATCTGTTTGGGTAATGGGGCTGTCAATGTGTTTGAGTGATGTGTTTGTCAATGTGTTTGGATGATGTGTCTGTCAATGTGTGTGGTTGATGTATCTGTCAATGTGTTTGGGTGATGTATCTGCTAATGTGTTTGGATGACGTATCTGTCAATGTGTTTGGATGATGTATCTGTCAATGTGTTTGAGTGATGTGTCTGTCAATATTTTTGGGTGATGTATCTGTCAATTTGTTTGGGTGATGTATCTGTCAATGTGTTTGGGTGATGTATTTGTCAATGTGTTTGGGTGATGTATCTGCCAATGTGCTTGGATGATGTATCTGTCAATGTGTTTGGGTGATGGGGCTGTCAATGCATTTGGGTGATGTGTCTCGGTGATGTGTCTGTCAATATATTAGGGTGATGTGTCTCGGTGATGTGTCTGTCAATGTATATGGGTAATGGGGTTGTCGATGTGTTTGAGCGATGTGTCTGTCAACGTGTTTGTGTGATGTGTCTGTCAATGTATTTGGGTGATGTGTCTGTCAATGTATTTGGGTAATGTATCTGTCAATTTATTTGGTTTTAGGTCTGTCAATGTGTCGGTGATGTGTCTCAATGTGTTTGGGTGATGTGTGTGTCAATGTGTTTGGGTAATGGGCTGTCAATGTGTTTGGGTGATGTATCTGTCAATGTGTTTGGGTGATGTATCTGTCAATGTGTTTGGGTGATGTATCTGTCAATGTGTTTGGGTGATGTATCTGTCAATGTGTGTGGGTGATGGGGCTGTCAATGTGTTTGGGTGATATGTCAGCCAAGGTATTTGAATGATGTATCTGTCAATGTGTTTGGATGTTACGTCTGTCAATGTGTTTGGGTGATGTGTCTGTCAATGTATTTGGGTGATGTGTCTGTCAATGTGTTTGCATGATGTGTCTGTCAATGTGTTTGGATGATGTATCTGTCAATGTGTCTGGGTGATGTGTCTGTCATTGCGTTTCGGTAATATGTCTGTCAACGTGTTTGGGTGATGTATCTGCCAATGTGTTTGGGTGATGTATCTGCCAATGTGTTTGGGTCATGTATCTGCCAATGTGTTTGGGTGATATATCTGTCAATGTGTTTGGATGATGTGTCTGTCAATGTGTTTGGGTGATGTATGTGCCAACGTGTTTGGGTGATGTATGTGCCAACGTGTTTGGGTGATGTATCTGCCGCTGTGTTTGAGTGATGTGTCTCTCAATGTGTTTGGGTGATGTGTCTGTCAATGTGTTTGGGTGATGTGTCTGTCAATGTGTTTGGGTGATGTGACTGTCTTTTTGTTTGGGTGATCGGGCTGTCAATGTGTTTGGGTGATGTGTCTGCCAAGGTATTAGAGTGATATATCTGTCAATGTGTTTGGGTAATGGGGCTGTCAATGTGTTTGGGTGATGTGTCTGTCAATGTGTTTGGATGATTTGCCTGTCAACGTGTTTCGTTGATGTATCTATCAATGTATTTGCATGATGTGTATGTCAATGTGTTTCGGTGATGTGTCTGTCAACCCGTTTGGGTGATGTATCTGTCAATGTGTTTGGGTGATGTGTCTGTCAATGTGTTTGTGTGATGTGTCTGTCAATCTATTTGGGTAATGGGGCTGTCAATGTGTTTGAGTGTTGTGTTTGTCAATGTGTTTGGATGATGTGTCTGTCAATGTACTTGGTTGATGTATCTGTCAATGTGCTTGGGTGGTGTGTCTGTCAATGTGTTTGGATGATGTATCTGTCAATATATTTGGGTGATGTATCTGTCAATGTGTTTGGGTGATGTATCTGCTAATGTGTTTGGATGACGTATCTGTCAATGTGTTTGGATGATGTGTCTGTCAATGTGTTTGAGTGATGTGTCTGTCAATATTTTTGGGTGATGTGTCTGTCAATTTGTTTGGGTGATGTATCTGTCAATGTGTTTGGGTGATGTATTTGTCAATGTGTTTGGGTGATGTATCTGCCAATGTGTTTGGATGATGTTTCTGTCAATGTGTTTGGGTGATGGGGCTGTCAATGCATTTGGGTGATGTGTCTGTGTGATGTGTCTGTCAATATATTAGGGTGATGTGTCTGGGTGATGTGTCTGTCAATGTAGATGGGTAATGGGGTTATCGATGAGTTTGAGCGATGTGTCTGTCAACGTGTTTGGGTGATGTGTCTGTCAATGTATTTGGGTGATGTGTCTGTCAATGTATTTGGGTAATGTATCTGTCAATTTATTTGGTTTTAGGTCTGTTAATGTGTCGGTGATGTGTCTCAGTGTGTTTGGGTGATGTATCTGTCAATGTGTTTGGGTAATGGGGCTGTCAATGGGTTTGGGTGATGTATCTGTCAATGTGTGTGGGTGATGGGGCTGTCAATGTGTTTGGGTGATGTGTCTGTCAATGTGTTTGCATGATGTGTCTGTCAATGTGTTTGGATGATGTATCTGTCAATGTGTCTGGGTGATGTGTCTGTCATTGTGTTTCGGTAATATGTCTGTCAACGTGTTTGGGTGATGTATCTGTCAATGTGTTTGGATGATTTGTCTGCCAATGTGTTTGGGTGATGTATCTGCCAATGTGTTTGGGTCATGTATCTGCCAATGTGTTTGGGTGATATATCTGTCAATGTGTTTGGATGATGTGTCTGTCAATGTGTTTGGGTGATGTATGTGCCAACGTGTTTGGGTGATGTATGTGCCAACGTGTTTGGGTGATGTATCTGCCGCTGTGTTTGAGTGATGTGTCTCTCAATGTGTTTGGGTGATGTGTCTGTCAATGTGTTTGGGTGATGTGTCTGTCAATGTGTTTGGGTGATGTGACTGTCTTTTTGTTTGGGTGATCGGGCTGTCAATGTGTTTGGGTGATGTGTCTGCCAAGGTATTAGAGTGATATATCTGTCAATGTGTTTGGGTAATGGGGCTGTCAATGTGTTTGGGTGATGTGTCTGTCAATGTGTTTGGATGATTTGCCTGTCAACGTGTTTCGTTGATGTATCTATCAATGTATTTGCATGATGTGTATGTCAATGTGTTTCGGTGATGTGTCTGTCAACCCGTTTGGGTGATGTATCTGTCAATGTGTTTGGGTGATGTGTCTGTCAATGTGTTTGTGTGATGTGTCTGTCAATCTATTTGGGTAGTGGGGCTGTCAATGTGTTTGAGTGTTGTGTTTGTCAATGTGTTTGGATGATGTGTCTGTCAATGTACTTGGGTGATGTATCTGTCAATGTGCTTGGGTGGTGTGTCTGTCAATGTGTTTGGATGATGTATCTGTCAAAGTGTTTGGTTGATGTACCTGTCAATGTGTTTGGGTGATGTATCTGTCAATATATTTGGGTGATGTATCTGTCAATGTGTTTGGGTGATCTATCTGTCAATGTGTTTGGATGATGTGTCTGTCAATGTGTGTGGTTGATGTATCTGTCAATGTGTTTGGGTGATGTATCTGCTAATGTGTTTGGATGACGTATCTGTCAATGTGTTTGGGTGATGTATCTGTCAATGTGTTTGAGTGATGTGTCTGTCAATATTTTTGGGTGATGTGTCTGTCAATTTGTTTGGGTGATGTATCTGTCAATGTGTTTGGGTGATGTATTTGTCAATGTGTTTGGGTGATGTATCTGCCAATGTGTTTGGATGATGTATCTGTCAATGTGTTTGGGTGATGGGGCTGTCAATGCATTTGGGTGATGTGTCTGTGTGATGTGTCTGTCAATATATTAGTGTGATGAGTCTCGGTGATGTGTCTGTCAATGTATATGGGTAATGGGGTTGTCGATGTGTTTGAGCGATGTGTCTGTCAACGTGTTTGTGTGATGTGTCTGTCAAATGTATTTGGGTGATGTGTCTGTCAATGTATTTGGGTAATGTATCTGTCAATTTATTTGGTTTTAGGTCTGTCAATGTGTCGGTGATGTGTCTCAATATGTTTGAGTGATGTGTCTGTCAATGTGTTTGAGTCATGTGTCTGTCAATGTGTTTGAGTGATGTGTCTGTCAACGTGTTTGGGTGATGTTGTCTGTCAATGTGTTTGGATGATTTGTCTGCCAATGTGTTTGGGTGATATGTCTGTCAATGTGTTTGGGTGATGTGTCTGTCAATGTAATTGGGTGACGTGTCTGTCAATGTATTTGTGTGATGTGTCTGTCAATGTGTTTGGGTGATGTATCTGTCAATGTGTTTGGAGGATTTGTCTGCCAATGTGTTTGGGTGATGTATCTGCCAATGTGTTTGGGTCATGTATCTGCCAATGTGTTTGGGTGATGTATGTGCCAACATGTTTGGGTGATGTATGTGCCACTGTGTTTGGGTGATGTATCTGCTGCTGTGTTTGAGTGATGTGTCTGTCAATGTGTTTGGGTGATGTGTCTGTCAATGTGTTTGGGTGATGTGTCTGTCAATGTGTTTGGGTGATGTGTCTGTCAATGTGTTTGGGTGATCGGGCTGTCAATGTGTTTGGGTGATGTGTCTGCCAAGGTATTAGAGTGATATATCTGTCAATGTGTTTGGGTAATGGGGCTGTCAATGTGTTTGAGTGATGTGTCTGTCAATGTGTTTGGATGATTTGCCTGTCAACGTGTTTCGTTGATGTATCTGTCAATGTATTTGCGTGATGTGTCTGTCAATGTGTTTCGGTGATGTGTCTGTCAACGCGTGTGGGTGATGTATCTGTCAATGTGTTTGGGTGTGTATCTGTCATCGTGTTTGGGTGATGTGTCTGTCAATGTGTTTGTGTGATGTGTCTGTCAATCTATTTGGGTAATGGGGCTGTCAATGTGTTTGAGTGATGTGTTTGTCAATGTGTTTGGATGATGTGTCTGTCAATGTGTTTGGATGATGTATCTGTCAAAGTGTTTGGGTGATGTACCTGTCAAAGTGTTTGGGTGATGTATCTGTCAATATGTTTGGGTGATGTATCTGTCAATTTGTTTGGGTGATGTATCTGTCAATGTGTTTGGGTGATGTGTCTGTCAATGTGTGTGGTTGATGTATCTGTCAATGTGTTTGGGTGATGTATCTGCTAATGTGTTTGGATGACGTATCTGTCAATGTGTTTGGATGATGTATCTGTCAATGTGTTTGAGTGATGTGTCTGTCAATATTTTTGGGTGATGTATCTGTCAATTTGTTTGGGTGATGTATCTGTCAATGTGTTTGGGTGATGTATTTGTCAATGTGTTTGGGTGATGTATCTGCCAATGTGTTTGGATGATGTTTCTGTCAATGTGTTTGGGTGATGGGGCTGTCAATGCATTTGGGTGATGTGTCTGGGTGATGTGTCTGTCAATATATTAGGGTGATGTGTCTGGGTGATGTGTCTGTCAATGTATATGGGTAATGGGGTTGTCGATGTGTTTGAGCGAGGTGTCTGTCAACGTGTTGGGGTGATGTGTCTGTCAATGTATTTGGGTGATGTGTCTGTCAATGTATTTGGGTAATGTATCTGTCAATTTATTTGGTTTTAGGTCTGTCAATGTGTCGGTGATGTGTCTCAATGTGTTTGGGTGATGTGTCTGTCAATGTATTTGGGTAATGGGGCTGTCAATGTGTTTGAGTGATGTGTCTGTCAAGGTGTTTGAGTGATGTGTCTGTCAATATGTTTGAGTGATGTGTCTGTCAACGTGTTTGGGTGATGTTGTCTGTCAATGTGTTTGGATGATTTGTCTGCCAATGTGTTTGGTTGATGTATCTGTCAATGTGTTTGGGTTTTGGGGCTGTCAATGTGTTTGGGTGATGTGTCAGCCAAGGTATTTGAGTGATGTTTCTGTCAATGTGTTTGGATGATATGTCTGTCAATGTGTTTGGGTGATGGGGCTGTCAATACGTTTGGGTGATGTGTCTGTCAATGTATTTGGGTGATGTGTCTGTCAATTTGTTTGGGTGATGTATCTGTCAATGTGTTTGGATGATTTGTCTGCCAATGTATTTGGGTGATGTATCTGCCAATGTGTTTGGGTCATGTATCTGCCAATGTGTTTGGGTGATATATCTGTCAATGTGTTTGGATGATGTGTCTGTCAATGTGTTTGGGTGATGTATGTGCCAACGTGTTTGGGTGATGTATATGCCAACGTGTTTGGGTGATGTATCTGCCGCTGTGTTTGAGTGATGTGTCTGTCAATGTGTTTGAGTGATGTGTCTGTCAATGTGTTTGGGTGATGTGTCTGTCAATGTGTTTGGGTGATGTGTCTGTCAATGTGTTTGGGTGATGTGTCTGTCAATGTGTTTGGGTGATGTGTCTGTCTTTGTGTTTGGGTGATCGGGCTGTCAATGTGTTTGGGTGATGTGTCTGCCAAGGTATTAGAGTGATATATCTGTCAATGTGTTTGGGTAATGGGGCTGTCAATGTGTTTGAGTGATGTGTCTGTCAATGTGTTTGGATGATTTGCCTGTCAACGTGTTTCGTTGATGTATCTGTCAATGTATTTGCGTGATGTGTCTGTCAATGTGTTTCGGTGATGTGTCTGTCAACGCGTTTCGGTGATGTATCTGTCATTGTGTTTGGGTGATGAGTCTGTCAATGTGTTTGTGTGATGTGTCTGTCAATCTGTTTGGGTAATGGGGCTGTCAATGTGTTTGAGTGATGTGTTTGTCAATGTGTTTGGATGATGTGTCTGTCAATGTGTGTGGTTGATGTATCTGTCAATGTGTTTGGGTGATGTATCTGCTAATGTGTTTGGATGACGTATCTGTCAATGTGTTTGGATGATGTATCTGTCAATGTGTTTGAGTGATGTGTCTGTCAATATTTTTGGGTGATGTATCTGTCAATTTGTTTGGGTGATGTATCTGTCAATGTGTTTGGGTGATGTATTTGTCAATGTGTTTGGGTGATGTATCTGCCAATGTGCTTGGATGATGTATCTGTCAATGTGTTTGGGTGATGGGGCTGTCAATGCATTTGGGTGATGTGTCTCGGTGATGTGTCTGTCAATATATTAGGGTGATGTGTCTCGGTGATGTGTCTGTCAATGTATATGGGTAATGGGGTTGTCGATGTGTTTGAGCGATGTGTCTGTCAACGTGTTTGTGTGATGTGTCTGTCAATGTATTTGGGTGATGTGTCTGTCAATGTATTTGGGTAATGTATCTGTCAATTTATTTGGTTTTAGGTCTGTCAATGTGTCGGTGATGTGTCTCAATGTGTTTGGGTGATGTGTGTGTCAATGTGTTTGGGTAATGGGCTGTCAATGTGTTTGGGTGATGTATCTGTCAATGTGTTTGGGTGATGTATCTGTCAATGTGTTTGGGTGATGTATCTGTCAATGTGTTTGGGTGATGTATCTGTCAATGTGTGTGGGTGATGGGGCTGTCAATGTGTTTGGGTGATATGTCAGCCAAGGTATTTGAATGATGTATCTGTCAATGTGTTTGGATGTTACGTCTGTCAATGTGTTTGGGTGATGTGTCTGTCAATGTATTTGGGTGATGTGTCTGTCAATGTGTTTGCATGATGTGTCTGTCAATGTGTTTGGATGATGTATCTGTCAATGTGTCTGGGTGATGTGTCTGTCATTGCGTTTCGGTAATATGTCTGTCAACGTGTTTGGGTGATGTATCTGCCAATGTGTTTGGGTGATGTATCTGCCAATGTGTTTGGGTCATGTATCTGCCAATGTGTTTGGGTGATATATCTGTCAATGTGTTTGGATGATGTGTCTGTCAATGTGTTTGGGTGATGTATGTGCCAACGTGTTTGGGTGATGTATGTGCCAACGTGTTTGGGTGATGTATCTGCCGCTGTGTTTGAGTGATGTGTCTCTCAATGTGTTTGGGTGATGTGTCTGTCAATGTGTTTGGGTGATGTGTCTGTCAATGTGTTTGGGTGATGTGACTGTCTTTTTGTTTGGGTGATCGGGCTGTCAATGTGTTTGGGTGATGTGTCTGCCAAGGTATTAGAGTGATATATCTGTCAATGTGTTTGGGTAATGGGGCTGTCAATGTGTTTGGGTGATGTGTCTGTCAATGTGTTTGGATGATTTGCCTGTCAACGTGTTTCGTTGATGTATCTATCAATGTATTTGCATGATGTGTATGTCAATGTGTTTCGGTGATGTGTCTGTCAACCCGTTTGGGTGATGTATCTGTCAATGTGTTTGGGTGATGTGTCTGTCAATGTGTTTGTGTGATGTGTCTGTCAATCTATTTGGGTAATGGGGCTGTCAATGTGTTTGAGTGTTGTGTTTGTCAATGTGTTTGGATGATGTGTCTGTCAATGTACTTGGTTGATGTATCTGTCAATGTGCTTGGGTGGTGTGTCTGTCAATGTGTTTGGATGATGTATCTGTCAAAGTGTTTGGGTGATGTACCTGTCAATGTGTTTGGGTGATGTATCTGTCAATATATTTGGGTGATGTATCTGTCAATGTGTTTGGGTGATCTGTCTGTGAATGTGTTTGGGTGATGTGTCTGTCAATGTGTGTGGTTGATGTATCTGTCAATGTGTTTGGGTGATGTATCTGCTAATGTGTTTGGATGACGTATCTGTCAATGTGTTTGGATGATGTGTCTGTCAATGTGTTTGAGTGATGTGTCTGTCAATATTTTTGGGTGATGTGTCTGTCAATTTGTTTGGGTGATGTATCTGTCAATGTGTTTGGGTGATGTATTTGTCAATGTGTTTGGGTGATGTATCTGCCAATGTGTTTGGATGATGTTTCTGTCAATGTGTTTGGGTGATGGGGCTGTCAATGCATTTGGGTGATGTGTCTGTGTGATGTGTCTGTCAATATATTAGGGTGATGTGTCTGGGTGATGTGTCTGTCAATGTAGATGGGTAATGGGGTTATCGATGAGTTTGAGCGATGTGTCTGTCAACGTGTTTGGGTGATGTGTCTGTCAATGTATTTGGGTGATGTGTCTGTCAATGTATTTGGGTAATGTATCTGTCAATTTATTTGGTTTTAGGTCTGTTAATGTGTCGGTGATGTGTCTCAGTGTGTTTGGGTGATGTATCTGTCAATGTGTTTGGGTAATGGGGCTGTCAATGGGTTTGGGTGATGTATCTGTCAATGTGTGTGGGTGATGGGGCTGTCAATGTGTTTGGGTGATGTGTCTGTCAATGTGTTTGCATGATGTGTCTGTCAATGTGTTTGGATGATGTATCTGTCAATGTGTCTGGGTGATGTGTCTGTCATTGTGTTTCGGTAATATGTCTGTCAACGTGTTTGGGTGATGTATCTGTCAATGTGTTTGGATGATTTGTCTGCCAATGTGTTTGGGTGATGTATCTGCCAATGTGTTTGGGTCATGTATCTGCCAATGTGTTTGGGTGATATATCTGTCAATGTGTTTGGATGATGTGTCTGTCAATGTGTTTGGGTGATGTATGTGCCAACGTGTTTGGGTGATGTATGTGCCAACGTGTTTGGGTGATGTATCTGCCGCTGTGTTTGAGTGATGTGTCTCTCAATGTGTTTGGGTGATGTGTCTGTCAATGTGTTTGGGTGATGTGTCTGTCAATGTGTTTGGGTGATGTGACTGTCTTTTTGTTTGGGTGATCGGGCTGTCAATGTGTTTGGGTGATGTGTCTGCCAAGGTATTAGAGTGATATATCTGTCAATGTGTTTGGGTAATGGGGCTGTCAATGTGTTTGGGTGATGTGTCTGTCAATGTGTTTGGATGATTTGCCTGTCAACGTGTTTCGTTGATGTATCTATCAATGTATTTGCATGATGTGTATGTCAATGTGTTTCGGTGATGTGTCTGTCAACCCGTTTGGGTGATGTATCTGTCAATGTGTTTGGGTGATGTGTCTGTCAATGTGTTTGTGTGATGTGTCTGTCAATCTATTTGGGTAATGGGGCTGTCAATGTGTTTGAGTGTTGTGTTTGTCAATGTGTTTGGATGATGTGTCTGTCAATGTACTTGGTTGATGTATCTGTCAATGTGCTTGGGTGGTGTGTCTGTCAATGTGTTTGGATGATGTATCTGTCAAAGTGTTTGGGTGATGTACCTGTCAATGTGTTTGGGTGATGTATCTGTCAATATATTTGGGTGATGTATCTGTCAATGTGTTTGGGTGATCTGTCTGTGAATGTGTTTGGGTGATGTGTCTGTCAATGTGTGTGGTTGATGTATCTGTCAATGTGTTTGGGTGATGTATCTGCTAATGTGTTTGGATGACGTATCTGTCAATGTGTTTGGATGATGTGTCTGTCAATGTGTTTGAGTGATGTGTCTGTCAATATTTTTGGGTGATGTGTCTGTCAATTTGTTTGGGTGATGTATCTGTCAATGTGTTTGGGTGATGTATTTGTCAATGTGTTTGGGTGATGTATCTGCCAATGTGTTTGGATGATGTTTCTGTCAATGTGTTTGGGTGATGGGGCTGTCAATGCATTTGGGTGATGTGTCTGTGTGATGTGTCTGTCAATATATTAGGGTGATGTGTCTGGGTGATGTGTCTGTCAATGTAGATGGGTAATGGGGTTATCGATGAGTTTGAGCGATGTGTCTGTCAACGTGTTTGGGTGATGTGTCTGTCAATGTATTTGGGTGATGTGTCTGTCAATGTATTTGGGTAATGTATCTGTCAATTTATTTGGTTTTAGGTCTGTTAATGTGTCGGTGATGTGTCTCAGTGTGTTTGGGTGATGTATCTGTCAATGTGTTTGGGTAATGGGGCTGTCAATGGGTTTGGGTGATGTATCTGTCAATGTGTGTGGGTGATGGGGCTGTCAATGTGTTTGGGTGATGTGTCTGTCAATGTGTTTGCATGATGTGTCTGTCAATGTGTTTGGATGATGTATCTGTCAATGTGTCTGGGTGATGTGTCTGTCATTGTGTTTCGGTAATATGTCTGTCAACGTGTTTGGGTGATGTATCTGTCAATGTGTTTGGATGATTTGTCTGCCAATGTGTTTGGGTGATGTATCTGCCAATGTGTTTGGGTCATGTATCTGCCAATGTGTTTGGGTGATATATCTGTCAATGTGTTTGGATGATGTGTCTGTCAATGTGTTTGGGTGATGTATGTGCCAACGTGTTTGGGTGATGTATGTGCCAACGTGTTTGGGTGATGTATCTGCCGCTGTGTTTGAGTGATGTGTCTCTCAATGTGTTTGGGTGATGTGTCTGTCAATGTGTTTGGGTGATGTGTCTGTCAATGTGTTTGGGTGATGTGACTGTCTTTTTGTTTGGGTGATCGGGCTGTCAATGTGTTTGGGTGATGTGTCTGCCAAGGTATTAGAGTGATATATCTGTCAATGTGTTTGGGTAATGGGGCTGTCAATGTGTTTGGGTGATGTGTCTGTCAATGTGTTTGGATGATTTGCCTGTCAACGTGTTTCGTTGATGTATCTATCAATGTATTTGCATGATGTGTATGTCAATGTGTTTCGGTGATGTGTCTGTCAACCCGTTTGGGTGATGTATCTGTCAATGTGTTTGGGTGATGTGTCTGTCAATGTGTTTGTGTGATGTGTCTGTCAATCTATTTGGGTAGTGGGGCTGTCAATGTGTTTGAGTGTTGTGTTTGTCAATGTGTTTGGATGATGTGTCTGTCAATGTACTTGGGTGATGTATCTGTCAATGTGCTTGGGTGGTGTGTCTGTCAATGTGTTTGGATGATGTATCTGTCAAAGTGTTTGGTTGATGTACCTGTCAATGTGTTTGGGTGATGTATCTGTCAATATATTTGGGTGATGTATCTGTCAATGTGTTTGGGTGATCTATCTGTCAATGTGTTTGGATGATGTGTCTGTCAATGTGTGTGGTTGATGTATCTGTCAATGTGTTTGGGTGATGTATCTGCTAATGTGTTTGGATGATGTATCTGTCAATGTGTTTGGGTGATGTATCTGTCAATGTGTTTGAGTGATGTGTCTGTCAATATTTTTGGGTGATGTGTCTGTCAATTTGTTTGGGTGATGTATCTGTCAATGTGTTTGGGTGATGTATTTGTCAATGTGTTTGGGTGATGTATCTGCCAATGTGTTTGGATGATGTATCTGTCAATGTGTTTGGGTGATGGGGCTGTCAATGCATTTGGGTGATGTGTCTGTGTGATGTGTCTGTCAATATATTAGTGTGATGAGTCTCGGTGATGTGTCTGTCAATGTATATGGGTAATGGGGTTGTCGATGTGTTTGAGCGATGTGTCTGTCAACGTGTTTGTGTGATGTGTCTGTCAAATGTATTTGGGTGATGTGTCTGTCAATGTATTTGGGTAATGTATCTGTCAATTTATTTGGTTTTAGGTCTGTCAATGTGTCGGTGATGTGTCTCAATATGTTTGAGTGATGTGTCTGTCAATGTGTTTGAGTCATGTGTCTGTCAATGTGTTTGAGTGATGTGTCTGTCAACGTGTTTGGGTGATGTTGTCTGTCAATGTGTTTGGATGATTTGTCTGCCAATGTGTTTGGGTGATATGTCTGTCAATGTGTTTGGGTGATGTGTCTGTCAATGTAATTGGGTGACGTGTCTGTCAATGTATTTGTGTGATGTGTCTGTCAATGTGTTTGGGTGATGTATCTGTCAATGTGTTTGGAGGATTTGTCTGCCAATGTGTTTGGGTGATGTATCTGCCAATGTGTTTGGGTCATGTATCTGCCAATGTGTTTGGGTGATGTATGTGCCAACATGTTTGGGTGATGTATGTGCCACTGTGTTTGGGTGATGTATCTGCTGCTGTGTTTGAGTGATGTGTCTGTCAATGTGTTTGGGTGATGTGTCTGTCAATGTGTTTGGGTGATGTGTCTGTCAATGTGTTTGGGTGATGTGTCTGTCAATGTGTTTGGGTGATCGGGCTGTCAATGTGTTTGGGTGATGTGTCTGCCAAGGTATTAGTGATATATCTGTCAATGTGTTTGGGTAATGGGGCTGTCAATGTGTTTGAGTGATGTGTCTGTCAATGTGTTTGGATGATTTGCCTGTCAACGTGTTTCGTTGATGTATCTGTCAATGTATTTGCGTGATGTGTCTGTCAATGTGTTTCGGTGATGTGTCTGTCAACGCGTGTGGGTGATGTATCTGTCAATGTGTTTGGGTGATGTATCTGTCATCGTGTTTGGGTGATGTGTCTGTCAATGTGTTTGTGTGATGTGTCTGTCAATCTATTTGGGTAATGGGGCTGTCAATGTGTTTGAGTGATGTGTTTGTCAATGTGTTTGGATGATGTGTCTGTCAATGTGTTTGGATGATGTATCTGTCAAAGTGTTTGGGTGATGTACCTGTCAATGTGTTTGGGTGATGTATCTGTCAATATGTTTGGGTGATGTATCTGTCAATTTGTTTGGGTGATGTATCTGTCAATGTGTTTGGGTGATGTGTCTGTCAATGTGTGTGGTTGATGTATCTGTCAATGTGTTTGGGTGATGTATCTGCTAATGTGTTTGGATGACGTATCTGTCAATGTGTTTGGATGATGTATCTGTCAATGTGTTTGAGTGATGTATCTGTCAATGTGTTTGGGTGATGTATTTGTCAATGTGTTTGGGTGATGTATCTGCCAATGTGTTTGGATGATGTTTCTGTCAATGTGTTTGGGTGATGGGGCTGTCAATGCATTTGGGTGATGTGTCTGGGTGATGTGTCTGTCAATATATTAGGGTGATGTGTCTGGGTGATGTGTCTGTCAATGTATATGGGTAATGGGGTTGTCGATGTGTTTGAGCGATGTGTCTGTCAATGTGTTGGGGTGATGTGTCTGTCAATGTATTTGGGTGATGTGTCTGTCAATGTATTTGGGTAATGTATCTGTCAATTTATTTGGTTTTAGGTCTGTCAATGTGTCGGTGATGTGTCTCAATGTGTTTGGGTGATGTGTCTGTCAATGTATTTGGGTAATGGGGCTGTCAATGTGTTTGAGTGATGTGTCTGTCAAGGTGTTTGAGTGATGTGTCTGTCAATATGTTTGAGTGATGTGTCTGTCAACGTGTTTGGGTGATGTTGTCTGTCAATGTGTTTGGATGATTTGTCTGCCAATGTGTTTGGTTGATGTATCTGTCAATGTGTTTGGGTGATGTGTCAGCCAAGGTATTTGAGTGATGTTTCTGTCAATGTGTTTGGATGATATGTCTGTCAATGTGTTTGGGTGATGGGGCTGTCAATGCGTTTGGGTGATGTGTCTGTCAATGTATTTGGGTGATGTGTCTGTCAATTTGTTTGGGTGATGTATCTGTTAATGTGTTTGGATGATTTGTCTGCCAATGTATTTGGGTGATGTATCTGCCAATGTGTTTGGGTCATGTATCTGCCAATGTTTTTGGGTGATATATCTGTCAATGTGTTTGGATGATGTGTCTGTCAATGTGTTTGGGTGATGTATGTGCCAACGTGTTTGGGTGATGTATATGCCAACGTGTTTGGGTGATGTATCTGCCGCTGTGTTTGAGTGATGTGTCTGTCAATGTGTTTGAGTGATGTGTCTGTCAATTTGTTTGGGTGATGTGTCTGTCAATGTGTTTGGGTGATGTGTCTGTCAATGTGTTTGGGTGATGTGTCTGTCAATGTGTTTGGGTGATGTGTCTGTCTTTGTGTTTGGGTGATCGGGCTGTCAATGTGTTTGAGTGATGTGTCTGTCAATGTGTTTGGATGATTTGCCTGTCAACGTGTTTCGTTGATGTATCTGTCAATGTATTTGCGTGATGTGTCTGTCAATGTGTTTCGGTGATGTGTCTGTCAACGCGTTTCGGTGATGTATCTGTCATTGTGTTTGGGTGATGAGTCTGTCAATGTGTTTGTGTGATGTGTCTGTCAATCTGTTTGGGTAATGGGGCTGTCAATGTGTTTGAGTGATGTGTTTGTCAATGTGTTTGGATGATGTGTCTGTCAATGTGTGTGGTTGATGTATCTGTCAATGTGTTTGGGTGATATATCTGCTAATGTGTTTGGATGACGTATCTGTCAATGTGTTTGGATGATGTATCTGTCAATGTGTTTGAGTGATGTGTCTGTCAATATTTTTGGGTGATGTATCTGTCAATTTGTTTGGGTGATGTATCTGTCAATGTGTTTGGGTGATGTATTTGTCAATGTGTTTGGGTGATGTATCTGCCAATGTGCTTGGATGATGTATCTGTCAATGTGTTTGGGTGATGGGGCTGTCAATGCATTTGGGTGATGTGTCTCGGTGATGTGTCTGTCAATATATTAGGGTGATGTGTCTCGGTGATGTGTCTGTCAATGTATATGGGTAATGGGGTTGTCGATGTGTTTGAGCGATTTGTCTGTCAACGTGTTTGTGTGATTTGTCTGTCAATGTATTTGGGTGATGTGTCTGTCAATGTATTTGGGTAATGTATCTGTCAATTTATTTGGTTTTAGGTCTGTCAATGTGTCGGTGATGTGTCTCAATGTGTTTGGGTGATGTGTGTGTCAATGTGTTTGGGTAATGGGGCTGTCAATGTGTTTGGGTGATGTATCTGTCAATGTGTTTGGGTGATGTATCTGTCAATGTGTTTGGGTGATGTATCTGTCAATGTGTTTGGGTGATGTATCTGTCAATGTGTGTGGGTGATGGGGCTGTCAATGTGTTTGGGTGATATGTCAGCCAAGGTATTTGAATGATGTATCTGTCAATGTGTTTGGATGTTACGTCTGTCAATGTGTTTGGGTGATGTGTCTGTCAATGTATTTGGGTGATGTGTCTGTCAATGTGTTTGCATGATGTGTCTGTCAATGTGTTTGGATGATGTATCTGTCAATGTGTCTGGGTGATGTGTCTGTCATTGTGTTTCGGTAATATGTCTGTCAACGTGTTTGGGTGATGTATCTGTCAATGTGTTTGGATGATTTGTCTGCCAATGTGTTTGGGTGATGTATCTGCCAATGTGTTTGGGTCATGTATCTGCCAATGTGTTTGGGTGATATATCTGTCAATGTGTTTGGATGATGTGTCTGTCAATGTGTTTGGGTGATGTATGTGCCAACGTGTTTGGGTGATGTATGTGCCAACGTGTTTGGGTGATGTATCTGCCGCTGTGTTTGAGTGATGTGTCTCTCAATGTGTTTGGGTGATGTGTCTGTCAATGTGTTTGGGTGATGTGTCTTTCAATGTGTTTGGGTGATGTGACTGTCTTTTTGTTTGGGTGATCGGGCTGTCAATGTGTTTGGGTGATGTGTCTGCCAAGGTATTAGAGTGATATATCTGTCAATGTGTTTGGGTAATGGGGCTGTCAATGTGTTTGGGTGATGTGTCTGTCAATGTGTTTGGATGATTTGCCTGTCAACGTGTTCGTTGATGTATCTATCAATGTATTTGCATGATGTGTATGTCAATGTGTTTCGGTGATGTGTCTGTCAACGCGTTTGGGTGATGTATCTGTCAATGTGTTTGGGTGATGTGTCTTCAATGTGTTTGTGTGATGTGTCTGTCAATCTATTTGGGTAATGGGGCTGTCAATGTGTTTGAGTGTTGTGTTTGTCAATGTGTTTGGATGATGTGTCTGTCAATGTACTTGGGTGATGTATCTGTCAATGTGCTTGGGTGGTGTGTCTGTCAATGTGTTTGGATGATGTATCTGTCAAAGTGTTTGGGTGATGTACCTGTCAATGTGTTTGGGTGATGTATCTGTCAATATATTTGGGTGATGTATCTGTCAATGTGTTTGGGTGATCTATCTGTCAATGTGTTTGGGTGATGTGTCTGTCAATGTGTGTGGTTGATGTATCTGTCAATGTGTTTGGGTGATGTATCTGCTAATGTGTTTGGATGACGTATCTGTCAATGTGTTTGGGTGATGTATCTGTCAATGTGTTTGAGTGATGTGTCTGTCAATATTTTTGGGTGATGTGTCTGTCAATTTGTTTGGGTGATGTATCTGTCAATGTGTTTGGGTGATGTATTTGTCAATGTGTTTGGGTGATGTATCTGCCAATGTGTTTGGATGATGTTTCTGTCAATGTGTTTGGGTGATGGGGCTGTCAATGCATTTGGGTGATGTGTCTGTGTGATGTGTCTGTCAATATATTAGGGTGATGTGTCTGGGTGATGTGTCTGTCAATGTAGATGGGTAATGGGGTTATCGATGAGTTTGAGCGATGTGTCTGTCAACGTGTTTGGGTGATGTGTCTGTCAATGTATTTGGGTGATGTGTCTGTCAATGTATTTGGGTAATGTATCTGTCAATTTATTTGGTTTTAGGTCTGTCAATGTGTCGGTGATGTGTCTCAATATGTTTGAGTGATGTGTCTGTCAATGTGTTTGAGTCATGTGTCTGTCAATGTGTTTGAGTGATGTGTCTGTCAACGTGTTTGGGTGATGTTGTCTGTCAATGTGTTTGGATGATTTGTCTGCCAATGTGTTTGGGTGATATGTCTGTCAATGTGTTTGGGTGATGTGTCTGTCAATGTAATTGGGTGATGTGTCTGTCAATGTATTTGTGTGATGTGTCTGTCAATGTGTTTGGGTGATGTATCTGTCAATGTGTTTGGAGGATTTGTCTGCCAATGTGTTTGGGTGATGTATCTGCCAATGTGTTTGGGTCATGTATCTGCCAATGTGTTTGGGTGATGTATGTGCCAACATGTTTGGGTGATGTATGTGCCACTGTGTTTGGGTGATGTATCTGCTGCTGTGTTTGAGTGATGTGTCTGTCAATGTGTTTGGGTGATGTGTCTGTCAATGTGTTTGGGTGATGTGTCTGTCAATGTGTTTGGGTGATGTGTCTGTCAATGTGTTTGGGTGATCGGGCTGTCAATGTGTTTGGGTGATGTGTCTGCCAAGGTATTAGAGTGATATATCTGTCAATGTGTTTGGGTAATGGGGCTGTCAATGTGTTTGAGTGATGTGTCTGTCAATGTGTTTGGATGATTTGCCTGTCAACGTGTTTCGTTGATGTATCTGTCAATGTATTTGCGTGACGTGTCTGTCAATGTGTTTCGGTGATGTGTCTGTCAACGCGTGTGGGTGATGTATCTGTCAATGTGTTTGGGTGATGTATCTGTCATCGTGTTTGGGTGATGTGTCTGTCAATGTGTTTGTGTGATGTGTCTGTCAATCTATTTGGGTAATGGGGCTGTCAATGTGTTTGAGTGATGTGTTTGTCAATGTGTTTGGATGATGTGTCTGTCAATGTGTTTGGATGATGTATCTGTCAAAGTGTTTGGGTGATGTACCTGTCAATGTGTTTGGGTGATGTATCTGTCAATATGTTTGGGTGATGTATCTGTCAATTTGTTTGGGTGATGTATCTGTCAATGTGTTTGGGTGATGTGTCTGTCAATGTGTGTGGTTGATGTATCTATCAATGTGTTTGGGTGATGTATCTGCTAATGTGTTTGGATGACGTATCTGTCAATGTGTTTGGATGATGTATCTGTCAATGTGTTTGAGTGATGTGTCTGTCAATATTTTTGGGTGATGTATCTGTCAATTTGTTTGGGTGATGTATCTGACAATGTGTTTGGGTGATGTATTTGTCAATGTGTTTGGGTGATGTATCTGCCAATGTGTTTGGATGATGTTTCTGTCAATGTGTTTGGGTGATGGGGCTGTCAATGCATTTGGGTGATGTGTCTGGGTGATGTGTCTGTCAATATATTAGGGTGATGTGTCTGGGTGATGTGTCTGTCAATGTATATGGGTAATGGGGTTGTCGATGTGTTTGAGCGAGGTGTCTGTCAACGTGTTGGGGTGATGTGTCTGTCAATGTATTTGGGTGATGTGTCTGTCAATGTATTTGGGTAATGTATCTGTCAATTTATTTGGTTTTAGGTCTGTCAATGTGTCGGTGATGTGTCTCAATGTGTTTGGGTGATGTGTCTGTCAATGTATTTGGGTAATGGGGCTGTCAATGTGTTTGAGTGATGTGTCTGTCAAGGTGTTTGAGTGATGTGTCTGTCAATATGTTTGAGTGATGTGTCTGTCAACGTGTTTGGGTGATGTTGTCTGTCAATGTGTTTGGATGATTTGTCTGCCAATGTGTTTGGTTGATGTATCTGTCAATGTGTTTGGGTGATGTGTCAGCCAAGGTATTTGAGTGATGTTTCTGTCAATGTGTTTGGATGATATGTCTGTCAATGTGTTTGGGTGATGGGGCTGTCAATGCGTTTGGGTGATGTGTCTGTCAATGTATTTGGGTGATGTGTCTGTCAATTTGTTTGGGTGATGTATCTGTTAATGTGTTTGGATGATTTGTCTGCCAATGTATTTGGGTGATGTATCTGCCAATGTGTTTGGGTCATGTATCTGCCAATGTTTTTGGGTGATATATCTGTCAATGTGTTTGGATGATGTGTCTGTCAATGTGTTTGGGTGATGTATGTGCCAACGTGTTTGGGTGATGTATATGCCAACGTGTTTGGGTGATGTATCTGCCGCTGTGTTTGAGTGATGTGTCTGTCAATGTGTTTGAGTGATGTGTCTGTCAATTTGTTTGGGTGATGTGTCTGTCAATGTGTTTGGGTGATGTGTCTGTCAATGTGTTTGGGTGATGTGTCTGTCAATGTGTTTGGGTGATGTGTCTGTCTTTGTGTTTGGGTGATCGGGCTGTCAATGTGTTTGAGTGATGTGTCTGTCAATGTGTTTGGATGATTTGCCTGTCAACGTGTTTCGTTGATGTATCTGTCAATGTATTTGCGTGATGTGTCTGTCAATGTGTTTCGGTGATGTGTCTGTCAACGCGTTTCGGTGATGTATCTGTCATTGTGTTTGGGTGATGAGTCTGTCAATGTGTTTGTGTGATGTGTCTGTCAATCTGTTTGGGTAATGGGGCTGTCAATGTGTTTGAGTGATGTGTTTGTCAATGTGTTTGGATGATGTGTCTGTCAATGTGTGTGGTTGATGTATCTGTCAATGTGTTTGGGTGATGTATCTGCTAATGTGTTTGGATGACGTATCTGTCAATGTGTTTGGATGATGTATCTGTCAATGTGTTTGAGTGATGTGTCTGTCAATATTTTTGGGTGATGTATCTGTCAATTTGTTTGGGTGATGTATCTGTCAATGTGTTTGGGTGATGTATTTGTCAATGTGTTTGGGTGATGTATCTGCCAATGTGCTTGGATGATGTATCTGTCAATGTGTTTGGGTGATGGGGCTGTCAATGCATTTGGGTGATGTGTCTCGGTGATGTGTCTGTCAATATATTAGGGTGATGTGTCTCGGTGATGTGTCTGTCAATGTATATGGGTAATGGGGTTGTCGATGTGTTTGAGCGATGTGTCTGTCAACGTGTTTGTGTGATTTGTCTGTCAATGTATTTGGGTGATGTGTCTGTCAATGTATTTGGGTAATGTATCTGTCAATTTATTTGGTTTTAGGTCTGTCAATGTGTCGGTGATGTGTCTCAATGTGTTTGGGTGATGTGTGTGTCAATGTGTTTGGGTAATGGGGCTGTCAATGTGTTTGGGTGATGTATCTGTCAATGTGTTTGGGTGATGTATCTGTCAATGTGTTTGGGTGATGTATCTGTCAATGTGTTTGGGTGATGTATCTGTCAATGTGTGTGGGTGATGGGGCAGTCAATGTGTTTGGGTGATATGTCAGCCAAGGTATTTGAATGATGTATCTGTCAATGTGTTTGGATGTTACGTCTGTCAATGTGTTTGGGTGATGTGTCTGTCAATGTATTTGGGTGATGTGTCTGTCAATGTGTTTGCATGATGTGTCTGTCAATGTGTTTGGATGATGTATCTGTCAATGTGTCTGGGTGATGTGTCTGTCATTGTGTTTCGGTAATATGTCTGTCAACGTGTGTGGGTGATGTATCTGTCAATGTGTTTGGATGATTTGTCTGCCAATGTGTTTGGGTGATGTATCTGCCAATGTGTTTGGGTCATGTATCTGCCAAGGTGTTTGGGTGATATATCTGTCAATGTGTTTGGATGATGTGTCTGTCAATGTGTTTGGGTGATGTATGTGCCAACGTGTTTGGGTGATGTATGTGCCAACGTGTTTGGGTGATGTATCTGCCGCTGTGTTTGAGTGATGTGTCTCTCAATGTGTTTGGGTGATGTGTCTGTCAATGTGTTTGGGTGATGTGTCTGTCAATGTGTTTGGGTGATGTGACTGTCTTTTTGTTTGGGTGATCGGGCTGTCAATGTGTTTGGGTGATGTGTCTGCCAAGGTATTAGAGTGATATATCTGTCAATGTGTTTGGGTAATGGGGCTGTCAATGTGTTTGGGTGATGTGTCTGTCAATGTGTTTGGATGATTTGCCTGTCAACGTGTTCGTTGATGTATCTATCAATGTATTTGCATGATGTGTATGTCAATGTGTTTCGGTGATGTGTCTGTCAACGCGTTTGGGTGATGTATCTGTCAATGTGTTTGGGTGATGTGTCTGTCAATGTGTTTGTGTGATGTGTCTGTCAATCTATTTGGGTAATGGGGCTGTCAATGTGTTTGAGTGTTGTGTTTGTCAATGTGTTTGGATGATGTGTCTGTCAATGTACTTGGGTGATGTATCTGTCAATGTGCTTGGGTGGTGTGTCTGTCAATGTGTTTGGATGATGTATCTGTCAAAGTGTTTGGGTGATGTACCTGTCAATGTGTTTGGGTGATGTATCTGTCAATATATTTGGGTGATGTATCTGTCAATGTGTTTGGGTGATCTATCTGTCAATGTGTTTGAGTGATGTGTCTGTCAATGTGTGTGGTTGATGTATCTGTCAATGTGTTTGGGTGATGTATCTGCTAATGTGTTTGGATGACGTATCTGTCAATGTGTTTGGGTGATGTATCTATCAATGTGTTTGAGTGATGTGTCTGTCAATATTTTTGGGTGATGTGTCTGTCAATTTGTTTGGGTGATGTATCTGTCAATGTGTTTGGGTGATGTATTTGTCAATGTGTTTGGGTGATGTATCTGCCAATGTGTTTGGATGATGTTTCTGTCAATGTGTTTGGGTGATGGGGCTGTCAATGCATTTGGGTGATGTGTCTGTGTGATGTGTCTGTCAATATATTAGGGTGATGTGTCTGGGTGATGTGTCTGTCAATGTAGATGGGTAATGGGGTTATCGATGTGTTTGAGCGATGTGTCTGTCAACGTGTTTGGGTGATGTGTCTGTCAATGTATTTGGGTGATGTGTCTGTCAATGTATTTGGGTAATGTATCTGTCAATTTATTTGGTTTTAGGTCTGTTAATGTGTCGGTGATGTGTCTCAGTGTGTTTGGGTGATGTATCTGTCAATGTGTTTGGGTAATGGGGCTGTCAATGGGTTTGGGTGATGTATCTGTCAATGTGTGTGGGTGATGGGGCTGTCAATGTGTTTGGGTGATGTGTCTGTCAATGTGTTTGCATGATGTGTTTGTCAATGTGTTTGGATGATGTATCTGTCAATGTGTCTGGGTGATGTGTCTGTCATTGTGTTTCGGTAATATGTCTGTCAACGTGTTTGGGTGATGTATCTGTCAATGTGTTTGGATGATTTGTCTGCCAATGTGTTTGGGTGATGTATCTGCTTATGTGTTTGGGTCATGGATCTGCCAATGTGTTTGGGTGATATATCTGTCAATGTGTTTGGATGATGTGTCTGTCAATGTGTTTGGGTGATGTATGTGCCAACATGTTTGGGTGATGTATGTGCCAACGTGTTTGGGTGATGTATCTGCCGCTGTGTTTGAGTGATGTGTCTCTCAATGTGTTTGGGTGATGTGTCTGTCAATGTGTTTGGGTGATGTGTCTGTCAATGTGTTTGGGTGATGTGACTGTCTTTTTGTTTGGGTGATCGGGCTGTCAATGTGTTTGGGTGATGTGTCTGCCAAGGTATTAGAGTGATATATCTGTCAATGTGTTTGGGTAATGGGGCTGTCAATGTGTTTGGGTGATGTGTCTGTCAATGTGTTTGGATGATTTGCCTGTCAACGTGTTTCGTTGATGTATCTATCAATGTATTTGCATGATGTGTATGTCAATGTGTTTCGGTGATGTGTCTGTCAACCCGTTTGGGTGATGTATCTGTCAATGTGTTTGGATGATACGTCTGTCAATGTGTTTGGGTGATGGGGCTGTCAATGTATTTGGGTGATGTGTCTGTCAGTGTGTTTGGATGATGTGTCTGTCAATGTGTTTGGATGATGTATCTGTCAATGTGTCTGGGTGATGTGTCTGTCATTGTGTTTCGGTAATATTTCTGTCAACGTGTTTGGGTGATGTATCTGTCAATGTGTTTGGGTAATGTGTCTGTCAATGTGTTTGGTGCTATATTTGTCAATGTGATTGGGTGATTTGTCTGTCAATGTATTTGGGTAATGGGGCTGTCGCTGTGTTTGAGTGATGTGTCTGTCAACGTGTTTGGGTAATGGGGCTGTCAATGTGTTTGGGTGATGTGTCTGTCAATGTACTTGGGTGATGTATCTGTCAATGTGCTTGGGTGATGTGTCTGTCAATGTGTTTGGATGATGTATCTGTCAAAGTGTTTGGGTGATGTTCCTGTCAATGTGTGTGGGTGATGTATCTGTCAATATGTTTGGGTAATGTATCTGTCAATGTGTTTGGGTGATGTATCTGTCAATATGTTTGGGTGATGTGTCTGTCAATGTGTGTGGTTGATTTATCTGTCAATGTGTTTGGGTGATGTATCTGCTAATGTGTTTGGATGACGTATCTGTCAATGTGTTTGGATGATGTATCTGTCAATGTGTTTGAGTGATGTGTCTGTCAATATTTTTGGGTGATGTATCTGTCAATTTGTTTGGGTGATGTATCTGTCAATGTGTTTGGGTGATGTATTTGTCAATGTGTTTGGATGATGTGTCTGTCAATATACTTGGGTGATGTATCTGTCAATGTGTTTGGGTAATGTGTCTGTCAATGTGTTTGGTGCTATATTTGTCAATGTGATTGGGTGATTTGTCTGTCAATGTATTTGGGTAATGGGGCTGTCGCTGTGTTTGAGTGATGTGTTGTCAACGTGTTTGGGTAATGGGGCTGTCAATGTGTTTGGGTGATGTGTCTGTCAATGTACTTGGGTGATGTATCTGTCAATGTGCTTGGGTGATGTGTCTGTCAATGTGTTTGGATGATGTATCTGTCAAAGTGTTTGGGTGATGTTCCTGTCAATGTGTGTGGGTGATGTATCTGTCAATATGTTTGGGTAATGTATCTGTCAATATGTTTGGGTGATGTATCTGCTAATGTGTTTGGATGATGTATCTGTCAATGTGTTTGAGTGATGTGTCTGTCAATATTTTTGGGTGATGTATCTGTCAATTTGTTTGGGTGATGTATCTGTCAATGTGTTTGGGTGATGTATTTGTCAATGTGTTTGGGTGATGTATCTGTCAATGTGTTTGGGTGATGGGGCTGTCAATGCATTTGGGTGATGTGTCTGGGTGATGTGTCTGTCAATATATTAGGGTGATGTGTCTGGGTGATGTGTCTGTCAATGTATATGGGTAATGGGGTTGTCGATGTGTTTGAGCGATGTGTCTGTCAACGTGTTTGTGTGATGTGTCTGTCAATGTATTTGGGTGATGTGTCTGTCAATGTATTTGGGTAATGTATCTGTCAATTTATTTGGTTTTAGGTCTGTCAATGTGTCGGTGATGTGTCTCAATGTGTTTGGGTGATGTGTCTGTCAATGTGTTTGGGTAATGGGGCTGTCAATGTGTTTGGGTGATGTATCTGTCAAGTGTTTGGGTGATGTATCTGTCAGTGGGTTTGGGTGATGTATCTGTCAATGTGTGTGGGTGATGGGGCTGTCAATGTGTTTGGGTGATATGTCAGCCAAGGTATTTGAATGATGTATTTGTCAATGTGTTTGGATGATACGTCTGTCAATGTGTTTGGGTGATGTGTCTGTCAATGTATTTGGGTGATGTGTCTTTCAATGTGTTTGGGTGATGTGTCTGTCAATGTGTTTGGGTGATGTGTCTGTCAATGTGTTTGGGTAATGGGGCTGTCAATGTGTTTGGGTGATGTATCTGTCAATGTGTTTGGGTGATGTATCTGTCAATGTGTTTGGATGATGTATCTGTCAATGTGTTTGAGTGATGTGTCTGTCAATTTATTTGGTTTTAGGTCTGTCAATGTGTCGCTGATGTGTCTCAATGTGTTTGGGTAATGTGTCTGTCAATGTGTTTGGGTAATGGGGCTGTCAATGTGTTTGGGTGGTGTATCTGTCAATGTGTTTGGGTGATGTATCTGTCAATGGGTTTGGGTGATGTATCTGTCAATGTGTGTGGGTGATGGGGCTGTCAATGTGTTTGGGTGATATGTCAGCCAAGGTATTTGAATGATGTATCTGTCAATCTGTTTGCATGATACGTCTGTCAAGTGTTTGGGTGATGGGGCTGTCAATGTGTTTGGGTGATGTGTCTGTCAATGTATTTGGGTGATGTGTCTGTCAATGTGTTTGATGATGTGTCTGTCAATGTGTTTGGATGATGTATCTGTCAATGTGTCTGGTGATGTGTCTGTCATTGTGTTTCGGTAATATGTCTGTCAACGTGTTTGGGTGAAGTATCTGTCAATGTGTTTGGGTGATGTGTCTGTCAATGTGTTTGGTGCTATATTTGTCAATGTGTTTGGGTAATGGGTCTGTTGCTGTGTTTGAGTGATGTGTCTTTCAACGTTTTTGGGTAATGGGGCTGTCAATGTGTTTGAGTGATGTGTCTGTCAATGTGTTTGAGTCATGTGTCTGTCAATGTGTTTGAGTGATGTGTCTGTCAACGTGTTTGGGTGATGTTGTCTGTCAATGTGTTTGGGTGATATGTCTGTCAATGTTTTTGGGTGATGGGGCTTTCAATGTTTTTGGGTGATGTGTCTGTCAATGTATTTGGGTGATGTGTCTGTCAATGTGTTTGGGTGATGTATCTGTCAATGTGTTTGGATGATTTGTCTGCCAATGTGTTTGGGTGATGTATCTGCCAATGTGTTTGGGTCATGTATCTGCCAATGAATTTGGGTGATGTATCTGCCAATGTGTTTGGGTGATTTATGTACCAACATGTTTGGGTGATTTATGTGCCAACGTGTTTGGGTGATGTATCTGCCGCTGTGTTTGAGTGATGTGTCTGTCAATGTGTTTGGGTGATGTCTGTCAATGTGTTTGGGTGATGTGTCTGTCAATGTATTTGGGTGATGTGTCTGTCAATGTGTTTGGGTGATGTTTCTGTCAATGTATTTGGGTAATGGGGCTGTCAATGTGTTTGGGTGATGTATCTGTCAATGTGATTGTGTGATGTGTCTGTCAATGTGTTTGGTGCTATATTTGTCAATGTGTTTGGGTGATTTGTCTGTCAATGTATTTGGGTAATGGGGCTGTCGCTGTGTTTGAGTGATGTGTCTGTCAACGTGTTTGGGTAATGGGCCTGTCAATGTGTTTGGGTGATGTGTCTGTCAATGTATTTGGGTAATGGGGCTGTCAATGTGTTTGGGTGATGTGTCTGTCAATGTGTTTGGGTGATGTGTCTGTCAATGTATTTGTGTGATGTGTCTGTCAATGTGTTTGGGTGATGTGTCTCTCAATGTGTTTGGGTGATGTATCTGTCAATGTGTTTGGGTGATCTATCTGTCAATGTGTTGGGATGATGTGTCTGTCAATGTATTTGGGTAATGGGGCTGTGGATGTGTTTGAGTGATGTGTCTGTCAATGTATTTGGGTAATGGGGCTGTCAATGTGTTTTGGTGATTTGCCTGTCAACGTGGTTGGGTGATGTGTCTGTCAATGTGTTGGGGTGATGTGTCTGTCAATGTGTTGGGGTGATGTGTCTGTCAATGTGTTGGGGTGATGTGTCTGTCAATGTGTTGGGGTGATGTATCTGTCAATGTGTTTGGGTGATGTGTCGGTCAATGCGTTTGGGTAATGTATATGTCAATGTGCTTGGGTGATGGGGCTTTCAATATGTTTGGGTGATGTGTCTGCCACGGTGTTTGAGTGATGTATCTGTCAATGTTTTTGGATGATGTCTCTGTCAATGTGTTTGGATGATGGGGATGTCAATGTGTTTGGGTGATGTGTCTGTCAATCTGTTTGGGTAATGGGGCTGTCAATGTGTTTGAGTGATGTGTTTGTCAATGTGTTTGGATGATGTGTCTGTCAATGTGTGTGGTTGATGTATCTGTCAATGTGTTTGGGTGATGTATCTGCTAATGTGTTTGGATGACGTATCTGTCAATGTGTTTGGATGATGTATCTGTCAATGTGTTTGAGTGATGTGTCTGTCAATATTTTTGGGTGATGTATCTGTCAATTTGTTTGGGTGATGTATCTGTCAATGTGTTTGGGTGATGTATTTGTCAATGTGTTTGGGTGATGTATCTGCCAATGTGTTTGGATGATGTATCTTTCAATGTGTTTGGGTGATGGGGCTGTCAATGCATTTGGGTGATGTGTCTCGGTGATGTGTCTGTCAATATATTAGGGTGATGAGTCTCGGTGATGTGTCTGTCAATGTATATGGGTAATGGGGTTGTCGATGTGTTTGAGCGATGTGTCTGTCAACGTGTTTGTGTGATGTGTCTGTCAATGTATTTGGGTGATGTGTCTGTCAATGTGTTTGCATGATGTGTCTGTCAATGTGTTTGGATGATGTATCTGTCAATGTGTCTGGGTGATGTGTCTGTCATTGTGTTTCGGTAATATGTCTGTCAACGTGTTTGGGTGATGTATCTGTCAATGTGATTGTGTGATGTGTCTGTCAATGTGTTTGGTGCTATATTTGTCAATGTGTTTGGGTGATTTGTCTGTCAATGTATTTGGGTAATGGGGCTGTCGCTGTGTTTGAGTGATGTGTCTGTCAACGTGTTTGGGTAATGGGGCTGTCAATGTGTTTGGGTGATGTGTCTGTCAATGTATTTGGGTAATGGGGCTGTCAATGTGTTTGGGTGATGTGTCTGTCAATGTGTTTGGGTGATGTGTCTGTCAATGTATTTGGGTGATGTGTCTGTCAATGTGTTTGGGTGATGTGTCTCTCAATGTGTTTGGGTGATGTATCTGTCAATGTGTTTGGGTGATCTATCTGTCAATGTGTTGGGATGATGTGTCTGTCAATGTATTTGGGTAATGGGGCTGTGGATGTGTTTGAGTGATGTGTCTGTCAACGTGTTTGGGTGATGTGCCTGTCAATGTGTTTGGGTGATGTGTCTGTCAATGTGTTTGTATGATGTATCTGTCAATGTGTTTGACTGATGTGTCTGTCAATATGTTTGGGTGATGTGTCTGTCAATGTGTTTGGGTGATGTGTCTGTCAATGTGTTTGGGTGATATGTCTGTCAATGGGTTTGCGTGATGTGTCTGTCAATGTGTTTGCGTGATCGGGCTGTCAATATGTTTGGGTGATGTGTCTGCCAAGGTATTAGAGTGATATATCTGTCAATGTGTTTGGGTAATGGGGCTGTCAATGTGTTTGAGTGATGTGTCTGTCAATGTGTTTGGATGATTTGCCTGTCAACCTGTTTCGTTGATGTATCTGTCAATGTGTTTGGATGATGTGTCTGTCAACGTGTTTGGGTGATGTATCTGTCAATGTGTTTGGGTGATGTGTCTGTCAATGTGTTTGGGTGATGTGTCTGTCAATCTATTTGGGTAATGGGGCTGTCAATGTGTTTGACTGATGTGTCTGTCAATGTGTTTGACTGATGTGTCTGTCAATGTGTTTGTATGATGTGTATGTCAATGTACTTGGGTGATGTATCTGTCAATGTGCTTGGGTGATGTGTCTGTCAATGTGTTTGCGTGATGTATCTGTCAATGTGTTTGGGTGATATATCTGTCAATGTGTTTGGGTGATGTATCTGTCAATGTGTTTGGGTAATGTGTCTGTCAATGTGTGTGGTTGATGTATCTGTCAATGTGTTTGGGTGATGTATCTGCTAATGTGTTTGGATGACGTGTCTGTCATTGTGTTTGGATGATGTATCTGTCAATGTGTTTGAGTGATGTGTCTCAATATTTTTGGCTGATGTATCTGTCAATGTTTTTGGGTGATGTATCTGTCAATGTGTTTGGGTGATGTATCTGTCAATGTGTGTGGGTGATGGGGATGTCAATGTGTTTGGGTGATATGTCAGCCAAGGTATTTGAATGATGTATCTGTCAATGTGTTTGGGTGATGTGTTTGTCAATGTGTTTGGGTGGTACGTCTGTCAATGTGTTTGGGTGATGGGGCTGTCAATGTGTTTGGGTGATGTGTCTGTCAATGTATTTGGGTGATATGTCTGTCAATGTGTTTGCATGATGTGTCTGTCAATTTGATTGGATGATGTATCTGTCAATGTGTCTGGGTGATGTGTCTGTCATTGTGTTTCGGTAATATGTCTGTCAACGTGTTTGGGTGAAGTATCTGTCAATGTGTTTGGGTGATGTGTCTGTCAATGTGTTTGGTGCTATATTTGTCAATGTGTTTGGGTAATGGGGCTGTTGCTGTGTTTGAGTGATGTGTCTTTCAACGTTTTTGGGTAATGGGGCTGTCAATGTGTTTGGGTGCTGTGTCTGTCAGTGTGTTTGGATGATGTATCTGTCAATGTCTTTGTGTGATGTATCTGTTAATGTGTTTGGCTGATGTATCTGTCAATGTGTTTGGGTGATGTGTCTGTCAATGTGTTTGGATGATGTATCTGCCAATGTGTTTGGGTGATGTATCTGCCAATGTGTTTGGGTGATGTATCTGCCAATTTGTTTGGGTGATGTATCTGTCAATGTGTTTGGTTGATGTATCTGTCAATGTGTTTGGGTGATGTATCTGTCAATGTGTTTGGGTGATGTATCTACCAATATGTTTGAGTGATGTATCTGTCAATATGTTTGGGTGATGTATCTGTCAATGTGTTTGCTTGATGTATCTGTCAATGTGTTTGGGTGATGTGTCTGTCAATGTATTTGGGTGTGTGTTCGGGTGATGTTTCTGTGAATGTATTTGGGTGATGTGTTTGGTTGATGTGTCTGTCAATGTGTTTGGTGCTGTATCTGTCAATGTGTTTGGGTGATGTGTCTGTCAATGTGTTTGGGTGATGTGTCTGTCAATCTATTTGGGTAATGGGGCTGTCAATGTGTTTGACTGATGTGTCTGTCAATGTGTTTGACTGATGTGTCTGTCAATGTGTTTGTATGATGTGTATGTCAATGTACTTGGGTGATGTATCTGTCAATGTGCTTGGGTGATGTGTCTGTCAATGTGTTTGCGTGATGTATCTGTCAATGTGTTTGGGTGATATATCTGTCAATGTGTTTGGGTGATGTATCTGTCAATGTGTTTGGGTAATGTGTCTGTCAATGTGTGTGGTTGATGTATCTGTCAATGTGTTTGGGTGATGTATCTGCTAATGTGTTTGGATGACGTGTCTGTCATTGTGTTTGGATGATGTATCTGTCAATGTGTTTGAGTGATGTGTCTCAATATTTTTGGCTGATGTATCTGTCAATGTTTTTGGGTGATGTATCTGTCAATGTGTTTGGGTGATGTATCTGTCAATGTGTGTGGGTGATGGGGATGTCAATGTGTTTGGGTGATATGTCAGCCAAGGTATTTGAATGATGTATCTGTCAATGTGTTTGGGTGATGTGTTTGTCAATGTGTTTGGATGGTACGTCTGTCAATGTGTTTGGGTGATGGGGCTGTCAATGTGTTTGGGTGATGTGTCTGTCAATGTATTTGGGTGATATGTCTGTCAATGTGTTTGCATGATGTGTCTGTCAATGTGATTGGATGATGTATCTGTCAATGTGTCTGGGTGATGTGTCTGTCATTGTGTTTCGGTAATATGTCTGTCAACGTGTTTGGGTGAAGTATCTGTCAATGTGTTTGGGTGATGTGTCTGTCAATGTGTTTGGTGCTATATTTGTCAATGTGTTTGGGTAATGGGGCTGTTGCTGTGTTTGAGTGATGTGTCTTTCAACGTTTTTGGGTAATGGGGCTGTCAATGTGTTTGGGTGCTGTGTCTGTCAGTGTGTTTGGATGATGTATCTGTCAATGTCTTTGTGTGATGTATCTGTTAATGTGTTTGGCTGATGTATCTGTCAATGTGTTTGGGTGATGTGTCTGTCAATGTGTTTGGATGATGTATCTGCCAATGTGTTTGGATGATGTATCTCTCAATGTGTTTGGATGATGTATCTGTCAGTGTGTTTGGGTGATGTATCTGTCAATGTGTGTGGGTGATGGGACTGTCAATGTGTTTGGGTGATATGTCAGCCAAGGTATTTGAATGATGTATCTGTCAATGTGTTTGCATGATACGTTTGTCAATGTGTTTGGGTGATGTGTCTGTCAATGTATTTGGGTGATGTGTCTGTCAATGTGTTTGCATTATGTGTCTGTCAATGTGTTTGGATGATGTATCTGTCAATGTGTCTGGGTGATGTGTCTGTCATTGTGTTTCGGTAATATGTCTGTCAACGTGTTTGGGTGATGTATCTGTCAATGTGTTTGTGTGATGTGTCTGTCAATGTGTTTGGTGCTATATTTGTCAATGTGTTTGGGTGATTTGTCTGTCAATGTATTTGGGTAATGGGGCTGTCGCTGTGTTTGAGTGATGTGTCTGTCAACGTGTTTGGGTAATGGGGCTGTCAATTTGTTTGGGTGATGTGTCTGTCAATGCGTTTGGGTGATGTGTCTGTCAATGTATTTGGGTGATGTGTCTGTCAATGTGTTTGGGTGATGTGTCTCTCAATGTGTTTGGGTGATCTATCTGTCAATGTGTTTGGGTGATGTATCTGTCAATGTGTTTGGATGATGTGTCTGTCAATGTATTTGGGTAATGGGGCTGTGGATGTGTTTGAGTGATGTGTCTGTCAACGTGTTTGGGTGATGTGCCTGTCAATGTGTTTGGGTGATGTGTCTGTCAATGTGTTTGTATGATGTATCTGTCAATGTGTTTGAGTGATGTGTCTGTCAATATGTTTGGGTGATGTGTCTGTCAATGTGTTTGGGTGATGTGTCTGTCAATGTATTTGGGTGATGTGTCTGTCAATGTGTTTGCATGATGTGTCTGTCAATGTGTTTGGATGATGTATCTGTCAATGTGTCTGTGTGATGTGTCTGTCATTGTGTTTCGGTAATATGTCTGTCAATGTGTTTGGGTGATGTGTCTGTCAATGTATTTGGGTAATGGGGCTGTCAATGTGTTTGGGTGATGTGTCTGTCAATGTGTTTGGGTGATGTGTCTGTCAATGTGTTTGGGTGGTGTGTCTGTCAATGTATTTGGGTGATGTGTCTGTCAATGTGTTTGGGTGATGTGTCTGTCAATGCGTTTGGGTGATGTGTCTGTCAATGTATTTGGGTGATGTGTCTGTCAATGTGTTTGGGTGATGTGTCTCTCAATGTGTTTGGGTGATGTATCTGTCAATGTGTTTGGGTGATGTATCTGTCAATGTGTTTGGATGATGTGTCTGTCAATGTATTTGGGTAATGGGGCTGTGGATGTGTTTGAGTGATGTGTCTGTCAACGTGTTTGTGTGATGTGCCTGTCAATGTGTTTGGGTGATGTGTCTGTCAACGTGTTTGTATGATGTATCTGTCAATGTGTTTGAGTGATGTGTCTGTCAATATGTTTGGGTGATGTGTCTGTCAATGTGTTTGGGTGATGTGTCTGTCAATGTATTTGGGTGATGTGTCTGTCAATGTGTTTGCATGATGTGTCTGTCAATGTGTTTGGATGATGTATCTGTCAATGTGTCTGGGTAATGTGTCTGTCATTGTGTTTCGGTAATATGTCTGTCAACGTGTTTGGGTGATGTATCTGTCAATGTGATTGTGTGATGTGTCTGTCAATGTGTTTGGTGCTATATTTGTCAATGTGTTTGGGTGATTTGTCTGTAAATGTATTTGGGTAATGGGGCTGTCGCTGTGTTTGAGTGATGTGTCTGTCAACGTGTTTGGGTAATGGGGATGTCAATGTGTTTGGGTGATGTGTCTGTCAATGTATTTGGGTAATGGGGCTGTCAATGTGTTTGGGTGATGTGTCTGTCAATGTGTTTGGGTGATGTATCTGTCAATGTGTTTGGGTGATGTATCTGTCAATGTGTGTGGGTGATGGGGATGTCAATGTGTTTGGGTGATATGTCAGCCAAGGTATTTGAATGATGTATCTGTCAATGTGTTTGGGTGATGTGTTTGTCAATGTGTTTGGATGGTACGTCTGTCAATGTGTTTGGGTGATGGGGCTGTCAATGTGTTTGGGTGATGTGTCTGTCAATGTATTTGGGTGATATGTCTGTCAATGTGTTTGCATGATGTGTCTGTCAATGTGATTGGATGATGTATCTGTCAATGTGTCTGGGTGATGTGTCTGTCATTGTGTTTCGGTAATATGTCTGTCAACGTGTTTGGGTGAAGTATCTGTCAATGTGTTTGGGTGATGTGTCTGTCAATGTGTTTGGTGCTATATTTGTCAATGTGTTTGGGTAATGGGGCTGTTGCTGTGTTTGAGTGATGTGTCTTTCAACGTTTTTGGGTAATGGGGCTGTCAATGTGTTTGGGTGCTGTGTCTGTCAGTGTGTTTGGATGATGTATCTGTCAATGTCTTTGTGTGATGTATCTGTTAATGTGTTTGGCTGATGTATCTGTCAATGTGTTTGGGTGATGTGTCTGTCAATGTGTTTGGATGATGTATCTGCCAATGTGTTTGGATGATGTATCTCTCAATGTGTTTGGATGATGTATCTGTCAGTGTGTTTGGGTGATGTATCTGTCAATGTGTGTGGGTGATGGGACTGTCAATGTGTTTGGGTGATATGTCAGCCAAGGTATTTGAATGATGTATCTGTCAATGTGTTTGCATGATACGTTTGTCAATGTGTTTGGGTGATGTGTCTGTCAATGTATTTGGGTGATGTGTCTGTCAATGTGTTTGCATGATGTGTCTGTCAATGTGTTTGGATGATGTATCTGTCAATGTGTCTGGGTGATGTGTCTGTCATTGTGTTTCGGTAATATGTCTGTCAACGTGTTTGGGTGATGTATCTGTCAATGTGTTTGTGTGATGTGTCTGTCAATGTGTTTGGTGCTATATTTGTCAATGTGTTTGGGTGATTTGTCTGTCAATGTATTTGGGTAATGGGGCTGTCGCTGTGTTTGAGTGATGTGTCTGTCAACGTGTTTGGGTAATGGGGCTGTCAATTTGTTTGGGTGATGTGTCTGTCAATGCGTTTGGGTGATGTGTCTGTCAATGTATTTGGGTGATGTGTCTGTCAATGTGTTTGGGTGATGTGTCTCTCAATGTGTTTGGGTGATGTATCTGTCAATGTGTTTGGGTGATGTATCTGTCAATGTGTTTGGATGATGTGTCTGTCAATGTATTTGGGTAATGGGGCTGTGGATGTGTTTGAGTGATGTGTCTGTCAACGTGTTTGGGTGATGTGCCTGTCAATGTGTTTGGGTGATGTGTCTGTCAATGTGTTTGTATGATGTATCTGTCAATGTGTTTGAGTGATGTGTCTGTCAATATGTTTGGGTGATGTGTCTGTCAATGTGTTTGGGTGATGTGTCTGTCAATGTATTTGGGTGATGTGTCTGTCAATGTGTTTGCATGATGTGTCTGTCAATGTGTTTGGATGATGTATCTGTCAATGTGTCTGTGTGATGTGTCTGTCATTGTGTTTCGGTAATATGTCTGTCAATGTGTTTGGGTGATGTGTCTGTCAATGTTTTTGGGTAATGGGGCTGTCAATGTGTTTGGGTGATGTGTCTGTCAATGTGTTTGGGTGATGTGTCTGTCAATGTGTTTGGGTGGTGTGTCTGTCAATGTATTTGAGTGATGTGTCTGTCAATGTGTTTGGGTGATGTGTCTGTCAATGCGTTTGGGTGATGTGTCTGTCAATGTATTTGGGTGATGTGTCTGTCAATGTGTTTGGGTGATGTGTCTCTCAATGTGTTTGGGTGATGTATCTGTCAATGTGTTTGGGTGATGTATCTGTCAATGTGTTTGGATGATGTGTCTGTCAATGTATTTGGGTAATGGGGCTGTGGATGTGTTTGAGTGATGTGTCTGTCAACGTGTTTGGGTGATGTGCCTGTCAATGTGTTTGGGTGATGTGTCTGTCAACGTGTTTGTATGATGTATCTGTCAATGTGTTTGAGTGATGTGTCTGTCAATATGTTTGGGTGATGTGTCTGTCAATGTGTTTGGGTGATGTGTCTGTCAATGTATTTGGGTGATGTGTCTGTCAATGTGTTTGCATGATGTGTCTGTCAATGTGTTTGGATGATGTATCTGTCAATGTGTCTGGGTGATGTGTCTGTCATTGTGTTTCGGTAATATGTCTGTCAACGTGTTTGGGTGATGTATCTGTCAATGTGATTGTGTGATGTGTCTGTCAATGTGTTTGGTGCTATATTTGTCAATGTGTTTGGGTGATTTGTCTGTAAATGTATTTGGGTAATGGGGCTGTCGCTGTGTTTGAGTGATGTGTCTGTCAACGTGTTTGGGTAATGGGGATGTCAATGTGTTTGGGTGATGTGTCTGTCAATGTATTTGGGTAATGGGGCTGTCAATGTGTTTGGGTGATGTGTCTGTCAATGTGTTTGGGTGATGTGTCTGTCAATGTGTTTGGGTGATGTGTCTGTCAATGTATTTGGGTGATGTGTCTGTCAATGTGTTTGGGTGATGTGTCTGTCAATGTGTTTGGGTGATGTATCTGTCAATGTGTTTGGGTGATCTATCTGTCAATGTGTTTGGATGATGTGTCTGTCAATGTATTTGTGTAATGGGGCTGTGGATGTGTTTGAGTGATGTGTCTGTCACCGTGTTTGGGTGATGTGCCTGTCAATGTGTTTGGGTGATGTGTCTGTCAATGTGTTTGTATGATGTATCTGTCAATGTGTTTGACTGATGTGTCTGTCAATATGTTTGGGTGATGTGTCTGTCAATGTGTTTGGGTGATGTGTCTGTCAATGTGTTTGCGTGATCGGGCTGTCAATATGTTTGGGTGATGTGTCTGCCAAGGTATTAGAGTGATATATCTGTCAATGTGTTTGGGTAATGGGGCTGTCAATGTGTTTGAGTGATGTGTCTGTCAATGTGTTTGGATGATTTGCCTGTCAACCTGTTTCGTTGATGTATCTGTCAATGTGTTTGGATGATGTGTCTGTCAACGTGTTTGGGTGATGTATCTGTCAATGTGTTTGGGTGATGTGTCTGTCAATGTGTTTGGGTGATGTGTCTGTCAATCTATTTGGGTAATGGGGCTGTCAATGTGTTTGACTGATGTGTCTGTCAATGTGTTTGGATGATGTGTATGTCAATGTACTTGGGTGATGTATCTGTCAATGTGCTTGGGTGATGTGTCTGTCAATGCGTTTGGATGATGTGTCAGTCAATGTGTGTGGTTGATGTATCTGTCAATGTGTTTGGGTGATGTATCTGCTAATGTGTTTGGATGACGTGTCTGTCATTGTGTTTGGATGATGTATCTGTCAATGTGTTTGAGTGATGTGTCTCAATATTTTTGGCTGATGTATCTGTCAATGTTTTTGGGTGATGTATCTGTCAATGTGTTTGGGTGATGTATCTGTCAATGTGTGTGGGTGATGGGGATGTCAATGTGTTTGGGTGATAATGTCAGCCAAGGTATTTGAATGATGTATCTGTCAATGTGTTTGGGTGATGTGTCTGTCAATGTGTTTGGATGATACGTCTGTCAATGTGTTTGGGTGATGGGGCTGTCAATGTGTTTGGGTGATGTGTCTGTCAATGTATTTGGGTGATGTGTCTGTCAATGTGTTTGCATGATGTGTCTGTCAATGTGTTTGGATGATGTATCTGTCAATGTGTCTGGGTGATGTGTCTGTCATTGTGTTTCGGTAATATGTCTGTCAACGTGTTTGGGTGAAGTATCTGTCAATGTGTTTGGGTGATGTGTCTGTCAATGTGTTTGGTGCTATATTTGTCAATGTGTTTGTGTAATGGGGCTGTTGCTGTGTTTGAGTGATGTGTCTTTCAACGTTTTTGGGTAACGGGGCTGTCAATGTATTTGTGTGCTGTGTCTGTCAGTGTGTTTGGATGATGTATCTGTCAATGTCTTTGTGTGATGTATCTGTTAATGTGTTTGGCTGATGTATCTGTCAATGTGTTTGGGTGATGTGTCTGTCAATGTGTTTGGATGATGTATCTGCCAATGTGTTTGGATGATGTATCTCTCAATGTGTTTGGATGATGTATCTGTCAGTGTGTTTGGGTGATGTATCTGCCAATGTGTTTGGGTGATGTATCTGCCAATGTGTTTGGGTGATGTATCTGCCAATTTGTTTGGGTGATGTATCTGTCAATGTGTTTGGTTGATGTATCTGTCAATGTGTTTGGGTGATGTATCTGTCAATGTGTTTGGGTGATGTATCTACCAATATGTTTGAGTGATGTATCTGTCAATATGTTTGGGTGATGTATCTGTCAATGTGTTTGGTTGATGTATCTGTCAATGTGTTTGGGTGATGTGTCTGTCAATGTATTTGGGTGATGTGTTCGGGTGATGTTTCTGTGAATGTATTTGGGTGATGTGTTTGGGTGATGTGTCTGTCAATGTGTTTGGTGCTGTATCTGTCAATGTGTTTGGGTGATGTGTCTGTCAATGTATTTGGGTAATGGGGCTGTCAATGTGTTTGAGTGATGTGTCTGTCAATTTGTTTGAGTCATGTGTCTGTCAATGTGTTTGAGTGATGTGTCTGTCAACGTGCTTGGGTGATGTTGTCTGTCAATGTGTTTGGATGATTTGTCTGCCAATGTGTTTGGGTGATGTATCTGTCAATGTGTTTGGGTGTTGGGGCTGTCAATGTGTTTGGGTGATGTGTCAGCCAAGGTATTTGAGTGATGTTTCTGTCAATGTGTTTGGATGATATGTCTGTCAATGTGTTTGGGTGATGGGGCTGTCAATGTGTTTGGGTGATGTGTCTGTCAATGTATTTGGGTGATGTGTCTGTCAATTTGTTTGGGTGATGTATCTGTCAATGTGTTTGGATGATTTGTCTGCCAATGTGTTTGGGTGATGTATCTGCCAATGTGTTTTGGTCATGTATCTGCCAATGTGTTTGGGTGATGTATCTGTCAATGTGTTTGGGTGATGGGGCTGTCAATGCATTTGGGTGATGTGTCTGGGTGATGTGTCTGTCAATGTATATGGGTAATGGGGTTGTCGATGTGTTTGAGCGATGTGTCTGTCAACTTGTTTGGGTGATGTGTCTGTCAATGTATTTGGGTGATGTGTCTGTCAATGTATTTGGGTAATGTATCTGTCAATTTATTTGGTTTTAGGTCTGTCAATGTGTCGGTGATGTGTCTCAGTGTGTTTGGGTGATGTGTCTGTCAATGTGTTTGGGTAATGGGGCTGTCAATGTGTTTGGGTGATGTATCTGTCAATGTGTTTGGGTGATGTATCTGTCAATGGGTTTGGGTGATGTATCTGTCAATGTGTGTGGGTGATGGGGCTGTCAATGTGTTTGGGTGATATGTCAGCCAAGGTATTTGAATGATGTATCTGTCAATGTGTTTGCATGATACGTCTGTCAATGTGTTTGGGTGATGTGTCTGTCAATGTATTTGGGTGATGTGTCTGTCAATGTGTTTGCATGATGTGTCTGTCAATGTGTTTGGATGATGTATCTGTCAATGTGTCTGGGTGATGTGTCTGTCATTGTGTTTCGGTAATATGTCTGTCAACGTGTTTGGGTGATGTATCTGTCAATGTGTTTGGGTGATGTGTCTGTCAATGTGTTTGGTGCTATATTTGTCAATGTGTTTGGGTGATTTGTCTGTCAATGTATTTGGGTAATGGGGCTGTCGCTGTGTTTGAGTGATGTGTCTGTCAACGTGTTTGGGTAATGGGGCTGTCAATTTGTTTGGGTGATGTGTCTGTCAATGTATTTGGGTAATGGGGCTGTCAATGTGTTTGGGTGATGTGTCTGTCAATGTGTTTGGGTGATGTGTCTGTCAATGTATTTGGGTGATGTGTCTGTCAATGTGTTTGAGTGATGTGTCTCTCAATGTGTTTGGGTGATGTATCTGTCAATGTGTTTGGGTGATGTATCTGTCAATGTGTTTGGATGATGTGTCTGTCAATGTATTTGGGTAATGGGGCTGTGGATGTGTTTGAGTGATGTGTCTGTCAACGTGTTTGGGTGATTTGCCTGTCAATGTGTTTGGGTGATGTGTCTGTCAATGTGTTTGTATGATGTATCTGTCAATGTGTTTGAGTGATGTGTCTGTCAATATGTTTGGGTGATGTGTCTGTCAATGTGTTTGGGTGATGTGTCTGTCAATGTATTTGGGTGATGTGTCTGTCAATGTGTTTGCATGATGTGTCTGTCAATGTGTTTGGATGATGTATCTGTCAATGTGTCTGGGTGATGTGTCTGTCATTGTGTTTCGGTAATATGTCTGTCAACGTGTTTGGGTGATGTATCTGTCAATGTGATTGTGTGATGTGTCTGTCAATGTGTTTGGTGCTATATTTGTCAATGTGTTTGGGTGATTTGTCTGTAAATGTATTTGGGTAATGGGGCTGTCGCTGTGTTTGAGTGATGTGTCTGTCAACGTGTTTGGGTAATGGGGATGTCAATGTGTTTGGGTGATGTGTCTGTCAATGTATTTGGGTAATGGGGCTGTCAATGTATTTGGGTGATGTGTCTGTCAATGTGTTTGGGTGATTTGTCTGTCAATGTGTTTGGGTGATGTATCTGTCAATGTGTTTGGGTGATCTATCTGTCAATGTGTTTGGATGATGTGTCTGTCAATGTATTTGGGTAATGGGGCTGTGGATGTGTTTGAGTGATGTGTCTGTCACCGTGTTTGGGTGATTTGCCTGTCAATGTGTTTGGGTGATGTGCCTGTCAATGTGTTTGGGTGATGTGTCTGTCAATGTGTTTGTATGATGTATCTGTCAATGTGTTTGACTGATGTGTCTGTCAATATGTTTGGGTGATGTGTCTGTCAATGTGTTTGGGTGATGTGTCTGTCAATGTGTTTGGGTGATATGTCTGTCAATGGGTTTGCGTGATGTGTCTGTCAATGTGTTTGCGTGATCGGGCTGTCAATATGTTTGGGTGATGTGTCTGCCAAGGTATTAGAGTGATATATCTGTCAATGTGTTTGGGTAATGGGGCTGTCAATGTGTTTGAGTGATGTGTCTGTCAATGTGTTTGGATGATTTGCCTGTCAACCTGTTTCGTTGATGTATCTGTCAATGTGTTTGGATGATGTGTCTGTCAACGTGTTTGGGTGATGTGTCTGTCAATGTGTTTGGGTGATGTGTCTGTCAATGTGTTTGGGTGATGTGTCTGTCAATCTATTTGGGTAATGGGGCTGTCAATGTGTTTGACTGATGTGTCTGTCAATGTGTTTGGATGATGTGTATGTCAATGTACTTGGGTGATGTATCTGTCAATGTGCTTGGGTGATGTGTCTGTCAATGCGTTTGGATGATGTGTCTGTCAATGTGTGTGGTTGATGTATCTGTCAATGTGTTTGGGTGATGTATCTGCTAATGTGTTTGGATGACGTGTCTGAAATTGTGTTTGGATGATGTATCTGTCAATGTGTTTGAGTGATGTGTCTCAATATTTTTGGCTGATGTATCTGTCAATGTTTTTGGGTGATGTATCTGTCAATGTGTTTGGGTGATGTATCTGTCAATGTGTGTGGGTGATGGGGATGTCAATGTGTTTGGGTGATATGTCAGCCAAGGTATTTGAATGATGTATCTGTCAATGTGTTTGGGTGATGTGTCTGTCAATGTGTTTGGATGATACGTCTGTCAATGTGTTTGGGTGATGGGGCTGTCAATGTGTTTGGGTGATGTGTCTGTCAATGTATTTGGGTGATGTGTCTGTCAATGTGTTTGCATGATGTGTCTGTCAATGTGTTTGGATGATGTATCTGTCAATGTGTCTGGGTGATGTGTCTGTCATTGTGTTTCGGTAATATGTCTGTCAACGTGTTTGGGTGAAGTATCTGTCAATGTGTTTGGGTGATGTGTCTGTCAATGTGTTTGGTGCTATATTTGTCAATGTGTTTGTGTAATGGGGCTGTTGCTGTGTTTGAGTGATGTGTCTTTCAACGTTTTTGGGTAACGGGGCTGTCAATGTGTTTGGGTGCTGTGTCTGTCAGTGTGTTTGGATGATGTATCTGTCAATGTCTTTGTGTGATGTATCTGTTAATGTGTTTGGCTGATGTATCTGTCAATGTGTTTGGGTGATGTGTCTGTCAATGTGTTTGGATGATGTATCTGCCAATGTGTTTGGATGATGTATCTCTCAATGTGTTTGGATGATGTATCTGTCAGTGTGTTTGGCTGATGTATCTGTCAATGTGTTTGGGTGATGTGTCTGTCAATGTGTTTGGATGATGTATCTGCCAATGTGTTTGGATGATGTATCTGCCAATGTGTTTGGGTGATGTATCTGCCAATGTGTTTGGGTGATGTATCTGCCAATTTGTTTGGGTGATGTATCTGTCAATGTGTTTGGTTGATGTATCTGTCAATGTGTTTGGGTGATGTATCTGTCAATGTGTTTGGGTGATGTATCTACCAATATGTTTGAGTGATGTATCTGTCAATATGTTTGGGTGATGTATCTGTCAATGTGTTTGGTTGATGTATCTGTCAATGTGTTTGGGTGATGTGTCTGTCAATGTATTTGGGTGATGTGTTCGGGTGATGTTTCTGTGAATGTATTTGGGTGATGTGTTTGGGTGATGTGTCTGTCAATGTGTTTGGTGCTGTATCTGTCAATGTGTTTGGGTGATGTGTCTGTCAATGTATTTGGGTAATGGGGCTGTCAATGTGTTTGAGTGATGTGTCTGTCAATTTGTTTGAGTCATGTGTCTGTCAATGTGTTTGAGTGATGTGTCTGTCAACGTGTTTGGGTGATGTTGTCTGTCAATGTGTTTGGATGATTTGTCTGCCAATGTGTTTGGGTGATGTATCTGTCAATGTGTTTGGGTGTTGGGGCTGTCAATGTGTTTGGGTGATGTGTCAGCCAAGGTATTTGAGTGATGTTTCTGTCAATGTGTTTGGATGATATGTCTGTCAATGTGTTTGGGTGATGGGGCTGTCAATGTGTTTGGGTGATGTGTCTGTCAATGTATTTGGGTGATGTGTCTGTCAATTTGTTTGGGTGATGTATCTGTCAATGTGTTTGGATGATTTGTCTGCCAATGTGTTTGGGTGATGTATCTGCCAATGTGTTTTGGTCATGTATCTGCCAATGTGTTTGGGTGATGTATCTGTCAATGTGTTTGGGTGATGGGGCTGTCAATGCATTTGGGTGATGTGTCTGGGTGATGTGTCTGTCAATGTATATGGGTAATGGGGTTGTCGATGTGTTTGAGCGATGTGTCTGTCAACGTGTTTGGGTGATGTGTCTGTCAATGTATTTGGGTGATGTGTCTGTCAATGTATTTGGGTAATGTATCTGTCAATTTATTTGGTTTTAGGTCTGTCAATGTGTCGGTGATGTGTCTCAGTGTGTTTGGGTGATGTGTCTGTCAATGTGTTTGGGTAATGGGGCTGTCAATGTGTTTGGGTGATGTATCTGTCAATGTGTTTGGGTGATGTATCTGTCAATGGGTTTGGGTGATGTATCTGTCAATGTGTGTGGGTGATGGGGCTGTCAATGTGTTTGGGTGATATGTCAGCCAAGGTATTTGAATGATGTATCTGTCAATGTGTTTGCATGATACGTCTGTCAATGTGTTTGGGTGATGTGTCTGTCAATGTATTTGGGTGATGTGTCTGTCAATGTGTTTGCATGATGTGTCTGTCAATGTGTTTGGATGATGTATCTGTCAATGTGTCTGGGTGATGTGTCTGTCATTGTGTTTCGGTAATATGTCTGTCAACGTGTTTGGGTGATGTATCTGTCAATGTGTTTGGGTGATGTGTCTGTCAATGTGTTTGGTGCTATATTTGTCAATGTGTTTGTGTAATGGGGCTGTTGCTGTGTTTGAGTGATGTGTCTTTCAACGTTTTTGGGTAACGGGGCTGTCAATGTGTTTGGGTGCTGTGTCTGTCAGTGTGTTTGGATGATGTATCTGTCAATGTCTTTGTGTGATGTATCTGTTAATGTGTTTGGCTGATGTATCTGTCAATGTGTTTGGGTGATGTGTCTGTCAATGTGTTTGGATGATGTATCTGCCAATGTGTTTGGATGATGTATCTCTCAATGTGTTTGGATGATGTATCTGTCAGTGTGTTTGGGTGATGTATCTGCCAATGTGTTTGGGTGATGTATCTGCCAATGTGTTTGGGTGATGTATCTGCCAATTTGTTTGGGTGATGTATCTGTCAATGTGTTTGGTTGATGTATCTGTCAATGTGTTTGGGTGATGTATCTGTCAATGTGTTTGGGTGATGTATCTACCAATATGTTTGAGTGATGTATCTGTCAATATGTTTGGGTGATGTATCTGTCAATGTGTTTGGTTGATGTATCTGTCAATGTGTTTGGGTGATGTGTCTGTCAATGTATTTGGGTGATGTGTTCGGGTGATGTTTCTGTGAATGTATTTGGGTGATGTGTTTGGGTGATGTGTCTGTCAATGTGTTTGGTGCTGTATCTGTCAATGTGTTTGGGTGATGTGTCTGTCAATGTATTTGGGTAATGGGGCTGTCAATGTGTTTGAGTGATGTGTCTGTCAATTTGTTTGAGTCATGTGTCTGTCAATGTGTTTGAGTGATGTGTCTGTCAACGTGTTTGGGTGATGTTGTCTGTCAATGTGTTTGGATGATTTGTCTGCCAATGTGTTTGGGTGATGTATCTGTCAATGTGTTTGGGTGTTGGGGCTGTCAATGTGTTTGGGTGATGTGTCAGCCAAGGTATTTGAGTGATGTTTCTGTCAATGTGTTTGGATGATATGTCTGTCAATGTGTTTGGGTGATGGGGCTGTCAATGTGTTTGGGTGATGTGTCTGTCAATGTATTTGGGTGATGTGTCTGTCAATTTGTTTGGGTGATGTATCTGTCAATGTGTTTGGATGATTTGTCTGCCAATGTGTTTGGGTGATGTATCTGCCAATGTGTTTTGGTCATGTATCTGCCAATGTGTTTGGGTGATGTATCTGTCAATGTGTTTGGGTGATGGGGCTGTCAATGCATTTGGGTGATGTGTCTGGGTGATGTGTCTGTCAATGTATATGGGTAATGGGGTTGTCGATGTGTTTGAGCGATGTGTCTGTCAACGTGTTTGGGTGATGTGTCTGTCAATGTATTTGGGTGATGTGTCTGTCAATGTATTTGGGTAATGTATCTGTCAATTTATTTGGTTTTAGGTCTGTCAATGTGTCGGTGATGTGTCTCAGTGTGTTTGGGTGATGTGTCTGTCAATGTGTTTGGGTAATGGGGCTGTCAATGTGTTTGGGTGATGTATCTGTCAATATGTTTGGGTGATGTATCTGTCAATGGGTTTGGGTGATGTATCTGTCAATGTGTGTGGGTGATGGGGCTGTCAATGTGTTTGGGTGATATGTCAGCCAAGGTATTTGAATGATATATCTGTCAATGTGTTTGCATGATACGTCTGTCAATGTGTTTGGGTGATGTGTCTGTCAATGTATTTGGGTGATGTGTCTGTCAATGTGTTTGCATGATGTGTCTGTCAATGTGTTTGGATGATGTATCTGTCAATGTGTCTGGGTGATGTTTCTGTCATTGTGTTTCGGTAATATGTCTGTCAACGTGTTTGGGTGATGTATCTGTCAATGTGTTTGGGTGATGTGTCTGTCAATGTGTTTGGTGCTATATTTGTCAATGTGTTTGGGTGATTTGTCTGTCAATGTATTTGGGTAATGGGGCTGTCGCTGTGTTTGAGTGATGTGTCTGTCAACGTGTTTGGGTAATGGGGCTGTCAATTTGTTTGGGTGATGTGTCTGTCAATGTATTTGGGTAATGGGGCTGTCAATGTGTTTGGGTGATGTGTCTGTCAATGTATTTGGGTGATGTGTCTGTCAATGTGTTTGGGTGATGTGTCTCTCAATGTGTTTGGGTGATGTATCTGTCAATGTGTTTGGGTGATGTATCTATCAATGTGTTTGGATGATGTGTCTGTCAATGTATTTGGGTAATGGGGCTGTGGATGTGTTTGAGTGATGTGTCTGTCAACGTGTTTGGGTGATGTGCCTGTCAATGTGTTTGGGTGATGTGTCTGTCAATGTGTTTGTATGATGTATCTGTCAATGTGTTTGAGTGATGTGTCTGTCAATATGTTTGGGTGATGTGTCTGTCAATGTGTTTGGGTGATGTGTCTGTCAATGTGTTTGGGTGATGTGTCTGTCAATGTGTTTGCGTGATCTGTCTGTCAATGTGTTTGCGTGATCTGTCTGTCAATGTGTTTGCGTGATCGGGCTGTCAATGTGTTTGGGTGATGTGTCTGCCAAGGTATTAGAGTGATATATCTGTCAATGTGTTTGGGTAATGGGGCTGTCAATGTGTTTGAGTGATGTGTCTGTCAATGTGTTTGGATGATTTGCCTGTCAACCTGTTTCGTTGATGTATCTGTCAATGTATTTGCGTGATGTGTCTGTCAATGTGTTTCGGTGATGTGTCTGTCAACGCGTTTGGGTGATGTATCTGTCAATGTGTTTGGGTGATGTGTCTGTCAATGTGTTTGGGTGATGTGTCTGTCAATCTATTTGGGTAATGGGGCTGTCAATGTGTTTGACTGATGTGTCTGTCAATGTGTTTGGATGATGTGTATGTCAATGTACTTGGGTGATGTATCTGTCAATGTGCTTGGGTGATGTGTCTGTCAATGCGTTTGGATGATGTATCTGTCAAAGTTTTTGGGTGATGTATCTGTCAATGTGTTTGGGTGATGTATCTGTCAATGTGTTTGGGTGATATATCTGTCAATGTGTTTGGGTGATGTATCTGTCAATGTGTGTGGGTGATGGGGATGTCAATGTGTCTGGGTGATGTGTCTGTCATTGTGTTTCGGTAATATGTCTGTCAACGTGTTTGGGTGAAGTATCTGTCAATGTGTTTGGGTGATGTGTCTGTCAATGTGTTTGGTGCTATATTTGTCAATGTGTTTGGGTAATGGGGCTGTTGCTGTGTTTGAGTGATGTGTCTTTCAACGTTTTTGGGTAATGTGGCTGTCAATGTGTTTGGGTGCTGTGTCTGTCAGTGTGTTTGGATGATGTATCTGTCAATGTCTTTGTGTGATGTATCTGTTAATGTGTTTGGCTGATGTATCTGTCAATGTGTTTGGGTGATGTGTCTGTCAATGTGTTTGGATGATGTATCTGCCAATGTGTTCGGATGATGTATCTCTCAATGTGTTTGGATGATGTATCTGTCAGTGTGTTTGGGTGATGTATCTGTCAATGTGCTTGGGTGATGGGGCTGCCAATGTGTTTGAGTGATGTATCTGCCAATGTGTTTGGGTGATGTATCTGCCAATGTGTTTGGGTGATGTATCTACCAATGTGTTTGGGTGATGTATCTGCCAATTTGTTTGGGTGATGTATCTGTCAATGTGTTTGGTTGATGTATCTTTCAATGTGTTTGGGTGATGTATCTGTCAATGTGTTTGGGTGATGTATCTACCAATATGTTTGAGTGATGTATCTGTCAATATGTTTGGGTGATGTATCTGTCAATGTGTTTGGTTGATGTATCTGTCAATGTGTTTGGGTGATGTGTCTGTCAATGTATTTGGGTGATGTGTTCGGGTGATGTTTCTGTGAATGTATTTGGGTGATGTGTTTGGGTGATGTGTCTGTCAATGTGTTTGGTGCTGTATCTGTCAATGTGTTTGGGTGATGTGTCTGTCAATGTATTTGGTTAATGGGGCTGTCAATGTGTTTGAGTGATGTGTCTTTCAATGTGTTTGAGTCATGTGTCTGTCAATGTGTTTGAGTGATGTGTCTGTCAACGTGTTTGGGTGATGTTGTCTGTCAATGTGTTTGGATGATTTGTCTGCCAATGTGTTTGGGTGATGTATCTGTCAATGTGTTTGGGTGTTGGGGCTGTCAATGTGTTTGGGTGATGTGTCAGCCAAGGTATTTGAGTGATGTTTCTGTCAATGTGTTTGGATGATATGTCTGTCAATATGTTTGGGTGATGGGGCTGTCAATGTGTTTGGGTGATGTGTCTGTCAATGTATTTGGGTGATGTGTCTGTCAATTTGTTTGGGTGATGTATCTGTCAATGTGTTTGGATGATTTGTCTGCCAATGTGTTTGGGTGATGTATCTGCCAATGTGATTTGGTCATGTATCTGCCAATGTGTTTGGGTGATGTATCTGTCAATGTGTTTGGGTGATGGGGCTGTCAATGCATTTGGGTGATGTGTCTGGGTGATGTGTCTGTCAATATATTAGGGTGATGTGTCTGGGTGATGTGTCTGTCAATGTATATGGGTAATGGGGTTGTCGATGTGTTTGAGCGATGTGTCTGTCAACGTGTTTGGGTGATGTGTCTGTCAATGTATTTGGGTGATGTGTCTGTCAATGTATTTGGGTAATATATCTGTCAATTTATTTGGTTTTAGGTCTGTCAATGTGTCGGTGATGTGTCTCAGTGTGTTTGGGTGATGTGTCTGTCAATGTGTTTGGGTAATGGGGCTGTCAATGTGTTTGGGTGATGTATCTGTCAATGTGTTTGGGTGATGTATCTGTCAATGGGTTTGGGTGATGTATCTGTCAATGTGTGTGGGTGATGGGGCTGTCAATGTGTTTGGGTGATATGTCAGCCAAGGTTTTTGAATGATGTATCTGTCAATGTGTTTGCATGATACATCTGTCAATGTGTTTGGGTGATGTGTCTGTCAATGTATTTGGGTGATGTGTCTGTCAATGTGTTTGCATGATGTGTCTGTCAATGTGTTTGGATGATGTATCTGTCAATGTATCTGGGTGATGTGTCTGTCATTGTGTTTCGGTAATATGTCTGTCAACGTGTTTGGGTGATGTATCTGTCAATGTGTTTGGGTGATGTGTCTGTCAATGTGTTTGGTGCTATATTTGTCAATGTGTTTGGGTGATTTGTCTGTCAATGTATTTGGGTAATGGGGCTGTCGCTGTGTTTTTGTGATGTGTCTGTCAACGTGTTTGGGTAATGGGGCTGTCAATTTGTTTGGGTGATGTGTCTGTCAATGTATTTGGGTAATGGGGCTGTCAATGTGTTTGGGTGATGTGTCTGTCAATGTGTTTGGGTGATGTGTCTGTCAATGTATTTGGGTGATGTGTCTGTCAATGTGTTTGGGTGATGTGTCTCTCAATGTGTTTGGGTGATGTATCTGTCAATGTGTTTGGGTGATGTATCTGTCAATGTGTTTGGATGATGTGTCTGTCAATGTATTTGGGTAATGGGGCTGTGGATGTGTTTGAGTGATGTGTCTGTCAACGTGTTTGGGTGATGTGCCTGTCAATGTGTTTGGGTGATGTGTCTGTCAATGTGTTTGTATGATGTATCTGTCAATGTGTTTGAGTAATGTGTCTGTCAATATGTTTGGGTGATGTGTCTGTCAATGTGTTTGGGTGATGTGTCTGTCAATGTGTTTGGGTGATGTGTCTGTCAATGTGTTTGGGTGATATGTCTGTCAATGTGTTTGGGTGATGTGTCTGTCAATGTGTTTGCGTGATGTGTCTGTCAATGTGTTTGCGTGATCGGGCTGTCAATGTGTTTGGGTGATGTGTCTGCCAAGGTATTAGAGTGATATATCTGTCAATGTGTTTGGGTAATGGGGCTGTCAATGTGTTTGAGTGATGTGTCTGTCAATGTGTTTGGATGATTTGCCTGTCAACCTGTTTCGTTGATGTATCTGTCAATGTATTTGCGTGATGTGTCTGTCAATGTGTTTCGGTGATGTGTCTGTCAACGCGTTTGGGTGATGTATCTGTCAATGTGTTTGGGTGATGTGTCTGTCAATGTGTTTGGGTGATGTGTCTGTCAATCTATTTGGGTAATGGGGCTGTCAATGTGTTTGACTGATGTGTCTGTCAATGTGTTTGGATGATGTGTCTGTCAATGTACTTGGGTGATGTATCTGTCAATGTGCTTGGGTGATGTGTCTGTCAATGTGTTTGGATGATGTATCTGTCAAAGTTTTTGGGTGATGTATCTGTCAATGTGTTTGGGTGATGTATCTGTCAATGTGTTTGGGTGATGTGTCTGTCAATGTGTGTGGTTGATGTATCTGTCAATGTGTGTGGGTGATGGGGATGTCAATGTGTCTGGGTGATGTGTCTGTCATTGTGTTTCGGTAATATGTCTGTCAACGTGTTTGGGTGAAGTATCTGTCAATGTGTTTGGGTGATGTGTCTGTCAATGTGTTTGGTGCTATATTTGTCAATGTGTTTGGGTAATGGGGCTGTTGCTGTGTTTGAGTGATGTGTCTTTCAACGTTTTTGGGTAATGTGGCTGTCAATGTGTTTGGGTGCTGTGTCTGTCAGTGTGTTTGGATGATGTATCTGTCAATGTCTTTGTGTGATGTATCTGTTAATGTGTTTGGCTGATGTATCTGTCAATGTGTTTGGGTGATGTGTCTGTCAATGTGTTTGGATGATGTATCTGCCAATGTGTTCGGATGATGTATCTCTCAATGTGTTTGGATGATGTATCTGTCAGTGTGTTTGGGTGATGTATCTGTCAATGTGCTTGGGTGATGGGGCTGCCAATGTGTTTGAGTGATGTATCTGCCAATGTGTTTGGGTGATGTATCTGCCAATGTGTTTGGGTGATGTATCTACCAATGTGTTTGGGTGATGTATCTGCCAATTTGTTTGGGTGATGTATCTGTCAATGTGTTTGGTTGATGTATCTTTCAATGTGTTTGGGTGATGTATCTGTCAATGTGTTTGGGTGATGTATCTACCAATATGTTTGAGTGATGTATCTGTCAATATGTTTGGGTGATGTATCTGTCAATGTGTTTGGTTGATGTATCTGTCAATGTGTTTGGGTGATGTGTCTGTCAATGTATTTGGGTGATGTGTTCGGGTGATGTTTCTGTGAATGTATTTGGGTGATGTGTTTGGGTGATGTGTCTGTCAATGTGTTTGGTGCTGTATCTGTCAATGTGTTTGGGTGATGTGTCTGTCAATGTATTTGGTTAATGGGGCTGTCAATGTGTTTGAGTGATGTGTCTTTCAATGTGTTTGAGTCATGTGTCTGTCAATGTGTTTGAGTGATGTGTCTGTCAACGTGTTTGGGTGATGTTGTCTGTCAATGTGTTTGGATGATTTGTCTGCCAATGTGTTTGGGTGATGTATCTGTCAATGTGTTTGGGTGTTGGGGCTGTCAATGTGTTTGGGTGATGTGTCAGCCAAGGTATTTGAGTGATGTTTCTGTCAATGTGTTTGGATGATATGTCTGTCAATATGTTTGGGTGATGGGGCTGTCAATGTGTTTGGGTGATGTGTCTGTCAATGTATTTGGGTGATGTGTCTGTCAATTTGTTTGGGTGATGTATCTGTCAATGTGTTTGGATGATTTGTCTGCCAATGTGTTTGGGTGATGTATCTGCCAATGTGATTTGGTCATGTATCTGCCAATGTGTTTGGGTGATGTATCTGTCAATGTGTTTGGGTGATGGGGCTGTCAATGCATTTGGGTGATGTGTCTGGGTGATGTGTCTGTCAATATATTAGGGTGATGTGTCTGGGTGATGTGTCTGTCAATGTATATGGGTAATGGGGTTGTCGATGTGTTTGAGCGATGTGTCTGTCAACGTGTTTGGGTGATGTGTCTGTCAATGTATTTGGGTGATGTGTCTGTCAATGTATTTGGGTAATATATCTGTCAATTTATTTGGTTTTAGGTCTGTCAATGTGTCGGTGATGTGTCTCAGTGTGTTTGGGTGATGTGTCTGTCAATGTGTTTGGGTAATGGGGCTGTCAATGTGTTTGGGTGATGTATCTGTCAATGTGTTTGGGTGATGTATCTGTCAATGGGTTTGGGTGATGTATCTGTCAATGTGTGTGGGTGATGGGGCTGTCAATGTGTTTGGGTGATATGTCAGCCAAGGTTTTTGAATGATGTATCTGTCAATGTGTTTGCATGATACATCTGTCAATGTGTTTGGGTGATGTGTCTGTCAATGTATTTGGGTGATGTGTCTGTCAATGTGTTTGCATGATGTGTCTGTCAATGTGTTTGGATGATGTATCTGTCAATGTATCTGGGTGATGTGTCTGTCATTGTGTTTCGGTAATATGTCTGTCAACGTGTTTGGGTGATGTATCTGTCAATGTGTTTGGGTGATGTGTCTGTCAATGTGTTTGGTGCTATATTTGTCAATGTGTTTGGGTGATTTGTCTGTCAATGTATTTGGGTAATGGGGCTGTCGCTGTGTTTTTGTGATGTGTCTGTCAACGTGTTTGGGTAATGGGGCTGTCAATTTGTTTGGGTGATGTGTCTGTCAATGTATTTGGGTAATGGGGCTGTCAATGTGTTTGGGTGATGTGTCTGTCAATGTGTTTGGGTGATGTGTCTGTCAATGTATTTGGGTGATGTGTCTGTCAATGTGTTTGGGTGATGTGTCTCTCAATGTGTTTGGGTGATGTATCTGTCAATGTGTTTGGGTGATGTATCTATCAATGTGTTTGGATGATGCGTCTGTCAATGTATTTGGGTAATGGGGCTGTGGATGTGTTTGAGTGATGTGTCTGTCAACGTGTTTGGGTGATGTGCCTGTCAATGTGTTTGGGTGATGTGTCTGTCAATGTGTTTGTATGATGTATCTGTCAATGTGTTTGAGTGATGTGTCTGTCAATATGTTTGGGTGATGTGTCTGTCAATGTGTTTGGGTGATGTGTCTGTCAATGTGTTTGGGTGATGTGTCTGTCAATGTGTTTGGGTGATGTGTCTGTCAATGTGTTTGGGTGATATGTCTGTCAATGTGTTTGCGTGATCTGTCTGTCAATGTGTTTGCGTGATCGGGCTGTCAATGTGTTTGGGTGATGTGTCTGCCAAGGTATTAGAGTGATATATCTGTCAATGTGTTTGGGTAATGGGGCTGTCAATGTGTTTGAGTGATGTGTCTGTCAATGTGTTTGGATGATTTGCCTGTCAACCTGTTTCGTTGATGTATCTGTCAATGTATTTGCGTGATGTGTCTGTCAATGTGTTTCGGTGATGTGTCTGTCAACGCGTTTGGGTGATGTATCTGTCAATGTGTTTGGGTGATGTGTCTGTCAATATGTTTGGCTGATGTGTCTGTCAATCTATTTGGGTAATGGGGCTGTCAATGTGTTTGACTGATGTGTCTGTCAATGTGTTTGGATGATGTGTATGTCAATGTACTTGGGTGATGTATCTGTCAATGTGCTTGGGTGATGTGTCTGTCAATGCGTTTGGATGATGTATCTGTCAAAGTTTTTGGGTGATGTATCTGTCAATGTGTTTGGGTGATGTATCTGTCAATGTGTTTGGGTGATATATCTGTCAATGTGTTTGGGTGATGTATCTGTCAATGTGTGTGGGTGATGGGGATGTCAATGTGTTTGGGTGATATGTCAGCCAAGGTATTTGAATGATGTATCTGTCAATGTGTTTGGATGATACGTCTGTCAATGTGTTTGGGTGATGGGGCTGTCAATGTGTTTGGGTGATGTGTCTGTCAATGTGTTTGCGTGATGTGTCTGTCAATGTGTTTGCATGATGTGTCTGTCAATGTGTTTGGATGATGTATCTGTCAATGTGTCTGGGTGATGTGTCTGTCATTGTGTTTCGGTAATATGTCTGTCAACGTGTTTGGGTGAAGTATCTGTCAATGTGTTTGGGTGATGTGTCTGTCAATGTGTTTGGTGCTATATTTGTCAATGTGTTTGTGTAATGGGGCTGTTGCTGTGTTTGAGTGATGTGTCTTTCAACGTTTTTGGGTAATGGGGCTGTCAATGTGTTTGGGTGCTGTGTCTGTCAGTGTGTTTGGATGATGTATCTGTCAATGTCTTTGTGTGATGTATCTGTTAATGTGTTTGGCTGATGTATCTGTCAATGTGTTTGGGTGATGTGTCTGTCAATGTGTTTGGATGATGTATCTGCCAATGTGTTCGGATGATGTATCTCTCAATGTGTTTGGATGATGTATCTGTCAGTGTGTTTGGGTGATGTATCTGTCAATGTGCTTGGGTGACGGGGCTGCCAATGTGTTTGGGTGATGTATCTGCCAATGTGTTTGGGTGATGTATCTGCCAATGTGTTTGGGTGATGTATCTGCCAATTTGTTTGGGTGATGTATCTGTCAATGTGTTTGGTTGATGTATCTGTCAATGTGTTTGGGTGATGTATCTGTCAATGTGTTTGGGTGATGTATCTACCAATATGTTTGAGTGATGTATCTGTCAATATGTTTGGGTGATGTATCTGTCAATGTGTTTGGTTGATGTATCTGTCAATGTGTTTGCGTGATGTGTCTGTCAATGTATTTGGGTGATGTGTTTGGGTGATGTGTCTGTCAATGTGTTTGGTGCTGTATCTGTCAATGTGTTTGGGTGATGTGTCTGTCAATGTATTTGGGTAATGGGGCTGTCAATGTGTTTGAGTGATGTGTCTGTCAATGTGTTTGAGTCATGTGTCTGTCAATGTGTTTGAGTGATGTGTCTGTCAACGTGTTTGGGTGATGTTGTCTGTCAATGTGTTTGGATGATTTGTCTGCCAATGTGTTTGGGTGATGTATCTGTCAATGTGTTTGGGTGTTGGGGCTGTCAATGTGTTTGGGTGATGTGTCAGCCAAGGTATTTGAGTGATGTTTCTGTCAATGTGTTTGGATGATATGTCTGTCAATATGTTTGGGTGATGGGGCTGTCAATGTGTTTGGGTGATGTGTCTGTCAATGTATTTGGGTGATGTGTCTGTCAATTTGTTTGGGTGATGTATCTGTCAATGTGTTTGGATGATTTGTCTGCCAATGTGTTTGGGTGATGTATCTGCCAATGTGTTTTGGTCATGTATCTGCCAATGTGTTTGGGTGATGTATCTGTCAATGTGTTTGGGTGATGGGGCTGTCAATGCATTTGGGTGATGTGTCTGGGTGATGTGTCTGTCAATATATTAGGGTGATGTGTCTGGGTGATGTGTCTGTCAATGTATATGGGTAATGGGGTTGTCGATGTGTTTGATCGATGTGTCTGTCAACGTGTTTGGGTGATGTGTCTGTCAATGCATTTGGGTGATGTGTCTGTCAATGTATTTGGGTAATGTATCTGTCAATTTATTTGGTTTTAGGTCTGTCAATGTGTCGGTGATGTGTCTCAGTGTGTTTGGGTGATGTGTCTTCAATGTGTTAGGGTAATGGGACTGTCAATGTGTTTGGGTGATGTATCTGTCAATGTGTTTGGGTGATGTATCTGTCAATGGGTTTGGGTGATGTATCTGTCAATGTGTGTGGGTGATGGGGCTGTCAATGTGTTTGGGTGATATGTCAGCCAAGGTATTTGAATGATGTATCTGTCAATGTGTTTGCATGATACGTCTGTCAATGTGTTTGGGTGATGTGTCTGTCAATGTATTTGGGTGATGTGTCTGTCAATGTGTTTGCATGATGTGTCTGTCAATGTGTTTGGATGATGTATCTGTCAATGTGTCTGGGTGATGTGTCTGTCATTGTGTTTCGGTAATATGTCTGTCAACGTGTTTGGGTGATGTATCTGTCAATGTGTTTGGGTGATGTATCTGTCAATGTGTTTGGGTGATGTGTCTGTCAATGTGTTTGGTGCTATATTTGTCAATGTGTTTGGGTGATTTGTCTGTCAATGTATTTGGGTAATGGGGCTGTCAATTTGTTTGGGTGATGTGTCTGTCAATGTATTTGGGTAATGGGGCTGTCAATGTGTTTGGGTGATGTGTCTGTCAATGTGTTTGGGTGATGTGTCTGTCAATGTATTTGGGTGATGTGTCTGTCAATGTGTTTGGGTGATGTGTCTCTCAATGTGTTTGGGTGATGTATCTGTCAATGTGTTTGGGTGATGTATCTGTCAATGTGTTTGGGTGATGTATCTATCAATGTGTTTGGATGATGTGTCTGTCAATGTATTTGGGTAATGGGGCTGTGGATGTGTTTGAGTGATGTGTCTGTCAACGTGTTTGGGTGATGTGCCTGTCAATGTGTTTGGGTGATGTGTCTGTCAATGTGTTTGCGTGATGTCTCTGTCAATGTGTTTGCGTGATCGGGCTGTCAATGTGTTTGGGTGATGTGTCTGCCAAGGTATTAGAGTGATATATCTGTCAATGTGTTTGGGTAATGGGGCTGTCAATGTGTTTGAGTGATGTGTCTGTCAATGTGTTTGGATGATTTGCCTGTCAACCTGTTTCGTTGATGTATCTGTCAATGTATTTGCGTGATGTGTCTGTCAATGTGTTTCGGTGATGTGTCTGTCAACGCGTTTTTGTGATGTATCTGTCAATGTGTTTGGGTGATGTGTCTGTCAATGTGTTTGGGTGATGTGTCTGTCAATCTATTTGGGTAATGGGGCTGTCAATGTGTTTGATTGATGTGTCTGTCAATGTGTTTGGATGATGTGTATGTCAATGTACTTGGGTGATGTATCTGTCAATGTGCTTGGGTGATGTGTCTGTCAATGCTTTTGGATGATGTATCTGTCAAAGTTTTTGGGTGATGTATCTGTCAATGTGTTTGGGTCATGTATCTGTCAATGTGTTTGGGTGATATATCTGTCAATGTGTTTGGGTGATGTATCTGTCAATGTGTTTGGGTGATGTGTCTGTCAATGTGTGTGGTTGATGTATCTGTCAATGTGTTTGGGTGATGTATCTGCTAATGTGTTTGGATGACGTGTCTGTCATTGTGTTTGGATGATGTATCTGTCAATGTGTTTGAGTGATGTGTCTCAATATTTTTGGCTGATGTATCTGTCAATGTTTTTGGGTGATGTATCTGTCAATATGTTTGGGTGATGTATCTGTCAAAGTGTGTGGGTGATGGGGATGTCAATGTGTTTGGGTGACATGTCAGCCAAGGTATTTGAATGATGTATCTGTCAATGTGTTTGGATGATACGTCTGTCAATGTGTTTGGGTGATGGGGCTGTCAATGTGTTTGGGTGATGTGTCTGTCAATGTATTTGGGTGATGTTTCTGTCAATGTGTTTGCATGATGTGTCTGTCAATGTGTTTGGATGATGTATCTGTCAATGTGTCTGGGTGATGTGTCTGTCATTGTGTTTCGGTAATATGTCTGTCAACGTGTTTGGGTAATGTATCTGTCAATGTGTTTGGGTGATGTGTCTGTCAATGTGTTTGGTGCTATATTTGTCAATGTGTTTGGGTGATTTGTCTGTCAATGTATTTGGGTAATGGGGCTGTGGCTGTGTTTGAGTGATGTGTCTGTCAACGTGTTTGGGTAATGGGGCTGTCAATGTGTTTGGGTGATGTGTCTGTCAATGTGTTTGGGTGATGTGTCTGTCAATGTATTTGGGTGATGTGTCTGTCAATGTGTTTGGGTGATGTATCTGTCAATGTGTTTGGGTGATGTATCTGTCAATGTGTTTGGGTGATGTATCTGTCAATGTGTTTGGATGATGTGTCTGTCAATGTATTTGGGTAATGGGGCTGTGGATGTGTTTGAGTGATGTGTCTGTCAACGTGTTTGGGTGATGTGCCTGTCAATGTGTTTGGGTGATGTGTCTGTCAATGTGTTTGTATGATGTATCTGTCAATGTGTTTGAGTGATGTGTCTGTCAATGTATTTGGGTAATGGGGCTGTCAATGTGTTTCGGTGATGTGCCTGTCAACGTGGATGGGTGATGTGTCTGTCAATGTGTTTGGGTAATGGGGCTGTCTATGTGTTGGGGTGATGTGTCTGTGAATGTGTTAGGGTGATGTATCTGTCAATATGTTTGGGTGATGTGTCTATCGATGTTTTTGAGTAATGTATCTGGCAATGTGCTTGGGTGATGGGGCTGTCAATCTGTTTGGGTGATGTGTCTGCCAAGGTATTTGAGTGATGTATCTGTCAATGTGTTTGGATGATGTGTCTCTCAATGTGTTTGGATGATGGGGCTGTCAATGTGTTTGGGTGATGTGTCTGTCAATGTATTTGGGTAATGGTCTGTCAATGAGTTTGGAACATGTGTCTGTCAATGTGTTTTGGTGATGTGTCTGTCAATTTATTTGGGTAATGGAGCTGTCGATGTGTTTGAGTGATGTGTCTGTCAACGTGTTTGGGTGATGTGTCTGTCAACGTGTTTGGGTGATGTGTCTGTCAATGTATTTGGGTGATGTGTCTGTCAATGTATTTGGGTAATGTATCTGTCACTGTATTTGGGTGATGGGGCTTGCAATGTGTCGGTGATGTGTCTCAATGTGTTTGGGTGATGTGTCTGTCAATGTGTTTGGGCAATGGGGCTGTCAATGTGTTTGGGTGATTTATCTGTCAATGTGTTTGGGTGATGTATCTGTCAATGTGTTTCGATGATGTATCTGTCAATGTGTTTGTGTGATGTATCTGTCAATGGGTGGGGTGATGTATCTGTCAATGTGTGTGGGTGATGGGGCTGTCAGTGTGTGTGGGTGATATGTCAGCCAAGGTATTTGAATGATGTATCTGTCAATGTGTTTGGATGATACGTCTGTCAATGTGTTTGGGTGATGGGGCTGTCAATGTATTTGGGTGATGTATCTGTCAATGTGTCTGGGTGATGTGTCTGTCAATGTGTTTGGATGATGTGTCTGTCAATGTGTTTGGATGATGTATCTGTCAATGTGTCTGGGTGATGTGTCTGTCAATGTGTTTCGGTAATATGTCTGTCAACGTGGATGGGTGATGTGTCTGTCAATGTGTTTGGGTAATGGGGCTGTCTATGTGTTGGGGTGATGTATCTGTCAATATGTTTGGGTGATGTGTCTGTCGATGTTTTTGAGTAATGTATCTGGCAATGTGCTTGGGTGATGGGGCTGTCAATCTGTTTGGGTGATGTGTCTGCCAAGGTATTTGAGTGATGTATCTGTCAATGTGTTTGGATGATGTGTCTCTCAATGTGTTTGGATGATGGGGCTGTCAATGTGTTTGGGTGATGTGTCTGTCAATGTATTTGGGTAATGGTCTGTCAATGAGTTTGGAACATGTGTCTGTCAATGTGTTTTGGTGATGTGTCTGTCAATTTATTTGGGTAATGGAGCTGTCGATGTGTTTGAGTGATGTGTCTGTCAACGTGTTTGGGTGATGTGTCTGTCAATGTATTTGGGTGATGGGGCTGTCAATGTGTTTGGGTGATATGTCTGTCAATGTGTTTGGGTGATGGGGCTGTCAATGTGTTTGGGTGATGTGTCTGTCAATGTATTTGGGTGATGTGTCTGTCAATTTGTTTGGGTGATGTATCTGTCAATGTGTTTGGATGATTTGTCTGCCAATGTGTTTGGGTGATGTATCTGCCAATGTGTTTTGGTCATGTATCTGCCAATGTGTTTGGGTGATGTATCTGTCAATGTGTTTGGGTGATGGGGCTGTCAATGCATTTGGGTGATGTGTCTGGGTGATGTGTCTGTCAATGTATATGGGTAATGGGGTTGTCGATGTGTTTGAGCGATGTGTCTGTCAACGTGTTTGGGTGATGTGTCTGTCAATGTATTTGGGTGATGTGTCTGTCAATGTATTTGGGTAATGTATCTGTCAATTTATTTGGTTTTAGGTCTGTCAATGTGTCGGTGATGTGTCTCAGTGTGTTTGGGTGATGTGTCTGTCAATGTGTTTGGGTAATGGGGCTGTCAATGTGTTTGGGTGATGTATCTGTCAATATGTTTGGGTGATGTATCTGTCAATGGGTTTGGGTGATGTATCTGTCAATGTGTGTGGGTGATGGGGCTGTCAATGTGTTTGGGTGATATGTCAGCCAAGGTATTTGAATGATATATCTGTCAATGTGTTTGCATGATACGTCTGTCAATGTGTTTGGGTGATGTGTCTGTCAATGTATTTGGGTGATGTGTCTGTCAATGTGTTTGCATGATGTGTCTGTCAATGTGTTTGGATGATGTATCTGTCAATGTGTCTGGGTGATGTTTCTGTCATTGTGTTTCGGTAATATGTCTGTCAACGTGTTTGGGTGATGTATCTGTCAATGTGTTTGGGTGATGTGTCTGTCAATGTGTTTGGTGCTATATTTGTCAATGTGTTTGGGTGATTTGTCTGTCAATGTATTTGGGTAATGGGGCTGTCGCTGTGTTTGAGTGATGTGTCTGTCAACGTGTTTGGGTAATGGGGCTGTCAATTTGTTTGGGTGATGTGTCTGTCAATGTATTTGGGTAATGGGGCTGTCAATGTGTTTGGGTGATGTGTCTGTCAATGTATTTGGGTGATGTGTCTGTCAATGTGTTTGGGTGATGTGTCTCTCAATGTGTTTGGGTGATGTATCTGTCAATGTGTTTGGGTGATGTATCTATCAATGTGTTTGGATGATGTGTCTGTCAATGTATTTGGGTAATGGGGCTGTGGATGTGTTTGAGTGATGTGTCTGTCAACGTGTTTGGGTGATGTGCCTGTCAATGTGTTTGGGTGATGTGTCTGTCAATGTGTTTGTATGATGTATCTGTCAATGTGTTTGAGTGATGTGTCTGTCAATATGTTTGGGTGATGTGTCTGTCAATGTGTTTGGGTGATGTGTCTGTCAATGTGTTTGGGTGATGTGTCTGTCAATGTGTTTGCGTGATCTGTCTGTCAATGTGTTTGCGTGATCTGTCTGTCAATGTGTTTGCGTGATCGGGCTGTCAATGTGTTTGGGTGATGTGTCTGCCAAGGTATTAGAGTGATATATCTGTCAATGTGTTTGGGTAATGGGGCTGTCAATGTGTTTGAGTGATGTGTCTGTCAATGTGTTTGGATGATTTGCCTGTCAACCTGTTTCGTTGATGTATCTGTCAATGTATTTGCGTGATGTGTCTGTCAATGTGTTTCGGTGATGTGTCTGTCAACGCGTTTGGGTGATGTATCTGTCAATGTGTTTGGGTGATGTGTCTGTCAATGTGTTTGGGTGATGTGTCTGTCAATCTATTTGGGTAATGGGGCTGTCAATGTGTTTGACTGATGTGTCTGTCAATGTGTTTGGATGATGTGTATGTCAATGTACTTGGGTGATGTATCTGTCAATGTGCTTGGGTGATGTGTCTGTCAATGCGTTTGGATGATGTATCTGTCAAAGTTTTTGGGTGATGTATCTGTCAATGTGTTTGGGTGATGTATCTGTCAATGTGTTTGGGTGATATATCTGTCAATGTGTTTGGGTGATGTATCTGTCAATGTGTGTGGGTGATGGGGATGTCAATGTGTCTGGGTGATGTGTCTGTCATTGTGTTTCGGTAATATGTCTGTCAACGTGTTTGGGTGAAGTATCTGTCAATGTGTTTGGGTGATGTGTCTGTCAATGTGTTTGGTGCTATATTTGTCAATGTGTTTGGGTAATGGGGCTGTTGCTGTGTTTGAGTGATGTGTCTTTCAACGTTTTTGGGTAATGTGGCTGTCAATGTGTTTGGGTGCTGTGTCTGTCAGTGTGTTTGGATGATGTATCTGTCAATGTCTTTGTGTGATGTATCTGTTAATGTGTTTGGCTGATGTATCTGTCAATGTGTTTGGGTGATGTGTCTGTCAATGTGTTTGGATGATGTATCTGCCAATGTGTTCGGATGATGTATCTCTCAATGTGTTTGGATGATGTATCTGTCAGTGTGTTTGGGTGATGTATCTGTCAATGTGCTTGGGTGATGGGGCTGCCAATGTGTTTGAGTGATGTATCTGCCAATGTGTTTGGGTGATGTATCTGCCAATGTGTTTGGGTGATGTATCTACCAATGTGTTTGGGTGATGTATCTGCCAATTTGTTTGGGTGATGTATCTGTCAATGTGTTTGGTTGATGTATCTTTCAATGTGTTTGGGTGATGTATCTGTCAATGTGTTTGGGTGATGTATCTACCAATATGTTTGAGTGATGTATCTGTCAATATGTTTGGGTGATGTATCTGTCAATGTGTTTGGTTGATGTATCTGTCAATGTGTTTGGGTGATGTGTCTGTCAATGTATTTGGGTGATGTGTTCGGGTGATGTTTCTGTGAATATATTTGGGTGATGTGTTTGGGTGATGTGTCTGTCAATGTGTTTGGTGCTGTATCTGTCAATGTGTTTGGGTGATGTGTCTGTCAATGTATTTGGTTAATGGGGCTGTCAATGTGTTTGAGTGATGTGTCTTTCAATGTGTTTGAGTCATGTGTCTGTCAATGTGTTTGAGTGATGTGTCTGTCAACGTGTTTGGGTGATGTTGTCTGTCAATGTGTTTGGATGATTTGTCTGCCAATGTGTTTGGGTGATGTATCTGTCAATGTGTTTGGGTGTTGGGGCTGTCAATGTGTTTGGGTGATGTGTCAGCCAAGGTATTTGAGTGATGTTTCTGTCAATGTGTTTGGATGATATGTCTGTCAATATGTTTGGGTGATGGGGCTGTCAATGTGTTTGGGTGATGTGTCTGTCAATGTATTTGGGTGATGTGTCTGTCAATTTGTTTGGGTGATGTATCTGTCAATGTGTTTGGATGATTTGTCTGCCAATGTGTTTGGGTGATGTATCTGCCAATGTGATTTGGTCATGTATCTGCCAATGTGTTTGGGTGATGTATCTGTCAATGTGTTTGGGTGATGGGGCTGTCAATGCATTTGGGTGATGTGTCTGGGTGATGTGTCTGTCAATATATTAGGGTGATGTGTCTGGGTGATGTGTCTGTCAATGTATATGGGTAATGGGGTTGTCGATGTGTTTGAGCGATGTGTCTGTCAACGTGTTTGGGTGATGTGTCTGTCAATGTATTTGGGTGATGTGTCTGTCAATGTATTTGGGTAATATATCTGTCAATTTATTTGGTTTTAGGTCTGTCAATGTGTCGGTGATGTGTCTCAGTGTGTTTGGGTGATGTGTCTGTCAATGTGTTTGGGTAATGGGGCTGTCAATGTGTTTGGGTGATGTATCTGTCAATGTGTTTGGGTGATGTATCTGTCAATGGGTTTGGGTGATGTATCTGTCAATGTGTGTGGGTGATGGGGCTGTCAATGTGTTTGGGTGATATGTCAGCCAAGGTTTTTGAATGATGTATCTGTCAATGTGTTTGCATGATACATCTGTCAATGTGTTTGGGTGATGTGTCTGTCAATGTATTTGGGTGATGTGTCTGTCAATGTGTTTGCATGATGTGTCTGTCAATGTGTTTGGATGATGTATCTGTCAATGTATCTGGGTGATGTGTCTGTCATTGTGTTTCGGTAATATGTCTGTCAACGTGTTTGGGTGATGTATCTGTCAATGTGTTTGGGTGATGTGTCTGTCAATGTGTTTGGTGCTATATTTGTCAATGTGTTTGGGTGATTTGTCTGTCAATGTATTTGGGTAATGGGGCTGTCGCTGTGTTTGAGTGATGTGTCTGTCAACGTGTTTGGGTAATGGGGCTGTCAATTTGTTTGGGTGATGTGTCTGTCAATGTATTTGGGTAATGGGGCTGTCAATGTGTTTGGGTGATGTGTCTGTCAATGTGTTTGGGTGATGTGTCTGTCAATGTATTTGGGTGATGTGTCTGTCAATGTGTTTGGGTGATGTGTCTCTCAATGTGTTTGGGTGATGTATCTGTCAATGTGTTTGGGTGATGTATCTATCAATGTGTTTGGATGATGCGTCTGTCAATGTATTTGGGTAATGGGGCTGTGGATGTGTTTGAGTGATGTGTCTGTCAACGTGTTTGGGTGATGTGCCTGTCAATGTGTTTGGGTGATGTGTCTGTCAATGTGTTTGTATGATGTATCTGTCAATGTGTTTGAGTGATGTGTCTGTCAATATGTTTGGGTGATGTGTCTGTCAATGTGTTTGGGTGATGTGTCTGTCAATGTGTATGGGTGATGTGTCTGTCAATGTGTTTGGGTGATGTGTCTGTCAATGTGTTTGGGTGATATGTCTGTCAATGTGTTTGCGTGATCTGTCTGTCAATGTGTTTGCGTGATCGGGCTGTCAATGTGTTTGGGTGATGTGTCTGCCAAGGTATTAGAGTGATATATCTGTCAATGTGTTTGGGTAATGGGGCTGTCAATGTGTTTGAGTGATGTGTCTGTCAATGTGTTTGGATGATTTGCCTGTCAACCTGTTTCGTTGATGTATCTGTCAATGTATTTGCGTGATGTGTCTGTCAATGTGTTTCGGTGATGTGTCTGTCAACGCGTTTGGGTGATGTATCTGTCAATGTGTTTGGGTGATGTGTCTGTCAATATGTTTGGCTGATGTGTCTGTCAATCTATTTGGGTAATGGGGCTGTCAATGTGTTTGACTGATGTGTCTGTCAATGTGTTTGGATGATGTGTATGTCAATGTACTTGGGTGATGTATCTGTCAATGTGCTTGGGTGATGTGTCTGTCAATGCGTTTGGATGATGTATCTGTCAAAGTTTTTGGGTGATGTATCTGTCAATGTGTTTGGGTGATGTATCTGTCAATGTGTTTGGGTGATATATCTGTCAATGTGTTTGGGTGATGTATCTGTCAATGTGTGTGGGTGATGGGGATGTCAATGTGTTTGGGTGATATGTCAGCCAAGGTATTTGAATGATGTATCTGTCAATGTGTTTGGATGATACGTCTGTCAATGTGTTTGGGTGATGGGGCTGTCAATGTGTTTGGGTGATGTGTCTGTCAATGTGTTTGCGTGATGTGTCTGTCAATGTGTTTGCATGATGTGTCTGTCAATGTGTTTGGATGATGTATCTGTCAATGTGTCTGGGTGATGTGTCTGTCATTGTGTTTCGGTAATATGTCTGTCAACGTGTTTGGGTGAAGTATCTGTCAATGTGTTTGGGTGATGTGTCTGTCAATGTGTTTGGTGCTATATTTGTCAATGTGTTTGTGTAATGGGGCTGTTGCTGTGTTTGAGTGATGTGTCTTTCAACGTTTTTGGGTAATGGGGCTGTCAATGTGTTTGGGTGCTGTGTCTGTCAGTGTGTTTGGATGATGTATCTGTCAATGTCTTTGTGTGATGTATCTGTTAATGTGTTTGGCTGATGTATCTGTCAATGTGTTTGGGTGATGTGTCTGTCAATGTGTTTGGATGATGTATCTGCCAATGTGTTCGGATGATGTATCTCTCAATGTGTTTGGATGATGTATCTGTCAGTGTGTTTGGGTGATATATCTGTCAATGTGCTTGGGTGACGGGGCTGCCAATGTGTTTGGGTGATGTATCTGCCAATGTGTTTGGGTGATGTATCTGCCAATGTGTTTGGGTGATGTATCTGCCAATTTGTTTGGGTGATGTATCTGTCAATGTGTTTGGTTGATGTATCTGTCAATGTGTTTGGGTGATGTATCTGTCAATGTGTTTGGGTGATGTATCTACCAATATGTTTGAGTGATGTATCTGTCAATATGTTTGGGTGATGTATCTGTCAATGTGTTTGGTTGATGTATCTGTCAATGTGTTTGCGTGATGTGTCTGTCAATGTATTTGGGTGATGTGTTTGGGTGATGTGTCTGTCAATGTGTTTGGTGCTGTATCTGTCAATGTGTTTGGGTGATGTGTCTGTCAATGTATTTGGGTAATGGGGCTGTCAATGTGTTTGAGTGATGTGTCTGTCAATGTGTTTGAGTCATGTGTCTGTCAATGTGTTTGAGTGATGTGTCTGTCAACGTGTTTGGGTGATGTTGTCTGTCAATGTGTTTGGATGATTTGTCTGCCAATGTGTTTGGGTGATGTATCTGTCAATGTGTTTGGGTGTTGGGGCTGTCAATGTGTTTGGGTGATGTGTCAGCCAAGGTATTTGAGTGATGTTTCTGTCAATGTGTTTGGATGATATGTCTGTCAATATGTTTGGGTGATGGGGCTGTCAATGTGTTTGGGTGATGTGTCTGTCAATGTATTTGGGTGATGTGTCTGTCAATTTGTTTGGGTGATGTATCTGTCAATGTGTTTGGATGATTTGTCTGCCAATGTGTTTGGGTGATGTATCTGCTAATGTGTTTTGGTCATGTATCTGACAATGTGTTTGGGTGATGTATCTGTCAATGTGTTTGGGTGATGGGGCTGTCAATGCATTTGGGTGATGTGTCTGGGTGATGTGTCTGTCAATATATTAGGGTGATGTGTCTGGGTGATGTGTCTGTCAATGTATATGGGTAATGGGGTTGTCGATGTGTTTGATCGATGTGTCTGTCAACGTGTTTGGGTGATGTGTCTGTCAATGCATTTGGGTGATGTGTCTGTCAATGTATTTGGGTAATGTATCTGTCAATTTATTTGGTTTTAGGTCTGTCAATGTGTCGGTGATGTGTCTCAGTGTGTTTGGGTGATGTGTCTTCAATGTGTTAGGGTAATGGGACTGTCAATGTGTTTGGGTGATGTATCTGTCAATGTGTTTGGGTGATGTATCTGTCAATGGGTTTGGGTGATGTATCTGTCAATGTGTGTGGGTGATGGGGCTGTCAATGTGTTTGGGTGATATGTCAGCCAAGGTATTTGAATGATGTATCTGTCAATGTGTTTGCATGATACGTCTGTCAATGTGTTTGGGTGATGTGTCTGTCAATGTATTTGGGTGATGTGTCTGTCAATGTGTTTGCATGATGTGTCTGTCAATGTGTTTGGATGATGTATCTGTCAATGTGTCTGGGTGATGTGTCTGTCATTGTGTTTCGGTAATATGTCTGTCAACGTGTTTGGGTGATGTATCTGTCAATGTGTTTGGGTGATGTATCTGTCAATGTGTTTGGGTGATGTGTCTGTCAATGTGTTTGGTGCTATATTTGTCAATGTGTTTGGGTGATTTGTCTGTCAATGTATTTGGGTAATGGGGCTGTCAATTTGTTTGGGTGATGTGTCTGTCAATGTATTTGGGTAATGGGGCTGTCAATGTGTTTGGGTGATGTGTCTGTCAATGTGTTTGTGTGATGTGTCTGTCAATGTATTTGGGTGATGTGTCTGTCAATGTGTTTGGGTGATGTGTCTCTCAATGTGTTTGGGTGATGTATCTGTCAATGTGTTTGGGTGATGTATCTGTCAATGTGTTTGGGTGATGTATCTATCAATGTGTTTGGATGATGTGTCTGTCAATGTATTTGGGTAATGGGGCTGTGGATGTGTTTGAGTGATGTGTCTGTCAACGTGTTTGGGTGATGTGCCTGTCAATGTGTTTGGGTGATGTGTCTGTCAATGTGTTTGCGTGATGTCTCTGTCAATGTGTTTGCGTGATCGGGCTGTCAATGTGTTTGGGTGATGTGTCTGCCAAGGTATTAGAGTGATATATCTGTCAATGTGTTTGGGTAATGGGGCTGTCAATGTGTTTGAGTGATGTGTCTGTCAATGTGTTTGGATGATTTGCCTGTCAACCTGTTTCGTTGATGTATCTGTCAATGTATTTGCGTGATGTGTCTGTCAATGTGTTTCGGTGATGTGTCTGTCAACGCGTTTTTGTGATGTATCTGTCAATGTGTTTGGGTGATGTGTCTGTCAATGTGTTTGGGTGATGTGTCTGTCAATCTATTTGGGTAATGGGGCTGTCAATGTGTTTGATTGATGTGTCTGTCAATGTGTTTGGATGATGTGTATGTCAATGTACTTGGGTGATGTATCTGTCAATGTGCTTGGGTGATGTGTCTGTCAATGCTTTTGGATGATGTATCTGTCAAAGTTTTTGGGTGATGTATCTGTCAATGTGTTTGGGTCATGTATCTGTCAATGTGTTTGGGTGATATATCTGTCAATGTGTTTGGGTGATGTATCTGTCAATGTGTTTGGGTGATGTGTCTGTCAATGTGTGTGGTTGATGTATCTGTCAATGTGTTTGGGTGATGTATCTGCTAATGTGTTTGGATGACGTGTCTGTCATTGTGTTTGGATGATGTATCTGTCAATGTGTTTGAGTGATGTGTCTCAATATTTTTGGCTGATGTATCTGTCAATGTTTTTGGGTGATGTATCTGTCAATATGTTTGGGTGATGTATCTGTCAAAGTGTGTGGGTGATGGGGATGTCAATGTGTTTGGGTGACATGTCAGCCAAGGTATTTGAATGATGTATCTGTCAATGTGTTTGGATGATACGTCTGTCAATGTGTTTGGGTGATGGGGCTGTCAATGTGTTTGGGTGATGTGTCTGTCAATGTATTTGGGTGATGTTTCTGTCAATGTGTTTGCATGATGTGTCTGTCAATGTGTTTGGATGATGTATCTGTCAATGTGTCTGGGTGATGTGTCTGTCATTGTGTTTCGGTAATATGTCTGTCAACGTGTTTGGGTAATGTATCTGTCAATGTGTTTGGGTGATGTGTCTGTCAATGTGTTTGGTGCTATATTTGTCAATGTGTTTGGGTGATTTGTCTGTCAATGTATTTGGGTAATGGGGCTGTGGCTGTGTTTGAGTGATGTGTCTGTCAACGTGTTTGGGTAATGGGGCTGTCAATGTGTTTGGGTGATGTGTCTGTCAATGTATTTGGGTAATGGGGCTGTCAATGTGTTTGGGTGATGTGTCTGTCAATGTGTTTGGGTGATGTGTCTGTCAATGTATTTGGGTGATGTGTCTGTCAATGTGTTTGGGTGATGTATCTGTCAATGTGTTTGGGTGATGTATCTGTCAATGTGTTTGGGTGATGTATCTGTCAATGTGTTTGGATGATGTGTCTGTCAATGTATTTGGGTAATGGGGCTGTGGATGTGTTTGAGTGATGTGTCTGTCAACGTGTTTGGGTGATGTGCCTGTCAATGTGTTTGGGTGATGTGTCTGTCAATGTGTTTGTATGATGTATCTGTCAATGTGTTTGAGTGATGTGTCTGTCAATGTATTTGGGTAATGGGGCTGTCAATGTGTTTCGGTGATGTGCCTGTCAACGTGGATGGGTGATGTGTCTGTCAATGTGTTTGGGTAATGGGGCTGTCTATGTGTTGGGGTGATGTGTCTGTGAATGTGTTAGGGTGATGTATCTGTCAATATGTTTGGGTGATGTGTCTATCGATGTTTTTGAGTAATGTATCTGGCAATGTGCTTGGGTGATGGGGCTGTCAATCTGTTTGGGTGATGTGTCTGCCAAGGTATTTGAGTGATGTATCTGTCAATGTGTTTGGATGATGTGTCTCTCAATGTGTTTGGATGATGGGGCTGTCAATGTGTTTGGGTGATGTGTCTGTCAATGTATTTGGGTAATGGTCTGTCAATGAGTTTGGAACATGTGTCTGTCAATGTGTTTTGGTGATGTGTCTGTCAATTTATTTGGGTAATGGAGCTGTCGATGTGTTTGAGTGATGTGTCTGTCAACGTGTTTGGGTGATGTGTCTGTCAACGTGTTTGGGTGATGTGTCTGTCAATGTATTTGGTTGATGTGTCTGTCAATGTATTTGGGTAATGTATCTGTCACTGTATTTGGGTGATGGGGCTTGCAATGTGTCGGTGATGTGTCTCAATGTGTTTGGGTGATGTGTCTGTCAATGTGTTTGGGCAATGGGGCTGTCAATGTGTTTGGGTGATTTATCTGTCAATGTGTTTGGGTGATGTATCTGTCAATGTGTTTCGATGATGTATCTGTCAATGTGTTTGTGTGATGTATCTGTCAATGGGTGGGGTGATGTATCTGTCAATGTGTGTGGGTGATGGGGCTGTCAGTGTGTGTGGGTGATATGTCAGCCAAGGTATTTGAATGATGTATCTGTCAATGTGTTTGGATGATACGTCTGTCAATGTGTTTGGGTGATGGGGCTGTCAATGTATTTGGGTGATGTGTCTATCAATGTATTTGGGTGATGTGTCTGTCAATGTGTTTGGATGATGTGTCTGTCAATGTGTTTGGATGATGTATCTGTCAATGTGTCTGGGTGATGTGTCTGTCAATGTGTTTCGGTAATATGTCTGTCAACGTGGATGGGTGATGTGTCTGTCAATGTGTTTGGGTAATGGGGCTGTCTATGTGTTGGGGTGATGTATCTGTCAATATGTTTGGGTGATGTGTCTGTCGATGTTTTTGAGTAATGTATCTGGCAATGTGCTTGGGTGATGGGGCTGTCAATCTGTTTGGGTGATGTGTCTGCCAAGGTATTTGAGTGATGTATCTGTCAATGTGTTTGGATGATGTGTCTCTCAATGTGTTTGGATGATGGGGCTGTCAATGTGTTTGGGTGATGTGTCTGTCAATGTATTTGGGTAATGGTCTGTCAATGAGTTTGGAACATGTGTCTGTCAATGTGTTTTGGTGATGTGTCTGTCAATTTATTTGGGTAATGGAGCTGTCGATGTGTTTGAGTGATGTGTCTGTCAACGTGTTTGGGTGATGTGTCTGTCAATGTATTTGGGTGATGTGTCTGTCAATGTATTTGGGTAATGTATCTGTCACTGTATTTGGGTGATGGGGCTTGCAATGTGTCGGTGATGTGTCTCAATGTGTTTGGGTGATGTGTCTGTCAATGTGTTTGGGCAATGGGGCTGTCAATGTGTTTGGGTGATTTATCTGTCAATGTGTTTGGGTGATGTATCTGTCAATGTGTTTCGATGATGTATCTGTCAATGTGTTTGTGTGATGTATCTGTCAATGGGTGGGGTGATGTATCTGTCAATGTGTGTGGGTGATGGGGCTGTCAGTGTGTGTGGGTGATATGTCAGCCAAGGTATTTGAATGATGTATCTGTCAATGTGTTTGGATGATACGTCTGTCAATGTGTTTGGGTGATGGGGCTGTCAATGTATTTGGGTGATGTGTCTATCAATGTATTTGGGTGATGTGTCTGTCAATGTGTTTGGATGATGTGTCTGTCAATGTGTTTGGATGATGTATCTGTCAATGTGTCTGGGTGATGTGTCTGTCAATGTGTTTCGGTAATATGTCTGTCAACGTGTTTGGGTGATGTATCTGTCAATGTGTTTGGGTGATGTGTCTGTCAATGTGTTTGGTGCTATATTTGTCAATGTGTTTGGGTGATTTGTCTGTCAATGTATTTGGGTAATGGGGCTGTCGCTGTGTTTGAGTGATGTGTCTGTCAACGTGTTTGGGTAATGGGGCTGTCAATGTGTTTGGGTGATGTGTCTGTCAATGTGTTTGGGTGATGTGTCTGTCAATTTGTTTGGGTGATGTGTCTATCAATGTATTTGGGTAATGGGGCTGTCAATGTGTTTGGGTGATGTGTCTGTCAATGTATTTGGATAATGGGGCTGTCAATGTGTTTGGGTGATGTATCTGTCAATGTGTTTGGGTGATGTGTCTGTGAATGTATTTTGGTAATGGGGCTGTCAATGTGTTTGGGTGATGTGTCTGTCAATGTGTTTGGGTGATGTATCTGTCAATGTGTTTGGGTGATGTATTTGTCAATGTGTTTGGGTGATGTGTCTGTCAATGTATTTGGGTAATGGGGCTGTGGATGTGTTTGAGTGATGTGTCTGTCAATGTATTTGGGTAATGGGGCTGTCAATGTGTTTCGGTGATGTGTCTGTCAACGTGGTTGGGTGATGTGCCTGTCAATGTGTTTGGGTGATGTGTCTGTCAATGTGTTGGGGTGATGTGTCTGTCAATGTGTTGGGGTGATGTATCTGTCAATGTGTTTGGGTGATGTATCTGTCAAAGTGTTTGGGTGATGTATCTGTCAATGTGTGGGGGTGATGGGGATGTCAATGTGTTTGGGTGATATGTCAGCCAAGGTATTTGAATGATGTATCTGTCAATGTGTTTGGATGATACGTCTGTCAATGTGTTTGGTGCTTTATATGTCAATGTGTTTGGGTGATTTGTCTGTCAATGTATTTGGGTAATGGGGCTGTTGCTGTGTTTGAGTGATGTGTCTGTCAACGTGTTTGGGTAATGGGGCTGTCAATGTGTTTGGGTGATGTGTCTGTCAATGTGTTTGGATGATGTATCTGTCAATGTGTTTGTGTGATGTATCTGTTAATGTGTTTGGGTGATGTGTCTGTCAATGTGTTTGGATGATGTATCTGCCAATGTGTTTGGATGATGTATCTCTCAATGTGTTTGGATGATGTATCTGTCAGTGTGTTTGGGTGATGTATCTGTCAATGTGTTGGGGTGATGTGTCTGTCAATGTGTTGGGGTGATGTATCTGTCAATGTGTTTGGGTGATGTGTCTGTCAATGTGTTTGGGTAATGTATATGTCAATGTGCTTGGGTGATGGGGCTTTCAATATGTTTGGGTGATGTGTCTGCCACGGTGTTTGGGTGATGTATCTGTCAATGTTTTTGGATGATGTCTCTGTCAATGTGTTTGGGTGATGTATCTGTCAATGTGTTTGGGTGATGTGTCTGTCAATGTGTTTGGTGCTATATTTGTCAATGTGTTTGGGTGATTTGTCTGTCAATGTATTTGGGTAATGGGGCTGTCAATGTGTTTGAGTGATGTGTCTGTCAACGTGTTTGGGTAATGGGGCTGTCAATGTGTTTGGGTGATGTGTCTGTCAATGTATTTGGGTAATGGGGCTGTCAATGTGTTTGGGTGATGTGTCTGTCAATGTGTTTGGGTGATGTGTCTGTCAATGTATTTGGGTGATGTGTCTGTCAATGTGTTTGGGTGATGTGTCTCTCAATGTGTTTGGGTGATGTGTCTCTCAATGTGTTTGGGTGATGTATCTGTCAATGTGTTTGGGTGATGTATCTGTCAATGTGTTTGGATGTTGTGTCTGTCAATGTATTTGGGTAATGGGGCTGTGGATGTGTTTGAGTAATGTGTCTGTCAACGTGTTTGGGTGATTTGCCTGTCAATGTGTTTGGGTGATGTGTCTGTCAATGTGTTTGTATGATGTATCTGTCAATATGTTTGAGTGATGTGTCTGTCAATGTATTTGGGTAATGGGGCTGTCAATGTGTTTCGGTGATGTGCCTGTCAACGTGGATGGGTGATGTGTCTGTCAATGTGTTTGGGTAATGGGGCTGTCTATGTGTTGGGGTGATGTGTCTGTGAAAGTGTTGGGGTGATGTATCTGTCAATATGTTTGGGTGATGTGTCTGTCGATGTTTTTGAGTAATGTATCTGGCAATGTGCTTGGGTGATGGGGCTGTCAATCTGTTTGGGTGATGTGTCTGCCAAGGTATTTGAGTGATGTATCTGTCAATGTGTTTGGATGATGTGTCTCTCAATGTGTTTGGATGATGGGGCTGTCAGTGTGTTTGGGTGATGTGTCTGTCAATGTATTTGGGTAATGGTCTGTCAATGAGTTTGGAACATGTGTCTGTCAATGTGTTTTGGTGATGTGTCTGTCAATTTATTTGGGTAATGGAGCTGTCGATGTGTTTGAGTGATGTGTCTGTCAACGTGTTTGGGTGATGTGTCTGTCAATGTATTTGGGTGATGTGTCTGTCAATGTATTTGGGTAATGTATCTGTCACTGTATTTGGGTGATGTGTCTGTCAATGTGTTTGGGTAATGGGGCTGTCAATGTGTTTGGGTGATTTATCTGTCAATGTGTTTGGGTGATGTATCTGTCAATGTGTTTCGATGATGTATCTGTCAATGTGTTTGTGTGATGTATCTGTCAATGGGTGGGGTGATGTATCTGTCAATGTGTGTGGGCGATGGGGCTGTCAATGTGTTTGGGTGATATGTCAGCCAAGGTATTTGAATGATGTATCTGTCAATGTGTTTTGATGATACGTCTGTCAATGTGTTTGGGTGATGGGGCTGTCAATGTATTTGGGTGATGTGTCTATCAATGTATTTGGGTGATGTGTCTGTCAATGTGTTTGGATGATGTGTCTGTCAATGTGTTTGGATGATGTATCTGTCAATGTGTCTGGGTGATGTGTCTGTCAATGTGTTTCGGTAATATGTCTGTCAACGTGTTTGGGTGATGTATCTGTCAATGTGTTTGGGTGATGTGTCTGTCAATGTGTTTGGTGCTATATTTGTCAATGTGTTTGGGTGATTTGTCTGTCAATGTATTTGGGTAATGGGGCTGTCGCTGTGTTTGAGTGATGTGTCTGTCAACGTGTTTGGGTAATGGGGCTGTCAAAGTGTTTGGGTGATGTGTCTGTCAATGTATTTGGGTAATGGGGCTGTCAATGTGTTTGGGTGATGTGTCTGTCAATGTGTTTGGGTGATGTGTCTGTCAATGTATTTGGGTGATGTGTCTGTCAATGTGTTTGGGTAATGTATATGTCAATGTGCTTGGGTGATGGGGCTTTCAATATGTTTGGGTGATGTGTCTGCCACGGTGTTTGGGTGATGTATCTGTCAATGTTTTTGGATGATGTCTCTGTCAATGTGTTTGGATGATGGGGATGTCAATGTGTTTGGGTGATGTGTCTGTCAATGTGATTGGTGCTATATTTGTCAATGTGTTTGGGTGATTTGTCTGTCAATGTATTTGGGTAATGGGGCTGTCGCTGTGTTTGAGTGATGTGTCTGTCAACGTGTTTGGGTAATGGGGCTGTCAATGTGTTTTGGTGATGTGTCTGTCAATGTATTTGGGTAATGGGGCTGTCAATGTGTTTGGGTGATGTGTCTGTCAATGTGTTTGGGTGATGTATTTGTCAATGTGTTTGGGTGATGTATCTGTCAATGTGTTTGGGTGATGTATCTGTCAATGTGTTTGGATGATGTGTCTGTCAATCTATTTGGGTAATGGGGCTGTGGATGTGTTTGAGTGATGTGTCTGTCAACGTGTTTGGGTGATGTGCCTGTCAATGTGTTTGGGTGATGTGTCTGTCAATGTGTTTGTATGATGTATCTGTCAATGTGTTTGAGTGATGTGTCTGTCAATGTATTTGGGTAATGGGGCTGTCAATGTGTTTCGGTGATGTGCCTGTCAACGTGGATGGGTGATGTGTCTGTCAATGTGTTTGGGTAATGGGGCTGTCTATGTGTTTGGGTAATGTGTCTGTCAATGTGTTTGTGTGATGTGTCTGTCAATCTATTTGGGTAATGGTGCTGTCAATGTGTTTGAGTGATGTGTTTGTCAATGTACTTGGGTGATGTATCTGTCAATGTGCTTGGGTGTTGTGTCTGTCAATGTGTTTGGATGATGTATCTGTCAAAGTGTTTGGGTGATGTACCTGTCAATGTATTTGGGTGATGTATCTGTCAATATGTTTGGGTGATGTATCTGTCAATGTGTTTGGGTGATGTATCTGTCAATGTGTTTGTGTGATGTGTCTGTCAATGTGTGTGGTTGCTGTATCTGTCAATTTGTTTGGGTGATGTATCTGCTAATGTGTTTGGATGACGTATCTGTCAATGTGTTTGGATGATGTATCTGTCAATGTGTTTGAGTGATGTGTCTGTCAATATTTTTGGGTGATGTATCTGTCAATGTGTTTGGGTGATGTATCTGTCAATGTGTTTGGGTGATGTATTTGTCAATGTGTTTGGGTGATGTATCTGCCAATGTGTTGGATGATGTATCTGTCAATGTGTTTGGGTGATGGGGCTGTCAATGCATTTGGGTGATGTGTCTGGGTGATGTGTCTGTCAATATATTAGGGTGATGTGTCTGGGTGATGTGTCTGTCAATGTATATGGGTAATGGGGTTGTCGATGTGTTTGAGCGATGTGTCTGTCAACGTGTTTTGGTGATGTGTCTGTCAATGTATTTGGGTGATGTGTCTGTCAATGTATTTGGGTAATGTATCTGTCAATTTATTTGGTTTTAGGTCTGTCAATGTGTCGGTGATGTGTCTCAATGTGTTTGGGTGATGTGTCTGTCAATGTGTTTGGGTAATGGGGCTGTCAATGTGTTTGGGTGATGTATCTGTCAATGTGTTTGGGTGATGTATCTGTCAATGGGTTTGGGTGATGTATCTGTCAATGTGTGTGGGTGATGGGGCTGTCAATGTGTTTGGGTGATATGTCAGCCAAGGTATTTGAATGATGTATCTGTCAATGTGTTTGCATGATACCTCTGTCAATGTGTTTGGGTGATGGGGCTGTCAATGTGTTTGGGTGATGTGTCTGTGAATGTATTTGGGTGATGTGTCTGTCAATGTGTTTGCATGATGTGTCTGTCAATGTGTTTGGATGATGTATCTGTCAATGTGTCTGGGTGATGTGTCTGTCATTCTGTTTCGGTAATATGTCTGTCAACGTGTTTGGGTGATGTATCTGTCAATGTGATTGGGTGATGTGTCTGTCAATGTGTTTGGTGCTATATTTGTCAATGTGTTTGGGTGATTTGTCTGTCAATGTATTTGGGTAATGGGGCTGTCGCTGTGTTTGAGTGATGTTTCTGTCAACGTGTTTGGGTAATGGGGCTGTCAATGTGTTTGGGTGATGTGTCTGTCAATGTATTTGGGTTATGGGGCTGTCAATGTGTTTGGGTGATGTGTCTGTCAACGTGTTTGGGTGATGTGTCTGTCAATGTATTTGGGTGATGTGTCTGTCAATGTGTTTGGGTGATGTGTCTCTCAATGTGTTTGGGTGATGTGTCTCTCAATGTGTTTGGGTGATGTATCTGTCAATGTGTTTGGATGATGTGTCTGTCAATGTATTTGGGTAATGGGGCTGTGGATGTGTTTGAGTAATGTGTCTGTCAACGTGTTTGGGTGATTTGCCTGTCAATGTGTTTGGGTGATGTGTCTGTCAATGTGTTTGTATGATGTATCTGTCAATGTGTTTGAGTGATGTGTCTGTCAATGTATTTGGGTAATGGGGCTGTCAATGTGTTTCGGTGATGTGCCTGTCAACGTGGATGGGTGATGTGTCTGTCAATGTGTTTGGGTAATGGGGCTGTCTATGTGTTGGCGTGATGTGTCTGTGAATGTGTTGGGGTGATGTATCTGTCAATATGTTTGGGTGATGTGTCTGTCGATGTTTTTGAGTAATGTATCTGGCAATGTCCTTGGGTGATGGGGCTGTCAATCTGTTTGGGTGATGTGTCTGCCAAGGTATTTGAGTGATGTATCTGTCAATGTGTTTGGATGATGTGTCTCTCAATGTGTTTGGATGATGGGTCTGTCAATGTGTTTGGGTGATGTGTCTGTCAATGTATTTGGGTAATGGTCTGTCAATGAGTTTGGAACATGTGTCTGTCAATGTGTTTTGGTGATGTGTCTGTCAATTTATTTGGGTAATGGAGCTGTCGATGTGTTTGAGTGATGTGTCTGTCAACGTGTTTGGGTGATGTGTCTGTCAATGTATTTGGGTGATGTGTCTGTCAATGTATTTGGGTAATGTATCTGTCACTGTATTTTGGGTGATGTGTCTGTCAATGTGTTTGGGTAATGGGGCTGTCAATGTGTTTGGGTGATTTATCTGTCAATGTGTTTGGGTGATGTATCTGTCAATGTGTTTCGATGATGTATCTGTCAATGTGTTTGTGTGATGTATCTGTCAATGGGTGGGGTGATGTATCTGTCAATGTGTGTGGGTGATGGGGCTGTCAAAGTGTTTGGGTGATATGTCAGCCAAGGTATTTGAATGATGTATCTGTCAATGTGTTTTGATGATACGTCTGTCAATGTGTTTGGGTGATGGGGCTGTCAATGTATTTGGGTGATGTGTCTATCAATGTATTTGGGTGATGTGTCTGTCAATGTGTTTGGATGATGTGTCTGTCAATGTGTTTGGATGATGTATCTGTCAATGTGTCTGGGTGATGTGTCTGTCAATGTGTTTCGGTAATATGTCTGTCAACGTGTTTGGGTGATGTATCTGTCAATGTGTTTGGGTGATGTGTCTGTCAATGTGTTTGGTGCTATATTTGTCAATGTGTTTGGGTGATTTGTCTGTCAATGTATTTGGGTAATGGGGCTGTCGCTGTGTTTGAGTGATGTGTCTGTCAACGTGTTTGGGTAATGGGGCTGTCAATGTGTTTGGGTGATGTGTCTGTCAATGTGTTTGAGTGATGTATCTGTCAATGTGTTTGGGTGATGTGTCTATCAATGTATTTGGGTAATGTGGCTGTCAATGTGTTTGGGTGATGTGTCTGTCAATGTATTTGGATAATGGGGCTGTCAATGTGTTTGGGTGACGTGTCTGTCAATGTGTTTGGGTGATGTGTCTGTGAATGTATTTTGGTAATGGGGCTGTCAATGTGTTTGGGTGATGTGTCTGTCAATGTGTTTGGGTGATGTATCTGTCAATGTGTTTGGGTGATGTATCTGTCAATGTGTTTGGGTGATGTATTTGTCAATGTGTTTGGGTGATGTGTCTGTCAATGTATTTGGGTAATGGGGCTGTGGATGTGTTTGAGTGATGTGTCTGTCAATGTATTTGGGTAATGGGGCTGTCAATGTGTTTCGGTGATGTGTCTGTCAACGTGGTTGGGTGATGTGCCTGTCAATGTGTTTGGGTGATGTGCCTGTCAATGTGTTTGGGTGATGTGTCTGTCAATGTGTTGAGGTGATGTGTCTGTCAATGTGTTGGGGTGATGTATCTGTCAATGTGTTGGGGTGATGTATCTGTCAAAGTGTTTGGGTGATGTATCTGTCAAAGTGTTTGGGTGATGTATCTGTCAATGTGTGTGGGTGATGGGGATGTCAATGTGTTTGGGTGATATGTCAGCCAAGGTATTTGAATGATGTATCTGTCAATGTGTTTGGATGATACGTCTTTCAATGTGTTTGGTGCTATATTTGTCAATGTGTTTGGGTGATTTGTCTGTCAATGTATTTGGGTAATGGGGCTGTTGCTGTGTTTGAGTGATGTGTCTGTCAACGTGTTTGGGTAATGGGGCTGTCAATGTGTTTGGGTGATGTATCTGTCAATGTTTTTGGATGATGTATCTGTCAATGTCTTTGTGTGATGTATCTGTCAATGTGTTTGGATGATATGTCTGTCAATGTGTTTGGGTGATGGGGCTGTCAATGTGTTTGGGTGATGTGTCTGTCAATGTATTTGGGTGATGTGTCTGTCAATTTGTTTGGGTGATGTATCTGTCAATGTGTTTGGATGATTTGTCTGCCAATGTGTTTGGGTGATGTATCTGCCAATGTGTTTTGGTCATGTATCTGCCAATGTGTTTGGGTGATGTATCTGTCAATGTGTTTGGGTGATGGGGCTGTCAATGCATTTGGGTGATGTGTCTGGGTGATGTGTCTGTCAATGTATATGGGTAATGGGGTTGTCGATGTGTTTGAGCGATGTGTCTGTCAACGTGTTTGGGTGATGTGTCTGTCAATGTATTTGGGTGATGTGTCTGTCAATGTATTTGGGTAATGTATCTGTCAATTTATTTGGTTTTAGGTCTGTCAATGTGTCGGTGATGTGTCTCAGTGTGTTTGGGTGATGTGTCTGTCAATGTGTTTGGGTAATGGGGCTGTCAATGTGTTTGGGTGATGTATCTGTCAATGTGTTTGGGTGATGTATCTGTCAATGGGTTTGGGTGATGTATCTGTCAATGTGTGTGGGTGATGGGGCTGTCAATGTGTTTGGGTGATATGTCAGCCAAGGTATTTGAATGATGTATCTGTCAATGTGTTTGCATGATACGTCTGTCAATGTGTTTGGGTGATGTGTCTGTCAATGTATTTGGGTGATGTGTCTGTCAATGTGTTTGCATGATGTGTCTGTCAATGTGTTTGGATGATGTATCTGTCAATGTGTCTGGGTGATGTGTCTGTCATTGTGTTTCGGTAATATGTCTGTCAACGTGTTTGGGTGATGTATCTGTCAATGTGTTTGGGTGATGTGTCTGTCAATGTGTTTGGTGCTATATTTGTCAATGTGTTTGTGTAATGGGGCTGTTGCTGTGTTTGAGTGATGTGTCTTTCAACGTTTTTGGGTAACGGGGCTGTCAATGTGTTTGGGTGCTGTGTCTGTCAGTGTGTTTGGATGATGTATCTGTCAATGTCTTTGTGTGATGTATCTGTTAATGTGTTTGGCTGATGTATCTGTCAATGTGTTTGGGTGATGTGTCTGTCAATGTGTTTGGATGATGTATCTGCCAATGTGTTTGGATGATGTATCTCTCAATGTGTGTGGATGATGTATCTGTCAGTGTGTTTGGGTGATGTATCTGCCAATGTGTTTGGGTGATGTATCTGCCAATGTGTTTGGGTGATGTATCTGCCAATTTGTTTGGGTGATGTATCTGTCAATGTGTTTGGTTGATGTATCTGTCAATGTGTTTGGGTGATGTATCTGTCAATGTGTTTGGGTGATGTATCTACCAATATGTTTGAGTGATGTATCTGTCAATATGTTTGGGTGATGTATCTGTCAATGTGTTTGGTTGATGTATCTGTCAATGTGTTTGGGTGATGTGTCTGTCAATGTATTTGGGTGATGTGTTCGGGTGATGTTTCTGTGAATGTATTTGGGTGATGTGTTTGGGTGATGTGTCTGTCAATGTGTTTGGTGCTGTATCTGTCAATGTGTTTGGGTGATGTGTCTGTCAATGTATTTGGGTAATGGGGCTGTCAATGTGTTTGAGTGATGTGTCTGTCAATTTGTTTGAGTCATGTGTCTGTCAATGTGTTTGAGTGATGTGTCTGTCAACGTGTTTGGGTGATGTTGTCTGTCAATGTGTTTGGATGATTTGTCTGCCAATGTGTTTGGGTGATGTATCTGTCAATGTGTTTGGGTGTTGGGGCTGTCAATGTGTTTGGGTGATGTGTCAGCCAAGGTATTTGAGTGATGTTTCTGTCAATGTGTTTGGATGATATGTCTGTCAATGTGTTTGGGTGATGGGGCTGTCAATGTGTTTGGGTGATGTGTCTGTCAATGTATTTGGGTGATGTGTCTGTCAATTTGTTTGGGTGATGTATCTGTCAATGTGTTTGGATGATTTGTCTGCCAATGTGTTTGGGTGATGTATCTGCCAATGTGTTTTGGTCATGTATCTGCCAATGTGTTTGGGTGATGTATCTGTCAATGTGTTTGGGTGATGGGGCTGTCAATGCATTTGGGTGATGTGTCTGGGTGATGTGTCTGTCAATGTATATGGGTAATGAGGTTGTCGATGTGTTTGAGCGATGTGTCTGTCAACGTGTTTGGGTGATGTGTCTGTCAATGTATTTGGGTGATGTGTCTGTCAATGTATTTGGGTAATGTATCTGTCAATTTATTTGGTTTTAGGTCTGTCAATGTGTCGGTGATGTGTCTCAGTGTGTTTGGGTGATGTGTCTGTCAATGTGTTTGGGTAATGGGGCTGTCAATGTGTTTGGGTGATGTATCTGTCAATATGTTTGGGTGATGTATCTGTCAATGGGTTTGGGTGATGTATCTGTCAATGTGTGTGGGTGATGGGGCTGTCAATGTGTTTGGGTGATATGTCAGCCAAGGTATTTGAATGATATATCTGTCAATGTGTTTGCATGATACGTCTGTCAATGTGTTTGGGTGATGTGTCTGTCAATGTATTTGGGTGATGTGTCTGTCAATGTGTTTGCATGATGTGTCTGTCAATGTGTTTGGATGATGTATCTGTCAATGTGTCTGGGTGATGTTTCTGTCATTGTGTTTCGGTAATATGTCTGTCAACGTGTTTGGGTGATGTATCTGTCAATGTGTTTGGGTGATGTGTCTGTCAATGTGTTTGGTGCTATATTTGTCAATGTGTTTGGGTGATTTGTCTGTCAATGTATTTGGGTAATGGGGCTGTCGCTGTGTTTGAGTGATGTTTCTGTCAACATGTTTGCGTAATGGGGCTGTCAATGTGTTTGGGTGATGTGTCTGTCAATGTATTTGGGTAATGGGGCTGTCAATGTGTTTGGGTGATGTGTCTGTCAACGTGTTTGGGTGATGTGTCTGTCAATGTATTTGGGTGATGTGTCTGTCAATGTGTTTGGGTGATGTGTCTCTCAATGTGTTTGGGTGATGTATCTGTCAATGTGTTTGGGTGATGTATCTGTCAATGTGTTTGGATGATGTGTCTGTCAATGTATTTGGTAATGGGGCTTTGGATGTGTTTGAGTGATGTGTCTGTCAACGTGTTTGGGTGATGTGCCTGTCAATGTGTTTGGGTGATGTGTCTGTCAATGTGTTTGTATGATGTATCTGTCAATGTGTTTGAGTGATGTGTCTGTCAATATGTTTGGGTGATGTGTCTGTCAATGTGTTTGGGTGATGTGTCTGTCAATGTGTTTGGGTGATGTGTCTGTCAATGTGTTTGCGTGATCTGTCTGTCAATGTGTTTGCGTGATCTGTCTGTCAATGTGTTTGCGTGATCGGGCTGTCAATGTGTTTGGGTGATGTGTCTGCCAAGGTATTAGAGTGATATATCTGTCAATGTGTTTGGGTAATGGGGCTGTCAATGTGTTTGAGTGATGTGTCTGTCAATGTGTTTGGATGATTTGCCTGTCAACCTGTTTCGTTGATGTATCTGTCAATGTATTTGCGTGATGTGTCTGTCAATGTGTTTCGGTGATGTGTCTGTCAACGCGTTTGGGTGATGTATCTGTCAATGTGTTTGGATGATGTGTATGTCAATGTACTTGGGTGATGTATCTGTCAATGTGCTTGGGTGATGTGTCTGTCAATGCGTTTGGATGATGTATCTGTCAAAGTTTTTGGGTGATGTATCTGTCAATGTGTTTGGGTGATGTATCTGTCAATGTGTTTGGGTGATATTTCTGTCAATGTGTTTGGGTGATGTATCTGTCAATGTGTGTGGGTGATGGGGATGTCAATGTGTCTGGGTGATGTGTCTGTCATTGTGTTTCGGTAATATGTCTGTCAACGTGTTTGGGTGAAGTATCTGTCAATGTGTTTGGGTGATGTGTCTGTCAATGTGTTTGGTGCTATATTTGTCAATGTGTTTGGGTAATGGGGCTGTTGCTGTGTTTGAGTGATGTGTCTTTCAACGTTTTTGGGTAATGTGGCTGTCAATGTGTTTGGGTGCTGTGTCTGTCAGTGTGTTTGGATGATGTATCTGTCAATGTCTTTGTGTGATGTATCTGTTAATGTGTTTGGCTGATGTATCTGTCAATGTGTTTGGGTGATGTGTCTGTCAATGTGTTTGGATGATGTATCTGCCAATGTGTTCGGATGATGTATCTCTCAATGTGTTTGGATGATGTATCTGTCAGTGTGTTTGGGTGATGTATCTGTCAATGTGCTTGGGTGATGGGGCTGCCAATGTGTTTGGGTGATGTATCTGCCAATGTGTTTGGGTGATGTATCTGCCAATGTGTTTGGGTGATGTATCTACCAATGTGTTTGGGTGATGTATCTGCCAATTTGTTTGGGTGATGTATCTGTCAATGTGTTTGGTTGATGTATCTTTCAATGTGTTTGGGTGATGTATCTGTCAATGTGTTTGGGTGATGTATCTACCAATATGTTTGAGTGATGTATCTGTCAATATGTTTGGGTGATGTATCTGTCAATGTGTTTGGTTGATGTATCTGTCAATGTGTTTGGGTGATGTGTCTGTCAATGTATTTGGGTGATGTGTTCGGGTGATGTTTCTGTGAATGTATTTGGGTGATGTGTTTGGGTGATGTGTCTGTCAATGTGTTTGGTGCTGTATCTGTCAATGTGTTTGGGTGATGTGTCTGTCAATGTATTTGGGTAATGGGGCTGTCAATGTGTTTGAGTGATGTGTCTGTCAATGTGTTTGAGTCATGTGTCTGTCAATGTGTTTGAGTGATGTGTCTGTCAACGTGTTTGGGTGATGTTGTCTGTCAATGTGTTTGGATGATTTGTCTGCCAATGTGTTTGGGTGATGTATCTGTCAATGTGTTTGGGTGTTGGGGCTGTCAATGTGTTTGGGTGATGTGTCAGCCAAGGTATTTGAGTGATGTTTCTGTCAATGTGTTTGGATGATATGTCTGTCAATATGTTTGGGTGATGGGGCTGTCAATGTGTTTGGGTGATGTGTCTGTCAATGTATTTGGGTGATGTGTCTGTCAATTTGTTTGGGTGATGTATCTGTCAATGTGTTTGGATGATTTGTCTGCCAATGTGTTTGGGTGATGTATCTGCCAATGTGTTTTGGTCATGTATCTGCCAATGTGTTTGGGTGATGTATCTGTCAATGTGTTTGGGTGATGGGGCTGTCAATGCATTTGGGTGATGTGTCTGGGTGATGTGTCTGTCAATATATTAGGGTGATGTGTCTGGGTGATGTGTCTGTCAATGTATATGGGTAATGGGGTTGTCGATGTGTTTGAGCGATGTGTCTGTCAACGTGTTTGGGTGATGTGTCTGTCAATGCATTTGGGTGATGTGTCTGTCAATGTATTTGGGTAATGTATCTGTCAATTTATTTGGTTTTAGGTCTGTCAATGTGTCGGTGATGTGTCTCAGTGTGTTTGGGTGATGTGTCTTCAATGTGTTTGGGTAATGGGGCTGTCAATGTGTTTGGGTGATGTATCTGTCAATGTGTTTGGGTGATGTATCTGTCAATGGGTTTGGGTGATGTATCTGTCAATGTGTGTGGGTGATGGGGCTGTCAATGTGTTTGGGTGATATGTCAGCCAAGGTATTTGAATGATGTATCTGTCAATGTGTTTGCATGATACGTCTGTCAATGTGTTTGGGTGATGTGTCTGTCAATGTATTTGGGTGATGTGTCTGTCAATGTGTTTGCATGATGTGTCTGTCAATGTGTTTGGATGATGTATCTGTCAATGTGTCTGGGTGATGTGTCTGTCATTGTGTTTCGGTAATATGTCTGTCAACGTGTTTGGGTGATGTATCTGTCAATGTGTTTGGGTGATGTATCTGTCAATGTGTTTGGGTGATGTGTCTGTCAATGTGTTTGGTGCTATATTTGTCAATGTGTTTGGGTGATTTGTCTGTCAATGTATTTGGGTAATGGGGCTGTCAATTTGTTTGGGTGATGTGTCTGTCAATGTATTTGGGTAATGGGGCTGTCAATGTGTTTGGGTGATGTGTCTGTCAATGTGTTTGGGTGATGTGTCTGTCAATGTATTTGGGTGATGTGTCTGTCAATGTGTTTGGGTGATGTGTCTCTCAATGTGTTTGGGTGATGTATCTGTCAATGTGTTTGGGTGATGTATCTGTCAATGTGTTTGGGTGATGTATCTATCAATGTGTTTGGATGATGTGTCTGTCAATGTATTTGGGTAATGGGGCTGTGGATGTGTTTGAGTGATGTGTCTGTCAACGTGTTTGGGTGATGTGCCTGTCAATGTGTTTGGGTGATGTGTCTGTCAATATGTTTGCGTGATGTCTCTGTCAATGTGTTTGCGTGATCGGGCTGTCAATGTGTTTGGGTGATGTGTCTGCCAAGGTATTAGAGTGATATATCTGTCAATGTGTTTGGGTAATGGGGCTGTCAATGTGTTTGAGTGATGTGTCTGTCAATGTGTTTGGATGATTTGCCTGTCAACCTGTTTCGTTGATGTATCTGTCAATGTATTTGCGTGATGTGTCTGTCAATGTGTTTCGGTGATGTGTCTGTCAACGCGTTTTTGTGATGTATCTGTCAATGTGTTTGGGTGATGTGTCTGTCAATGTGTTTGGGTGATGTGTCTGTCAATCTATTTGGGTAATGGGGCTGTCAATGTGTTTGATTGATGTGTCTGTCAATGTGTTTGGATGATGTGTATGTCAATGTACTTGGGTGATGTATCTGTCAATGTGCTTGGGTGATGTGTCTGTCAATGCTTTTGGATGATGTATCTGTCAAAGTTTTTGGGTGATGTATCTGTCAATGTGTTTGGGTCATGTATCTGTCAATGTGTTTGGGTGATATATCTGTCAATGTGTTTGGGTGATGTATCTGTCAATGTGTTTGGGTGATGTGTCTGTCAATGTGTGTGGTTGATGTATCTGTCAATGTGTTTGGGTGATGTATCTGCTAATGTGTTTGGATGACGTGTCTGTCATTGTGTTTGGATGATGTATCTGTCAATGTGTTTGAGTGATGTGTCTCAATATTTTTGGCTGATGTATCTGTCAATGTTTTTGGGTGATGTATCTGTCAATATGTTTGGGTGATGTATCTGTCAAAGTGTGTGGGTGATGGGGATGTCAATGTGTTTGGGTGACATGTCAGCCAAGGTATTTGAATGATGTATCTGTCAATGTGTTTGGATGATACGTCTGTCAATGTGTTTGGGTGATGGGGCTGTCAATGTGTTTGGGTGATGTGTCTGTCAATGTATTTGGGTGATGTTTCTGTCAATGTGTTTGCATGATGTGTCTGTCAATGTGTTTGGATGATGTATCTGTCAATGTGTCTGGGTGATGTGTCTGTCATTGTGTTTCGGTAATATGTCTGTCAACGTGTTTGGGTAATGTATCTGTCAATGTGTTTGGGTGATGTGTCTGTCAATGTGTTTGGTGCTATATTTGTCAATGTGTTTGGGTGATTTGTCTGTCAATGTATTTGGGTAATGGGGCTGTGGCTGTGTTTGAGTGATGTGTCTGTCAACGTGTTTGGGTAATGGGGCTGTCAATGTGTTTGGGTGATGTGTCTGTCAATGTATTTGGGTAATGGGGCTGTCAATGTGTTTGGGTGATGTGTCTGTCAATGTGTTTGGGTGATGTGTCTGTCAATGTATTTGGGTGATGTGTCTGTCAATGTGTTTGGGTGATGTATCTGTCAATGTGTTTGGGTGATGTATCTGTCAATGTGTTTGGGTGATGTATCTGTCAATGTGTTTGGATGATGTGTCTGTCAATGTATTTGGGTAATGGGGCTGTGGATGTGTTTGAGTGATGTGTCTGTCAACGTGTTTGGGTGATGTGCCTGTCAATGTGTTTGGGTGATGTGTCTGTCAATGTGTTTGTATGATGTATCTGTCAATGTGTTTGAGTGATGTGTCTGTCAATGTATTTGGGTAATGGGGCTGTCAATGTGTTTCGGTGATGTGCCTGTCAACGTGGATGGGTGATGTGTCTGTCAATGTGTTTGGGTAATGGGGCTGTCTATGTGTTGGGGTGATGTGTCTGTGAATGTGTTAGGGTGATGTATCTGTCAATATGTTTGGGTGATGTGTCTGTCGATGTTTTTGAGTAATGTATCTGGCAATGTGCTTGGGTGATGGGGCTGTCAATCTGTTTGGGTGATGTGTCTGCCAAGGTATTTGAGTGATGTATCTGTCAATGTGTTTGGATGATGTGTCTCTCAATGTGTTTGGATGATGGGGCTGTCAATGTGTTTGGGTGATGTGTCTGTCAATGTATTTGGGTAATGGTCTGTCAATGAGTTTGGAACATGTGTCTGTCAATGTGTTTTGGTGATGTGTCTGTCAATTTATTTGGGTAATGGAGCTGTCGATGTGTTTGAGTGATGTGTCTGTCAACGTGTTTGGGTGATGTGTCTGTCAACGTGTTTGGGTGATGTGTCTGTCAATGTATTTGGGTGATGTGTCTGTCACTGTATTTGGGTAATGTATCTGTCACTGTATTTGGGTGATGGGGCTTGCAATGTGTCGGTGATGTGTCTCAATGTGTTTGGGTGATGTGTCTGTCAATGTGTTTGGGCAATGGGGCTGTCAATGTGTTTGGGTGATTTATCTGTCAATGTGTTTGGGTGATGTATCTGTCAATGTGTTTCGATGATGTATCTGTCAATGTGTTTGTGTGATGTATCTGTCAATGGGTGGGGTGATGTATCTGTCAATGTGTGTGGGTGATGGGGCTGTCAGTGTGTGTGGGTGATATGTCAGCCAAGGTATTTGAATGATGTATCTGTCAATGTGTTTGGATGATACGTCTGTCAATGTGTTTGGGTGATGGGGCTGTCAATGTATTTGGGTGATGTGTCTATCAATGTATTTGGGTGATGTGTCTGTCAATGTGTTTGGATGATGTGTCTGTCAATGTGTTTGGATGATGTATCTGTCAATGTGTCTGGGTGATGTGTCTGTCAATGTGTTTCGGTAATATGTCTGTCAACGTGGATGGGTGATGTGTCTGTCAATGTGTTTGGGTAATGGGGCTGTCTATGTGTTGGGGTGATGTATCTGTCAATATGTTTGGGTGATGTGTCTGTCGATGTTTTTGAGTAATGTATCTGGCAATGTGCTTGGGTGATGGGGCTGTCAATCTGTTTGGGTGATGTGTCTGCCAAGGTATTTGAGTGATGTATCTGTCAATGTGTTTGGATGATGTGTCTCTCAATGTGTTTGGATGATGGGGCTGTCAATGTGTTTGGGTGATGTGTCTGTCAATGTATTTGGGTAATGGTCTGTCAATGAGTTTGGAACATGTGTCTGTCAATGTGTTTTGGTGATGTGTCTGTCAATTTATTTGGGTAATGGAGCTGTCGATGTGTTTGAGTGATGTGTCTGTCAACGTGTTTGGGTGATGTGTCTGTCAATGTATTTGGGTGATGTGTCTGTCAATGTATTTGGGTAATGTATCTGTCACTGTATTTGGGTGATGGGGCTTGCAATGTGTCGGTGATGTGTCTCAATGTGTTTGGGTGATGTGTCTGTCAATGTGTTTGGGCAATGGGGCTGTCAATGTGTTTGGGTGATTTATCTGTCAATGTGTTTGGGTGATGTATCTGTCAATGTGTTTCGATGATGTATCTGTCAATGTGTTTGTGTGATGTATCTGTCAATGGGTGGGGTGATGTATCTGTCAATGTGTGTGGGTGATGGGGCTGTCAGTGTGTGTGGGTGATATGTCAGCCAAGGTATTTGAATGATGTATCTGTCAATGTGTTTGGATGATACGTCTGTCAATGTGTTTGGGTGATGGGGCTGTCAATGTATTTGGGTGATGTGTCTATCAATGTATTTGGGTGATGTGTCTGTCAATGTGTTTGGATGATGTGTCTGTCAATGTGTTTGGATGATGTATCTGTCAATGTGTCTGGGTGATGTGTCTGTCAATGTGTTTCGGTAATATGTCTGTCAACGTGTTTGGGTGATGTATCTGTCAATGTGTTTGGGTGATGTGTCTGTCAATGTGTTTGGTGCTATATTTGTCAATGTGTTTGGGTGATTTGTCTGTCAATGTATTTGGGTAATGGGGCTGTCGCTGTGTTTGAGTGATGTGTCTGTCAACGTGTTTGGGTAATGGGGCTGTCAATGTGTTTGGGTGATGTGTCTGTCAATGTGTTTGGGTGATGTGTCTGTCAATTTGTTTGGGTGATGTGTCTATCAATGTATTTGGGTAATGGGGCTGTCAATGTGTTTGGGTGATGTGTCTGTCAATGTATTTGGATAATGGGGCTGTCAATGTGTTTGGGTGATGTGTCTGTCAATGTGTTTGGGTGATGTGTCTGTGAATGTATTTTGGTAATGGGGCTGTCAATGTGTTTGGGTGATGTGTCTGTCAATGTGTTTGGGTGATGTATCTGTCAATGTGTTTGGGTGATGTATTTGTCAATTTGTTTGGGTGATGTGTCTGTCAATGTATTTGGGTAATGGGGCTGTGGATGTGTTTGAGTGATGTGTCTGTCAATGTATTTGGGTAATGGGGCTGTCAATGTGTTTCGGTGATGTGTCTGTCAACGTGGTTGGGTGATGTGCCTGTCAATGTGTTTGGGTGATGTATCTGTCAATGTGTTTGGATGATGTGTCTGTCAATGTGTTGGGGTGATGTATCTGTCAATGTGTTTGGGTGATGTATCTGTCAAAGTGTTTGGGTGATGTATCTGTCAATGTGTGGGGGTGATGGGGATGTCAATGTGTTTGGGTGATATGTCAGCCAAGGTATTTGAATGATGTATCTGTCAATGTGTTTGGATGATACGTCTGTCAATGTGTTTGGTGCTTTATTTGTCAATGTGTTTGGGTGATTTGTCTGTCAATGTATTTGGGTAATGGGGCTGTTGCTGTGTTTGAGTGATGTGTCTGTCAACGTGTTTGGGTAATGGGGCTGTCAATGTGTTTGGGTGATGTGTCTGTCAATGTGTTTGGATGATGTATCTGTCAATGTGTTTGTGTGATGTATCTGTTAATGTGTTTGGGTGATGTGTCTGTCAATGTGTTTGGATGATGTATCTGCCAATGTGTTTGGATGATGTATCTCTCAATGTGTTTGGATGATGTATCTGTCAGTGTGTTTGGGTGATGTATCTGTCAATGTGTTGGGGTGATGTGTCTGTCAATGTGTTGGGGTGATGTATCTGTCAATGTGTTTGGGTGATGTGTCTGTCAATGTGTTTGGGTAATGTATATGTCAATGTGCTTGGGTGATGGGGCTTTCAATATGTTTGGGTGATGTGTCTGCCACGGTGTTTGGGTGATGTATCTGTCAATGTTTTTGGATGATGTCTCTGTCAATGTGTTTGGGTGATGTATCTGTCAATGTGTTTGGGTGATGTGTCTGTCAATGTGTTTGGTGCTATATTTGTCAATGTGTTTGGGTGATTTGTCTGTCAATGTATTTGGGTAATGGGGCTGTCAATGTGTTTGAGTGATGTGTCTGTCAACGTGTTTGGGTAATGGGGCTGTCAATGTGTTTGGGTGATGTGTCTGTCAATGTATTTGGGTAATGGGGCTGTCAATGTGTTTGGGTGATGTGTCTGTCAATGTGTTTGGGTGATGTGTCTGTCAATGTATTTGGGTGATGTGTCTGTCAATGTGTTTGGGTGATGTGTCTCTCAATGTGTTTGGGTGATGTGTCTCTCAATGTGTTTGGGTGATGTATCTGTCAATGTGTTTGGGTGATGTATCTGTCAATGTGTTTGGATGTTGTGTCTGTCAATGTATTTGGGTAATGGGGCTGTGGATGTGTTTGAGTAATGTGTCTGTCAACGTGTTTGGGTGATTTGCCTGTCAATGTGTTTGGGTGATGTGTCTGTCAATGTGTTTGTATGATGTATCTGTCAATGTGTTTGAGTGATGTGTCTGTCAATGTATTTGGGTAATGGGGCTGTCAATGTGTTTCGGTGATGTGCCTGTCAACGTGGATGGGTGATGTGTCTGTCAATGTGTTTGGGTAATGGGGCTGTCTATGTGTTGGGGTGATGTGTCTGTGAAAGTGTTGGGGTGATGTATCTGTCAATATGTTTGGGTGATGTGTCTGTCGATGTTTTTGAGTAATGTATCTGGCAATGTGCTTGGGTGATGGGGCTGTCAATCTGTTTGGGTGATGTGTCTGCCAAGGTATTTGAGTGATGTATCTGTCAATGTGTTTGGGTAATGGGGCTGTCAATGTGTTTGAGTGATGTGTCTGTCAACGTGTTTGGGTGATGTGTCTGTCAATGTATTTGGGTGATGTGTCTGTCAATGTATTTGGGTAATGTATCTGTCACTGTATTTGGGTGATGTGTCTGTCAATGTGTTTGGGTAATGGGGCTGTCAATGTGTTTGGGTGATTTATCTGTCAATGTGTTTGGGTGACGTATCTGTCAATGTGTTTCGATGATGTATCTGTCAATGTGTTTGTGTGATGTATCTGTCAATGGGTGGGGTGATGTATCTGTCAATGTGTGTGGGTGATGGGGCTGTCAATGTGTTTGGGTGATATGTCAGCCAAGGTATTTGAATGATGTATCTGTCAATGTGTTTGGATGATACGTCTGTCAATGTGTTTGGGTGATGGGGCTGTCAATGTATTTGGGTGATGTGTCTATCAATGTATTTGGGTGATGTGTCTGTCAATGTGTTTGGATGATGTGTCTGTCAATGTGTTTGGATGATGTATCTGTCAATGTGTCTGGGTGATGTGTCTGTCAATGTGTTTCGGTAATATGTCTGTCAACGTGTTTGGGTGATGTATCTGTCAATGTGTTTGGGTGATGTGTCTGTCAATGTGTTTGGTGCTATATTTGTCAATGTGTTTGGGTGATTTGTCTGTCAATGTATTTGGGTAATGGGGCTGTCGCTGTGTTTGAGTGATGTGTCTGTCAACGTGTTTGGGTAATGGGGCTGTCAAAGTGTTTGGGTGATGTGTCTGTCAATGTATTTGGGTAATGGGGCTGTCAATGTGTTTGGGTGATGTGTCTGTCAATGTGTTTGGGTGATGTGTCTGTCAATGTATTTGGGTGATGTGTCTGTCAATGTGTTTGGGTAATGTATATGTCAATGTGCTTGGGTGATGGGGCTTTCAATATGTTTGGGTGATGTGTCTGCCACGGTGTTTGGGTGATGTATCTGTCAATGTTTTTGGATGATGTCTCTGTCAATGTGTTTGGATGATGGGGATGTCAATGTGTTTGGGTGATGTGTCTGTCAATGTGATTGGTGCTATATTTGTCAATGTGTTTGGGTGATTTGTCTGTCAATGTATTTGGGTAATGGGGCTGTCGCTGTGTTTGAGTGATGTGTCTGTCAACGTGTTTGGGTAATGGGGCTGTCAATGTGTTTTGGTGATGTGTCTGTCAATGTATTTGGGTAATGGGGCTGTCAATGTGTTTGGGTGATGTGTCTGTCAATGTGTTTGGGTGATGTGTCTGTCAATGTATTTGGGTGATGTGTCTGTCAATGTGTTTGGGTGATGTATTTGTCAATGTGTTTGGGTGATGTATCTGTCAATGTGTTTGGGTGATGTATCTGTCAATGTGTTTGGATGATGTGTCTGTCAATCTATTTGGGTAATGGGGCTGTGGATGTGTTTGAGTGATGTGTCTGTCAACGTGTTTGGGTGATGTGCCTGTCAATGTGTTTGGGTGATGTGTCTGTCAATGTGTTTGTATGATGTATCTGTCAATGTGTTTGAGTGATGTGTCTGTCAATGTATTTGGGTAATGGGGCTGTCAATGTGTTTCGGTGATGTGCCTGTCAACGTGGATGGGTGATGTGTCTGTCAATGTGTTTGGGTAATGGGGCTGTCTATGTGTTTGGGTAATGTGTCTGTCAATGTGTTTGTGTGATGTGTCTGTCAATCTATTTGGGTAATGGTGCTGTCAATGTGTTTGAGTGATGTGTTTGTCAATGTACTTGGGTGATGTATCTGTCAATGTGCTTGGGTGTTGTGTCTGTCAATGTGTTTGGATGATGTATCTGTCAAAGTGTTTGGGTGATGTACCTGTCAATGTATTTGGGTGATGTATCTGTCAATATGTTTGGGTGATGTATCTGTCAATGTGTTTGGGTGATGTATCTGTCAATGTGTTTGTGTGATGTGTCTGTCAATGTGTGTGGTTGCTGTATCTGTCAATTTGTTTGGGTGATGTATCTGCTAATGTGTTTGGATGACGTATCTGTCAATGTGTTTGGATGATGTATCTGTCAATGTGTTTGAGTGATGTGTCTGTCAATATTTTTGGGTGATGTATCTGTCAATGTGTTTGGGTGATGTATCTGTCAATGTGTTTGGGTGATGTATTTGTCAATGTGTTTGGGTGATGTATCTGCCAATGTGTTGGATGATGTATCTGTCCATGTGTTTGGGTGATGGGGCTGTCAATGCATTTGGGTGATGTGTCTGGGTGATGTGTCTGTCAATATATTAGGGTGATGTGTCTGGGTGATGTGTCTGTCAATGTATATGGGTAATGGGGTTGTCGATGTGTTTGAGCGATGTGTCTGTCAACGTGTTTTGGTGATGTGTCTGTCAATGTATTTGGGTGATGTGTCTGTCAATGTATTTGGGTAATGTATCTGTCAATTTATTTGGTTTTAGGTCTGTCAATGTGTCGGTGATGTGTCTCAATGTGTTTGGGTGATGTGTCTTCAATGTGTTTGGGTAATGGGGCTGTCAATGTGTTTGGGTGATGTATCTGTCAATGTGTTTGGGTGATGTATCTGTCAATGGGTTTGGGTGATGTATCTGTCAATGTGTGTGGGTGATGGGGCTGTCAATGTGTTTGGGTGATATGTCAGCCAAGGTATTTGAATGATGTATCTGTCAATGTGTTTGCATGATACGTCTGTCAATGTGTTTGGGTGATGGGGCTGTCAATGTGTTTGGGTGATGTGTCTATCAATGTATTTGGGTGATGTGTCTGTCAATGTGTTTGCATGATGTGTCTGTCAATGTGTTTGGATGATGTATCTGTCAATGTGTCTGGGTGATGTGTCTGTCATTCTGTTTCGGTAATATGTCTGTCAACGTGTTTGAGTGATGTATCTGTCAATGTGTTTGGGTGATGTGTCTGTCAATGTGTTTGGTGCTATATTTGTCAATGTGTTTGGGTGATTTGTCTGTCAATGTATTTGGGTAATGGGGCTGTCGCTGTGTTTGAGTGATGTGTCTGTCAACGTGTTTGGGTAATGGGGCTGTCAATGTGTTTGGGTGATGTGTCTGTCAATGTATTTGGGTAATGGGGCTGTCAATGTGTTTGGGTGATGTGTCTGTCAATGTGTTTGGGTGATGTGTCTGTCAATGTATTTGGGTGATGTGTCTGTCAATGTGTTTGGGTGATGTGTCTCTCAATGTGTTTGGGTGATGTGTCTCTCAATGTGTTTGGGTGATGTATCTGTCAATGTGTTTGGATGATGTGTCTGTCAATGTATTTGGGTAATGGGGCTGTGGATGTGTTTGAGTAATGTGTCTGTCAACGTGTTTGGGTGATTTGCCTGTCAATGTGTTTGGGTGATGTGTCTGTCAATGTGTTTGTATGATGTATCTGTCAATGTGTTTGAGTGATGTGTCTGTCAATGTATTTGGGTAATGGGGCTGTCAATGTGTTTCGGTGATGTGCCTGTCAACGTGGATGGGTGATGTGTCTGTCAATGTGTTTGGGTAATGGGGCTGTCTATGTGTTGGCGTGATGTGTCTGTGAATGTGTTGGGGTGATGTATCTGTCAATATGTTTGGGTGATGTGTCTGTCGATGTTTTTGAGTAATGTATCTGGCAATGTCCTTGGGTGATGGGGCTGTCAATCTGTTTGGGTGATGTGTCTGCCAAGGTATTTGAGTGATGTATCTGTCAATGTGTTTGGATGATGTGTCTCTCAATGTGTTTGGATGATGGGTCTGTCAATGTGTTTGGGTGATGTGTCTGTCAATGTATTTGGGTAATGGTCTGTCAATGAGTTTGGAACATGTGTCTGTCAATGTGTTTTGGTGATGTGTCTGTCAATTTATTTGGGTAATGGAGCTGTCGATGTGTTTGAGTGATGTGTCTGTCAACGTGTTTGGGTGATGTGTCTGTCAATGTATTTGGGTGATGTGTCTGTCAATGTATTTGGGTAATGTATCTGTCACTGTATTTTGGGTGATGTGTCTGTCAATGTGTTTGGGTAATGGGGCTGTCAATGTGTTTGGGTGATTTATCTGTCAATGTGTTTGGGTGATGTATCTGTCAATGTGTTTCGATGATGTATCTGTCAATGTGTTTGTGTGATGTATCTGTCAATGGGTGGGGTGATGTATCTGTCAATGTGTGTGGGTGATGGGGCTGTCAAAGTGTTTGGGTGATATGTCAGCCAAGGTATTTGAATGATGTATCTGTCAATGTGTTTTGATGATACGTCTGTCAATGTGTTTGGGTGATGGGGCTGTCAATGTATTTGGGTGATGTGTCTATCAATGTATTTGGGTGATGTGTCTGTCAATGTGTTTGGATGATGTGTCTGTCAATGTGTTTGGATGATGTATCTGTCAATGTGTCTGGGTGATGTGTCTGTCAATGTGTTTCGGTAATATGTCTGTCAACGTGTTTGGGTGATGTATCTGTCAATGTGTTTGGGTGATGTGTCTGTCAATGTGTTTGGTGCTATATTTGTCAATGTGTTTGGGTGATTTGTCTGTCAATGTATTTGGGTAATGGGGCTGTCGCTGTGTTTGAGTGATGTGTCTGTCAACGTGTTTGGGTAATGGGGCTGTCAATGTGTTTGGGTGATGTGTCTGTCAATGTGTTTGAGTGATGTATCTGTCAATGTGTTTGGGTGATGTGTCTATCAATGTATTTGGGTAATGGGGCTGTCAATGTGTTTGGGTGATGTGTCTGTCAATGTATTTGGATAATGGGGCTGTCAATGTGTTTGGGTGACGTGTCTGTCAATGTGTTTGGGTGATGTGTCTGTGAATGTATTTTGGTAATGGGGCTGTCAATGTGTTTGGGTGATGTGTCTGTCAATGTGTTTGGGTGATGTATCTGTCAATGTGTTTGGGTGATGTATCTGTCAATGTGTTTGGGTGATGTATTTGTCAATGTGTTTGGGTGATGTGTCTGTCAATGTATTTGGGTAATGGGGCTGTGGATGTGTTTGAGTGATGTGTCTGTCAATGTATTTGGGTAATGGGGCTGTCAATGTGTTTCGGTGATGTGTCTGTCAACGTGGTTGGGTGATGTGCCTGTCAATGTGTTTGGGTGATGTGCCTGTCAATGTGTTTGGGTGATGTGTCTGTCAATGTGTTGGGGTGATGTGTCTGTCAATGTGTTGGGGTGATGTATCTGTCAATGTGTTGGGGTGATGTATCTGTCAAAGTGTTTGGGTGATGTATCTGTCAAAGTGTTTGGGTGATGTATCTGTCAATGTGTGTGGGTGATGGGGATGTCAATGTGTTTGGGTGATATGTCAGCCAAGGTATTTGAATGATGTATCTGTCAATGTGTTTGGATGATACGTCTTTCAATGTGTTTGGTGCTATATTTGTCAATGTGTTTGGGTGATTTGTCTGTCAATGTATTTGGGTAATGGGGCTGTTGCTGTGTTTGAGTGATGTGTCTGTCAACGTGTTTGGGTAATGGGGCTGTCAATGTGTTTGGGTGATGTATCTGTCAATGTTTTTGGATGATGTATCTGTCAATGTCTTTGTGTGATGTATCTGTTAATGTGTTTGGGTGATGTGTCTGTCAATGTGTTTGGATGATGTATCTGCCAATGTGTTTGGATGATGTATCTCTCAATGTGTTTGGATGATGTATCTGTCAGTGTGTTTGGGTGATGTATCTGTCAATGTGCTTGGGTGATGGGGCTGCCAATGTGTTTGGGTGATGTATCTGCCAATGTGTTTGGGTGATGTATCTGCCAATTTGTTTTGGTGATGTATCTGTCAATGTGTTTGGTTGATGTATCTGTCAATGTGTTTGGGTGTTGTATCTGTCAATGTGTTTGGGTGATGTATCTACCAATATGTTTGAGTGATGTATCTGTCAATATGTTTGAGTGATGTATCTGTCAATGTGTTTGGTTGATGTATCTGTCAATTTGTTTGGGTGATGTGTCTGTCATTGTATTTGGGTGATGTGTTCGGGTGATGTTTCTGTGAATGTATTTGGGTGATGTGTTTGGGTGATGTGTCTGTCAATGTGTTTGGTGCTGTATCTGTCAATGTGTTTGGGTGATGTGTCTGTCAATGTATTTGGGTAATGGGGCTGTCAATGTGCTTGAGTGATGTGTCTGTCAATGTGTTTGAGTCATGTGTCTGTCAATGTGTTTGAGTGATGTGTCTGTCAATTTATTTGGGTAATGGAGCTGTCGATGTGTTTGAGTGATGTGTCTGTCAACGTGTTTGGGTGATGTGTCTGTCAATGTATTTGGGTGATGTGTCTGTCAATGTATTTGGGTAATGTATCTGTCACTGTATTTTGGGTGATGTGTCTGTCAATGTGTTTGGGTAATGGGGCTGTCAATGTGTTTGGGTGATTTATCTGTCAATGTGTTTGGGTGATGTATCTGTCAATGTGTTTCGATGATGTATCTGTCAATGTGTTTGTGTGATGTATCTGTCAATGGGTGGGGTGATGTATCTGTCAATGTGTGTGGGTGATGGGGCTGTCAAAGTGTTTGGGTGATATGTCAGCCAAGGTATTTGAATGATGTATCTGTCAATGTGTTTTGATGATACGTCTGTCAATGTGTTTGGGTGATGGGGCTGTCAATGTATTTGGGTGATGTGTCTATCAATATATTTGGGTGATGTGTCTGTCAATGTGTTTGGATGATGTGTCTGTCAATGTGTTTGGATGATGTATCTGTCAATGTGTCTGGGTGATGTGTCTGTCAATGTGTTTCGGTAATATGTCTGTCAACGTGTTTGGGTGATGTATCTGTCAATGTGTTTGGTGCTATATTTGTCAATGTGTTTGGGTGATTTGTCTGTCAATGTATTTGGGTAATGGGGCTGTCGCTGTGTTTGAGTGATGTGTCTGTCAACGTGTTTGGGTAATGGGGCTGTCAATGTGTTTGGGTGATGTGTCTGTCAATGTGTTTGAGTGATGTATCTGTCAATGTGTTTGGGTGATGTGTCTATCAATGTATTTGGGTAATGGGGCTGTCAATGTGTTTGGGTGATGTGTCTGTCAATGTATTTGGATAATGGGGCTGTCAATGTGTTTAGGTGACGTGTCTGTCAATGTGTTTGGGTGATGTGTCTGTGAATGTATTTTGGTAATGGGGCTGTCAATGTGTTTGGGTGATGTGTCTGTCAATGTGTTTGGGTGATGTATCTGTCAATGTGTTTGGGTGATGTATCTGTCAATGTGTTTGGGTGATGTATTTGTCAATGTGTTTGGGTGATGTGTCTGTCAATGTATTTGGGTAATGGGGCTGTGGATGTGTTTGAGTGATGTGTCTGTCAATGTATTTGGGTAATGGGGCTGTCAATGTGTTTCGGTGATGTGTCTGTCAACGTGGTTGGGTGATGTGCCTGTCAATGTGTTTGGGTGATGTATCTGTCAATGTGTTTGGGTGATGTGTCTGTCAATGTGTTGGGGTGATGTGTCTGTCAATGTGTTGGGGTGATGTATCTGTCAATGTGTTGGGGTGATGTATCTGTCAAAGTGTTTGGGTGATGTATCTGTCAAAGTGTTTGGGTGATGTATCTGTCAATGTGTGTGGGTGATGGGGATGTCAATGTGTTTGGGTGATATGTCAGCCAAGGTATTTGAATGATGTATCTGTCAATGTGTTTGGATGATACGTCTTTCAATGTGTTTGGTGCTATATTTGTCAATGTGTTTGGGTGATTTGTCTGTCAATGTATTTGGGTAATGGGGCTGTTGCTGTGTTTGAGTGATGTGTCTGTCAACGTGTTTGGGTAATGGGGCTGTCAATGTGTTTGGGTGATGTATCTGTCAATGTTTTTGGATGATGTATCTGTCAATGTCTTTGTGTGATGTATCTGTTAATGTGTTTGGGTGATGTGTCTGTCAATGTGTTTGGATGATGTATCTGCCAATGTGTTTGGATGATGTATCTCTCAATGTGTTTGGATGATGTATCTGTCAGTGTGTTTGGGTGATGTATCTGTCAATGTGCTTGGGTGATGGGGCTGCCAATGTGTTTGGGTGATGTATCTGCCAATGTGTTTGGGTGATGTATCTGCCAATTTGTTTTGGTGATGTATCTGTCAATGTGTTTGGTTGATGTATCTGTCAATGTGTTTGGGTGTTGTATCTGTCAATGTGTTTGGGTGATGTATCTACCAATATGTTTGAGTGATGTATCTGTCAATATGTTTGAGTGATGTATCTGTCAATGTGTTTGGTTGATGTATCTGTCAATTTGTTTGGGTGATGTGTCTGTCAATGTATTTGGGTGATGTGTTCGGGTGATGTTTCTGTGAATGTATTTGGGTGATGTGTTTGGGTGATGTGTCTGTCAATGTGTTTGGTGCTGTATCTGTCAATGTGTTTGGGTGATGTGTCTGTCAATGTATTTGGGTAATGGGGCTGTCAATGTGCTTGAGTGATGTGTCTGTCAATGTGTTTGAGTCATGTGTCTGTCAATGTGTTTGAGTGATGTGTCTGTCAACGTGTTTGGGTGATGTTGTCTGTCAATGTGTTTGGGTGATATGTCTGTCAATGTTTTTGGGTGATGGGGCTGTCAATGTGTTTGGGTGATGTGTCTGTCAATGTATTTGGGTGATGTGTCTGTCAATGTGTTTGGGTGATGTATCTGTCAATGTGTTTGGATGATTTGTCTGCCAATGTGTTTGGGTGATGAATCTGCCAATGTGTTTGGGTCATGTATCTGTCAATGTGTTTGGGTGATGTGTCTGTCAATGTGTTTGGGTGATGTGTCTGTCAATGTATTTGGATGATGTGTCTGTCAATGTGTTTGGGTAATGTATCTGTCAATATGCTTGGTTGATGGCGGTGTCGATGTGTTTGGGTGATGTGTCTGTCAATGTGCTTGGGTGATGTGTCTGTCAATGTGCTTGGGTGATGTGTCTGTCAATGTGTTTGGGTGATGTGTCAGTCAATCTGTTTGAGTGATGTGTCCGTCAATATGTTTGGGTAATGTGTCCGTCAATGTCTTTGGGTGATGTATCTTTCAATGTGTTTGGGTGATGTATCTGTCAATGTGTTTGTTTGATATATCTTTCAATGTGTTTGGATGATGTATCTGTCAATCTGTTTGGGTGATGTATCTGTCAATGTGTTTGGGTGATGTATCTGTCAATTTGTTTGCGTGATGTGGCTGTCAATGTGTTTGGGTGATGGGGCTGTCAATGTATTTGGGTGATGTGTCTGTCAATGTGTTTGGATGATGTGTCTGTCAATGTGTTTGGATGATGTTCCTGTCAATGTGTTTGGGTGATGTGTCAGTCAATCTGTTTGAGTGATGTGTCTGTCAATATGTTTGGGTGATGTATCTGTCAATGTGTTTGGGTGATGTATCTGTCAATTTGTTTGCGTGATGTGTCTGTCAATGTGTTTGGGTGATGGGGCTGTCAATGTATTTGGGTGATGTGTCTGTCAATGTGTTTGGATGATGTGTCTGTCAATGTGTTTGGATGATGTGCCTGTCAATGTGTTTGGGTGATCTGTCAGTCAATCTGTTTGAGTGATGTGTCTGTCAATATGTTTGGGTGATGTATCTGTCAATGTGTTTGGGTGATGTGTCTGTCAATGTATTTGGGTGATTTGTCTGTCAATGTGTTTGGGTGATGTGTCTGTCAATGTGTTTGGGTGATGTGTCTGTCAATGTATTTGGGTAATGGGCCTGTCAATGTGTTTGGGTGATGTATCTGTCAATGTGTTTGGGTGATGTGTCTTCCAAGGTATTTGAGTGATGGGGCTGTCAATTTGTTTGGGTGATGTGTCTGTTAATGTGTTTGGGTGATGTGTCTGTCAATGTGTTTTGGTGATGTGCCTGTCAATCTGCTTGGGTGATTGTCTGTCAATGTGTTTGGGTGATGTGTCTGTCAATGTATTTGGGTGATGTGTCTGTCAAAGTGTTTGGGTAATGTATCTGTCAATGTGCTTGGGTGATTGGGTGTCAATGTGTTTGGGTGATGTGTCTGTCAATGTGCTTGGGTCATGTGTCTGTTAATGTGTTTGGGTGACGTGTCTGTCAATGTGTTTTGGTGATGTGCCTGTCAATCTGTTTGGGTGATTGTCTGTCAATGTGTTTGGGTGATGTATCTGTCAATGTGTTTGGATGATGTATCTGTCAATGTGTTTCGGTGATGTATCTGTCAATGTGTTTGGGTGATGTGTCTGTCAATGTGTTTGGGTGATGGGGCTGTCAATGTATTTGGGTGATGTGTCTGTCAATGTGTTTGGATGTTGTGTCTGTCAATGTGTTTGGATGATGTGTCTGTCAATGTGTTTGGGTGATGTGTCAGTCAATCTGTTTGAGTGATGTGTCCGTCAATATGTTTGGGTGATGTATCTGTCAATGTGTTTGGGTGATGTATCTGTCAATGTGTTTGGATGATGTATCTGTCAATGTCTTTGTGTGATGTATCTGTTAATGTGTTTGGCTGATGTATCTGTCAATGTATTTGGTTGATGTGTCTGTCAATGTGTTTGGATGATGTATCTGCCTATGTGTTTGGATGATGTATCTCTCAATGTGTTTGGATGATGTATCTGTCAGTGTGTTTGGGTGATGTATCTGTCAATGTGCTTGGGTGATGGGGCTGCCAATGTGTTTCGGTGATATATCTGCCAATGTGTTTTGGTGATGTACCTGCCACTGTGTTTGGGTGATGTATCTGTCAATGTGTTTTTGATGTATATGTCAATGTGTTTGGGTAATGTATCTGTCAATGTGTTTGGGTGATGTATCTACCAATATGTTTGAGTGATGTATCTGTCAATATGTTTGGGTGATGTATCTGTCAATGTGTTTGGGTGATGTGTCTGTCAATGTATTTGGGTGATGTGTTCGGGTGATGTTTCTGTGAATGTATTTGGTTGATGAGTTTGGGTGTTGTGTCTGTCAAAGTGTTTGGTGCTGTATCGGTCAATGTGTTTGGGTGATGTGTCTGTCAATATATTTGGGTAATGGGGCTGTCAATGTGTTTGAGTGATATGTCTGTCAATGTATTTTGGTAATGGGGCTGTCAATGTGTTTGTGTGATGTGTCTGTCAATGTGTTTGGGTGATGTATCTGTCAATGTGTTTGGGTGATGTATTTGTCAATGTGTTTGGGTGATGTGTCTGTCAATGTATTTGGGTAATGGGGCTGTCAATGTGTTTCGGTGATGTGCCTGTCAACGTGGTTGGGTGATGTGTCTGTCAATGTGTTGGGGTGATGTGTCTGTCAATGTGTTGGGGTGATGTGTCTGTCAATGTGTTGGGGTGATGTGTCTGTCAATGTGTTGGGGTGATGTATCTGTCATTGTGTTTGGTTGATGTGTCTGTCAATGTGTTTGGGTAATGTATATGTCAATGTGCTTGGGTGATGGGGCTTTCAATATGTTTGGGTGATGTGTCTGCCACGGTGTTTGGGTGATGTATCTGTCAATGTTTTTGGATGATGTCTCTGTCAATGTGTTTGGATGATGGGGATGTCAATGCGTTTGGGTGATGTGTCTGTCAACGCATTTGGGTAATGGGGCTGTCGATGTGTTTGAGTGATGTGTCTGTCAACGTGTTTGGGTGATGTGCCTGTCAATGTGTTTGGGTGATGTGTCTGTCAATGTGTTTGGATGATGTATCTGTCAATGTGTTTGAGTGATGTATCTGTCAGTGTGTCTGGGTGATGTGTCTGTCAATGTGTTTCGGTAATATGTCTGTCAACGTGTTTGGGTGATGTATCTGTCAATGTGTTTCGGTGATGTGTCTGTCAATGTGTTTGGTGCTATATTTGTCAATATGTTTGGGTGATGTGTCTGTCTATCTATTTGGGTAATGCGGCTGTCATTGTGTTTGGGTGATGTGTCTGTCAATGTGTTTGGGTGATGTGTCTGTCAATGTATTTGGGTGATGTGTCTGTCAATGTATTTCGGTCATGTGTCTGTCAATGTATTTGGGTAATGGGGCTGTCAATGTGTTTGGGTGATGTGTCTGTCAATATATTTGGGTGATGTATCTGTCAATGTGTTTGGGTGATGTGTCTGTCAATGTGTTTGGTGCTATATTTGTCAATGTGTTTGGGTGATTTGTCTGTCAATGTATTTGGGTAATGGGGCTGTCAATGTGTTTGGGTGATGTGTCTGTCAATGTATTTGGGTGATGTATCTGTCAATGTGTTTGGGTGATGTGTCTGCCAAGGTATTTGAGTGATGGGGCTGTCAATGTGTTTGGGTGATGTGTCTGTCATTGTGTTTGGGTGATGTGTTTGTCAATGTATTTGGATGATGTGTCTGTCAATGTGTTTGGGTAATGTATCTGTCAATGTGCTTGGGTGATGTGTCTGTCAATGTGCTTGGGTGATGTGTCTGTCAATGTGCTTGGGTGATGTGTCTGTCAATGTGCTTGGGTGATGTGTCTGTCAATGTGTTTGGGTGATGTGTCAATCAATCTGTTTGAGTGATGTGTCCGTCAGTATGTTTGGGTGATGTGTCCGTCAATGTCTTTGGGTGATGTATCTGTCATTGTGTTTGGGTGATGTATCTGTCAATGTGTTTGTGTGATGTATCTTTCAATGTGTTTGGATGATGTATCTGTCAATCTGTTTGGGTGATGTATCTGTCAATGTGTTTGGGTGATGTATCTGTCAATTTGTTTGCGTGATGTGTCTGTCAATGTGTTTGGGTGATGGGGCTGTCAATGTATTTGGGTGATGTGTCTGTCAATGTGTTTGGATCATGTGTCTGTCAATGTGTTTGGATGATGTGCCTGTCAATGTGTTTGGGTGATGTGTCAGTCAATCTGTTTGAGTGATGTGTCTGTCAATATGTTTGGGTGATGTATCTGTCAATGTTTTTGGATGATGTATCTGTCAATGTCTTTGTGTGATGTGTCTGTTAATGTGTTTGGCTGATGTATTTGTCAATGTGTTTGGGTGATGTGTCTGTCAATGTGTTTGGATGATGTATCTGCCAATGTGTTTGGATTATGTATCTGTCAGTGTGTTTGGGTGATGTATCTGTCAATGTGCTTGGGTGATGGGGCTGCCAATGTGTTTGGGTGATGTGTCTGTCAATGTATTTGGGTGATTTGTCTGTCAGTGTGTTTGGGTGATGTGTCTGTCAATGTGTTTGGGTGATGTGTCTGTCAATGTATTTGGGTAATGGGGCTGTCAATGTGTTTGGGTGATGTATCTGTCAATGTTTTTGTGTGATGTATCTGTCGATGTGTTTGGGTGATGTGTCTTTCAAGGTATTTGAGTGATGGGGCTGTCAATTTGTTTGGTTGATGTGTCTGTTATTGTGTTTGGGTGATGTGTCTGTCAATGTGTTTTGGTGATGTGCCTGTCAATCTGTTTGGGTGATGTGTCTGTCAATGTGTTTGGGTGATGTGTCTGTCAATGTATTTGGGTGATGTGTCTGTCAATGTGTTTGGGTAATGTATCTGTCAATGTGCTTGGGTGATTGGGTGTCAATGTGTTTGGGTGATGTGTCTGTCAATGTGCTTGGGTGATGTGTCTGTCAATGTGTTTGGGTGATGTGTCAGTCAATCTGTTTGAGGGATGTGTCCGTCAATATGTTTGGGTGATGTGTCCGTCAATGTGTTTGGGTGATGTATCTGTCAATGTGTTTGGGTGATGTATCTGTCAATGTGTTTGGATGATGTATCTGTCAATGTGTTTGGGCGATGTATCTGTCAATGTGTTTGGGTGATGTATCTGTCAATGTGTTTGGATGATGTATCTGTCAATGTGTTTCGGCGATGTATCTGTCAATGTGTTTGGGTGATGTGTCTGTCAATGTGTTTGGGTGATGGGGCTGTCAATGTATTTGGGTGATGTGTCTGTCAGTGTGTTTGGATGATGTGTCTGTCAATGTGTTTGGGTGATGTGTCAGTCAATCTGTTTGAGTGATGTGTCCGTCAATATGTTTGGGTGATGTATCTGTCAATGTGTTTGTTTGAAGTATCTGTCAATGTGTTTGGCTGTTGTATCTGTCAATGTATTTGGTTGATGTGTCTGTCAATGTGTTTGGATGATGTATCTGCCAATGTGTTTGGATGATGTATCTCTCAATGTGTTTGGATGATATATCTGTCAGTGTGTTTGGGTGATGTATCTGTCAATGTGCTTGGGTGATGGGCTGCCAATGTGTTTCTTTGATATATCTGCCAATGTGTTTTGGTGATGTACCTGCCAATGTGTTTGGGTGATGTATCTGCCAATGTGTTTGGGTGATGTATCTGTCATTGTGTTTGGGTGATGTATCTGTCAATGTGTTTGTTTGATGTATCTGTCAATGTGTTTTTGATGTATCTGTCAATGTGTTTGGGTGATGTATCTGTCAATGTGTTTGGGTGATGTATCTACCAATATGTTTGAGTGATGTATCTGTCAATATGTTTGGGTGATGTATCTGTCAATGTGTTTGGGTGATGTGTCTGTCAATGTATTTGGGTGATGTGTTCGGGTGATGTTTCTGTGAATGTATTTGGGTGATGTGTTTGGGTGATGTGTCTGTCAATGTGTTTGGTGCTGTATCTGTCAATGTGTTTGGTTGATGTGTCTGTCAATATATTTGGGTAATGGGGCTGTCAATGTGTTTGAGTGATATGTCTGTCAATGTATTTTGGTAATGGGGCTGTCAATGTGTTTGGGTGATGTGTCTGTCAATGTGTTTGGGTGATGTATCTACCAATATGTTTGAGTGATGTATCTGTCAATATGTTTGGGTGATGTATCTGTCAATGTGTTTGGGTGATGTGTCTGTCAATGTATTTGGGTGATGTGTTCGGGTGATGTTTCTGTGAATGTATTTGGGTGATGTGTTTGGGTGATGTGTCTGTCAATGTGTTTGGTGCTGTATCTGTCAATGTGTTTGGGTGATGTGTCTGTCAATATATTTGGGTAATGGGGCTGTCAATGTGTTTGAGTGATATGTCTGTCAATGTATTTTGGTAATGGGGCTGTCAATGTGTTTGGGTGATGTGTCTGTCAATGTGTTTGGGTGATGTATCTGTCAATGTGTTTGGGTGATGTATTTGTCAATGTGTTTGGGTGATGTGTCTGTCAATGTATTTGGGTAATGGGGCTGTGGATGTGTTTGAGTGATGTGTCTGTCAATGTATTTGGGTAATGGGGCTGTCAATGTATTTCGGTGATGTGCCTGTCAACGTGGTTGGGTGATGTGTCTGTCAATGTGCTTGGGTGATGTGTCTGTCAATGTGTTGGGGTGATGTGTCAGTCAATGTGTTGGGGTGATGTCTGTCAATGTGTTGGGGTGATGTATCTGTCAATGTGTTTGGGTGATGTGTCTGTCAATGTGTTTGGGTAATGTATATGTCAATGTGCTTGGGTGATGGGGCTTTCAATATGTTTGGTTGATGTGTCTGCCAAGGTGTTTGAGTGATGTATCTGTCAATGTTTTTGGATGATGTCTCTGTCAATGTGTTTGGATGATTGGGATGTCAATGTGTTTGGGTAATGGTCTGTCAATGAGTTTGGAACATGTGTCTTTCAATGTGTTTGGGTGATGTGTCTGTCAACGCATTTGGGTAATGGGGCTGTCGATGTGTTTGAGTGATGTGTCTGTCAACGTGTTTGCGTGATGTGCCTGTCAATGTGTTTGGGTGATGTGTCCGTCAATGTGTTTGGATGATGTATCTGTCAATGTGTTTGAGTGATATGTCTGTCAATGTATTTGGGTAATGGGGCTGTCAATGTGTTTCGGTGATGTGCCTGTCAACGTGGTTGGGTGATGTGTCTGTCAATGTGTTTGGGTAATGGGGCTGTCAATGTGTTGGTGTGATGTGTCTGTCAATGTGTTGGGGTGGTGTGTCTGTCAATGTGTTTGGGTAATGTATCTGTCAATGTGCTTGGATGATGGGGCTGTCAATGTGTTTGGGTGATGTGTCTGTCAATGTGTTTGGGTAATGGGGCTGTCAATGTGTTGGTGTGATGTGTCTGTCAATGTGTTGGGGTGGTGTGTCTGTCAATGTGTTTGGGTAATGTATCTGTCAATGTGCTTGGATGATGGGGCTGTCAATGTGTTTGGGTGATGTGTCTGTCAATGTGTTTGGGTAATGGGGCTGTCAATGTGTTTGGGTGATGTATCTGTCAATGTGTTTGGGTGTTGTATCTGTCAATGTGTTTGGATGATGTATCTGTCAATGTGTTTGGGTGATGTATCTGTCAATGTGTTTGGTTGATGTATCTGTCGATGTGTGTGGGTGATGGGGCTGTCAATGTGTTTGGGTGATGTGTCAGCCAAGGTATTTGAATGATGTATCTGTCAATGTGTTTGAATGATACGTCTGTCAATGTGTTTGGGTGATGGGGCTGTCAATGTATTTGGGTGATGTGTCTGTCAGTGTGTTTGGATGATGTATCTGTCAGTGTGTCTGGGTGATGTGTCTGTCAATGTGTTTCGGTAATATGTCTGTCAACGTGTTTGGGTGATGTATCTGTCAATGTGTTTGGGTGATGTGTCTGTCAATGTGTTTGGTGCTATATTTGTCAATGTGTTTGGGTGATGTGTCTGTCAATCTATTTGGGTAATGGGGCTGTCAATGTGTTTCGGTGATGTGCCTGTCAACGTGTTTGGGTGATGTGTCTGTCAATGTATTTGGGTAATGGGGCTGTCAATGTGTTTGGGTGATGTGTCTGTCAATGTGTTTGGGTGATGTTTCTGTCAATGTATTTGGGTGTGTGTCTGTCAATGTGTTTGGGTGATGTTTCTGTCAATGTATTTGGGTAATGGGGCTGTCAATGTGTTTGGGTGATGTGTCTGTCAATATATTTGGGTGATGTATCTGTCAATGTGTTTGGGTGATGTGTCTGCCAAGGTATTTGAGTGATGGGGCTTTCAATGTGTTTGGGTGATGTGTCTGTCAATGTGTTTGGGTGATGTGTCTGTCAATGTATTTGGATGATGTGTCTGTCAATGTGTTTGGGTAATGTATCTGTCAATGTGCTTGGGTGATGGCCTTGTCAATGTGTTTGGGTGATGTGTCTGTCAATGTGCTTGGGTGATGTGTGTGTCAATGTGCTTGGGTGATGTGTCTGTCAATGTGCTTGGGTGATGTGTCTGTCAATGTGTTTGGGTGATGTGTCAGTCAATCTGTTTGAGTGATGTGTCCGTCAATATGTTTGGGTGATGTTTCCGTCAATGTGTTTGGATGATGTATCTGTCAATGTGTTTGGGTGATGTATCTGTCAATGTGTTTGGGTGATGTATCTGTCAATGTGTTTGGATGATGTGTCTGTCAATGTGTTTGGATGATGTGTCTGTAAATATGTTTGGGTGATGTGTCAGTCAATCTGTTTGAGTGATGTGTCTGTCAATATGTTTGGGTTATGTATCTGTCAATGTGTTTGGGTGATGTATCTGTCAATGTTTTTGGATGATGTATCTGTCAATGTCTTTGTGTGATGTATCTGTTAATGTGTTTGGCTGATGTATCTGTCAATGTGTTTGGGTGATGTGTCTGTCAATGTGTTTGGATGATGTATCTGCCAATGTGTTTGGATGATGTATCTGTCAGTGTATTTGGGTGATGTATCTGTCAATGTGCTTGGGTGATGGGGCTGCCAATGTGTTTGGGTGATGTGTCTGTCAATGTATTTGGGTGATGTGTCTGTCAATGTGTTTGGGTGATGTGTCTGTCAATGTGTTTGGGTGATGTGTCTGTCAATGTGTTTGGGTGATTTATCTGTCAATATATTTGGGTAATGGGGCTGTCAATGTGTTTGAGTGATATGTCTGTCAATGTATTTTGGTAATGGGGCTGTCAATGTGTTTGGGTGATGTGTCTGTCAATGTGTTTGGGTGATGTATCTGTCAATGTGTTTGGGTGATGTATTTGTCAATGTGTTTGGGTGATGTGTCTGTCAATGTATTTGGGTAATGGGGCTGTGGATGTGTTTGAGTGATGTGTCTGTCAATGTATTTGGGTAATGGGGCTGTCAATGTATTTCGGTGATGTGCCTGTCAACGTGGTTGGGTGATGTGTCTGTCAATGTGCTTGGGTGATGTGTCTGTCAATGTGTTGGGGTGATGTGTCAGTCAATGTGTTGGGGTGATGTCTGTCAATGTGTTGGGGTGATGTATCTGTCAATGTGTTTGGGTGATGTGTCTGTCAATGTGTTTGGGTAATGTATATGTCAATGTGCTTGGGTGATGGGGCTTTCAATATGTTTGGTTGATGTGTCTGCCAAGGTGTTTGAGTGATGTATCTGTCAATGTTTTTGGATGATGTCTCTGTCAATGTGTTTGGATGATTGGGATGTCAATGTGTTTGGGTAATGGTCTGTCAATGAGTTTGGAACATGTGTCTTTCAATGTGTTTGGGTGATGTGTCTGTCAACGCATTTGGGTAATGGGGCTGTCGATGTGTTTGAGTGATGTGTCTGTCAACGTGTTTGCGTGATGTGCCTGTCAATGTGTTTGGGTGATGTGTCCGTCAATGTGTTTGGATGATGTATCTGTCAATGTGTTTGAGTGATATGTCTGTCAATGTATTTGGGTAATGGGGCTGTCAATGTGTTTCGGTGATGTGCCTGTCAACGTGGTTGGGTGATGTGTCTGTCAATGTGTTTGGGTAATGGGGCTGTCAATGTGTTGGTGTGATGTGTCTGTCAATGTGTTGGGGTGGTGTGTCTGTCAATGTGTTTGGGTAATGTATCTGTCAATGTGCTTGGATGATGGGGCTGTCAATGTGTTTGGGTGATGTGTCTGTCAATGTGTTTGGGTAATGGGGCTGTCAATGTGTTGGTGTGATGTGTCTGTCAATGTGTTGGGGTGGTGTGTCTGTCAATGTGTTTGGGTAATGTATCTGTCAATGTGCTTGGATGATGGGGCTGTCAATGTGTTTGGGTGATGTGTCTGTCAATGTGTTTGGGTAATGGGGCTGTCAATGTGTTTGGGTGATGTATCTGTCAATGTGTTTGGGTGTTGTATCTGTCAATGTGTTTGGATGATGTATCTGTCAATGTGTTTGGGTGATGTATCTGTCAATGTGTTTGGTTGATGTATCTGTCGATGTGTGTGGGTGATGGGGCTGTCAATGTGTTTGGGTGATGTGTCAGCCAAGGTATTTGAATGATGTATCTGTCAATGTGTTTGAATGATACGTCTGTCAATGTGTTTGGGTGATGGGGCTGTCAATGTATTTGGGTGATGTGTCTGTCAGTGTGTTTGGATGATGTATCTGTCAGTGTGTCTGGGTGATGTGTCTGTCAATGTGTTTCGGTAATATGTCTGTCAACGTGTTTGGGTGATGTATCTGTCAATGTGTTTGGGTGATGTGTCTGTCAATGTGTTTGGTGCTATATTTGTCAATGTGTTTGGGTGATGTGTCTGTCAATCTATTTGGGTAATGGGGCTGTCAATGTGTTTCGGTGATGTGCCTGTCAACGTGTTTGGGTGATGTGTCTGTCAATGTATTTGGGTAATGGGGCTGTCATTGTGTTTGGGTGATGTGCCTGTAAATGTGTTTGGGTGATGTGTCTGTCAATGTATTTGGGTGATGTGTCTGTCAATGTATTTGGGTGATGTTTCTGTCAATGTATTTGGGTAATGGGGCTGTCAATGTGTTTGGGTGATGTGTCTGTCAATGTATTTGGGTGATGTATGTGTCAATGTGTTTGGGTGATGTGTCTGCCAAGGTATTTGAGTGATGGGGCTTTCAATGTGTTTGGGTGATGTGTCTGTCAATGTGTTTGGGTGATGTGTCTGTCAATGTATTTGGATGATGTGTCTGTCAATGTGTTTGGGTAATGTATCTGTCAATGTGCTTGGGTGATGGCGGTGTCAATGTGTTTGGGTGATGTGTCTGTCAATGTGCTTGGGTGATGTGTGTGTCAATGTGCTTGGGTGATGTGTCTGTCAATGTGCTTGGGTGATGTGTCTGTCAATGTGTTTGGGTGATGTGTCAGTCAATCTGTTTGAGTGATGTGTCCGTCAATATGTTTGGGTGATGTTTCCGTCAATGTGTTTGGATGATGTATCTGTCAATGTGTTTGGGTGATGTATCTGTCAATGTGTTTGGGTGATGTATCTGTCAATGTGTTTGGATGATGTGTCTGTCAATGTGTTTGGATGATGTGTCTGTAAATATGTTTGGGTGATGTGTCAGTCAATCTGTTTGAGTGATGTGTCTGTCAATATGTTTGGGTTATGTATCTGTCAATGTGTTTGGGTGATGTATCTGTCAATGTTTTTGGATGATGTATCTGTCAATGTCTTTGTGTGATGTATCTGTTAATGTGTTTGGCTGATGTATCTGTCAATGTGTTTGGGTGATGTGTCTGTCAATGTGTTTGGATGATGTATCTGCCAATGTGTTTGGATGATGTATCTGTCAGTGTATTTGGGTGATGTATCTGTCAATGTGCTTGGGTGATGGGGCTGCCAATGTGTTTGGGTGATGTGTCTGTCAATGTATTTGGGTGATGTGTCTGTCAATGTGTTTGGGTGATGTGTCTGTCAATGTGTTTGGGTGATGTGTCTGTCAATGTGTTTGGGTGATGTGTCTGTCAATGTGTTTGGGTGATGTGTCTGTCAATGTGTTTGGGTGATGTGTCTGTCAATGTATTTGGGTAATGGGGCTGTCAATGTGTTTGGGTGATGTATCTGTTAATGTATTTGGGTGATGTGTCTGTCAATGTATTTGGGTGATGTGTCTGTCAATGTGTTTGGATGATGTGTCTGTCAATGTGTTTGGATGATGTGTCTGTAAATGTGTTTGGGTGATGTGTCAGTCAATCTGTTTGAGTGATGTGTCTGTCAATATGTTTGGGTTATGTATCTGTCAATGTGTTTGGGTGATGTATCTGTCAATGTTTTTGAATGATGTATCTGTCAATGTCTTTGTGTGATGTATCTGTTAATGTGTTTGGCTGATGTATCTGTCAATGTGTTTGGGTGATGTGTCTGTCAATGTGTTTGGATGATGTATCTGCCAATGTGTTTGGATGATGTATCTGTCAGTGTATTTGGGTGATGTATCTGTCAATGTGCTTGGGTGATGGGGCTGCCAATGTGTTTGGGTGATGTGTCTGTCAATGTATTTGGGTGATGTGTCTGTCAATGTGTTTGGGTGATGTGTCTGTCAATGTGTTTGGGTGATGTGTCTGTCAATGTGTTTGGGTGATGTGTCTGTCAATGTGTTTGGGTGATGTGTCTGTCAATGTATTTGGGTAATGGGGCTGTCAATGTGTTTGGGTGATGTATCTGTCAATGTTTTTGGGTAATGTATCTGTCAATGTGTTTGGGTGATGTGTCTTCCATGGTATTTGAGTGATGGCGCTGTCAATTTGTTTGGGTGATGTGTCTGTCAATGTGTTTGGGTGATGTGTCTGTCAATGTATTTGGGTGATGTGCCTGTCAATCTGTTTGGGTGATGTGTCTGTCAATGTGTTTGGGTGATGTGTCTGTCAATGTATTTGGGTGATGTGTCTGTCAATGTGTTTGGGTAATGTATCTGTCAATGTGCTTGGGTGATGGGGTGTCAATGTGTTTGCGTGATGTGTCTGTCAATGCGCTTGGGTGATGTGTCTGTCAATGTGTTTGGGTGATGTGTCAGTCAATCTGTTTGAGTGATGTGTCCGTCAATATGTTTGGGTGATGTGTCCGTCAATGTGTTTGGGTGATGTATCTGTCAATGTGTTTGGGATACGTATCTGTCAATGTGTTTGGATGATGTATCTGTCAATGTGTTTGGGCGATTTATCTGTCAATGTGTTTGTGTGATGTATCTGTCAATGTGTTTGGGTGATCTGTCTGTCAATCTGTTTGGGTGATTGGGCTGTCAATGTATTTGGGTGATGTGTCTGTCAATGTGTTTGGATGATGTGTCTGTCAATGTGTTTGGATGATGTGTCTGTCAATGTGTTTGGGTGATGTGTCAGTCAATCTGTTTGAGTGACGTGTCCGTCAATATGTTTGGGTGATGTATCTGTCAATGTGTTTGGGTGATGTATCTGTCAATGTGTTTGGATGATGTTTCTGTCAATGTCTTTGTGTGATGTATCTGTTAATGTGTTTGGCTGATGTATCTGTCAATATATTTGGTTGATGTGTCTTTCAATGTGTTTGGATGATGTATCTCTCAATGTGTTTGGATGATGTATCTGTCAGTGTGCTTGGGTGATGGGGCTGCCAATGTGTTTCGGTAATATATCTGCCAATGTGTTTGGGTGATGTACCTGCCAATGGGTTTGGGTGCTGTATCTGCCAATGTGTTTGGGTGATGTATCTGTCAATGTGTTTGGGTGATGTATCTGTCAATGTGTTTGTTTGATGTATCTGTCAATGTGTTTGGGTGATGTATCTGTCAATGTGTTTGGGTGATGTATCTACCAATATGTTTGAGTGATGTATCTGTCAATATGTTTGGGTGATGTATCTGTCAATGTGTTTGGGTGATGTGTCTGTCAATGTATTTGGGTGATGTGTTCGGGTGATGTTTCTGTGAATGTATTTGGGTGATGTGTTTGGGTGATGTTTCTGTCAATGTGTTTGGTGCTGTATCTGTCAATGTGTTTGGGTGATGTGTCTGTCAATGTATTTGGGTAATGTGGCTGTCAATGTGTTTGAGTGATGTGTCTGTCAACGTTTTTGGGTGATGTTGTCTGTCAATGTGTTTGGATGATTTGTCTGCCAATGTGTTTGGGTGATGCATCTGTCAATGTGTTTGGGTGTTGGTGCTGTCAATGTGTTTGGGTGATGTGTCAGCCAAGGTATTTGAGTGATGTTTCTGTCAATGTGTTTGGATGATATGTCTGTCAATGTGTTTGGGTGATGTGCCTGTCAATGTATTTGGGTGATTTGTCTGTCAATGTGTTTGGGTGATGTATCTGTCAATGTGTTTGGGTGATGTATCTGCCAATGTGTTTGGGTCATGTATCTGCCAATGTGTTTGGGTGATGTATCTGTCAATGTGTTTGGATGATGTGTCTGTCAATGTGTTTGGGTGATGTATGTGCCAATGTGTTTGGGTGATGTATGTGCCAACGTGTTTGGGTGATGTATCTGCCGCTGTGTTTGAGTGATGTGTCTGTCAATGTGTTTGGGTGATGTGTCTGTCAATGTGTTTGGGTGATCGGGCTGTCAATGTGTTTGGGTGATGTATCTGTCAATGTGTCTGGGTGATGTGTTTGTCAATGTGTTTGGATGATGTGTCTGTCAATGTGTTTGAGTGATATGTCTGTCAATGTGTTTGGGTGATGTGTCTGTCAATGTTTTTAGGTGATGTGTCTGAAAATGTGTTTGGGTGATGTGTCTGTCAATGTGTTTGGATGATATGTCTGTCAATGTGTTTAGGTGATAGGGCTGTCAATGTGTTTATGTGATGGGCCTGTCAATGTGTTTGGATGATATGTCTGTCAATGTGTTTGGGTGATGTCTATGTCAGGGGAAGGCAACAACTTCATACTGTATGAGGAGACAGTGCTGATTGGTGGGCAAGTGGACTCTGATTGGCAGAGATGTTGCCATGGAGAATGTACCAGTTAATGGTGACTGACCATTAACTGCCAAGCATCATGGTTGAATCACTGTCAGTGGGTTTGAGATGAGAGTGTGGAACTTGCAGCAAAGCTAAACATGTGAGGGTGAGGCATAGCGCATGACAGTTGGGTATGAGTTCTGACTGATAGAGATTGTTGGTGGGGGAGTGATGTGTGGGGCAGGCTGTGGTGCACTGGCCGTGTGTGAGGTGAGTGATGCAGCTGTTGGGATGTGGCATTTGAAGTTGCATTCACTGACCCTGACCACTCGTGTGAGGTCATCGAGCTTCTTGGGCACTGCAACCAGGGGAAGCAGCTGGAGCAGGTGCTGGCAGCCCCTGCCAGGTCCTCAGGGCTCAATTCCTGATGTGCCCTCCATGGCTATCTGTTCCCACTACCTCCTGAGCATGTACCTGGAGAGCCTCCTGTGGATACAGGACATCCCTCCTCATTTCCCCGCCCCTCTATCAACACCTCCAGCGGAGCCTGCACCCTCACACAATTGTCCCTTTCTTCTGCCTTTCCCAGGTCAGATTCAGCCCTCACAGGGGCTGCCAGCATCTGCTCCAGCTGCTTCCCCTTTAAGAGTTCCAGGCTGGTTTTAACCAATGCTTTAACTGGGTGCTTGCCACTCATGACATTGGCTGGGCTGCAGAGCAGAGAACCAGTCAACAGTGTGGTTGTGCTGGCTGGATGCTGAAATCATTTAGGAAAGTAGGCATGCTTTGGAATGCATTAGAATGCTGCCTGTCTGCGTTTCAGCCAACATGTGGGTTAATTGTGTGCCCAGTTTCAGAGACCACCAAATTTAACCCACTATGTTTGTTGATCCTAACTTTTTTAGCTCCGTATCATCCAACTGGCTTATTTATTTAATAACCAATATGTGAGTACTGCCGAAAAAAGACATTTTGTCGAAACTTCTCAAAATTTTAAATGATACTTGGCAGTTAACGGTCAGTCATCATTAACTGGTACATTCTCCATGGCAACACCTCTGCCAATCAGAGTCCACTTGCCTACCAATCAGCACTCTCTCCTCATACAGTATAAAGTTGTTGCCTTCCCCTGACATTGGTATTCATGTGATTGTCCTGATGAGCCCAAGACGAAAAACTTCGACAAAATGTCTTTTACAGCAATACTTAAAGTTCTGCACTACCAAATGACTATTGGTTAACTTATATGCACCTTTCCTCAGTCTTTGGCCCTAAAATTTACCCTTCAGTAGTGAGATCAGCGTCATTGAGGGAGCATTGGCCAGGAGAGACAAGCCAATTTATCCACATTACTGTTCTCATCGTTGTTCAGTACTAGAATGTTAAAACATATTCTTAGACTCCCTGTTCCAGAAACCAGACTAATTGCTTGTGCCCCTGTCTTTGTGCTTTGTCTCTCCTTGCTACGTGCTACATGATGCTTTTCATCCCTTTATAGTGTGTCTTCACTCTGTTCTTATTATATCAAAGCCCAAGTTTTAGAAACAGATGCTAAACAGTCAATGGTTCCTATAAATGTCATCGTGCCTGTATTTAAGCAGCCAGTTAACAGTGGTATTGAGGAGTAATCTAACACTACCATTGACAATGAGTCTATTATGGAGAAAATCAGAACGATTCCTACTAATTGTTTATCACAGACGTCTTCCTGTTTTCATATATTAAGGGAAGAATCTAATTAGTATTTAATTTTCTTTGACATTTAAATATATATTTGGCTTTGGTTTTTAAATAAAATCAACTTTGATGACATGTGGCATACATGACGACTGAAAGATCATAAATTCGAGCTAGTTTTCTGGTCCCTAATGTTGATCCATTAGTTGTGTTTGAATATCGTCTTGTTTTAACCCCCCTGATATTTAGGACACATTACCTCTGGGGAGTGAGAGATGTCCCATTTTTATTAATGACATCTTTTAATAAAGTTTTATAACATTAAAGGCACCGTATAAATGCAAGTTATTTTCCTGTTCACCCATCTCCTCCGTGCTGGCTGACCTACACGGGCTTCCGGTGAAGAAACGCCTCGGTCTTAAAATTCTCGTCCTTGTTTTCGAATCCCTCCGGAGCCTCACCCTTCCCTACCCCTGTAACCTCCTCCGGCCCCACACAACCCTCCAAGATACCCTGCATTCCTCTAAATCTGACCTCTTGAAACGTCGCTGATTTTAATCGCTCCACCGCTGGAGGCCGCATCTTCAGATGCCTGGGCTTCAGGCTCTTGGAATTCCCTCCCTGAATCTCTCCGCCTCGCCATCCTGCCTTCCTCCTTCAAGACGCTCCTCAAAACCTACCTCTCTGACTGGCCATCTCGTTGCCTGTCCTACCAACGCCTCGGTTTCAAACCTTGTTTGGTGATGGTTGTGTGAAGTGCCTGGGGCCACTTAGCTACGTTAAAGGTACTATATGTAAACACAGGTGGTTCTAACATTGTGAGATCTGTCTTTTAAACAGGGCTCATTAACACCGAGATAAGGCATCGCCATCCAGAAATTTTGCTTTTCCAGCCTGAAATAATGTGCCCAGTGTTTTGTTCATTCATTTTCAAGTCACTTGGTTTATGATTTGACAAATGTACCTTGTCACCCCCAGGCTTTAAAAAAAAAAGCCAAATTGATTTTGCCAGTCTACTTGAAACAAGTTTCTCCACATTCAGCACTACACACACTTTTTAATCAAGGCATTGGCTGGAATTTTCCAGCCCCATTGGCATCGGGTTTCACGGTTGGTGGGGTGGGTGGACATCAGGGACAGAAAAGGCCAAAGTTCGGTTCTACACCGCCGTGAAGCTAGTTTGCGATCGTCCGTTCCCCCCGTTGTTGGCGGGACGCATTTCTTGCTGCTGCACGTCAGGAAAGTCATTTTAATAGATTTGCATCACCCTGCTCGCCAGAGTCATCCCCCACATCAAACTTACCGCCCGTGTTGGTGTGGCTTCACGACTGCCTTTAGAAGGGGTGCACCTGACAAGCCGAACTTCGAGGGGAACTCGGAGGTGAGTACGCACACGGCCTTACGCATCGCTTGTGAGGATCACCCGTAGGACATGAAGGAAGAGGTGCTGCGCATTTGCAGGGGGCACAGGCAAGTCGCTTTCTCCCGGCTGGCATTCAGGACCAGGGCAAGGGCTCCAGTACGGGTCAGACCGGCAGGCGTGGAAGTGGGGGTCATGGGTTGTGAGGGGTGGGGGGGGGGTAGAACAGACAGACTGAAGGGGAGACTCAAGGACATGCCGGGGGATGGGAGAGGGGTGGAGGAGGTGAGGGAAGTGACCACGCGCTTGGAAAAGTTTGTTCAAAGCTTGTCATTCTCCCACAGCTGAGACGTTCAGCAGCACCTCCATTGACACGCTGGGAGCTGGGCCTCTGAATCTTTCTCACCCACTCAAGCAACGCCAAAGCATGAAATTGCCACCGAACGCTCCAAAACATTTCACCCCTCGGGCGCAGACTGCAAACTAATGTGTGTTTTAGGGGGAAACAGAACAGTTGGCCGACTGAGCGCATTGTACAATCCCCTTGCTAAAGCTGGCCGTGGAGCAGTCACTAGTGGAGGTGCTCACAGCCCCTCACAATGTCTTCGTTAAGGTTTGGACCAGTCTCCCCCATGGTTCAAGCTAACAGTGCAGCCTTGCAGTGTGGGTTAGGAGAATGCCTGTACCTGAGCTGAGAGCACAACATGCAGTCCAATGGGCAAAGCTGCTGCCAATCGGTCAGGTGGAGTGGGGCAGAGGTGGGTGGGGTTTTGGATGCCAATGAGCGCACTACACACTGGTCATCCTAGTGGTGGCCAGGACTCTCCTGCATGCATGAAGGGACCTTCAGGCTTAACCAAGAGAGGTTCTTAGGACACTTATGCTAACCCACGTGTCTCTCTGTTTGACCCTGCAGGAGGAGCCATCAGGATCATGGAGCCTGGTGATTTAGCGGGATGCCTCATGGTTTACACGGAGCTGAGAAGAGGAAGAGTGTGGTGGAGGCACCTGGCTCAGCAAAGGGAGGAGCACCTCCCCCTGGATGAAGGGGTGGCAGGGCCTGCTGAGCACACAGATAAACATCTACAGCGAGCCATCACTCGTAGGCACCTCACTAGGCCCAGGGTCTATAGACAGCGCTCGTCATTCCTGCAGATGAGCGAGAACCAGTGTCACCTAAGAGTGCACATGTCCAAGGAACTGGTCGGTCAAATATGCCACCCACTGCAGGATTTGGTGCCACGGGGACATGGAGGGCATCCACTGCCAGTGGCCATGAAAGTGACTATGGCACTCAATTTCTACACCAGTGGCTCCTTCCAGAGTTGACCTGTGCTGGATCTCACAAGCCTCCACCCACAAGTGTACCCTGGAGGTCACCGACTTCATCTTCACGCAGGTACAGAACTTTGTGCATTTCGCCCGGGATCAGGAAAGCCAGGAAGCCAGAGTGCCAGGATTTGTCCAGGTCTCGGGTTCCCCACAGCTGCAGGATGCCAGCGACTGCACTCACGTGAAGCTCAGGTCTCCTCGGCAACAAGCAGTCAACTACATCAACCGCAAGGTCTTCCACTCGCTGAATGGTCAGCTGGTGTGTGACCACCACAAACACACCCTGTGGGTCTGTGCACGATTCCCAGGCAGCATCCACGACTCCTACATCCTTAGCTGGTCTCAGGTCCCTGGAGTCTTCCAGGGTCCACAGAAGCAGCAGGGCTCGGTCCTCTGGGACAAGGGCTACCCACAAAGGCTGTGACTGATGATGCCTGTGCAGCAACCTCAGACTGCAGCAGAGTGACGGTGAAACGAGGCTCATGCTGCAACCCGGACTTTGATGGAGCAAACTATAGGCATTCGGAAAATGAGGTTCTGGAACATCGGCAGGTCTGGTGGAGTGCAGCAATACGGTCCACCGAGGGTGTCGCACTTCATTGTCACTTGCTGCGTGACCCACAACCTGGCGCTACAATGGGGGGAGGAGCTGGCTGAGGAGGGGATGGAGGAGCTGCACGTCTCCTCCGATGAGGAGGATGTCAAAGGGGATGACGATGATGAGGTCCTCGAAGTCGAGGATGTTGGCGATGAGGCCATTGCACTGGCCAGAGAGGACAGACACGCTCAGGGGGCCCTCATAGACCCTAGATACATGGAGGATATGACGTGATGCAGTGAGGACAGTCCTGACATCCTCACCTTGCATCTGAGAACGTTTGACTCCTGTGTGGCTGATGGCTGCGCCAAAACCCTCAGAGCTCAGGCTCATGTCATAGAGATGCAGCTGTGAAACTTTAGATGAACCTGATCCTTAGTCTGCCTTCAGCACCTGAGCCCTTCTGAAGCATAGGGTCACTGGTCACAGATGCTCAAGAGATGGAGGCCAGACCTACCTTAAAGGTGCTGAGAGCACAGACAGAATGATGGAACTCTGTGACACCTGCCCACAACATTCTGGCAGCAATGACCAGCACCACTGGGGTGCAGGCACCAGTAATGTTCCCAGTGAGTGTGAGGCTGGACCATCACTTTGGTCTGAAGGCTGCACAGAGAACAGGGAAGAGGCCCTGGACAGAGACACCTGCCTTTATCTTGTGCAGAAAAGTTTCACATCTGAGTGACATGAATACTGCTCATCAGAACAAAGAACCATAGACAGGGAGACATTCTTGGGAGTTTATTGACAATAGTGAACAATATGTACAAGTGATTAATACCCAGCCCAAGGCTTTGCAACTACGTCTTCTTAACTGTCCTAACCCTGCCGCTACGTCTCGGTGCTCCCCGGACATCCACAGTGGATGTGGAGGCAGCCTGCTGACTGCGACACCCTGTGATGACTTCTGGAGGGCCGAGACTTGGGGTCCTGCTGTGTGGCTCTCCTTGGCCTGTGGAGCTGGAGCTGCAGAGGTCACAGGAAGAGGGGATTCGGATGGACTGAACACTCCCGGAGTCACCTAGATGGATGGCCCCGGGATGTGCACCTGCTGATCCTCTTCCCTATAGGTGCCCAGGGGTCCCAGACTGACTCCTTGAGGAGAAGGGGAAGCTGGAATGAGATCAAGCTCCCCATGCCTCTCACATGTACAGACTGTTGGAGGTCAACTATGGCATCAGTGATGGAGTTGAGCCCATGCAGCAGTGCAGGAGTGATGTCCTGAACCATGGCGGTCGCCATCCTACCAGTGTTGACCTCGCTGCGTTGGCATGTCAGTGCTATCACCTCAGAGTGAAGGTGGACAGACTTCTCCATTGTGCTTTGCAATCTAAGGAGTGCAGCGGACATCCCTTCCTGATGTTCCCGAGCTTGCCTTTGTAGATCTGGCAACTGAGGTATGACCGAGTCCAGAGGCTCATCATCTAACTCGGACTCAGCAAATTTCTGACCTCCAGCAGTCCTCCGAGTGCCGGGGACCTGGGAAGTCCCTGCCTCTGCCTGCTGTGGATCAGACAGTGCCATATGCTCACCAGACTGTGAGGCTACTCTAAAGCTAGGTCCCACCAAGGAGTGTGTCTCTGCGCTGGTGGAGGGTGTGGGTGAGAGCAGTGATGGGACTTCAATGAGAGAGTCATCAGATTCTTCTTCCAAGCGTCAGCACAGGACCGGTCCAGATCCTTGCTGGCCAGCTGGATGGCTCTGTTTTCAAAGTCTGTGAGAACCGTGATGTCAGGCATTCCTTCACCAGTCTGTGACCTCTCCCTGTTGTTGTGTGCCAGCTTGTCCTGCATGAATAGAGATGGAGAGAGTGTAAGCAGGATGCCTGCCAGGCCAGATGAGAAAGATGCCTGGCACGTGTGGGTGGTGAGTGGTGCCATGGACAGGATGAGGACACAGTCCGCGGGGCAGATGAAGGTGTGTGTGAGAGAGCAAATGGTGATGCACCTTGAACCAGCAGTGAGTGAGATCCCTGTGGATGTGTGATGGGTTTGTGAGTGTGTGAGTTGAGAGTGATGAGAAGAGTGACTTACCCTGGCGGAACAGAGATCATTCATCCTCTTGTAGCACAGGGTGGCTGTCCTCTTTTGCAGGGCATTGGCACTGACCACCGCTGCCACTGCCTCCCATGCTGGATTGGTGACCTTGCTTGCTGGTCTTTTCCCAGAGCTGGGGGTAGAGGACTTCACTGTGAGCCTCCACTGTGTCCAGTAGGCGCCTGAGGAGACGTCACTAAATTTGGGGGCAGCATGGTTCCTCCCTTTGGCAGCCATCAGTTCCCAGCAGTATCCCCATCCTTTGAAGAGTGCTAGCTCTATGCAGGGGTGCCCTTTAAATATGGCGCCCGGATTACTGAAGACCTGGGGTGACAGCAAGGTCGAGCGAATCAGAGGCTGCCCTGCCAGTGATCTGGTGTGATCCCCGGGAATGCATTATCAATGAGGTGGGAGACGCCAGGAATGGGACGATACAGTGTGAGAAGTTGTCATTGCGGCCGGTGGTAAAAACGTCTTTCTCCCCCCGCCCACTACCGCACTTTGTGCAAATCTGGGACGATTCCACCCCATTATGTACCTACCTGATTCCTTCCTGTCTCCTCTTGTGCTGATTTTAAATTTCAAACATTAACATCCAAAGGCGAAAGGCAATAAACTCAGTTGAGTTGTGAGCAGGAAGATACTCAAGGAGGTTAGTCAGTGGCTTGAAAGGTGTCTTCTGTCTATTCCCCTTTAAGGCACTGATGGATCTGCTGCATCTTATCAGCATTTCTGTTTATGCTTTTTAAAATCAGAACGCAGTTATTCATTTGATAGGAGGGAGCTATGATCTTTGTCTGAATTTGCTAGGATATCTTCTGTTCGGGTTTGATCTATTAGAGAGAGCTGATTCCTCTTTGAACTGTGTAAATATTTCAGTCTCATTGATTGATGTTGACATAAAATCCATTTAGGATGTGGCTCAATGGATTGGATTTGTGATTATCAATCAGGATCAATCTCCTTCATAGCACCTCTGTCAATGAAACTGAAAGAAGCGTTCCACGGCAGACTTCGTAGTTTTACGCTATAAGCTGTGCTGTTTAACTCACGCCAGCATTTTCCTGGACATTACACTGCTCGCAGTTCATGCAGCTTCCTGAATTAATGCTCTGTTCAAGCAATCCAAATCACATGGACGTTACACCTTAGTATAAAAGAAAGCCAGAAAATACTGGGAATACTCAGCAGCATCTGTGGAGAGGGAAACAGAGTTAGCGTTTCAGATCGGTGGTCCTTTATCAGAACACGATGCTGTCCAGGCTGAAGTAATACTGTTTATATGTTTATCACAGGACCATAAGGTGTGGGAGTAGAAGTAGGCCATTCGGCCCATCGCGTCTGCTCCACCATTCAATGAGATCATGGCAGATCTGATAATCCTCAACTCCACTTTCCTGCCTTTTCCCCATAACCCTTGATTCCCTTACTGATTAAAAATCTGTCTATCTCAGCCTTGAATATACCCAGCCTTTACAGCCCTCTGCAGTAAAGAATTCCACAGATTCACCACCCTCTGAGAGAAGAAATCCTCCTCATCTCTGTTTTAAATCTTAAGTGTCTTAAATAATATCCTATTATAAATTCACTACTCCTGCTGTCCTGCCTTGCAGTATTTACTTTAACTGTTATGGGCACCCTGGGTTAGAGATGCAGGGAGCAGACATGTGCTTTTTTTTTATTCATTCATGGTATGTGGTCGTTGATGGCGAGGCCAGAATTTATTGCCCATCCCTAATTGCCCTTGTTTACAACCGGGTGGCTTGCTAGGCCGGAACAAAGGGCATTTCAGAGTCAACCCATTGCTGTGGGTCTGGAGTCACATGTAGGCCAGACCAGGTAAGGACAGCAGATTTCCTTCCCTCAGCAAACCAGATGGGTTTCCGTGAGAATCCAATAGTTTCATCATCGCTATTCTTGATACTAGCTTTTTATTGCAGATTTATGTCATTAACTAAATTTAAATTCCCAGCTGCTATGAAGGAATCTGAACTCGAGTCTCTGGACTGTTAGGTCTAGACCTCTGGATTTACATAACCGCTATGCTACCGTACAAGTTTGACATGCTTTGCGGTGACAGACTCTTAAAAATAAATACAAATTATGTCACGTTCTTTATCTGAAATGCAGCTATGGATTAAATCCAATGATGATTATGAGGGGCATGGACAGGGTGGATAGGGAGCAGCTGTTCCCCTTAGTTGAAGGGTCAGTCACAAGGGGGCATAAGTTCAAAGCGAGGGGCAGAAGGTTTAGAGGGGATGTGAGGGTGGTGACGGTCTGGAATGCACTGCCTGGGAGGGTGGTGGAGGTGGGTTGCCTCACATCCTTTAAAAAGTACCTGGATGAGCACTTGGCACGTCATAACATTCAAGGCTATGGGCCAAGTGCTGGTAATGGGATTAGGTAGGTAGGTCAGGTGTTTCTCATGTGTCGGTGCAGACTCGATGGGCCGAAGGGCCTCTTCTGCACTGTGATTCTGTGATTTTAAGTACATATGTTGTTTATTGCATTTACAATGTAAATTGGACATGTATATTCAGAGTGACTGTGCTGGAATAGAATGCCTCGAAGTTATTTGTATGCTTTGCTTCAGGAAACACAGTTGGATGAAAAACGAGCTACTTTGTTGTGTGATGGTGTTTTCTGCTGCAGAACTAGTTATTCATTTTCCCTTTTAAATCTGTCACCAGCACGGCTTGCACCAGTAAACCAATATTACAGCTGAACAAACGACCTGCAGAGCGATAGAAGGACTTGTATTATGGCACCTTTAAGATCTTGGGATGTCCCAAAGCGCCTTAGCCAACAAAGAACTCTTGAAGATTTGTCAATCTTGTCGGAAACGTGGCAGCCAATCTGCGCACAGCAAGCTCCCACAAACGGCAATGAGATAATGACCAGATTGTCTGTTTTCAATGATGTTTGTTAAGGGATAAATATTGGACCAGGACACCAAGAAGAACTTGCTTGGTTTTCTTTGAAACAGGGTAGTGGGACCTTTATGTCCCATACGCCCTATTTTTCAATTTTAGTTTGTTTCCAAGCTTGGCTGCATTGTAAACTGAGAGGAGGACAGTGCAGAACTTCAAACGGACATAGACAAGTCGGTGGAATGAGCAGATAGGTGGCAGATGAAGTTCAATGAGGAGAAGTGTGAGGTGATACATTTTGATAGGAAGAACATGGAGTCCCAATAGAAAATAAAGGGTAGAATTCTAAAGGGTGTGCAGGAGCAAAGGGACCTGGGTGTATATGTGCATAAGTTATTGAAGCTGACAGGGCAGGTTGGAGATGTTGGGACTGTTTTCCCTGGATAAGAGAAGGCTGAGAGGAGATTTGATAGATATTCAAGATCATGAAGGGTCTGAACAGAGTAGATAGGGAGAAACTTTTCCCACTTCTGAAAGAATCGAGAGGGCACAGATTTAAAGTAATTGGCAAAAGAAGCAAGAGTGACACGAGGGAAATCTTTTTCACCCAGCGAGTGGCTAGGACCTGGAATGCACTGCCTGAGAGCGTGACAGAGGCAGGTTCAATCGAGGCACTCGAAGGAATTAGATGATTATTTGAAAAGAAACAATCTGCAAGGTTACGGGGAGAAGGCAGGTGAATGGCACCAGGTGAAATGCTCATTCGGGGAGCTGTTACAGACATGATGGACTGAATGGCCTCTTTCTGAGCTGTAACAATTCTGTGATTCTATCTATCCATGACAAACCGAAACTTAAAGTGGTCCCTTTTTTTTATCTAATGGATTGTATTACTTCTGCAATCTCCTTTTTTTAGAAGAATCCTATTGTTGATCTTATTGGACAGTTTCCCTTTCCATCTTATCCCTTGTCTTACTAAAATCTGCTCTCTTCCAATATGTCCTTGTTTGTCGACAAACCTTTCCCCTTTCTTAGTCATCATATTACAGTGACGAGGCCTGAGGTGCTTACCCACATCTAATTCATCTCTCTGATCTACTTAATTCCCCATGACTAAATCTAACATTGTCTCTCCCCTTATAGGAGAAACATAGAAACATAGAAAATAGGAGTAGGAATAGGCCATTCGGCACTTCGAGCCTGCTCCGCCATTCATTATGATCATGGCTGATCATCCAACTCGATAGCCTGCTCCCGCTTTCTCCCCATACCCTTTGATCCCTTTTGCCTCAAGAGCTATATCTAACTCCTTCTTGAAAACATACCATGTTTTGGTCTCAACTACTTTCTGTGGTAGCGAATTCCACAGGCTCACCACTCTCTGGGTGAAGAAATTTCTCCTCATCTCAGTCCTAAATTGTCTACCCCATATCCTCAGACTGTGACCTCTGGTTCTGGACTCCCCCACCATCGGGAATATCCTTCCTGCATCTACCCTGTCTGGTCCTGTTAGAATTTTATAGGTTTCAATGAGATCCCCCCCTCATTCTTCTGAACTCCAGCGAATATAATCCTAGCCAACTCAATCTCTCCTCATACCATCCCAGGAATCAGTCGGGTAAACCTTCGCTACACTCACTCTATTGCAGGTTCATCCTTCCTCAGATAAGGAGACCAAAATTGCACACAATATTCCAGATGTGGTCTCACCAAGGCCCTGTATAATTGCAGCAAGACATCCCTGCTCCTGTACTCGAATCCTCTCGCTATGAAGGCCAACATACCATTTGCCTTCATTACCGCCTGCTGCACCTGCATGCTTACCTTCAGCAACTGGTGTACGAGGACACCCAGGTCTCGTTGCACAGTCCCCTCTCTCAGTTTATAGCCATTCAGATAATAATCTGCCTTCCTGTTTTTGCTACCAAAGTGGATAACCTTACAATTAAACACATTACTGCATCTGCCATGCATTTGCCCACTTTCCCCCACTACCGATGTCAGGCTGACTGGCCTATAATTCCCTGTTTCTCTCTACCGCCCTTTTTAAATAATGGGGTTACATTAGCTACCCTCCAATCTGTAGGAACTGTTCCAGAGTCTATAGAATCTTGGAAGATGACCACCAATGCATCCACTATTTCTAGGGCCTCTTCTTAAGTACTCGGGGATGTAGATTATCAGGCCCTGAGGATTTATCAGCTTTCAATCCCATCAATTTCCCCAACACCGTTTCCCTACTAATACTGATTTCTTTCAGTTCCTCCCTCTCACTAAACCCTGTGTTCCCCAACAATTCTGGTATGTTATTTGTGTCCTCCTTTATGAAGACAGAACCAAAGTATGTTGGTCAGCCATTTCTTTGTTCCCCATTATAAATTCCCCTGTTTCTGTCTTCACCAATCTTTTTCTCTTCACATACCTATAGAAATTTTAGTCAGTTTTTATGTTCCCCACAAGCTTACTCTTGTACTCTATTTTCCCCTTCTTAATCAATCCCTTGGTTCTCCTTTGCTGAATTCTAAACTGCTCCCAATCCTCAGGTCTGTTGTTTTTTCTGGCCAATTTGTATGCCTCTTCCTTGAATCTAATACTATCTCTAATTTCCCTTGTAAACCATGGTTTGACTACCTTTCTTGTTTTACTTTTGCGCCAGACAGGAATAAACAATTGTTGCAGTTCACCCATGAGCTCTTTGAATGTTTGCCATTGCCTATCCACCGTCATCCCTTTAAGTAACGTTTCCCAATCCATCATAGCCAACTAGCGCCTCATACGATCGTAGCTTCCTTTATTGAGATTCAGGACTCTAGTCTCAGAATCAACTATGTCACTCTCCATCTTGATGAAGAATTCTATCATATTATGGTCGCTCATCCCCAAGGGGCCTCGCACAACTAGATTGCCAATTATTCCTTTCTCATTACACAATACCCAGTCTAGGATGGCCTGTTCTCTAGTTGGTTCCTCAACGTATTGGTCTAGAAAACCATCCCGTATACACTCCAGGAATTCCTCCTCTACGGTATTGTTACTAATTTGATTTGCCCAATCTATGTGCAGATTAAAGTTGCCCATAATTACAAATGTTCCTTTATTGCATGCGTCTCTAATTTCCTGTTTAATGCCATTCCCAACATCACCACTACAGTTTGGGTCCAATCCCCCTCTGCCATTTTAGTTTAAACCACCCCCCATTAACCACTCTAGCAAATACTCCCCCAAGGACATCAGTCCCGGTCCTGCCCAGGTGTAACCCATCCAGTTTGTATTGGTCCCACCTACCCCAGAACCGGTCCCAATGTCCCAGGAATCTGAAACTCTCCCCCTCACACCATCTCTTCAGCCACGTATTCATCTGATATATCCTGCTATTTCTACTCTGACTAGCACGTGGCACTGATAGCAATCCTGAGATTACTACCTTTGAGGTCCTACTTTTCAACTTACTTCCTATATTCTGCTTTTAGGACCTCATCCCTTTTCTCATCTGTGTCATTTGTACCAATGTGTACCATGACCACTGGCTGCTCACCCTCCCCCTTCAGAATGTCCTGTAGCTGCTCTGAGACATCCTTGACCCTAGCACCAGGGAGGCAACATACCATCCTGGAGTCTCATTTGCGGCCACAGAAACACCTATCTATTCCCCTTACAAGTGAATCCCCTATAACTATTACATTCCCACAATTTTTACTCCTCCCCTGTGCAGCAGAGCCAACTGTAGTGCAATGAATTTGGCTGTTGCTGCTTTCTCCTGAGAGGCCATTCCCCTCAACAGTATCCAAAGCGATATATCTGTTTTGCAGGGGAATAGCCACAGGAGATTCCTGCACTGCCTGCCTAGTCCTCTTGCTGTGCCTGGTGGTTACACATTCCCTTCCTGCCTGTGGACTCTTAGCCTGTGGTATGTCCACCTCGCTATAAGTGTTATCCACGATACTCTCTGCCTCGCGGATGCTCCACAGTGTCCCCAGCTGCCACTCCAGTTCCGAAACCCGGGCTTCCAGGAGCTGCAGCTGGAGACACTTCCCCCACATATGCTGGCCCCGGCACTGGAAATGTTCCCAGCTTCCCACACAAAGCAGGAGGAGCACACCACGGCTTTGAGCTCTCCTGCCATGACTTACCCCTTTAAATTAAATTAAACCTTTTGGAAGATACTTAATATCAATTAACATCAATTACTCTCGGGCTCTTCTTCCCTGCTCCTCGTTGTTACAGAATATAGCCCTTACAAACCACAAAATAAAACTTTAAAATCTATAAGCGATAAAAGTAGTAAATACTTACCCAACCATACACACGGCACTCAAAGGAACACCTTGTTCCCTCCTCATTGAACTCCTTCAGTCAACAAACTCCAAATTAAGCACTCTACTGCAGCCCAAAGCAGCACTCCAGTGCAGACAAAGTCAGCACTGTAAGATGGCCTGTTTTTATACTTTCTTAATCTAGCCTCTGAAAACCTGTTTAAGCCAGTTATCTAATTAACTAGTTGTAGCTGCAAGCAGAGCCTGTATAAACCCTGTTCTAAAACTGGCCTGAAGCTCACCTTCTTCCAGCCCAAACAACAACTTTTAGTTAATTTCAAAATTAAGGAAAGGCTAGATGGTAGATAAAAATTAACCCATAAATCCCCTCAGTCACCCAACTCCAACTTAAGCACTCTACTGCTGCCCAAAGCAGCACTTCAGGAGTGTGAACATACTGCTAGAGGAAGGACACCTGAACACATTTTAGGAATTGGTGTGAAGAGTTTAAAAAGGAGTTTCCTCCCTAGAAAATACAGACGACAGCAATAAGAAAATAAGGGGAGGGTAACGTATTGGGTTATCTTTCACTGTAAAAAAAGAAATGTTAGTGGAATATTGTCATGCAAGCTGATAAAATGACTACCATTTAAGCTACCGTAAATAAATCATCATTTTTATAATATTCTACTAACATCTTCTCTATAGTTACACACTGTAAACTCTGACTCTCATTTATGCAGCCAGGTTTGTGGCAGGCACGTCTCCAGTGGCAGCACAATGTAAAATCTACCAATTTACTCACTGATCCCGCACAGCGTCCTCAGGGTGACAAAAGTGCCTTTCTAGTAAAATGCTGCCACCTAGTGCCCATCAGGCATGCAGCAGTTACCAATAACTGGCAGTCCGGTTTTCCTGTGAATAAAGGTAGTCGTGCATTAATTTCAGAAAAACAAAGTCTAAACTACTGAGACCGTGTGAGATTCTCTATTACACGCGTGTAATGTGTCCATATATACTTATCGTTAAGAAGGCTGTTTTTTGTGCCACTGTTACAGAGGGTGCAGGGAAGGTTTATGAGAATGGCTCCAGGGATGAGGGGCTTCAGTTATGTGGATGGATTGGAAAAGTTGAGGCTGTTCTCCTTAGGTCATTGATGGCTGACAGGATATTTGATGGAAGTCAAAATCATGAAGGGGTCTGGTCGGAATAGATGGAGAGAAAAAATGTTCCCATTGGCAGAAGGACCGGCAAACCAGAGGACACCGAGTGGCAAAAGAACCAGGGATGACATGAAATGACTTTTATTACGTAGCGAGTGTTTATTATCTGGAACGCACTGCCTGAGGGTTTGGTGGAGACGGATTCAACGGTGGCTTTCAAAAGGGAATTATGAGGTAAGTATTTGAAGGAAATAATAACGGCAGAGCTATGGGAAAAGGCGAGGGAGTGGGACTAGCTGGACTGCTCTTGCAGAGAACAAGTACAGACCTGAAGGGCTGAACGGCCATCTCCAGTGCTGTAACCATTCTGTGATTTTATGACAGGCAGCGGCCAGAGCTACAACAAAGACAGTTGTCTCATCAAACTGACCATGGTAGTTTCTGGGGAGCAATGGGGATGCACTGGGATACAAGTGCACAGCAGGTTTCTTATGGTACATGAAGGGTTAACCCTTCCAACAGGAAAGGCTCAGGGCGCACACAGATGGGAACAGGAACTCCGCAGGCAGATAAACTAAAACTCACCGCTTCACCATTGATATTCCCCACTGGTCATTTAGATTCCTGCAGAATGCCTCCTTGCCTTGTTTCATGCTTGATGCAGAGTTGGTGCCCCTCAAGCTTTATAATCACTTGTTTCTCTCAAATGGAGATCAATGCCTACAATCCTGTGTGAACCATGTCTAGTGATCTGCCTTCCTACATAGGTTTTTACAGCCATTATTGCCCAACTGGTCTGTGCTGCCTTTGATCCTCCATGCAAATCTCCTCCTGCTCTTCATGCACCCCGAGCTATCCTGTTCCTTTCTTGTGCTTATCCAGTTTTCCCCTTAACATCCATGCTTTTCGACTCGATCACTCCTTGCGGTAGTGGGTTCCATATTCTTACCACTTTCTGCGTAAAAACTTTTCTGATTCCCTATTGAAAACCATATTTACGAACGCTAGTTTTGGTCTCTTCCCTCAAGTAGAAACACCTTCTCTATGCCTTTGTTATCAAATCCATTCATAATTTTAAAGACCTCTATTAGATCACCTCTCAGCCTTCTCCTTTCTAGAGAGAACAGCACCAGCCTAGTCAACCTTTCCTCATAGAATTATAGTTACAGCACAGGAAGAGCCCATCACATCTGTGCTGGGCCTCTGAAGGAGCAATTCTCATTTTGCCACTTGCTTGCCTTTTCCCCACAGCCCTGCAAACTTTTCCTTTTCAGCTAATAACCTTGCATTTTCATCGTTTACTGGTGTGTAGGAAGTCTGGACTGAAACGAGGAGTTTTATACACAGGGTGAACATAAGCAATAGGAGCAGTAGTAGGCCTTAAGGCCTCTCGAACCTTGCTGATCTAATTGTGGTCTCAAACTCCACTTTCCAATCTCCACCCCACCATACCCCCCATAATCCTCCCCTCCCTCATCGTTCAAAAATCTTAACTCAGCCTTGAATATATTCAATGATCCAGACTCCACTGCTCTCTGGGGAAAGAGAATTCCAAAAATTTACAACCCTCTGAGGGAAGAAATTCCTCCTCATTCCCATCTTAAAACTGTGCTCCCTAGCTCGATTATTCCACAAGGACAAACATCCTCTTGGTATCCACCCTCTCACATCTCTTCACGATTTTCACCTTTCATTCTTCTAGACTCAAGGAGCATTGGGTTAACCTGCTTCACCTTTCCTCATAAGACAACCCCTTCATTCCAGGAATCAACTGAGTGAACCTTCTCTGAACTACCTCCAATGCAAGGCTATCCCTTCTTAAATAAGGAGACAAAAACCGCATGCAGTACTGTAGATGCCGTCTCCTCTGCCGTCTCCTCAAAGGCCTGTACAGTTGTAGTTAACTATTCTATTACTGGATAGATATCATCTTTGGAGATTCTAAGCTTGGGGTTGGTTAGTTAGACTGAGGTTTCCTGGTGAGCTCAGTTAAAATTCTGCTGGCTGTTTCACTGCCACTCAGCCCAGTTATATTGGGGAAGAGAAAGGTATGATGTGTGAACTTTAGTGATACCAGTTCTTCCAGATTTTTATTTTAGAAAAATTAATGCACAGGGCACTTTATAAAATAGTCATTGATTATATCATAGTTCAGAATAGCAAGGGTGCTCTGGCCATTCATGTTGCAAAGTGCAGAGAACCCGTGTGCTCCTGGACTTACGCAAACGTGGACTGGGAGTGTTTCTCAAACTACAGTTCTTGATGTGACCACTGCTGGTGAGCTATATAGCAAGTTCCAAAATAACACAGACAAAGCCGGAAGTGATAACTGAGCAAGAATGGAAACACAGACAAAAGCGGAACCATTGGCCCAGAACTTCCCATCTACAAATGGTCGTACCTCAGAGGTACCCTCCGCCACCCCTCACACTTACTACATGGGAATTGCTCAGGAGGTTTGGACCTCCAACGGGCAAATATCCTGCGCCTGGAGCCATCTGAAATACTGAGTTAAGAGTCAGATATTGCAGAAGGTTCCGACTCAGTTACCAGGATAGTTACCCAGGAAAATTTAGAAGGATTAAAAGCCAATCTAACTCCTGGGTAACTATACTACTGACCCACCCTACCCCAACACCTTATACACTTAACTTCTCTCCGCAGCTTCTGAAAGTGGCTTCAAGACATTTAAATTTACTGGAACACATTTCTGAGGAGGGTGGTTCTGAAGACCGGGTGAGAATTGTGGAGTTCCTGTGCGAGGTAAGTAAATAGGAGGCAGACTGGCAATCCGAAGGTGTTTGCCACTCCTCAGAAGATGCGGACCGTAAAAACTCCACATGGAGACTTTATAAAACATAGAAGAAAATGGGAAGAAAGACAGTCTCATCCATGACGAAATGGATAAAAAAAACAGGTAAAACAAGGTGTTTGAAATATTCTGGAGTCTTAAAGCAGCCTTTTTACAAGTCAATCTTGGTATTCAAAGAGAGGACCGGATTGTCCAGAGATATTCTAGAGGCTGCATTTCAATAGTGTTTTTATTTTTTTTTAAACACACACCTGCCTCAACAATGCTTTCCATTAAATACAATCACAATCAGCTCAAGGGTAGCCAGCAACAGCAAAACATTGCCTCCTACAAATGAGTAGAATCCATCTAAAATAAAACTCCAAATAATAAAGCACTGTAAATATTATACTCTACAATATAAAGTGGTGTATAATATCCCATGATTTATACAATGAAAGTATAAAATACTTAGTGTTTGACAATTTCTAACAGGCCAGGCAGGTTCTGTTAAATAGATTTCAGCAGTTCAGAGTTACCACTCCTTTCTGGGAGATGGTCAGTGCCAAAGTAGGCAGGTGTTTCTGTGGTTTTAATGCAACTGTACCAAGGTCACCTTCCCTCTGTGGTCAAGGCTGTGTGAATCAGGCTCCTGGCCCAGTCAGTCTTCACCCTCTTAATTCAGAATATTACCTCAAACATGGTGTTCGTAGGTCATACTTGGCTTAAAGGGAAACTGGAGAGACAAAGGATTGAACCTGTTTTGGAATGCGCCAGAGATGAATTTTTGTTGGGGAATAGTTCTCTACATGAATGCCCGAGAATCACAAACAATGCAAAACTGAACAATGAAAATTCTAATGAACTTGGGCCCAAGAAAATGTAATCTAATGCTCAGACATTGGTGTTTAAAACTCAATGAATGACATCTATCGGGATTGGGAATGGTAACCAAAGCTCAAACTCTTTCCTTTATCAGGCACAAAGAGAATGGCAGGCTCTGGTGAACTCAGAGCGGGCACTTGGGGGTCAGTTTCATTGGCCACTGCAGGCACCGTCAACCAGATTAAATCAGCAACTGCACTTAGCAGGTAGTGTCTCTGATCTTAATACTGTATAGGTAAGCTGACATTTGTAAAACATGTCCTTTGTATCTTTAAAGCCTAAAGGTTGTAATTGAGTTCATCAGTGCTGCACTAGGGCTTTGCCACAGGAAGGATATGGAACTGGCAGAGGAACATGTTGCCTGGCAGTAACGTTCTCCTGTTTGTATAATCATTCCTGGGAGCTGCCTTACAGAAGGAGGACAAGAGAGGAGACATGAAGCTGCTTCTTGCACCTATGCTGAATTTCCTCGTCTTACCCTTTTAATGGAACAAGTTCTGTTGAGCTTCACTACACCCCACTGAACGCTCCCAATTTCCAGTGGGAGAAAGGGGGGAAAAGTGCTGCTACTTTGGAAATAATCTACTGTTTGCCTGTCCACCAGCAAGGGCAAACCACCTCACAATCCCTATCTAACATAAGCCCCTTCTGGGAATGTTTGCCTTTGAGACACTTGATTCCTCAGCAACAGAGAGCAGCATGACGATGGTGTATTCTGATGGGGCCAAAAAGGAAAATATAGTTTCAAACAATTGGTTGAATTGTAGACAAGACCTCCTGTAAAGAATGATGTCCGTCCAAAACTGTGTATGGTAGCTCCGATCACTTCACGGCGGACTTATTGCTGTGACACTGTGCACCCATCCCGTTCAGTACACAATCTTCCAGTGTGTGGGCTGCTCGCACTCCTTCTCTTCATCACCACAGAACCTGTTGTAAGTGGTTTTGGGTTCGAAGCCGAGAATCTCCCGTTCTTCGTGGATACGGAATGAAAATGTTGACACTGATGTTCCGATGAAGTACCTTCAGGAAAAGCAAAGGATTAATTATGTGGCACTGTATTTAGCAAACCAGAGCATGCAGATTTAAAGTAACTGAGAAAAGAACCAGAGAGCAGGTAAGGAGAAATCTGCTTGCGCAGCTAGTTGTCACACTGTGGAATTCACTGCCTGAAAGGGCAGTGGAAACAGATTCTCCAGTAACATTCAAAAGGAATCTCAGTAAATATTTGGGAAGGAAATAAACTGCAGGAGTATCGGACCAATCAGATAGCTTATTCAAAGAGCCAACACAGACACAAGTGGGCTAAATGGGCTGTAAGATTCTATAGCAAGTACTTTATAATGAATTACAATGGCAGTGATTTTCTTTTACTTGGGTTTCCTTCACTGCTCTGTCACATGTTTACACATTGTCCCTCTTTCTCAGCACATTCATTTTCCTTGTCTCCTTTCTGAAGCCTAAAAGATATATGAAACCCTTGGCTGTGATATCAAGCCCCAGGGCCTGATGCTGGCGGGCAGGCAGATGTCACAGGCTGAGCAGCCTGTGTATACACTCGGTGAAGTATGATTCTGACGGGACTTCACAGCGGCAATGCACGGATGAAAAGATTTTACCATTTCAGGGAAGGATCTACGAGTGAGAGATTTTTGAAGCCAGGAGGTCTTATGTTGTTTTCCTTTATCGTAGAGTCCACTGCATCAGTCATCTTCCCCCACCTACGCTCCAAAACCCCTCTATCATCGAGGCACCATTATGTAATGCCCAACGGACTGGTAGTTTCCCTAATTCACCCTATATATACATGGATTGGGGTTTCCCTCTAATCAGGACATGCCCGTAGAAATGTTTTTTCTCCCCTACAGTAGAGATGAAGATGCACTGAATGTGCCATTCTCATGTGCAATTACACTTGGAGAATTCAAATAAAATATTTAAGAATCAGCGCGGCTTATTCAGGAACAAGTAAAACCACTGCAGAAAACTGTGAAAAACACACAGAAAAATTAATCTGTGGCTTAATGGGTAGCAAGCACTCTTTCCTCTGCATCAGAAGATTGTGGGTTTAAGGTCCACCCCAGAGACTTGAGCACAAAAATCCTGACTGACGCTCCTAGTGCAGTACTGAGGAGTGCAGCACTGTCGGAGGTGCCGTCTTTCAGCTGAGATGTTAAACCAAGGCTCTGTTTTCCCTCTTAGTTTGAAGGAAAAGATCTTATTAAAAAAAGAGAGGAGAGCTCTAAGTAGCGTCCAGGCCAATAGTTATCCCTCAATCGGCTTATTTGGTTATTTATCCCACTGCTGTTTGTAGGAGCTTACTCTGTGGAAACAGGCTGATGTGTTTTTCTGACATTACGCCAATGACTGCACTTCACAAGTACTTCATTGGCTGTGAAATGCTTTGAGACATGCAGAGGATGTGAAATACCCTGTTTAAATGAAGTTCTGTCTTTATTTAGTCCCCAGAGTTTCCCTGATGGCAGACGTGATGCTGAGCCAGTCAGAGCAGGCAGAGCCCAGCCTGACTTGTGCCGATTTGGCAGTTTTCCCGTTAGATAGCAAGTGTCTCAGCCCCTTGCCTCTACCTGGCATGAGCACAGATCCACTGGTCAATAATTGCGATGCCCCCGTCTTTGTATAGTCGTAGCTCCTCCTGGGTCGGTTCAAATCGTATCATCTTTGGGAGAAGGCTTTTCAGCTCCATCAGCTCTAAAAGGATAAAGAAGTTAAACGTGGTCATAGCCAATTCCAGTGGAATGGGAGAAACAGAACGCACACCAACATAAGACAATATTAATTTCCTTACATTTTACACTGTCTTTATCTTTACAAAGGCTTTGCAACTAACAAACTCTATCTGCATTCCAATTAATGTATTTTGAGCTGGTTGCTCCCTTATAAAGAAAAATGTACAGGAGTTGTGAATGGGAGTTTCAGCTTCAATTCCACCAAACCCCGGCCCGGCACAGAAATAACAAATACTCCCTTTGATCATTAGCATCTGCTCTTTGCCTTAACCTTCACCACTGCTGCTCTGAAAGGCCAGCAAGAGGTGTAAAACACTATAGAAAAGTTACAGGACAGAAAGAGGCCATTCAGTCCATCGTGTCTGCACTGGCCAAAAAAGAACATTTTATAAATCTAGCTGTCCGTTCTAATCCCACCTTCCAGCACCCGGTCCGTAGCCTTGCAGGTTACAGCACTTCAGGTGCAGATCCAGGTGCTTTTTAAATGAGTTGAGGGTTTCTGCCTCCACCATTAATCCAGGCAGAGAATTCCAAACACCCACCCCCTCTGGTGAAGGAGTTTTTTCTCATGACCCCTCTAATTCTTCTACCGATCACCTTAAATCTGTGTCCCCTAATAATTGACCTCTCTGCTAGGGGAAACAAGGCATCCCTGTCTATTCTATCCAGGCCCCTCGTAGTCTTGTACACCTCAATCAGGTTACCCCTCAGCTTCTTCAGTTCCAAGGAAAACCCCAGCCTATCCAAAATAAAAACAAAGTGCTGGAAAAACTCAGCAAGTCTGACAGCATCTGTGGAGTAAGAAACAGAGTTAACGTTTCGAGTCCATATAACTCTTCTTCAGAGCTAAAGAGAAGTAGAAATGTGATTAAATTTATATTGTTTAAGGGGGGGTGTGGAGCAGTTGAAGCTGGATAGAAGGCCCTTGCCACTACCATTAACACTCCCTTTGTCTTTCTGTCCTAACAAAACCACACTATCTCTGATTAATCCGTTCCTTTCTAAGTGACAATTTATCCTGCATCTCAGAATTGATTCTAATAATTTGCCCACCACTGAAGTCAGACTGACCAGCCTATAATTATTTGGTCTATCCCTTGCACCCTTAAATAATGGTACAATGTTTGCAGACCTCCAATCGTCTGGTACCTCGTCTGCATCTTGTGAGGATTGGAAACTGATCCTCAGAGCACCTGCTGATTCCTCCCTCGCTTCCTTTAACAGCCTGGGATACAATCCATCTGACCCTGGTGATTTATCCACCTTCAAGGATGCCAGTCCCTCCAGTACTTCCTCTCTCACTATGCTTATTGTGTCTAATATTTCACACTCCTCCTCTTTAATCAGAATATCTGCATCATCCCTCTCCTTAGTGAAGACAGAGACAAAGTACTCACTGAGAGCCCTGCCTACATCTTCAGCATCAGCGCACAAGTTACCATGTACATCTCTGATAGGCCCTTCTCTTTCCTTAGTTATTCTCTTGCTCTTAATGTACTGGTAAAACATATTTGGGTTTTCTTTGATTTTACCAGCCAATATTTTTTTCTTTGCCTTCTTAATTACCTTTTTTACTTCACTCCTGCACTTTCTATGCTCCTCTAGGCTTTCTATTGTTTTAAGTTGTTTATGACTGTCATAACCTTTCTTCTTCTGTTTATCTTACCTTGTATAATTCTAAATAACCGGGGGCTCTAGACTTGCAGTGTTGCCCTTTTTCTTTGTGGCGACATGTCTACACTGTGCCTGTAGAATCTTGCTATTGAAGGCCTCCCACTGGTCTATCACTGATGTCCCTTCAAGCAGCTGTAAGCAGTCCACTTTCACCAGATCCCCCCCGAGCATCGTAAAATATGTCTTTCCCCAATTTAGAACTTTTCCTCCTGTTCTAGTTTTATCTTTTCCCATAATTATACTAAATCTAACTGTATGATGGTCACTATCTCCAAAATGGTCACCCACAGCTACTTCACACACTTGCTCATTTCCTAAGACTAAATCTAGAATTGTACTCCCTCTCGTTGGGCTTGTTACGTGCTGGCTAAGAAAGTTCTCCTGAATGCAGTTCAAGAATTTTGTGCCCTCTGTGCCTATTACACTGTTCGTGTCCCAGTTGATATTAAGGTGGTTGAAGGCCCCAACCAATACTGCCTTATTGCTTTTGCACTCAGTAATTTACCTGCATATTTGGTCTTCTATCTCCCTCTCATTATTTGGGGGGGTCTATGGTACGCTCCTGGGAATGTGGCTGCCCACTTTTTTATTCCTGAGCTCAACCCATCTGGCCTCATTTGATGATCCATTTACTACAACATCCCTCTTCACAGCTGTATTTGATTTTTTAACCAATAATGCTACAGCCCCCTTTTTTTAGCCCCCTCTCTATCCTGCCTGAAAACATCCAGGGATGTTGAGCTGCCATCTTTTCCCCTCTTTAAGCCAAGTTTTGATTATAGCAATGATGCCATGTGTCTATCTGTGCCCTCAGCTCCTCAGCTTTGTTTGCTACGCTCCTTGCATTTAAATAAATACCTTTTAACATTGCCAAATTCCTGTGCTGTAAACCTTTTAACCTGTGCTTCTTCTGTGTTTTAGAGTCACCCACTAATTTTCCGGCTCCCGCTCCCTGTTCTGAATTTGTCCTATCTGAATCTGTCCTCAGGTTCCCATCCCCCTGTCAATCTAGTTTAAACTTTCCCCAACACCACCAGCGAATCTCCCTGCAAGGACCTTCGTCCCGGTCCTATTCAGGTGTAGACCCTCCGGCTTGTACAGATCCCACCTTCCCCAGAACTGGTCCCAATGCCCCAAAAATCTGAAACCCTTCCTCCTACACCATCTCTCCAATCATGCATTCATCTGGTGTATTTTCCTATTTCCATACTCACTAGCACGTGGCCTTGGAGATAATCTGGAGATTATTACCTTTGAGGTCCTGCTTGCTAATCTCTTTCCTAACTCCCTGAACTCAGCCTGCAGGACCTCATCGCTTTTTCTACCTATATCGTTGGTACGCATGTGAACTTTAACTTCTGGCTGTGCACCTTCACCTTCCAGAATGCTCTGAAGCCACTTGGTGATACCCATGCACCAGGGAGGCAACAAATCATTTTGGAATCACGTCTGCAACCACAGAAGCACCTGTCTGTTCCTCTAACTATAAAATCCCCTACCACTGTTGTTCTCCTGTCTTTTGTCTGTCCTCCCTGCACAGCTGAACCAGCCATGGTTCTCTGATCATGACTCTCGCTGCTCTATTCAGAGGATCACTTCCCCCATTGGTACTCAGAATGGAGTACCTGTTAGAAAGTGGGATATACTTAGGGGTCTGCTGTACTACCTGCCTTGCCTTTCTTTCTGAAAGCCACTTAATCCCTCCCTGCCTGCTCTTTCTTAAGCTGCGGGCTGACTACCCTCTGAAACGTTGTATCCATGTAGCTCTCATCCTCACGACTGCTCCTCAGTGACACCAGCTGCTCCTCAAGTTCCAAGATGCGGTGCTCGAGTTTTTCCATTTGGTGGCACTTTCCGCACATGTAGTCGTCCAGGACATGGGTAGCGTCCTGGAGTCCCCACATGATACAGGATGTGCACTCAACCGGTATCAGCAGCACTGCCATGCCTCAAATTATTTATTTACTGCACCGAAATTGGAGTTTAAGTAAACACAATAAGATGTTAATGACTTCTTGCCCTGTCCTCGCACTGGTTTTTTTCAAAGCTCTGATTCCCGCTGGGACTCTCACCCTGTCCTCCCAGCTGTATTTTTTTTTAAAAAGGTTTAGGGGTCCAGGTATAGAAAACACAAAGTTAGCAGTGTACCAGAAAAATAAAGGGTAATGGAACGTTTGCCCTTCCCTTGAGGGACTAGAATACGAAACAGTGGAAGCTTCTGTTCCAGTTATATAAAACTCCGGTCAAACTCCATCTTAAGTGCTGTGTTAAATTTTGGGCACCTCACCTCATTGGCCTTGGAGTTGGTGTAGCAAAGATTCACCCAATGATAAAGGGGTTGAAAAAGGGTTAAATTACCAGAACAGGTTGCATGGACTAGGCTTCCCTTCAGTCTAGGAGATTATGGGGTGATCTGATTGAGGGGTTTTAAGATAATTAAAGGACTAGATAGTGAGAAATTATTTTCTTTGATGGGAACAGTCCAGAACAAGGGAGCAAGCATAAGTTTAAAATTAGATCGCGGCTGTTCAGGGGTGATGTCAGGAAGCACTAAACTAGGTCAGTGTGAAACTTTCAAAATTGAGATTGATAGCCTTTGGCTGAGCAAGTGTAGCAAGGGATATGGAACCGAGGTGGGGAAATGGAGTAAAGATACACATTAGCCATGATCTAACTGAATGGTAGAACAGGTATAAGGGGCAGAATGGCCCCCTCCTGTTCCAAGAAAAACATCAGCCCATGAAACTGAGATTGATAATTTGGCAGGATTAAATCTCTATCCAATCGCCATGTGGACTAATGGGTAATTGCTTCATTGTGCTGGGTGAATTTAAACAGAAATGAGAAGGGTGCACAGAATGAGTGCAAGGGAATGAGGTGAGGAAAAATGGCATCTCCTTGACCTTGGCACCATCACTGTTGGTGCTCAGCACCTGCAGGCTGGAGAATCAATGATCAGGAACGCCCAACCAGTGGTAACCAGACCACACCAGGATTATTACCGTCTTCATTGGTGTCTGTCGCCACAAACACTTTGTCCAATTTCAGCTCTTTCATGAGGCTGTGAATCTTCTTGGCAGTTCCCTTAATGCTGGGTACATCCTTCCTGTGGCCCCAAATAAAGTCCTTTCTCCTCAGGTGCACGCCCAAGTATGGACCTCCCCTGGCCGTGCCCAACTTCACCTGCAACAAAAGGGGATTCAGAAACTCAGGGTTAGTTATGGTGCTGCATGTTCCAGCGCTCATAATGACATAAGGTTTTTTTAAATCTCTGGATCATAATTGCACTGCTCTGAAAAAGATTTGTGTTCATGCACCGCCTTTCACCATGTCCCACAACACATTTATGCCAAGTAAATACTTTTTAAGGATGGTCACTGTTGTAATGCAGCCAATGCATGCACAGCAAGCTCCCACAAACAGGATAAATAACTTGAATATTTTGTTTTTAGGTATTGGTTAAGGGATAAATAATGGCCAGGGCACCAGCTTCTTCTTGGAATAGGGAAACCTGAAGTTGTGCATCCTATTGATCCCAAAGATGAAACGATACTGTTCAAACATATTGTAAACTCAGTTCTACATTTCTGTGCCTTCTAATACAACCTTAACTCAAGTGAGGCAGTTTGTCTGTTGCAGCTCACCTTCATCCTTGTCCAATCCTCATCGTAAACAGTCTTGTCTAGCTCATCCGTAGAATTGAGGTACGTTGCCCTGAATTCATCCCCGACAATACGTAAATGTTTCGCGAACACCATGCTTCTCCGAGCCTGTGAGGAGCAGGGAGGAAGAAAGAACTTGCATTTGTTCAGCATCTTTCACAATCTCAGGACGTCCCAGGACAGCCAATGAAGTACTTTGGAAGTGGGATCACTGTTGTAACATAGGAAACTCGGCAGCCAATGCATGCACGGCAAGATCCCACAAACAGCAATCTGGCATAATTGACCGCTGAGCCAAACAGATGTAATTATTAACAAGTTTAAAAGATAAAACATGTCAAACTGCTGCTGCTGGATTCCTGAGTGCAAAAAGAAGGACCACAAAATAATGTGGAGATTTGAGGTGTAATCTGCAAATGTCCCAAGGATCATGGGAGGATGAACCACTGGCCACAGGCTTGAGGGAACCATATAGCAACAGCATCAATATTTTGCATTTACCTAGTGCCAGGAACATTGTAAACATCGAGACACTTTACTGGAGGTGCTATCAAACAAAATTTAATGTTAAGACACAGGATGAGATATTAGGGCAGGTGGAGGTAGGTTTTAAGGAGCGCCTTAAAGGTGAAGGGAGGTTAAGGGAGAAGATTCCAGAGCTTAGAGCCCGTCGGCTGAAGACACGATCACCAATGGCGCCGGAAAAGAAATCAGGGATGCTCAAGAGGCCAGAATTGGAGAAACACAGAGATTTTGGAAGGGCTATAGGAGATTGTAATCGCAATTGTATGGTTGAATTTGACCGTTTCTGCATAATTTAACAAGTGTTAAGTAATAGGTGAGACAGAAGGTAGGTGAGGAGGAAGGTTTTTTAACTCTATGATTGTAGAAAAAGTCTTCCTTTTTTTGATTGTAGTGCTTAAATCCCCAAATTACAGCAATACAATACTCACATCCCAGTAACTTTTGTCTGCATAATGGTCATGAAGGAGGTTTTCTGCTCTGTCTAACATTATAGACCTGGAACATAATCAATTATCTGGTCAGGAAGCAGCCTTATAACATGAAACATGTAATAAAATGCTTTGATGACCAATTCTGGATATCCAGCTCACCCTACATCATATGCCGGTACATCAGGCCAAACCCAACACAGCATTTAAAGAACCAGAAGGATGAATTTTCATTTATATAGCACCGTTCTCAACCTCAGGACATCCCAAAGTGTTTTAGAGCCAATGTAATATTGTTGAATTGTAGTCAACACTGATGTAGGAATTGTGACAGCCAATTTGCACACAGCAAGTTAGATCAGGAAATAATAATCAGGTGGCCTCAAAACTGAGGTTTGTAGAAGAAAATATTGAAGGCTAGAGAAAGAATGAGTTACAGTGAGAAATTGCATCGGGCATTCTAATTTTAATACAGTGAAGGAGAAAATGAGAGAAACAGTACATTCAAAAGAACCACAAGGAATTCAGAAGAATGATGACAACAGTAATGCTGATAAAATGGGAGACAAGTAAGAAATCGAAACAGATGGAGGCTGAGGTTAAACGTAAGGTGATTGTCCCACACAACAAACCTTTCCCTGTGCAGTGCCCAGACACTGGAATAGTATTGTGTCTTGAGGAGGGAATGCTTTAAAGAGTGCTAAAGTGCTGTGTGCTGCAACAGAAAGAAGAAATTAAATTCCCTGGTGGCAGATATTATTACTGGCGACAGCAACATAGTGGTAATATTACTGGACTGATAATCCAGATGCCTGGATTAATGCTCCAAAGACTCAAGTTCAGTTGTTTAAATTCAAATGATAAACAGGGAGTTTAAATTCAATTGATAAATCTGGAATAAAATGCTAGTCTCCTTAATAATGATCATGAAACTACCAGATTTTTGTAAAAACACATCTGGTACACTCGTATCCTTAAGGGAAGGAAATCTGCCATCCTTACTTGGTCTGGTCCATATGTGACTCCAGATCCACAGCAACGTGGCTGACTCTGAAATGCCCTCTGAAATGGCCTAGCAAATCACTCAGTTCAAGGGCAATTATGGATGGACAATAAATGCTGGCCTTGCCAGTGACGCCCATAAACAATTTTTTTTAAAAATGTAGCAATGGAAGACATGTTGAAACTCCACTTGAAGTCAAAGGAGATGATGGCAGGCAAATGGATGCAGCCAAAGTTAAGAGGTGGTAACAGTTGGTTAGGCTTGGAGACTGATGAAACTGTTAATATTGCACCGTGCCCCGCAAACTGCTAAAAGATACTTTAGGAAAGGAATTATCATAAACATCTATCTACCTAAAAATCTTGTGTTTACATCTGCAACAGTTGTAAAAACACAGAACCTATCAGTTCTGATTTTACATGGGGGAAATTTCCACTCCTCCAATACTGGATCTGACACAAGCACTGCCACAAATCACAGCAGGTAAAGGTGAGGTAGGTGAGGGCATGATCAGCGCACATGTGGAACCTGACATTGTGGTTTTGGGTGATGTTGCTGAGGGACAGCATGGAGATGAGAAATATGGGACCAAGGATAGATCCTTGGCGCACTCTGGAGATAATGGTGCAGGAGTGGGAAGAAAAGCCATTGCAAGGAGATTTTTTGGCCGCAACGGGATAGACTGTAAACTGAACCAGCTCCTAAACAGCTGGGCAAGATGCTGCCTGACCTGCTGCGTTTTTTCCTGCATTTTCTGTTTTGATTTCCAGCATCCTCTTTTCAAATGCAAAAGAGGTGTTGGATAAAGATGGTGTGGTCAACCATGTGAAAGGTTACAGACAGTTTAAGAAAGATGAAGAGGGATAGTGCACGATGGTCACAGTCAATTTGGGTTACATAGAATCTACAGCAGAGAAACAGATTAATGCCAGCATTTACACTGCAGATAAAAGGACATCATTTGTGACTTGGATAAAGGGTATTGCCACCTCACAACATCCTCTGCTCCTTAAAGGAAAATTCCCCACATTCCCAACCTGCTTCCATTGCAGGAAAATACCAGATTGAGTCACAACATGCTCCCTCTTTGCTCACCCACACTTCCAAATCTTCAGGGAGTTGTGACGATGAGCAGACAGATTGCAAACTGCAATGCCATTATGGTTGCTGGAGGTGTCTCCTTCTGGGAAGTGGGACATGTGCTATCCGTTTTGGGCAGTACTGCCACATCAGTTTTTGTCCAAAGCATTTGAAAACATTTTCAAAATCAAAGACTTGAAGTTGATGGCATATGTAAGAGGTGCTCTTCTAGTGTTTTTTGGTTTTGTCTGACAATACAGATGGATTTGGGTTTTGGGGATATTTCCTGCTAACTTACAAATATATTTCATGAAGGAACCGAAGAGACAGTGTAAATACAAAATGTTGCACGTATGCACCTAGAGTACTGCGCACAGCTTTGGTCTCCTTACTTAAGGAGGGATATACTTGCATAGGAGGAAGTTCAGAGAAGGTTCAATAGGCTGATTCCTTGGATGAAGGCGTTCTCTGATGAGGAAAGGTTGAGCAGGTTAGGCCAATACTCACTGGAGTTTAGGAGAATGTGAGGTGATCTTATTGAAGCATCTAAGATTCTGAGGAGGCTTGATAGGGTAGGTACTGAGAGGATGTTTCCCTCTTGTGGGGGAATCTAGGGGCCACAGATTCAAAATAAGGGGAATCCCATTTAAGACAGAAATGAGGAGGAATTCCTTCTCTCGGGGTTGTTAATCTGTGGAAATCTCCCCCCCGCCCCGCAGTGAGCAGTGGAATATATTGAATATTAAGTACATTCAAGAATGAGTTAGACAGATTTTTGATCTATTAGGGTGTCAAGGGTTATGGGGGGACAGGTTATGGGGAGGTTATGCAGTTAAGGTCACAATCAAATCAGCCACGCTCTTGTTGAATCGAAGGGCTGGTTGGCTTACTCCTATTTCTTGTGTTCCTCAACAAGATTCCTCTGACAGGGGTTTTCTCAGTACTTTAAAAAAAATTGTCACCAGGTGTAACTACGATGGGGTATCTGCACGCATGGTGACTACCCAGCTCTCATCAGCCCAATTCCTTCATCTGCCTTTGAGCTCCTCCTTCTGGCTTCATCAACAATAATCCCCATCACCTTTCCACCCTTATTAATTCCCATTGCCTCATTGCTGCTTGTGAGATCTTGCTATGCTCCCATGAGCTCCCAAGTTTCCTACATTACAGCAGTGAATAGACTGCAAAGGACTTCATTGGCTGTGAAGCACTTTGGGACATTCCGAGGTTTTGAAAAGCGCCAAAGAAACGCAGGTATTTTGTCTTTCTTTACCAGATCCTCACATAGAAAGTCATAAGGGCAAGAGTTTTACCAGAAGAAGCAGAGGTCTGACACAGTGCTGGACATGCACATTCCTTGATACTTAACCAACACTCAAGTGTCCCTTCAGTCTGGTCAGATGGACACTGATCTCTTCTACTTTTTAAAAGAGTTTTCTTGCACTGGTATGAAATAAGCATCGAGGGTTTTTTTTTAAAAATTGACCGATCCACCCAAGAAATGTCAAAATAAATATATTTTACAGTCTCTCAGTCGTGGTCACTCACTCACTGTGCTGTGGTGTTTTTCAGAAGAACTGGCACCATGATAGAAGCTGAGCCCTGCACAGACACGCAGGCAACACTGAGGCCTCTCGTCTCATCATAGCCCCAAAACCAACCCCTGTCAGAACAGAAACAGATGCAAATTGAGGTTAGTGGCACAATTTAACATCACAAACTCATTTACTTCCTCAGGTTTCATAGCTGCTGGCCTTCTTGTCGGCACAAGTTGCTTTGAAGTAACAGGCTGTGCATTATACGCCTGAGGAAGAAAGGCTTGCATTTCTATGGCACCTTTCATGACAATCCAAAACACTTTAAACCAAGAAATTTATTTTGAAGTACAGTCACTGTCGAAATGTAGGAATCATATCAGCCAATTTACACACAGCAAGCTCCATGGAGCAGCAATGTGATAAGGACCAAATAATCTGCTTTATTGATGTTGCTTGAGGGATAACTACTGGTCAGGTCACGAGGGAGAATTCCCCTGCACTTCATCAAAATAGGGCCGTGGGATCATTTGCATCCACCTAAGGATGGACAGGGGCTTGGTTTAATGTTTCTTGGTGCCTCTGAAATCTGGGCACACACAGAAAAAGGTTCGTCATATGGGACAATCCGTCATCTGTCCAAAGGCAGATTATGTGATTATTATCACACTGCTGTTTGTGGGACATTGCTGTGTGCAAACTGGCTGTCACAATTCCTACATTATAATTTGAAAAGTACTTCAATGGCTGTAAAACACTTTGAGACACCCACACTCCCTGCAAACTGAGAAGTGACTTTATACATGAAACAATCTGGGTGGGAACAGGTCTGGGATACAGACTAAATATTTTAACCGTTGATAAACTCACTGATCATAATGCCAGAAGCTTTATGCTCTTTCATTTCCGAGAGTTTGTAAAATAACCATGTTTTGAGCAAAGTCAGCAGACAAATGAGCAAATGCAGCAGGTTACAAATCTGTACTTCAATTCTCAGCTCGTTCCAAAAGAAGTTTTTGAGGTTCTCTGTAATATTAAATCACTTGGACCAGTGACCATGATGGAAAATTTATACATTTATACAGGAAATCTTTAAACAACCTATGTCCAAGTATTGGTCATACTCGTGGGGTTAAAAATGACCAGGCTGCTTTCCCAGAACGTCTTCTCAGCCTTCAGCCATCTCAAGACAAGGCCAAGCTGTGATAGCCTTGCTTGCAGGATTCTAGGCAATGTAAGGTAAGGGTTAATCAGGATGTCCTGAAGTCTGCTAATGTTACACTGCTATTGATTTCTCTCGATAGCGCAATGATATTAACCTTTAACATTTGTCTGTTAAGCAGAGAAGGTTAAGTCAATTTAAAGTATCACTGAACTATTGACCCATGGCTGATCATAAAGCAACCGTAAGTTTAGTCACTCCAGTCAACTTAGTCAAAAGAAACCACCAGTGTGTACTGATTCATATATCTAAGAGAACTTTGATCAGTTGACGATACTTGTGGGGATAAACTGAGTTCTGCAAAGGAAAACTGGTGTGAAATGACACTGAATCAAAAAGAGACTTATGAAATAGGAATTATATATGCAAAACTATCGATAAGATGAAAGAAAAAGGGAAAACTAAGCAATTAAAATAAATGTAATTGAATCATTCTCAACCAATAACATTTTTCTTATACGGAGTTGTATTTTTATAATATAATTATATTATATTAATGCAGAAGCGTGTTGATTATCAGGTGAAACAAATGTATAAAAATTAGTTGCATGGTAAGCAATCAGAACTATAACATGTTTGGATCCCCAGCCAACCATCCTTGAGCCGGGTTACCATTACTACCTTTCAGCTGTATATTTTATGTACTATTAACGTGCATGTGCTTAAATCTGGTTTTCAGTGAAGGATCTTATTATTTGAGGAGTAAATTATATATGAAAGCTCACCTCCAACAGTGGGATAAACAATCACCACTAATTAACATAATCTCTTGCTCACAATTAGTTCAATAATTGTGTGTGTCACTTGTGCAGGCTTGCAATCAATATCCGTTAGTTTGCTAAAGTAAAATACTGCAGATGCTGGAAATCAGAAATAAAAACAGAAAATGCTGGAAGTGCACAGCAGGTCTCTGACCCGTGAAGTTGCTTTGATTTTTAGTTGAAGTTAACATGATGACAAAGGGGGAGAAAAAATAAAAGTCATTCCCAGTTGTCCATCCACCAGAATTGCAGAAAGGAATATTCAAGATAAAGTGTTTTATAAAAGAGATAAGACAGGTCTGAGCCTTTGTAATGCACTGCTCCTCCAAAAAGTAGCTGAATGGGCACAAACTGCATCTATTTCTCTCATCATTTTAATGCGTGCTTGTTTTTCTGTACATTTCAAAGGGAATTAGATAAATACTTAGAAGAAAATTGCAGGGCTACAGGGGAAGAGGAACGTAGAGGGACTCATTTCTCTTTCAAAGAGCTGGCGCAGGCACGATGGGCATCTTGTCCGCTTTGTGCTTTATGATTCAATAAGCCTTGCCACACAAATGAGACAGACCCCAAAGGTTGCAACGTTACATCACACTCCTGCCTTGGCTGATATCAAAGAAAGAAATAAAGAATGAACGCTATATTGCATTTCAATATGAATCACAAACAAGTCTTCCAAATACCTGTAAAATCCCTGTCTGTCGTTCCTGTAGGCGAGATCCTCGATGCAAAGCCGTTCATCCACCTTTTCTTCCCAGTGGCCCTCTGTCCAGCCTTCTGCATATCCTTGCAGAACATAGATTTGCTGTATGAAGGGACCGCCAGACTCTGAGTGAGCAACAGATAGAAACATTGCAAAGGGAGATCAGAACCAACAAGGCATCATTGAAACAGGAATGCACAGCCTGAAAGGGCAGTGGAAGCAGATTCAATAGCAACTTTCAAAAGGTAGATGGATCAGTACTTGAAAAGGAAAAATTTTCAGGGCAATTGGGGAAAGAGCAGGTGTACAGGACTAATAGGACATCTGTTTAAAAGTGCTGGCACAGGCATGACAGGAGAGAGAGAATCTGAGAGATGCTGCTCCGCCAATCTGAGTTTCTGTATCTCCCGATCATAGTGCTCTTGCAGAGACAAAATCTGTGATTGGAGGAGCAACAAAGGTGGGAGATCGGGGGCAAACTATTTTCACATTGGAACCCAGGGCCAAGGTGGTTTTTAAAGTACTATTTATTGATACTCTTTTCCATCAGCCTTGTTCTATCTTGTTCACTGGTAGTGGTAACTCAGCAAATTTAGCAACAGCTGGCATTCCATTATCAGGTAGGAATTTGGTTTTTCTTATCGTTCATTCACAGGACTTGGGTGTTGGCTGGTTAGGCCAGCATTTATTGCCCATCCCTAATTGCCCTTGAGAAGGTGGTGGTGAGCTGCCTTCTTGAACTGCTGTGGTCCATGGGATGTAGGTACACCCACAGTGCTGTTAGGGAGGGAGTTCCAGGATTTTGACCCAGCGACAGTGAAGGAACAGCGATATATTTCCAAGTCAGGATGATGAGTGGCTTGGAGGGGAACTTCCAGGTGGTGGTATTCCCATCTGTCTGCTGCCCTTGTCCTTCTAGATGGTAGCGGTCATAGGTTTGGAAGGTGCTGTCGAAGAAACCTTGGTGTTCTCCAGATGGTATTCTGTCTGTTTTGTGAAGCAGTGAAGGAAGGTTCTGATGTTTCAAAAGGGGATTAGATTTTATAAATACATGTTCCTGTCATGTGGTTTCATGAGACAGGAATGTCCATTGACTTGGAGGTAGTGCAATATTTGGGACTTCTCCTTTTAATGAATGAAAAATCCTTCTGTTCCCAAATTCCTAAAATGGACCCTTTTTTTCCCTTTTCAATATTTTATTAAGGTGACAGAAAATTGGTGATTATACGTTAATTTAGTTACAGCAAAATATAACTTACATGTACCGAAATTGTTGTTTATTTCATGAAAAACGTGAGCTGTGTGTATGTGTTCTAACTTGCTTACGAATGGGGCTCTTATCTTTAAAGTACTGTGAGTGGCAACCAAGAATGTTTTTTTTCTTTATGCCATTGCCTACCTTGTGACAGAGAAACGGACTGTGATCTACACTAAAATAAAAGCAAAATACTGTGGATATTGGAGATCTGAAATGAAAACAGAAAAAGCTGGAAAAACCTATCAGGTCTGGCAGCATCTAGGGAGAGAGAAACAGAGTCAACGTCGATTTCAATATGACTATTCTTCAGAACTGTGATATTCCCGATCGATTTTGACTAATTCAGCGCAGGCTTGGAGTCATAATTACTGCCAGATCACAATGCATTTACCCACTGCTCCACCAGTGATCTTCATGGAATCTTCTTGAGTGAGGTTTGGAGACATGGACAGGAGAATGGTGTGGGCTTCTTCACTTAGTTTGAAAGTGTCAATCCATTTTGAAAGAGGAAATGATTACAATTAAATGCATAATAGATAGTGCACACTTTCCTTGTGATCTTAAATTGGGTGCTACATCAGGTTTGTGCATGTTGCAAAAGGAAAAGTAGTTTGTCATGTCTCTTTGACGCAGTAAATTAGCACATGAAGGGGGCACCAAGAGAAAATTTTAGCTAAATATTCTACTTATGTGCTCCTGACATATTAACTGACCTTGGCACATGATTTCCTATCCACTAGAGAGGAGCAACATTTTATCTCTTTTGGTCTGGCTGCATCTGAAAATTTCTACCTAAGTGGCTGTGGACTTCTTTCTAGCCTCCTTCCAACAGCTCTGTACTGCCCAAACTACCCACCTCATTGTTGAGGGGGGAGCACATTGCACCAATTTCCATTCCACCTGCTTGCATTGTATTGAATGGTGCAATGAAAGGACAAAAAACTGATTCAAGTAGGGTGAGGCCATGGAGGGATCTGAAAACATGGGTGAGAATTTTAATATCAAGACTTACTGGGAGCCAATGCAGGTCAGCGATCACATGGGTGATGGGGGAATGCGAGTTAAGACACGGGCAGCAAAATTTTGGATGACCGCAAGATTAAGGAAGGTAGAATGTTCTTTTTGCTTTATTCTTTCACAGGATGTGGGTGTAGCTGGCAAGGCCGGCATTTGTTGCCCATCCCTAACTGTCCTTGAACTGAGTGGCTTGTTAGGCTATTTCAGAGGGCAGTTAAAAGTCAACCACATTGCTGTGGCTCTGGGGTCACATTTAGGCCAGACCAGGTAAGGACGGCAGATTTCCTTTCCGAAAGGAAATTAGCTACTGAGACTAGATTTTAATTCCAGGTTCTTAAAAATTGGAATTAAATTCCACCAGCTGCCAGGTGGGGTTTGAACCCATTGCCCCAGGGTATTAGCCTGGGAGTCTGAATGACTAGTCCAGTGACATGACCACCATGCCAGTCTCTCTCCGGTGTGGGAGACCAGTCAGGAGTGTGTTGGAATAGTTAAGCCTAGAGGTAATAAAGGCATAAATGAGGGTTTCAACAGATTCAAGAAGCTTTAATTATGTATAAAAATAACATACACACACACCACACAGTCTTTGGTATATGTACTACATTTTTTTTTTACTCATTCACGGGATGTGGGCTTCGTTAGCTGGGCCAGCATTTATTGCCCATCCCTAATTGCCCTTGAGAAGGTGGTGGTGAGCTGCCTTCTTGAACCGCTGCAGTCCCTGTGGTGTAGGTACACCCACAATGCTGTTAGGGAGGGAGTTCCAGGATTTTGATCCAGTGACAGTGAAGGAACAGCGATATATTTCCAAGTCAGGATGGTGAGTGACTTGGAGGGGAACTTCTAGGTGGTGGTGTTCCCATGTATCTGTTGCCCTTGTCCTTCTAGATGGTAGTGGTTGTGGGTTTGGAAGGTGCTGTCTAAGAAGCCTTGGTGAATTCCTGCAGTGCATCTTGTAGATGGTACACACTGCTGTTACTGTGTGTTGGTGGTGGAGGGAGTGAATGTTTGTGGATGTGGTGCCGATCAAGCGGATTGCCTTGTCCTGGATGCTGTCCAGCTTCTTGAGCGTTGTGGAAGCCGCACTCATCCAGGCAAATCGGGAGTATTCATCACAGTCCTGACTTGTGCCTTGTAGATGGTGGACAGGCTTTGGGGAGTCAGGAGGTGAGTTGCTCATCGCACGATTCTTAGCCTCTGACCTGCTCATGTAGCCACAGTATTTATATGGCTAGTCCAGTTCAGTTTGTGGTCAACGGTAACCCCCATAATGTTGATAGTGGGGGATGCAGTGATGGTAATGCCATTGAACATCAAGGGGCGATAGTTGGATTCTCTCTTGCTGGAGATGGTCATTGCCCGACACTTGTGTGGCATGGATGTTACTTGCCACTTGTCAGCCCAAGCCTGGATATTGTCCAGGTCTTGCTGCATTTGGACATGGACTGCTCCAGTATCAGAGGAGTCACAAATGGTGCTGAACATTGTGCAATCATCAGCAAATATCCCCTATTCAGACCTTATGATGAAGCGAAGGTCATTGATAAAGCAGTTGAAGATGGTTGGGCCTAGGACACCACCCTAAGGAACTCCTGCAGTGATGTCCTGGAGCTGAGATGATTGACCTCCAACAACCACAACCATCTTCCTTTGTGCTAGGTATGACTCCAACCAGCGGAGAGTTTTCCCCCCCGATTCCCATTGGCTATCTAAAGAAGATCTAAAAAAAATTCAAACACAAATACAGATGATACTGCATGACTACATTACCTATGAGTAAAAATAGAGCCCAAGAAATCCAAAAGGGAGCCCCCAAAAAAACAAAAAGTAGACCGAGAAAATCTCAACAAGGGCCCTCGAAAAGAAACAAATATTTTGACCCATGACCCAAACCATGGAAGGAACTATGAAGGAATTATGTACTGAATAAAACATTAAACAGCCCCAAACTAATTTGGAAGTTCTCAATAAAGTGAGATTACGTTCCCTGTTCATCGGTTACATTTGTCCCATTCTTAGCAAGCAATCAGAATTTCCCTAGGCTGGTTAAGGTTAAAGGTACCTGCAATGAACTGTTCATATTCAATGACGGGGATGTTCTTATTCAGGCTTGGCACGTCAAAAAATGCAGACCAGGGGATGCGAACTTGTTCAAGACCTTTGCTCTGCCAGTGGTAGAGATGCCCCCAGGGAGGGAGAACCAGCACCCAATCTTCACTTTTCAGCAGTGTCTTTGTCAAGCATGCCATACGGAGATAGACATCCCGCCGAAGATTAAATCCCTCAGGTGGATTCACATCATACAATAGATACCTAAAGGGACAGAGAACAGTCCCATGATAGGCTACATTTTATGTCCTTTTTTATCATCTGCAGTGCATTCCTGATATAGGATTTATTTCTCCGTTACCTGAAAATGAGTGGGGGTGGGTGGAGTTGGAGGTGACTGAGAGATGATAGGAAGGTGGGACAGGTTTGTTGTTTTTAATTTCAAACATGGATATAGGTCCTTATAATGGGAAAAACCTGATAGGCAATGCATGCACGTTTTGAACTTTTAATATATTATAGCTTAATTCACCTATTATCTTATCTATGTTGCACCCCACCTGGTACTTAGTGCTCCTTATCCACTTATTACCAACCTCTATGCTATTATTGCACCTTCCCTCCATTATTGCTGTTCCTGTGGAATATTATTGTCCCTTCTCTCCATTATTACTGCCTCAGTGGAGTATAGTTGTCCCTTCCCCCCATTATTACTGTTCCTGTGGAATATTATTGTCCCTTACCTCCATTATTACGGTCTCTGTGGAGTATAATTGTCCCTTCGCTCCATTATTGCTGCCCACGTGCAGCAGCATTACCTCTTCTTTCAATTATTACAACCCCTGTGGAGCATTATTACGACCCCTGTGGAGTATTATTACCTCTTCCCTCAATTATTACGACCCTGTGGAGTATTATTACCTCTTCTATCTTGTTATTACTGCCCTGCAGAGTATTATTGTCTTTTCTCTGTTATTACTGCCCTGCGGAGTATTATTGTCTTTTCTATACGTTATTACTGCCCCTGTGGAGTATTATTCTTTTCTCTCCGTTATTAGTGCACCTGCGGAGTAGTATTGTCTTTTCTCTCCGTTATTACTGCCCCTGCGGAGTATTGTCTTTTCCCTCCGTTATTACTGTCGCCGTGGAGTAGTATTGTCTTTTCTCTCCATTAGTACTGCCGCTGTGGAGTATTATTGTCCCCGTGCGGAGTATTATTACCGGGGATACCTGCGGTGTTGGGCCGCCGAGACGCCATCGCCGCCCGTCTGCCCGGGGCTGAAAGCGCCGCCGTCACCGGGCATTTGGGCCCCGCCAGGCGGCCCCAGGCCCAGGAGAAGGCAGAAGAAAGCGAACAGACGCATCCAGGCCGCCATGTTGGCGGGAGCAGGGGTCGTGGCGTCGCCGAAAAAAAAGCGTCCGGCCCCAGCCGGAAGTGGCTGCGGTGTGTCGGTGTAATCGGTCCCCCGGCCGGAAGTGGCCGCGGTGTGTCGGTGTAATCGGTCCCCTGCCGGAAGTAGCTGCGGTGTGTCGGTGTAATCGGACCCCCCTACCACAACCCGTTCCCCCCCCCCCCCCCCCACCCCCCAACTGCACAATCTGCGGCGTCGTTAACGGTCGCGGCGATGGCAGGAACGGCGCTGAAGCGGCTGATGGCCGAGTACAAGCGTAAGTGGGAATGAGGGTGGACCGGCCGGCCGGGCGGGCAAAGAAAGTGAGTCCGGGGACGAGACGTACCAGAGAGGCCGCGGTTTGAGTGGGGCCTTCACCCCCACCTCAGGCCCCGGGGGGCGGGGGAGAGAGAGAGAGAGAGAGAGGCCTCAGCAGCAGCGGCTCGGCCGGGAGGATATTGGGACCCTGTTCCCGGACGAAGGTGGTGGTTCAACCAGGTAAACCACCTCGGAGCTCAGTCCCGAGGCGCGGGGATCGCAGCCACTGCCCTAAGCAGGCATTTTGGACAGGGAGTCTCCTCACCCTCTGAATTGGACCGAGGGAGTCTCCCTGGCCCCCTGAATTGGACCGAGGGAGTCTCCCTGGCCCCCTGAATTGGACCGAGGGAGTCTCCTCGCCCTCTGAATTGGACCGAGGGAGTCTCCTCGCCCTCTGAATTGGACCGAGGGAGTCTCCTCGCCCTCTGAATTGGACCGAGGGAGTCTCCTCGCCCTCTGAATTGGACCGAGGGAGTCTCCTCGCCCTCTGAATTGGACCGAGGGAGTCTCCTCGCCCTCTGAATTGGACCGAGGGAGTCTCCTCGCCCTCTGAATTGGACCGAGGGAGTCTCCTCGCCCTCTGAATTGGACCGAGGGAGTCTCCTCGCCCTCTGAATTGGACCGAGGGAGTCTCCTCGCCCTCTGAATTGGACCGAGGGAGTCTCCTCGCCCTCTGAATTGGACCGAGGGAGTCTCCTCGCCCTCTGAATTGGACCGAGGGAGTCTCCTCGCCCTCTGAATTGGACCGAGGGAGTCTCCTCGCCCCCTGAATTGGACCGAGGGAGCCTCCTCGCCCCCTGAATTGGACCGAGGGAGCCTCCTCGCCCCCTGAATTGGACCGAGGGAGCCTCCTCGCCCCCTGAATTGGACCGAGGGAGCCTCCTCGCCCCCTGAATTGGACCGAGGGAGCCTCCTCGCCCCCTGAATTGGACCGAGGGAGCCTCCTCGCCCCCTGAATTGGACCGAGGGAGCCTCCTCGCCCCCTGAATTGGACCGAGGGAGCCTCCTCGCCCCCTGAATTGGACCGAGGGAGCCTCCTCGCCCCCTGAATTGGACCGAGGGAGCCTCCTCGCCCCCTGAATTGGACCGAGGGAGCCTCCTCGCCCCCTGAATTGGACCGAGGGAGCCTCCTCGCCCCCTGAATTGGACCGAGGGAGCCTCCTCGCCCCCTGAATTGGACCGAGGGAGCCTCCTTGTCGCCACCCTTCTGAGGAGGGGGATGGGGAAATCCTCCAATGTCCCCCTCAATTCGACCTTCAGTGGGTTCCTAATCTATGTTGGGTGTGGCCAATGGAATACAGCGTGGGGAAGTGTGAGGTCATGTACTTTGGTAGGAAGAATAGAGGCATAGATTATTTTCTAAATGGGGAGAGAATTCAAAAATCTCGAGTGCAGACTGATTTGGGAGTCCTAGTCCAGGATTCTCTTAAGGTTAACTTGCAGGTTGAGTTGATAGTTAGGAAGGCAAATGCAATGTTGGCATTTATTTCGAGAGGACTAGAATAGAAAAGCAGGGATGTGCTGTTGAGACTTTATAAGACCACATTTAGAATATTGTGAGCAATTTTGGGCCCTGAATCTCAGGAATGATGTGCTGGCCCTGGAGAGGGTCCAGAGGAGGTTCATGAGAATGATCCCAGGAATGAAAGGCTTAACATATGAGGAACGTTTGAGGACACTGGGTCTATACTCAATGGAGTTTAGAAGGATGAGGGGGGATCTGATTGAAACTTACAGAATACTGAAAAGTCTGGATAGAGTGGACGTGGGGAAGATGTTTCCATTAGTAGGAGAGACATAGGACCCGAGGGTACTGCCTCGGAGTAAAGGGAAGACCTTTTAGAATAGAGATGAGGAGAAACTTCTTTAGCCAGAGAGTGGTGAATCTATGGAATTCATTGCCACAGAAGGCTGTGGAGGCCAGGTCATTGAGTTTATTTAAGACCGAGATAGATAGGTTCTTGATTGGTAAGGGGATTGAAGGTTACGGGGAGAAGGCGAGAGAATGGGGTTGAGAAACTTATCAGCCATGATTGAATAGCGGAGCAGACTCGATGAGCCAAATGGCCTAATTTCTGCTCCTATGTCTTATGGACTCTAGAGGTAGGAGTGCTACTGTTGACCCAAGGCTAACACCCTGCTAAATGCTAACAAAAATAAAAATAGCTGGAAGAACTCAGCAGGTCTGACAGCATCTGTGGAGAGGAATACAGTTCTGATGAAGAGTCATATGGACTTGAAACCTGAGTTTTTCCAGGTATTTTTATTTTTGTTTCAGATTTCCAGCATGGGCAGTATTTTGCTTTTATCTTACTGCTAATTGCTAATTTACGCCAGAGAACATTCCAGGTTTGATTATCATCATGATCACAAACCCCAAATTAAAGTGAGATTGATGGGTGTGGTTGCTTTGCATATTGGCATAGAATTTAGTTTCTGTATGCAAAGCATGAACCAAACTTCTGACTTTCCAACAAGAAAGGCTTGCATTTTAAATGGCACCTCAGGGTGTCTCAAAGCCAATGAGATACTTTTGAATGCCTCCTTGTTATAGTGTAGAAAACAAGGCAGACAATTTGCATGTAGCAAGTTCCCACAAGCAGCAATGTGGTCATGACCAGATGACCTCTGCTTTAGTGCTATAAAAGCAAAATACTGCAGATGGCAGCAATCAAATAAAAACCGAACGATGGAAGTACTCAGCAGTTCAGACAACATCTGTGGAGAAAAAAGTGGAGTTAATGCTTCAAGTTGATGTCCTGATAATAGGTCATCGACCTGAGAGATGTTAACTCCTGTTTCCCTCTCGACAGATGATGCTGATTTGCAGAGTGATGTCCCGTGATTAAATTGCAGGGAATGAAGGTGCAAGGCAAATAGAGGTGTTAATGGGACAAGTAACAAAAGAAAGATGTGACTGAAAGTGGTGTAAATGGGAATGGCAGAATCATTACAACAGTTGCTGTTTGGGTGAAAACAACGGAGCAGTGCTTATGAGGTGAAATTGTCAAACTAGATATATAGCCAAGGTTGTAAAGTGCCTAATTGAAAAATGAGGTGCTGTGCCTTGAGCTTATATTGAGCTTCATTGGTACAGTGTACGAGGGTCAAGGGCAGAAAAGTCAGAGTGGGCTGGAGAATTAGAATGACAGGCGATTGGAAGTTCACGGTCATTCTTGCGAACTGAATGGAGGTGTTCAGCAAAGCAGTCACCCTCAATCTGTTTGATCTCTCCAGTGCAGCAGAGACTGTATCGTGAGCTTTGAATACAGCATTCTAAATTGAAAGAAATACAAGTGAATTACTGGATTTGGCATGCAGGATGGTGGGAATGAAGGTGGAAAAAAGGCAGTTGTTGCATCTCCTGTGTTTGTGTTGAAGTGATTGATGAATGGATCAGGGTGTCACAGAGGGTGCAGTTCCTTCAGAAATTTTTTTATATTCGTTCATGGGATGTGGGGATTGCTGGCTTGGCCAGCATTTATTGTCCATCCCTAGTTGCCCTTGAGAAGGTGGTGGTGAGCTGCCCTCTTGAACCTCTGCAGTCCATGTGTTATAGGAGCACCCACAGTGCTGCTAGGAAGGGAGTTCCAGGATTTTGAACCAGTGACAGTGAAGGAACAGTGATATAGTTCCAGTCAGAATAATGTGTGACTTGGAGGGGAATTTGCAGGTGGTGGTGTTCCCATGCATCTGCTGCTTTTGTACCTCTAGGTGGTAGAGGTCATGGATTTGGAAGGTACTGTCGAAGTAATGCTGAAAGGGGAGTGGAGGGGAGGATGTGTTTGGTGGCATCATGTTGGAGGTAAGAAAAATGGAAGAAGAATGATCTATTGAATATGGAGCTAATGGGGCGAAAGGGGGACCTTATCACGGTTCTGGGAGGGAGCAGAAGTGTGGGAAAGGGGACAGACTTGGTTGAGGGTCCTGCTAACTAAGGTGGAAAGAAATCCTCAGTTGAGGCAAAAGGTAGACCTATCAGGAGGACTGGTATGCGAGGTACCATTGTCAGAACAGGTGTGACCGAGAAGGAGAAAGGAATAGAGCCCTTAGAAGAAGCAGGGTGGGAGGAACTGTCGTCAAGTTAACTATGGGACTCAGTGATCTTATAGTAGATAATGCCCAGTATCCTATGGCCAGAAATGAAGATAGAGAAGACGAGGAAGGGAAGTGTTGGAAATGGACCATGTGAAGGTGAGGGAAGGGTGGAAATTAGAAGCAAATTTGAAATTTTCCAGTTCAGGCAAAGAGCAGGAAATGACACCAATACAGCCACCAGAAGTGACGTAAAGGAAGGGGCCCAAGTATGACTGTCCCACATATGATGTGAAAAAGCATGCATAGCTAAGAGCCATTTGGGTTCCCAAAGCAGCACCTTTCATTTGGAGAAATTGAGTTGTTGTTCAATGTGAGAACAAGTTTTTTTATTGATGTTTGTTGACGAATAATTATTGGCCAGGACACCAGGGAGAACTCATCTGCTTTTTTTGAAATAATGCCAAGGGATTGTTTACATCCACCTGAGAGGGCAGAGTGGGCCTCTGTTTAATGCCTTATCTGAAAGATAGAACCTCTGACAGTGCAGCACTCTCCAGTCCCTTTGCACTGCCCAAGAGTGTCACCCAAGATTATGTGCTCAAGTCTCAGGAGTGGCAATTGAACCCACAATCTTCTTGCCAGAGGCAGGAGCGCTACCAACTGAGATGCAGCTGACATAAAAGACAACAGTGTTGGAGTTTGAAATCATGTGTTAGTGTTAGCTGGTGGGTGGGAGGAGGTGACATGGAAAACAGAGGGTTTGCACCCTACTGATCATGGAGGAAGAAACCATTAATGCTTACAGCACCGGAGGCAATTCAGCCCATTGTTTTTTGCTGGCTCTCTGCAAAAGCAAATCAACTAATCCCATTCTCCAGCCTTTCCCTGTAGCCCTGCAAATTGTTTTTCTCTCAGGTGCTTATCCAGTTCTCTTGGGAAAGCCTTTATTGAATCTGCCTCCACCACACTCATGCAGTGCATTCCAGATCCTAACCACATGCTGCGTAAAGAGGTTTCATCCCGTGTCCGACCCATCTCCCGCGCATCCGCCCTCACACCTTCCTCTCTCTCCCAGAACCATGATAGGGTCTCCCTTGTCCTCACTTATCGCCCCACCAGCCTCTGCATTCAAAGGATCATCCTCCGCCATTTCTGCCAACTCCAGCATGATGCCACCACCAAAAACACATCTTCCCTTCACCCCCCCCCCCCCCGTGGCTTTCCGCAGGGATCGTTCCCTCCAGGACACCCTGGTCCACTCCTCCATCACCCCCTACACCTCAAACCCCTCCCACAGCAACTTCCCATGCAACTGCAGAAGGTGCAAGACCTGCCCCTTTACTTCCCCTCTTCTCACCGTCCAAGGGCCCAAACACACCTTTCAAGTGAAGCAGCACTTCACTTGCACTTCCCACAATTTAGTCTACTGCATTTGCTGCTCCCAATGCGGTTTCCCCTACATTGGAGAGACCAAACGCAGACTGGGTGATCCCTTTGCAGAACACCTTCGGTCTGTCGCAAGCATGACCCAGACCTCCCTGTCACTTGCTATTTCAACACACCGTCCTGCTCTCATGCCCACATGTCTGTTCTTAGCCTGCTGCAATGTTCCAGTGAAGTTCAACGCAAATTGGAGGAACAGCACCTCATCTTCCAACGAGGCACTCTACAGCCTTCCAGACTTAACATTGAGTTCAACAACTTCAGATCATGAACTCTCTCCTCCATCCCCACCCCCTTTCCGATCCCCCTCTTTCCAATAATTTCTAATTTTTATAAAGATATTTTTCTTTTCCCACCTATTTTTAAATTTATTTTGATCTATCATTTTATCTCCACCTTTTAGCCCATTTCCACCCCACCCCCACTAGGGCTATCTGTCACTTGTTTGTCCTGCTTTCTACTCTTAATGTCACCATTAGCACATTCCTTAGATAACATCACCACTGTCAACACCCCTTTGACCTTTTGTCTTTGACATTTTTGGCAATCTCTTCTTTGCCTCCACCTATCACTGGCCCCCTATCCAGCTCTACCTGTCCCACCCCCCTCTACCAGCTTATATTTCACCTCATTTCTATATTTCTTTAGTTCTGATGAAGAGTCATATAGAGTCAAAACGTTAACTGTGTTCCTCTCCGCTGATGCTGTCAGATCTGCTGAGTTTTTCCAGCTATTTTTGTTTTTGTTTCAGTGATTTATAAAGGTTCCTTCCTTTTGTACTCTGCCAAAACCCAGGCTCCTCCATGCCTTTTTAAGCATTTTCTCAATCTACCCTGCATTTGCACGCACATACCCACAGCTTCTCTGCTCCTGCACCCAATTTAGAGTTTTATCCTTTATTTTATTTTGCCTCTCATCATTCTTTCCACCATACTGTATCACTTCACATTTCTCTGTTTAAAATTTCATCAGCCACTTGTCCACCCATTCAATCAGCCTATGCCCTCGCGAAGTTTGTGACTATTCTCCTCACAGTTCATAATCCTTCCAAGTTTTGTGTCATCTGTAAGTGTTGAAATTGTGCCCTGTACACCTAAGTCTAGAAAAGCAACAGTCCTTGTACTGACCCCTGGGGGACCCCGCTCTATACCTTCCTGCTGTCCACAAAGCAATTGTTCACCACTGTTCTCTGCCTCATGTCACTCAGCCAATTTTGTATCCTTTGCTGTCCCTTTTATTCCATGAGCTTTAACTTTGCTGACAAGTCTATTATTTGGCACTTTAATGAACATTTTTTGGAAGCCCAAGTACACTACATCAACCATATTACCTTCATCAGCCCTCTCCATTACCTTATCAAAAAATTTGATCAATTTAGTTAATCACGATTTGCCTTTAACAAATCATTGCTGGCTTTCCTTAATTAATCCACACTTGTCAAAGTGACTGTTAATTTTGTCATGGATTATCATTTCTAAAAGCTTTCCCACCACTGCGGCTAAACTGACTGGTCTATAATTGCTGGCTTGTCCTTACCCCCATTTTTGAACGAAGGTGTAACATTTGCAATTCTCCAGTCATCTGGCACCATGCCTGTATTTAAGGAGGATTTGAAGATTATGGCCAGTGACTCTACACTTTCCTGCCTTACTTGTCTCAGTATCCTTGACTCACCTCATCTGACCCTGGTAACCTTTCAACTTTGTGCAGCCAGCCTTACTAATCCCTCCTCTTTATTAATTTTAAACATATCCAGTGTCTTAACCTCCTCTTCTTACACTATGACATTGGCAGCATCTTTTTCTTTTGCAAAGACAGATGCAGAGTACTCATTTTGTACTTTCGCCAAGATCTTTAAATGCATTTGGTTCTTAATTGAGCCCATTCCTCCTCTTAGTACCTTTTTACTATTTATATGCCTATAGGAGGCTTTTGGGTTCTCTTTTATGTTAGCTGCCCATCTCTTCTCATACTCTCTGCTTCCCTTATTTTTATCACTTGTCTTCTGAACTCCTATACTCAGCCGGATTCTCACTTGCATTATCAACCCATCATATGACGCTCCCCCTTCCCCCAACCTCTTCTACTTCAACTTTCTGTCTATCTCTTTCATCAACAGGAGCTCTGGCTTTGCTTGCCAAACCTGTCCACTTCATGGGAATGTACCCTGACTGTACCTGAACCCTCTCCTCTTTAAAGGCAGTCTGCTGTTCAGTTATAGTTTTGCCTGTCAATATCTGATACCAATTTATTTAGGTCAGATCTGTTCTACCCCACTGAAATTGGCCCTCCTCAATTAATAATTTTTGGTTTGTATTGCTCCTTGTCCTTTTCCATAGCCAACCAAGCCATGATCACTATCCCCTAAATGTTCCCATACTGACACACAACCCACTTGACCCACCTCATTCCCCAGGACCAGATTGGGCTGGAAACATACAGATCAAGAAAATTCTCCTGAACACATTCACAACTCTTGCCCCTCTCTGTCCTTTATAGTATTGGTAATGTTTTGAGTTCAAGTTGACTGTTCAATGTAGTCATCAAAACATTTAGGGATAAGGAGACAAATTGACCCTGAGTCAGAAGGTTTTGGGTTCAAGGCCTGCTCCAGAGGCTTGAGCATTTTGAAAAAGAGCAAGGGAGTAACTGTCCCTCAATCAACATCATTAAAAATCCCCATTGTCTACCATCATAATTCATTCTTGAATAAGACCCTTATGATTTCTGCAGCTTTCCCAACCACACAGTATGGATGGTGCTTCTGAGTTACTTATTCTTTGCTTGAGCTTCTTGTATCATCGGAGGCACTCGGTTAAATTTCTGCCAGTTGTGTTTTATATATTGGGAAATAATTTTCACACCTTTCAGAACAAGGCCATTTGTATTGGTTTGAGGAGATGGTGATGGTAATGTCACTGGACAATAATTCAGATGTTCTGGGGACACAGGTTCAAATCCCACCACGGCAGCTGGTGGAATTTAAATCCAGTTAATAAAATCTGGAATTAAGTTGCTAGTCGAGTGAAACTATCATAGATTGCAATAAAAGCCCATCTGGTTCACTAATGTCCTTTAGGGAAAAACTCCAGATCCCCAGTGATGTGGTTGACTCCTAGTTGCCCTCTGAAATAGCCCAGCAAGCCACTCATTTCAAGGGCAGTTAGGGATGGGCAAAAATGTTGGCCTTTCCAGCAAAGGCTATATCCCATGAAAGAATAAGTAAGGATTTGGCCACTCACAGATTAATTGTGCCGCATGTGTGAAATGTTGAGTGAATAAATATAATTTCTCTTTGCAGAATTCACTGGGCATGTCACTGTGTACCACTCCTCCTCAAAGTCTCTGATTTTGATTTTAGGATGTTCTATGCTACAGGCAAAACAGCTCCGTTAGATCATGCCTGGAACACTGTGTTCAGCCCTGGCACCAGGACTGAGGAAGGATATATTGGCCTTGGAAGGGGTGCAGTGTAGATTTACTAGAATGAGACCTGGACTCCATGGGTTAATCTTCAAGGCGAGATTATATAAATTAAAGTTGCATTTCTTGAAATTTAGAAGGTCGTGGAGAGATTTGCTCGAAGTTTTCGAGGTATTAAAGGGGAACCGAAAGGGTAGATGCATAAATTATCTCTGCTGTAGGACTAGGGGGCATAATATAAAAATTAGAGCCAAACCTTTCAGGAGTGAGGTTGGGAAATGCTTCTACATATAAAGGGTAGTGGAAGTTTAGAACTCTATTCCTGAAATGCTAATTGATGTTAGGTCAATTATTCATTTTAAACGTAAAACTGATGTATTTGTGTTATTTGTTGGGGGTATGGGGCAAATCCAGGATGCATGGAGTCAGGTTGCACATCAGCCATGATCCCATTGAATGGCGGAACCAGCTTGAGGGGCTAAATGACTTCCTTCGGTCTCTATGTAACTGGAGCCTTAGCAATGCATGTTAGTACTTGTGAAACTAGCCTACTGCAGACTGGGAGAGTGTATGGTGAAGTAGTTGAATTAATAAAAACACTTACATTTATATCACATCTTTCATGATTACCAGAAGTCCCAAACTGCCTTACAACTAATGAAATACTTTTGAAATGCAGTCACTGTTGTGATGTAAGATAGGTACCAGCCAACCTGTTCACAGCAAGATCTCAACAGCAATGTCTTTGTGATGTTGACTGAGGGATAAATATTGATGAGGACACTGGGGAGAACTCCCATGCTCTTCTTCAGAATAGTGACACAGAGCCTTTGTTCAGCGGCACCCCTGACAATATGGCACTTGCTCAGTTCCTATGCCTTGATTATTGAGCTCAAGTCCTGGAGTGGATCTTGAACTCTCAATCTTCTGACTCGGAGCTGAGTGCTACCAACTGAGCTGGCACACAATCCTTTCCAATCGGTAGTGTTCACAGAATCGCTTGAACGGATTATAGGTCAATTTGTGTGAAACGGGAAATCCTATTGGGTGTAATTCCTGTGGCAGTTTATTTCTGTCACCAGAGGGTGCTGCTGTGCCTTGTATAATCTTGTGCTTTATCAGATCAGCTCTGTAACTGCTGGATATCATCCTTAATGCTAGCAGCTGGTTTATTTCAGTTTTACTCAAGGAGATGTATTGTACTAACATCTGCCTGTCTAACCTCCTCATGCGCTCCCACCAATTGTGCATTGCACCGCGATATATTTTGTGGCAGCAGTGTCTGTAACACAGCTTGATTGTCAAATAGAAATGAGTGAGCTCCTAGGACTGAGTTTGTAAAATGGTGTTCCCTCTCTCTCTCTCTCTCCACCTCCCCTTCTCAGCCCCTTGTGTTGCTTAGGCTGAAACTGGGGTAAATGATGATTGTCACTATCTGCCCCTTTGTTCCCTCCCCCACAAAGTTCTTTCTCCTGTTTTGTGACATCCTTTTGTAAAGATGTGAACTCAAGTTGGTGTCGTTACTCCCCCACCCCGAACCTCGACCAGTTGCATGGGTGATTTGTTTTCATGTGAGCCCATCAGCGGGCCGTTTAACCATGGGGGTACTAGAACAGAGACTCTTTCAGTCTGTGCCTACTATCACCTTATCAGAAGACATTTTTGTGACTTTTTTTAACCTGATATACTGTTTGAGAGTTGTTAGATCGGAAGTTCCAGTATGTGTTTCCTTGGATCCTGATACTTCTTCAAAGAGCTCCTTGTACCCTACGCTTTTATCTAATTGAGACCCTCTACCAGTATAAAGTGCACTGGAATACACCTCCTGCTTTTTCTCATTCATTCATGGGATGTGGGCATTGCTGGTAAAGTCAGTATCCATAGCCCAACCCTAATTGCCCTTGAGGAGGTGGTGGTGAGCTGCCTTCTTGAACTGTTGCAATCCCTGTGGTGGAGGTGCACCCACAATGCTGTTAAGGAAGGCAATCCAGGATTTTAACCCAGAAACAGTGAGGGAACAGCAATATAGTTCCAAGTGATTTTGGAGAGGAGTTTGCAGATGGTGTTCCCATACGTCCCTTGCCCCTGTTCTCCTTGGTGGTAGAGGTCAGGAATATTGCTGCACTATCAGTGCCAGGCCTTTCAGCTGTTCCAACCCTGTTCTAGGCATAAGGCTTTCTAATCCTTTTCTCACCTATAAAAATGTGTTGGAAACCTGTTATTCTGATCATACTACTTGTCACCTCTCATACTGCCTTCTTGCATTCATTTTCCCCGGAGTGTGTGGTTCCTTGCTGTATTTGTTCAGGGCCTGATCGGAATACAATGTTCATCTGATATTTTTCACTGATCACAAATGCAGTATCACATTCCTCTTGTGTTGCATTTGTAAACTGAGACATGGCCATCCAACTGCAATTGGGATTCATATCTGACAGCCAGTTTTGTTTAATTGCTGACTGCTGGGAATGGGGAATGGAGAAGTTTCTGCTAGAGAACCATTACTGAGCCAGCCATGCAAGGGCTCAAGATTTACATTTTGTCATGAAACTCGGGATGCTCCTGTCTGTATCTCTGCTGTTCAATTCAGCACAGACAAGAGTCTAATTCAAGTCTAGCCAATTTACTGCTTTAACAAGAATATTTGGGGGAGATGTGAAAAGAAAGAGAAATGGGGTTACATTATTCAGAATGCTTACTGCTATCTTTTATTTGTTACATACTTTTTTCTAAGGTCCTGATTGTGAAACACAACCTTTAAGATGACAAGAACTAAATCTTTTTAATTGGGTGCTGATTAAAGAATGCCCCTATATGGAATTCATTCAAAATGAGTAGCCTAGCCTATATCTTTTTAAAAAAGAAATGGAATCCCTCCATCGTTTGGTTCCACAAAGTGCCATAGTGTCGATCCAAATTGCTGCTCTTTATTTGTGAGCCTGTGTGTTGGATATAGGTGGATGTTCAACTCTGGAGCATCACAACAACTGATCATGCCTCCACCTGACATTCATGTTGGTTTGCCAAGTGTAATAATTTGGCAAATAAAAGATTTGACAAGTACAGCATATGTGTTCTTGATCACTTACTGTTGCACAATCAAGCCATACTTTGGCTACTTAGATGGTGTGGCAATCAACATTAATGCCTTGAATATATCATACTTCACACTTGCACTTCGGATATCTTCCAAGATCTTCTGAAATGCATGACTTCTGCCAAACCGCATCTTGCATTTACTCGCTGTCATACTTTTTCAAATGAAAGCTTGAGGCTATGGTAGCAGTCTGACCTTTGATGCACGTGTGAAGCAAATTGTCAGTTTGGCTCAGTGGGTAGCACCCTTTCCTCTTGAGTCAGGCAGTTCTGGGTTCAAACCCCACTCCAGAGACTTAAGCTGACACTTAAGTGCAGTACCCAAGGACTGCTGCATTGTTGGAGGCACCATCCATCAGATGCAATGTTCAGATGAGACCCCACATACCTGTTTGGATGTAAAAGACATCACGACACTGCTGAGAAGAGTAGGGAGTCTCCTCAGTGTCTTGGCCAAGATTCTTGCCACAGCTCACACCACCAACATCATTAACTTAACTCAGCGAGTACAAATTCACTGGCACTTAGCTTGCAAAACAAGAGTGACTGCACTTCCAGGAAGGATTAATTCATCACAAAATGCTTCGCAATATCATGAAGCATGACAGTACTATATAAATAAAAGTTCCTCCTCTCATTTTTACTGTAAATGTCAATGAGTATCCTGATTCCTTGTGTAGTACTGTACAATTACTAGACTTCTACAAGCCCAGCTTAATTCAGTTGATAATCTTTGAGAAGAGACTTTAATACATCTATACACAGGAAATTTGGAGACTGGTTGCTGCAATGTGAATGAGCCTAGGATTCTTGGTTTTAACAGGTTTTTTTTAAACAGCCCATGTTAGAAATATGAACCAAGAACAGGAACAGCTTGAAATAGAAAACAGACTGACCAGTAACAGCCTTGTCTCCTTCACGTGAAATAATGAAACTGTTCACACTCTACTCATTTATTGGAGTTATTTCCGTGCAAATTGGAAAGAACTTGCTTTTATTTAGCAAACTTGCACAACATTTCAAAACACTTTACAGCCATTGGAGCACTTTTGAAGTGTGGTCATTGTTGTGATGTAGGAAACGGGCAGCCAGTTTGTGCACAGCAAGCTCCCACATGTGATACATATAACGACCAGATAATCTGTTTTTAGGTGTTGGTTGAAGGATATATATTGACCAGGACACCAGAGAGAATTTACCTGCTCCTCTTTGAAATAGTGCCATGGGATCGTTTGTGTCTATCTGAGAGGCAGGTTTAACGTTCTATCCAAGAGATCACTCTTTGTGCAGCGCTCTTTCATTGCTGCATTGAAATGCCAACCTAGATTATAGCTCCAATACCTCAAGCAGGTTGAGAACTCTCAATTTGCTAACTCAGAGGGAAGTAATGTAAATGAGCTGCACGACAGGGCGAAGGTGAAGTGACAGGGTGTTAAAACTGACACCCCCCCCCCCCCAAATTTACCAAGTTGGGGCATATGTCATTTTAGTCATCAGTGTATGTAATGTTTAATTAGGGATTTAGAGTATGTAACTAATGTTTCACCCTTAGGCTTTGAAGTAAAGGAGTGATTGTCTCTTTTGGTGCTGTGTTTTCTTTTGAGCATACAGTAGTCTTTTGTACAAAAGCTTGTCACGGTGATTTACAAAACTGTAATTTTGTAAAGAAAGATTAGCTCCAAAGCATTATGGAAACGTTCTGAATGTCAAACTTGAGAATTCAATGTAATATCTCATTGTTTCACCAGTCCCTTTGTGGCTGGGACATTATATGATTACACTGTCATGGCAGATGTCCCCAAGTAAACTGGCACTAGACGAGGCCACTCACTTTCCCTGACAGTAGCAGATCATCTGACCTGCCTCTACATAGTAAACATTACACGTGGTTCCACAGTTTGGGATTAGAGTTTGATTTCAACTCCCACGCTTCTTGCTCAGTTATTATACTGAACGCACGGATAAAGTTTCTTGTGCATTGTGATTACTGACTGCTGTTTTGAAGTTCCTGAGAACCAGATGGGCTCCGATGGTCAAAACCTGAAGCCTGCCTTGTGTCCTGCTACGGGGATCCCATTGTACTGGTTGTAGTGCTAATGGTCATGCCACCAATGGTGAGGCCACTTTGGTTGGGGGGGGGGGGGGCGCTGTTGGGGGAACGTGACTGAGGGTTTAATGCAGGGGAATGCAACTGCACAAATTGTGTGTGTTTGTCTGTGTGTCTTTATCCCCAGGAGATCACTCATAGTCAGTCAGAGGTGATGATTGACTTAACCATTATTTGTCGATTTATCTTGTCTGCATCTTACTGCTTTCTTAACTTGAAAAAAAAAGTTAAAATTTCCTGGGAGAATTATTAACCAGGCTGGCGGGATAAGTTCTTTCAACTTTCTAGCCTCATTGAATAATTGTCAAATTAATTTTACATATAGAATAGCCTTTTTCCCTTGGTCTAGGTGCAGCATATACATGTAAAACCCAGACTCTGATGCATGGGCTTGTACCTTCTAAGACCTGGATTTTTTTTTAACTCTGCAAGTTGTCTCTGCTCCTGACTTATTCGAATTTTTATTGTGACAGCTGTTTGGAGAAGTGAAGTTTTGGAAAGGCTACTTCTCCATAGGCCAGGAGCTGTTTACATATTTGTATTGGTTTCTTTGATCGTGTGGTTAGATTGAGTAACTCAATGCTGTTGATTGAAAGGACTGCTGTGTGTCAGCTTTAATGGGTTGAGTGGTTCAATAATATGCTTTATTGTTAATCCAGCTGTTTGAGGGAAGCTATTATTATAACCTGCAACTGGAGGATGAATAAGTCACGCAAAACCCAACGAGTTGCCCTAACAGTCATTACAAAGGATTCTGGCACATTGTGACTGTCTACTCCCCTCCGATGTGTATTGAAGACTATATAATGAAAAATTCCTCATCTGTTTTTCACAAGAACATTGTACAACCACCCCCAAAAAAGGTGGAAGCAAGTCATTTACACTCCATTCTCCTCCCTTTCCCCATGAGAGTAATGATGGCATAATGGCCAGAGCAGGGCAACTTGTTAACCCATTAGTTAGTTTTTCCCCCCACCCTTCAGCTGGAACGTTCTTTGCACTGTCAATTGCTGGAAGTGTGAGCTGAAAGCTATGTGGCAAGGGTAATGTGGTACCTGGGACCCTGGTGAATGATGGGATTTAATATGATTTAAGGATTGAGAAACAGAGGAATGACAGAGAAGGAAATTGGGTGAATTACGATCAAATCAGGTAGAGAGGGAAAGAAAGATTGGATTTAAAGAGAAAAAAAGGACAACAGAAAAGTAAGAAATTTTAAGACTTAAAATCTTAAAAATCCTCTAGAAAGAATTTACTGCATGTAGGAATAAGACTTTACACTTTCAGTTGTTCCCCCTTTCTGAGCTGAGGAGCTTGAGTGGCATTGCAAGAGCATAAATCATGTCGTGACACAGTCTTTACATCGTTAAGTACAAGCCCTAATTTTCAGTGGTGAATTTAATTGGGAATTAATATACAAACACAATTTCTGAAACTGACAGTGGGGGAGGAGGATGAGCAGCCATTTTCATGGAGATGGAAGTGGTGCAGCTTAAATTGGCCAAAGACTTAAGAACCACACCTCTTCTTTGCCACAAGAGCTACATCTCTTTGCCACAGATTCTGAGTTATTTAAGTACTAACAGCAGTGTGCATTAGTAAGCGTGCTGACTACCACAGTGAATTTTAGGGCCACTGTACACATCTCTTCCCCGAACCAGTATGTAGCAACACTTTGTAGGTTTCACTTTCTTTCTCCCCCCCGCCCCCCGCATGCTAACTGACAGTGTAAACATTCAAATGTGCCGGGTAGTTGTCTGCTCGGTCAGAGTTGCTGCTGGTAGTCAGTTCATCCAGGGAATCATCTTCATACATTTCGTCTGCAAGTCCCATTCCCCTCCTCCACACTGCAGCTTCCAGTCACAATTTTATGGTCCCCTTGACCATGTTAACTGTGGCCTGGTGGGCAGATGAGCGCCAGGATATCACCCTTCCAGTGGAAAGACTGTAGTTATTCAGTAGGTATTATGTGTGACACATTTTGGGATGTTATGAGGTCGAGAAAGGTACCATGTAAATGCCTTGTCTTTTTTTGTACAAATCTTTTTCGATTGCAAAGTAAGTACAAAGCATTCGACACTAACTGTTTGCTCTTTTGACTGAAATCATAAGGTTAAGTTCTGGGTAACACGTTTCAGGTCTAGAAACCATTACATTGATTTGATAAATTTTGGTTCAATTTCTTTGCATACGAAAGATAGCCTGCTCTCTTGTTCCTCAGTTATCAAAGAATTATGCAGCAAAATAAGGGAGACCATTTGATCCACCGTGCATGTGCTGACTTTTTGAAAGAACGATCTAAGTAGTCCCACTTCCACCCCATGTCTTGTGTCACTTGCAGCTCAGCACTTTTGGAAGTTCTGATGGTGCTTTGTGATCCATTACAAATGTTCACATGTACTACCACAGAGTAGTTGAGGTCAGCAGTATTGATGTATTTAAGAGGAAGCTGGATAAACATATCGGGGAGAAAAGAATGGGCGGTTGTGCTGATAGAGTTAGATGAGGAAAGATGGGAGGAGGCTTGATTGGAGCATAAAAGCTAGTATGGACCGGTTAGGCTGAATGGCCTCTTTCTGCGCTATATATCTTATGTAATTCTGTGCGTTATAAGATTTACAGTGCCGGTGCTAATGCAGGCATTAATAATGTGCGTACAGTAAATGAAGGGGTATGTCTTCTGTTATTTCTATTCCCTAGGAAGAATTACTTTTTTCAATATAACAAAGCGATAAAGATTCTGCATTTTCTCTTGCTATTGCTTGTTGCTTTTAACTAACCTGTTCTACGATCTGATGGTGTTTTTTCTGAGGTCCAGCAGGTATTGAGAAGGTTTAGGTCATCTACACTAAGGTGAAAACAGGCTTCTTGTTCGCATCTTGGATAAAACTACAATACTGGATAACGTGCATCCAAGATCACATTTTGGTTTTCAGGGAGTGAGCTGTCAGGTTACAGAAGAGAACTACAGCCTTGACCAAGAATGAAGTATCTGGTGTAAGTCTAAAAACAAAACATTGCCTCGTGTCTCTCAATCCCTTATCTCTAATACAACCAAGTTCCATTCCAGAAGTGTCTCCTCATCTCCGTGCATTAGCCTTGCGTCCTCTTTGAATTATCGTTACAGCACTTCAGTTTGGAAGGTAACGTGGTCTTGGAAAAACTGAAATGTGACCGTATTATAACATTGCCCAGGGTGTGAACAAGAAACTTGAGTTCAGTTTACTAGATATGGCATGAGTCCCCTTGACCTCAGGAAAAACATTACCAGATTGTGATTTTTCTCTTTGGCAATGGTATTTATAGGATTGAGATAATCTAAGATTTTTGTAGTTTTGTTTAACTAGTTACTTTCAGTAAACTATCAGTTATCCTCTCGTACCTTTTGATTTCCTTCATTGATATTCACGCCATCAAAGTGTCTTTTACAGCCAACGAAATGCTTTTGAAGTGCAGCCACTGTTGCAATCTAGGAAACGTGGCAGCCAATTTGCACACACCAAGCTCCAACAAAACAATAAGCTAATGACCAGATAACCTGGTTTGGTGATGTTGGTTGCGGATGAGTATTTCCCAGGACGCTGGTGGGAATTCCCCTGCTTTTCGTCAAAATGGTGCCTTGGGAACTTTTACATCCACCTAAGAGGGGAGACAGAGCTTTGGTTTTAATGTCTGATCCGAAAGCTGGCACCTCAGACAATGCAGCATTTCTTTGGTACTGCTTGATATTACGCTCAAGTCTCAAAAGTGGACTTGAATCCTTAGAATTCTGACTCAGAGGCGAGAGTGAGCCCCGTTTAAGTATTCAACTTGTGAATTATAGAGACCATGACAGACCCCAGTCGGACTTTGCAGCTCCTGAGGTTGAACGTTCTCCCTCTCCTGCTTTCCCTTGTAAAGGTGGTTTCAAACAGCTGGCTATTGTGCCATTAATTCCATGAGCCTCCATCTCGAAAAAGCTTACAGGCTGAACTTTGTCAAAACCTTCTGATGAATCCTAATAGATAATATCCCACCTAGCCTCTGGCTATTTATGTAGTTAGTACCTTAAGTAAATAATTTTATAAAAACCAGGTTCTTTGTGTTTTAGTTCAGTAAGCCAGAAAAGATAGAACTGGAGCCAATCTTTACACATTTTTATATTTATTTACAGAGTTATACATTAGAAACGTACACCACCTAACCCAACCACCATAGTTTTTATTCTGTGTCTATTTATAGGAGCTCAAATGAATCCCCAGTTAATGTCCACCACCTGCATACAATTAAACACAATTAATATACAAGTAACATGTACTCTGGATGAACAATCTTGACATCCCTTGAAACGCTCTTGTGCGCATTTCTCTGATTTATTCATGCCTCGTTATGTGAATATTATGTTTCCTTTGGCCCTCGGCTGCCACTTCAACTCTGAAGGAATTTATGGAGCTGCTGATCGTGGCATCATACATTTCCTTAAGTGTCCTAGTGTGTCTAAGTGCTGCATTGACATTTTAATACCTTGAACTCTCTTCTATACATGCTTTACTGATGACCTCATATACCGTAGATTCCTGGGGCAATTTTAATAGATCTGGAGATTGACCAGTCTTTGTTTTTGAAGACAGATGTAAAGAATTAATTTACCATACCTGCCATTTCCAGATCACAATATTTCTATTCAATTTCCCCCAAAGGACTCTTACCTTTTTAAACAGATTATTTAATCCCTAGTTCCTATAAACAACCTATTTATTTTAAAACAAAAAGAAACCACATATTTAGGGAGGGGTAAATATTTGTGCCTATCAAAGTCAAAAATATCTGTATTAAGGAGTGCATCACTTTTTCTGTTTTATTGCTTTGTGTCTGATCATGTATTTCATGGGCCAGATAGAGAATTAAGCTTCCTGTCCTCTGTCCCATTAGAACATCTCTCTCCAGCCTCAGAATAACCAGCCTTTATTGCACTATTCTGAGTTCCACTCTTATTTAAAAAAAAAAGTGTACAGCTGTACTAACATTTCAATTCTTGCAGGTATTTCAATCCTTGCCTAACCTGCTAGCCATGTATCTCACTCCTTAGTTTAGTTTTATAACGACTTGTCTGGCTGTATTCTAGCCTTTAATCAATGGTACCATTTTTCCATTAGATAAAATTAGGTTTATTAAGAAATGAACCTTTTCCTGTGATGTAGAATCATAGACTGGACATATGGTCCATTGTGCCTGTGCTGGCTCAAAGAGTTATTCAATGCCCCACTCCCCTGCCCTTTCCTCATAGCCCTGCATTTTTTTTTTTCCTTTTTGAAGTGTCTTAGTTTCTTATTCAGTAAATTCCTTTATTAATATGAACATCTCTATTAAATCTGCTCTAAGGAAAATAATTCTAGCTCCTCCAGTCTCACCACATAACTGAAACCCCCTCATCCCTGGCATCAGGTCAGTGCTATGGATTTGGTTTAAGCCTCTAAAGTCCATTCTGTGGGAGAGGGGGAACCCAGTAAATTCTGTGGAAGTATTTTGTGTTGCACACAGACAAAATTGTAGTCTCCTTTTCCCAAGTATGTAAACTAGGCCAAATCTGCAGCATATTGCCACAGTAGGTGCTATCCTTCCTAAGTGACATGAAGCTGAAATTCCATCTGCCTCGTCGATTGGTTCAATACTAATGACATGATTTGAAATAGAAAGAAAGAACGTACATTCATATAGTGCCTTTCATGACCTTAGGCCATCTCAAAGTGATTTACAGCCGGTGAAATACATTTGAAGTGTAGGCACTATTGTAATATAGTGAGGAGTTCCCCCAGTGTCTGTCACACATTCCTTCTTCAGCCAACGCCACCATTGAACGCTTCTGCTGCTGTTAGTTGGATGTTGTTGACACAGGATGGTTACTGAATTAGCCTACATAACTGTTCAAGAGTAGTTTGTGTGTGCGTAAAGGATTTGATGCGATGCTATATAGTTGCCAGACTCTCTTCCGAAGTTTATGGAGGCTTCAGTGAAATTCATCCAGTTCACTCAATTTTATAGAACTTCAGAGACTGGATAAAAATCGCAGTGGTTAAAGCACACAGCTGCAATCTTGCGTGTTTTGTGCGGCTGGTGTTGATGGGTGTTGTAGAGAGCAGGTAACGTATTATAAACGTGCAGCTGACTACACCATATCATGGGAACCTGCTGCATGCCTTGCATTATAAACAATGCATCTATTTTTTCCGTTTACTCTTCAAGTCTTGTGTTTAAAGCATGAATCATAATATTGTTCAGAAGTTCCGGGGTAGGGGGAATGTTCAGAGATTCTCTGTCTGATCCACCTTTGTTTTGTGCATTTGCAGAATTAACACTAAATCCTCCAGAAGGAATTGTTGCAGGTAAGCAATGCCAAGTTGTTTAATTTCCATTACCCCCTCCCCCCGGCCCCAAAACTGCCTCCCTCCATGTGTCTGCAGACAGTTAATTGCATTTGAGGTACTGTCAAGAAATATGTATACCAGGCATATCTTTAAGTATGTATGACACTCTTTATGTACTGTGTTGAACTGGATTCATAGTGGCATGATACCATAAAAGTCACTGGTCAAATGAAGGAGGCTTTTTCTTTAGTTATGGATTTCCCCTTGAATGGAAACCTGCATATTTCACAATAAGATTATCAAATGTGTCTCTTGCGTCTTTGAGTATTTTTTTACTTGGAAACACCCTGCCCTTTTAACTTGATCTTTGCCAGGAGTTATGGAACCTTGGCCAGGACACGGTGGACCATTCTGGTCGTCATATTCAAAAAAAGGGTATAAAGACACTGGAGAAAGTTCAAAAAGATTTACAAAGATTATACCAGAACTGAGGGATTGAAAATATCAGGAACGACTGAACAGGTTGGATCTCTTTTCTCTAGAAAAGAGAAGGTTGAGGAGCAACCTGATATAAGTCTTTAAAATTGTAAAAGGAGTTTGATAGGCTAGATGTGGAGGAAACTCCACTTGTAGAATAATCCAAAAGTAGGGGCCGTAAATAAGATGTTCACTAATAAATCCAATGTGAAATTCAGGAGAAATTTGTTTACCCGGAGGGTGGGTAGAATGTGGAATGCTTTGTCGAGATGAATAGAAAGCGTAGGTCCATTTAAGGGAAAGCTGGATAAACATAAGGGAGAAAGGAAGAGAAGCATATGTTGATGGGGTGAGATGAAGAGGGGTGGGAGGAAGCTTGTGTGGAGCATAAACATTGGTATAGATCAGTTGAATGGAATAGTCTGTTTAGGTGCTGTAAATGCTATTCACTTCTTTTAGGTAAAGGGAGGCCCAACAATTAGTGTGCAGAATTTGTCATGATGCATCAAGACATTCTTTTCTTCATTGCAGTCAAGTTATTTTATAGAGAGAGAGAGAAAGCGTTGCTCAATCTACTTGGATAATTCCAAAACAAATTAATGTTTACTTGCTGTTAACCACCACCTGATGCACCTTGTATTTCACTTTTCTATATAACATGGTGAGGAGTCAAAGACCAGTGTAGTCATCAGCCAAAGCAGTTAGGAGGCTGAGGATAATTGGATCAGAGTGCCACAGACACAAATTCTATTCTTACTTTTATATTTTCATTATAAATTCCTATGTCCCAGATAAGCCTGTCACACTTAAACTTTACCTTCTTTTGGTGCCATTGCAGCAGTTCCATTGAAACATAGGAACCGGAGTGGCCTTTCAGCCCCTTGAGTCCCTTCAGTTAGATCACAGCTGATCTGTATTTTATCTCCATTTACCTTCCTTGTTTCTGTGATCCTTACTTAAATGTCATGTCAATCTCTGTTTAAAAGTTTCAGTTGACCCTCGCCCTCAACAGTTTTTGGAGGAGAGTGTTCCAGATTTCCACTAGTCCTTGTGTGAAGAAGTGCTTCCTGACATCAATCCTGAATGATTTGGCTCTAATTTTAAGGTTATGCCACCTTGTTCTGGACCCTACCCAGCAGAGGAAATAGTTGCTCTCTATCTACACTATCAAATCTTTTATCATCTTAAGCACCTCAATTAGATCACCCTTAATCTTCAAGGGAATACTCAAAGGAATGGAGTGAGAGTGTAATTGGAAACAATTGAAAAGATTTTAAAATATATGAATAGAGGTAGATAATCAAGACCACTTGTTTTTGCAAAATAATAAAGTCAGGTAATTCAATTTCAGTCAAGCATCAGCAGATTTGCTAGGTAATAACAATCTTGTCAGTGGCTCTGTTGATGCATTGTATGTTTAATGGTAAATCCCCTCATATAACAGCATGTCTCCGATCACCATACCGGAGATCCAGTTGTTTCAAAATGAGGTTCCAAATTGATTTATCCATCCCATTGCAGCTGGACAGTGATTGTCTTTCAACGAGGGATTGTGTCCTAGTGATTCTGTTCTTTGCTATTCACAGGTCCCATCAATGAGGAGAACTTCTTCGAATGGGAGGCTTTAATCATGTAAGACAGAAAGCTTATAGTATTTTTCATCTCCCCTCTCTGCAACCCCCCACATCTTTGTCCCAAGTAACTTGCTTGTTCAATATATTACTATTGGTGCTTTTCACAATGTCAGGACAACAAGCTGGTGAACAATAAAAACCTCTAATGATTCCCTTCATAAACTGCTGGGAATGGGTCTAGCAACCACAGCCATGTATAGCAAACCATCCTTATTGGACATCTGTCAACAGAGAAGCAAAACTTGATATGTTGTGTTTGTGTTCAGAGAGGAAAGCTAGCATAATTCAGATAATGTTGCAATCCTACCATGTTTGCAACCACATAAAATTAGTTCCTAGCTGAACATTTTTTGCTTTGTAGTACACAGGCAGCTGGTAAGCAAATTGATGTATTGTTATTTTTATTCTGTATAACAGTGGTCTACTCGGTGATCATAACACAAACCACAATAAACCAATTTCAAATGCACGTGTATGAGGCACGGTGGATCTCAAACCCGGAATGAACACTTTCCTGATTTCAACTCCCAAAAAAACTGGAATAAACACTTCCCATGATTTAGCCCATAAGAACCCAGAATGCTTGTCTAGAGTGTTTTAAGGGTGATTAAAAATGCTTAATTCAAAGGAGGAATCTTTCCACTAGTTCTCTTTCAGAAAAGTGAGTTTTATTGTGAGGCTGCTTGACATTGTGTAACATCTCCTGACTGTACCCATCTCAACTCATTTGCTGCTGAAACCCTCATCCACGCCTTTGTTAGCTCTAGACTTGACTATTCGATTGCACTCCTGGCCAGCCTCCCACTTTCTAACCTCCGTAAACTTGAGGTCATCCAAAACTCTGCTGCCCATGTCCTTACCTGCACCAAGTTTTGCTCACCCATCACCCCTGTGCCCCTTGACCTATGTTGAGAGCTGGTTAAGCAGCACCTTGATTTTAAAATTCATATTCTTGTTTTCAAATCCCACCATGGCCTCACCTCACTCCTCCCTATATTTGTAATCTCCTCCAGCCACACCATCCTCTAAGATCCCTGTGGTCATCAAATACTGTCCTCATGAGCATCCCCAAATTTAATCGCTCCTGCATTGGTGGCCATGCCTTCAGCTGGCTAGGTCCAAAGTTGCGGAATTCCTTCCCTAAACCTCCCCACCTCTGTTTCCTCCTTCAAGCTTTTGATTATTCCCCCTAATATCTCCTTACATGGCTTGGTGTCAATCTTTCCTTTATAACACTTCTGTGAAGCATCATAGGATGCTTTATTACATTAAAGGCACTAGATGAATGCAAGCTATTCAAAATTGGTGCACTGAGCATTATCTATGTGAAATGAAAACAGAGTGCTGGAAATACTAAACTGGTCAGGCAGCACCTGTGGGAAGAAAAATAGCGTTAACGTTTCCTGAAAAGGTCTCAGAGCAGGTCTGTATGGTATTGGGTTCCTCCCTTGTATTGTCCTTTTGGTGCTTTGACTAACCATCTCAAGTCACCTTCCATTTGGAACTTGATTTCTGCTGGCTGTTGAATCCTCTACCTAAGAAACCTCATATATACACAGATTTATGTGAGGTGAGGAACTTGCAGGGCAGTGGACAAAAAGCAGGGGTGAGGGACGAAGTGTGACTGACCCTTCAAATGGCCTGCTGTGCTGTGAGTTGCTGTGATTCGATGGGTGAAAAGCTAAAATAGATTCTATTTGGCATTGATATGACTTAAGACAAGCTGAGCTAAATTTGTATAATGCGCTAGAAAAGTTAAAGGAAGAAAATTTTTGTGTACTCCGTGGTTTTTAAAAATTGGAATGAACCTACAACTTGTTAACTTGCTTAATGTAGCAGTTTCAACAAACAAGTCCATACAAATAAGATTTGTGATGTAAAAATTGGCACAGCTTGCCAATGACATGCCACGCACTATAACAAAACCAATCTCTTAATCAGTGAAGTGGCTTTGCAATTAGAAGGCGCAAGGCAATTCTATCAAGAAGACTTCTAAAATGTACTGTGGTTTCTGAGTAAAGTTTGTTAATGAGTGGGAGCATATTTAGTAGATTGAGTTTGAGCTACTGTGTGATTGAAGGGAATTATCCTTGGATTTAAGCCTTTATTCGGATGAGGACTTCTGAATGTAGAATAATGGAGTTAAGCATAAGGGAGCGTGCAGGGGCTGGTGAGCTGGCAAGCTATTGTTCCAGTGCTATGTCATAACTTGGATTTGTGCCTGTTCATATGTAATTTTCTGAAAGCCAGTGATACCTTGCAACATTTAGAGAGTCATAGAATCATACAGCATAGGAGGAGGCCATTTGGCCCATTGTGTCAGTGTAATCTCTTTGAAAGAGTTATGCACGAAGCCCAATCCCTTCCTCTTTTCCTATAGACCTTCAAATTTTTCTTTACGTACAATTCACTTTTGAAAGTTACTATTGAATTTGCTTCCATTACCTCTTCATGTACGTTCCAGATCATAACGCTATGTAAAAAAAAAACTCCACATCTGCCCACTGTACCTTTTAGCAATTACGTTAAATCTGTCTCTTCTGGTTATTGACCCTCCAGCCAGTGGAATCAGTTTCTCGCATCCCTTCTTTCAAAACCCCATGTAATTTTGAACATCATGGCTAGGATTTGAAATTACATGGACAGAGCAACATGCGGTAGGGAAGAAAGTTCTTGAGGATGCTAATGAGGGAGAGCTTAGAGAGTTCTGGCTTATGCTCTCCAATCACTCCCTGTAACAACTGGATTCAGCTTGCCCAAGTCCATTTCATGTAGGATCTGTAAGGGACTTTCATCAGTCAGGGCTGGACTCAAGTCACAGAAAAAGAAAGAAAAACTGGCCTTTATACCAGCACATCCCAAAGTGCATTACAGCCAATGAAGTTCTTTGTAATTACTGTTGTAATGTAAGACATAGGGCAGTCAGTTAGCACACAGCAAGGTTCCACAAACTGCAATGTGATAATGACCTCAGATAATTTTGTTTTGGTGGAGGCATAAATATTGGGTAGTGCACTGAGGAAAACCTCACCAGCTCTTCAAAATAATTCCATGGGACTTTTTTTACATGCACCTGAGAGGATAGACTGGACCTCAGTTTTATGCCTCCTCTGAAAGATGGCATTTCCAAAAGTACAACACTCAGTACTGCGCTGTTGTGTGAGCCTAGATTTTGTACTCTAGTCTCAGGAGTGCCTCAGAGGTGAGAGCACTACCCACTGAGCAGCAATTGGCACTTGCAAAGTGTGCTGGCCCATTTCACTATCCAGTTCCAAGGCTGCCCATCTCAGCATGGTGCTATTTTTTAGGCTTCTTGTAAATTAACCAATAATAAAAATACCTTTGGGCGTGGGGGGGGGGGGCGCATAAAGTTTGAATCAGACCGTATGGTACCTGCCTTTTTGTTTGGACATTGTTCCCATGCTGTTGTGCGAACAAAAGCATGTTTGCGTGCAGACACAACTAATGATAATTTGAAGAAGTGCCCTTCTGATAGGTACAGAAATTCAGATGTTATAACTGATCGGAAATAAATTGGTGTCTATATTGAGACAGATCTTTAAGAAAGCTATGGTTTTAACTTCTCTTCATGGGAAGTTATAATGGAAAGGGTCCAAGTGCTTGCAAGACTGACTGAATACATACAAGACTTATTTGAGGACAACAGACAAGAAGAAAAGCCAACAATTAAAAACATGGATGTTCCAAAGATCATCAAAGACAAAGTAAGAACAGCAATAAATAAGATGAAAAACAATAAAGCCAAAGGCCTAGATGAAAAAGTCACTGAACAAATTAAAAGTTTAGAAGACTTTGGAATAGACAAACTGACTCTCATCTTTTAATGAAGTTTATGACATGGGAGAAATCCCAGAAGACCTAAGTAAATCAACATTATTGCTGTCCCTAAAATGCCCAAACAATTGAATGTGAACTCCATTGCTGTCTGAGTCATATTATTAAGACCCTCCTTCGAGTACTGATGAATAGGGCCTAGAGCAAGATAAAACCAGAAATTTCTGTTCTTCATTGTGGTTGTGTAGAAGATATAAGAATGAGAAATGCTAAATTTATAGTATGCATGCTATCAGAAAGAGCTATAGAGATGAAAAAAAGATGTGTTTTATTGATTATAGTAAGGCATTTGATGAGTGAAACATGAAGAACCGATGAGCATGTTAGAGTGTCTTGACCTTGATGGCCAAGATCTCAGAGTGATAAGAAATCTTTATTGGGAACAAATTGCAGCTGTAAAAGTTGAAAATGATTTTAGTGATTTTGTGAGATTAAAATGGGGTCAAACAGGGGTTTGCTTTCTCCCCAGATTTATTTGGTTTGCATAGTGAAAATATTCTTGGATTGAAGACCTTCCTGGATTATTAGCTGGAGGTTGCAACTTCAATAATATAAACTACACCAATGACACCGTTCTTACTGCTGACTCTGAAGAGAAACCGCAAAAGATTTTAGATAGAGTGGTGAGTGAAAGTGAGAAGATAGGACTGAGCATAAACTGCAAGAAAACAAAATGCCTAGTAGTGTCCAAAAAGTAAAAGATTACCAGAATATAAGATCACAGTGAAGAACGAAAAGTTTACACAGGTAGACAAATTTTGTTACCTAGGAAGTATGTTAATCGGATGGAAAGTGTGACCAAGAAATAAGACGAAGGATTGTAATGGCCAAAGATGCATTTCAAAAAAGGAAAAAGATTATGATCAACTTGAAATTAGCCATGAAAACAAAACTGAGAATCCTGGAATGCTACATCCCACCAATCTTAACAAATGGAAGCAAGTATTGGACGTTCAGTGAAGCAATGCACAGAAAATTTGAGGCTGCAGAGTTGTGGTTTTTGAGGTGAATAATGAAGTTATTTTGGACAAGTGCTCGTAAAATCTGAGACCAAAAGAACTCTGCTGACAAAGGTCAGGAAGAGACAATGGAATTTCTTGGACTAGTGTTAAAAAATCATGATTTGAAAGCCTGATGCTGATGGGAAAGATTGATGTTAAAAGAGTTCGAGGTGGACAAAGAACGATATCTTTTAAAGAGCCTCGCAAGCTGGATGAATGCACCTGCAACGAAGGTGATCCACACCTCCAGAGCAAGATTAGCATGGAGATGCATAGTCACCAATGCCCTCTCGGCATGGTACCTGAAGAGAGGGAGGTGGTTTTACCTGCCTGTCCTAGCTGGGTACATAGTGCTTAAACAGGTCCCACATTGCTCTTGCTCAGTTTATGGGGTAGTTCCTTACTATTCTGTGTATTTCAGTTTCAGGTTAGATGTCACAGAAAGGAATCAAGGGCAGTGCAAGTAAGTGTGGCCAGAGGCAGCAGTTTGGCCTGTAAGAAAGCTCTTCTGCAAGTATGTTTAATTTGCAGTTGTGATGAATGGGATTAGAGTGGGTCAGTGATTCCTTGTGCTTGACCCAAAGGTAAAGGATTTTTTTAAGATAATTTATTTCCAGTCCTCATAAAATGGAATAAAAACAGAAAATGCTGGAAATATTCAGCAGCATCTCTGAAGAAAAGAATAAGAGTTAATGTTTCAGCTCGATTACTTTTCGTCATAAAATAGAGTTGATTAACATGTGATCCTTCGAGCAGACTTGCTGTTTTATTGCAAATGAGCTGGATGAGCAATTGGGAAGTGTAGTTGTATATTAACAGGGCCTGATTAAACTAGAAACCTTTATTTTTGTTATTACATATCTCCAGTCCCCTTCCCCAGTGAATCCCATTGTTGGCCCTTCTTCATGGCTGACTTACAATAATGTCCATATGTCTGCTTACTGTATTTCAGCTGCATTTAAAATAATTTTCACAAATCTCTCATCCCTTTCTTGTGGGAAAGGGAGAGAAATATGTGCAAATGTTGCTCTAAAGTAGTGCGCATAGGGTGAATTAAACTTGTGGAATTCCCCATGTATTTGGCTCGTGTTTGATTTTATGGTGTACGGATATCTCCCAACTGCATTTATATAAACATAAAAGAGAAGAGTTAAGGTGGATTTGAAAAGGTAATTATCCCTTCCACAACCTCACCAAGGGCTGTTTCCTCATTTCATGACTTTAGCTAACACTGAAGTTCAATTAGGCCAATATCTGTACTCTCTGGGAAGAATCCAGACCCTGATTTTAAAGTGGTCTTGGCTGGCATCCCAGTGACTTTCTTGTCCTCCCACTCCTTGGGTTTGCTACTTGATTTGGGAACATTAAAGGAGGAAGCTTATAATCTAATATTAGCTTTAACTTCTTGATAGGCGCAGTTGGACCAAGTGAGAGGGCAAGAATGTGGGAGATGTAACATAATGAGTAAGAGCTGTGGAGTTATCCACTTTGGTGGGGAAAAAGGTGTTGGTATTCATAGGTCTCTGGGTGTACTTGTACATGAATCATCCAGGCTACAAAAGGATATAGATAGGTTAGATAAGTGGGCAAAGATGTTACCAATGGATAATAATGGAGGAAGATGTGAGGTTGTCCATTTTGACAGGACGAATAAAAAAAGAGACATGTTCAAGTCAAAGATTAGTAGATACTAAGGGAATCAAGGAACATGGGGAAGGTGTAACTGAGATAGAAGGTTAACCATGATCTCACTGAATGGCTGAACAGATTTGAGGAGCGCATTGGCCTCCTCCTGCTCCTTTTCCTTACATTCTTATATTATTATAAGAGCAGATATATTGTGGGAATGAGAGAGATTATGGGGGGGAAGGAGATCTTTGGGGAGGAGGGGGTCCCTATCGTGGGAGGTCCCATGGTAGTCCGATGCCAAGGGGTTTGGATGGTGGTCAGTGTGGGAGCAGACAATTTGCAGGGGTTGGTGCGGTGGGGGCAGGATGGTGGTTTAACATGTAGCCTTCGGCACCTGATGGAAGCACATCTGCCCCTCTTGGCCCACAAGCAGTACTGTAAAGACACTTCCATCGATTCGATTCCTCATCGCCATTTAAGCTGTCCAGTTTCCTGAGGCACAGGAAACTTGACCACCTGTGGCTAAAAATAAAATGACTGTTGAAATGAAGGTATGGAGTTTCATTATAATATTTAAATCATCAAGTTGCTTGTTGCGAGCGGGTTGATAACCCCACCTGTTGTCCTGCCACTTCCGTCAAAACTAGAATTGGGCGACTTTGAGGCACATTTGGTTCCTGTTCCAAAGACAAATGTTTTTGGGTGGTGTCAGAGGTCACAGTGCAAAGACTCAGCCAGTAGTTAGCAAAGACATTGGTGCATAATAATATAAGAATGTAAGGAATAGGAGCAGCATGGGGATGTTGAATGGGCTGTGAGACGTTCTAGTAAATCTCTGCACCATCTCCAAGGCTTTGACACCCTTCCTAAATTGTAGTGCCCAGAAATGGGCACAATACTCCAGCTGAGGTCAAACCAGCTGATTTTGTAAATTTTGTGCGAGATTAATGCAGCAGCAGAGAAACAGACCACCCTTCATCTAACCTTATCAGCATAACCCATTATTCTTTTCTCCCTTGCACATTTAGCTAGCTTTCCCTTAAATGCAACTGTGCCATTTGCCTCAACTACTACTTGTGAATCTGTGCTGTACTCTCTACCTGACCACTATATCCTTCCTGGGGTAAGGTGCCCAAAACCGAACACAGAACTCCAACTCGCTGCAGGTGAGCCTCCCCCTCACACAGGCACATACACATTTACTACTTGTGATAGCAAGTTCTCCATTCGAACTACCTTCTAGGTAAAGAAGTTCCTCTCCAACTCCTTATTGAATTTATTAATGACCAACTTATACTTATGGTCTGTGGTTTTGGATTTCCCACCAGTGGAAAGATTTTCTCTCTGCCTACCTTATCAAGCCCTTGAATATATAAAAGATCTCTGACAGGTCATTCCTCAGCTGCCTTTTTGCTACAGTAAGGAACCATAGTCTGTTACAAATATACGAACTAGGAGCAGGAGTAGACCACTTGGCCCTTTCCTGATAGGTTTAACCTCTTGGTCTTGTTATCGTCCCTCTAAATCTTTTTTCGCACCTTCTGCAGTGCCTCTCTATCCTTTCTATAATATGGAAAACAAAACTTTTCATAGTACCTCCAAGTGTGGTCTAAACAAGCTTCTATATAAGCTTAACATAACTTCGCCACTTTCAATTTTAGCCTCATAGAGATGTGTTTTTCATTTTTATGACCTTATTAGCTCGTGTCACTGCTTTTAGTGATTTATGTATCTGTACCCCAGGATCCCTTTGCTTCTGCACCCCATTTAGATTTTTTTTTAAAAGAGTTGTGTGCATGCAGTTGTACCATACCTGGGTGGTGAATAGGCCTAATGCTCTTTTCCTGTCCTTGTTTTGTACACTTTGTAGGTCAGGTGACAATCCTGAGCAGCTCTAGAGCTGTTGCCAACAATGCTATCATTGGAGCCTCAACTATGTGGCACACCTTCAGTGGTCAGTTCATAACCACTAGTTGTGAATGTGTAATGGGCATTTTTGTTCTAAGGAGGTTGTGTTTGTTGACTTGTATCGCAAGAAAAATAATCATCAAAAACAATTATTTGAGAGCGAGAGAGGTGCTTTTAACTTAAAAAGCCTTGAAATTAGAGCTTTTAAAGCTCTTTTTCTGATGCCTGTAAGCTGGAGTGGGCGGAGAATGAAGCCCTATCTAAAATGACTGGGTGGAACAGAACAGTAGTTAATGAGGGAGTGCATTTGGCCTCCTAAGCAAGAAGGGGTTTCAAAGGCTCTGGCCAGGCTGCTCAAAGCCAAAGCTGTCTTTTAATGGAAACTTTATTCTGCAATGGCAGTAACTCAAGATGTTTGAAGTAAAAGTGTATGTATGTGTGTAGGGGAGAGGCTCTTCTGCAGCGGGTTGGAGTCCTGTGTTCAGCTTTGGGCACCTTACCCCAGGGATGGATATATTGGCCAGGTAGGGGGTGCAGCGCAGATTCACCTGAATAGTACAGGGAGGTAAAGGGATATATTATGAGGACAGGTTGCACAGACCAGTGTATAGAAGAAATGGTAATCTACCTGCAGTGTTTAAAACGATTAAAGGATTTGATAGGATAGACACAGAGATGGGGAAGCATTAGGGATAGTGCAGAACAAGGGAGCACAACATTAAAATTAGAGCTAGGTTGTTCGGTTAGGGCTGATGTCAGGAAGCATTTCTTCACATAAAAGGTAATGAAAATGTGGAACACTCATTTCTGCCCCCGTCCCCATCCCCCCCTCCGACAAAAGCTGCAGAGGCTGGGGGTCTATTCAAAATTTCAAAACTGAGATTGTTAAGCATTTTGTTGGTAATGAGGGTGACAGAATCAAGGTACAGAGTTAAAGAATAGAACAGCTATGATCTGAGCAGTGGAACAGGCTCATAGGGTTGACTGGCTTACCCTGAGAGGGATGGCAAGCTTACCTTGGATGCAAATGATTGCTTTTCAACCAAAGGGCCAATTTTCCTATAGTCATTGTAAAGTCAAGAATCCAAAGTGTATTTTACTGAGGTGCTTATTAATGCTCTTGATGCTTGTCATGTTCCTGTGTGGCAGGCTCAGGGGGCTGGGTGGCCTCCTCCTGTTACTGTGTATTGGGTTCGGGGGGTTGTGGGCTGGCTAGCCTCCTCTTGGCCCTGTGTGGTAGGCTTGGGGGCTCATGGGCTCCTTCTGTCCCTGTGTGGAGTGTTCAGGGGACTAAGTGGTCTCTTCCTGACCATGAGTAACAGCCTCAGAGTAGATAGGGAACATCTGTTCCCATTGGTAGAAGGATCGAGAACAAGAGGGCATAGATTTAAGGTAATTGGCTAAAGAAGCAGTGAAGACACGAGGAGAAACTTTTCATGCAATGAGTGGTTAAGATCTAGAATGCACTGTCTTTTAGTATGGTGGAGGCAGAGTCAATTGAGGCATTCAAGAGGGAATTGGATTGTTATCTGACAGGGAAAAATATGCAGGGTTATAGGGAGAAGACAGGGGAATGGTACTAGGTGCATTGCTCATTCGGAGAGCAGCGCGGTCACAACAGGCTGATTGGCCTCGTTCTCTGTGGAAACAATTCTGTAGATGCTGAAAGCACTGCTCCTGTCCTGGAGAACAGTGGGGTCACTATCATTGCTGTCCTCACAACTACACTTGACCTGAGTATGGGTGCAGGCCAATTTGAAACCTCACACATGGAAAATGACAGATCAATGTCGTGTCTTGGATTCCTAGTTCATGCTGAAACAAAGAAACCAAAACTTGGATTTACGTGGTGATTGCACAGCCTCACGATGTCCTCAGAAGCGCTTCATAGCCAATAAACTCCAGTAATTGTTATATTGTGGCTGCTGCAGCTCAGCTGGTAGGACTGTCGCCTCAGAGGCAGCACTCCAGGGACTTGGAGGGCAATGTTGGAGGTGCAGTCTGAGAAATTAAATCAAGGCCCCATCTGTCCCCTCAGGTGGGTGTAAAAGATCCCATGCACCCTTTCTCAGAAGAGCTGAGGGGTTCACTTTCCAATGTATACCCCTCAAGGAGTACCTAAAAACAGATTACCTGGTCATTACCATGTAGTTGTTTGTGGGAGCTTGCTGTGTGGAAATTGGCTACCGTGTTTCCTATATTACAATAGTGACTGAATTTTAAAAGTATTTAATTGACTGCAAAACATTTCGGGGCATCCCAAGATCATGAAAGGTGCGATACAAGTGCAAGACTTTCTTTTCCCCTTTGGCCAATCATGGCAGCCAATTTTCATACAAGTGTTTCGAGTAAAAGGACACCCAAATCCCTCCGAACACCAACATTTAAATGTTTATTACCATTTCAAAAAAATTTGCTTTTTCAATTCCCCACTTGAAAGTGGCAGATTCCCTATCTGTCACTTTCTTTGCCCATTAACCTGTCTATATCACTTTGTAGCCTTTTTGTGTCCTCACAGACTACTGCCCCACCTAGTGTTGTATCATAACCAAAAATTGATGCATTACACTCAGTCCCTTAATCTAAGTCATTAATATATATTGTAAAAAGCTGAGGCCCCAATACTGATGTCTTTAAGTGGGCAGGCAAGATCTCTATTCAATGCTTCATCTGAGAGTCTGCAACTCTGACAGTGCAGCAATCCAGTATTCCACTGTAGTACCAGCATTACCATGCCATCTAGAGCCAGGGATTATGTGATCACAGCCACTACAGCAATGGCAGTGCCTCTTCCTGAAATCTGTTCAGTGACTCCATAATAAGAAATGTGCATTGGGTGTGGACAGGACAACTATCCTGTGATGTTCCCACAATGGAACAGCCAGGTGACTCTCCCTGTTTAGCTTTCTCAAGGAAAATGGTTGCAGTGTGTAATGTCTCTTCTGGAGACGGAGAAACGCACAGACCTGTTTGGCCTTGGGATGTTTTGCTGCATTAAAGGTACTAAATGCAAATGGTTGTCGTTGGCTTTGGCAGCATGTTCCTACAACTCCCCTGTTTTTCTTAAGATTTTATATCTACGAAATTACTCCTTTTTTAGGGCATAATTACAGGTGTGGTTTTTCCATTGGCATTTTGAATAGCTAAATGAATAGAAGTGAAGTACTTACACCATGACTGAGAATTGCAGTTAGTCCTGTTGACAAAGGACTTGTGGTGCATTTATGTCTTTCAATTATCTATCCCCATTGGTGATTGAGATTTAACATTCCAGAATTTTCTCAGTAACCCCACAGAATGATGGCCTTGCAGGCCAGGCTAGGATAAGGTAGCCAACCTGGAGTCACTTCACACCTTTTAAAAGGGAACTGGATCACGAATCAGGTTGGAGGTTGGGTTGAAGGGAAGGAGATATTAGCACAACTTGATTGGCATTATCAACAAGGTAGGAGCAAGACCGTGGTGCCCTTCACACAGGGTGACAAGGTGGCAGAGTTGGAAGGGGCTTGATGGACTCAGTGGCCCGTCCTTGCTTTCTGATTTTGTCTTTGAAGGAATTAGGGAGAAACTAAAGATGTTTCATCCCATTAAAAATTAAGCAGTTGGAACTGAGGCTCTAGCAGCTTTAATGGTGGGTAGGGGTGGGAGGAGCGATGAATGTGATCCCTGTTCATAATTAATGAGCCACAAACCTGACCCCCTGTTCTGTTGCTTAGGGGCCCTGAAGACACCTGTTTTGAAGGCGGCGTGTTTCCAGCTATCCTGAGTTTCCCGCATGATTACCCACTGAGCCCACCAAAGATGCGTTTCACTGGAGAGATGTTTCACCCGAATGGTAAGTGATTTGTTTTAAGTACAATCTTGGTGCCTCCAAATCATTGCAGCAAGTATTTAGTGGGCTGTCCCTTGTTTGTGTGGGTGTCTGTACATCATGTTGCTTTGCAAATGTTCAAGTATACAGTGCAATTCGCATAGGCTACCTTCCCTATTTGACAATTGATTTATTGCTGCAGTTTATCCAGATGGGAGGGTTTGCATCTCAATCCTGCACGCACCAGGCGATGACCCCATGGGTTATGAGAGCAGTGCAGAGCGATGGAGTCCTGTTCAGAGCGTGGAGAAGATTCTCCTCTCGGTCGTGAGCATGCTGGCAGGTAAAGTTCACAGTGGATTCTGCTACTGACCAGGATTGAAGGGGGGGTGGGGGGAGGTGGAGTTTATAATCGAGACCTGGGCTTGTAATCTGGGTGCAGCATTGGATCCAGTTGCCTTGTGTTTCAGTGGAGCTACCCTGTTTACAGTGTGGAGTAGCTCCATTAAAAGGGGAAAAATTCTTTTCATCTTTTATGTTTTTTGCCAATGATTTTAACCTCCAGCCCTTCTGCCAGTGGGAGCAGTTGCCCCCTACAAACACATTATCTAAATCATTCATTCATATGCTGTTTGTCGGATATTCTGTGTCCAAACCAGCATTTGCCTAAATAACAACAGTGACTACACTTAAAACAACCTGAAATGTCTATATAAATTTAAATTATTACTTTAAGTAAATTGAATTGAGAACAAAGTGCACTTCACAAGGCCTTTTTTAAAAATTCATTCTTGGGATGCGAGCACCACAGACCAAAAAAGTGTTTATTGCTTGTCTCTAATAGTCCTTGATCAGGTAGTGGTGAAGCACTTTCTTGAACCGCCACAGTCCATGTGGTGTAGGTATGGCCACAGTGCTGTTAGGAAAGGAGTTCCAGGATTTTGACCCAGCAACAAGTGAAGGAATGGCAATATATGCCCATCTCGACATGATGTGTGACTTTGAATGGATCCTGCAGGTGATGGTGTTCCCATGTGCTTACTGCCCTTGTCCTCCTAGGTGGTAGAGGTTGTGGGTTTGGGTGGCACTATTGAAGATGCCTTGGAGAGTTACTGAAGCGTATCCTGTAGATTGTACACACTGCAGCTACTGTGCACCAGTGAAGGGAATGACAATTTAAGGTGATGTCAGAGTAGCCTACATAATGTTTGTGTACATTGTGTGTATCCAGCTCTTCCAAAACATCTGAAATGTGTGATCTCCTGGGACTCAATAAAGGAAGGTCACATGCCTTAGGTTGGGAAACCTGTGAAGGTAATAAACTTGGAGACTGAGCCCCATGAGATATTAGTTCGGGGTTAGGCATTGGGGTGAGCAGCTGAGCCTGGTATGAGCAGATGGCTGGAGGAGTAGGGAAGAGGGGATTTTAAATATTCAATTTCAAAATTGAAGACTAAAATTAAAAAAAACTGATGTAAAAGCCCCAAAGCAACTAAGGATTGGTTGAAAAGAGAAATGACAGTGGACCTGGATCACCTCATCACCTAGTGCCCACAGGCCTGCAGTTATAAGATAAAAATTAAACTGGACAAAAGCAGAGGAAATGAAGTTAATATAGGCAGGAAACGAGAAGCTGTGCTCCAGAATTAATACAGTATTGAATGTTGTTGCTGAATGGCTTGGGCCATACCTGTAGCCTGCTGGCACATTGTGGATTCAGCAAGCCTCAAAGAAAAAGTAGCTATATGAGAAGGAAGACGATGAGAAAATAGAGGTGGGGAAGGAGAAAACAAACTAAGATCACTGGTTCAAAATAAACTGAGAAGTAGGAGCTGGGTGAAAATAAAACCATAGGAATGGGAGCTGGCTGCAGGGAGAGAAATTAAAGCACACTAGTGCTAAATGCGGAAAATGAATGGAGCAGGGGAGAATAAAGTAAATGAGGGTGGAAAGGTTTAGAGGAAGAAAGAGGAATGACAGAAGCTGAAGGAGGAATCAGTAAGTGACTGAAAACCTTGGATTGTGAACTTTGTATGCATCGCCTCAAAACATGCACAAATACATATGCATGCACGTAGGTCTTAACTTTGTTAACTGTGTTCTTAGCCTAATTGAGTTTCATTTTTGCATTGCTACTTCATACCAATTTATAATCTCCCCAAATGTCTACAAACATACTAATTAGGAGCAGGAGTAGGCTATTCAGCCCCTCGAGTCTGCTCCGCCATTCAATAAGGTCGTGGCTGATCTGATTGTAACCTCAACCCCACATTCCTGCCTACCCCCGATAACCTTTCACCCCCTTGTTAATCAAGAATCTATCTACCTCTGCCTTAAAGATATTGAAAGACTCTGCTTCCACCACCTTTTGAGGAAGAGAGTTCCAAAGACTCATGACCCTCTGAGAGAAAAAAATTCTCCTCATCTCTGTCTTAAATGAGCGACCCCATATTTTTAAACAGTGACCCTAGGTTCTCCCACAAGAAGAAACATCCTCGCCACGTCCACCCTGTCAAGGCCCTTCAGGATCTTAAAGGTTTTGATCAAGTTTCCCTTTACTGTTCTAAATTCCAGTGGATACAAGCCTAACCTGTCCAACCTTTCCTCATGAGACAACCCGCCCATTCCTGGTATTAGTCTAGTAAACCTTCTCTGAACTGCTTCTAACGCATTTAAACCTTTCCTTAAATAAAAAGACTGATACGGTACACAGTACTTCTATCTCAAGTCATCAATTTATTCAGCAATGTTGGTCATCAGTGGTGCATGAGTTACACAGCCATATTCTGTCTTCTCCAGTGTTTTAAACATTTAATTCATAAGGTGTAAAACAATCAAATAGAAGGGAACATTTGCATGAGGCAGGAATGCTGCAAAGCTCAGGGAGGGTTTTGGCCTCTTGGCTGTACCAACGTCTCTTGTCAGAACTTACGAAAACTTTGGCCCCAAATTTGTACTTCATGTGTCATTTAAGAGTGAATGCACTAGAGTCATAGAATATGACAGTAAGGAGGGAGGACATTCTGACCATCGTGCCTGTGCCGGCTCTTTGAAAGAGCAATCCAGTTAGCCCCACTCCCTTGCTCTCTCTCCCCATAGCCCTGCAAATTTTTCCATTTGCCTCTTGAAAGTTGCTACTGAATTTAACTACCGCCACCCTTTCAGGCAGCACCTTCCAGATCTCTTGTTGTATTTAAAAAAAAAAAGCTTTCTCAATTCTTCTTTGGTTCTTATGCTAATCGCTTTAAATCTGTGTCCTCTGGTTACCCACCTTTTATGTCAGCAAAAACAGTATCTGCCTACCTACTCTATTAAAACCCTTAGTGATTTTGATCACATTTGGTAAATCTCCCCTTAACCTTCTCTGCTGTAAGGAGAACAGGTCCAGTTTCCAACCACTACACGTAACTGAAGTTCTTCGCTCCGATAAATCTCCCCTGCACTCTCTCCAAGGTTTTGTCATCCTTCCAAAATTGTGGTGCCCAGAATTGGACGCAGCATTTCAGTTGAGGCGATACTCTGACACATGAATGTTTAGAAAAACTTCCTAGTATTTGGACTCTACTCCTCCATTAATAAAGCCACAGTTCCAGATCTTATCGTTGCTGTAATTTTATTCGGTCTTAATGTTGCTTTTTCTACAGAGCCTAATGATGAAAGCGGGGCCAATGTGGACGCCTCAAAGATGTGGCGTGATGATCGGGGACAGTTCTACAAAATCGCCCAGCAAACCGTGCGGAAATCCCTCGGCCTGTGATCAGAGAGCATTGCAATTGTACAGGATCGCCTGCAGTATTTAATGGTTCTTTGCACATTGCAGTTTGTCTCCTGCTTTTCATATGCAAGGATAAAGTTAGGATTGTCCCATTTTCCTAGCTGGTATTAGAACAGCCCCTTTATCGGCCTCCTGTTAAAACTTAACCGGAGCGTAGCGTGGCTTTCACGGCTGTTATCATTTTCCATTTCTGACGCAAATAGAGGTTGAACTTGCTTGGATGAAATAGCTGAAGGGATAAAATAACTTCCCCACAAGATGCTGCAACTGTTTCTCAGTGAGTTTTCTTTCTCTTAAGTATTGCTGTTACTGGAACTAGGTGTGGTATTTCTACTGGGCTGGTCTGTGCAGATTCCAAAGACCTTGCATCTTAATCTTGGGGACAGTGATGGGAGGCTCTCTGCCCTAGAATTTGCTTCATCTTTATTGGATGCAGACAGAGTCAGAGATGCAGGCACAACTGGGAAGTTTTTGTTTTTCTTGTGTGGACTTGCCTTTGCAGTATACAATGGCAAAGGGTACTATCAACAAGTTTCCCTTACTCATTAAAGGCACACAGCACCGTGTAGAGATGAGGGAAGCATGATTTGACTTTTGTAGCATAGGGGACATCATTTACTAGACGATCAGGGCACCCTCCTATCTCTTTCCAGCATTTGCATTTATTCTCGTTGCAGCACACTGATGTTTTCCAGAATAGATGGCCCTTCTAATAGAGTGAAATATAAGGTTTCTGCAAAAAAGCTTTTAGAGGTTAAAAATAAAAAGCAACATGAGGATGCAAGTATCTGGTGAAAATCCCTCCTTCCCCCAACTGTGGAGAACTCAAAACGGCATTTCAAATGGATTACCTATGCTGCTAAAAGTGCTTCTGGTTTCCTGTCGATATATCCATCGCTGTGTGCACATATGTGTGTCTGCGTATGTGTGTGCCGCCAATGGCAGAGCGAAGGAAATCAATATGCAAGAGACTAAAATCCAGCATTTTTAGGGCTCGCTTCACTTCCAATTTGACATTTCTCTTTTTTTCCCCCCACTTCCTCCCTTCTTAGTGAGCAGCATACCTGCTTGATTCATGGTTGATACTGAAGTGGTTTTATTGTATGGCCTTGAATAATGCTGGTTGTAACCTGCAGCCTCACTCACTGGACAGAATGTCTTACTGCCACTCCAAGCCCGCACTGCAGCTTGTTACATTTTGTTTGTGGCAGGTTCTTCCTGTGGCTTTCCCTGGCCCTTTTATTTTCATTCATTTATGAGATGTGAACGTCGCTGGCTAGGTCGGCATTTATCGCCCATCCCTAGTTGCCCTTGAGAAGGTGGTGGTGAGATACCGTCTTGAACTGCTGCACCCCTTTTATGGTTCAAGTAAGAAGCAGCCTATGTTAGTAGAAAGACAGGATGACAACTTCACCGGTAACTTGGGAACTTTTCAGATACCAGGAAACAAAAGAGAACAGCATCTGTAAACGCACTGCCATGGTGCCTGTACATTAGGCGCAGTGTGGCAGGACAGCCTCTAGACTGTCCTCCCAAACTGTGGCTCACGAGGCGAGATTGTGGTGGCGTGAGTTCCAAGGCAGCATTGGCTGCTGTGGAGCTCGAACTGAATGTTAACAGCCCCGTTAAATCCTTGTGTTGATTTTTAAACAGTGGATGTGGTCTACATAACTGATCCTTGATGCCTGATTCCTGTTCCAAAAAAGCCAGAGAAAAGTTAGAGTTTTTAAAAATCCCTGAGAATATTTGACACTCTTTTTTTGCCTGTCCTCTTCCCCCACCTCCTCCACCACCCCACCCCTGGCTCTCTCAGCCCCCTTGGCAATTTTCAGCCTTGAAGTGGTGTCACAGTGGGAAAAAGTTTAGGAAGCACTGCTCTCAATTGTGGCAATACAAGCCATGGGTTATTTAGGCCAAATGTTCTCAAACCTGTTTGGTTGAAATATCCCTCTTCAAACGGATCAGTAATCTCAGACCTCTTCACTTAAATTATAATGCAAAAACTCTTAATGTAAAGATCATCGGTGCCCTGTTAAGCCCTTTATCAAGGGTTAATGTGATTGGTGATGTGAAAGCTTTTATCTTTCCTACAACTGAAAGGTAACCCTACTGGTTTAGCAACATACCTGTTGAATACTTCACTGTACAGCACCTTCCTACTCTCCCTGGAGTGTGATTAGGCCCGATGACTCCTGTTGGGAACAGTGGCACTGCTTCAGGTGTAATGCTCCACTGCCCTCCTATGCGCTGCACTGCTGCTGAGTGTTTTGGGTTTTTTCCCTCCCATCTTGCTATTTACAGGCCTCCTCACACCGGATTATTGCTGACATGCTGCCTGGTGTGCGTCATTTCCGCCATCATGACACTGCCAGTAGCTTGGACTGCAGCTTAGTCCAGTCACAGGCCCAGCTGCTGTACTCGGTGAACAAAGCTCAGCTTGTTTATCATTTCCATGCCCCTGGACAAACCTGAGGTGGCAGCTCCTCTCTACCTCCCCATGAGTCCCGTTCCTGCAAATCCACTTTCGAATGTCCCTGGGGCCTCTTGTCTTCTTTCTCTGGATTCTCAGTCAGCCCAAGGCCCCTCTAATCTGGATCTGTGACCATTTACAGAGCTGCCCTGGCCCTTTTGCTGGCTGGGCAATCGCTTCTGAGTGTCTCGCTGACCCCTGGACCTGACGTGGAACTCTCTGAAGTGTGAACTCTCATCTGTGCTGTTCAACGGACCAAATTAAAATAATGATAAACAGTGCTCACCTGACCCACACCATGACGTTTACATATTTCAGTCACCATCTGGAAGGCAGACCCCAGTTTGAAAATCACTTAAACAAGGTGCTGGTGGCCAGTAGAAATGGGCCAACCCTCCTGTCCCTAACCTGACTCTAGTGCAGATTGATCAGAAACAGGCCATTCAGTCTATGCCAGTGGCTACAGTCCACACAAGCCTCTCCCCACCTTACTACGTCTAACCCTCTCAACTTATCCTTTTATTCCTTTCTCCTTTGTGTACTTATCTAACTTTCCTTTAAATGCATATGTGCTATTTGCATCAGCTACTCCTTGTGGTAGTGAGTTCTACACTCTCTCTACACTCTGGGTAAAGATGATTCTCCTGAATTCCATATTGTTAGAGACTTAAACACTTGAAAAATGTCACACTGGTGCTCTAAGACATGTCCTTCTCGAGTTGGGCTTAAGACACATTGGGGCAGAGCAGAAGCTGGTTTGCTGTGGCACCTTGGCTGTAACTCACCAGTGGAGTTCGTCACTACCACTCAGCACTTCAAATGGATCTGTGTTCTATTACTCCAGCAGTAGCATGCCTCTCCTTTTATGGTGCAAGATATCATGGCAATAATCTTTTTTTTTCCTGATGGCACAGTCAATTTAAACATTTGCTTGTGTCATCCTCAGAAATTAAGACTCCTCGGGAGACATATGGGTTTACTCGAGTTGTTGAACAGTGACGAACATGCTAGTGGTGAACTCATTGGGGAGTGAAGTATCAGACAGTAATCTGTCTTAGAATTCCAGTAATTGAAGCAGTTAGAGTGGCATCGCTGCTTACAGCTCTGCATCAACAATGCCAGCAATCAGAGCAGCTTGAATGGGAGTTATGCATGCAGCTTGTAAACACCACACCAGTAGCAATGGGCTAATGGAGTAGGTAAGAAGACTTCTAAATCTGTAGCTGAACTACAATGAAGCTTTTCAGTAGATATGGATAGATGGGACAATATTGCTATTTAATGTTTAATGATATGTCCCATGTGTTTGAAGGTTGAGAATGTGTTTTAATTTCCATTGTTCTGTGATTGACCCCATTATATACTGCAGTAATGTATTTCTGAGGCTGAGCAACGTGCAAACTCGATAGACCTACACACAATGTATTCTGGGACCCAGTTTCAAAGAAGCATGCCTGTGCTAGCTGGCTTTTCATATTTCCAAAAGGAAATGGTGGGCTCTTCTCAGTCCAATTTCGTGTGTTCTATAGTCCATGACACATAACTGCCATTTTATTAGTAATTTGACAATCTTGCTTCACAAACAGAAGGAGTATACAGTGCAAGAAATAGAATACCATACTGGTGCATTATTTCTGATGCTGAAAATTGGACTGGTGGTTTCAGGATTCCAACATCATCTCTACATTGTAGCTAATTTGGACTCCTTGCTTAACAGGTAATGTAATGGGACCTGTGTCTATTAGCCCAGTCGCCAAGAACCAGGGCTCTAATGACAGGAACCAGTAGTAAGGTGGACCCAACAATTCATAGGAACAGAAGTAGGACATTTAGCCCTTGCGTCTGTTCAGCCATTGAATGGCTGATCTGCATCTCGGACTTCATCTACCCATTTTGATTCCATATCCTTTAATACCCTAAACTAACAAAAATCTAACACTCAATTTTTAATTTCTCAGTTGACCCCTAGACTCAACAGCTTTTGAGTTCATTACAAAATCCACAGTAAAGCTTGTAAGGCAGTGTTGTGAATGAGGCTTGTGATTCCTGTTAAAATGTTATATTGCTATACCAATGAAAGTGATTTTTATTTTAAAATTCTGTCATTAATTTTTAATTAAATAATTCAGGAGTCACGGGCAGGATCTTGATAAAATTCACTTGCACTGGTATAGTGTCATACCATTTTAGCTGGATTCACAGCCCCCATTCACATCACTTCCTTATGAAATATACTATTGATGCTTCTTATGGCAAATCTTAGTTACTTTATAATGACCAAGTAGACAGCCTATAAAATGGACTAATAGAGTTTAACCTCCATTGTAAATATTTACCATTAAAGGTAATTAAATTGAATCTACATTATTAAAATGGAGAAATTACATTTTATTGTATTACATTGCCCGCTTTCATGATGTGAACTCTATTTGGTTCTGCCAATCTGTGAAAGTGTTAATACTGCACATGAGCCTCCTCTCACCTTTCTTTTCTCACCATATTAACATATCTTTATATTTCTTTCTCCCACATGTATGTATCTAACTTCCTCTGACCTTAATCACCCCATTGTGTAGCGAGTTCCATGTTCTGACCACTCTGTAGCATCTGATGCTGATTGAAATATTTTTAAATCTGTCCAGTAGTACAGCAGAGTTGTGTGCCTGAGTAGCGAGTTCAACTGGGAAGTGTTGTATTTCAAAAAGACATCTCCATGGCCACATTCCTGTTGTGATTCAGTTCAAACTTTGGCATCAAGGAGTAACATCTTGAATTTTCTGTCATAACTGGCGAATTTTAACCGTTGTACACTTCTAGTTTCGAATCAAACTAGACAAAAATTATAACTGAACAAATTTCAGGTGAATTTTACACTGCTTATGAATTCTCTGTTCACTCTATTGCTCTGTAGAAATATTAGTGAAAGGCAAATTGTAAAAAATACAGTCCCTCGGATCCATAAGAAATCAGGATGCTGTGGGGGGAGGGGTGATGGTCGGGGAGGACGTGGTGTCATCCATCACTGTACCAGTGAGAAGCATTATATTAGACATATGGTTATTTGCAGCAGAGTGTGGTAACCACCTGCCATTAGTTTTTCACAGGCACTTTGTAAGGTTAGAGTGCTCTGCGCTACCTCTGTCCTGTGTCTTACCTGTCTTGGGGCTGCTTAATGCCTACGCAGAATATAAAGCATGGACTGTTGTATTCCCTGTGCTGTTACTTAGCAACAACATCTTGCATTTATGCAGCACCTTTAACATAGAAGAAAGCATAAGGAAAAGAAATGAGGACCAAGCCAAAGAAGGAGATATTAGGACAGTGACCAAAAATTAATCAGAGGTGGAGTTTGAGGACAGTCTTAAAGGACAAGAGGTGGACAGATCAACGTTCATAAATAACTGGTTCAGAAGGAACCATAATTTGCTCATCCCGTTTAAAGACTACAGATTGGGGATGCTTTTACCTCATATTAACTTCTTGGCTGGTTTCAAAGATACCCAGCAGTAAAAGGTTTATTTTTCTTCTGTGTAAAAAATGTATACTATATATAAATAAATGAAATAAATTTCTAGGTGTTTCATGCAGAGTGTGGCTTGATGAGTCTTTGTGCATCTCTTCATTTTCTCAGCTTTGACCCTCATCATTTGACTTGGAGTTAGTAACTACTTGTTTGTACAGGAGCATACAAACTGAAGACTGCTCCCAGTAGTCTCTACCTCCTGGGCTGAGAGAGAGTGTCTCTTTTTCCATGTACCAGTTTAGATTTGTCTTGATGCCCATTGCTGAAAAAAGTATTGACGTTTCACCTGCCTGTTGTGCAACCAGATTGAACTTTTCATGGCGTCAGAAGATAGCTTGATTAACTCTGTTGGTTTTCTACATGGGAGGACATGTCCATGTCTGACTATCCAGGTGGTCATTTTGACAACTGCAGGGAAGGAATAATTAATGACTCAAAGCTTTCATCATTCCTCCAAAGGTGAGCATTTTCTAGGCTACTGTTAACCCTTTTTTGCTGATTCCTCATTAGGAAGCCAAGTTATAAAATTATTAAGCCGATCGAGTCCATGCCAGCTGTCAGCAGAGCAATCCAGTCAGTCCCATTGGCCTGCTTTATCCCCTGCAAGTTCATTTCCCTCAAGTGTCCATCCAATTTCCTTTTAAAACCATCGATTGTCTCTCTGCTTCTACCACCCTCGTGATGAACTTTTGAAGGAACAATGGCAGACATTCAGTTTCTTTTGTAGCTGAGACTTTCATTTAACTTGAGGCAGAGTTAAAACATCAGTCATAGGTAAGGTTCCATTAGTGTGCAAACTACACGTTAGATAAAAGCTATGCAACAAGGCAAAAAGAGTCCCTGATTTATATCTAGAGCCACAAGACTATTCACAAAACATGGGAGTGATGCTAAACTTGTACGAGAACAAAGGCTGCAGTTGGAATATTGTGCACAGTTTTGGGCGTCATAGTACATACAAACTAGGAGTGGGCCACTCGGCCCCGCAAGCCTGCTCTGCTATTTGATAAGATCATGGCTGATCTGAATGTGGCCTCAACTACATTTTCCTATCTGCTCCCCCAAAACACTTGACTTCCTTGCCCATCAGGAAGCTATCTAACTCAGCTTTGAATACACTCAATGACCCAACTTCCATTGCTTTCTGGGGAAGAGAATTCCACAGACTAACAACCCTTTGAGAGAAAAAAACTTCTCATCTCCATTTGAAATGGACATCCCTTTATTTTTAAATTCTGTTCCCTAGTTCTAGTCTCTCCCATAAGGGGAAACACCCTTTCCGTATCCACCCTGTCAAGTACCCTCAGAATCTTATGTTCAAATAAGATCACCTCATTTTTCTGAATTCTGATGGGCATCAACCCAACCTGTTCAACCTTTCCTCATAAGATAAACCTTTCATCCCAGGAATCAGTTGAGTGAACCTCCTCTAACCTGCTTCTAATGGAGTTTTACCTTAAGTAAGGAGACCAAAACTACCCAGCACTCCAGGATGTGGTCTAACCAAGGCCCTGTGCAGCTGTTGTAAAACTTTCCTGTTTTTATATTCTATTTCCCTTGCAATAAACAACAACATTTCACTTGCCTTCCTAATCGTTTGCTACACCTACATATTAACGTTTTGTGATTCATGTATTACTGGTGAGACTTTATTGTGAAGATACATATTTAAGATAATTACAGAATGAATTAAAGAGGACTTTAGAGTGATTAAAATATGGATTTCTCTCGCAAACCATTACTGAAGGAGGGACAATCAGAATTTTAAAAATTATTTATATATTTGCGTGATTAAGAGCAATATTAAGGGAATGAGCAAGCAAATGGGCTTTGACTAGCTGTATTAACTTCCACGAATGAGAAAACTAAGTGCAATCCTTAATTTCTTTCTTTTAAATGAGCTGTTCATAAATGGAAATATCTCATCTCTCCAAAGTCAGGATCACCACATCCTGCCATTGATGGCAGGTTCACAACGATAGATAATTTGGGTTTAAAGTTTGCACATGCTATAATCATACAAACCAGTTGTGTCTTACAGAAAGAAAGTGGGCCAATTGCATATAATCTCACCGATGGAACATTGGTTTTCAAACTTTTCTGTTTGCAACTATTGAAACCCTCTGGGTGACCCCTAGTCCTATCTTCTGAAAGACTGCTAGGGAAAATGAAACTTAATATCATTAGTATAACCCAAAGCTGTAACAGAAACCTACTGATCTACTGGACCCTTTGCAGATCCCCTAAGCATGAGACACTGCAACTTGAAAACGTGCATGAAAGATGCAAATATCCCCAAACTATAGAGTTAATTGGAAAATAAACGTAAGGTAGAAAACATTTTCACACTCTATTGTCATTCTATTAAATAAAGAATAAAGACTAACCTTAAAAAAGTACTTCATTGGCTGCAAAGTGCTTTGTGATCTGAGGTTGCGAATGGTGCTGTATAAAAGCAAGTTATTTCTTAGACAGTAGCTCCCAGTTTGACATACTGACAACTATATTGGTTAACCTGGGGCATCTGCAAGCAGTGACATTTCAGTGTTATCCCTGCATTAATAGTGCAGCTAATGGGTACCACTTGCTACAAAGTTCTCCAAAGTGAGAAAAAAAAATCACAAGGCATGATGAGTCACGACTGAATGAAATTGTTCTGGTATTAATCATGCATTGGCAAACAGCCATCCTTCTGTCTTTACAATGCCATAATGACAATTTGGTGTAAATCTTAATTCTAGTATTTTTTGAGTCTGCGTAAATTAATAATGCCAGATTAGTAAAGCTATGTCTGGAAAGAAGGATAATACTTCAAAGGGTCTAAGAGTCTGAACGCTCCAACTGTGTTATCTTGCTGAAGGCGAGGGGCACAGATGCAGTTTAATGTCATTCCAAAAACAGAGTGATTCTGGGATTCAGCTGTCTTGGTTAAACCTACTTCAGTGTGACTCGTGTTATTTTTTCATTTTCTGTTGCATTGTAGAATGTTGCACAGTTTACCATACAGTGCCATACTGTATTTGCATTTTCAGATACAGAGAGGGCTATGACAGTAGCTTGACATCAGCAATTGGTGCAGTCTACAATAGATTACAGCGCTGTCACTCTCCACCTCATACTGTGCCCTGGAGTCGCCATGAAAGTGTACTATAGAAATCGTACTCCGTGCCTGACTCAAAACAAATTCACAATTTATTCTTATTTTTCCTTTTGGTGACTACTGCTAGACTTGCACATTCACAGAGGGCAGTCATTCTGTGCTCCATTTATTGGGAGTAACATGAACCAACCTGTAATAGGTTTCTAAATGACATATAAAAATAATGTAAATAATGAAGCGCCAATTAACAGTAATAACAGTAGCTCGTTATTTAATATTGCTGCTCTGACAGTTACTTAAAAAATCATTTGGAGGGTTAGCTGTTGGTATCACTCATATGTCTGAGTCAGAAGGATGTGGGTTTATATCTACTCCAGAGACATGAACACATAATCCAGGCTGACACTCCCAGTGCAGTACTGAGGGAATGCTGCACATTCAAATGTGTGGTCCTTTGGATGAGACATTAAACTAAGGTCCCTGTCCGCCCTTTCAAGTGAAATCAAGATCCGTGACATTATTTTGTAAAAGAACAAGGAAACCCTCCTCCAGACAATTTTTCTCCCTCAATCAACATCACTAAAACATTATCTGGTCATTATCTCATTGCTGTTTGTGGAAGCTTGCTGTGTGCAAATTGGCTGCTGAGTTTCCTACTTTGCAACAGTGACCACACTTTAAAAGTATATCATTGGCTGTAAAGTGATCTTGGACATCATAAGATTGTGGATGGTGCCCATATAAATACAAGTTTTTTAAGGCTGAGAAAACCTTCCAGGGGGTAGAGGAAAATCCATTACCATTCTCTAACTGGCTTCCCAGGTTGAATGGTGGTGTAGGTGTTGATTCCTCTAAATATCTGGCCTGCATGGTTGGGGAGGCAGCAAGCTTTTGCTATTTATGTGGTGTATCTTCACAAGGATGTAGGATTGAGAAAATGTTGTAGCATCTATCTCACATATCGCTGAAAAAAGAGACATATTGAAAAAAAGAGACTCATCAGGAAATTTGGAAGCATACCAAGTGTAAAGGGAACAACAATTTGTACTTCATAAGAAGAGAGTGCTGATTATTTGGCACGTGGACTCTGATTGGTTGAGGCGTTGCTATGGGGAATGCACCAGTTAACTGATGATTGACATTTAACTGCCAAGCTTTATTTAAATTCAAACCAGGCAGGTTGATTCTGGTCAAAACATTGCTCTGGGGAATGAGCTAGAGAATGGCTGTCACCTATTTTGTTCATTGAAAAAAATGCATTGTGTGTATGTGGTCTTTCTATCTGCAAAGAAACAGGGCTTTGTGTATTAATATGTAGTTTCTAGCACGTAAGTGTGCCACACAGCAAGCCCAACTGATAATCTTAAATTGGTTGTCAGTGTAATTGTTAGAACACTCAGGATTGTTTAGCAAATGTCGTCTAATTGCAGAATCACATCTAATGTTGGACACTGGGTGTTTTGAGTTTTGCAAGCACAGGCTTGTTGGGTGCGGTCAGTACCTTGCATGGTGTGCACAGCCGAAGGGACATGCTGTTTGATAAGATCCACCAGCCTTTAGGACATATGGCCTACATTCCTAGCGTCACACCGACACGGAAATTCATATATGACATTACTCATTTGTGTGATAAGCCAAACATCTTTTTGGTTTGACAGCAGCATCCTGTTAGTGGCAACACCACTTATGTTGCTACTGCGTAGTCCTGTTGAGTGCAAGACGAAAAGCTTCAAATTGTTTCTTTCTTCAGTAATACTTAGAGTAATTTGGTAGTACAGAACATATCTCATTTATGCTTAGTTCCAGTCACTTAAGTTGACTTTCTAAAACAAAATCTATTTTAATCTTAAAACTTGATCTCTGCAAACCCTGCTAAATCAATAATTGGTACAACTCCATTTTGAAGAGAGCATATGTTGTAACAACAGGTAGTCCATGACATACAGAGACAACTGTAAGAGTAACAGTTACATTTAACGTGTAGCATCTTTGGGTTATCAAGGTGCTCTCAGTTCTGGAATTGTTCATTCACATTATAGAGTCCCTTTTACTAAAAGTTTGAATTATGTTTCTGCTTAAACTTTTTTCCAATAAGAGTAAAATCTAATCTCTCTAACGCCATCTTGTGTTAGTCGTATATCCTTTCCCTTATCGCAATACATCCCTCAAGAGTATTGCCTATTTAGTCCTTAGTGATACCACAGAAGGTAAATGTGTGCTACAAGACCTCGGTTTAGCAGGAGTGCAAAGATATTTACTGTTAATGGAGATTGTACCAGGTACTTCAAATAGCGATACTGTCCCTTGGCCCTAACTGTTAGAAATTAAAATCTTTTAGTTTGCTAAAGTAGCATTGACTATAATTTCTCAAATCACTTTGTGCCCTCCTTAAAGAGTGAACGCCTACTTATAAACCTCAACAGTTGAAGAGAGGAAGTCATATGAGGACAGTCTCCCAGATTAAGTATTATTTCACATCCAGGATGCTATGAATATGAATAATATTTAGTATTACTGAAAAAAGACATGGCTGTCGAAGCTTTTTGTCTTGCACTCATCAGGACAGATGCAAGAATTTCAGTAATACTCAAGTTCTGTACTGCCAAATGACTATTAATAATATTTATTCTTCAATGAACATCTCTAAAACCTGATTATCTGGACATAATCTCATTGCTGTTTGTTTGAGCTTGCTATGCGCAAATTGGTTGCTACATTTCTTACATTACCACATCTCATTGGTTGAAAAGGTCTTTGAGATGTCCTGAAGTTTTGAAAGGTCTCTGTTTAACAAATTATCTTAAAAAACAGCACCCTGACAGTGCAGTACTATCTCAGTACCGCACAAGAGCAAATTTATACTTAATTCTCTGGAAAAGGGAATTGAACCCTCTGAATCAGAGAGGAGGGTGCCACCCACTAAACCATGACTGTTAACATCAGCAAAGCAATGCAAATCTGGTTAAGTTGTATCCAACCTAACCCAATCCATTGCAAATTTTAGATCTGCTGTCATGCATTCAGAACAGACTGGAGAAAAAAATTCTCGTTTTGGAATTTTTCTGTTACCACTTTGATTGTCCCAAGAGACACTGTCGGGCGAACTGCTTGAAATAATTTGCAGGATGATTCATGTCCTTTTTGTGATTATTAGTGGAAAATCCATTTCAGGTCATGCTACGTAACCGTGGCCTGTTAAAGTGTTGTAAATTTGAGTGGATTATACTGGATTGTGAACTGCCAGTCTAATTTAGCTGGAGGGAGTGTTATTACTGTCTGAAAGTAAAGCTGTCACAATTTTAGAAAATAACCCATGGTGCGCCTTCAACTAAGCAAATCCTGGCAGGATGAGGGCGGATTATAGGAGCTTGTTTTATATGAGTTTGTTTTACCAAACACAATCAAACTCCAATTAGCACATATGTCATTGTAATAAGTGTTGCATATAGCGATGCCATTATTTCCCTGTCCACATGGCTCAGTGGGTAGCATTTTCAGCTCTGAGTCCGAAGGTTGTGGGTTTGAGTCCCACATGAGGACTTGAGCACAAAAATCAAGCTGTCATTCCGGTGCAGCACTGAGGAAGTGCCGCAGTGTCGGAGGCGCAGTCTTATCAGAAGAGGGGTTAAACTGAGGCCCTGTCTGCCGTCTCCGGTGGGTGTAAATGATCCCATGACACTATTCAAAGAAGAGCAGGGTTCTCCCTGGTTTCCTGGCCAATATTTATCTCTCAATCCACATCACAAAAGAATAGTTGACCTGGTCTTTATCACATTGCTGTTTGTGGCAACTGGTTGTGTGAAAATTGGCTACCAGATTTCCTACATTACAATACACTTCAAATGTACTTCACTGGTTGTATAACATCTTGAGATGTATGATGGTTGTGAAAGGTGCTATATAAATGTAAGTCTTTTTTTATTCTCTATCAGGCCTGCAGACTGCACTGCTGGAAATGTTTGGGACTGATTTTACACACATCATTTGTGTCATGTAGCTATGCACCACTCACTACAGTTCAATCATTACCATTTTGGGTGACAAGATCTGCTGAAACCAAACTGGGAGGTAAATAACAAACAGCGCTCAGTGCTGGATGTAAATTTTTGGGTGAAAAGAAACTATCCTCTGATTCTGCTGTCGTTTAGGAAAGATGTCAAGGCCTTAGAGAGGGCGTAGAAGGGATTTACTAGAATGGTACCAGGTTTGAAGAACTTGAGTCACTGAGAGAGTTTAGAGAAAATGTGGTTGTTTTTAGAACCGAGAAGATTTAGGGGTGATTTAACAGATGTGTTCAAGTTAAAAGGGGTTTTTGATAAAGTAAATAAGGAAAAACTGTTCCTACTTGCAGGAGAGGCAGAAACCAGAGGACATAGAATTGTCAAAAAGGGGAGAAACTTTTTTTTACAAAGTGAATTGTTATGGTCCGGAACGTGCTGCCTGAAAGGGTGAAGGAAGCAGATTCAACAGTGACTTTCAAAAGGGATTTGTATCATAAGGAAAGGTTTGCAAGGCCACTAGGGAAGTGTACGAGAGGGAGGCCAATTAGCTGTTTCAAAGAGCTGACCGCAGACACAATGGGTCAAATGGATGCCTTCTGAACTGTATCATTCTGTAATTCTATGTATCTTTGGTCATGAGTTTGGAGACTCAAGTTCAGAAACTTGAACCATTGACTCTCACAGTAGTGTCAATATTAGCTACTTATTTTTTTAAAAAGTTATGTTGTGCTGTAGTGTAATGAAGCAAATGCCATGTATACACTTTCAGACCTGTATGACAACCAGGTGGCCAATGTTGCAGTATTTTAGTACAATCCAGTTTACTTTCTATTAGCTGCTTTTCAAAATCAATACAATGGTTAGAAACTGACGAAAGAAGTTGAGTGAATAAAATTGCTCAGCAAGATCATTGTTTATCTTCTGCAGTTGACCTTTGTAGTTTTACAAATAAATTAAACGGCAAGGTTTGGAGTAGATAACCCTACTTTAGTGGTTCAGTAGCTGTTGCCTTTTCACCCATCCATCTGGGACACTGGCTGCCAGCAGGGACTGCATTCAGATTCAGATATAGCAGTGTAGTCGCAGTATAAATAAAATGGACTGATTCGAAAGGATGGGTGTGCTGGTAATAATAGCAGAGGAGAGGGAACATTTAACAATATCAGCTAGCGTGTGGGGCCTAGGAAGAGATAAAAACGGAAAGTGCTGGAAAAACTCAGCAGGCCTGGCAGCATCTGTGGAGAGAGATACAGAATTAACGTTTTCAGTCCGACACGGCCCTTCTTCAGGAATGTTTATTGGGAATTGGATGGAAAGGGCAGGAAGTGGAGTTAGTAACTAAAATAAGCTCAAAGAGAGCATGTGCGGGGAGCTGGAGAGAGAATAAAGAAAGATTTGATGTCAGGGCCAGGGCAGGGCGAACTATGAGGGCTAGCTTGATCCAGCGGACTGAGGAAAGGGGCCTGGACAGGGTGGATGGGAAGGACCTGTTTCCCTGAGCAGAGAGGTCAGTGACTAGGGGGCATAGATTTAAAGTGATTGGTAGAAGGATTAGAGGGGAGATGAGGAAAGATTTTTTTCATCCAGAGGGTGGTCGAGGTCTGGAACTCACTGCCTGAAAGGGTGGTAGAGGCAAAAACCCTCAACTCATTTCAAAAGTGTCTGGATATGCACCTGTAACCTCCAGGACCAAGCGCTGGAAGATGGGAATGGGCTGGGCGGCTCATTTTTCTGCCAGCGCAGGCACGATGGGCGTAGTGGCCTCCTTCTGTGCTGTACATTTTTCTACACTGCATATTCCTCTCTTTCAGATATGTGGGGAGAGGGCGGGGTAGTGGCAACACAAGAATTGCTCCTTAGGAGGGCCAGCACAGATACAATGGGCCGAATGGCTGCCTTCTATGCTGAAACGTTTCTATGGCCAGAATTTTCTTGTCAGCTTGTGGGGGATGGGTCCTGCATGCCGACGTGTAAAATGACGTGCGGTGATGCTGGGCGAGCATCCTGACATTACTGTGCATCATCGCGATATTTAAGTGGACGGGCACGTGATATTCTCCGATGTGCGCCCGCCATTAATTAATGATCCTCTTAAGGTCCTAGAGGCAGCAATTGGCTGGTATTTTTTGGGGTCCGTGCGATCTTCAGGTTGTTGCACAGGTGCAACAGGCAGGCGGGTAGGACACATTTTTATAAACCTCATCCACAGGCTGGATAAGAGGGGTGAGTGGGGTTGCGAGTGTTATTTATCAGACATTTAATGCTTAAACTTACTGCTACTTGCCTGTGTGAGCAGGAATACTTCAAAACTCTTCACAGCTGCTTGGACAGGAATAACAGGCTTCAGGTTAGGACTCTGGAGTAAACATCATTCCTGGGGCCTTGCTGGTTTCAGGAAGTCTTCCCTTACCCTGGGAATAGGAGTTGTGCTCTCCACTGGAGGGACCTCCTCTGAGGAGGAAGGGAGGGCCAGAAGGGGAAGGAGGCCAGGAGTCCACACTTACCCTCCAGGGGAGCCACCTTTGGGAGAGGCGGAGGCACAAGGAGGACATGGCCCACAGGAAGTCCAAGGCAGAAGGGGCCACAGAAGACGCCACTATCCTGCTGCCAGGGTTTACAGGCAGTGAAGCAGTTACCTCAATATGTCTGAGGTGTAGTGTCAAAGGAGGCCCCGTCTCTCAAAGGAGACAGTCACCTCCATCTATCAGATGATAGGCCCTGAGATCTGCTCAAACTGTGCGGGTGGGCACCCCATGCCAGTGACACTGAAGGTCACAGCTGCCCTCAACTTCTATGCCTCTGGCTCTTTCCAGGGGTCAGGGGTTCTGTGTGGAGTCTCCCAATCAGCTGTCCACAGTTGCGTCAAGCTGGTGACAGAAGCTCTGTTCAGGTGGGTACTGACCTTTATTCTTTACCGCATGGATCAGGCCAGACAGGTGAGCGAGCCAGAGGCTTTGCAGCGATTGCTGGCTTACCCCGTGTCCAGGGTGCCATCGATCGCACACATGTGCCACCAGGTGAGCCCAGTGCCTTTGTCAACAGGAAGAGCTTCCACTCCATGAACGTGCAGATAGTGTGTGATCACAGGATGCTGATTCTGCAAGTCTGTCCAAGGCACCCAGGCAGCTCCCATGACGCCTACATCCTCAGACACTCCCAGGTGCCGGTGCTCTTCAGTGCTCCAGCCCGGCTGGATGGATGGCTGCTGGGTGACAATGGCTATCCCCTCAGAAGGTGGCTCATGATGCCTCTCTACCATCCAAGAACAGAGGCTGAGCAGCGCTACAACAGGAGCCACAGCACCACAAGGGCTGTGGTGGAGAGAGCTATCGGTCTTCTCAAAATGCGCTTCCAATGCCTGGACCATTCAGGGGGCGCACTCCAGTAACACCCCAGACCATGTGTCACTGATAGTGGTTGCATGCTGCACTCTCCACAATCTGGCGCTGGAAAGGGGGGGACACTGTGGACAAAGAAGATGTAGAAGCAGTTGCTCCGGCTGCAGACGAGTCCAGCAGTGAGTCCGAGGATGAGCACAGGGAAATGCTGAGGGGGTAGACGCTGACCTGGGCACACTCCAAGGAGGCAGGGACACCTGGGAGGTTTTAATCCGATGAACCTTCAACTAGCACACCACATGTGGACCTCCAGGACAAGCCTGGGCTGCAAGCTCAATACCCGAGTGCAAAATCTGCCTGGTTAGGAACATTAACTATGTACCTTGTCAATAAAGCTCAATGTCAAACAACTCACTCACAATGTCTTGGGTTCCTGTCCACCTGCAGAAGTAAGGAATCACCCTGAGCCATGTTTGCATATAAAAGTGTAATGATTTAACAAAATGAAGTTCAGAAAAAAATAAATACAAAGGTGTTACGCATCACACCAAGTGGTCATGAACTAATAGCCCGGCGACATAAAACGCCCAGTGAGAAACCCGTGGTGTGCCTAACGTGCCTTAGGTTTACGCCTACGGGTGCTACGCCTCGACACTCTCCCCTTGTTGGCACTGGCAGCTGAGACAGCCTGCTGACTCTGCTGTCCTGTAGGCCTCGTTGACCTTGGCGATCGTCCTCTGGCCCGTGGAGCCTGTGCTGGCCCCGCCTGGGAGGGAGTGGCCAGTTCCACATGGCATCTCCCCAGTCACCGCAGCCTCATGGGATCCTATGGACACTGACAGAGTGGCAGAGGAGCTGCTGCCCTCATCTGGAGTGCCCTGAGAGGACCCCGCAGAGACGACAGGCAGCTCCTGCGCCAACGTGAGGTCGCTTCGGACCTCCCAGCTCACCACTGATGGATGGGAATCTAGCTAGGATACTTGGTGCCCAATCCATCTCCCACAATGGCGCTGACCAGCTGAGGTCAATGCCGCTGTGAGGGCTTGCAGGTCTGAGCACAACACCCAGAGGCCCTGATTGTTCTTCTGGAGGACCGTCTCTGTGAGAGTCGCCACTTTCTCCATGGAGGAAGCATGGCGCTCAGCCATGAAGCTCATTGCATCAGTGATGCTCCGTGTGGACTCCTCCAGCACGGAGACCATGCCACGCATAGCCTCATGTATCTCCGCCAGATCCTCCCGTAGACCCTGCTGGACTTCCAGTGTCTGCTGCCTCACGGACGACTCCAGAGGCACATCATCAGCCACCGACCAAGCATGTGCCTGCTCCCCTGCAGTCCTCCGACTGCCAGCACCATGGGCACTCTCTGTCTCCGCCCGCATCTCAGGCAAGTGTGAAGTGCCCTCACCGTTGTGCCCCGGGTCACTAGTCGACAATCTAATTCCCACTGAGGTGCTAGTATCTGCACTGGTGCCTGCCTGGCAGAGATGGTGTGATGCTGGTGAGCTGAATTGTTCAGGGTCCTCAGATGTTAGAGGTGGCCCCTTTGCCTCCTCCTCCTGGCCCAGCTCCAGTGATGCTGACAGGAAGAACAAGGACATCTGATTAGTTCAAGCAGAGACAATGTCAATGTGCATCCCTGGCCCCCGGATCAGTACGCGCTCATCCTTCCATAATCAATGGCCAACCCATGTTGGAAGCTTCCATCACTGAACATTCAGCAGTGCCATGGCTGCTGGGACATACATGGTGACCTCAGTGCACGGCAATCTTACCTCCCCCTGGCACCCCAGCCTCACCGCTACCGGTAGACCTGGGTGCATGGCGCCTCTCCAGCTCCATCGCTTACTGCTCGTATCTGGTGATTATGGCCAACTGAGCCTGGCCTCTGCCAGTCCACGTCCGCTCGGCAGCATTGTGTGCAGTCTTCTGAAAAGGGGAGAGGAGCATTGATTAGCCCAGCCTGTACCTGGATTCCCATCGCATCTCTGCCACCCCCACCCGAGTGAAATATTGCAGGGTTCCAGTGAATCGTGGCCCCGCAGCTGCCGCACACTCACACCAAGAAGCCAGGGCTGACCCCCCTTGCCCACATGCTGCCTCCATCACATTTACCACCACACAGTCTAACCTTGGAAAGCAAGGATGCACAAGCATGTGGAATGCCAAGGGCAGCAGATGGATGGGTGCCCCGCCAGCTGGAAGCTCCCCTCCCAGCATTTCAGCAGCCTGACTTTGACATGTTTTGCAGTTCCAACACTGCCTCCAAGTGCAGATCCTTGAGGTAGCCCCCAAAACACTACTCTGGGTGTCAGTCTACCGCATGCTGCGGGTTCAGAACCCATCTCAGCACAACCCTCTCAGGGTGAGCTAGGCATGGGCAATATCTGCTGGCCCACCCAGCGAGAGACACATGCCGTGAAGGATTCAATGCTGTACCTGTTCTCAGAGTTGTGGCGGGGTGGGGGCCGGAGGTGGGTGGGGGGAAGGCTGCCAACTTGGTGCTCACCCTTCCTGAGCACAAGTGGTCGTTGAATCGCTTGCAGCACTGGACCCAGGTGCGTTGCACCACATCATGGGAGCTGACCCTCCCCGTCACCTCCTCCCAGGCACATTTGGTCATGTCGGGGGAGCATCCGCTTCCCGTCCCTCAGAACGAGGACCTCCCGCCATGCTACCACCTCCTCCAGGAGGGCAGCACACTGCCCCGCTGCCCTACCCTCCGGCGTGGCCTGCCCCACTCCCCTACCCTGCGGCCTGGCCTGCTCTCCAGCAGCACTCTGGTGAGCCCTTCTACTGGCCGTTGTGTTCAGCCTTTCCAAGTCTGCCAGCGCTTCATTCAAACAGGTCAGTGGGTCGCCATTGGACCCGACTGTCATTGCATTTCTGCCACCACCTGCCCACTCCCGCTCTCCTCGGGAATCGCACATCACACTGGGTGGGTCTTAATCGGCCCGCCTGCGTAAAATGGACCTGATCGCGGGCGGCGATCGGCTCTGTGCCCGCCCTCACTCGCTCCCCACCGGCCCGCCTGATGTGGGGAAAATGCTCCCCTATGATTCTATTCTATTCTACACAGAGATGTTCAGTAATACAGCAAGGAGGTGGATCTAGTCCCTGATTAACATCCAATGGTGAGAATGCCTTCACATTTGCAGCTAAAGATCTTACTGAATCCCTCAAAGTGATATTCATTGGAAACGCAGTGATTTGACTTTAGTATCTTCTCTGTAGAATTATAGACAGACTGTTCTCAGCAGCTGAAACCCAATCTTATCTTGGATGCCTGTTTGAACACAGATGTACATTAAAACACAAAAACATAGGGGCTCTAATGCTCATAGCATCATAAAGGAAATTGTTGAAACCTTTCTCCTCCCCACCTTCCTCCCATGCAATTTAAAGAACCCTGATACTCCTAGTGTGCTAATACTCTCTTCCTTGTCCTTGATGTTGTTTAAAGACATAATAAGATTTGATTCTTTTGGGTTGTGTGACTCATCTGTTTCTTCTTCACTATATCAAATAGTTTGATGTTCCTTATTCTGAAGTGATGGAAATCCGACACTTCCCAACATTGACAGTTGATACCTGCACCTGCAATATATCTGCATTCAGCACAGTATCATGAGTTAAGATCTGGGAGATTAAAAGCAGAGGTGCCTCGCTATGTGTCCTGTCTGACTCCCTCTCCACCCAGCTCCATGGGAGAGCGTGGATCTCCTTGTGGAGGAGAAGCATTCATATTTTTAATGGACTTTTACACAAACCACAGGAATAGTGTTTAAGCCCATGATGGTACTTACACCAAGGTGCTTTCGTCTGAAGCAGAAATTCACGTGTAAATCACAGGGGAAGGGAAAAACTGCTTCGTGCTAAAATCACACCCCAACAATGTGGTGATCTGAACTGTTAGATCTAGGCACTTACAAAGCACATGGCTTCAAAGATTTTGATGTCATTTAGCATTTGGTACAGCACATGGAAGCAAAATAGTTCTAAATAGATGTTTCCATTCAAATTTTCCCATCCCCTGCTTCCCTTTGCACCTATGTGTCAGCCATGGCACAGTTGGTAGCACTTTTGCCTGAGTCACAACATTCCTGCTTCAGGTTCTACTCCAGGACTTGAGCACACAAGTCAAGGCTGACACTCCAATGCAACACTGAGCTGTACTGTCATAGGTGCCAGCATTTGGATGAGCCATTGAACTGAGGCCTGCCCTGGTGAATGTAAAAGATTCCACGGCACTGTTTGTAGGACAAGCAGGTAGGTTATCCCTGGTGCCCTGGCCAATATTTATTCCTTAAGCAACAATGCCTGAGAAACACGGGTTATAATTTAAGGAGGAGATAGACAGATCTTTGATTAGTAACGAGTTGAAACGTTATGGGGGAGAGGGTGGGAAATTGGAGCTGAGGCCGAAATGAGATCAGACATGATTGTATTGAATGGCGGGGCAGGCTCAAGGGGTTGAATAGCCTACTCCTGCTCCTAGTTCTTATGTTCTTATGTTAACTGGTCATTTTAACATTGCTATTTGTGTGAGTTTGACATACGCAAAATTGGCTGCTGCCAACAGTGACTATCCTTCAAAAGTACTTCACTGACTGTAAAGCACTTTAAGACATATGCCAGTCATGATTAGTGCAATATAAATGCAAGTTTTTTTCTTTCATAAATTCTGATTGTGCCCTAATTTACAGGATTGTCATTTCAGTGAAAGCTTTCATTTCTTGGAGGACTTTAAGTATATACCAAGTTGCAATTTACAATCTTGACTTTATAGTAATTCTTTATATTTGAATAGTGCCTGGTTTGAAGGGATTGGCTGGCACAGTGCATTGCAAATAGTTTCTAGGGGTCAGCTTCAAATCCAACTTTAACAACATGAACATCTTCTGTTTCTGTTCACTTTGCACCTTTGTCAACAAAACAGAAGCTTAAGGAACACTCAATCCCTGGTTCATTCCCCAGGACAATGCCTTGACCAATCAGAGTTGACCTGCCCGGTTTGAATTTGAACAAAGCTGGGCAATTAACTCCTCCATGCTGCATTCTCCATGGCGATGCCTCCACCAATCAGAGTCCACTTGCCAACCAATCTGCACTCTCTTCTCATACAGTATAAATTGTTGTTCGCCTGTTACAGCTAGAAAATTCTTGTGAGCTATCCTGATAGGTGCAAGATGAAAAGTTTTGATTGTATGTCTCTTTTTTTCAGCAATACCTTCTGTTTTGTTCATTCGCCACTGGCAAGTTCAGCATTTATTGCCCATCCATAGTTGCACTTGGGAAGGTAGTGGTGAGCTGCCTTCTTGAACTGCTGCAGTCCATGTGGTGTGGGTACACCTACAGTGCTGTTAGGAAGGGAGCTCCAGGATTTTGACAGTAAGGTGGCATAATTCCAAGTCAGGATTGTGTGTGACTTGGAGGGGAACTTGCAGGTGGCGGCTGTTGTAATGGTGCTGGTTACAGAACGTGTCTGTTAAGGAAGCCTTAGTAGCCTTCTGTATATTAACAGCAAGTCTTTATTAACTACTTGTAGCTATATACATATACACAGTAAAGGTACAGGCAGGGAACCATCTCCATCTCTATTTCTTAACACGTCTCTACCCAACTGGTCTGGGTCATGTGCCTCCTTACATCGCTATATGGGCGGTACTGAACTCAGTCCCACATCAACCCTGTATATACTGGTCCCTTATACTACAGTAGTATTCCCATGCACCTGCTGCCCTTGTCCTCCTTGGTGTTAGAGGTTGTGAATTTGGAAGGGAGCTTGGTGAGTTGTTGCCGTGCATCTTGTAGATGGTACATGCCTCCCCTTCTTACAGGCTCATGGGAATAATGCAACAACTTTAGGAGGAGATTTACCAGAATGGTAACAGGGATGAGGGTTGTTAGTTATGTAGAGTGACTGGGAAAGCTGGAGTTTTTCAACTTATAGTGGAAAAGGTTGAGGGGAGATTTAGCAGGGATTTTCAAAATTATGAGACATAGGGAGAAACTGTTTCCAGTTGTAGGTGTAGGAGAAGGATTTGGTACCTAAAGGGTTAATATGGGACTGAGTATAGTATCACCTACACAGTGATGTAAGAATGTGCATGACCTAGAGGTAAGGTCAGTCTAGAGATAGGTAGCAACATGTAAGGACCTAGTATGGGGTACTTTCCATACCTTTACCCTCTGCTGTAAATATGTACATAGTTCAGTAATGTTAATAAAGACTCCTTGGTAACTTCTGCAAGGCTGCTTAATGGTGTCCAAGCAGTACACATCACAGGTAGCGACAACAGAGCAAATCAGTAGGAGGATTGGCAATCATAAGAGCATAAGATCCAGGAGCAGGAGTAGGCATTTCAGCCCCTTGAGCCTGCCCCGCCATTCATTACGACCATGGCTGATCTAATTTCGGCCTCAACTCCAATTTCCCGCCTTATCCCCATAACCTTTCAACTCATTACTAATTAAAAATCTGTCTATCTCCTCCTTAAATTTATTCAGCATCCCAGTATCCACTGCACTCTGAGGTAGTGAATTCCACAGATTCAACACCCTTTGAGAAAAGTAATTCCTTCTCATCTCTGATTTAAATCTATCACCCCTTAGCCTAAAACTATGGCCTCTCATTCTAGAATGCTCCACAAGGGGAAACATCCGCTCCACGTCTACTTTGTCTATCCCCGTTAGCATCTTATATACCTCAATTAGATCTCCTCTCATCCTTCTAAACTCTAGCCAGTATAGGCCTAAACTGCTCAATCTCTCCTCATAAGACAAGCCCTGCATCTCTGGAATCAATCTAGTGAACCTCTTCTGAACTGCCTCCAATGCAACTACATCCTTCCTCAAGTAAGGGGTCCAAAACTGTCCATAGTACTCCAGATGCGGTCTCACCAATCAGTGGATATAGGTTTGAAATAATTAGCAAAAAATCCAGCATGAGGAGAAAATTGTTTACATAACGAATTATAATCCGGAATGCACTGCCTGAAAGGGCGGTGGAAGCAGATTCAGCAATAGCTTTCAAAAGGGAACTGGATGTATATTTGGAAAAAAAAGTGCAGGGCTATTGGGGAAAGATCAGGGGAGTGCCACTAATTTGACAGCTCTTTCAATAAGACGGGATGAATGATCTCCTTCTGTGCTGTATGAATCTTTGATCATGTATCACTGCGTTATATGGAGATTGATTTGGCAAATGATATCTATAATAATTAAAGTTTGTAAAGAACGTTTGTCATGCCTGCATGCAGTTTAAGCTACATACAGAAGCCATGATCTCATTGGTAAAAACAAAAAAAAACAAACAAAAAAAAAAAAATCTGCGGATGCTGGAAATCCAAAACAAAAACAGAATTACCTGGAAAAACTCAGCAGGTCTGGCAGCATCAGCGGAGAAGAAAAGAGTTGTCATGCTCTGTAGCCATTGCAAGACTCTTCAGGTCATGGATTCATAACTTCCTGTTCAACACATGTGTGCACAGTATCACAGTATCTTTACAATGCAGAAGGAGGCCATTCAGCCCATCGAGTCTGCACTGGCTCTCTAAAAGAGCTTTCTACCTAGTACCACTCCCCTGCCTTATCTCTGTAACCTTTCACATTCTCTCTTTTCAGGTAGCAATCCAATTCCCTTTTGAATATCCCAATCGAACCTGCCTCCAATATCCTCTCAGGAAGTTCGTTCCAGACTCCAACCACCCTCTGGGTGAAAAAAAATTTTCCTCACCTCACTTTTACTCCTTTTGCCAATTAATTTGAATCTGTGCCCTCTAGTTCTTGATGCTCCCTTGAGTGGGAACAGTTTCTCACTATTTACCCTGTCCATACCCCTCAGGATCACGTCTACCTCTATCAGGTGTCCTCCTTTCCTCCAAGAAAAACAGTGCCAACATCTCCAGTCTATCCTCACAGCTATAGTTCTTCATCCTGGGAATCATTCTTGTGAATCTCCTCTGCACTCTCTCCAATCCCTTCACATCCTTCCTCAAGTATGGAGCCCAGAACTGGACACAGTACCCCAGATGAGGCTTAACCAGTGTCTTATACAAGTTCAACATGACCTCCTTATTCTTGTACTCATTGCCCCTATTAATAAAGCCTAAGATACTATATGCTTTATTAGCTGCTCTCTCAACGTGCCCTGCCATCTTCAATGATATATGTACGTAAACACCGAGGTCCCTCTATTCCTGCACCTCCTTTATAGTCCATGGTTCTACACACTCAGCTAAAAATCTGTTCTGTAGGCTGCGCAGTGCTCCCTTACTGACGTCTCCTAATTAGTATGGAGTGAGATGGCTACTGGATGACTTTACACACAACTCATAAATTGCATGGTCTTGAGAGGCAAGGGTTAATGCCTGATTACTTCACCTGCACAGATTTCTCTGACCTTACCCCTCCCCCCAGCCCGAGGCCATGAAAGGAGGAGTCGAAGAGCAGGAAATTGGAAATGTTGGAAGTGGAAACTAACTGAGCTTTAACAAGATGGATAGATCAAGAGTTCAAAGAGGAAAAATGAAAATTATACTTCACAACACCCCGGCCAGTCAACGTAGAAAATGCCTTTTAGCAGCACCGTTTGACAAATGAATAGGTCAAATTGGAAAACGCTTGCCTTTATTAGATACTTTCATTATTAATATTATTCAGGTGAAGTGTTGATTGAACTTTTGCCATTAACGAAATGTCACACACTGTGGGCATTAACAGCAGGCAGTGAAAGCAGGTAACAATACAGATTGAATATCTGACTTCATATGGCCCAGGGAGGAATAGGGGAGCAATCCCCTTTGTGGGAGGGAGGTGGAATTGGGATCTCTTTGGGGTCATGGTAGTTCCAAGATGACAAAAAATTTGGAACCAAACCAATACTGCAGGGGGCTTGGCAATCTGATACCTGAACCAGACAGGTGTGCAATACTCCAGGTGATGACTGGACAGCAAAGGAATCTGGAAGAGTAGAGTCCTCACTGAGGGATGGGATTTTTCCAGTTCAAGCCTTTGGCACTTTCCCGATTTCCTTTGCTCCACTATTGGTGGCAGTGTCTTCCATTGCCTAGGTCCTAAGCTCTGGACTTCCCTCCCTTCTTTCTGTGCCTCTGCCCTCCTTTAAGATGCTCCTTAAAATCAGTCCAAATTTTTTTGGTTTCCCGCCCTAAATATCTCATCATGTGGCTTGTTGTCAAACTTGTGTTTCATTGTACTCCTGTGAAGCATCTTGGGATATCTTACGTAAAAAGTGCTGTATGGATAAAAGTTATTGTTGGCTGCATCTAACCCTGCAAGCCAATGCTCTAAAGGGCTAGGGTGGTTCCCCTCACTGCTTGTGCTCTACATCAACAAACTGTGTGGATTTAGCCAGTTAAGCTCAACAGTGCCCGGCACACGTCTGGGTGTTCCTTAGTGTTGGATCTGCCCTGCTCCTGTCATTTCTAAAGTTACACTTCAGAAGTGCTTCATTGGTAGTAAAACACTTGGGGATGCCCTGAGATTGTGAAAGACGCCCTTATGAGTTCAAGTCATTCCTTTTCCTTTCTTCCCTCACCGGATTCAGGGAAATGGCATGTGTTGCTGTGAGGAGAGAGAATGCTTCCCGTTTTCAGCAAATGCAGAGTTTATAAGCGTAGATTTCTCAACAGTTATTCCAAAGAGTTTTGAATCACTGTTTCGCATCTTCACACACTTTTCCTTTAGGAAATGGTGGGCAAGTGTGGGTTAACAAGCTGATTATCTACCTGTTGAACTGCATCATGAGTGCTCCTCCTGTGGCCAACAAGCACTGGACTGGTCTGGAACCCAGAGCGCCTGACTCAGAGGCAGGGATGCCAACCAGCTGAGCCACAGGGCCTCCTGAAACACAACGATGTGTTTCTAAGAGTGTCAGACGACCGGTTAACCAAAAAGTAACCTCCAACTAAAATGTCATGCTTGACCGTTGCTCAGGTAGATCCAGACTTTGGCATGCTTTCCAGGAAGTCATTTTGGGTGTAAAAAATAAAATTGGGCTGGGAAAAGCCAAAAGACCAAATACGATTTACACTGTCGTGGATTCTAATGTCATTTGGTCCCTTGAGGGAGATTGAATTGCGACAGGTAAGACATTCAAGACAAAAATGCTCCGGGGGTAAGACGGAGCAAAATATTAAAATGACCCTCAAGCTCGTCCCATATGTATGATGGCTGGAGCCTTGTTATTGAAATCCTTCCCCCCCGCAACCCCCCCACCAGCCCCTCCCCCGCCTCCCTCCAGCCATGTAATCTGCTGGGAGAGGCAAAGGAATTGATCTGGAGATTTTTGCCAGCTTGTGGTGGCTGATGATATGAGAGATGGTCAAGGGACTAACAGGTCCCTGGGAAACAGATCGCATGTGAACAGCCGCTTGTCAGGAATCCGTGCACCTAGAGAGGAACATAGGATACCACAGAATCAAATAATTATAGCGCACAAGGAGGCCATTTGGCCTGTCATGCCTGTGCTGGCTCTCCGAAGGAGCAATTCATCCAGGCCCCCTCCCCACTTCTCCCTGTAGCCCTGCACATTCTTTCTTTTCAGACAATAATCCAATTCCCTCTCGAATGTCTCGATGGAACTTGCCTCCACCACACCCTCAGGCAGCGCATTCCAGTGTTATCAAGAACAACATTGACATGGAGGCACACAAGGAGATATTAGGGCAAGTAGCCAAAGTCTTAGTCAAAGAGACGGAAGCAACTTAAGGAAGGAGAAGGAGGTGGAGAAGCAGAGAGGTTTAGGAAGGGAATTTCAGAGCTTAGGGCCCTGACAGCTGAAGGCACGGCCACCAATGGCAGAGCGATTAAAATTGGGGATGAGCAAAGGGCTAGAATTGGAGGAGCACTGAAACCTCGGAGGTTTGTAGGGCTGAAAGAGATTACAGAGATAGGGAGGGGCAAGATCAAGGATGGATTTGAAAACCATAAAAGGCCTTTTAAAATTGAGATGTTACCAACCCAGGAGACAATGTAGGTCAGTGAGCACAGAGGGAATGGGCAAACTGGGCTTAGTGCAATTTAGGTTATGGACAGCAGAGTTTTGGATAAGGTCAAGTTTACTGAAGGTGTAAGCAGTGGCCAGCTAAGAGAGCATTGGAATAGTTGAGCCTAGAGGTAACAAAGGCAGCAGATAAGTTGAGGCAAGAGTGGAGATGGACAATGTTAATGATGTGAAAGTACGTGATGTAGGGAATGTGTGATCGGAAACACAGCTCAGAGTCAAATAGGCTGCAACAGTTGTGAGTAATGTAATTGCTGGGAATTGATACTTGTGAGTGTTTGGTTGAGGGATTCTAATGTCCCTGGGATGAAAAAATAGAAATACTTGCATTTGTATAGAGACATTCACAACATCAAGATATCCTAAAGCATTTACAGCTAATTAGGCACCTTTGAAACATTCTCAGTGTTGTAATGCTGTAGTCAGTGTTGTAATGATGTAGTCGGTGTTGTAGTGATATAATCAGTGTAATATTGCTGTAGTTGCTTTCTAATGCTGTAGCTGGTGTTGTAATACTGTAGCCAGCATTGTAACACTGTAGTCAGTGTTGTAATGCTGTAGTTGGTGTATTGTTGCAGTTAGTGTTGTAATTCTGTAGTCAGTGCTGTAATGCTGTAGTCAGGGTTGTTATGCTGTTGTGGGTGTTGTAATACTATAGTCAGTGTTGTGATACTGTAGTCAGTGTTGTAATGCTGTAGTCAGAGCTGTAATGCTGTAATTGGTGTTGTAATGCTGTAGTCAGAGCTGTAATGCTGTAATTGGTGTTGTAATGCTGTAGTAGGTGTTGCAATGTTGTAATCAATGTTGTGATGCTGTAGTCAGTGTTGTGATGCTGTAGTCGGTGTTATAATGCTGTAGTCAGTGTTGTGATGCTGTAGTCGGTGTTATAATGCTGTAATCAATGTTGTGATGCTGTAGTCGGTGTTATAATGCTGTAATCAATGTTGTGATGCTGTAGTCGGTGTTGTGATGCTGTAGTCGGTGTTGTGATGCTGTAGTCGGTGTTATAATGCTGTAATCAATGTTGTGATGCTGTAGTCGGTGTTATAATGCTGTAGTCAGTGTTGTGATGCTGTAGTCGGTGTTGCAGTGCTGTAGTCCGTGTTATAATGCTGTAGTCGGTGTTATAATGCTGTAGTCAATGCTGTGATGCTGTAGTCGGTGTTATAATGCTGCAGGCAGTGTTGTAGTGTACCACATTGAACCTTGTCCAGATTTTGTCCAAATTGTACTTATTGTCTCTCAGTAAATGTTACTGATTGAAACCATATTCCTTTTTCATTTAAAAACTGTTTTACACAGTCGCCGTAGCCCTGTTGCTGGGTGACTCATGTTTTCTCGTGTGGTTCTCCATGAGTGGTTAAAAAAAAGGAACACAGCTTTTTTTTAAAACTCTCACTGCAATGTTTAATGTGACATATGTATGCATTCTTGTGCAAACATTATATGTATCTTATACATTATATATACTAGATAGATTGTTCGTGATTTTAATCCTCTTATATTGGGGCTCGTCTCATTTAGTCAACCGATGTTCTGTTCAAATCAGCAGGATGCAGCATCATCGAAGTGAATGTTGTTAAAACCAACCCAGCTGAGCAAAACCAATTTTTAACACGTGTGAAATGCTGCTCTTTTCTCCCCTCTCCCTGAGGCAGCATACCCTACTGTCGTTGAAGTCTTGATTCGCTCCTGGATGTGCCTTTGTCAAATTGATGCTTGCTGGTTGAACATATGATCCGATGTTGAACATATGATCCGATTAGAATTGTAATTAGAATTATAGCAACGGGGCTATGGCAACTGTGTAAAATACGGTTTTGAAATGAAAAAAAGGAACATGGGTTCAAATAGTAACATTTACTGAGAAGCAATAAATACAATTTGGACAAAATCTGGACATGGTTCAATGTGATGCACGACAACAGCGACTACAGCATTACATAAGCGAGCTCCGACATTCAGCCCAGGCAGAGGGCCTGCTGCTGAACACTGCAGAACATGATGCAGTCAAGTGCAGCCGAAAAGGAGGTCACTTCGACAACCAATCCCAGTACATCTTCAGGTGAGCAAACCCCCTTTCAATTATGCTGCCCGTGAGCTTCATTAAAAGATCACTGGTGCTGAATCAGAATTCAAATTAGTTACATGCCCCTATCCTATGGACCTGTTATTGGTGGAGAAATACTGGACTGAAGGTTAGATGAAGAAAGAGCTTATATTTCTAAGGCCCCTTTCACAGTGGCACATTGTACTTCACTGCCAAGGTATATTTGAAGCAGGAAATGCAGGAAGCCAAGTCTGTGCGCAGCAAGCTCCCACAAACAGCAATGTGATAGTGATCAGATAATCTGTTTCAGTGATGTCGATTGAGGGATAAGTATTGGCCAGAGCACCAGGGAGAACTTCCCCTGCCCTCGCCTGAATAGTGCCACGGGATCGTTTACATCCACCTGGGAAGGCACTGGTTTGACGTTTCATCCAAAGGGTGGCACCTCTGACAGTGCAGCACTCCCTCAGTGCTGCACTGGATTGCCAGCCTAAATTATATTGCACTGGGCCTTGAACCCACAATCCCCTGATTTCAAGGCACGAGTGTTACCAATGAACCATGGCTGCTGTTGATTAGAATCATCAATATAATAACTGCATAACCAGTGTAAATTACATTCCTTAAGAAATAAAGCAGTCACAAACTCACCCTGTAATTTAGTTTATTACAGAAATGAGATTTTGGCGCAGTTTCAGGCTTGTGGGGAAATACTTCACTCGAAGTAAAAAGTTACTTCGAAAATAATTCTGTAATTTAATTTAACTAAGTTCAAGATTCTTGCATTAATTTACAAATAATGATAGGTATTCGTTGCTTTTGATAGTGGATTAAAAGATTTAAATGATATTATAACAACAGCTGAAAGTCATTTCTCCATTTGAGTTCTGTTTTAACTCGTTGTTCCGCACCAGTTTTCTCTCCGAAAGCAATCTTTCTTGCGTGGGTTAACAGCCCACTGTAACCCCCATGTTTTTTGTCACAGTCTGTTCGTCAGACCTGGAAGGACCCGCTCTGGGAAGGTCTCCATTCGTGATTGTGTGGGATAGCAATCCATCTGCCCTGTTTTTGGGCACAGAGGTTGTGATGTGCGGCCTGTCTGCACCCATTCAGACCGACACAGTATCAGTGTGGCTGCGTTTGGCGCCAACAGAGAGCGGGCGCCATTGTACCCACATGACGCTGTTGTGAGCAACGGAGAGCAGAACTCTGCTCATCACCAGCCTTGGTGTAATTCTCATTCTCTCCATTTAGTTTCTTATTTCTGTTAAGCAAAGTTCAAGCTTGCAGCAGCCCTAGTGTGTACTGAACCCGGCTGCCCCGATTCCTTTTAATGTGAAGTCGGCACCTTCGGCAGAGGAGGGAAGGAGCGGAGAGAATTGAATAAGAATGTCGTGGTGGTTGAGGAAGAAGAATCCTGAGCTTTATCTTATGACGTATCATTGGAAAGCCTGCGTGAAGATCTACAGAGTGATTACAGCTACGCTCCAGAACAGCAAGGCTTTGGGCGGAATCGTCCCAGGTCCCAGGTTTGAACTAGGTAGTGGGCGTGAGAAACGATGTTTACCTGCCGGCCGCAGCAGTGGTTTTTCGCATCTTAACGGTGCCATTCCCAGTGCCTCCCGCCTCATTAATGATGCATTCATGGGAAACACTCCGAATCGCTGGCGGGCAGGCTTGGATTAGCCCGCCACGCCGTGACCTCAGCTCTCCCTCGCTCCGGGCGCCATATTGAAAGCAAGCCAGAGCGCAGCCTACTTCACGTCTATAGACCAGGACTGCTCCAGATGACAGACGGCCCCAAATGCAAAGGTGATAGCGGCTCTCTCTCTGAGGTGCTTGCTGGACGTAGAGGAAGGCCTCCATGAACACCTCTACCCCTGGTCTGGCCAGGAGATCCACCAGAATCACCAATCCAGCCTGGGAGGCAGTGGCAGCGGCTGTCAGCACCACCGGAGCACAGAGGTCAGATGTCAGCCACCCAGTGCAGGGATGAGGGTGAATGCTCTCATCCATTTTGCCAGGATAAGTCAACCAGCTCATCACTCTCAACTCACACACTCACAAACCCATCGCACATCCACAGGGATCTCACACCTCAAGGGACACTAACTCTCACAAACACCCTCACATCTCCATCAGCCTCATATCCTCTGGAGCTCACACCCTCATCCTGTCCATGGCTCCGTTCACCACACAAACATTCCACACAGTGCCATGTGTCCTGCTCACGCTCTCTCTCCATCTGTTTCCATGCAGGAGAAGCTGGCTTACTTCAGCAGGGAGAGATCCCAGACCAGGGGTTGGAGTGGCCCACATGAGACCCCTCACTCACTTTGAGGAGTGTGTCCTCACACTGACTGGTGAGGATGTGGATTCTACCTGTGGTGACAGTGAGATCAGCGGCAAACCCATGTGAGGATCCTTCACCACATCATCCCCCTCTCAACGCGACTGTGAGTGCTCTCTCTCCTGCTTTTGACTCTGCTGCCATGCACCAAATATCTCTACTTTGGTTCACAAGGGAGCTCTGCAAAGCGACCAACACCCTCAGCCAGCCAGTCCCTCAGCTCCATCCAGGTTCTCACCTCCAGCCAAGAGGACACCTCCTCCATTGAAGAGCTGGAAATAAGCAGCCTGGGAGATCCATCACAGCGCTTACCCACACCTTCCACCAGCGCAGAGACACACACCTCAGTGGGACCTAGATCTAGAGCAGCTCAGCTTCACAATCTGGTGGTCACCGCATGGACACGTGTCCACAGCAGGAGGTGACAGGTTCAGCCAAGTTCCCCTGCACCCAGAGGACTGCTGGGGAAGAGGCATCTATGAAGTCCAAGTCAAGTGACGAGCTTCTGGATTCCACTTTCCAACTCACCCCGGAGAATCAGAAGAAGGAGAGGGAACATCACACAGAGCTGTTGGAAGCCCTCAACAGAGTGGCACGCGAGTCAGAGGAGTGAGTCTGCCTGCTCTCTGATGAAGTGGTGCCCACATGTGCACGTGTCGCTGGACCCATGGGTGAGTTCTTGCAATAGCAACACGAGAGGGAAACAGGGCACCTCAACGTATCTCCAGGTGCTCCTTCCCCTCAAGGAGCCAGGCCGGGGCCCTCGGGCACATGAAGGGGACAGGAGCGGCAATTGGATACCTCTGGGTCATCCACTCAGGAATTTCAGAAGCTGTCCGCTCCCTCCGAGTCCTCTTTGCCTGTAACCCCCTCAACCTCATCCTCTGTTACTGCAGAGAGAGCTGGTTCATGGGACGACAGCCAAAGCAAGCCGGGACCCTCAAGGCGTCGGCTCTCCAGGGGACCCACGCCAAAGTCATCAAATGCAACAGGGCCAACCATTGCGCAGGCTGTCTCCACCCTTACTGCAGATGTCAGGGCAGCACCTAGAAGAGGTGGTAGGCCTAGAAATGTTAAGAAGTTCTGATCACAAGTGGTTACATGGGTGAACATATTTTGTTACTTTATAATGTGAAAATATATTCATTTTCACTGAATAATGTGTAATATTGTCTTTCAGCTTCATTTACAGGCTTCGTGAGTCCTCCCACTGCATCCCCCCCACCACTAGCAGTTCAGCTTCACGCAGCCGGACCACGAGCGATCCAGGAGGGAGAAGTGTGTGTGTGGCAGGGCCTGTTGGGGCCACGTGCAAGCACTCTCCCTGCACACACGGAGCCTTCCTCCATCACACTCATCTCACTGGCCTGAGCATTTTCAATGCTGCCTGCTGGGGTTCTCTTTCAGTTGTCCATCTGAGCTGACCTGCATCTCCACCCACCCACTGATCACACCCCCATGCAGCACCTGGGCCCGTCCAACACAACACTCCTCACTTTCAGTTTCTGCGAAATGGTAATTGTCAAGTTTGAGATATGCTGCCCAGTCCTTTGCCCCCAGTCACCCATGTCCTTTCCCTGGCATCACTTTCCACCTCCCCACCGTTACCCTACAGCCCCGGCCCTTGTTATTCCAGGATGTCCGAGTGAACGTGCACGTTCTTTACCTTCATTTCCCGTTGAACCGAGCGACTGACAAAGGAGAGATTGTAAACGTGAATCTGATCCAGTGAAGCCCTGACTCGGACTTTCCCCTTTGGTTGATTCCAATGGTATTGTGCCAGAAAAGCCTTGAAAGAGATCCACCTACTTTTCTTTTAAAATGTTTGTGATGGTAAATACTAATTAGAAACGAGATAGAGACGACTTATCTTGATGGTTGCCCAAATTTCTTCTGAATCACAAGAACCCCATTCAAGCCTAACAAATCCCATCCTCCCCAACTAAAACGAAAATACAAACAGAAACAGCCGCAGTTATTAACCCTGTGAGCAGAGGCAATGAGCGAATTAGTAGGAGCAGATTTTTGAGTAGAAGCAAATGGCTCAAATTTCACCTTCACTGTTTTGTCTTTTTGAGCATTGGGTTCTATGATATTTTTGAAATATCTAGAAATTTTGAAGACCGTGCCCAACCAGCCAGTGCTTGCAAAACTCAAAACACAGTGTCCTACGTCAGATGTGGTTCCACGATTGGACAACACTTACTAAATAACCCTTGGTGTGCTAAGAATTATGCTGACAACCAATTTAAAGATTGTCAGTTGGGCTCACCATGTGGTACATTTGCGTGTACTGGAAGCTACATATATTAATACACAGGGCCCTGTTCTTTGCTGACAAAAAGAACATGTACATACATTGCGCCAATTTCAGCTAAACAATATAAGTGACAGCCATTCGCTGGTTCATTCACTAGGGCAATGTCTTGACCAATCAGAATCAAGCTACCTGGTTTACGTTTCAAACATTTGTTTCAAATGTGACTGGCAGTTAACTGTCAGTCACAATCAACTGGTGTATTTCCATGGCAATGCCTCTACCACTCAGAGTCCACTTGCCAACCAATCAGCACTCCTCCTCATACAGTTGTTTCCCCTGACATTGGCATTTTTCTTGCGAATTGTCCTGATGAGTGCAAGGCAAAAAGCTTCAACAAAAAACTCTTTTTTTTCCAGCAATACTCAAGTTCTGTACAGCCAAATAATAAGCAAATGAATATCAGGAATGCCTAAGAAACAGTGAATAGTGCTTCAGCTGTGACTCAAAGTATCATTATGTGGTGAAATGCCTAAAGTGGAGAGATATGGTCCTCAAAATGACACGTGATGAGGAGTGTGCTGAGGGAGAGGTTGAAGATAATGATGGACCTTAACAAATTTTCACTAGGTCACAAGGAGTATTAGCCTTGTGTTGAATGTATCAGTCGTGGGCTCCTTTCCTTTAACAGTGCTAGACAGTGTGTGCACTTCAACAGTATGTGGAACAGATTGGTCAAAATGTTATCTTGTTTCACTAAGTAGTGAGGATAATAATGGGTGAAGGAATATAAAAATACTACTTGATTTAGGTTTGGCGATGACAGCACGTTGAGGCTGCTAAAGAGAGTTGTAGTTCCATGTAAAAAAGCTGAAGTAAGCCATTTTATAAGCACTGTGTAATCTCTGGTGAGATTTTTTTTTGAAAAATATACTTTATTCATAAAATATCTGGAAGAACATGACAAAACATTTCAAAATCACCATCACAAAAAGTACAATCAGATTCAACTTTTACACATGGATCACGAGGTGCATCAATGAATATTACAATCATTTCAACATGGTCATTTCAGACAATCAGACAATGGAATTGGAGTTATAAACATACGTACCTAGATGGTGAGTAAACCTCCTATCAAAATGGCACAAATGAAACTTGACAATCTGAGGGTAGATGGTTAGGTTCTCTCTTGTTGGTGTTGGCTATTGTGTAGTGTGAATGTTATTTGCCACTTGTCAGCCCAAGCCTGAATGTTGTCCAGCTCTTGCTGTATATGGACACGGACTGCTTCAGCAGCTAAGGAGTTGTCAATGGTATGGTTGAGAATATTGCACTGTGGATGCAAATCGAAGGAACAGTGAAAGCAAGCATCAATACAATGGCCATTGTTTAAAAGCACCCATCATGGACTTATTCAAGGACCTTCACAGAGGTGTACTGTTCCATACTTAGGCAGATCACTAGACTTCATGGGGAGATAAATGAAACCAGATGGACCACTCAACGTCAACTAAGGCGCTGGAAATGACAATGGTACACCCAGCCCTGTCAAACCTTAATAGTCTTCCTTCCTAACACCTAGGGACTAATGCTCAAATTGGGAGGGCTGTCCAACAGACTAGTCAAGCAATAGCCTGACATAGTCACAAAATCATACCTTACAGATGCCACCATGTCCCAGATGCCAACATCACCATCCCTGGATATCTTTTTCTACTGGGAGGACAGATCCACCAGAGGTGGCTGCAGAGTGGTATACAGTTGCGAGGGAATTGCTCTGGGAATCCTTAACATCGATTCCGGACCCCATGTACTTTCATGGCATCAAGTCAAACGTGGGCAAGGAAACCTCCTGCTGATTACCGCCTACAGCACCCTGCCCCCCACCACCACCACCACCCCGCACCCCCCCACCCCCCCCCGCCCCCCCCCCACCCCCCCGACCCCTCAGCTGATGAATCAGTGCTCCTCCAATTAAGTACCACTTGGAGGAAACACTGGGGGTGGTAAGGACATAGAATTTACTTTGGGTGGGGGCCTTCAATACCTATCACCAAGAGTGGCTCAGTAGCACCATTACTGACTGAGCTGGATGAGCCTTAAAGGACATAGTTGCTAGATGTGCTTCTCCATGTTGAATAACAACTGGAGGATGCACTGGGGTGGAAAGGGCACAGAATGTTCCCTGGGTGGGGGACTTCAATGTCCATCACCAAGAGTGGCTTAGTAGCACCACTACTGACCAAGCTGGCCGATTCCTGAAGGACGTAGTTTCAAGACTGCACCTATGGCAGATGGTGGGGGAACCAACAAGAGGGAAAAACCTATTTGACCTCACCTTTGCCAATCTATCAGTCACAGTTGCATCTGTCCATGATGGTATTGTTATGAATGACCACTACATAGTCTTTGTGGAGATGACGACTCGTCTTCACATTGAGGATACCCTCCATCATGTTGTGTGGCACCGTAAGACCATAAGACCAAAAGACATAGGAGCAGAAATTAGGCCATTCGGCCCGTCGAGTCTGCTCCGCCATTCAATCATGGCTGATAAGTTTCTCAACCCCATTCTCCCGTCTTCTCCCCGTAACCTTTGATCCCCTTACCAATCAAGAACCTATCTATCTCGGTCTTAAATACACTCAATGACCTGGCTTCCACAGCCTTCTGTGGCAATGAATTCCATAGATTCACCACTCTCTGGCTAAAGAAGTTTCTCCTCATCTCTGTTCTAAAAGGTCTTCCCTTTACTCTGAGGCTGTGCCCTTGGGTCCTAGTCTCTCCTACTAATGGAAACATCTTCCCCACGTCCACTCTATCTAGGCTTTTCAGTATTCTGTAAGTTTCAATCAGATCCCCCCCTCATCCTTCTAAACACCATCGAGTATAGACCCAGAGTCCTCAAACGTTCTTCATACGTTAAGCCTTTCATTCCTGGGATCGTTCTCGTGAACCTCCTCTGGACCCACTCCAGGGCCAGAACATCCTTCCTCAGATACGGGACCCAAAATTGCTCATAATATTCTAAATGTGGTCTGACCAGAGCCTTATAAAGCCTCAGCAGCACATCCCTGCTTTTATATTTTAGTCCTCTCGAAATAAATGCCAACATTGCATTTGCCTTCCTAACTACCGACTCAACCTGCAAGTTAACCTTAAGAGAATCCTGGACCAGGACTCCCAAGTCTTTGTATCATCTGCAGACTTAGCCAGGATGCCCTCAGTTCCTTCATCTAGATCATTAATGTATGAAGTGAAAAGTTGTGGTCCCAACACTGACCCCTGCGGAACTCCACTAGTCACCGGCCGCCATCCTGAGAAGGACCCCCTTATCCCCACTCTCTGCCTCCTGCCAGACAGCCAATCTTCTATCCATGCTAGTACCTTGCCTCTAACACCATGGGCTCTTATCTTACTGATCAGCCTCCTGCGCGGCACCTTGTCAAATGCCTTCTGGAAGTCCAAGTAGAAAACATCCATTGGCTCTCTTTTGTCTAACCTACTCGTTATCTCCTCAAAGAATTCTAACAGATTTGTCAGGCATGACCTCCCCTTGATGAAACCATGCTGACTTTGCCCTATTTTACCATGCTCTTCCAAGTATTCTGAAATCTCATCCTTAATAATGGACTCTAAAATCTTACCAATGACCAAGGTCAGGCTAAACGGCCTGTAATTTCCCGTCTTTTGCCTCACTCCCTTCTTAAACAGGGGGGTTACATTAGCAATTTTCCAGTCCTCTGGAACCCTCCCTGACTCCAGTGATTCCTGAAAGACTACCACTAACGCCTCCACCATCTCTTCGGCCATCTCCTTCAGAACTCTGGGGTGTAATCCATTTGGTCCAGGTGACTTATCCACCTTCAGACCTTTCAGTTTTCCTAGCACCTTCTCCTTGGTAATGGCCACCATACTCACCTCTGCCCCCCGACTCTCTCGAACTTTGGGGATGTTACTCATGTCTTCCACTGTGAAGACTGACGCAAAGTACCTATTCAGTTCCACCGCCATTTCTTTGTTCCGTAATACTACTTCTCCAGCGTCATTTTCCAGCGGCCCAATGTCCACTTTTGCCTCTCTCTTACCCTTTATATATCTAAAAAAACTCTTGCAATCTTCTTTTATATTACTGGCTAGTTTACCCTCATATTTAATCTTCTCCCTCCTTATTTCTTTTTTAGTTGTCCTCTGTTGGTCTTTGTAGGCTTCCCAATCCCTTGGTTTCCCACTGCTCTTCGCCGCATTATATGCTTTCTCTTTAGCTTTTATGCTGTCCCTGACTTCCCTTGTCAGCCATGGTTGCCTCGTCCTCCCTTTAGTATGCTTCTTCTTCCTAGGGATGAATTTTTGCTGTGTCTCCCAAATTACTCCCAGAAACTCCTGCCGTTGCTGTTCCACTGTCTTTCCTGCTAGGCTCATCTCCCAGTCAATTCTGGCCAGCTCCTCCTTCATGCCCCTGTAGTTGCCTTTATTCAACTGTAATACTGTTACATCTGATTCCAGCTTTTTCCTCTCAAATTGCAGGGTAAATTCTATCATATTATGGTCACTTCCTCCTAAGGGTTCCTTCACCTTGAGCTCCCTTATCAAATCTGCCTCATTACACATCACTAAATCTAGAATTGTCTGTTCCCTAGTGGGCTCCACCACAAGCTGCTCCAAAAAGCCATCTCATAGACATTCCACAAATTCCTTTTCTTGGGATCCACTACCAACCTGATTTTCCCAGTCCACCTGCATATTGAAATCCCCCATGATCACTGTAACCTTGCCTTTCTTACATGCCTTTTCTATCTCCTGGTGTATCTTGTGCCTCACATCCTGACTGCTGTTCGGAGGCCTGTACATAACTCCCATTATGGTTTTTTAACTTTTGCAGTTCCTCAACTCTACCCACACAGATTCTACATCATCTGACCCTATGTTATTTTTTGGTATCGATTCAATTTCATTTCTTACTAACAAAGCAACCCCACCCCCTCTGCCAACCTGCCTATCTTTTTGATAGGATGTATATCCTTGGATATTTAGCTCCCAGTCCTGAACCCCTTGCAGCCATGTCTCTGTAATGCCCACCACATCATACCTGCCAATTTCAATCTGCGCCACAAGCTCATTTACCTTATTTCGTATACTGCGTGCATTCAGATACAACACCTTCGGTCCTGTATTTCCTGTCCCCTTTCTCATTGTTGTCCCTTTATCTGATGTGCTTGAAGTTAGATTCCTAGCCCTTTCCAAACACTCTGTCCTATTTTGTGTTCTGGAGATTTTAATAGCCTCTCCTGGGTTCTCCTTTCTTTTCAGTTTTTTCATAATTTTCCATGAAGTTGAATCCACCCCCCCACACGCTAACCTGCTGCTTTGTTTCCCATTAGTCATACTTCTTGGAGTTTTACCACCCCCTCCCTCACTTTCTAGTTTAAAGTCATTTAAAGTTTAAAGTCACTATACCGCTGTGCTAAATGGGATAGATTTATAACAGATCTAGCAATTCAAAACTGGGCTACATGAGGTGCTGTGGGCCATCAGCAGCAGCAGAATTGTACTCGAACACAACCTGTAACCTCAAGGTCTGGCATATCCCCCATTCTACTATTACCATCAAGCCAGGGAATCAACTCTTGTTCAATGAAGAGTGCAGGAGGGCATGTCAGGAGCAGCACCAGGCATACCTAGAAATGAGATGTCAACCTGGTGAAGCTACACACAGGACTACTTGCGGGCCAAACAGTAGAAGCAGCACGTGATAGACAGAGCTAAGCAATTCCACAAACAACAGATCAGATCTAAGCTCTGCAATCCTGCCTCATCCAGTCATAAATGGTGGTGGACAATTAAACAATTCAGTAGAGGAGGGGGCACATTACAGCTCGTTATAGCTTTGGCCCAAACATGGACAAAAGGCTGAACTCCTGAGGTGAGGTGAGAGTGACTGCCCTTGACATCAAGGCAGCACTTGACAGAGTTTGGCATCAAGGAGCCCTAGCAAAACTGGAGTCAATGGGAGTCAGGGGGAAAACTCTCCACTGGTTGGACTCATACCTAACCCAAAAGAAGATAGTTGTGGTTGTTGGAGAACGATCATCCCATCTCTAGGACACCACTGCAGGAGTTCCTCAGGATAGTGTCCTAGGCCCTACCATCTTCAGCTGCTTTATCAATGGCCTTCCTTCCATCATAAGGTCAGAAGTGAGGATGTTGCCTGATGACAAACCTACTGATGAAGCCTATCCACCATCTACAAGGCACAAGTCAGGAGTGTGATGGAATACTCTCCGCTTGCCTGGATGAGTACAGCTCCCACAACGCTCAAGAAGCTCAACACCACCCAGGACAAAGCAGCCCGCTTGATTGCCCACTTGAATGGCACCCTACCCACCACCGTAAAATTCACTCCCTCCACCACCGACGCACAGTGGCAGCAGTGTGTACCATCCACAAGGTGCACTGTAGGAATTCATAAAGGCTGCTTCCATGGCACCTTCCAAGCCTGCAACCTCTACCACCTGGAAGGACTAGGGCAGCAGGCACGTTGGAACACCACCACCTGCAAGTTCCCCTCCAAGACACACACTATCCTGACTTGGAAATATATCAGCTGTCCCTTCACTGTTGTTGGGTCAAAATCCTGGCACTCCCTCCCTAACAGCAACGTGGGTGTACTAACACCGCAGGGACTGCAGTGGTTCAAGAAGCAGCTCACCACTACCTTCTCAAGGGGCAATTAGGGATGGACAATAAATGCTGGCTTAGCCAGCGACACCCACATCCCATGAAAGGAACATAAAAAGAATGGTCTTCAGCAATGGTATTGATAGAAAAGTCACAGCATTGGACTGACAGCAGAGACAGCAGGAAGTCTAGGCCCACTTCGTTGGGGGGCTTTGCAGTAGCAAGACTGATGACCCTTTTGCAAATCCAGCACTGTGTGTCACAGATGCAGGTTGTGGGACTCCTATGAACTAAGCAGCTCTCCAATTAGCCTAGCATTCAGCCACTGCCTCTCACTGAATTCTCGGACCATCAAGGTGTCAGACATGACCACGAGGTGCAAGCTCAAGGGGTAATCCAAAACATCTTGAAGATTTATATCATTTGAACTCAATCACCAAATGAAATGAGGTCACTTTGAAGCACTTTGAAGCGTAGTCACTGCTGTAGAAAGTGCGGTAATCAATTTGCACACAGCAAGCTCCCACAAACAGCAATGTGATAGTGACCAGATAATCTGTCTTTGTGATTCTCATTGAAGGATAGATATTGGACAGGACACTGGGGCTAACTCCCTGTTCTTCTTCAAAATAGTGCCTAGGGCTCTTTGATGTCCACCTTGAGAGGTCAGTTAGGACTTTGGTTTAACTCCTCATTCAATAGGCAGCAACTGCTCAGTACTGCAATGTCAGCCTTGAATTTTTGTGCTCAAGCTCTGGAATAGATTTGGATCCACAGCGGTCTGCCGTAGCAGTGAGAATGTTACCCAGTGAGCCACGGCTGACCCTGTAACATTGAATATCTCTGTTATACTCCACCTAGTGGGATACGCCACCCAACTTCTCTCAACACCCAGGGGATCGGTCCTATTGCATCTAGCAGATTACATTCCCAAGACTCTTTCAACATTGTGGCATTCTGTAAGATTATGTCCAGAGAATTGTTGCTTCAGGCCCAATAATTCACCCACTATCTGATTCAGCCTAGCATAGCAGCCTCTATCAATAAGAACCTCCGAGTATCTCCCGTCTGACTGCACCCCTGTAAAGTTCCTGAGGAGATCTTTCTACCTTAAAGTTGCTAGTTGTTATTGCCAGTGTACGATATGTTAACACCTTTTTATTTTATAATATGGAAGGTAACTCCTAAAGCAGGAGGGGCCAAGCCTACCCTGACTGGATTCCAGGAGTGGTCTGGCTTCAATTAACTAACCAATTAACACATGATAATTGTTGGCCATCCGACACATCCCAGACAAGACTAAACCTACTTGCCCTTTTAAAAGTGAGACCAAGCGTACATCCATCAGCTGGGAGCTAGATGGTATTGTTAAGCCTGGGGATAATAAACAGAACAGTTGCTAACAGTTACAGAGCTAATTGCTCTGAGGGCAGTCACTGTGTAAATATCCGCGGGTCTTCATCAAAGGCCCTTCCCCCACTCGAAGCTCTTCCAGGAAATGGTCAGGCCAGGGAGAGCGCCATTACTGTATGCTTAGCCCTGTTTGTGGGAACTTGCTGTGTGCAAACTAGCTGCCATGTTTCCTTTACTGCACCAGTGGCTACACTTCAAAAAGTACTTCACTGGGTGTAAAACACCTTGCGACATTCTGAGGTCATGGATGCACGCCTTTCTTTAGGAGATCAAAACTAAAAATTGAATGGTCTAATTTGCTGGAGTGATTGGCTAAACTAAAGTTAGAGACTGGATTCAACTTTGGGAGCCTAATTATAGAACCATGATATTTTACAGCAGAGAAGGAGGCCATTCGGCCCATTATGTCTGTACTGGCTCTCTGCAAGAGCATCTCATCTAGTCCCACTCCCCCTGTAGCCCCGAAACCTTTCTCTCTTCATATAATTACCCTATTTCCTTTCAAGAGCCGTAGTTAAATTTGCCTCCACCATACTCTCAAGGCAGTGCATTCCAGACCCTAACAACTCAATGTGCAAAAATGTTTTTCCTCATCTTGCTTTTGCTTCTTTTGTCAGTGACCTTAAATCTGTGCCCCCTGGTTCTTGACCCTCCCAACAATGGGAACAGCTTCTCTCTATCCAGACCCATGATGGTTTTGAAGGCTTCTTCACACTCTCAACCTTTTCTTTTCTACGGAGAACATTCCCAGCCTCTCCCAGCTACCCATGTAACTGAGGCCTCTCACCCTTGGCACCATTCTCTTGAATCTTCTCTGCGTCTGCCCTAAGGCCTCCCACACCCTTTCCCAAAGTGCGGTGTCCAGCCTTGGACACAATTCTCTGGTTGAGACTGCACCAGAGTTTTCTAAACGTTCATCGTAATGTCTTTGCTTTTGTGCTCTATGCCCCTACTTATAAACTCCAGGATCCCATTAGAAGGTGCACGTTAGAAGGAGAAAATACAGCATACGTTCACCAGGAAGGCATCAGGGATGGGAAGCTATTGGTGGAGTTTTCCATCCCAGGACTAAGTGCCGAGGCAGGGTTGGGAACAGGGAGAGTTTCCTGCCGAGGAAGTCGGTGGGAATTTGCAGCTGTCACGCGACACCAACGTTTTGTGCAGCAGAGCAGGCTGGCTGGCTCGTGCGTCGCCATGATAATCCGGGCACGATATTTAAAAGGTGCCCGGCCATCAGCTTACCCACTGCTGAAGATAGAAGATCCACCTCCTGGAAGCTTCTGAAGATGGAAGGTGGACCTCCCGGAAAACCCTGAAGAAAGATGGCCCGCTCCTGGGAGCTGCTGCAGCCCAAAGATCCATCTGGTAGATGCTCTGCCCCACCCCCTGCTGCACATGGCATTCCAGGCTCCATGGTCACTGGAGGCCTCCATCTTCCATCCTGATCTCCACAGGAGTGGGGAGTGAGGAAGCGGGTCACGGAGTGCGGAATGAGGGGAGGGGTGATGGAGTGGGGAGTGAGGGGAGGGGTGATGGAGTGGGGAGTGGAGGAGGAGTCACGCAATGGGGAATGAGGGAGGGGTGATGGAATGGGGAGTGGGGGAGGAGTCACGCAGCGAGGAGTTAAGGAGAGGTGACAGAGTGGGGAGTGAAGGACGGGTCACGCAATGGAGAGTGAGGGAGGGGTCACGCAGTGAGGAGTGAGGGAGGGGTCACGCAGTGAGGAGTGAGGGAGAGATCATGCATTGGGGAGTGAGGGAGAGATCATGCAGTGGGGAGTGAGGGAGGGGTCACGGAGTGGGGAGTGAGGAAGGGGTCACGCAGTCGGGAGTGAGGGAGAGATCACGCAGTGGGGAGTAAGGGAGAGATCACGCAGTGGGGAGGGAGGGAGGGGTCACGGAGTGGGCAGTGAGGGAGGGGTCGATGGGCCGAATAGCCTAATTTCTGCTGCTATGTCTTATGGTCTTATGGGTGACGGAGTGGGCAGTGAAGGATGGGTCACGGAGTGGGGAGTAAGGAAGAGTTCATGCAGTGGGGAGTGAGGAGGGGATGAATATCCAGGCACAGCTATGGAACGCTCAAAGGTGGATTGAAATTGTATTTTGTGTTAGTTAGTAAGCATTGATTACAAACTTCTGGAATAGGGAGGCAGCCTAACCTTTTTTACCTGAAACTTACTGAGCATTCTGTTGGGACCTGGTGACAGAAAACCAATATTGGGGCATTAGCCTTTATTTTCATTCTATTCTCAAGCTGACAATTCTTGGCACCTTCGATGTCTAACTGAAGAAAATCACTTGGCCACCTGGATGCTTAGGTATAAAAACAAAAAAACTGCGGATGCTGGAAATTCAAAACGAAAACAGAATTACCTGGAAAAACTCAGCAGGTCTGGCAGCATTGGCGGAGAAGAACAAAGTTATGTGGTTAACCTTGGCTGTGATGAGGACTGATAGCTGGGGCCTGGGACGATGTTTTGAGGTTGTAAAACAATATGACTGAGAACAAGAGAATCTCAGGCTGGTTTTGTTGGGTAGTGCAGGGTGAGGAGACCCAGTGCAACAACAGATTTGTTTAATCATACTGCACAGGGACTGCAGCGATTCAAGAAGGCAGCTCACCACCACCTTCTCAAGGGCAATTAGAGATGGGCAATAAATGCTGGCCCAGCCAGCGGCACTCATGTCTCACGAATGAATAAAAAAAAATTCTTATTACCAAATAATGGAACTCTCAAACACTGGAGCACTAAATGTTAACAAAAAAGATAAGTAAATTCAGAACTCTCCAGAAGATTGCAATATCAAAACAAATCAAAAAAAAAGAAAAGAAGGACTTGCATTCATATAGCGCCCTACACAACCTCAGGACATCCCAAAGCACTTTGCTGTCAATAAACTGTAATAATGTAGGTTGCACAGTCACTAATTTGCACAGAGCAAGTTCCCACAAACAGCAAGATGATACAGGGTAATGACCAGACAATTTGGTTCCTGTGATGTTTGGTTGAGGGATAAATATTGACCAGGACATTTGGAGAGAACTCCCTTGTGCCCTTCATTAAAATAGTGTCATGGGATCCACCTGAGAGGGGCCCCAGTTTAACATTTCTTTTGAGAGACAGCACCTTCAACAGTGCAACACTCCCTCAGTACTGCGCCACAAGTGACAGCCTAGTCACAGGGGAGGCATTGTGGTGACACACACCTAGTTGACATTTCAAAACTGACTGATTATAAGTATGCATTGTGATCTCAAACAGACAGCAAACTGTATATAAATGTCCTGGCTATTAAAATATCTCACCTCGATGCACTTGCGCTGGCCATTACTTTGACTTAATGGGGCACTGGTTAATCATCTACCTGGCTATGGCTGAATAGTCTCAGCCAAATTTATTAACATCTTAATTAATGTTTGTACACATACGCAGTAATTTTTAAATAAATGGTTTGTAATGTTTTACTTTGAACAGCCGGTTTATGTTGTCGATTAACTTTAATGAGTGGAGATAAAAGTTTTTATTTAATGTGCTTTGAGTGTCCAATGTGTGCTACATCAATGTGCTGATAGTTTCTTGGCAAAGGAGGCAACTAATTGCTGTTTTACAACTCGTAAGTCTGTTGAGAATTCATTCACTGGATATTTAATCTGCCAAGTAAATATATTAAACAGCAAGTGAACAGGTGAATAGTCCGAGTAACAATCATGTTTCCTTGTTCTTCACTTCACAAGGACCCTCATTGTAATGGAAAATAATAAATAGGTTGCAACTTCTGTGCTTTGCTTTTATCATTGGGCTATGCAGCATCATTGGAAAGGGCAGCATATATTGCCCCTTGAGAAGGTGGGTGGTGAGCTGCCCTCTTGAACCGCTGCAGTCCATGTGGTGTAGGTACACCCACAGTGCTGTTAGGGAGGGAGTTCCAGGATTTTGCCCCAGCGACAGTGAAGGAATGGCCGATATATTTCCAAGTCAGGGTGGGGAGTGGCTTGGAGGGGAACTTGTAGGTGGCGCTGTTCCCATGTGCCTGCTGCCTTTGTTCGTTTAGGTAGTCAGAGGCCATGATTTTGGATGGTTTGTGTGGAAGGGGCCTTGGTGAGTCGCTACAGTGCAGCCGGAAGATGGTGCACGCAGCAGACACGCTGGAGGAGGGAGTGAATTTTAAGGTGCCAGTCAAGCAGGCTGCTTTGTCCCAGATGGTGCTTAGCTTTTGTAACTGTTGTGGGAGCTGCACTCATCCAGGCAAATGGAGAATATTCAATCCCCCTCCTGACTTGCACCTTGTAGATGGTGGATTTGGGAGGAGAGTAATACTGCAGAACACTCATGCTTTTAACTTGTTTCACCAATTCTGGAAGCAACCTGCTTTCTCTTTGGCTTAGCTATTTGGGGGAACAAACACAAGACACACCAATAAATATTCCCTAATTGGTTTCTAGGGCATTGTAGATTCAAATCATGCTACACGAACATAAAGGAATACAAGTTAAGAGCAGGAATAGGCCACTCGGCCCCTTGAACCTGCTTCGCCATTCAATAAGATCACGTCTGATCTGATTGTAACCTCAACCCCACATTCCCGCCCAATAACCTTTCACCCCCCCTTGCTTATCAAGAATCTACTTAGCTCTGCCTTAAAGATATTCAAAGACTCTGGCCAGGATTTTCCGTGCCCGCTGGCGTCGGGCGGGTTCGGTGGCGTGAGCGGACGATATGGCAAGAAGCCAAAAATCGGTTCCACGACGCCATGAAACCAGTTTGCGGGCGTCTGCTCCACCCGCCGATGGCAGGTCGCGTTCTCACCATCAGACGTTGGGAACCTCATTGTAATACATCAGCGTGTCATTACAGGGCTGGACTCAGCCCCTCCTCTCCACCCCCCGCTGCATCGTCCACCCGCGTTGGCTAAAAAACACGCCGACATGATTCACAACAGCATATATAAGGCGTGCGCTTGCGGTCTGCACTTCACTCAGGACTTCAAGGTTTGTTAGCCTACTTTGCTTCAGGCAGCACCCACAGTCATCAGCGCCAGGGCTTCACAGACAGCACCACATCACTTTCAGGGGGACTCACAGCTGGCCTCTACCTACCAGGCCAGCCATATGTGGGTGGCTTTTCAATGGGTGCAGGGCTAGGGCTTGCCTGGCAAAGGGGGAGAAGTGGCCTCAGGCTAGGGGAAGAGGCGGCAGGACGAGGGCTGTGCTGCGGAAGGAGGGTAACCCAGGGTGTGTCTGGGGGCACATGTCGGTCTGTGCAAGTGGCCTCCAGATGGTGAGGGCTGAGGAGGCAGTCTCCAGAGGAGATAAGGCCAGATGGAGATGTGAGGGTGTGCGTGTGAGAGAGTGAGTGGTGATGTCCCTTGAGCTGGCAGTGAGTGAGATGCCAGTGAATGTGTGATGGGCTTGAGTGTGTGGGTTTAGAGTGATGAGATGGTTTCCGTACCCTGGCAGCACGGATGAGATCATTCATCCTCTATCAGTATTGGATGGTCGACCTCTTCTGTGCAGCATTGGCACTGACCACCACTGCCACAGCCTCCCAAGCCGGAGTGGTAATGTAGCTGCCCCTCCTGCAGCCAGAGTGGGGGTAGAGGACATCACGACTCCCAAAAGGCTTTCGAGAGCTGGAGTCTCCTTGCCTTTTGGGGCCATATCTTAATTGCTGCAGTCCTGGGCTGGAAGCACTGAGTGCGGCTGTACTTTAAATGTGGTGCCTGGCGTGATGAAGAGATGAGGTGATGGCGTGGCAGGTGAATCAGAGCCCGCCAACCATCGAAACGGCGTGTTTCCCGGGAATGCCTAAGTAACGTGGCGGGTTTGGGGCAATGAAAACCTGCCATCTCAGCTGGCAGGGAAAAAGTCATTTTAGCTGCCTGCTACCACACTTTTAGTGCAAATCCGGGACAATTCCACCCTCTGTTTCCACAGCCTTTTGAGGAAGAGTCCAAAGACTCACAACCCTCAGACACAAAACAAATTCTCCTCATCTCTGTCTTAAGTGGGCGACCCCTTATTTTTAAACTGTGACCCCTAGTTCTGGATTCTCCCACAAGAGGAAACATCCTCTCCACACTCACCCTATCAAAACCCCTCAGGATCTAACATGTTTCAATCAGGTCGCATCTTAATTTTCTAAACTCCAGCAGACACAAGCCTAGTCGGTCCAACCTTTACTCATAAGACAACCCGCCCATTCCAGATGTTAGCCTAGTAAATCTTCTCTGAACTGCTTGCAACACATTGACATTCTTCCTTAAATAAGGTGACCAATACTGTACACTGTACTCCAGATGTGGTCTCGTCAATGCCCTGTACAACTGAAGCATAACCTCACCCCAATAAACAATAAACTATATTTGAACAAAGCACTCGTAATGTTTGTGTTTGAATTGAACGACTTGGCTCTCTGCCTCAAACATATTTCAGTCAAATTTGGATATGAAATTAGCAAAAAGACAGAAAGCAGGTTGTTTATTGATCTGGAGTGATTTTTGACATATAATATTAACTGAACTTGGGCAGAGGGGCATAAGTTCGAAGTTTGCAGATGACACAAAGCCTGGAAGTACAGTAAACACTGAGGTAGCAATGGACCCCTTGAGGATGTAGTCAGGCTGGTGGGATGGGCAGACGATAAAGCAGATGAATGCAGGGAAGTGTGATGTAGAGGAAACATGAGGAGAGGCAAAATAAATCAAAGGGTGCAATTTTAAAGATGGCGGAGGAGCAGAGAGATCCAGGGGTTAAGATAAACCTTGGAAAGTGGCTGAGAAGGTTGTTGAAAGAAGCGTTCAGGATCCTCAGCTTTATAACTAGAGGCACAGGGCAGGATTTTGACCTTGTCAGGTGGGTTCGATGGGGGTGGGAAGTGGCAGTCAGGAAGCCGACTCCTGCCCGTGACCGAGGTCGGAGGGCGATTTCATGCTGGCCGGAGAACCTCTGAGAAGAGGCGGACATGGGGCTGTTGTCTGCCAGGCCTAATGGTGACCCGGTGGCCGATTCACACACGGTGCAGTCAGCCCCAGGGAGGCTGCCCGTGGGGAGTTGCAGCAACGTCATGGCTGCGACCCAGGAAGGCGAACGCATGCGGGAGGTGAGGTCGGCAGGGCCGTTTCACCGATGAGTGCCTCGCCCCCCCCCCCCCACCTGGAGGAGGTGGCTGCCAGGAGGGACACCCTTGTCCCCAGAGATGGGAGGAGGTGACAGTCTGGGTGAGCAGCCACGAGGTGGTGTGGCGCACTTGGGTGCAGTGCCAGGAGCGCTTCAAAGACCTGCTGCGCTCAGGAAGGGTGAGTACCGTGCTGGCATGGGTCAGTGTGTTGAAGTGTTTTGGCTGGACATTCCCCCGTGGAGCTCAGGGGTGTTACAGTCCGAGTGCCAAATGTCAATCACACCAGAGCTGGCCAAGGGGGTGAGCCCTGGCCGCTTGGGCTGAGTGCCTTCCAGCTCAAGGGCCACGACTCGGATGTGCCCTGCGAGGTGCTCCTCAGCTGGGGTTGTCCAGGCTGTAATGGCGCTGCAGGTAGAGAGTGGACTCATCAATGCTCCTCTGTCCTTTCAGGAGAAGACATCCCATAACAACATTGAGAGGTCGCAGACTGGCGGAGGACCCCCACACCCACTCACCCTCTCCCGGTACGAGCAGGAGGCCTTAGAGCTCGAGAGACACCATGCACCTCGGCCGCGGAGAGGCTGGGGTGCCAGACGAAGGTAAGAGTGCAGCGCATTGAGGTGAGAATTTCGGTTAGTGCAACCATTCTAGTGTAGTCTCAACATTGATGTGAGCCTTGAGTCCCCATTGATCATTGGAAGACGAGGGCACTATGATGCAGATCTCCACTGTCTCACCAGGGTGCCTGGCATGCACAGTGACAGTGTGATGACTTAAACTAATGACATGTCCTTCTTCTCCCTTTTAGGTTCACCAGCAGGCCTTCGCACTCAGGACCCTGAAGGGCCACCCCTGACCCTGGAGGACCACCATGGTCCCCAAGCACCTGCGTCACACCCACTCTCTGAAGCAGGCGTCAGCACAGATACCAGCAGCTCGGGCATTAGATTGGTGTCTAGTATCTCGATGCACATTGGTGAGGGCTCTTCACACTTGGTGCAGGTGAAGGCAGGGAGTGGCCAGGACAGTTGGAGAACTGCAGATGACCAGGATGACATTCAGTCAAAGGTTGACGATGGGCCTCTGGAGTCTTTCATCAGTCAGCCGATGTGGCGAGAGGATCTGCCGGAGATCCATGAGGGTATGTGTGCCATGGTCTCTGTTGTGGAGTAGTCCATGCAGAGCATGAGCATTGCATTGACCCTCATGGCCGAGGGCACTGCCTCCTCCAAGGAGAGGGTGGCGACTCTCATGGAGAAGTTGCTGCAAAAACAGAATCAGGGGTTCCTGGGGATGCGCTCAGACCTGCAAGTCCTCACACCAGCAATGACCTCAGGTGGTCAGTGTCAGTGTGTGCAATGGATGGGGCACCCAGTATCCCAGCTAGGTGCCTGTCCATCAATCGTGAGCAGGGAGATCCAGAATGACCTCACATTGGCATACCAGTTGCCTGTTGTCTCTGCGGGCTCCTCTCAGGGTGCTCTGGATGATGGCAGCAGCTCCTCCCCCCCTCTGCCAGTGACCTTGGCATCTGATGAGGCTGCAGAGACTGGGGAGATGCCAGCAGTGGCACTGGCTGCTCCCTCCCAGGTGGGGCCAGCACAGGCTCCACGGGCCAGAGGACGACCACTAAGGTCATCAAGGCCAACAGGACAGCAGAGTGAGCAGGCTGCCTCCAATGTTGGTGCCAGTGAGGGGGGAGCATCTAGACGTAGCACCTGGAAACTTAAGTTTAAAGCACCTTAAGCACAAGAAGGGCTGGTCACGGGTGATCTTTTGTTCCCCCATTTAGCTTTTCATTTTTTAATGGTGTGACTACCACCACTGGTTATTGTTCAGTTCAAGAATCTGTGAGTTCCAATATTAAATGACATTTGATTTTGCGTTATTGGCCTGATTATGCTTCATTTGTTTTGTGGGTGTAAGGTAGGCCAGAATGTAATGCTGGATGTAGGTGTCTTGAAAATTTATTGCACAGGCACTGAGTCTATCGTGGGGGCCAAGAAGATGTTCCTCTCTGTGACCTAGGATGGAGGCGGCAGCCCTGGCATGAGGTGGTAGTTCTTATTTGGTAGCCTAACTGAAGGAGCGTTGGATCAAAGCGTCCCTGGTTCCCTGCCTCCCTGGAGGTTACCAAGGTCAGCGTCTATGCCCTCAGCATTCTCCTCACCGTGTTCATCCTCGGACTCACTACTGGATTCATCCACTGTGGCCTGTGCAGCAGCGTCATGATCCTCTTCCTCCAGTGGGTCCCCCTTTGCCAGTGCCAGATTATGGAGAGTGCAGCCTGCAACCACTATCAGTGATACCCGCTCTTGGGGGTATTGCAGTGCGCTCCCTGAACAGTCCAGGCATCAGAAGCGCACCTTGAGAAGACCAATGATCCTCTCTATCACTGCCGTTGTGGAGCCGTGGCTCCTATTGTAGCGCTGCTCTGCCTCTGTTCTTGGGTGGCGGAGAGGCATCGTGAGCCACCTTTGCAAGGGATAGCCCTTGTCACCCAGCAGCCATCCATCCAGCCGGGCTGGAGCACTGAAGAGCCTCGGCACCTGGGAGTGTCTGAGGATGGGAGATGCCTCGGTACCTTGCACAGACTTGTAGAATCAGCATCCTGTGATCACACACTATCTGCACATTCAAGGAGTGGAATCCCTTCCTGTGGCTGTCCCACTGGCACCTTGATGGCCACATGCGTGCAGTCGATGGCACTCTGGATGCAGGGAAACCCAACAATCGCTGCAAAGCCTCTGGCTCGCTCAGCCTGACTGGCCTCGTCTATACGGAAATGAATGAAAGTCAATACCCGCCTGAACTGAGCTTCTGTCACCAGCTTGAAGCAAATTGACAATGCTGCTGACCCTTCTTATCCTGGATGAGCTTTTGCAAATCGTAGGCTGCCCGCCTGCCCGTTTCGCCCGTGCGATGGGCAAGAAATCACACGGACAACGTTAAATTGCCAACAATCAGGGTGTCAAGGGCCTTAACTGGCCTCTTAATTAATGGTGGGCACGGCTCCAATTCCTGTGTGCACCCTCCGAGTGAAATATCGCGCGAGTGTGTGTTGACATCGGGATGCTTGACCGACGCCAATGCACGTCATTTTATGCTCGCTTGGGTCGGGTACATGCCCGCCCAATGAGGGCAAAATTCTGCCCATAGAGTGCAAAAGCAAGAAAATTATGCTAAAACTTTATAAAATCACTGGCTGTAGACCTATAGCCATTGCGTCCAAGTGCAATCTGGAATGCACTACCTGAAGGGCAGTGGAAGCTGATTCTGGATAAATACAAGCAAGAGAACAATTTGCAGGGCTATGGGGAGGGAGTGAGATATGGGGCTAATTGGATAGCTCTTTCAAAGAGCCAGCACAAGCCTCCTGTGCTTCACGATTCTGTGGTTCTAAAATATAATAAAATAATCTGAGACATTCTTATGCGAATAAAGTTGGTTTTAATTCCTTATGGCCGAATTAAACAGCCAAACTAAACATTTTATAGGCATGAGTAAAGCAAAATTGTCCCCCATGATCAAATCGCAATTCAGAATAGAGCAAAGATGTAGAATAGGAAACCTTGAGGATTTTTCCTAACTCCTTTGTCTCATGTTAGGTTTATCTTAATTAGCTGCTAATTAAAGTAAACACAGAGGCCACATTATCATAAGGATCTTGCAGTGATACCTGAACTTGGTAAGTTAGGAAGAGTAAATGTGAAACAATATTTTCCAATAGACAGAACAGAAGTGCTGTGGAGGAAACATCTAGGCCCGCATGGGTTTTTTTTAATGGAGATTGCCAGGAAGGGATGGGGCACTGAGGAAGAAAGTAGTAGTCACATTATAAGTGGAAGTGGAAGTTCACATAGAAGTGTCATCACGTTATGAAATAGGAATCACGACAGGCAATTGCACCAATAAGGTCCCACCAACAAGAATGCTTGCAGAACACCTTCGGTCTGTCCGCAAGCATGACCCAGACCTCCCTGTCGCTTGCCATTTCAACACTGCACCCTGCTCTCTTGCCCACATGTCTGTCCTTGGCCTGCTGCATTGTTCCAGTGAAGCCCAACGCAAACTGGAGGAACAGCACCTCATCTTCTGACTAGGCACTTTACAGCCTTCCAGATTGAATACTGAGTTCAACAATTTTAGATCATGAACTCTCTCCTCCATCCCCACCCCCTTTCCAATCCCCCCCCCCTTTGTTTCCCAATAATTTATATAGATTTTTCTTTTCCCACCTATTTCCATTATTTTTAAACGTATTTCCATCCATTGTTTTATCTCTACCTTTTAGCCTTTCTCGATTCCTTCACCCCACCCCACCCCACCCCCACTAGGGCTATCTGTACCTTGCTTGTCCTGCTTTATACCCTTAATTAGCATATTCCTTAGATAATATCACCACCTTCAACACCTCTTTGTCCTTTTGTCTGTGACATCTTTTGGTTATCTCCACCTATCACTGGCCCTTTATCCAGCTCTACTTGTCTCCCCCGCCCCCCCCAAACCAGCTTATATTTCACCTCTCTTCTATTTTTACTTAGTTCTGTTGAAGAGTCATACAGACTTGAAACGTTAACTCTGTTCCTCTCTGCAGATGCTGCCAGACCTGCTGAGTTTTTCCAGGTATATTTGTTTTTGTTTTGGATTTCCAGCACCCGCAGTTTTTTCCTTTTAACAAGAATGTGGCAATGGGTAGATAAACTGTAATGATGTTGATTGAGGGGTAAATATTGACCAGGACAGTGGGGAGAATACCCTTGCTCTTCTTCAAAATAGCAGCATGGGATCTTGCGCCTCCGCCTGAGAGGGCAGCTGGTTCCTCGGTTTACCGACTCAGCAGAAAGAGGGCACCACCGACAGTGCGGCATTCCCTCCACACTGCACCGGGAGTATCAGCCTAGATTACGTGCGCAAGTCTCTGGAGTGGGGCCTCCTGGCTAGGAGGCAAGAGCCACGGCAGAGACGAGGAATGGTGCAAACCCTCCACGTGGTTCCCGCATGTCGATATTAACGGGCAGAAAATTGCAGGAAGGATGTCTGCAATTCCCAGTGCTCAGGAGTGCCCACTGGGAAAGTCACATTATTACACCGCAGCCTTTTTGAGACTTGCTAAAGATAACACTGTCACATCAATAATAAAAAATAAAAATACCTGGAAAAACTCAGCAGGTCTGGCAGCATCTGTGGAGAGGAACAGAGTTAACGTTTTGAGTCTGAATGACTCTTCAACAGAACTAAGTAAAAATAGAAGAGAGGTGAAATAATAACATCAATGTTATCCAGATTTATCAATTAACTACAGGATTGCGATTGCATTCAGGGGGGAGGGGCTACATTGTGCTCAGTTCTTGGCCTCAACATGTAATTAAATAACTGTCTTGAGGTTTGATGAGTGCACTATTTCTGTCCTCAATCACACTGACTCAGTACACAACAACTTGCACAGTTTACTGATACAAAGCTCAGCTCCCCTATTACCTTCCAGCCTATGGCTCCTGCACAGTTAAGAGTGGACGTGTGCATGTTTTTTGGCGCGGCTTCGGGAACCGTAAGCTTTTTATATTTGGGGATGGTCGTGAAGCTCAAAGATCAACCTGACCCTTTAGGCAACTGCGCCGATCGACTAGAACTGCCAGGGGTGTCAGATTCCTCCTGAGCTGCGGGAATTGTATCCATCCCACTCAACTGACAGGAATGTGTTACTTACCATCAAGGCAGAGGAAGTGGACAGTCCATCAGATTGGACACGCTGCCAGTCGACTGCTCGGGGTTTGACTTTGCCTCAGAGACTGACAGAAATGTAACACTCCCCAGCAGACTGACAGGAATTTAATAATTCCACGAGTGACAGCACGGCCTTGTGTTAACAGGTCGTGTGCTCCAGTCCCGTTCCAGGCACGTTAGCGCTTATTCTGGGCTGACGCTCCCAGTGTGGGAGCCCTGCATTGTCAGAGGTGCCATCTTTTGAATGAGATACTAAATGGGTGCTCCGTCTGCCCCCTCGGGTGGATGTGAAAGATCCTGTGGGCACTATTTCAAAGAAGGGCAGCGGAGTCCTCTTGTTGCCCTGGGATGATATTGATCCCTCTTACTCATCAGTTCTTGTGTGTTAAAGGTGTTACATAAATGCACTTTGCTGTTATTGTGGTGGACAACGTAACTTTAAGACCCGGTTTAATCTCTGGTCTGCACTGAACTAATTGATCTCAATTGGATTGACACCAAGGCTTCTCCGATTGGCCTCAGTGTCTGCAGACTAAGGGGGATGAAGAATAAGGCACAGGTTCTCCTTATCATTCAGTGAGCGCTGCTTAAAAGTCCAGTGAAGACCTCCACAGCGGAGTAGCTTGCTAACATTCACTGCCGAGGCCCGTACTTGAGGTTGACCAGCTGGGCGAAAAATACCGTGGCACAAACCGATGCCTTCAGGGAAGAAGAGGAGAGAATAGATGGGAGAGAGAAAAGGAAGCCTTTAATTCTAACTGTCAATTGGTATCTAAAGAATAATGACCTAAACTATCGACCTAAGCCAGAACCTTATAGCTACAGTGAAAATAAAGATGGACTTGCATTTAAAGAATTGTCTTTCCATGACTCAGGACATCCTAAAGCGCTTTACAGCTGGTGAAGTGCTTTTGAAGGGCAGTCACTGTTGTAACGTAGGAAACGCGGCAGCCAATGTGCGCACAGCAAGATCCCACAAACAGCAGTGTGATAATGAGCAGGTAATCTGTTTTGGTGGTGTTGATCGAGGGATAAATATCGGGCAGGACGCTGGGGAGAACGTTGCAGCTGCTGCTCTTCGAAATAGTGCCACGGGATCTTTTACATTCGCCTAAGAGAGCGGAAAGGGCTTTGATTGGACACCTCACCTGACAGTGCAGGCCTTGCTCAGTACTGGTGTACAGCCTCAATGTTTTGGCTCAGAGATGGTGCATAAACCCACAACCTCCTAACTCGGAGGGTGGGATTTTCTGTCCCCCCCCCCCACCACTGCCGGGAACGTCCAGTCCCGCTGAAAGTCAATAGACTTCTTGTTAGCCTGCCGCATCTCCCGCTGCTGGTCCCACCATGGTAGGGCTGGGAAATCCCGGCCAGAGTACTGAGCCACAACTGACACTGTGGGTGGATCAGTCAATATATCCAGATGTGCGAGGATGCTTCCTATCGATACAATGCACATTTAGATAGCGCCTTGAATGTAGAAAGCATTCTGAGGTGTCAGCTGTGACTTAGCTAGGGGTGCTCTCTCCTCTGAGCCAGGAGACTCTGGGTCCACATTTCACTCCAGAGACTTAGGGCGGGATTTTACGGTCCCCCTCCCCCCGCCGCTGCCGGGATTGTCCAGTCCCGCTGAAAGCCAATGGACTTTTGGCTAGGCTGCCACATTTCCCAATGGCAGGTCCCACCAACGACAGGGCCAGAAAATCCCGGGCTTAAGTTCAAATTCCTGGCTGACCCTCCAGTGCGGTGTTTGGGGTCGGGGGGAGGGGGGGTGTTGCACTGTTGGATGTGCCATCTTTCAGATGAGATATTAAGCAGAGATCTCAGGTGCATGTGCAAGATCCCACAGCACCATCTGAAGAAGTGCACGGGAGCTCTACTGGTGTCCTGGCCAATATTTATCCCCGAGCCAACATCGGTGAAAACACATTATGTGATGGTCATCACATTGCTCTTTGTGGAATGATCTCGCTGTGTGAAAATTGGCTGCCACATTTCCTACCCTACAGTGGTGTTTTATAATGTGAAAAAATACTGTATTGGTTGCAAGCACTTTGGGGTATCCTGAGGTTGTGAAAGGTGCTATATAAATGCAAGTTATTTCTTTCGAATCAGCTTTTCGGAGAGAGTAAAAACAAAGGACGAAAGAAATCATACTTCATGTTTTGGTCCCCGCGTCTCTGAAACTTCAATTTACAACCAGCTTTTTTGTCATTTAGTACTGTAACCATTGTGATTTAACTGAAATTAATTACTGCCACAGGTGAGGGGGTTGATATTCATTCAGAGAAGTTAATGTCTATCATCTAAGTAAAGTCACTTCCACTGTTGCCTGGGGCCTTAATTTACAATGACAAGTGTTTGATCTTTGGGCAGATACCATCTCTGGTAGATAATTAATTAGGAAATGGAGAATGTTGGCTTGTGACAGGCTGGCAGGAACTATGTCTGAATCCACTCTTTGTGTCTGCTGTCTGGGGATATAGCATCGTTAAGACTGTAATGGAACTAGCCAATTATTTTGCAAATGGTCTGTGTTGTTTTGATAGTACTTTATATGCCTCTGTACCTTTTAAATTATTCCTACAGAAGTGCCTTGTAAATACTCTGCTTTAAACTATTTAATATGCAATGCATTAAGCAGTATATTTTGACAAGACTGCTACTTCCATTGCTAATATTATCTGTCTCTCCCCTTACCTCAGCTCACCTGCTGAGGAAGCTCTCATCCACGCTTTGGTTACTGCCAGCCTCGACTATCCCAAGGCTCTGCAGGCCAGCTCCCCAGTCTGGCAGCCTTCAGATCATCCAAAGCTCTGCTCCCTGTATCCGTCTCACACCAAGTCCCCTTCACCCATCGCCTCTGTGATCACTGGCCCACACTGTCTCCCATCCCGGCCATGCCACAAAATTTAAAATTCTCATCCCTGCCGTTCAAAATCCCCCACGGCCTTGCCTCTCACTACCTCTGTAACCTCCTCCAGCCCTACAGTCCGCTGTGCCTTCAGCTGCCAGCCCTAAGGTCTGGAATACCCTCCCTCAACCTTTCCGTCTCTTCGCCTCTCCCTCTCATCCCTTAAGATGTCCTTAAAACTTACCTTTCTGACCCAAGCTTCGGTCACCCTGTCCGAATCTCTTACATGCCTCAGCACCAAATCTTGTCTGATTCCGCTCTGTTTTGGGCTGTTTTGCTATGTTTCGGGCACTTTAGCAATGCAAGGTGTTGTTAAGTTAAATGTCAGTCATTCTGCTCTCTGTGCTGTTGGCGTCAGGACACACTCTCTGGACAGAATCGTCCGTTCCAGTTGGCGGTGGGCAACATGGCAGACATGAGCGGACAATATGGCGAGAAGGCCTGAAATCAGCTTCAGGCCGCTGTGAAACCAATTTGCAATCGCCCGCTCCACCCATCAGTGACGGGCTGCGTTTCCTACCACCTCACTTAGGGAACCTAATTTCAATACTTCAGCATCTCATTATAAGCCCTGCTCGCCGGAATCATCCCCCCAATTTACCGCCCAGGTCAGCGGGACTTCAGGACGGCGTGGTTCACGACTGCCTTTAGAAGGGGTGCACCCGGTGACCTGAACTTTGAGGGGAACTCGGAGGTGAGTGCACACGACCTTGTAGGACATCAGGGAAGAGGCACAGCACATTCACGGGGGGTGGGGGACAGGCAAGTTGCTTTTTCCCCACTGGCTTTCAGTGTGGTGCTGGGGCAAGGGGCTCCAGTGGTGGGGAGCCAGGGGCTGAGGGGTGCATTGTGGGGGGGTGCACAGCAGCACAGGCTGAAGGAGGTACATAAGCACATGCCGGAGGATGGGATGGTGGGTGAGGGAAGTGGCCACGTGCTTGGAAAAGCTTGTTCAAAGTGAGCGTTCTCCCACAGCTGAGACATTCAGCTGCAGCTCCATTGACTCGCTGGGAGCTGGGCCTCTGAAGCTTTCTCACCCACTCAAGCAACGCCAAAGCATGAAAGTGCCACCAAATGCTCCAGAACATTTCACCCCTCAAGTGCAGACTGCAAACTAATGTGTGTTTTAAGGAGCAGCAGAATTTGCCAACTGGGCAAGTTGTACAAACCCCCTGTGAAATGTGGCCAATGCGCAGTCACTGGTGGAGGTGCTCACAGCCCCTCGCAATGTCTTTACTAAGGTTTGGACAAGTCTCCATTATCGTTCAAACTAACAGTGCAGCCTTGCAGTGTGGGTTAGGAGAATGCCTGTACCTGAGCTGAGACCACAGCATGCAGTCCAATGGGCAAAGCTGCCGCCAATCGGTCAGGTGGAGTGGGGCGGTGGTGGGTGGGGTTTCGGATGCCAATGAGCGCACTTCACACTGGTCATCCTAGTGGTGGCCAGGACTCTCCTGCATGCGTGAAGGGACCTCCAGGGTTCTTAGGACACATATGGTAACCCACGTGTCTCTGTCTTTGACCCTGCAGGAGGAGACGATCAGGATCATGGAGCCTGGTGATTTAGCGGGATGTCTCATGGGCTCACAGGGATTAGAGAAGAAGAAGAGAGCAGTGGAGGCACCTGGCTCAGCAAAGGGAGGAGCACCTCCCTCAGGATGAAGGGGTGACAGGGCCTGCTGAGCACACAGATAAACATCCACAGAGAGCCGTCACTCATGGGCACCTCGCTAGGCCCGGGGTCTATACACGGCGCTTGTCATTCCTGCAGATGAGCGAGAACCAGTGTCGCTGAAGAGTGCACATGTCTAGTGAACGGATCGATCATATATGCCACCCACTGCAGGATTTGGTGCCACGGGGACATGGAGGGTGTCCACTGCCAGTGGCCATGAAAGTGACCATAGTGCTCAATTTCTACACCAGTGGCTTTTTCCAGGGCTCCACAGGTGACCTGTGCTGGATCTCACAAGCCTTCAAGCACAGGCATATCCTGGAGGTCATGGATACCATCTTCACGCAGGTACAGAGCTTTGTGCATTTCAACCAGGGTCAGGAAAGCCAGGAAGCCAGAGTGCCGGGATTTGTCCAGGTCTCGGGTTCCCCACAGCTGCAGGATGCCAGCGACTGCACTCACGTGGAGCTCAGGTCTCCTTGGCAACAAGCAGTCAACTACATCAACCGCAAGGGCTTCCACTCGCTGAATGGTCAGCTGGTGTGTGACCACCACAAACACATCCTCTGGGTCTGTGCACGATTCCCAGGCAGCGTCCACGACTCCTACATCCTTAGCAGGTCTCAGGTCCCGGACATCTTCCAGGGTCCACAGAAGCAGCAGGGCTGGGTCCTCTGGGACAAGGGCTACCCACAGAGGCCGTGAATGATGATGCCTGTGCAGCAGCCTCAGACTGCAGCAGAGTGACGGTGAAATGAGGCTCATGCTGCAACCCGGACTTTGATGAAGCAAACTATAGGCATTCGGAAAATGAGGTTCTGGAGCATCGGCAGGTCTGGTGGAGCGCAGCAATACAGTCCCCAGAGACTGTCGCGCATCATTGTCACTTGCTGCGTGACCCACAACCTGGCGCTACAATGGGGGGAGGAGCTGGCTGTGGAGGGGATGGAGGAGCTGCACGTCTCCTCCGTTGAGGAGGATGTCAAAGGGGATGACGATGATGAGGTCCTCGAAGTCAAGGATGCTGGCGATGAGGCCATTGCACTGGCCAGACAGGACAGACACGCTCGGGAGGCCCTCATAGCCCCTAGATTCATGGAGGATGTGACGAGATGCATTGAGGACAGTCCTGACATCCTCACCTTGCATCTGTGAACGTTTGACTCCTGTGTGGCTGATGGCTGCGCCAAAACCCTCAGAGATCAGGCTCATGTCATGGATACACTGTGGAGGCCCTAATAGTCGCTTGATTGCAAGAGGATGATGACGACATGGAGTGAGGACATGCCATAGATCTTCACACAGCCTCTGAGAATGTCTGACTCCTGTCTGGCCGAGGGCAGCTCGCTTGCGCTCTGTGATCAGGGTCATATCATGGAGACGCAGCCATGAAACTTTAGAAGCATCCGATCCTTTGTCAGCCTTCAGCACCTGTCCCCTTCTGAAGCACAGCATCACTGGTCACAGACGCTGAAGAGATGGGGGCCAGACCCACCTTAAAGGTGCTGAGAGCACAGAGAGAATGATGGAACTCTGTGACACCTGCCCACTACATTCTGGCAGCAATGACCAGCACCATCGAGGTGCAGGCATCACTAATGTGTCCAGTGAGTGTGAGGCCAGACCATCACTTTATTCTGAAGGTTACACACTGCACAGGGAAGAGGCCCAGGACACCTGCCTTTATCTTGTGCAGGAACCAAGGTTTCACATCTGAGTGACATGAACACTGCTCATCAGAACAAGGAGCCATTCTTGGGAGATTATTTACAATAGTGAACATTATTGTTATGAAAATGTAATAATTTTCAAAATATCATTGTGATTTATTGTAAAGGTAGGTTAATGGTGGGGTTTGAATAGAGTGTGTGTGTGTGTGTGTGTGTGTGTGTGAGTGATTTAATTGAATTGGAGGCAGCTGGTCTGGAGCTTTTGAGTTATCAAAAAGGAAGCTAGGTTTGGAATACGTAAACATGGTTGAAGTTTTAGAACGTGGGGTGTGAGGAAAATTTGCATTTTTACATAGAGTATTTTGAATTTCAAAGAGATGGTAAGATGTTACACCTAGCCAGAAGAAGCTAAGCCAAGCAATGTGTTTATTTTTCCCAAAGATGACATGTTGCGGGATCCTTACGTGGGTGCTCGCCACCAACTCCACCGTTGCCGCAGGAATGGTTGACATCCTCTCCGGTCAGCTCCAATGCGTGACTCTCTATTGGAGTGAGGACCTTGATGTCCAGCACTCCATCCCTGGCCTGGGACCTCTCCTGGTGATTGAGCGCAATCTTGTCCTGGATAGAGATGGATGGAGAGAGCGTGAGCAAGGTTCATGCCAGGCTGAATGAGAAGGATGCCAGGCATGTGTGTGTGTGTGTGTGTGTGTGTGTGTGTGTGTGTGTGTGTGTGTGTGTGTGCTGATTGGAGCCATGGGTGGGATGAGGAGGCTGTCTCCAGAGGAGATGAGGCCAGATGGAGATGTGAGGGTGTGTGTGAGAGAGTGAGTAGTCATAATACCCATTTGGAGAGCCGGTGCAGACACGATGGGCCAAATGGCCTCCTTCTATGCTGTTAAAATCCTGTGATTCTGTGATTCTGAGTGAGTGGTGATGTCCCTTGAGCTGGCAGTGAGTGAGATGCCAGTGAATGTGTGATGGGCTTGTGAGTATGAGAGATTAGAGTGATGAGATGGATGCCTTACCCTGCCAGCACCGATGAGATCATTCATCCATTTCCTGCACTGGATGGCTGACCTCTTGTGTGCAGCATTGGCACTGATCACCTTTGCCACCGCCTCCCAAGCCGGAGTGGTGAGACTGATGGGCCTCCTGTGACCATACCGGGGGGTAGAGGACACTGTGGCGGGTCCCCACGGTGTCCAGGTGTCCCAGGGATGTGTCACTGAATTGTGGAGCTGCAATCTCCTTGGCTTTTGGGACCTTGTCTTACTGTAGCAGTCCTGGTCTGCAAACGTTAAGAAGTGTGCATGCGGCTGCATTTTAAATATGGTGCCCGGTGTGTGGAAATGGCGAGATAACGTCATGGTGAGCCAATTGGAGGCCGCCCACCAGCGATCTGGCATGTTTCCCACGACTGCATCATTTATGAGGCGGGAGGGGGATGATACAGTACAAAAACCTACCATTGCGGCCGGCGGGTAAAACAACTTTTTTCATGCCCGCCACTGAGTTAGTGCAAATCTGGGACAATTCCACCCTTTGCCTCAGAACTGCAGCTCAAAAACCCATCTTTGTCACCCGCCAGTTCTAAAAGCCTTGGCCGGGCACACTCTGAGTGTAACGGGATCGGATTTTAAATCCTGTCAATCATTGCCTCCTGTGGACCACCAAGTGACTGCATCAAATATTGTTGACCAAGGCTGACGCTTGCAGTGGCTGGTGCGCTCCAATGAATCGTGTTGAAGTAGCTCAGGATGAAGCTGAGAGAAACCCATGAGTCTTAGTAGACTTAGCAACTCGGCCAAGTTCATGGACACCACTCTGAATGTTTCCTTCTTGGGCTTGACATCGTAAAGCACTCTGGAACACTATATTGGTGCTGTGTAAACTCTTGTTTGTGTACAATGATTTTTCTTTCTTTTGTATGTTTACGTATCGTCCATTTTCAGGAATTCAACTTTTTGCCACAGCGAATCCTCTTTGCAAACCTAAATGGTATTTTGTTTCCCCGCTCTGACTAACACTGATGCGTGCAGTCACAACCTTTGCTCGGACGGTATTTTCCAGAATGTGACATAAAGACGAATCTCTGACTTAGTTGTACACGGCAGGAGAGTGGTGTTAGATGCTTCATAGAATTACACCGGATATACGGAACAGAAACAGGCCATTCAGCCCAACCAGTCCATGCTGAGCCTCCTCCCACCTTTCCTCATCTAAATCTATCATTGTAACCCTCTATTCCCTTCCCCCTCATTTGCTTGTCTAGATTCCCCTTAAAAGCATTCATACCCTTCACTTCAACCACTTCCTGTGGTAGCAAGTTCCACATTCTCACCACTTCTGGGTATAGACATTTCTTCCAAATTCCCTACTGGATTTCTTGGTTACTATCTTATATTGATGGCCTCTAGTTATGCTCTTCACCGCAAGAGGAAACATTCCGTCTGTATCCGCTTTGTCAAAACCTTTAATAATTTTAAAGACCTCTATTAGGTCACCCCTCAGTCATGTGAGTTCCAGTCTGTTGATCCTTTACTAATATGTAAATGGCCCAACCATCTTCAGCTGCTTCATCAATGACCCTTGCTCCATCATAAGGTCAGAAGTTCGCTGATGATTGCACAATGTTCAGCACCATTCGCGATTCCTCAGATACTGAATCAGTCCATGTCCAAATGCAGCAAGACCTGGACAATATCCAGGCTTGGGCTGACAAGTGGCAAGTAACATTCACACCACACAAGTGCCAGGTAATGACCATCCCCAACAAAAGAGAATTTAACCATCACCCCATGACATTTCATGGCATTACCATCACTGAATCCCCCACTATCAGCATCCTGGGGGGTTACCATTGGCCAGAAACTGAACTGGACCAGCCATGTAAATACTGTAGATACAAGAGCAGGTCAGAGGCTGGGAATACTGTGGCGGGTAACTCACCTCTTGACTCCCCAAAGCCTGTCCACCATCTACAAGGCACAGATCCACTTGCCTGGATGAGTGCAGGTCCAACAACACTCAAGAAGCTTGACACCATCCAGGACAAAGCAACCCGCTTGAGTGGCACCACATCCACAAACATTCACTCCCTCCACCCCCGATACACATAGCAGCAGTGTGTACTATCTACAAGACACACTGCAGGAACTCACCAAGGCTCCTTAGACAGCATCTTCCAATCCTGTAACCGCTACCATCTAGAAGGACAAGGGCAGCAGATAGATGGGAACACCACCACCTGGAAGCTCCCTTCCAAGTCACTTACCATCCTGACTTGGAAATATATCGCCGTTCCTTCACTGTTGCTGTGTCAAAATTCTGGAATTCCCTCCCTAACAGCACTGTGGCTGTACCTACACCACATGGACTGCAACAGTTCAAGAAGGCAGCTCACCACCACCTTCTCAAGGGCAATTAGGGATGGGTAATAAATGCTTGCCTAGCCAGCGATACCCAAATCCTATCAATAAATAAAAAAAAAACCCTACACACGTGTGGTATCACCCTTATAAATCTTCCCTGCAGTCCCTCCAGTGCCTTTATATCCTTTTTATATTATGGCAACCAGAACCTCATGCAGTGCTCTAAGTGTGGCCTAATCAAGATTCGATGCAGGTTTAGCATAACCTCCCTACTTTTTAACTCTATCCCTCTAGAAATAAAGCCTAGGGCTTAGTTTACATTTTTTTATGGCCTTGTAATCTGCGGTGCAATTTTTAGTGTTTTCAGGTTTAGTGTATCTTGTTGGTGGGGGCCATCAGGGCAGGGTGTTTCTGGGCGGTCAGACAGGAGTGGCTATCCAACCTTGACTCAGAGCTCCATTGGCATGGATCATTATTCTTGTGGTGGTGGGCTCACCACCACATCCCTCTTGTGTTCGTGTGATCTTCTGTCTTCAGAGATGTGATGTAATGCTGGTGAGAATGGTGTTCTACAGGCCTCCAGGTTTCCGAAAGATGCAGTCATTGGACCTAATCACCAGTGTGCAAGGTTTAAAAACAGATTGTTCATTGTTCTTCTCTACTGATCTCTGTAGGGAGGCTGGCATTCAGGCAAGGAGATACGCCAGACACATCAATAGTCAACCTGTAGAGCTCAGAAATGGTGTCATGGCCTAATGTTAATTTACTGAATTGCGCAGAACCTTTTAATTGAGTGAAATATGCATCAGTAATTCCCTCCATGGCCTTGTCCCAGTGTATCCAGGTCTGTATCCCCTTGCACTGGAATATGTGTGCATTTTCTGGGAACTCAGGTCATTGCTGGTCTTGAGTCAGAAGGCTCTGGGTACAGGTTTCGCTCCAGGGATTTGGATACCACATCTAATGCTGACAATCCAGTGCAGAAGCGAAGGAGTGCTGCACTGCTGGAGGTGCAATCTTTCAGATGAGATGTTAAATCTGGAGCCTGTCTGCCCTTTCAGGTGGATGTAAAAGATATGATGGCACTAGTTCTGAGAAGAGCAGGGGAGTTGTCCTGAGAGTTCTGGCCCTCAATCAAGCTGGCCGGTATAGAACCATAGAAAAGTTATGGCACAGAAAGAGGCCATTCAGCCCATGTGTGTCTGCGCCAGCTGAAAAAGAAAAACATAAAAACCTAGCTGCCCATTTTAATCCCACCTTCCAGCACCCGGTCCGCAGCCTTGCAGGTTCCAGCACTTTAGGTGCAGATCCAGATGCCTTTTAAATGAGTTGAGGGTTTCTGCCTCCACCACCAAACCAGGCAGAGAATTCCAAACACCCACCACCCTCTGGGTGTAGAAATTTGTCCTCACGTCCCCTCTAATCCTTCCACCAATTAAATAGTAATGATATCTCGTTACTATTTGTGGCATCTTGCTGTGTGCACATTGGTTCCCTACGTTGCACAGTATTTCAAAAGTACTGCATTAATTATACAGCACTTTAGGGTCTCCTGAAGATGTGGAAGGCACTATACAAATGCAAATCTTTCTTCTTCATAATACCATCTATCTGTGTGTGATTTATAGGTTGAAATGTAATCAAAGGGTTTCGACAGTTCACATACAAAATAATAGTTACTGATAGAGTGTTCTCCTTCATGTCAGAATCTGTCAACATGCTCATTGGCTTCGGGGCATGTTGATATTGAAGGGTTAATGCATCATCACTGCTGTAAGTTTATTATAACAGTGCAGGGTGTTGGTGAGACTGCTCCTACAGTACTGTGTGCAATTTTGGTCTCCTTATTTAAGGATGGATTTACCTGCATTGGAAGCACTTCAGAGAAGGTTCACTCGGCTGATTCCTGGGATGAAGGGGGTTGTTTTATGAAGAGAGGTTGAGCTGGTTGGGCCTGTACTCATTGGAGTTTAGAAGACTGAGAGTTGATTGTATTGAAACACATACGATTGTGAGGGGACGTGACAGGGCAGATGCTGAGAGAATGTTTCCCCTTGTGGGGGAAACTAGAACTAGGGCGCAGTTTCAAAATAAGGGGGGGGTCACCCATTTAAAATGGAGATGAGGAGGAATTTCTTCTCTCAGAGGGCCATTGGTCTTTGGAATTCTCTTCCCCAGAGAGCATTGGAGGCTGGGTCATCGAATCAAGGTTGCATTAGACAGATTCTTGAACTCTAGGGAGTTATGGGGACTGGGGTGGTAGGGGTGGGGGGGGGGGGGGGGGGGGGGGGGTCGGGGGGGGGGGGTGGTTTGTGGGGGGGGTGGTGGTGGTGGCTAGTGGGGGCTGGCAGGAAAGTGAAGCTGAGGCCAAGACCAGACCAGATCAGCCATGACCTAATTGAATAGCGCAGGAGGCTCAAGAATCCAAAGGGCCTCCTCCCTCTTCAATTTCTTATGTTCTTACAGAGTCACAGTTGATTCCCGTACTTGATGCAACATAAAGATCATTCCGCAGGTGTTACACCGGGCTGCTTTCGTTTCTCTTTGTTACTGGTCACGTGACTGACCAGGATTTCTTCACCAGGGCTTTGTTCAGTGGCAGCTCCCACGTAGGCTTCTGTCCTGTGCTGCATTTCGTGTCATGAAAACTGAGGCCGATTGTATTGAGATTACAGAGCGGCTCTGCCACTGCTTGTGTGGCTGAATGGAGACAATTGAAAGTTGGCTTCAGTTGAAAGGAGCTTGTTGATAGGGGGCAATGCAGAAGAGTTTGATGGTTTAGATAGAGTTTCAATGAAAGGCTTTTATTACTTGGGTGTAGTGTGGACTGACTCAGGAGGTGCTCAGAGGCCCCTGATAGGGTTCTGGTTTGACAGGGTTGCCAACCCCGCCCCCCCCCCCCAAGGATTGTCCTGGAGTCCCCAGAAACTACAGATCAATCTCTAGGATGTTGCTTTGAGCAATCGCTGGGAAAGATCATGAAAAAGATGCTTATTCACTTTCCTCGCACCCTTAATTAGCCATTACATTTTGGAAATGAGGGGAAAAAACGGGCTATTGACTAATCAGGAATCATCCAGTTGGTCAGAGAAGGTGGTGCACTGCGAGAATAGGCATGTTGGATAGCCAATGGTGTGAGTACGGGGGCGGGGCAGTTAAAGGTGGCAGGTCATGTGATGAAATCTCCTGGAATACCTCCAGTCAGAGTTGGCAACCCCAACTAGTTGCCAGTGAAGAGTAATAGCAACTGATCAGTTCCCCGAGCTGGAATAAGCACTTTTCCGTTATACTGGATCCACTAATTCATGTTAAAACTTACAGGTAAAATATTGGATGCGTGTGAAAGAACTTTGAGACTTCGATTCTGTGTGCAGATTGGACTGAAATCAAAACCCAATCAATTTTGTTCAAACTCAAAGTTTGACCTGGAGTTTTTAATCAGGTGCAGGTAAAGAAGGACCTGTATTTCTACAGTGCCTTTCATAATCTCAACTCTCCCAAGAGTAAATGAAGTAATTTTGGTGTAGTCACTGTTGTAACACAGTAAGCACGGCACACACTCAAATCCCACAGACAGCGATATGACAAGGAAGCCTGCTTTTTGTAATTTTGGTTGAGGGATAAATATTGGCCAGGACACAGGGGAGAACTTCTTCAAAATAGTGCCATACTTTTACACCCGCGTGAGAGAGCAGACAAGGCTTCGGTTTAACTTCAAAAGGCTAATATTTCTGACTGTCCAGCATTCCCTCAGTACTGCAATGGTATTGTCAGCCTGGATTTTGGGCTGGATGTTCATCCCAGAAGCAGGTGGCAGGAGTTGGGAATGGGCAATTTCCCAGCTCAGCACTTCTGCATTGGGAGAAAGGGCCTACTAAGATGGGATTTTTGATCCCGGGGTGGTGTGGGGGTGGTGTAGGGACAGGGCAGGTGGAAGGGGGGTTGTTGGCGTGTGCTGGAGTTGCACCCGTCGACCCCAGAAGGAGTTTGGAGGTGGCCAGAGGGGCTGCCGGGTGCAGAGGCAAGCTGTTTAAATGGCCCGCCTTGGTGCTCTGGGACTTTGCCCCATTTGTAATAAAAGCAATAACATAGAAAACAGCCCTCACCCCTCATACTCCACACACTCCCCATAGACCATACGCACCAGCACCTTGATGGCGTAGTGGTAATGTCACTGGACTAGTAATCCAGAGGCCCAGGCTAATGCTCTGGGGATGTGGGTTCAAATCCCACCCCGGCAGCTGGTGGAATTTTAAGTTCAATTAATAGACACGGAATTAAAAGCTAGTCTTAGTGATGGTGAGTGTGGGTCCATTGTCGATTGTTGTAAAAACCAACCTGGCTCACTAACTAAGGAAATCTGCTACCCTTACCCAGTCTGGCCTACATGTGATTCCAGGCCTACAGCAAATTGGATGACTCTTAAATGCTGTCTGAAAAGGACTAGCAATTTACTTGGTTGTATCAAGTCGCCACAAAGTCTAAACCGACTGGACCACCTAGGTGCCAAGAACAACAACAGCACACCCATGCAAAGCCCTCCTTATTAATAGCTGGGGGGTTTGTGCTAAAAGTCGGAGAGCTGTACCACAGACTAGTCAAACAACAGCCTGACGTAGTCATACTCATGAAATCATACTTTACAGATAATGTCCCAGGCACCACCATCACAGTAGCATAGAGTCACAAAGGAGTTGCCCTGGGAGTCCTCAACATTGACTCTGGACCCCATGAACTTTCATGGCACCAGGTCAAACATGGGCAAGGAAACCTCCTGCTGATTATCAATAACCTTCCCACCTCAGCTGTTGAATCAGTGCTCCTCCATGTTGAACACCACTTGGAGGAAGCACTAAGGGTGGCAAAGGTGCAGAATGTACTATGGGTGGGGGACTTCAATGTCCATCACCAAGAGTGGCTCTGTAGCACCATAGCTGGCAGAGTCCTAAAGGACATAGCTGCTAGACAGGGTCTGCGGCAGATGGTGAGGGAACCAACAAGAAAGAAAAACATATTTGACCTCATCCTCACCAATTTACCTGCTGCAGGTGCATCTGTCCATGACAGTATTGTTATGAGTCACCACCACACATTCCTTGTGGAGATGAAGTTCCGTCTTCACATTGAGGATACCCTCTATTGTGTTGTGTGGCACTACCACAATGAGATAGATTTTGAACAGATCTAGCAACTCAGAATTGGACTTCGATGAGGCACTGTGGGCCATCAGCAGCAGCAGAATTGTACTCAAACACAATCTGTAACCTCATGGCCCAGCATATCCCTCACTCTACCATTACCACCAAGCCAGGGGATCAACCCTGGTTCAATGAAGAGTGCAGGAGGGCATGCCAGGAGCAGCACCAGGCATACCTAAAAATGAGGTGTCAACCTGGTGACGCTACAACACAGGACTACTCGCGTGCCAAACAGCATAAGCAGCAAGTGATAGACAGGGCTAAGCGATTCCACAACCGACAGAAGAAATCTAAGCTCTGCAGTCCTGCCACATCCAGTCGTGAATGGTAGTGGACAATTAAACAACTCACTGGAGGAGGAGGCTCCACAAATATTCCCATCCTCATTGATATGGGGGAGACCAACACACAAGTACAAATGGCAAGGTTGAAGCATTTGCAGCCATCTTCAGCCAGAAGTGCCGAGTGCACAATCCATCTCGGCCTCCTCCGGAGGTCCCCAGCGTCACAGATGCCAGTTTTTAGCCAATTTGATTCACTCCACGTGATAGCAAGAAATGGCTGAAGGTGCTGGATAATGCAAAGGCTATGGGCCCTGACAATATTCCAGCAATAGTACGGAAGACTTGTGCTCCAGAACTAGCTACGCCCCTAGCCAAGCTGTTCCAGTACAGCTACAACACTGGCATCTACCTGGCTATGTGGAAAATTGCCCAGGTATGTCCTGTACACAAAAAGCAGGACAAGTCCAACCCGACCAATTACCGCCCCATCAGTCTACTCTCGACCATCAGTAAAGTGATGGAAGGGGTCATTAACAGTGCTATCAAGCAGTACTTACGCAGCAACAACCTGCTGCCTGATGCTCATTTTGGGTTCTGCCAGGGCCACTCAGCTCCTGACCTCATTACAGCCTTGGTTCAAACATGGACAAAAGAGCTGAACTCCTGAGGTGAGGTGAGAGTGACTGCCCTTGACATCAAGGCAGCTTTTGACTGAGTGTGGCATCAAGGAGCCCTAGCAAAACTGGAGTCAACGGGAATCAGGAGGAAACTCTCCACTAGTTGGAGTCACACTTAACACAAGGGAGGATGGTGTGGTTGTTGGAGGTCAATCATCTCAGCTCCAGGACATCACTGCAGGAGTTCCTCAGGGTAGTGTCATAGGCCCAACCATCTTCAGCTGCTTCAAAAATGACCTTCCCTCCATCATAAGGTCAGAAGTGGGGATGTTTACTGATGATTGTACAATGTTTAACACCATTCATGACTCCTCAGACACTGAGCAGTCCATGTCCAAATGCAGCAGGACCTGGACAACATTCAGGCTTGGGTTGACAAGTGGCAAGTAACATTCATGCCACACAAGTGCCAGGCAATGACCATCTCCAAGACAGAATCTAACAATTGCCCCTTGATATTCAAGGGCATTGCCATCGCTGAATCTTCCACTATCAACATCCTGAGGGTTACCGTTGACCAGAAACTGAACTGAGCCAGTCATGTAAATACTGTGGCTACAAGAGGAGGTCAGAGGCTGTGAATTCTGGAAGTAACTCACCTCCTGACTCCCCCAAAGCTTGTCCACCATGTACAAGGCACAAGTCAGGAGTGTAATGGAATATTCCCCACTTGCCTGGATGAGTACATTTCCAACAACGCCCAAGAACCTCAACACCATCCAGGACAAAGCAGCTTACTTAATTGGCACCCCATCCAGCACCATCAACATTCATCCCTCCACCACTGACACACAGTGGCAGCAGTGTGTAACACCTACAAGATGCACTGCAGCAACTCACCAAGGCTCCTTCTACAGCACCTTCCAAATCCACAACCTCTACCACCTAGAAGGACAAGGGCAGCAGATGCATGGGAGCACCAACACCTGGAGGTTCCCCTTCAAGTCGCTCACCATCCTGACTCGGAACTGTTTCTTCACCATCACTGATTCAAAATCTTGGATCTCCCTTCCTAACAGCACTGTGGGTGTGCCTAGAACACATGAACTCCAGGGATTCATGAAGGCAGCTTGCCACCACCCTCTTAAGGGAAATTAGGGATGGGCAATAAATGCTGGCCTAGTCAGGCAATGCCCACATACCATGAATGAATAAAAAAGGACCTCTACCCCTCCAGCCAACCCCCATTGCCCCTCATTGCCTCCATGCCAACCTATGCTCCATTCACCCAGTATACATGCTGTGCAGAACCAATGAACCCTATTGTAATAAAGACATGTGAAAAAGCTTTAAAAAACAGTCATTCATTCATAACCTTCTTTAAATTGCAGCTTTTACTACAGCCCTCTGTAAGTGTTAACCAACTGGACTTTTAAAGTATCATCGGCAGAAACTGCAAACACTAGACATCTCTTTATCTTTTGTAAATGAACACTGAGCAATTAAGAAATACGTCTAAGAGAAAAATCTGTCAATCAAGAAATGTTTTCCCTTGGACGCAGTTGTTTCAACTGACCTATTGATGCCTGGCCTCTAAGCTAAGATTCATTATGCATTTTTGGATGGGTGAATGGACATGGAAGTACCATATGTTGGCATGGAGGATATGAGGGACCATTGAGAATGGGTGGAGGGACATAGGTTGGCATGGGGGAATGAGGGGCCATAGGTGGTAGGTAGAGGGGCATAGCCTGGCATGGGAAGTATGAGGGGCCATGGGGTTGGACAGAGGGGTATAGATTGGCATGGAGGCCATGGGTGAAATCTTTTGTACTTACCTTTCAAAAGGTTCCCTCATCCAGACTATGGCTCATGGCACCTCGGTGCGGCCATGAACAATGACTCCTTGAAAATCTGGCATGACTCCAGGAAAATTGCAGTGGGCTAGGAGAATGGGTGGCCAATCCCCGCAATGGAGCCTGCCAGGTTGGGAGTGCAGGGTGTGGGCTTGCAACCTACCCCAGCCTGCAGCCTTCTCCCGCCTTGACAAAAATTGGGGAGGGGGTGCCAGGAATGTGGCTGAGAATCCCTGCATCAGGTACCTGGCGGCCGTCCGTAAGGATCCACAGAGTCTTCCCCACTCCATGAAAATCTCTGAGTGGGAGTGGGACCAAACGCGGAAGCGGCAAATACTTAAAGGAGAAAGGAATTTTTTTTTAAATCCGGAGATTGACAATTATATCCAGCAAACACAAAAAACACTAACAGTTAAGGGAAAAAAAGGATTGTCAATGCTGGAAGTCTGAAATAAAATTAGGAAACAGGGACACTTTCTAGATCAGTCTAACACCTATAAGCAGAAAACTGGTTAATGCTTCAGGTGCAGACTCACTCAAAAGGATCAGCATTAACCGAAGCATTAACCTACTTCTCTTTTCCGCTGTTATCACATCTGTTGTATCTTTCCAGCAATTTTAATTCTCAATCATAGAAGACAGAGTGAATGCAGGATTCCAAAGAATGTCTGAGCTCAGGGTCAATCCAAACCAGAGGCATTATGTTACCACAGAACATATAATGATAAATGAAGCTTGTTTAATGGGCGTTTAAAAGGTGTAATGGCATTGGGCTTATGTTTGTTTGTGTCTAATTATCCTGTCACAGCCAAGCCTCCTGTAGGCCCCTCTTCACGCCTAAATTGCTAGGTTTACCAGCATCAGCAGTAAAACTTTCAGTCAAACTCAGTTGCCCTGCCTATCCATTATCTTCATTACCCTCTTCCAAAACCCCCTTGCTGCAGTCACTGCTTCTCCATTTGAAGCTCGCGAGTTGAAAGTTCCTCCTTTCACCACCCCCACCCTGCACCACCACCAGGGAGGCAGATGTCCACAGTGACTGAATCTAAATCTTCCTAGGGCAGAATTCTTTGCGAACGAACGTAAAATGACGCACGATGATGTCGGGCGAGCGTCCCGACCTCAGCGCACACTCGCGCAATAGTTCAGGTCGGCAGGCGCGAGCGGGAGTCGGAGCTGTGCCCACCATTAATTAAGAGGCCAGTTAAGGCCCCTTGACACCCCAATTGGTGGTGATTTAATGTTGCCCGTGCAAGTTTTCACTCGTCGCACGGGCAAAATGGGCAGGCGGGCAGCCAACAATTTGCAAAACCTCATCCACGGGCGGGATAAAAAGGATCAGCAGCATTGTCAATCTGAGTAGTGAGGAGGTCAGGAGATTAGTCGCTGCTGGCTGCTTATTGGTATTTGTCGGCTTCATCTCTGATGGGCCTTCATTTTTAGCATTTCCACGCGTCATTTCAGGGCTCATTGGTGTCTTCTGGGCGTCCTGAGAATTCAGTCCGTGTGGGCCCTTCCAGGTATCAGACAGCCTTCCCTTACCCTGGGAATGGGGATTGTGGTCTCGGCTGGAGGCACCTCCTCTGAGGAGGAAGAGAGGCGCAGAAGGGAGAGGAGGCCACGTGTCCCTAAGCAGCTCCCAGGGGAGTGACCTATAGGACGAGAGGCCCAGGCACAAGAGGCGCAGGGCCAGCAGGTAGTCCAAGGCATTAGGGGCCTCAGAAGATGCCACTATCCTGCTGCCAGTGTTTACAGGCAGCGATGCAGCTACCTCAATATGTCTGAGGTGCAGTGCCGAAGGAGGCTCCACCTCTTAAGGGAGACAGTCACCTCCATTTGTCAGATGATTGGCCCTGAGATCAGCTCCAACTGTGTGGGCACCCCATGCCAGTGGCTCTGAAGATCACAGTGGCCCTCAATTTCTATGTCTCTGGCTCTGTCCAGGGGTCAGTGGGGGATCTGTGTGGACTCTCCCGATCAGCTGTCCACAGCTGCATCAGGCTGGTGACAGAAGCTCTGTTCAGGTGTCTGTACGTACGAGGCCATTGTCCTCTGGCCAGTGGTGCCTGTGCTGGCCCCGCCTGGGAGGGAGCTGCCAGTTCCACTGCTGGCATCTCCCCAGTCTCTGCAGCCTCATCAGATGCCACGGGCACTGGCAGAGGGGCGGAGGAGCTGCTGCCGTCATCCAGAGCGCCCTGAGAGGAGCCCGCAGGGATGACAAGCAGCTTGTGTGCCAATGTGAGGTCATTCTCCACAGCAGAGATCACGGCATGTATACACTCATGGATCTCTGCCAGATCTCTGTCCTCCTGTACATCCTGCTGGACATCCAGCATCTGCTGCGTAATGGATGAGTCCAGAGGCTCATCATCAGCCTTTGACTGGGCATCGCCTGGTCTCAGCAGTCCTCCGACTGCCGATGCCCAGGGCACTCTCTGCCTCTGCCTGCACCTCAAGTGAGTGTGAAGTGCCCTCACCAATGTGCACCGAGATACTAGCTGCCAAACTATGCCCACTGAGATGCTGGTAACTGCACTGGTGCCTGTTCAGAGAGTGGGTGAGTGTTTCTGGAGCCTGGTGGTCCTCCGGTGTCAGGGTAGCTCCTGGAGGTCCTGACATTGGCTGCTTGGTGGCAGATCTAAGGGAGAAGAAGGACATGTCATCGGTTAAAGTCATCACACTGTTACTGTGCACATCAGGCACTCTGGTGAGACAATGGAGATCTGGACCATGGTGCCATCGTCTTTCAGTGATCAATGGGGAGTCCAGTCTGGAGGATCCCATCAATGATGAGACTGCACAAGAATGTTTGCACCATCTGAAACTCTCAACTCAGTGCACTGCACTCCTACCACCATCTGACACCCTAACATCACTGAGGCCACCGTTCACCCAGCTGCATAGCACCTCTCAAGTTCCAAGGCCTCCTGCTCAAATCTGGAGAGGGTGAGTGGGTGTGGGGGTCCTTCGCCAGTCCGTGACCTCTCAGTATTGTTATGGGATGTCTTCTCCTGAAAGGACAGAGGAGCATTGATGAGTCCACTCTCTACCTGCAGCTCCATTACAGTCTGGACAACCCCAGCTGAGGAACACCTCGCAGGGCACATCTGAGTCGTGGCCCTCGAGCTGGAAGGCACTCAGTCCAAGCGGCCAGGGCTCACCCCCTTGGCCAGCTCTGGTGTGATTGACATTTGGCACTCGGACTGTAACACCCCTGAGCTCCACGGGGGAATGTCCAGCCCAAAACACTTCAACACACTGACCCATGCCAGCACGGTACTCACCCTTCCTGAGCGCAGCAGGTCTTTGAAGCGCTCCTGGCACTGACCCAGGTGCGCCACACCACGTCGTGGCTGCTCACCCGGACTGTCACCTCCTCCCATGCCATCTTTGTGAGGTGCAATGGCCTCCTCCTCCCATCTCTGGGGACAAGAGTGTCCCTCTTGGCAGCCACCTCCTCCAGGAGGGGGGGCGGCACTCATCGGAAAAACGGGGGGGGCCAAGTGTCCAGCCGACCTCAGCTCCTGCCTGGCATCCCCATCTTCATTTGCAGCCATGTCATTGCAGCAACTCCGGTGAGGGCAGCCTCCCTGGGGCCACCTGCGCCAATTTTTGAATCAGCCGCCGGGTCGCCATTGGACCCCGTGGACAGCAGGCCCCCGCCCCCACCTGCCCCTTCTTGGACGCTCCGCAGCCCAGCGTGAAATCGCGGTTGTGTCCCCGATCGCGAGTGGCGAGCAGCTTCCTGACCTCTCCCGCTCGCCCCCACTGAGCCCGCCCGATGGGGGCGAAGTTCCGCCCTTAGCCTTGTATACAAAGGGTGTAGCATGAGGGAGACATCGTTCAGAAGCCGAACCTTCAACATTGTGCAGTATGCAGAATCCCAAACCAGATTTGGGAATTCCTGATTCCTTATAGACTGCCAGTGGGACAGGATGCAGTTAGCTCCTAGTCCTGCAATGGCAGAATATCTTATTTCAGGGAAACACGCCATAGATGGAGCAAAGACTCTCTGGATCGCAAAAACATGAAAACTCTGGGACGAATCTTGAGCTGTTGGCCCCAAATCCCTCACTTCAATTCAGATTGCTCACCCCTTGAAAATAAATGGCACAGTACCAAAGAAACAATTAGTCTTACACACCGTCCTATGACATCTCTGAGATATCCCAAACCGCACCATGCATAATGCATTACTTTGAAATTAAGTGACTCCTGTTTTATAGGCAGATGCAGCAGCCAAGTTGCAGATGTTAACAATCACCAGCTGAATTTTTCCACCAGGTAGAAGGTACCCCTGCCGGGGGCGAAAGCAGGAGCCAATTCCGTGCCAGCGGGCAGCGGGATCCTGGGTGGCATTTTACAGGTGGTGGCCAATTGAGAAGATGGTGGCCCGCCTCCCAGAGCTGCTGAGCCAATCAGCGCCACCGTTAGAAATGGTGATTAGCAGGAAGAAGGGGTGTGTGCCTCCATGGTGTGCCTCTGCTCCTTAGGCCATGGAGTGACTAGAAAGGAGGGCTCCCTACTGGGAACACGCTGGGGAGGTTTGAGGGTGGGTAAGTGGTCGCCAGGGTTTACCAGGCTGTCTCCCCATCCACCCCGAGTAGTAAAATGCCAACAGGAGTGGGCGGAGGCCCTTTATTGGGCACCTTATTGAATCCCGTGGGTGGCTGCACTGCTGAGGCTCTCACCGCTGCTAACGTGCCGTGGCTGTGGGGAGATGCCAGGCTTCCCTCCTGATGCCTTCCTCTGCCATTTACCCAGTCACCCTGCCTCCCAGCCCGTCTCCAGGGCTGTGAAAATTCAGCCAACGACCAATTAATTGTTTCCTTGGCCCAGTGAATCCGGGGGAGGAACGGTGGCCAAGGTACAGGGGCTGTGGTCAAACCCTGCTGCAAAGAGTGCCACCTTTCCCACCACCTGAAGTGCCAGAAGGGACGTCAGGTTAACATCTCACCCAAAGGGTAGCCCCTCTGAAGTAAAACACACATTGCTTAAATCAGTGGAGCTTTAGCAGATTATGTGCTCGTCCCCTGGAATGTGACTTGAACTCATAACAACCACTTTAACATAGCAAATGGTCCCCAAGGCACTTCGCAGGAGCAGGGATAATTGCTGTCATCTTAGGCAAGGGATGGCTGGCCTGGAGAGGAGGCCCATGGACACACAAGGCCTCTTGCAATTGTGGGAGAGCAACTGACAGATACTTAAACAATCACAGTACAAAGTTGTGCTGGGTTTTTAATTCAACCTTGCTAAATTAAGACGCTTGCTGATATATGTGGATTAGCGCATGGATTTAGATTAGAACTTGGTTTAGTCAACAATGCCAGGGCTCCACAACCAAGATAATGGATAAGAATAGCTGAACTGAATGGCCATTATGAACAACTTGTGAACAGGTCTTATGACCAACCCTAGACATAAATAACTGATAGTCGAATAGTAAAACCTCTGGGCGTTAGTTTGATGTTGGATATGGAACGTTGCTGGGAGAATGAAACTGGTCAAGGAGAACAGCTTGAGATGCGATAAGGGAAAGGTGAGCTAAGAATGATTGATCAAGACTAGAAGGCTCAAGAAGCTAATGGCAGCTGAATGGGATTGAAGATGGGATTTTCAACCCAAGGTTTGGACAAAGAGCTCAAGGTTTTATTGGGCATGTTGAAATAAAGTACATCTTGTTGGGTGAAAAGGCCTTGTCAATAATCCACCCAGGAGTCCACTGCCAGAAAAGGGTATATAATAAGAGACTTTGGAAGGTCTCAGTGCAGTAGATGGTGGAAAAGGACTCTGAAGGAAGACTTCTGAGTGTGTTTGAGAAATCGGAAGACTTGGACACCGAGCAGAGAAGTGGAAGAAGAATGAAAGAGCTGTTTACATATGCCAGCCATCCTGCCCGACCTGGACTGGTACTTGCTACTTGTCACGGCCCTATATTTTTATTGTTTTATTAGTGTGTTATGTCCCGTCTTAAAACTGCAACATCTCACCATTGTGGTTCCAGTCGATTGCTGATCGATTGATTGACTGGAAAATGATAACTCTCAAGTATTTTTCAAAGATTAAAGAAGTACACCACATAATGGGATATCACAATACCTTTGTCAAGGAGATATGTCTAAAGGAGAGTGTTCAGGAGGAGAGAAGGATGGAGAGGAATTCCATAGCTTTGGGCTGAGCCAGCTGAAGGCACAGCCACCAGTGGTGGAGTGGGGGACAAAGGGGAGACACAAGAGGCCAGAACTGGAGGAGCACAGAGATCTCAGAGGGTTTCAGTGATGGAGAAGGTTTCAGAGGTAGGGAGGAGGTGAGGCAATGGAGGGATTTGAAAAGATGGATGAGAATTTAGAAATGGAGACATGCCAGGCCAGAAGGTAATGTAAATCAATGAACATAGGGATGAAGGGTTAAAGAGGTTTTGTGGAAGTTAGAACATGAGCAGCAGAGTTTTAGATGGGCTGAAGTTTACTGAGAATGGAAAATAGGAGACTGATCAGGACAGCATTGGAATATTCGAGTCTGGAGGTAACAAAGGCATGGATGCGTGTCTCAGCAGTAGATGAGTTGAGGCAAATATTGGTGGCAACATATATTTTTATACCAGGCAACCATATACTTGCTTACCTAGTTAATGCCTTTTGACTTCAGCTCTCAGCTCTCAATGTTGCTTATTCCCTCTCTCAGATCACTTCTCATTCTGTGAAAGACCAGAACAGCACCAACCCCCTTCCTGTGCTGAGTTCCCTCACTCACCAAATTCCCTGAGTTAAGTGATTACTCTGTCTAGCAGGACTCTGTCAAGATGGACTTCATGAGGCAATCCAGAATCTACTGGAAAGGGAGCAAGCAGGCTGCGCACAGCAAAGGGCATATTAGAGGAAACATTGGTCAGAAGATTGTGGGTTTAAGACCCACTCCAGAAAGTTAAGAGCACAAAACTCCAGGATGGCACTGATAGTACAGTACAGAGGCCGTGCTGCACCGTTGGAAGTGCTGTTTTTCAGATGGCCCATTAAACTGGGACCCCAGCTACTGTCTCAGTGAATGTATATGTTCCCATAGCACAATTTGAAAGAGAGCAGGGGAGTTACCCTTCCCTCTTTTTCCTGGCTGCTGTGTTCCCTATATTACAGAAGTAACTACGCTTCACAAGCACTTGAATGTAAAGTGCTTTGGGATATCCTGGGTAACACTTTGCATGATGCAGTTTAGGAACAGATGTATTTGGATTTTTTAAGTCTCTCATGATCAAACTTTGCTCTTGATCGATTGTTTCTATTTATAAAATGCATAAAAAGAGAAACCTTCGAAAGTGCAGAAAAGCAAAGCTTTAAAAATCCTTTTACCTCAGAAAACAGGTAGAAAATGTAACAAGCGTTTGAGTTTACCAATCATCTCTAAATCTACCAAGGTTGACATTTATTACAGAGCACCTTCCTGGGTTTAAATGGGATAAGTGGCTCGATATCAGTCAGATCCCCTCAAAATGGCATTTTCAAGGCTCCAGGTCATTGAAAACAAAATTATAGTGCTTGGACAGAAAATGACACTGAACATGGCAAGTGTGAAGTCTCACAGGCATTCTGACACAACAAATCATTGGCTGCTCGCGCTGATTAAGCGCTGAAAACCAGCGTTTTCAAGTGTCAAGGGCACATTCAGTGCCGAAAGAGTTAATGAGCTGAGCTCTCAACAACCAGTGCCAGTGATTGAATTACTGTTGTCCTTAAGAGCCTGTCTCGAAACGTAACATCAATCTCCTCTTGTACCTCTTCCTAGCCTGTGGGGACATTTTTTTGGTGCTAAATGGGTTCCGTACAGTATTTATCTACAAACTCTGTGACAGCTAAATTCATGCTAATGGCTTAAAATGGGGCCAATCTGCTCCTAATAGCATCATGTTGGTTTACAAGTCTGCCTTCAAATGTAAAGTTAAGTAGCATACATAGCCCAGGGCGAACTCAAGGGCCTCAAACAACCACAAAATATATTAATGGCCACCATATTGGCACCTCCCCCTGTGAAGCTCAGTTGCTGATGCTGTTCTCTTCAAGCCAAAATATGACATGGAATCCTGATGTTGTTATTTTTTTATTTTGATCGTTATCAGCGTTTAAGAGCGGTATGTGGGGGTAATGTGCAGAGTTTAACTTATGCTTTATTTCTCTTGGCTGCATTTCAAAGTAGCTGATATAATAGCCTCGGTACTTGATATCTCCAGCAGATATGGAGCTCTTTATATTAGTATAACGTACATTCTTCCATGCACACCAACCGACACCCCACCCACCCCCACCCCACCCCACCCCAAAGGCACCGCAGATTTAGTCCTCAGGATTTTCCATTACTCTCAGCGGAAAGGATGAAACTCAGGTTTATACTGAGCCCTTTTCACAACCTCCCAAAGCGCTTTATGGCCAAGGAAGTGCTTTTTCGAAGCGTAGTCGCTGTTTGTAACGTGGGGGGGGGGAACGTGGCTGCCAACTTGCGCACAGCAAGATCCCACAGACAGCAAGGAGATAGTTCTGAAACGGCGCAGCCTCAGAAGGAGGCCATTTGGCCCATCACGCACGTGCCAGCTCTCAAAGGAAGAACTGTCCTTATTAGTCATACCTCCCTGCCCACCCCACCCCGCCAAAATTTGCTCAATTTTAGATGGGGTTTGGACTCACAATATTGGGCTTAAGAGCCCAATGTTGTGTCCATTTGCCCTATTTGCCCCTCAGGTGGATGCAGGAGATCCTTTGGCACTATTTTGAAGAACAGGGCAGTCCCCCCCCCACGCCCCCCCCCCCCCCCCCCCCCCCCCCCCCCCACCGCCCCGGGTCCTGGCCAATAATCATTCTCCAATCAACACACTGAAAAAACAGACAGAGCTCGTGGTCACTTCAATTTAACATCTGATCTGGAAAAGATGGCACCTCCAGCAGTGCAGCACTCCCTCAGAGGAGAGTGCGGCCAACTGAACAATGGCAGGCACCTGATATCAGAGAATCTTTCAACTGATAATGGCCTTGTTCCTGATGAAAGGCAGAGAAATAGGAGGTCTGTTTGGGGCCAAGTTCAGCCGATGGTGTCGGGGCTTGGTTAAGCGAGAAGAGCTTGTTGGTTCCATGTCAGGTAAACAGGTGCTCCGCCTGTGGGTTCTTTGGAGCCTCTTGAAACTGAAGCAGGGTTTCCTTGTGTGCCAGGGAGCTGGTTAATCAAACGACAAGCTTGCTGTTGGAATAAAACCACAATCTTAATGAAAGATTGTGAAAGGATTGACAGGGTAGATCCTGAGAGGGCGTATCTCCTTGAGGGTGGGTTGGTGGGGGGGGGGGGTGGAATCTAGAACTCAGGGTCATAGTTTCAGAATAAAGGGGTCACTCTTTTAAAATGGAGATGGGGAGGAATTCCTTCTCTCAGAGGGTGGTGTGAAGCTTTGCACGTCTCTTCCTCAGAGAGCTGCAGAGGCTGAGTCATTGAATGGACGGGTTTTTGAATTATGCCGGGGGGGGGGGGGGCCGGTCAAGGGTTATGGAGAACAGGCAGGAAACTGGAGCTGAGGCCAAGAACAGATCAGCCACGATCTTAGTGAATGACGGAGCAGGTTCGAGGGGCCGAATAGCCTCCTCCTGCTCCTATTTCTCATGTCATTATGGGCTAGTTAAAGGCAGCAGTAAGCCTCCAGGTTGCTTGTTGTGTCTGTGCAATGTTGTCTAGAATAAGGATTAATGGCTCCTTGGATTAATGGGTCATTGGTCCTTCCGGGCAGCGCTGAATTATTCGGGTGCAATGGAGTCTCAGATTTTGTACATTATTGAGATGTGGGGCCCTCTCAAACCTTGTGGGTCTCCTGAACCTGGTCCAACAGGCATACAGCTCTCACTGCGTTATTAGAAACCTGGGCTTTCAGGGACAGGAGGCGGGGGGGAAGTGGAGGAATTTTCAGCTGCCGGCTGCCCATTTCACAACCTCCCCCACCCCCGGCCGCAGTGCCTGCAAGGCCCACCTGATGCACTTCCCCGTAAATATGCGAGCAGTCTGTATAGGGCTGTGTGCTGCTTCAGTTTGAATGGCGGGGTCCTAGGCTGGCTGTAGGGATACCTGGCCGTGATTATAGGGACCACCAGTGGAGGCACAAAATTCACGGTTTAGCGTCTCATCTAAAAACATGCACTTTCAACAGTGCAGCCCTCCCTAGGTACTTCCCTGAGAGGGTCGGCCTAGAGTTTGGGCTGAAGTCCCTGAACTGGGATTTGAACTCACCTCCCGCTGATTCAGAAGCACGAGTGCCAGCACGGAGCCACAGCCGGAAAACCTATTATTGTCGAGACCCCTGGACAATCCTGGTGGGTTGCCAGCCATCTTGTTGACTGCTCCTTCCTCTTTGTGATTCCGGTAGCTCCAGAGCTGCCACTAAAGATACCTAGACTAAAAACGAGCAAATATTAGGAATACTTAGCAGGTCAGGACCTTTTCATATGCACTGGAAGAAAGCTTACAGCTTAAAGCAAATACACAGGTAGGAAGGGTGGGCAGGGAGGAGGTGAAAACAAGTGCAAGCCTGTAATAGGATGGATGGCAGGAGAGATTAAATGGCAAAAGGGATGATGGCACAAGGCAAAAGGGGGATGGTAGCGTGGCAAGTGTAGAAACAGAAGATGGGTCTAGACGAGATCCAAATGGAAATATTAGATGCATGACTAACAGCTGGCATCTGGAAAAAATGGGGGCAGTGGTTATGATCTAAATACGTCGAAATCTGTGTTGAGTTGGGAAGGCTGTAAAGGCGCCGGATCGAAAGATGAGCCGCTCCGTGAGCCTCCACTGAGTTTCGTTGGAACAGCAGAGTAGGCTGAGGACTGAGGTCAAAGTGAGAGTGGGATGGAGAATTACGCTTTTTTCCCCTGCCAGGCTTAGGCCTCTGTTACCTCTAGTATTGCAAAGCTCTTAGAACTCTACCGTCGCTGTGCTGAGGTCACCCACATGGAAACTACTCGATAGGAATCAGAAATGATTCAGACTTTAGCCATCAATTAGCCATGGGAGATGCAACGCAGAGCCTTAACCAAGAATGACCTGAAACTGCCTCCCAGTTGATGGTTGTTGATTTGCTAAGTTCTATTTCTTGGTTTGCAGTTGTTTGCATCCAATTTGAGATTTTAAACTGGATAATAATTGAAACGATCTGCATGCTCATATTTATTTCTCGGATCCTAAAATCAGGGTTTTGAGCTAGTTCCCAAGGGATAAGCCAAGTCATCAAGTCATTGGCTCCTCCTCGACTTCTTTCCTACCTCCCCCCCCCCCCCCCCCCCCCCCCCCCATGTCCCCCCCCCCAGAACCTTGGATGTTTCTTTGCTCTAGTACATAAACACCTTTATCCAGTGTTAGCTCGATGTCTCTTAATAACCTTTCTCTCAGGGCTTCGCATTAGGTCTCACCACTGATTCCGGCCCTGATGAATAGTTGAACAAATTGAAAAAAGCTTTTTTGAGATTGGAGTACTTTTCAGTTTTGTTCTGTGCCTTACCATATGGAAACTGTTGGTATGGTATTTTTCTTTTAAGATGCCAATATCCATCAAAATGTGGAATCCGCACATTTCAACCTAACTGGATTGTCAATATTAGACATGTAAAATTATCTGTAGCTTCTCTAATGAATATAGAGACAAAGGACATTGCTACCCTCTCCTCTCTGATGCTGTGGTTAGCAGCTTACATTTCTATCCAGGGCAGTTTTCAAACACAAACAACTACTTGCATTTATATAGTGCCCTTAGCGTAGGAAAACATCCCAAGGTTTCACAGTGGTGTTATCAAGTGACATTGATTCATATAAGGAGGTGTTAGGACAGATGACCAAAATGGGTAGGTTTTAAGGAGCGTCTTAAAGGAGGAGAGTGAGATAGAGAGGTGGAGAGGTTGAGGGAAGGAATTCTCTTCAGCCAAATTCTCCCAACATATTTTGGGGCTCCCACAATCCAACCTTCCTATATTGGCTCCATCTTTCTCTGGAATCATTTCAACACTGAAGAGACCAGGCGGACTAGTCCCAGAATTGCACTAAGTGCAGCAGCGGGCATGAAAAACGATGCTTTACCCGCTGGCCACAATGGCAGGTTTTCACACTGTTTTGTCCGCTTTCCACCTCATTAATTATGCAGCCACAGGAAATTTGCTGCCCGCGATACTGGTACCTCACTGTTTCCTCACTCCAGCTGCCATATCTAAACTGATGCTGCCCACGCAGTTCTCAATGCTTGCGTCCCAGGACTGGGAGAGTTCAGTGATCTATCACTGGAATGCCTTTTGGAGGCCCATCGTGATGCCCTCCAATCCCACTCTGGGTGCAGGAGGTCCAGCAATCTCACCGCTCTGGCTCAGGAGGCGGTGGCAGTGGTGGTCAGTGCCAACACGGCACAGAAAGGGTCGGCCATCCAGTGCAGAAAGAGGATGAATGATCTCATCCGTGCTGCCAGGGTAAGTCAAACATCTCATCACTCTAAACTCACACACTCGCAAGCCCATCACACACTCACTGGCATCTCACTCACTGCCAGCTCAAAGGAGTGGGATGTGTGATGAGCAGGATCGGTGGAAAGCAGGGAAGCAGCAAGCTGAAGATAAGTAGGAAATTAGCATATGTCTTTTGTATTTTTAAATTTATTTTATTTTATATGTTATTTCATTTACCAATATAGGAATTTAGCAAGGTAAAGTATTTAAATTTACATGGTATAATGTTTTAAAGTCTGTTTTCTGATGAGAAAGGTCCTACAGAACCTAACTACAATTTTTGCATTGGTATTAATGGAAAAATCTGATTCACCTAAAGTTGCATTTTTCAGGAACACAACTACAACTTTAAATGAGGACTTACTGTACTTATAAAGCCTAGGATCCCATTTACTTTAATAATTGTTTTGTTAATCTGTCCGGCCACCATCAATGGTTTATGACCAAACACCCCCCAGATCTTCCTGTTCATGCAGGGTGTGAAAGGCAAGGCCAAAATTTGTTGCCCATCCCTAACTGCCCTTGAACTGAGTGGCTTGCTGGGCCATTTCACAGGGCAGTTAAGAGTCAACCACATTGTTGTTGGGTCTGCAGTCACATGTAGGCCAGACTAGGTAAGGACAGCAGATTTCCTTCCCTAAAGGGGGCATTAGTGAACCAGATGTGTGTTTACAACGAATGATAAGTTGTCATGGTCACCATTATTGCGACTGGCTTTATAATTCCAGATTTGTTAACTGAATTCAAATTCCACCGGCTGGGATTTGAGCCTATGTCCTGAGCCTCTGGACTACTAGTCCAGTGACATTACCATTATGTTGCTGCCTCTTTCTCCACCCAGCACCCCCACTCCACAAACATTGTACCATTTAGCGGCAGTGCCTTTTCTCATGCCTTCATACCTCCTGCCAAAATGTGTCACCTAATACGTCTCTGTGTTAAATTTCATCTGCCATGTATCCACCCATTCAATCGGCCTGTCAGTGTTCTCTTAATGTCTTATTACTGTCTTTCTCACTGTTGAATACACTTCCATGTTTCCTGGCATCTGTAAATATCAAAATTTTATTGAGAGTTTGCAAAGGTTTTATTTACAAAGCCCCAGGGCGGGACACCAGGATATGATAAGCTCCCACAACAAGGAAATAAAGAAAAACCCAGCTGTTTTTAATCCCTTGTATTACATGAGCCAGACATTTTGTCAAACTGGGACAATGTAAGAAGGATAAAGCAGCATATGGCAGTGTAAGGGAACAATGTCCTGTCAAATGTCTTCACAATGATTGGAAAATAGCGCTGTACCGTAGAATGGGAACACTTCAAACTGCAGCGGTGATAAAAGGATTTTGTCTTGAGATCAGTTTTATACCTTGTTGGGCTTCCCTTCCTCCAGGAAGGGTCCGATTCACACTGGGATGTGGTTTCACAACCGCTGGCACCTCTCCAGTGCCTTGTCCAAATGTCCATCATTCTAAACGTAGAATAATCGATGAATCGCGTGGTATGGAAGGAGGCCATGCAGCCCACTGCGGCTGTGCCAGCTCATTGCAAGAGCTAATGCAATAAGTCCCACTCCTGAGCTTCTTCCCCATGGGCGCGCAACTTTTCCCCTTTTCCAGCATACACCCGATTCACTGTGTTCCCTGCCGCCACACTGGAATAGGAAGTCAGTGCCGCTGACATCATCAATGTGCGTCTGGGACAGGAAGTCAGCATCTACTCCTTCCGTAGGAGCATGCGTGTTGCCACCGATGACACCATTGCGCGCCCTTTGTTCATTGAACGCTTGTACCTCCCTGCTCGCCGCGCACCCCCACCCCCACCTTGCTGCTTTGCTCATCACTTTGCTCACTGCCCCGTTGCAACAGTCAACGTGAAACCTTTAGATAAAAGCAAAATACTGCCCAGGCTGGAAAGGGAAATCCGAAACACAAACAAAAATAGCTGGAAAAACTCAGCAGGTCTGACAGCATCTGCGGAGAGAAACACAGTTAATGTTTCGAGTCCGTAGGACTCTTCATCAGTTTTATGTGAAATCTTTCTTTTCTTGGGCAATTTTTGGATTCCGCCTGTGTGATTTTGTTGCTTAAATTTATAAATTAGCTAAACGCCATGATTTAAAGAAAGGCCCCGCTTACAGAATTATCAGCTCACTGAAGAAATACTTCAACCAGGTGAGTCACTGCATGGAATGGCTCTTCTGCCCTTCTACTGAGCTGCACGTATTACTGTTGTCTCTCTCTGCTTGTGTTAGCTCAGTTTCATTGTCCTTTGGGGCAGGCAGCAATGTGCGGCATCCCTGGCACTGTGACTGCATGTGCAATGAGTGCCCCATCTCCACCCGCCCGCCCCCCCGCCCCCCCACCGCTACAGTTGTGGTGACAGCAAAACCCGGCCTATCCATTTATCTTTTGCAAACAGTAATCGAATCTGCTTCTATCATCCTCCCAGGTGTTCCAGTCCACCATAACTTTCAGTGTGAAAAGAAAAACTCTCCTCACCTCCCCTCTGGTTCTTTTGCCAATTGCCTTAAATCTGAGTCCGCTGGCTGCTGACCATCCTGCCAGTAGAATCAAAATGCTTTATAATTTTAAACACCGTATAATTTTGGACACCTCATAATTTTGAACACCTCATAATTTTGAGCACCTCTATTAAATCGCCCCTTAACCTCCTTTGCTCCTAGCAGAAAAATCCCAGCTTCTCCATCCTCTCCATGTAATTCCCTTATCCCCGGCACGATTCGAATAAATCTTCTCTGTGGCCCTCCTTAAAAAGTGGGGGCCAGAACTGAACACAATACTCCGGCGGAGGCCCAAGCTGTGTTTGAAAAAGATTTAGCGTGACTTCCCTGCTTTTGTACTCCATGCCTCTGTAACAAGGATGTTAAATGCTTAATGATGGATTAAATTTTGCTTTTTCCCAACACAAAATTAGAAACAGATTGAGGGAAAAGCAACCTGTTCCTGCTATGCCCTTAATAACTGGTCTTGTGCGAACAGATGATATGGTTCTAGGGCCTGATGTGGTCTGACGGCAGAGTTGGCGTATTGGTACTCCAGATTCCCTTGCACTCCTCATTGGTCTGAAAGACTGGTCCAGCACTTTATATTATTCATAGTTTTCATCATCAACTATTGAAATCCACCCTCGCTGCCGCTCACTGATGTTTAAGCCTGGACAATGAGGGGGCAGGGGCACCTTTAGTCTCCAGCAAGAGAATTTGGGGCAAAAGGGGCTTGGTGCATCACATTGAGACCCAACTCGAAGGTTGCTGCTAATGAGTTCAGTTTCAAAATCTGCTCTAGGTTATAATCGAATGCTATTTGGAAAACGAGTATCTGTCACTTGACTGGCACCCCTTCCACAAACATTCACTCCCTCCACCGCCAACGCACAGTAGCAGCAGTGTGTACCATCTATAAGATGTACTGCAGGAGCTCACCAAGGCTCCTTCAACAGCATCTTCCAAGCCTGTGACCTCTACCACCAATAAGGACAAAGGCAACAGATACATGGAGACACCACCACCTGGAAGTTCCCCTCCAAGCCACTCTGACTTGGAAATATATCAGCCGTTCCTTCACTGTCACTGGGCCAGAATCCTGGAAATCCCTGCCTAACAGAGCTGTGGGTGTACCTACACCACAGGGACTGCGGCAGTTCAAGAAGGCAGCTCACCGCCACCTTCTCAAGGGCAATTAGGGATGGGCTACAAACACTGGCCCAGCCAGCAATGCCCACATCCCATAAATGAATAAAAAAATAAATAATTTAAAAAATAGGCTAAGATTTCTCCTCCAGATATGATGTCCTAAGAGGGCACTGGCGACAATGGACTTCACTGGATTGGTCCACGATTATGCTTGGCAAAGTACTGCGGTAGTTTGCTATTGCTTTCTGCAGTATACCTGATCAGGAAACTCTCCTGCTTTTATTGCCTGTCTTATCTGAAGGATTTACAGGCTGACAATCAATCTGTTTGGACAGGTTATGAATGCACCTTCTGTAGCCATCAAGCCCTGGAGTGGGACTTGAACCTGGGACTTCTTGCCTAGAGTCAGGACACTACCATTGTGCCACAAGACCTCCTTCAACTAACATTATGGAATCTTGTTAACAGAAATAGGATAGCCTGCGATAGCAACAAAATTCCTCACACTGTATTACTGTTAGCGGCATCACAGGGAAGTTTAATTACCTTCCAAACCGATATATTTTGCTAGTGATTTCTTACATAATCAGTTATAAATGTTAACGTTACAATACTCATCGAATTCGACACAACTTTTATAAAATGAAGCCAAGGCCAATATTTTTGCTGAAACTATGGTGACGAATTTTCTTGGTGAACTATGATTTTCACGCTAACAGAGATGGACCTAGTTTTTAACATTTTAAAATCTTCGTGTTTACACGGCCTTTGGAACCACCTAAACCAACATCGAATGTTTGTTCTTTGAAGTAAAATGACAAATTTGATTTATCTCTTTCTTAAATGATACAGTGTTGGCCAAGGGAGGATGTGAGGAAGAACTTGTATTACACAGTGAGCAGTAACGACTTGGAACTCGCTGCCTACGAGGCTGGTGAAAGCAGAGACGATCAATAATTTTAAAAGGGAGCTAAGTGGGCACTTGAATGAAGTAGAGTGGGGGAACCGGGCTGACTAGATTGATCTTCAGAGAGCCAGCATGGACTCAAAGGGCCAAATGGCCTGTTTCTGTGCTATAAAGAATCTCATAGGCCCAGAATTTTTAGCTTGGCGGGTGGGCTGGCGCGTGCCCGATCCGAATGAGCGTAAAATGACGCGCGATGGCATCGGGCGAGCGTCCCGACATCATCGCGTACTTGCGCGACATTTCGGTCAGCGGGTGCGCGCAGGAGCTGGCGACGTGCCCGCCAACGATTAAAAGGCCTATTAAGGCCATTAAAGTAGTAATTGAATTCAATTTTTCACCGCCCGTCCAACCTTACGGTTAGCGGGCAGGCAGAAAGGCCAAGCGGCCTTTGGATTTTTTTAGGAAACCTCATCCACGGGCGGGACAAGATTTCCATCAGCGATTAAAAGCAAAGTTAAATTTTAACATTTCATTAATAATATGTCCCTGCTTATGTGAGGGGACAGCATAAGTGAGAGAGTCACATAAGGGGACATGTTTTATAACATTTTTAAAATCTTTATTTTTTAATGCTTTGAACTGTTCATCTGCCTGAGGCAACTCCGTGCCTCAGGGGGCTTTACCAGCGTGTGGCCGCGCGCGTGCACCAAGTTCCCCGCTCCCCCTCCTCCCCCACCCACATAGGCAGCGCTGAGCGGTGCAGCACACGTTTCACGCTGGGTGGGCCTTAATTGGCCCACCAACGTGGAATCCCGGTCGTGTCCCGATCGCGGGCGATGGTTGGCTTCCTGACCGCTCCCCGCCCGCCTGACGAGGGCAAAACTCTGACCATAGGCTGGGTTACAGGGGGGTGCCGTGTTCCCCATGCACGCCCTCCCCCGGCTTAAAGGCCTGAGGGGAGACTGCCCACAACCTCCACAGCTGCCCCAAAGCAATGTAACACTGTGAGCAGTGATAGTTGTTTTAAGGCGAGACTTCTGCCCCCTTTCTTGCAAGGCAGTGCCACCTTAGAGAGCTGCCTGCCAATCCAATTGGCCGGTAGCTCCGCAGTCCCAGCATGCACCAGCCGGGAGTGATGGCCGCTGCTGGGATTACACCATGCCGACAAGCCCTGGTAAATCTGGGAGTGGGGGTCTCGGTGAGGGGGCCGGTGACCCAGGTTCAAGAGGCCTGAGGGAGAGTTAAAGGGGAGACCACCTCGTAAGGTGAGTGCCTCCAATGGGTCCAGGGGACACTCAAGGGAAGCCCCCCCGCCCCCTCCCCCACTTTTATCTGACACCAGCCGCACAGCTAAAGGCAGCTAATGCTACTGAGTTTCTGACTGATGTGGGCCTCCCCCATCCCACCCCCAGGGTGGGGGTGGAATGAGACCCCTGAGCAGCCAATTAATGGGCCCAAGGGTGAGCGGGCTGGCCGGTGCCTCCTCCACCCCTCTCCCCACCCTGTAGAATTTCAGTCAGGTCACGGGGCAGCGGGAAACAACCCACTGGATTTCATGTGACCCCCCCGCCTCCAAACCCACCGGAATCCAGCCCAACGACTCAAAGCTCAGAACTTGGAGGAGATCGTTGGAATACCGCAGTGAAAAAAAAGTTAAATCGGCAATCGGTTCGTAATCATCAGTTATGATCTGCCCTCCACCCCCCCCATCAGGATGATTTCCACCCTCTCCAGGCTTTTGACGTTCCTTGGGACAAATGTTTACCATCTGATCTTGATTTCATGGCAGCCATCAGCTCGCACATGACTGACTCTCTTTGCTCTCTCTTACTGGAGATTCCTCTGTCTATGGCAGAGACGTATTAGTCAAGTTGATGTTGCCTTAGCTAAGTGGCTCTGCTTACCGTAAAAAGCGATGAACAGGGGCCATTATAAGAAAACACAGGATGGGCGGGTGGGGGGTGGCGGTGGAGAGGGGGCGGGGTGGGTGTGGGGTGGGTGCAGGGTGGGCTATGGTGACAAAATCCGGCTGCTGGAAAAAAATCTGTAAAGGGGGTGTCGGTTGGCATGAAGTGACTAACACCAGTAGCAGAAGCACTGGAGAGGGTGCAAGAAAGATTTACAAGGGTGATATCGGAACTGAGAGGGTATAACTATCAGGGAAGAGCTAACAGGCTGGGGCTCTTTTCTCTAGAAAGGAGAAGGTTGACAGGGCAACCTGACTGAGGCCTTTAAAATGATGAAGGGATTCGAAAGAGTAGACGTGGGGAAAATGTTTTCACTCCTGGGCGAATCTGAAACCGGGGGGGTGGGGTGGGGGCCATAAATATAAGGTGGTCACTAATAAATCCAATATGGAATTCAGGAGAAAATTCTTTACTCAGAGAGTGGTAGGAGTGTGGAACTTGCCACCACATGCTGTGGTTGAGGCGAATAGCGTGGGATCCATTTAAGGGGAAGCTGGATAAACACATCAGGGAGAAAAGAATAGGAGGAGACACTGACAGGGAGAGATGAAGTAGGGGCTGGGAGGAGGCTGATGTGGAGCATAAACACCGGCATAGACCAGTTGAGCCGAATTCCACCATGAATTCTGTGTAATTCTATATATGATTAATTCGAAACGGTCGTGTTTCCTTTATCTGAAACTCTTGGGGGCAATTGCGTTTTGGTATTCAGATAATTTCAGATCTACGTATATATGGTAGGCCTAAGCCTATTTAGTTTACAATAGCCTAAGTCTAGGCTAGCTATCATCTAAAATACTAAGTCGTTTCTCCATCTGCCACCTCTCACACACCCTACCTCTTACCTGTGAACGCTTATTACACCTGTAACATAATATGACATTGCTTAATTAACATACAAATTAACTGCATAGCTGTTCGAAAAAGCATTTGGTTTTTGGATGTAGAGACGAGGAATATTCCACCTGTTTAACAATGACTCTGTATAGATCTCTGAGGTGTGAGCATCTGTAGAACTTTTTGGAAATTGGAGGAAGGAAAGATCAGCTGATAAATACTTTACAGTTAACTTTGATCAAGTATAATTAAGATAATTGCTAATTTTAAAGGATTGGCTAATCCAATGCTTTGTATTTGAATTGTCGAGCTTGGTCCCTCCGATAGCCAAGTGTCCTTTCCTGACAAATTATTGCAAAAATGTGTTCTGTGAGGATATTATTTACCTGAGTGAAGCTGGTTTGTAGCTTTTTCATGTACTATGGCAGAGTTAAAGAAATCAGTAATAAATTAAAAGCAAAATACTGTGGATGAACACAAGATCACACAAGTGATCGGAGTAGGAGAAGATTATATGGCCCCTCGAACCTGTGCCGCCATTCCATACAACCATGGGAATAAAAGTGGAAAATGTTGGAAATACTCAGCAGGTTTGGCAGCATCTGTAGAGAGAGAAAGAGAGTTAACGTTTTGAGTCGAATATGACTCTTCTACAGAACCGCTTATTAAATTATCTTGCCAAAGATTAAATGCAGTGACATCTGTGCTTTCACTATAGCTGTGTTTTGTTTTCTTTGTGTTATAACCAGTTATATTGTAACGTACTGATAGTATTTCTGGTTAACACTGTTTGTGGCTCTTCTATTTCACAGAACTTGATTTGATGTGTTGAATTTTGACCAAAAGTTCTTTCTCATTAAAGAATTCTGTAAGTAGAAAATGTGTCAATTTTTGGGAATTGTTTTGGATTTTGGATTTGGTGAAGGACTCAACAGGTGTAATTTTAACCCAGCACGAATTCCACTGTCAGCAGTTGCACCCGACTACATCTCCCCACTCAAATCAGAATCTCCCCTCTGACCACCATCTCCTCATCCCCCGACCGCTATCCCCTCCCTCTACCCCATGCAATTTCCTCCCTCCCTCCTCTTTGCTCCCCAGCTGTGGCCATGTGCCACAGGCTTTCACACCCAACAGGCAGTCAGCCTGTCAGTCAGCCTGTCAATCAGTTTGTCAGTCAGCCTGTCAGTCAACCTGTCAGTCAACCTGTCGGTCAGCTTGTCAGTCATCCTCTCAGTCAGCCTGTCAGTCAACCTGTTGGTCAGCTTGTCAGTCATCCTCTCAGTCAGCCTCTGTCAGGCAGGGGACCTGATAATTTCAGAAGGACATCAAGAAACCCACACATTGAGTTTCCTGTCCATATATTGGGCCAGTGTATCCAGTGTGCAGATGATCTTGTCTGGACTTGGATACTTAATAATGGGGGAACTGTGACAGAAATGTTCAATTTGTGCTCTCTGTTTTTCTTTAAAAAATTCTAAGTTATTTATTCCTATCTCCTGTTTCCCTTCCAACTTAGCAAGACAAGGGGTCAAACCTGAGCCTATTTGGTCTTTAAAGTGTCATAACCAGGCCATGTGGTGCTGAGGAGGCTGACATGGTATCTCCGCACACTGTGCCTCAGACCACAGAGAGGAATTAAGAATGTTATAGACTCTGGGGTCAAATCAGGATTGGGAGGAATGGCAGAGAAACAGGAAACTTTTCAGGGATTGTGATTCTAATCACACAATTTGTGCTGAAGACAGAGCCGTCATTGATGGGATGAAGGAACATAAGAACGTAGGACTTAGGAACAGGAGTAGACCGTTCAGCCCTTCAAGCCTGTTCCGAATTTGTGAAGATTGCAAAAGAGGCCAGAGTTAGAGGAGTGTGGAGATACGGGAGGGTTGTAGTGCTGGAGGAGGTTATAGAGACAAAGAGAGGCAAGGCCTTGGATGGATTTGAAAACAAGGATAAGAAATTGAAATTTGAGGCTTTTTCAGACTGGGTCAGTGAACCAGGCCCTTTGTAGTGGCTTCCTCTTCCTAAGCCTCTCCACCTCTGCTCCTAAAGGACATTCCTTAAAACCTCCTTCTTTGAGTAAGCGTTTGGTCATCTGTACTAATATCTCTCGATGTGGCTTGGTGTCAAATTTTGCTTGATAAAGCCCCTGTGAAGTTCCTTGGGAGGTCTCGAAAGATGCTATAGAAACGCAAATCATCTTGTTGTTGAAGTGCTCTGAGATTAACTTGACAGCTCGTTCAATGAACTAACACAAGCTCGATAGGCCGAATGGCCTCGTTCTGTGCTGGTGGCCCCTTGAAATCATTTGATGTTCCCATACCCGTCCTTTCAATCTCTTGGACTGAGATTGTGACGAAGAATCACCTCTTGTTTAAAATGTGACAGTAAGCAGCATTTGTTTGTGTTTCTGAAGCTCTTTAACAGATCACACACCTGCATGAAGAGAAAGAAGCAACACTGGTCAACAAAGCACCCCCAGCTGATGGATGAGAGCTGCCTAGATGTGGGTATGTCTGAGCGGGGGATCTGTGCACTTTAAGTTTTCTCTGTACTCCTTATAGGTTTCACATCAAAGGGAATATTAATATAATTGGAACTACGGGACTGTAAATAGCTGCTTTCTTCCTAAAGACTGCTAGATAAATAGAGAGGCTCATTTAATGAGGCTCCTTGATCACACCCAGTGCAGAGGTTTCAGGCTCAGGGTTTAATTATGGGTCTTTGTGTTTCTGTTGTATTCGGCACTTTGAAAGTACACACTTCAAACATCACAATCAGTTTACCTTCTTTGGCACTGTTCAGACCTGCGTTTTTAATTGCAGTTTGTCCTTTTCTGCATCTCAGGATATTGCTTTTGCTCCCTGACTTTGATTGTAATTGAGGAGGGGGGAGGGAGGCGGGGAGGGGGGTCTCTCATCCCACTGGTCCCCTTGTGTGAACTGAGGGGCTGACAAGCGAACTGAGAACAAATGTTGAGGAAACCACCCTATGGAGGCAGCAGTTTCAACCATCAGTTCTAATGTAGCTGCTTGCATTTCGGGAATGCCCTCTCCATATTCAGTGGAGTATAAGTGGCTGGCAACAGTACATACATTACTCTGGAAAGCCTTCAGAGAAAGGGGTGGATCATTAATCACAGTCTCATTTTATTAAGCTAAGCTTTTTAATTAGTCATAATGAGTGTCTTTGATATGTACAGTGATTACAAAATTATTTACATTGCATTACATCTCCTCTGCCCATGTTGTGTGGATTAACTCTCCCCCCCAGAGCCAAGTCTTCTCTTGCCTGTTCCACCAGTTTACCCTGTGTTAAGCAATTTTGCCCAGGTTTTGCTGTAAAACTGGCAGTGAGTTTGATGCGCGCACCGTTATTAAGTCTTTCATCACTGGGGCCGAGGAAGGGATACCCTGTTAACTATGAAACAAGTTACTGGGCAATTTGTGCTGTTTTGCCATGAGCTTTGCAAAAACTCCCCTCTGGTGTCAGGATATGGCAGCATTTGCACGTTAAATGATAATTAACCTCGCCGCAGGAAGTGAGGGCTGGTACTTAACAGCACACAGAGCTTTCCGCAGAAGAGATTTCTGATCCTGTGAGGTCATTCATTTTCTACAGACCAAAGAGAGAGCAAGTGAAACCGTGGAGTCTCTTTCCAACAAGTAGCAAATTGTTGTGAGGGGCCGATTGAACGCAAAATTTGGATCAAATTCAGTGGCGCTGTGGGAACCGATTGCATCCCTGGGATGGGGAGGACGGGCAGGCCAGCAGAGGGTGAGGTCGCAAACGAGCTCTTACGCAGAGGACGCAGGTGATGACCTCAATGGGATGGTGATGGAGTTGGTGATGTCATGATGACACACCGCCCTACTGGCTGATGTGACGCCCATTTTCCAAATTTGGACCGCCCAGGTCCATTCAACACATTCACATGTCGTTCACCAAGGATTGAGTGTGAGACCTGCACCCACGTTATTTAAGGGGGCCAGGCACTCAACTTGTGGATCAGATCATTTTGAAGAACCCCTGCTTTTGAAAAGCCCCTGGAAGTTGCAGGCTGGAGACGTTGCGATGAGTTCCTCGATTTGACGCTGGGCCATGCTGCATCCTCAAAGGGGGTGCAGAGGAGCAGGTGACTTGTCCACACAAAAGGCTGCAACAGGTACGGAAGCAGCATTGGCAGTGCCTCTGGGTCTGCAGGACGACAGGGAGATGGAGCAGAGGCAGCGGAGAAGGGAAGCTCTGCGTGATGGCCTCTGCCAAGTTGGAGTTAGACTCCCCCTCCACGCTCTTTGACAGTGGCAGGAAGATGTCTGGCAGGCCAGCCAATTAACCCACCCATCATTTCAGAGTGCATGGCCATTCAGCGCCCCCCTGAATACCGTCCCATTGAGGTCATCACCTGCCTCCTCTGCGTAAGAGCTCATTTGTGACCTCGCCCTCTGCTGGCCTGATAAGTGATCCATCCTTTACAACTGACCCAGACGCAGGCCACTCCTGCCTGGTGACTCAGCACGTGCTGCTCCCAACTCTACACAAGTCGTCAGGTTACATGCAGTGCCAGTGCCTGAGCTGAGGCCTCTTCATCAGTGCTACGCTCTTGCTCTCTCTTTCCTCATGGGGCTGCTGCAGTTGGGCAGACTGCAATGCAGCTCCAGGGTATCTGAAATCAGAAAACCAGAAGGGGGAGGTTGGTGTGAGGGAAGGGAGATTGGATGGGTAGTGAAAGGTCCGTGGTCACATCATGAATGGCTTTCACTTCATGCCAGATAGCAGGATGAGGCTGAGCTGGGAGTTAAGAAGAGACATAAGCCAGGAACATATCACCATCCTCAATGTTCTCAATGAGGCAAGGTGCTATAGGCTCAGTCACAGCTGTGGTGAACCATCTCCTCCATGGGGCTTAGGAAATGCAAGCATCATTGTCCCTTGCTGGCTCTGCTCTGCTCCATTCCATTGTGTACCATCTTGTCCTAAGGAGAGAAGGAAGAATGTCAGTGGTTGAGCAGCACTGCATTTGGGTGAGGTGCCTGCTGTAACTGAATAGGTGAAGACACATGGGGACAGAGAAAGGTGGTTGTAAGGCTGGCAGCATTGGTTGATGTGTGATAATGAGTGAGGTATCTCAATGTTGTGCTTGAATCCTGAGTGCCAGGATCTAGTTCTGGGTGAGTGATGGGCACATGATGTATTAAGCAGCATGAGAGGTGATTGGTACAGATAAGAGATTGTTAGGCTTCTTGTGACATTGTTGCCAGCCCCTTGTGCCCTGAATCGGGGAATTGACCTCTGTGGCTATCTGCTGCCAATCCCTTCTGAGGGTGGATACAAATGCATGTGCAGCCCATCTCCACCAGAACACCTCACTTGAAAGTGGCATGTATGAATTTTTAGCCCATTGAATTAAAAATTTGAATTAGAAAATAATCCTACTTTTCCTTTTCACTTGCTCAATCCAATCTTTCCCTCTCTTTATTTCGCTTTCTGTATCTGATTTAACTCTAAATCATTGGATTTCCTTTTCTGTTCTCTTTCTGGTTTTATTCTCAATCCTTAAATCTCATTGGTTAAGGAGAAAGACTGTTGGTCTTTAATTCTCTGAGGTCACAGCTGCCTTATATCGCTGTGCCCTCATTGGTTCGTACTTCTAACAACGTACAGAGCAAAACATTTTCTAGCTGAGGATTGAGGAGAAAAGTTTACTAAGAGGACACACTATGATATGTTTGCTTCAGGAAAATATGGGCCACTGGACACTAAGTTGTGTTCCCTCATTTGACATGATTTTTTTTTTAAATTTCATTTACATGATGTGGGCATCGCTGGCTATGCCCGTATTTATTGCCCATCCCTAATTGCCTTTGAGAAGGTGGTGGTGAGCTGTCTTCTTGAATCGCTGCAGTCCATGTGGCGTAGGTACACCCACAGTGCTGTTGGGGGGTTCCAGGATTTTGATCCAGCCACAGTGAAGGAACAGCAAAGTATTTCCGAGTCAGGATGGTGACTGGCTTAGAGGGTGGCTTCCAGGTGGTGGTGTTCCCATGTGTCTGCTGCCTTTGTCCTTCTAGATGATAGTGGTCGTGGGTTTGGAAGGTGCTGCCTAAGGAGCCTTGGTGAGTTCCTGCAATTCATCTTGTAGATGGTACACACTGCTGCTACTGTGCGTAGGTGGTGGAGGGAGTGAATGTTTGTGGAAGGGGTGCCAATCAAGCGGGCTGCTTTGTCCTGGATGGTGTTGAGGTTCTCGAGTGTTGATGGAGCTGGACTCATCCAGGCAAGTGGGGAGTATTCCATCACACTCCTGACTTGTGCCTTGTAGATGGTGGACAGGCTTTGGGGAGTCAGGAGGTGAGTTACTCGCCACAGGATTCCTAGCCTCTGACCAGCTCTTGTAACCACAGTATTTATATGGCTAGTTCAATTCAGTTTCTGGTCAATGGTAACCCCCAGGATGTTGATGGTGGGGATTCAGTGATGGTAATGCCATTAAATGTCAAGGGGCGATGGTTAGATTCCCTCTTGTTGGAGATGGTCATTGCCTGGCGCTTGTGTGGCACGAATGTTATTTGCCACTTGTCAGCACAAGCCTGGATACTGTCCAGACCTTGCTGCATTTGGACATGGACTGTTTCAGGAGTCACGAATGGTGCTGAACGTTGTGCAATCATCAACGAACATCCCCACTTCTGACCTTATGATGGAAGGAAGGTCATTGTTGAAGCAGCTGAAGATGGTTGGGCCAAGGACACTACCCTGGGGAACTCCTGCAGTGATGTCCTGGAACTGAGATGACTGACCTCCAACCACCACAACCATCTTCCTTTGTGCTAAGTTTGACTCCAAACAGCAGCGTGTTTTTCCCCCCAATTCCCATTGACTCCACTTTTGCTAGGGCTCCTTGATTCCACACTTAATCAAATGCTGCCTTGATGTCAAGGGCAGTCACTCTTATCTCACCTGTGGAGTTCAGCTCTTTTGTCCATGTTTGAATTAAGGCTGTAATGAGGTCATTGAGCTGAGTGACCCTGGCAGAACTCAAACTCAGCATCAGTGAGCAGATTATTGCTAAGCAAGTGCAGCTTGATAGCAGTGTCGATGACCCCTTCCAACACTTTACTGATGATCAAGGGTAGACTGATGGGGCCGGGATGGATTTGCCCTGTTTTTTGGGTACAGGACATGCCTGGGCAATTTTCTAGATTGACGAGTAGATGCCAGTGTTGTAGCTGTATTGAAACAGCTTGGCTAGGGGTGCAGCAAGTTCTGGAGCACAAGTCTTCAATACAATTGCCAGAATGTTGTCAGGGCCCATAGCCTTTGCAGTATCCAGTTCCTTCAGCCATTTCTTGATGTCATGTGGAGCGAATCAAATTGGCTTAAGACTGGCATCCGTGATGCTGGGGTCCTCCGGAGGAGGCCGAGGTGCATCATCCACTCGGCACCGCTGACTGAAGATTGTAGCAAATGCTTCAGCCTTATCTTTTGCATTGATATGCTGGGCTTCTTCATCATTGAGGATGGGGATATTTGTGCAGCCTCCTCCTCCACTGAGCTGTTTAATTGTCCACCACCATTCACGACTGGATGTGGCAGGACTGCAGAGCTTAGATCTGATCCATTGGTTGTGGATTTGCTTAGTTCTGTCTATCACTTGCTGCTTATGTTGTTTGGCAAGCAGGTAATCCTGTGCTGTAGCTTCACCAGGTTGGCACCTTATTCTTAGGTACACCTGATGCTGCTCCTGGCATGCCCTCCTGCACTCATCGTTCAACGAGGGTTGACCCCCTGGCTTGATGGTAATGGTAGAGTGGGGGATATGCTGGGCCATGAGGTTACAGATTGTGTTCGAGTACAATTCTGCTGCTGCTGATAGCTCACAGCACCTCATGTTTGCCCAGTTTTGAGTTGCTAGATCTGTTTGAAATCTATCCCATTTAGCACAGTGGTAGTGCCACACAACACGATGGAGGGTATCCTCAATGTGAAGGTGGACTTCGTCTCTACAACAACTGTGCGGTGGTCACTCCTATCGATACTGTAATGGACAGATACATCTGCAGCAGGCAGGTTAGTGAGGATGAAATCAAGTATGTTTTTCCCTCTTGTTGGTTCCTTCACCACCTGCCACAGACCCAGTCTAGCAGTTTTGTCATTTAGGACTCGGCCAGCAGTGGGTGCTACCGAGCCACTCTCGGTGATGGACATTAAAGTCCCCCACCCAGAGTACATTCTGTGCCCTTGTCACCCTCAGTGCTTCCTCCAAGTGGTGTTTAACATGGAGGAGCACTGATTCATCAACTGAGGGAGGGCGGTATGTGGTGATCAGCAGGAGGTTTCCTTACCCATGGTTGACCTGATACCATGAGACTTCATAGGGTCCAGAGTCAATGTTGAGGACTTGCAGGGCAACTCCTTCCTGACTGTATACTGCTGTGCCACGACCTTTACTGGGTCTGTCCTGCCGGTGGGACAGGATGTACACATACACATGAGGGTGGTGTCTGGGACATTGTCTGTAAGGTATGATTCTGTGAGGTTGACTATGTCAGGCTGTTGCTTGACTAGTCTGTGGGACAGCCCTCCCAATTTTGGCACTAGCCCCCAGATGTTAGTAAGGAGGACTCTGTAGGGCTGAGTTTGCCGTTGCCGTATCCTGTGCCTAGGGTCAATGCCGGGCAATCCATCCGGTTTCATTTCTTTTTATTGGCTTGATACAACTGAGTGGCTTGCTAGGCCATTTCAGAGGGCGTTTAAGAGTCAACCACATTGCTGTGGGTTTGGAGTCACGTGTAGGCCAGACCAGGTAAGGACAGCAGATTTCCTTTCCTAAAGGGCATCAGTGAACCAGATGGGTTTTTTACAACAATCGACAATGGTTTCATGGTCATCGTTAGACTTTGAATTCCAGATTTTTATTGAATTCAAATTCTACCATTAGCCATGGTGAGAATCAAACCCAGGTCCCCAGAGCATTACCCTGGGTCTCTGGAATACCAGTCCAGGGACAGTACCACTATGCCACCGCCTCCCTGGAAGAGCTATGGAAACCCCACATAAACGACACAAACACCGCCCATGCCATCTTCCCAAGGCTGTCGATAAACCTACTGTCAGATTTATGGCAGGGAACCAGGAGAGTCACTGCAGTAATTCACCCACAATTTTCACGAGTTTATTAACAGAGGCAAAATACCTGGCTGTCTAATTGCTCTTTCCCTCCCATTAATATTCACCCTCCCTCTTAAGACAGCAGAACACGTCTGCACTCTCAGCTGGACGTAAAAGCCCCCACGGCACTATTCCGAAGAAGTGCAGTGCCTGTCTCCCCGGTGTCCTGACCAATATTTATCCCCTCAATTAACATCACTAAAACAGACTATGTAGTCATTTTCATTTTGACGTTTGTGGGATCTTGCTGTGCACAATCTGGCAACCGTATCTCCCGCATTATAACAGTGACTACACTTCATTGGCTGTAAAGAATTTTGGGAGGGACTGTGGGTATGGAAGACACTATACAAATGAAAGTCTTTCTTTCTTATGACCACTGGTCATTCTGACTAGGTTTGCCCAGTTGGCTAAGTATGAACCAAGCTGTTGGCTGGGACATAAAATGTTTCTGTTCATATTTATAAATGTTTTACCTGAAGATTTTTCTTTTATAGTCTGATGCAATCCAGTTTTTGTTTAACTCTGCCTGTGCCCAGGGCAATCTGACAACAGGAGCTTGTGGCTCTCTGGGTTGGAAACCAGGGACCACGCCCATTTGAGGCAAGGTGCTATCCGTGCCTGAATCCGTTCAGAGTTTGATGTCAGTCAGGTGTCAGGTGTTTACTGAAGATTTGAAAAGGGCTTTGCCTGATTCACGCTGAATTTTTTTGCTGACTCATCGTGTCTCTGGGGCTGGCTGTCAGCTGCTGTGAAGTTCTGTTTAATATTGACTTCCATCCAACTGCTTCTGTGCCTGACTCCATTACCCCAACCCCCAGCCTCTCATCCACGCCCCCTCAATTTAAAAAAAACATTTTTAACATTCGATGTGCTTCAATGGATTTTCCTTCCATGGAAGTGCGATTGCCCTGACCACACACACAGGCATTCGCAACATAGCTCTCCTGGATTAACCATTGGAATTTAAGCTCAGAGTTGACTTTAGACTTCATTCTTCTAGGTAAAGTCTGCATTCAGAAAGGTGAAGAACGTCAGGGACGAGGGGTGTGCTCCCATTGTCAGTTTCCGTCTGTTGAAGGCAACCGAAAGAAAGACTTGTATTTATATAGCGCCTTTCATGACCTCGGGACATCTCAAAGTGATTTTGTTACCACCAGTTAAGGAGGAGTGAGCTGGCACCCCTCTATTCAGCTTACCCGGTTGATCGCAACAAGGGTTTTAAAAATTCCTTTTCCCCGTAAACACCTTTTCCAATCCAAATGTATTTATTTGTTAATAAGGAGCCAATCAAACCAGATTTTCTTTGGTCAGAAAGAGTAAGTTTATTAGTTACTACACCTGAGAAAAATATAATAAAGATGCGATGGCACACACGCACTGATCTCAGAAGTAGGAAAGTTAGAGTCCAATAAAAAGTTGAAAGAATATTCAATTAAGTCCTTTGCTTGTTCTTGAGGCGTAGATTGTTGAACATTGTAGTTGTTTAAAGTTAATTGGTTTCCTGTAGAACTCTGGAGTTGACTTGGTTCAGGGCTGAACTTTGTTGAAGACATTCTTTTAGCTTCGAAGAGACAGAGAAAGAGAGAGATCATTACTGCTCTCTTCCAGCAGTGTTTTACATGACTGTCACATTTCTTTTTCTTCCTCCTTGATTCTGCTTAGCAGGGCCAGTTTTCAAAACTCCTGTCTGTATATTCCCAGAAAGGAATTCAATTAGCATGTCTTGCAGTCATTGATGCAGATCAAATTTTCTCATTTTTTGATCTTTTCAACTCTGAAACCTATGATGTATTTCAAGATATAAATCAATAGAGGATGGAATTATTTCATCCTCCACAGGGGGTTTTAAATGTCTGATGAGTATCTGGCTGGTTAGCAGTTTCCTATTTTCTTGATAGAATGACAGTCGACTAAAGTCCAGCACTTTGCATTTTTAATGCTTTCTTTTTGAGACGGTCCCTGTTTGAAGTGAACCTTGACACCCCCAGGTGTGAGATTTCATGCACTGGGTCTGCAGTGCAATTCACATAGAAACTTTCCAGAGAGGTGATCAACTTATAGTATCAGACATCAGATGACTCATGGCAACCATTTTTGATCAGTGTCTTTTATTTTTTTTTAAATAGGCCTTGTTTAAACAGTTCAATATGCCTGTTGTAGATAGAATAAAATGTTTTTGAAAGTGTAATCACTGTTGTAGTGGAGGAAACACAACAACCAATTGTGCACAGCAAGCTCCCATAAACATTAATGTGATGTTGGTTGAGGGATAAATGTTGGCCAGGTCATTTGGGGAAACTCCCCTGCCCTTCTTCAAATGGTGCTTTGGGATCTTTTATGCCCACCTGAGAGGGCATAGTGATAGAGGATCGCTGTGTACAGGATACAGTATATAATATAAATTAGCACTCTCTTGTGGTTTATTTTATTCACTCTCAGGATGTGGACATCATGGGTGAGGTTTTCATTTATTGTCCATCGGTGATTGTCCTTGGGGAGATGGTGGATTAGCGTTCTTCTTGACCCACTGCATTGTAGCGATTTCTCATTCAGCTGAGGGGTTTCCAAGACCATGTCGAAGGGCAGCTAAGAGACAACCATGTTGGTGTGGGGCTGGAGTCACATGTAGGCCAGGCCCAGGTAAGGACGGCAGATTTTCTTCTCTAAAGGACATTTATGAACCAGGTGGGTTTCTATAACAACCCAGCAGCTTCCTACTTGTTATAACTGATTCTGGCTTTTTAATTCCATGGCTATATAGAACATTGATTAGATCACATTTAGAGTACAGGCCTCCATCTTCAAAAAAGATATCTAGGCACTGCAGAAGGTGCAAGCAAGATTTACAAGGATGATACCAGAACAGAGAGATTATAGCTATCAGGAAGGATTGAACAGGCTGGGGTTCTTTTCTCTAGAAAGGAGAAGACTAAGGGGGAACCAAATAGAAATTTTAAAATTATGAAGGGATTTAATAGGGTAGATGAAGAGAAGATGCTTACACATTTGGGAAGACCAAATCTAGGGGTGATTAATATTTTATAGTCACTAATAAATCCAATAAGGTATTCCGGAGAAACCTCATTACCCAAAGAGTGGTGCGAATGTGGAACTCGCTACCACACGGAATAGCTGAGGCAAATAGGGGAATTAAGGGGAAGCTAGAAAAATATATAAGGGGCAAAAAGGAATATGCTGGCAAGGTGGGAGGAGGGGTGAGAGGAGGATTGTGTGGAGCATACACACCAGTACAGACCAGTTGGGTCGAATGGCTTGTTTCTGTAATGCCTATGTAATTCTATGAAATGTTTGACAGGCTGCTTCATCGTCTTATCATGAATGGAAGCAATGCAGTTGGACTCAAAAGTCCAAGCAACATTTGTGACGCTGCCTTTGCTTCCTATTGCTCCGTACTCAAACCATCAGTACAGTCCCTCTCTATGCAAGAGCAGGATGTGTCCTTGAGCTCCAAACCAGACTTGGAGGGAAGGGATTTCCTTGAACGTGAATGATCTACAAACTTACTTTCATCCTTCCATCAGCAAAGAAGCAGAAAAGGGTTTTGAGGTGATTAGGTCTTTCACAGAACAGAGGCAATGGCTGTTGCTGTTTATTTGTAACAAAATTGAAAACACATGTATAAAGAAACCGTTTAGGATCTCATACAAATAACGAACAGTGAACAACAAAGCAAAAAATTCATGACATCAATATAACCTGGCAGCCTACATGTAACAGATACTGGGATTTCTATTTTTAGTATATGTGGTTTTGGAAAGTTAGGGTAAATCAGTGAACAATGTCACTGGAAGGTATGTTGGGAGAAGCCCCTTGTGCAATAATAAAGTTGGTAAGCGATACCAGCAGCCTGCTGCATGCAATCAGACCTTGCCATTATATTCAATGGGAAACATCTGCCCCAAATGGGTTGTCTTTGTTCCTTCACTGTGTAGTGGGTTACCTTGAAGTTCATCCTTGTTCATGTCCATGGGCCTCCTGTTCTACATGAATTTTGTTGGTCATCCCTGTCTCAAATTGTGACCCCATTAGGTCTGGAACCATCCAAAACCATCCCTGGGAACGTTAATGGTTTTATCCCCTACCCGCCAGATGGCAGATCTTTGGTTTCACTGTGACGTGTGTTTGCTAAAGACCACCTTTAAAGGGTCTGCTGTTTTATCAAGGATGCTCCTACATCACAGTATTGCTATGTGTGATGGTGGGTGTGGGAAAGCGATAACCCATATAACTTCCAACAGAGTCTGCTAACAAGCAATTGCAAATCAGAAATCAAGATGGAAAATTCTGGATACAAACAGCAAGCTTTCCCTGTTGTGGCACAGTGGATGGTAAATACCGAGCTGCTCAAATCCCGGAGGGAAACTTGAAACACTGCCACAACTGTTTTGCAATTTGTATTTTATTTTGAGATGCGTGCCTTGAATTCAGTAGTAATAAGTCCACCAAGTCTTAGAGTTTTTTTTACAAAACTAAATGAAACATTTGTTAATAAAAGAAAAGATTTTAAGCACATACATAGGTCTACAAATTACTACTATAATAACTCCTGAATCCCCTAATTAATCTGGCTCCCAGTTACACCTCTGTTAAGGCAACAGTAAAACAAGATAGCTTTCAACAGACCCAGGCACGCACACAATACCCTGGACAGGGATATTCACAGTGAGTTTTCTTAGTTTGGTTCCTGTAGGCTGCAACTTGATGCATAGAAGCTGGAGGCTTTTCACACTTGTTAGATCTTAGAATGCCTTCTCCTTACACATAAACTCCTCTCCTTTATACATGTTTCGCCCTTTTTAATGTAAATTCCATTGTTTCTATATGTCTTTGTAATTTTACTTCTCATAATACAAATCTTCCATAGTACTCATATTATCAGTAATCTTTGGGAAAAATAAACACACTGTTGAGCTTAGCCTCTTATGGCTTAGTATAACATCTTACCATCTCTTTGAAATTCAAACTAACCTAATTTATCTAAAAATGCAAATGTTCCTCACACCTCACATTCTAAAATTTCAGCCATGTTCATGTATTTAGCATTTCAAATCTCGCTTCCCTTTTGATAACTCAGAAGCTCCAGACCAGCTGCCTCCAATTCAATTAAATCCCCCCCCACACACACCTGCACAGAGAAACTAATCCAAACCCCACTATTAACCTATCTTTACAATGAAGCACAATAATACAATGAAAATTATTGTATTTTCATGATGTTCCCACATCTGGAAAGAAATTGCCAGATTAATGTTTTGGATGCAGCTTTTTGGCTAGTTTGGACCCACGCTGAAACACTTACTGATACATGCACAAGCAAAACGTAAACCATATTTCTTTCCTGGTATCTGCTGTACATTTGCAGTATTTCCTGCTCCATTTCATTAGAGTTGTTTTTCTTTTCTCTCTGGACCTGCTAACAAGAGATATAATAACCTTGTACATTCTCTTGTTTTTATACAGTTGAGAGTGTTTTTTCAATTTTGCCACCAGAATGGTAAATTGCTGGGGGCAAATTGCCCACCCTTTGCAAAAGTCAACCCCTTTTTTTATTTGTATTTGATTTAAATGAAATAGGTTGGGTTCCAAAATGGCGAGGAACACCAGTAGGGGTGGGTGGACAAGTCCTTGCAAGGCATCAAATTTAAACTTTGCTGTCTTAGGTGTAAGGCTTATCAGTAGCTCTCTCACCTCCAAGTCAGAGGCTCATGGGTTCAGCTCTACCTACAGATACTTGAGCACAAATTCTGGGCTGAAGTTCCAGCGCCAGTACTAAGGGAGTGCTGCACAGTCAGAGGTGCTGTCTTTTGGATGAAACATCAAACTGGAGCTCTCATCCTCCCTCTCAGGTGAATGTAAAAGATCCCACAGCACTATTTTGTAGCAGAGAAGGGGAATTTGTCCCAGAGTCCTGACCAATATTTACCACCCCCCACCCCCCCCACAACCAACAAAACAGATTATTTTGTCATTATTGCTGTATGTGGGAGCTTGCAGTGCACAATTTCGGTGCTGTAATTCCCATATTACAACAGTAACTACACTTCCAAAGTACTTCAATTGGTTGTAAAGCACTTTAGACTGTTCTTGAAGTTGTGAAAAGTGCTATAGAAATGCAAGCTTATCTTTTCCGTTCAATGCTACACTTCTAAGTGTTGATCTAAGCTCAAGGGGTCGACAGGTTACACAGTGGCACTGGTTTAATTCGGACTCACAACCCTCTCAAATGTGGCTGCCAACAGAGTATGGATTCAACTTGTGACACATTGCTGAAGGATGGCTGCCGTCACTTTGAAAGTTTCCTCTGAACGTTATATACTGAAAAAATAAATGTGACTAAAAATATTCTTCTTTGGGCTTTTCCCATTTTACTTGGGGTCGCCACAATGCTGGTTGATCACCCTTCTCCATTTCCTCCTGTCAGTCACCCATTCCTCTTCTAATCCCACTGTGTTTAAGTCTCTCACCACCACATCTTTCCATCTGGTCTTGGGCCTTCCTCTTCTCCTTCTTCCTGGCAGTCACACCTCCATCACTCACCTCACCACCTTCCCCCTCTCCCTCCACATGAGATGGCCATGCCATTTCACTCTCTTCTCCACTTCTTTCGCCAATGCTCCCACAATCTTCACTCAGCCCCTGATGTGTGGCTTCCTGCTCTTGTCCTTTCTTGTCCCTCCAAACATCCATCTCAGCAGCTGCATCTCATTGGAATCCAGTCGTTGTTCCTCTCTTCCTAATGTGACCCAAGTTTCTGCTCTTATGTAACAGGGCTGGTCTCACAATGGTCCTGTAGATTCTTCCTTTCAGTTTCAGTGATACTTTTCTACCACAAAACACTCTACTACACTTCTTCCAATTATACCATCGGCTGTAAAGCACTTTACAGTGGTCCTGAGATCATGGAAAGTAACCCATATATGTGACTAAAAATAAATTTGGGGGGAAAAAGTCCACTGGGTGGCAGCAACTAGTTCCATGAAAAGTTTTCCCAAACGTGATGTTTATTGTGCGGGGGTGGTGAAGTTCTTGTGGTGTAGTGGTGGTGTCCCTACCTCTGGGTCAAAAGCCCTGTGTTCATGTCCTCCGCAGGCTCGAGGGGCTGAATTGCCTACTCCTGCTCCTAGATCTTATGCTCTTATGTTCAGGACTGGATGGCTTTGGAAGGTGTTGTTCACAATGTGGCTCAACAGGTTGACTATCAGCCTCTCAATCCTTGCAATACATCTGATGGCAGGTGGTAAGTGTGGGGGAGTTTCCTGGTCAGCCATACAGCAGAAGGCAATGGCAAACCATGGCAGTACTTTGCCAATCATTTTCATGGACCAATCCAATGGAAGTCCTTGGTCATCAACACTCTCTTCGGGCATGGTACCTGAAAGAGGAGGGTGATAGGGGGTGTAGGAGAGGGGAAAGGCTGGTGTTCTTCTGGACAGTGTGTTGCTCCAGGGTTTTACTGTGGATAGATTCCCTGGTCTCTAACTGTGGTCATCAGCCAGTGCATGAAAATCACTGCAGATAGTTTTCAAGAATGTTCAGCTCTATTTAAGGACTTAGGGGTTGAATTTTTGTGTGTGGTTTCTTCCTGCTCATCATGTAGCAGGCGATCTGCAGAAATGGCAGAGAAAGGCTGTTTGGGAGAAGTCACACAGAAATCCAACCCCAGGGATATCATCCAGAACACAAACATACTAGGTGGAAATATGATATTGAACATTGGCCATTGAGTCTGCTGGGGGAGAAAATTGCACATGGGGGTCAGCAGGTAGGGTGGGGGGTGGGGGGGAATATAATGGATGGGCAGTAGGTTGGACGGTGGGGTTAGAAAGGGCAGCTGTTAGAATGGGTTTGGGTTAAAATGAATGAGATCATATTGGTGGGAGTTAGAATGGGCAGGGATGGAATGAGTACGGATAGGACAAGCCAAGGTGAATAGGTGAGGGGGTAGGATATGTGGGGTAGTATGGGTGGGGATTTAGGATGGGTAGGGGGTAGGATGTATGGAGGGTTGTAGGACAGATGGACACAGTGTGAATACATGGTGGAACAGTTGGAGGTTGAATGGGCGGGGGTAGAATGGGTGGGGGGTAGAACAGGTGGGACATATAATGAGTGACCAATCAAATATCACCCACTTTGCATGCAGAATGAATTGAAAGTTTCAGTGATCAGGCCTGAGAATAGGCTGTGGGCCCCAGCTATGTTTGTCCTGTCTACTACTAGCTTTATGGACAACACCTTCGAAATGGGAACATTGAGGCCAATGATGTCCATATATTAGCCACTAGCCACATGTGACTAATTGAGAGTTGCATTTTTGATTCGTATACAAAAATGAGTAATGGGCACCATTGTTGGCCATATAATCTCAGTGTGTGTTCTTGAATAGCTGTGTGTGATTTATGTCCTTGGTAAGTGCTTGTTGGTTACCTGTTAAAATGTTTGGTTGGTGCTGTTCAAAGCGCCAGGCACACCCTTCTTAATGGAAAATCTAGATTGACAATCCAGTGCAGTACTGAGGGAGTGTTGCACTGTTGGAGGTGCCATCTTTTGCATGAGACATTAAACCAAGGCCCTTAGGGTTGCCAACCCTCCAGGATTGGCCTGGAGTCTCCAGGAATTGAAGATCAATCTCCAGGACACTGCTGTGTGCAACCCTGGAGAAATATCATAGGGACATTAAAAAATAATTGTTTTTTCATTATTTTCTTTGAACATTTCTCTTCACCTGATATAAAATGAAAATGGGAAACAGTAAGTTGTTTGGCTGACAGTCAAACATCATCCAATTGGGTAATGAGTCTATTTGCTTTCCAATTGGTGTAGGAAGGCAGTATGTCACAAGGATGGATGTGTTGGCTGACTAGTGGCCTGAGTGTGGGGGCAAGTCATGTGATGAAATCTCCAGTATATTTTTAATCACAGTTGGCAACCCTAGCTCTCACCTGTCCTCTCAAGTGGATGTAAAATATCCCATGGCACTACTTTGAAGAGAAAGGGAATCCTTCCTGGTGTCCTATGCAATATTTATCCCTCAACCAACATCACTAAAACAGATTATCTGGTCATTATCACATTGCTGCTTGTGGGAGCTTGCTGTGTGGAATGTTTCTTACGTTACAACAGTGACTACATTTCAAAAGTACTTTGATGGCTGTATCATGAAGAGATTAACGTCTATAATGTTACTGGAAATTATTTTTCAAAGTAGAGTTTAGTGGTGTCTGTGTGTATGTGTGTGAGTCTTAATTGGATTAAAACAAGCCAGTCTGGGCGCTTTGATGTATAGAAAGAAGTAGGTTTGAAATGATAATTAGTTAAATGTAAGGAAGTTAGAAGGTAAAGTGTACATTTGCATTAGTTGAATAAAACATCCAAGAGTGGGAGTAAAATCTTGCACCTAGCTAGGAGACGCCAAGCAATGTGTTCATATTACTAATAAAATTAGTGGGATGAAAATGTTGTTGTTAGAAGATGTGATGTTAAAACCCTAATAATACAATGGGAAATTTATATTCAAAGGAAAAGCTAGGTATAAACTGTAGGAGTTTGTGTGTGTAAGGCAGGGGCATTTAAGATCTAATCAGCCTGTATGCCGGCAACTGTGTCTGCAAGGAACCTCATTTTGAATTCATAAGGTCAAATGTGCTTTGCCAAGGGCCTGTTTAAATCTATAAGTTTTACTCATGCCTTAACAGGGGTGTAACTGAGAGTCAGATTAATTAGGGGATTTTTGTAGTTATTATAGTAGTAATTTTGTAGACATATGTATATGCTTACAATTTTTCTTGTATTAATAAATGTTTAATTTGGTTTTATAAAAAAAACCTCTTGAGACTCGGTAGTCTTATTACTGCTGAATTCAAAGCCTGCATCTCGAAACATACAAATTGCACAAATGGGTTATGACCGTTGTTTCAAGTTTCCCTCTGGGATTTGAACAACTCAGCCCTTACCATCAGTTGCATCATAATAGGCTGTATAGCATTTTGCAACATCCCACAGTCATGGAGGGTGTTAGCGGTTCAGAGAAGGTTTACTCATTCATTTCTGGGATGAAGGGCTTATTTTATGAAGAATGTTGAACTTATACCCATTGGAGTTTAGAAGAATGAGAGGTATTTTTTTTTTAATTCTTTCATGGGATGTGGGCATCACTGGCAAGGTCAGCATTTGTTGCCCATCCCTAATTGCCCTTGAATTGAGTGGCTTGCTAGACCATATGGCAGTTAAGAGTCAACCACATTGCTGTGGGTCTGGAGTCACTTGTAGGCCAGACCAGGTAAGGACAGCAGATTTCCTTCCCTAAAGGACATTAGTAAGCCAGATGAGTTTTTACAAAAATTGATAATAGCTTCATGGTTATAAGACTAGCTTTTTAATTCCAGATTTTAACTAATGGAATTTAGGCTCCACTAGCTGTTGTGGTGGGGTTTGAACCCATACCCCTTAGGTTTCCTGTCTAGTGACATTACCATTATACCACCATTTCCAGATCTGAATACATTTGATAGAGGGATACCAGAAGGATGTTTCCACTTGTGGGAAACATGAACCAGGGGACACGGTTTACTATTTAAGGGTGAGATGAGGATTTTTTTCTCTCTCAAAGGGTTGTTAGTCCATGGCATTCTCTTCTCCAAAGAGGAGAGGCTAGGTCTTTGAATTTATTCAATGCAGAGTTAGACAGATTTTTGACAGATAAGGGAGAGAAGGATTATGGGGGGCAGACAGGAAAGTAGAGTTGAGACCACAACCAGATCAGCCATGATCTTATTGAATGGCAGAGTGGGCTCAAAGGGCTGAATGGCCTCCTCCTGCTCCTTCTCCATCCTATGTTCCTATATAAACGCAATTGTTTTTTTTTGATAGAACTATGGGAAGCTACATCTACCCCTCTCCCTTTTTAATGAGCTGCCGTAGTATGTAAAATTTAAGATAATTGTCAGAACAGTCCTTGGGTTTGGTGGGAGTTGGGTGGGTGAGGGGAATTTTCTTTAACACAGTAAGTTGTGTTCTGGGAGCAGATTGAAGAGTAACTCTTAAAGGGGAACTGGATAAATTTTTGAAAAGGAAATTGGTGCAGAGCTATGGGGAAAGACAAGAGGGCAGCACTGATTGGATACACAAGCTCTTTTTGAATGGCTGGGTGATTCTAGTGATATGCACCCGCTCCTGAAATATGCCACAATTTATTTTATTCATTGCCCTTTGTTCGATAACATGTTAGTGAACCAGCAGATATATTTTCAAATTTCACCAGGGTGCTGGGGGTGGAATTTGAACCCAGGTCCCCAGAGGATTACCATGGGTCCTAGAATATCAGTCTACTGACAATACTACTATGCCACCGCCTCCCCATTGCAAAGTATTGTAAGGGAACTTGTTTAGAAAGTTTACAAAGGTTAGAAACCGGTGCAAAGTGATGACTCGGGAGCTCATCCAGGCACACAGCACTTATCCTCTGCGCCGTGAATGTTGCCAGTTTAGGAACGCTGGCCCCTGAATTTTGACTGCTCCTTTAGGCTGAGGCGGTCTACGCACTCCGACAGCGCCTCTCGTCGCCAAAAGCGAGCGGAATGAAATGTTGTCAAAGCGGGGGGATGAATGTGCTCGGTTGGAGGCTGGGGGTGGGGTGGGGGGGGTGGTGGTGGTGGAGGAGGAGGACAGGCAGAGTTCCACACTGCGCTGCGAGAGGGGAATTCCTCCGCCTTTCTAGTCTGAGGCTTGGCAATGGATGAAAGCTTGGGGGATCTCTGCAACAGTGGCCGTGAGAGCTCAGGTGTCATCGATGTGTTTAAAGGGCCTGACAGGGAGCTGATCTGACTAGAAGGTAATTCCACACAACCTGATGTCGTGAATGAAAGGCAGGCGATACGGAATCCCAGTCCGCCTTTTGGGACTCCCGTCTGAAAGGGAAGCAGCTAGAGACACCAAACAGACTGGAAGCCACAACCCTGCTCCTGGGCTGATTGGGGAGGAGGGGGAGGGTTGGGGAGGGGGGTGGTGGTTAGGAACTTCCAAACAGGGCATCTAAGGACATTTCATCAGGAGGACCAAATAGGTGTGGATCCCTCTCCCCTCTTTCATTGCAACTGACCTGCTCTTCCACCAGCCACCGAAGAGGGGACAGAGATATCCTTTGGGTATGTTGGAGAGGTCGACCAGACACTACCGCAGCTCCAACCACACCCGGCCGGACCACCGAGAGCGGGCGATACGCACAGACAGCTAGCCCTGTGATGAAGGTGACCAGGGGCAGCTCTCGGAACGGCTCACCGACGGCGATGATCGGATGGTGCGGGGCGACGAGGAGGGCTGCTGTTTATGCATGTGACTGAGGAGCCCTAATGTCTGCTCTCCTGCTGTTCTGTGCACTCCTGCACTTGGGATTCTACAGCAATTTGGCCAGAAGACACAGTCCGTGCACAGGTAGGCGGGGGTGGGGAGAAGCCTGAGAACGAATGTGTAGAGGTGCAGAGAAAGGTGAGAGACAGTTGAATGAGCTCGCAATAAACAGCGAGACAGGTGAGGATGGGACAATATAGAGTGAGACAGGTAAGAATATGATAATATACAGCGAGACAGGTGAAGATGGGACATTACACAGTGGGACAGGTAAGAATGTGGCAATATACAGCGAGATAGGTGACGATGGGACAAAAGCAGCGAGACTGGTGAGAATGTGACAGTATAGAGTGAGACCGGTGAGAATATACCAGTGGGACAAGCGAGGACCAGACAATATGCAGTGAGATCGTTGAAAATGTGCGAATATACAGTGAGACAGGTAAGAAAGCGAGAATACAAGTGAGACTGGCGAGAATGTGAGAATATACAGTGAGACAGGTGAGAATATACAGTGTGACTGGTGAGAAACGGACAACGTACAGTGAAACAAGTGAGGACGTGACAATATAAAGTGAGAGATGGGGATGATGTGACAGTATGCAGTATGAAGTGAGAATGAGACAATAAACAGCGAGATAGTTGTGGATGGGGTGATATAAAGTTGAGACAGCTGAAAATGTGACAATATCGAGTGAGACAGATAGAAATGTGACAATATACAGCAAGACAGGTGAGAATGTGAGAATATACAGCGAGACAAGTGAGAATAGACAATGTGACAGGTGAGAACATAGAATGTGAGGTAAGAATGTAAGAATATACAGTGAGACAGGTGAGGATGGGACAATATACAGTGAGACAGGTGAGAAATGGAAAATATACAGTATGACAGGTGGGAATGTGCCAAATGCAGTGAGTCTGGTGGGAATGTCAGAATATACAGTGAAACAGGTGAGAATGTGAAAATATACAGCGAGAGAGGAGGAATGTGACAATGCACAGTCAGACAGGTGAGAATGTTTGAATATAAACTGTGACAGGTGAGAAATGGGCAATATACAGTGAGGAGGTGAGAATATGGAGTGAGACAGGCAAGAATGTAACAATATAGTGTGATACAGGTGGGAATGTGGAAAAATGCAGTGAGATAGATGGGAGTGTGAGAATATACATCAAGGCAGGTGTGAAAGTGAGAATATAGAGTGTGAGAGGTGAGAATGTGACAATACACTATGAGACAGGTGAGAATGGGACAATATACAATGAGACAGGTGAGAATGGGACAACATACAGTGACACAGCTGAAAATATGACAATATAAAGTGAGACCGGTAAGGATGTGACAAAATACAGTGAGACAGGAGAAAATGTGACAATATACAGTGATACAGGAGAAAATGTGACAATATACAGTGAGACAGGAAATAATGGGACAGTATAGAGTGAGGCGGGGAGAATGTGACAATATAGAGTGAGATTGCTAAGGATGTGACCATATAGACTGAGACAGGTGACAAGATGAGAATATAAAGCATGAGAAGTGAGGATGGGACAATTAACCATGAGATAGGTGAGATTGGGATAATATACAGTAAAACAGGTGAGAATGTTGCTATGTACAGTGAGACAGGTGATTATATGAAATATAGAGTGATAATTATCAGGGTGAGACAGGTGATAATGGGACAATGTACAGTGAAACAGGTGAGAATGTGACAATATACAGTGAGATAGGTGAGAATGTGACCATATAGAGTGAAATAGGAGAGAATGTAACAATGTACAGTGAGGCAGGTGAGAATGTGACCATATAGAGTGAAATAGGAGAGAATGTAACAATATACAGTGAGGCAGGTGAAGATGGGATAATATAGAGTGAGACAGCTAAAAATGTGACAATATACAGGGACACTGATGAGAATGTGAGAATATGCAATAGGAGAGGTAAGAATGTAACAATATACAGTGAGACAGTGCAAAATGTGACAATGCAGAGTAAGACTGGAAAGGCTGTAACGATATAGTGAGACAGGTGAGAATATAGAGTGAAACAAGTGGGGATGGGACAATATAGATTAAGACAGGTGAGAATGAGATAATTTGCAGTGAGACAGGTGAGAATGTGTGAATATAATGTGAGACAGGTGAGTATATATCAGTGAGACAGGTGAGAATATACAATGCAGAATGAGACTGGAAAGGTTGTAATGATATAGTGAGACAGGCGAGAATATACAGTGAGACAGGTGAGAATGGGGCAATATAGAGTAAGACAGGTGAGAATGGGACAATATACAGTGAGACATGTGAGAATGTGAGAATTTACAATGCAACAGGTGGGGATGGGACAATATAGAGTAAGACAGGTGAGAATTGGATATTATATAGTGAGAAAGTGAGAATGTGACAAAACACAATGAGATAGGTGAGAATGGAACAAAGTGCTGTTAGAGAGGTGAGAATATGACAATATACAGTGAGAAGATAAGAATGTGATAATATATAGTGAAGCAGATGACAATGTGACAATATACCACGAGACAGGTAAGAATGTGCGAATATACATTGGGACTGGTGAAAATGTGACAATATAAAGTGAGACTGGTGAGCATGGGCAATATATAGTGAGACAGTTTAGAATGTGACAATATGCTGGGGGTGCAAAAAGGAATGTAGTGGTAGTAGGGTATAGTATAGTGAAGGGGATTGACACTGTTCACTGCACCAGAGAGCGAGAGTCCAGACAGCTGTGTTGTCTGCCCAATGCCAGGGCTCAGGACATCTGCTCAGGGCTGGAGAGGAACTTGCAGTGGGAGGGGGAGGATCCAGTTGTCATGGTCCATGTAGGTACCAATGACATAGGTAGAACTAGGAAAGAGGTTCTGCAAAGTCAGTATGAGGAGCTAGGCACCAAATTAAGAAGCAGAACCTCAAGGTAATAATCTCTGGATTATTACCACGGATCACGACAACTGGATCCTCCCCTTCCACTGCAAGTTCCTCTCCAGGCCTGAGCAGATGTCCCGAACCCTGGCACCAGGCAAGCAACAGTACCGTCTGGACTCTTGCTGTAAAGAATAGTTTCAATCCCCCGCACTGTATTGTCCCCTACTACCACTTGAGCCACATGCAAATTGGCATAGGTCAATAAGATTCGAGAGACAAATGCATGGTTCAAAAACTAGTGTGGGAGAAGTGGGTTCAGGTTTGTGGGGCACTGGCATCAGTACTGGGGAAAGTGGGGGCTGTACCGTTGGGATGGTTTACACCTGAACTGTGCAGGGACGAGTGTCCTTGCAAATTGCATAACTAGGGAAGTAGAGAGAGCTTAAAACTAAACAAGAGGGGTGAGGGATCAAGCTTGGGTAGAGGTAGCAATTCAAGGTGTAGAGTCAAGACAGGAGAGCAAAATAGTAATATGAGAAATGAGAGTAAGAGAATGACAGGAAGGGACAGAGAGAAAAATCCTAAGAATACATCAACAGTCAAGACTAGATGTTACAAAAGTAACAAAAAGACAAAACTGAAGGCTCTCTATCTGAATGCACAAAAGCAGTCATAACAAACTAAATGAACTGATGACCCACATTAAAGTAAATAAATATGACCTGATAGCCATTACAGAGACATGGCTGCAGGATGACAAAGATTGGGTCCTTAATATTGAAGGGTACATGACATTCAAGAAGAATAGGAAGATAGGTAAAGTTGAAGGGTTAGTATTGTTAATCAAGTAGGGCATTAGTGTAATAGAGATGACCTTGGTTCAGGAGATCAGGATGTAGAATCGGTTTGGGTGGAGATGAGGAATAGTAGGGGAAAAAAGAGATTAGTGGGAATGGTCTGCAGGCCCCCTAACAGTAACCACAGTGTAAGGAAAAGTATTCAAGAGAAAATATGTGTGCTTATGATAAAGAGATGGCAAATGGGTGTTTTTAATCTACACATAAACTGGAAAAATCAGATTGGCAGAAGTAGCCTGGATGAGGAGTTCTTAGAATGCTTTTGAGATAGTTTCTTAGAGCAGCATGTTCTGGAACCAACCAGAGAGCAGGTTATATTAGGCTTGGTATTGTGTAACATGATAGGATTAATTAATGACCTCAGAGTAAAGGCATCCCCAGTAGCAGTGACCACAGTATGATTGAATTTTATATCCAGTTTGAAAGGGAGAAGAGTGGGTCTAAGACTAGTATTTTAAACTTAAATAAGGGCAACTATGTGGGGATGAAAGCTGAGCTAGCTGAAGTGAACTTGGAAACTAGGTTAGAGGATAAATCAATAGAGTAGCAGTGGCAGACATTTAAGGGGATATTTCAAAGTATTCAGAATAAGTACATTCCTACTATAAAGAGAAAAATCTAAGGGGAGGACCCACCATCCATGATTAACTAGAGATGTTAAGGAAAGCAGCAAATTTAAGGAAAAAGCATACAACTCCGCAAAGGTGAGTGACAGGACAGATGATTGGACCAAATATAAAGAACGGCAGAGAATGACTAAAAGGTTAATCAGAAGAAAGAAATTAGAGTATGAGAGGAAGCTAGCTAGAAATGTAAAAACAGAGAGCAAGCATTTCTACAGGTACTTAAAAAGGAAAAGAATAAGTAAAGTGAGTGTTGGTCCTCTAGAGAGTGATAGTGGGGAGTGAATAGGAGTTAATAAGGAAATGGTGGATGAAATGAACAAACATTTTGCTTCTGTGTTCACTATAGAGGAAACAAAAACATTCCAGTAATAGCTGCAAATCAGGAAGTGAACGGAAAAAAGTAATCTGGTGAAATTAAAATCACTAGGGAAAAGGTACTGAGCAAATTGATGGAGCTGCGGGCTGGCAAGTCTCCAGGTCCCGATGGACTACATCCTTAAAAGAGGTGACCAGTGAGGTAGCCGATGCGCTGGTGTTAATTTTCCAAAATTCACTAGATTCTGGAAAGGTTTCATCAGATTGGAAGGTAGCAAATATAACCCTTAAATTCAAGAAGGGAGGGAGGCAGAAAACAGGAAACTATAGGCCAGTTAGCCTATAGTTTCGTGGAGAAGCTATTAGAATTGACAATTAAGCAGGTTATAGTTGGGCACTTAGAAGACCTCAAGGCAATTAGGAAGAGTTAGCATGGTTTTGTGAAAAGAAAATCATATTTAACCAATTTATTGGAGTTTTTTGAAGGAGTAACATGTGCAGTGGACTTGGATTTCGAGAAGGCATTTGATAAGGTGCCATATCAAAGATTATTACGGAAAATAAAGGCACATGGTGTAGCGGGTAACATATTAGCATGTATAGAAGGTTGGTTGGCTGGCAGAAAGCAGAGAGTATGCATAAATGGGTCTTTTTCTGATTGGCAGGATGTGACAAGTGGTGTCCCACAGGGGTCTGTACTGGGGCCTCAACCTTTTACTATTTACATCAATAACTTAGGTAAGGGGAGTGAAGATATAGTAGCTAAATTTGCAGATGACGCAAAGGTAGGTAGGAAAGTTTATTTTGAAGAGGACATGAGGAGGTTGCAGATGGATATAGACAGGTTGAGTGAGTGGGCAAAGATCTGGCAAATGGAGTTTAATGTGAGAAAATGTGAAGCTGTTCACTTTGGTAGGAAGAACAAAAAAGCAGAGTATTACTTAAATGGAGAACAGCTGCATAATTCTGAGGTGCTGAGGGATCTGGGTGTTCTAGAATGAGTCACAAAAAGTTAGTATGCAGGTACAGCAAGTAATTAAGAAGGTTAATGGAATGCTATCCTTTATTACGAGGGCGATTGAATATAAAAGTAAGGATGTTATGCCTCAGTTATAGAGGGCATTGGTGAGACCGTGCCTCAAATACTATGTGCAGTTTTGGTCTCCTTATTTAAGGAAGAATGTAAATGCATTGGAGGCGGTTCAGAGGAGATTTACTAGATTGATACCTGGAATGAGTGGGCTGTCTTATGAGGATAGCTTGGACATACTGGACTTGTTTCCACTGGAGTTTAGAAAAGTGAGGGTTGATTTGATTGAAGTATATAAGATCCTGAACAGCCTTGACACGGTGGATGTGGAAAGGATGTTTACCCTTGTGGGCAAGTCCAGAATTAGGGGGCACTTTTTTAAAATTAGGGGTTGCCCTTTTAGGACAGAGATAAGGAGAAATTTTTTCTCTGAGGGTTGTGCGACTTTGGAACTCTCTGCCTCAGAAAGTGGCGGAGGCGGGGCCATTGAATATTTTAAGGCCGAGGTAGATAGATTCTTGTTCGCCAAGGGAGTCAAAGGTTATCGGGGTTAGATGGGAATGTGGAAATCGAAACAGAGGATGATCAGCCATGATGTTATTGAATGGCGGAGCAGACTTGAGGGGCCGAATGGCCTACTCTTGTTCCTATTTCTTATGTTCTTATGACAGGTGAGAATGGGACATTATACAGTGAGACAGGTGAGAATGTGAGAGTGTACAGTGATGGAAGTGAGAATGTGCCAATATACAGTGAATCAAATGGGAATGTGACCTAGTGAGACAGGTGAGAATGTGGCAATATACAGTGATACACGTGAAAGATCAGACAATATAAACTGAGACGGGTGAGGATGAAACGATGCACAGTGACAGTGGAAAATGTGACAATATACAAGGGGCAGGTCAAGACCAGATGATATGCAATGAGACTGGTGAAAATGTGAGAATATACAGTGAGACTGGTGAGAATGTGAAAATATACAGTGAGGCAGTTGAGAATATACAGTGTGACTAGTGAAAAATGGACAATGTACAGTGAAACAAGTGAGGACGTGACAAGATAAAGTGAGACATGTGATGATGTGACAATATGCAGTATGAAGTGAGAATGAGACAACAAACAACGTTTGCAGGGTAATATAGAGTTGAGGCAGCTGAAAATGTGAGAATATAGAGTGAGACAGGTAAGAATGTGAGAATATACAGTGTGACAAGTAAGAATAGAAAATACGACAGGTGCAAACATGAGAATATAGAGTGAGACAGATAGAAATGTGACAATATACAGCAAAACAGGTGAGAATGTGAGAATATACTGCGTGAGATAAGAATGTGAGAATATACAGTGAGACAGGTGAGGATGGGACAATATGCAGTGAGGCAGGTGAGAATGTGAAAATATATAGCGAGAGAGGTAGGAATGTGACAATGCACAGTGAAATAGGTGAGAATGTTTGAATATAAACTGTGGCAGGTGAGAAATGGGCAATATACAGCGACACCTGTGAGGATGTGAGAATATAGTGAGACGGGCAAGAATGTGACAATGTAGTGTGATATAGGTGGGAATGTGGCAAAATGCAGTGAGATGGTTGGGAGTGTGGGAACATACATCAAAGCAGGTGTGAATGTGAGAATATACAGTGTGAGAGGTGACAATATGACAATACATAATGAGACAGGTCAGAATAGGACAATATAGAGTGAGACAGGTGATGACACTATACAGTGAGGCAGGTGAAAAAGTAAGAATATACAGTGAGACAGGTGAGAATGGGACCATATACAGTGACACAGCTGAAAATAGGACAATACAAAGTAAGACTGTTAAGGATGTGACAAAATACAGTGAGACAGTAGAAAATGTGACATTATACAGTGAGACAGGAAATAATGGGACAGCATAGAGTGAGAGAGGTGAGAATGTGACAATATAGAGTGAGATTGCTAAGAATGTGGCCATGTAGAGTGAGACAGATGAGAATGTAACAAACACAGTGAGGCAGGTGAGGATGGGATAAAAAGAGTGAGACAGCTAAAAATGTGACAATATACAGGGAGACAGTGCATAATGTGATAGCGCAGAGTGAGACTGGAAAGACTGTGACAATATACAGTGAGACAGGTGAGAATATACAGTGAGACAGGTGAGAAAGGGACAGTATAGATTGAGACAGGTGAAAATGGGACAATATACAGCGAGACACATGAAAATGTAGAATTTACAATGAGACAGGTGGGGATGGGACAATATACAGCAAGACACATGAGAATGTGAGAATTTACAGTGAAGCAGGTGAAGATGGGACAATATAGAGTAAGACAGGTGAGAATGAGTCAATATAAGACCATAAGATCATAAGACATAGGAGCAGAAGTAGGCCATTTGACCCATCGAATCTGCTCTGACATTCAATGAGATCATGGCTGATTTGATAATCCTCAACTCCACTTTCCTGCCTTTTCCCCATAACCCTTGATTCCCTTACTGATTAAATATCTGTCTCAGCCTTGAATATACTTAACGACCGAGCCTCTGCAGCCCTCTATGGTAGAGTTCCACAGATTGACTACCCTCTGAGAGAAGAAATTCCTCCTCATATCAGATAAAAGCAAAATACTGCGGATGCTGGAAATCTGAAACAAAAACAGAAAAAGCTGGAAAAACTCAGCAGATCTAACAGCATCTGTGGAGAGAAAGATAGAGTTAACGTATGACTCTTCTTTAGCCCAACATTAACTGTGTCTTTCTCTCCACGGGTGCTGTTAGACCTGCTGAGATTTACCAGTATTTTCTGTTTTTGTTTCAAATTCCTTCTCAGCTCTGTTTTAAATGGGTGACTCCTTACTCTGAGATTATATCCTCTGGTCCTAGACTCTCCCACAAGGGGAAACAACCTCTCAGCATCTACCCTGTCAAGCCTCCTAAGAATCTTATATGTTTCAGTAAGGTCACCTCTCATTCATCTAAACTCCAATGAGTACAGGCCCAACCTACTCAACCTCTCCTCATAAGAAAATCCCTCCATCCCCAACATAGTGATCCTTATCTGGACTGCCTCCAATGCCAGTCTATCTTTCCTTAGATAAGGGGACTAAACTGTTCGCAGTATTCTAGGTGTGGTCTATCTAGTGCCTTGTATAGTTTTAGCAAGACTTCCCTATTTTTATACTCCATTCCCTTTGAAATAAAGGCCAACATTCCATTTGCCTGTTCTGTTACCTGTTGAACTTGTATGTTAGCTTTTTGGGATTCATGCACGAAGACTTCCAAATCCCTGTGCTATAGCTTTCTGCAGTCTTTCTCCATTTAAATAATATTCAGCTCCTCTACTCTTCCTGCCAAAGTGCATAACCTCACATTTTCCCACATTATATTCCACCTGCCACGTTTTTGCCCACTCACTGAACCTGTCTATATCCCTCTGTAGACTCCTTGTGTCATTCTCACCACTTGCCTTCCCACCTATTTTTGTGCCGTCTGCAAACTTGGCAATAGTACATTCACTTCCCTCATTCAAGCCATTAATATATATCGTAAATAATTGTGGCCCCAGCACTGATCCCTGTGGCACTCCACTAGTTACAGGTTGCCATCCTGAAAATGTCCCTCTTATCCCAACTTTCTGTCTTTTATTAGTTAGCCAGTTCTCTATCCATACAGTTAGAGAGGTGAGAATTTGACAATGTACAGTGAGATAGGTGAGGATGTGACAATTTACATTGATAAAGGTGAGAATGTGCCAATATTGAATGAGACAGGTGAAAATGGCACAATATACAATGTGGCAGATTAGAATTTGAAAATAAACAGTGAGATAGATAAGAATTTGAAAATGCACAATGAGAGAGGTGAGAATGTAACAATATACAGTGAGAAGATAATGTGGCAATATATAATGAGACAGGTGAGAATGTGACTATATACAGTGAGACAGGTGAGAATGTGACTATATACAGTGAGACAGGTGAGAATGTGAGAATATACACTGAGACAGGTGAGAATGTGACAAAATACAGTGAGAAGGTGAGAATATGACAAAATACCTGTTGTAGGGTGGCTGAGTTGTACTATTAGTGATGGAATTGATCTGCAGACACTTCTTCAGTGGAAACTTTAAGTTTATTTAAAATATACTCAGCAGCAACCACACAGGTACTTTCAACTCCAACTCTATCTCTACACTGATTGCAGAGGTCGCCGGCGCTACTCTCCTATTGGTTACTACAGATCATTTGATCTTCCTAACAAATATTATTCTTAAAGGTACATTACACATTAAATAAAACCATAATAACTACATTCCTGCCCCTTTAACTCTGTTATGAATATTATATTTACAAGTACATATTTTTCAAGACAACATAATATTTACACTGGGTAAGGAATTTACAGGTTCAGTCTTTCAGGTGGTTTCCTGGTATGTGTGGAATGTCGCAGCTCCACAACTTCGGATTCTTTGTCAGGAACCTCCTTTCCCGGAGTTGCCTGAACATCAGGTGCTTGGGTGGGCACTTGCAGTTCTGTATCCTCAACTCTTACAGGAACATCAGACATGTCAGTCCTGGGTTGAGTATCCTCAACAGGAACTGCAGACCTGCTCATGATCACTAGTGAAATCTTGGTGATTTGATTCTCTCTTCCTTAAAAGGTCCACGTGTTTATGGATGATCCAGCCTTCCACCTCCACCTGGTAAAATAGAGGTCCAGTCACCGCATTTATTTCACCCGGTAACCACTTTGGTCTTCCCCTGAAGTTCTTCACATATACCGGCTCTCCCACGGTAAATTTCCTCTTGCGACTATGCCAGTCATGTCAGGTTTTCTGACTTCCCTAACTCCTTTCCACCTCTAAATTTGTCATTATTAAGCACAATCTCATCCTGAGACAGCGTTTCAAGAATAACTCCGCATGTGTTGTGTGAGGGGTAGTCCTGTCATGAAAAAGAAAGCATGCCAGCTTGGTTGCTAAGGACTCACTAGTTAGCTTTTTCATGCCTGCCATGAACGTCTGAACTGTCCTTTTGCTCGGTCCATTTGACAAAGAGTGGTACGGTGCAGTTTTCACATGAGTGATACCGCTGAGACTGATAAACCGTTGAAACTCAGGACTCGTAAATGCTGTGCCATTATCGGAAATGACTACTTCTGGTAGTCCGTGAATGGCAAAATTTTGATGTAGTTTCTCAATTGTAGCAGCCAACACTGGTGACTTCACCTCATATATGTCCAACCATTTTGAATGGGCATCTACACTGAGCAGAAACATTGTTCCCAGGAAAGATCCAACGTAGTCAATGTGTAACTGCACCCAGGGTCTACCTGGCCACTCCCATGGGTGTAACAGAGCTGTCACTGGCAACTTTTGCAGTTGCTGATATTGTACACAGTGCTTTACTAAATTCTCTATTTCACCATCCATCCCAGGCCACCATAGATAGTTGTGTGCTATGGTCTTCATTCGGGAAATTCCTGGATGGGCACTGAGTAGTTCAATTCAAAGTGGTTCCCTTCCCTTAGGAGGAACTATCACTCGTGCTCCCCACAATAAGATGACATCCTGGCTGGTTATTTCATGTCCTCTGTTGAAATATGGTTTCATTTCATCAGATATGGGTTGTTGTGACCAACCATGTAGCCCTTGTTCTCGGTACTTGAGATAGGACTGGGTCCCGACTTGTCCAGTCTCTGATCTGTCGAGCACATACCAGCAAAGAATCTAAGAAATTTAACAGTAAAACAAGTTCCTGTGGAACTGGGATGTGCTCATCATTTTCTTGTAAAGGCAAATGACTAAGGGCATCAGCGTTAGTGATTTGTTTGCCAGGCCTATATACGAAAGTGTATTCGTATGCTGCCAGAATTAAAGCCCATCGTTGTATTCTTGCTGAGGCTATGGGTGGTATAGCCATTTCCTCACTAAACAATCCTAGCAATGGTTTGTGGCCGTGTACATACTGGTGAAATTTCTTAACACCAGAGATGACAGACGGGCCTTCATTTTCTATCTGCGAGTGTCCCTTTTCCGCTGTGGTGAGCGTTCTTGATACATAACCTATTGGCCATTCCGTGCCATCATCCATCCAAAAAGAGAGTCCTGCTCCCATTCCGTAGGGAGGTGCATCACATGTCAGCACCAATTCTTTCGTCTGGTCATAATGCACTAATGGATTGGACGAGTGCAGCAATTGTTTCACTTTTATATAAGCTTCTTTCTGGGGCACCTCCCAAACCAATGTTGATTCTTTTTCAGTAGGAAATGCACGGGGTCAGCACTGTAGACAAATTGGGTAAGAACCGCCCATTATAGTTGATCATTCCTAGAAATAATTTGAGCTCTGAGGGGTTCTGTGGCACAGGTGCCTCTGTTATGCCTCTCACTTTCTCCTCAACCTGGTAGAGGCCCTGTGAATCTAAGTTTCCCATTGTATTATTAAGGTTTTAACATCACATCTTCTAACAATAACATTTGCATCCCACTAATTTTACTAGTAATATAAGCACGTTTCTTGGCGTCTCCTAGCTAGGTGCAAGATTTTACTCCCACTCTTGGATGCTTTATTCAACAAATGTAAATTTACATTTTACCTTTTATCTTCCTTACGTTTATCTAATTAACATCTCAAAACTACTATACATCAAAGCACCCAAACTGGCTGGCTTTAATCCAATTAAGACACACATAGCCACAGACCCTACTACAATTCCAATTTTAAAATAATTTCCAATAACATTATAGACATCAATCTCTTCATGACAGTCGGGTTTAAGGATGGGGTCTATGCGTGCTGCCCATTCTGAGATCTGAACAGGTTGAATAACACCCAGTTTCTCTAATCTGTTCAGTTCAATGTTCACTTTTTCTCGCAGGGCATATGGCACCCGTCTCGCCTTCGTGAAGCGAGGTGTTGCTTCTGGATCCACATGAATCTTGGCCTGCAGGCTCTGTATTTTCCCCAGTTCATCCTTGAGCATGGTGGCACACTTTCTAAGTGGCTTTGGTAGCCATCTTGCTCTCAACTGGAAAATTTCAGCCCATTCTAACTTAATCTCCTTTAACCAGTTTCACCCTTGGCCCTTCACCTGCTGCCACCATCAAGGGTAACTGTGCTAATTGGCTTCCATAATGGACAGTTACTCTGCTTATGCCTTTTACTTGAATGTCTTCACCCATTTATGTTTTTAGTTTGGCGGCTGTTTCTTCTAAACTTAACTGATGTTCACCATTATTCAAATATCTGAAGGTATGTTCCCCAATTACTGTAGTGGAAGCTCCCGCGTCCACTTCCATTCTAACAGCAGGTTTGCTGTTTACTTTCACTGTGACAGGTATTGGTTCTGTCTTTCCAACTTTCAGATTAGACAACGAGTAAATGTCTGAATTTGTTGTTTCAGGCTCTTCTACATTGTAGATTTCATTGGGCTTCTTCTTTTGTTCACAAGTCTGCTTGAATCTTTCCTTGAACTGCCTCATTATATGTCCATTTCTATGACAATAGAAGGATTTGACTTTTTTAAACTGCCAGTTTTAGACTAATTGTTTCTACCTCTATTAAAATTATTCTCTGACTTTGCTGCTAAGTTATTTTTCTTTATTCTTTGGCTAGCGGGGGCTGTTTCCTGCTTCTCAGCAGAGTCTTGCTTTCTCGTGCCTCTTTCAGCTGAGGTTTCCCGCCCGATGTGGAGCACAGGACCATTTTGCACACTCTGTATTGCTTTTGAATCTCTTACTGGGCTTTCCATGGCCAGCGCTTTCTCTAGTGCCTTCTTGAAATCCAGATTCACTTCGGACAATAATCTTTTCTGAATAGAGTCCTTTTTCACACACACACACTAAATGCTAAATGATCTCTGAGCACGTCGTTCAGAGACGTACCGAACTCACAATGTTCCGTTAACTGCTTCAAATTTGCCACGTAGCATGCAATTGTCTCACCCGGGGCTCTCTTTTGCGAATTAAACCTGAACCTCTGCATCATGACTTGGATTGGAAGTGACTCTTCACGAGGTCCACCAATTCATCGAAATTCTCCAAATCCAGGGCACTGGGTACCATCAAACTTCGAATCAGACTGTAGGTTTTGCTTCCACATGTACTCAAAAGAATCCTCGCCTCTTCTCTTCCCCTGTAACCTGGTTCACTTGAAAAAAGAAGGCAAGGTATGAGTTCTATGTATTGAGACCAATCGTCTGTGGCTGGTTCAAAAGGATCAATTCTCCCAAATTGTGGCATTTTGAGAGGGGATAACTTCTTCAATTCTAACGGAGCTTGCTACTTACAATCACTCGGCAAGGTACAGTGCCGATTCCTTTCTAACTTGATTTCTTCTGTTCAATCCTGTTTTATCTGCATTGCCAATTTGTTGAAGGGTGGCCGAGTTATACTATTAGTGATAGAGTTGATCTATAGACACTTCTTGGGTGGAAACTTTAAGTTTATTTACAATGTAATCAGCAGCAACTACATGTGTGCTTTCATCTCCCACTCTTATGTCTACACTGGCTGCTTAGGTAGCCCGCGTTACTCGCCTATTGGTTTCTACAGATCATGTGATCTTTGTAACAAGTATTATTCTTAAAGGTACATTACACACTAAATAAAACCATAATTACTTCAATACCACAAGATAAGTGAGAATGTGAGAATATACGGTGAAACAGGTGAGAATGTGCAAATATATAGTGAGACAGGTACGAATGTGACAATGTACAGTGATACAGGTGAAGATGGGACAATATACAGTGAGACAGGTGACGAGGTGACAATATACAGTGTCACAGGTTAGAATGTGACAATGTACAATGAGTAAGACAGATGGAAATGGAACAATATAAAATGAGACAGGTGAGAATGTGACAATACGCAGCAAGACAGGTGAGGATTGGATCAGACAATATACAGTGAGACAGGTAAGAAAGCAAGATTATACAGTGACTCAGGTGAGAATGTGATATAATACAGGGAGACAGGTGAGGATGTGACTATATATAGAGAGACAAGTGGGAATGTGACAACTTACAATGAGACAGGAGAGGATGGAACAATATAGAGTGAGACAGATGAGAATGTGCCAATATACAGTTAGACAGGTGAGGATGTAACTATATACAGTAAAGCAGGTGAGAATGGGATAATAGAGTGAGACAGCTAATATAGACTGAGACAGGTGAGGATGGGGCAATTAACCATGAGACAGGTGAGAATGAGACAATATACAGTGAAACAGGTGAAAATGTGACATATATTGAATGAGACAGATGAGAATGTGCCAATATTGAATGAGACAGGTCAGATGGCACAATATACAATGAGACAGGTGAGAATGTGTGAATATACAGTGAGACAGGTGAGAATGTGTGAATGTACAGTGAGACAGGTGAGAATGTGTGAATATACAGTGAGACAGGTGAGAATGTGTGAATATACAGTGAGACAGGTGAGAATGTGTGAATATACAGTGAGACAGGTGAGAATGTGTGAATATACAGTGAGACAGGTGAGAATGTGTGAATGTACAGTGAGACAGGTGAGAATGTGTGAATGTACAGTGAGACAAAGGAAAATCTGCAAATATACAGAGGCGGGGAGAATGTGACAATATGCAGTGATACAGATGAGAATGTGACAATATATAGTGAGACAGGTGAGGGTGACACAATATATAGTGAGACAGGTGAGAATGTGACCTAATACAGTGAGACTGGTGAACTGTGACAAAAGACAGAAGAGAGGTGAGGTTGGGACATATACAATGAGGCAGGTGAGAATGTGGCAGTATGCAGCGAGACAGGTGAGCATTGGACAATTTACAGCGAGACAAGTAACAATGCAACATTGTACAATGAGAATGTGACAATATACAGTGAGACTGTTGAGGATGGGATACTATACAGTGAGACAGGTGAGAATGTGACAATATACAGTGATACAGGCGAGGATTGGACAATATGCCCTGAAACAGGTGAAAATTCAACAATATACAGTAAGACAGCTGAAAATGTGGCATTATAGAATGAGGCTGGTAAGAAAGTACAATATACAGTGAGACAGATGAGGAATGGACAATATACTCTGCTGACTGAGTGCTCCCCTGAAGGAACCTGTGACATTTTATTTTTATGTAAAATGTGTTCTCTAATTGTAAGCAGTTGTTGGAAATGTGAGAGCGGGATTGGATGATAAGAGCGGAACTCTACCACCAGCAGAGGGGAATGGAGAAGGGAAATGGAAGGCATAGATTTCAGGTTATAAGATGATTTAGATTTTGTAGATGAGGAAGAGAGTTGGAGCGAGACGTCTAGCTGGAGGGCAAAGCTCAGTTAAAGGAGTTGCTGTGGGAATGAATAAATATGAGACTGATCAGCTGGTGATAATTATATACACAGCCAAATGAAAAAACTATGCAAGTGAAAAATTGCACAGGTCTTAGAGCTTAAAAATCAAATATATTTTACAGTCAGAGTGATGTAATGGAGAGAGAAAACAACAGCAGAATGAAGGAGGTCAAAATTTAGGGTAAGATTGAATATAGAAGCAAAATCTAACCTTTCAGTATTGAGCCAATGTGAAATGTATAATGCTCACATTGAGTTATGTTTTTCCACTATGCTTGGCCTGTGGACTGGTGCTAACTTAAGGCACAGGAAATTATATTACAATTAGAAGAGCCACTTGGCAGTTTGACTGAAGCTGTTGAATTGCTGTCTGCTCCAATAGCAGCCTCCAGGCAAAGTGCCTTATTACCTTAAAATTATATGTAAAAGATCTGACAAGTAAAAATGCAGGAATAGAAACAACAGCTTTCATTTATATAGCGTCCTTAACATGGTCAGACGTCTCAAGGAGTTTCACAGGACGATTATCAGATCAAATTTGACACCGAGCCACAGAAGGAGGTATTAGAGCAGATGACCCAAGCTTTATCAAAGAGGTACATTTTTGAGCAATGTCTTAGGGAGAAGTGGAGAGGTAGAGAGGTTTAGGGAAGGAAATAAAACTTTGGGCCTAGGCAGCTGAAGGAACAGCCACCAATGGTAGAGATTTAAAAATTGGGAATGCTCAAGAGGCCAGAATTTGAAGAGTGCAATGACCTTGGAGGGCTGTAGGGGCTGGAGGAAGTTACGGAGACAGAGTGAGGGTGAGGCCACAGAGAGATTGGAGCACAAGGATAAGAATTTTAAAATTGAGGTATTACTGGATCGGGAGCCAATGTGACTCAATGAGTAAATGAGTGATGGGTGAGCAGGATTTGATAGGAGTTGGGGTAACAAAGTTTCAGATGAAGTTAAGTTTATGGAGGGTGCTAGGTTGGAGGCCGGTCAGGAGAACATTGGCATAGTCAAGCTTTGAGGTAACAAAGGCGTGGTTGAGGGTTTTAACAACAGATGAGCTGGGGCAAGCATGAATGAAGATGGGCAATGTAACAGCGATGGATGTAAGTGGTCTTGGTGGTGGCTTGGACATGGGGTCAGAAACTCAGCTCAGCATCAAATAGGACACAAAGGTTGTGAATGGTCCGGTTCAGCCTCATACAGCAGCTAACGGGTATAATTATGACAAAGCACCTAGAAGCTCAGAATTGTTCTCTCACACCTTAGAAATTTTGTGAAGTTCCTATGAACACTTCTACAGGTTTTCAATAGACCATACATTATAGGCTTCAGGTTGAAATGACCACATATACCAAACCTTTAAAGGACCAAGCCTATTGAAGCAAACAATATGCATTATGGTTTGAAAACAATGGTCAGCTAATGCATCACAGAGAAATCGAAATAGTAATGTGTTATATGGGAGGTTTTGTGGTGCAGTGGGTAATGTCCCTACCTTTGAGCCAGAAACTCCAGGTTCAACTCCCACTCTGGGACTTGATGGCCGTGTAAGGTGTGTTCATAACATGACCAAGCCGGTTGATTATTGACCTGTAAATCCTTCTGATACTTGTGGCAGGTGTGGTCAGTGCAGCTGAGTCTTCTTGTCAGCCAGAACCTATAGAAGCCACTGCAGTACCCAGCTGAGCATAACCATAGACCACGGTTGCCAACTTAAGGCATGGTACCTGAAGAGAGAAGAAAAAATGCATCATATAATTAATTGGCTTATATATGAGAAAAGTGCACCTATTACAACAGTGACCTTCACTATTTTTCAAGCAAGGGGTACTTTAGCAAAAAACCTGCAGTGTGGGAGCCACATCAACTACTAAATTATCGTTGCTATTAAACAACAATTTTAGATCATGAACTCTCTCTTCCATCCCCACCCCTTTTCCAATCCCCCCTTTTTTCAATAACTTATATAGATTTTTCTTTTCCTACCTATTTCCATTATTTTTAAATGTATTTCCATCCATTGTTTTATCTCTACCTTTTAGCCTATTTCGATCCCTTCCCCCCACCCCACCCCCACTAGGACTATCTGTACCTTGCTCGTCCTGTTTTCTACCCTTAATATCACCTATTAGCACATTCCTTAGATAATATCATCACCTTCAACACCTCTTTGTCCTTTTGTCTGTGACATCTTTTGGTTATCTCCACCTATCACTGGCCTGCTATACAGCTCTACCTGTCCCACCCCACCCCTTAAACCAGCTTATATTTCACATCTTTTCTATTTTTCCTTACTTCTGTTGAAGGGTCATTCGGACTCGAAACGTTAACCGTGTTCCTCTCCGCAGATGCTGTCAGACCTGCTGAGTTTTTCCAGGTATTTTTATTTTTGTTTTGGATTTCCAGCATCCGCAGTATTTTGCTTTTATCATTGCTTACTGCTCCTTCATGATGTAATGTTACAGGGTGACCAAAACAAAGTCACATATTATATACTGCGTTTTATAAATGCTGCATTTTTTAACTGTACATGTGTATTTATTTTTAAAATAAATACGCATGTACAGTTAAAAAAATGCAGCATTTATAAAACAATAAGCAGGAAAATGTAAGGAATTAAAAATGCACCAATGCAAGTAAACTTTTTAAAAGCTGAATGGTGCAAAGCTTACTTTAACAGCTGGAAGAGCTAACCTCCTATATTGGTAAATGAAATAACTTTTATGTTTTTAACCTTATTTTATTTCAAAAGAAAAATGTAACTTTCTACTTCCAGTACTTCCTGCCTGCCATCTGTCCTGCTTCCTGAACCTCCTGGTCACTGCAGATCACCCTCTTCATCCCCAACCCTCTGCATTGTGGTCTCTCCTCCTTCCCTGACCTTTGAGTTGTGGCCTCTTCCCCTGTCTCTGACTCACCCTCTCGCAGAACCTCCTCCCACTCCCTGACTCACCCTCTCGCCGCTTCCTTCTCCCGGACTTGCGTCTCCGTCCAGGATCCAGATCCGATCCGAAGCCAGAGCTCCAACGTTGTGGAAATGTGAGTGCTCGTCACCGAGCTGGGACTGCTACAATCCATGTTTTTTTTAAAAAAAATGCTTCCCCTTGCCTGAAGCCTCGCTCTGAGCAAGGCAGGAGCAGCTTCGACAGTCATTTCCAAAAGGACATGGACTGTAGCAGCCCTGGCTCAGTACTTCTTCACCATCAAGACTCGTACTCCCAACTTACCAATGTGGAGTCGGGGAGCCGCACTTAGTGTTGATGGGAGCTGCCATTGGCTGGTGGGCCTTGCAATGAAGAACACTGTATCACAGGCTGTGGTCTAAACCATGGGTTCAGTAGGTTAAGGTATAAAATAAAATCACAAGTGATAGAGCTGTAACTGCAATGAACATTAATGTAATGGAACAAGGGTTGATCTTTTACATTAAAGTATACTGTAGCAAGCTTCCAACTGTATTAACTTGAGTTGTCTAGTGGCACTACCAGAAAGCACATAACCTCCTGAGCATCGGAGGTCTGGCTCAGGGTCGGATCCGGAGCTTGAATGGGAATGCAAGTCCAGGAAAGGGAAGTGGCGAGAGCTTTGGCGAGGGGGTAGGTCGGGGACAGGGAAGAGACCACAGCTCCGAGATCGGGGAGGGGGTAGCCCGCAACTCGGAGGTCGGAGAAAGGCCTGCAATTCGGAGGTCGGGCAGCAGTGAAAGGCTGCTCCAAAGTGGCACCAGTCACATGAAACGATGTTAAAACAAATCCCGCCACACTCACCGAGATTACAGGCCGCTTTAACTTACCAATGTGGAGTCGGGGAGCCGCACTTAGTGTTGATGGGAGCTGCCATTGGCTGGTGGGCCTTGCAATGAAGAACACTGTATCACAGGCTGTGGTCTAAACCATGGGTTCAGTAGGTTAAGGTATAAAATAAAATCACAAGTGATAGAGCTGTAACTGCAATGAACATTAATGTAATGGAACAAGGGTTGATCTTTTACATTAAAGTATACTGTAGCAAGCTTCCAACTGTATTAACTTGAGTTGTCTAGTGGCACTACCAGAAAGCACATAACCACCTTGATGCGATGACTGATTAAATGATGTGTGGAAACGCTTTTGATACTCTTTGAACTTGAAAAGAAATCAATCTCCTCTCTGGTTCAAAGCATTGATTCAAGTATTTCGGAACACCTTCTTTGAGCTGTGATGATGACCAGTCCACTCAAACAGGTAAACCTGGGGAGGTTGTTTTATTCTTCCTCTCATTATTCTTTTCAAAAGAGTCTTCTGTTATTTTCGTCGCCTCTTGTAGAACCATGGAAACATAGAAAAGTCATGGCACAGAAAGAGGCCATTCAACCCATCAGTAATTATGGGTGACTTTAATATGCATATAGATTGGGCAAATCAAATTAGTAACAATACCATAGAGGAGGAATTCCTAGAGTGTATACGGGATGGTTTTCTGGACCAATACGTTGAGGAACCAACGAGAGAACAGGCCATCCTAGACTGGGTATTGTGTAATGAGAAAGGAATAATTGACAATCTAGTTGTGCTAGGGGATGAGAGACTATAATATGATAGAATTCTTCATCAAGATGGAGAGTCACGTAGTTGATTCTGAGACTTGGGTCCTGAATCTTAAAGGAAACTACGATGGTATGAGGTGTGAGTTGGCAATGATGGATTGGGAAACATTACTTAAAGGGATGGCGGTGGATAGGCAATGGCAAACATTCAAAGAGCGCATGGATGAACTGCAACAATTGTTTATTCCTGTCTGGCGCAAAAGTAAAACAGGAAAGGTGGCCAAACCATGGTTTACAAGGGAAATTAGAGATTGTATTAGATGCAAGGAAGAGGCATACAAATTGGCCAGAAAAAACAACAGACCTGAGGATTGGGAGCAGTTTAGAATTCAGCAAAGGAGGACCAAGGGAATGATTAAGAAGGGGAAAATAGAGTACGAGAGTAAACTTGCAGGGAACATAAAAACTGACTGTTAAAGTTTCTATAGGTATGTGAAGAGAAAAAGATTGGTGAAGACAAATGTAGGCTCCTTACAGCCCGAAACAGGGGCATTTATAAAGGGGAACAAAGAAATGGCTGACCAACTAAATACATACTTTGTCTTCACAAAGGAGGACACAAATAACATACCAGAAATGTTGGGGAACACAGGGTTTAGTGAGAGGGAGGAACTGAAAGAAATCAGTATTAGTAGGGAAATGGTGTTGGAGAAATTGATGGGATTGAAGGCCGATAAATCCCCGGGGCCTGATAATCTACATCCCAGAGTACTTAAGGAAGTGGCACTAGAAATAGTGGATGCATCGGTGGTCATCTTCTAAGACTCTATAGACTCTGGAACGGTTCCTACAGATTGGAGGGTAGCTAATGTAGCCCCACTATTTAAAAAGGGAGGCAGAGAGAAAACAGGGAATCAGCCTGACATCGGTAGTGGGGAAAATTCTAGAGTCCGTTATAAAAGATTTAATAGCTGAGCACATGGAAAACAGTGGCAGAATCAGACAGAGTCAGCATGGATTTACGCAAGGGAAATCATGCTTGGCAAATCTACTGGAATTTTTCGAGGATGTAACTGGTAGAGTTGATGAGGGGGAGCCATTGGATATGGTTTATTTGGACTTTCAGAAGGCTGTTGACAAACTCCCACATAAGAGATTGGGGGTAGTGCATTGAGATGGATAGAAAACTGGTTGGCAGACAGGAAACAAAGAGTAGGAATAAACAGGTCTTTTTCCGAATGGCAGGCAGTGGGGTACTACGAGGATCAGTACTGGGACCCTAGTTATTCACAATATATATTAATGATTTAGATGAAGGAATTAAATGTAATATCTCCAAATTTGCAGTTGACACAAAGCTGGGTGGGAGGGTGAGCTGTGAGGAGGATGCAGAGATGCTTCAGTGTGATTTGGAGAAGCTGAGTGCATGGCAGATGCAGTAATGTGGATAATTGTAAGGTTATCCACTTTGGTAGCAAAAACAGGAAGGCAGATTATTATCTGAATGGCTATAAATTGAGAGAGGGGAATGTGCAATGAGACCTGGGTGTCCTCGTACACCAGTCGCTGAAGGTAAGCATGCAGGAGCAGCAGGCGGTAAAGAAGGCAAATGGTATGTTGGCCTTCATAGTGAGAGGATTCGAGTACAGGAACAGGGATGTCTTGCTGCAATTGTACAGGGCCTTGGTGAGACCACACCTGGAATACTTTGTGCAGTTTTGGTCTCCTTATCTGAGGAAGGATGTACTTGCTATAGAGGGAGTGCAGCAAAGGTTTACCCAACTGATTCCTGGCTTGGCGGGACTGACATATGAGGAGAGATTGAGTTGATTAGGATTACATTCGCTGGAGTTCAGAAGAATGGGGAGGGGATCTCATAGAAACCTATAAAATTCTAACAAGACTAGACAGGGTCGATGCAGGAAGGATGTTCTCGATGGTGGGGGAGTCCAGAACCATGGGTCACAGTCTGAGGATATGGGGTAGACCATTTAGGACTGAGATGAGGAGAAATTTCTTCACCCAGAGAGTGGTGAGCCTGTGGAATTCGCTACCACAGAAAGTAGTTGAGACCAAAACATTATATGCTTTCAAGAAGGAGTTAGATATAGCTCTTGGGGGTGAAAGGGGTCAAAGGGTATGGAGAGAAAGCGGGAGCAGGCTATTGAGTTGGATGATCAGCCATGATCATAATGAATGGCGGAGCAGGCTCGAAGGGCCGAATGGCCTACTCCTGCTCCTAGTTTCTATGTTTTTATGTCTATGTTTCTATGTCTGCACCAGCCGAAAAAGACAAAATATAAAACTTGCTGCCCATTCTAATCCCACCTTCCAGCAGCCAGTCTGTAGCCTTGCAGGTTACAGCACTTTAGGTGCAATTTCAAGTACCTTTTAAATGAGTTGAGGATTTCTGCCTCTACCACCAAACCAGGAAATGAATTCCAGATATCAACCACCCTCTAGGTGAAGAAGCTTTTCCTCATATCCCCTCTAATCCTTCTACCAATCACCTTAAATCTGTGCCCCCTGATAATTGATCTCTCTGTCCCTGTCTATTTATTCAGGCCCCTCATAGTCTTGTACACCTCAATCAGGTCACCCCTCAACATCTCTGATTGTTGACTGAAATATAATCAAGTGAGATATCACTGATTATAGTTTACCCTGAGACCCCAGGTTTGGACTTAAACTGTTAATGAGGTTTTTAAACACAGTTGTTCAATAACTTTTGATGCTTTCTGTGGGCAGTGTATGGTTTATTATAAGGGGAGAAGTCTTATTGAGAGAGGCAGCATTGAGAAGAGGCATTGAAATCAGCCTATTTATTCACAAGAACACCATTATCTTATACAGATGCAAACTGGAGGACGCAGGCAAGAATCTAAAAGTGACTTTTGAATATTTTAGCTTCCATGCTTGAACAGAGGACAAAACATTGAGAGTCTGGGCATCCTGCTCGATAAATGAACATCGCTGATTGTTGACTGCAATATAATCAAGAGAGATATCACAGATTGTAATTTACCCTGAGGCCCCATGTTGGGGCTTTACAAACTATTAATGAGGTTTTTAAACACTGTTGATCAATCACTTTTGATGCTTGTTGTGGGTTGTGAATGGTTTATTGTGTGTCAGGGTAGTGTACAGTTTGGTGTGTGTGTGGGAGGGGTGCTGGGTGCATGCGTGTGTGTGGGGGGTGCACGCTTTGCTGTGTTTGTGGGTAGTGTACAGTTTCCCATGTGTGTGTGACAGCAGTGTACAATTGTCGATGTGCCCTAATTCTTGTCTTTAACACTAATGCCTCTTTTTAGATTTGAGGCCACAGGACCTCCTGTCTGAAATTGTTGAAGCCCCTGGGACACTGGTGAACGGATTCAGGATGGTCCAGGAACATGGAGTCCGTGGATTGCGGCTCAGTCAGGATGTGAAAGCAACTAGCTTCCCCACCTCTCTCATCTTCAAAATCTGTAACTACTTCCCGGCTGAATTTTCCATTGTTATCACACTGAAAGCAAACTACCTGCCATTGAAGGTACTGTCAAAACTGAACACAACCAATGGGGTATAAATGAGCTACTGGGGTGCAACACTTCCATGGTTTTGTTCATCCTTTACTGAGAAAGTTGGTAATGAGTATTGTCTAAGAATGTGGCAATGATGATATTAAGGAGGCATACTTTGGTACAGTATCATTTATCGTTTCAGTGATAGCGCTCACTCCTCTGAATCGGAAGGTCATGTGGTCGAATCCCATTTCATGGACTGAGGGAGGTGCTGCACTGTCAGCGGTGCCGTCTAAGATGTTAAACCAAGGCACCATCTACCCTTTCAGAATATAAACAACCTTAAGGCACTATTTCGAAGAAGAATTGAAGAGCTCTCCCTGGTTTGCTGGCCAATATTTCTTCATTATCCAATGTTGAGGCAGATTTTCTGGCCATTCTCTCATTGCTGTTTGTGGGATCTTGCTGTGCACAATTTGGCTGCTGCATTATGACAGTAGGCAGATTTTACGCCTTGCGGGCGGGCGGGCGGGCGCCTGCCCAACCCGATTGGGCATGCAGAAACGCGAGAAGACATCAGGAGAGCGTTCCAACGTTATCCCGCACACGCACAGTCTGCAGGTTGGTGGGCACACACAGGAGTCAGAGCTGTGCCTACGTCAATTAAAAGGCCATTAAAAACCCAGTTGAAGCTGATTTTACGCTGCCCATGTGACTTTGCACTCGCCGCACGGGCAAAACAGGCAGGCGGGCAGCCCACATTTTGCAAAACCTCATCCACGGGCAGAATAAAAAGGGTCAGCAGCATCGCCAATGTGAGTAGTGAGGAGTTTAGGAGATAGTTCGCTGCTGGTTGCTTATTTGAACCTGACAGCTTCATCCCTGTTCGGGGCTTCATTCTTAGCATTTCCAGGCTTCATGTCAGGACTCGTTGGTGTCTCCAAGGCCCTCGGAGGATTTTGACCATATGGGCCCTTCCAGGTATCAGACAGCCTTCTGTAACACTGGGAATGGGGATTGTGGTCTCTGCTGGAGGCACTTCCTCTGAGGAGGTAGAGCGGGGCAGAAGGGAAAGGAGGCCAGGTGTCCCAATGCAGCTTCCAGGAGAGTGACCTGTGGGAGGAGAGGCGCAAGCACAAGGGGTGCAGGGCCAGCAGGTAGCTCAAGGCAGAAGGGACTGCAGAGGACGGCACTATCCTGCTGCCAGGGTTTACAGGCGGTGATGCAGCTACCTCAATATGTCTGAGGTGCAGTGCCAAAGGAGGATCCATCTCTCAAGGGAGACAGTCACCTCCATCTGTCAGATGATCGGCCCTGAGATCAGCTCCAACTGTGCGGGTGGACACCCCGTGCCAGTGGCTCTGAAGTTCACAGTGGCCCTCAACTTCTATGTCCCTGGCTCTGTCCAGGAGTCAGTGGGGGATCTGTGTGGACTCTCCCAATCAGCTGTCCACAGCTGTGTCAAGCTAGTGACAGAAGCTCTGTTCAGGCGGGTACTGACCTTTATTCTTTACTGTACGGACGAGGCCAGCCAGGCTGAGCAAGCCAGAGGCTTTGCAGCGATTGCTGGGTTCCCCCGTGTCCAGGGTGCAATGGACTGTACACATGTGACCATCAAAGCGCCAGCAGGTGAGCCCGGTGCCTTTGTCAACAGGAAGGTCTTCCACTCCATGAACGTGCAGATAGTGTGTGATCACAGGATGCAGGTTCTGAAAGTCTGTGCAAGGTACCCAGGCAGCTCCCACAACACCTACATCCTCAGACACTCCCAGGTGCCGAGGCTCTTCAGTGCTCCAGCCCGGCTGGATGGATGGCTGCTGGGTGACAAGGTCTATCCGTTGAAAAGGTGTCTTATGACACCTCTCCACCATCCAAGAACAGAGACAGAGCAGCATTATAATAGGAGTCGTGCCTCCACAAGGGCAGTTGCAGAGAGAACCAAAGGTCTTTTGAAGATGCCCTTCCGAAGCCTGGACCATTCAGGGGCACACTACAATATCCCCCAGAGCGGGTGTCACTGATAGTGGTTGCATGCTGTGCTCTCCACAATCTGGCACTGGCAAGGGGAAACCACTGGAGGAAGAGGATTTGACGCAGCTCCACAGGTCACAGAGGATGAATCCAGTAGTGAGTCAGAAGAGAACCACGGTGAGGAGAATGCTGAGGGCGTGGAGCCAGACCTCAGTAACCTCCAGGGAGGCAGGGACAGCGGGGACGCCTTGATCCAACGCTCCTTCAGCTAGGCTGCCAAAGATCTGCTTCCACCTCATGCCAGGGCTGCCGTCTCCATCCAGGATGTCTGAAATGACCCTTTCAATTGAACCCAAAGTCCTCTCAGTGTCTGTGCAACAAAGTTTAGAGCCACTCACGTCCAGCATTAGCTACTGGCATACCCTGCAGCAAAAAAATACAAAGGTGAAGCATACTCAGGCCATTATGGCAAAACCAAACTTTATCTCATTTTGACAATCCAAAAAAATTAACATCACTTATCTCTGGTCTTAATTCCCAGACCAGAAAACATAAACAAAACGTTACACAACAGAAGATCACCCGTGACCCGTCCCTCTTGTGCTCATGGTGCCTTTAACTTACATTTCCGAGTGCTACATCTTGGTGCCCACCCCCATTCCCCAACCCTCGCTAACACCGGCATTGGAGACAACCTGCTCACTCTGCTGTCCTGTTGGCCTTGATGACCTTGGTGGTTGTCCTCTGGCCAGTGGAGCCTGTGCTGGCCCCCCCTGGGAGGGAGCGGCCAGTGCCATGGCTGGCATCTCCCCAGTCACTGCAACCTCATCAGATGCCACAGTCAGTAATAGTGGGGTGGAGGACCTACTGCCATTATCCAGAGCGCCCTGAGAGGAGCCCACAGAGACAGCTCGTGTGCCAATGTGAGGTCGCTCTGGACCTCCCTGCTCGCCATTGATGGATGGGCACCTAGCTGGGATACTGGGTGCCTCATGCATCAAACACACGGATACTGACCACCTGAGGTCAGTGCCTCTGTGAGGGCTTGCAGGTCCGAGCACAACCCCAGGAACCCCTGATTCTGTCCCTGGAGCTGCCTCTCTATGAGAGTCGCCACTCTCTCAATGGGAGGGCACATTTCATTCTGGGCGGGCTTTAATTGGCCAGCCAGTGTGAAATCACAGTCGAGGGCCGATCGCCCGGACCAAGGGTAAAGTTCAGGCCAGTGACTACGCTTTGAAATACTTAATTGGCCATGAAGTGCTTTTGATGTCCTAAGGTGCCAAAGCCGTACAACTCTTTCTTTCTTATCTACAGTAGCTTCCTCTCGTGGTGATCAGTGGTGACCGGAGCTGTGGATTTTCAAATCATTTGGAAATGGAATATCCAGCAGTGATCCCGCTTTCCAGCTCAGGGAACCTGAGGTCGGGAAGGGGGGGAAAGGGGGTATCTTTTGGTTCCACAGTGAGTTCCACGCTGAATCTGCCCCCTGTACATCCCATTTTCATGTGAGTCCTGAGTCTCGCTTCTGGTGGCTGAGTGGCGAAGGGACATCAGCCTATGAACACGGGCCTACAGCAGGGAAAACAGCAGCATCTGTACCAGGTTCCAGATACAAATCTGGGTAATATTTTATCACTATACTCCACCTCAAGCATTGTGTGACATTCTGAGGGTACGAAGGATTTAATTGACCTTCAAAGAGGAGTAAGGCATGTGGAATTTTCTTATCCAAGAGTGCACAGAATTCTGAAGTAATGGAGATCATTGGAACCATTGGTGTGAGTGAATTCTTCACACATTGAGACTCACGTTTGGAGAGAATGGGAGTTAATAACGAAAGAAAGGCGGGTTGCATTTCAATAGCGCCTTTCACGGTCGTCTCAAAGACGTGCAGTCACTGATGTAATATAGGAAAGGGGGCACCCAATTTTCACAGAGCAAGACCCCACGAACAGCAACTGGAGGAGGGCATATTGTGGGGATCGGTATTTGGACCATTGATCAATGACCTAGACTTGGGTGTGTGGGACACAATTTTAAAATTTGCAGATGCTGTAAAACTTGGAAACATTGAGAACTGTGAGGAGGATAGGGACAGATTTATCCATTTTGTCACAGGAAGAAAGAGGATAAAGGCAATATAAACTAAAGGACATGAGTTTTAGAGGCGTGCAGGAGTAGAGGGGCTTGGGGCATGTGTGCAGGGAAGGTGACAGGGCAGGTTGAGAAAGTGGTTAATAAGACATTTGGGATGCTAGGCTTTGTAAATGGAGGCAGAAAGCACAAAAGCAAGGAAGTTATGCTGAATCTTTAGCAAACACTGGTCTGACCTCGATTGGAGTATTGTGTCCAATCCTGGGCTTCACACTTTAGGAGGGTTGTGAAGGCATTAAAGGGGTGCAGAAAAGATTCACAAGAATGGTTCTAGGGGTAAGAGACTTCAATTATGTGGATAGATTGGAGATGTTGTGACTGTTCTCCTTAGAGAAGAGAAGGTTGAGAGGAGATTTGATAGCGGTGCTCAAAATCATGAGGGATTTGGGCAAAATCGATGGGGAGGAAGTGTTCCTATTGGAAGCAGGATCGAGAACCACTGATTTAAGGTGACTGGGCGAAGAACTAAAGGTGAAATGGAAAAACCCTTTTAATGCAGCAAGAGGTTAGGATCTGGAATGCACTGCCTGAGAGTGTGGTGGAGGCAGGTTCAATCGTGGCTTTCAGAAGGGAATTGGATCATTAACTGGAGAGAAAAGGTCTGCAAAGTTATGGGGAAAAGGCAGTGGAGCGGGACTAGCTGAGATGCTCTCAGAGTGAGCCAGCGTGGACAGGACCGGCCAAATGGTCCATCCAGCCTTACGGTTGGCAGACGGGGGAATTGGTTTTGCATTTTTCATGAAACCTCATCCAAGGGCCGGATGAAGTTTCCGCTATTAAATAAAATAAAATTAAAACCTACGGGCAGCATTTTGTCATGTATATGTTCAGGTGACTGATTGTGATGCTGGGACATTTTTCTCCTGATTTTAAAAAACTTTATTTAATTGCTTCCAAGTCTTCAGCTCCCTGAGGCAGCTCTCTGCCTTCAGGGAGCTTTCATTCAGCACTCATCCGCTACTGCGCTTACGTCAGCACCCACCCCCCCACCGCTGCAGCACTGAGCACCCACCCCCACCTGCCCCATCAGCACCCACCCCCACCCACCCCATCAGCACCCACCCCCACCGCCGCAGCACTGAGCACCCACCCCCACCTGTCCCATCAGCACCCACCCCCACCTGTCCCATCAGCACCCACCCCCACCTGTCCCATCAGCACCCACCCCCACCCGCCCCATCAGCACCCACCCCCCCACCGCTGCAGCACTGAGCACCCACCCCCACCCTCCCCATCAGCACCCACCCCCACCCGCCCCATCAGCACCCACTCCCACCCGCCCCATCAGCACCCGCCCCCGCTCACCCCATCAGCACCCACCCCCACCGCCGCAGCCCTGAGCACCCACCCCCACTCGCCCCATCAGCACCCACCCCCACCACCGCAGCCCTGAGCACCCAGCCCCACTCGCCCCATCAGCACCCACCCCCATCCACCCCATCAGCACCCACCCCCACCCCCACTGCCGCAGCCCTGAGCACCCACCCCCACCCGCCCCATCAGCACCCACCCCCACCCCCACCGCCGCAGTGCTGAGCACCCACCCCCACCCGCCCCATCAGCACCCACCCCCACTCGCCCCATCAGCACCCACCCCCACTCGCCCCATCAGCACCCACCCCCACCGCCGCAGTGCTGAGCATTTCAGCGCATGTTAATTGGCCAGCCAGTGTGAAATCGCAGTCAGGGGCTGATTGCTGTCAGCGGCCTGTTCCCCGGCCAATCCCGGACCTGCCGATCGAGCCCGCCCGCCAACCTAAAAATTCTTCCCTTGGAGTACTGAAATGGCTCTAGTCTCCTCTCCATGTTACAAGCAGGGCATAGAGGCACAGGAGAAGGTGCAAAACAGATTTACATGGAAGATAGCAGAAAGGTTATACCTATCAGGAAAGATTGAACAGGCTAGGACACTTTTCCCTAAGGCTGAGGTGACAGATGTTTTTAAGGTCGAGAGAGAGCTCCATGCAAACTTTCTTTCCTTTTTGTGAATAGTAGGGAAGTGTTACAGACTAGCAGGCTGATTATCGAACTGTTGAGCTACACTGGGAACGCTCCTTCCATAGCCAACATGTCCCGGAGTGGGATTTGAACCAGCAGCTTCTGACAGGGACATCACCTACTGAGCCACATGACCTCCTCGCTTGATGGGGTAGATGTAGAGCAGATGTTTCTGCTTGTGAGGGAGTGCAAAACTAGGGGTCATAAATATAAGATAGTCACTCAAACCTAACAGGGAATTCAGGAGAAACCTCTTCACTCAGAGAGTGGTCAGAATGTGCAAGTCCCTACCACAGGGAGTAGTTGAGGCAAATAGCATTGATGAAGTTAAAAGGAAGCTAGCTAAACGCAAAGGTGAAAGGAATAGAGGAATATGCTGATGGGGTTAGATGAAGTCGGGAGGGTGGAAGCTCATGTGGAGCATGGGTCCTTTAGGCCGAATGGCCTGTTTTTGCATCCTGACTAGTCCCTGGAGTAGGACTGATTCCACGAGCTTTGCGCTCAGAGCGAGAGTGCTGATCTCTGAGCCACCACTGACACAATGGCGGGAAGGTCAGCAGGTCGATGGGCTTGATCTAGCGTAAAGGCCTCATGGGCTTAACCTGCTCGTTGGAAAACTTCCCTTCTCATCAAGCTAATTCCATTTGCTTTTCAGAAGAATGAGTACATCTTCACTTTGCTCCAGGAGAACTCAAACCACATGCTGCTGGGGCTGAGGGTCTCATCCGACAAGGTCCACTTTGAGTTCTCCCACGGCGACCACCCCTACAGGCACAGGAAGCGGGCCACCTTCCGAGATCTCTACCTAGCCGACCGGCGCTGGCACACCTTGGTGCTGGCTGTGACAGCTAACATTGTGTCTCTCACCATAGACTGCTGCCCCCCTGTAGACATGTGAGTAATTCTCAACCCCTTCTCCGCACCCCCCACACTTCCGCAGTAGCGGAGTGGCCCAGATTTATTGGGAGTCCCGTCAGTCATCTGCCGAGCGGGAGGATCAGGATCAAGTTTCTTTTTAAAGGGTTACATTACTAAGACGAGAGAAGCTGGGACTATTCGCCGAAGAGCAGAGAAGGGGAAGGGCAGGTTTATTTAAGATCATGAAAGATTTTGATAAGCGTACATAAGAAGAAGTGGTAGGTGGGTCGGTAACCTGAGGCACAGATTTAAAACAATTGGCAAAGGAACCAGAGGGGAGATGAGCTATTGCTTTACGCAGTGAGTTGTTATGCTCTGGGATGCACTGCCTGAAAGGGTGATGGAAGCAGATTCAATAATAATTCAAAAGGGAATTGAATAAATGCTTGAATTCAGAAAAACAGTTCAGGGCTGTGGGGAAAGGGGCAAGGGAGTGGGAGTGAATGGATAGCTCTTTCAAAGATCTGGCATAGGCACAATGGACCGAATGGCCTCCTTCTATATTTTATCATTATATGAGGACATGTTGTAGATTAGGCTTGTATTCCATTGATTATAAGAGGTCAGTCAGATCTACTGCTCATCTGTTGTGAGTCTTCCGGTGGGAGTATTGTTCAACTGGAGCAAGGCATTGTCGATTGCAGTGGGAGCCTCACAGGCTATGATTCGTTGATGCATGCCTCCTCCTGCAATGCTGCTTTTCTGCAACAATCTGTAGCTCTCCAAATTTCTGTGCTCCAATGTGGAGACTTGGGCTCCAAGTGCTTTGGCCATGTACAGACTCTTCCCAGTTGCTGAAGTTAACCTGACAGAAACGATATCTCACTTGCATGAATCCTTGTTTTGGTTGCCCAACAGGTCTACTGGCACCATCAAGCTCTCCATACAGTTGGTAGGCGACCATCATCTATTCTAATGATGTGGCCTAGCCATTGCAGTCAACATCGCTCGAGCATAACCATGAAACTTGCTGAGTTTGAGAGCTGCAGAACTTCTGTGTTGGGGACTCAATGCTGCCAATGGATCTCAAAGACCTTTCTCAAGCAATGCATATGAATTTAATTCATTCGGCGTTCCTGCTTCTGATTGGTGATCTAATTGAGCGAGCAGTATCCCTCTGGGATATTGCTCCAATTTGCCTATCTGCTCTCTCTCTTTGTGGGATACTGCTGCTTTTACCTGTCCGCTCTCTCTCTCTCTCCCCGCTCCCTCTGAGACATGACTGAGTTTTAAGCTGTGTCTAAAATGGAACTGTACTTCCTACAGGTTTCTGAACACCCCATTCCCTGAACATCTAAACATTGCGAGATCTCGATTCTACATTGGGAGCAGGAGGAGGCGGAAGGGACTATTTACAGTAGGTGTCCGGGGCAAATGTACACTTCAAGCTCGAAATGAACAAACCTTTCTGATGGTGAATTACACAAAAATCGATAAAAGAGGAATACTGGAAATCAGAAATAAAAACACAGGCTGCATTGATTGAAAGAATAGACAATAAACCTGTGTTTTGGATGTATAATTTCACCTTCATTCAAGGAATGTACCTGGGGAAAAAATATTCGTCTTTATTCTTTATAAATGTTGACTGGTGTGTTGTATATTTCCAGCTATTTCTGTTTTTAATAATCAATCAACATCGTTTAAAAGTGTTGATTTCCAAGTGTTTCATTATATAGAACCATAGAAAAGTTATGCTGCAGGAAGAGGCCATTCAGCCCATCATGTCTGTGCTGGCCTGAAAAAGATGGAAAAGAAACTAGCCACTCAGTTTGATCCCACTTTCCAGCACCTGGTCCATAGCCTTGCAGGTTACAGCACTTTAGATGCAGATCCAGGTACTTTTTAAATGAGTTGAGCGTTTCAGCCTCAACCACCGATTTAGGCAGTGAATTCCAGACACCTTTCACCCTCTGGGTGAAAAAGTTTTTCCTCGTGACCCCAATAATTCTTCTACCAATCACCTTAAATCTATGCCTCCTGGTAATTGACCCCTTGGCTAGAAGAAACTAGTCTTTCCTGTTTACCCTATCTAGGCCCCTCATAATTTTGTACACCTCAATTTGGTCACCTCTTAGCCTTCTCTGTTCTAAGGAAAACAACCCCAGCCTATCCAATCTCTCCTCATAGCTGCAATTTCCGAGTCCTGGCAACATTCTCGTAAATCTTCTCTCTACTCTCTTCAGAGCAATTATGACCTTCCTGTAATGTGGTGACCAGAACTGTACACAGAATTCAAGCTGTGGCCTAACCAGCGTTTTATATCCACCATTACATCCCTGCTTTTGTATGCAATACCTCGTCCAATAAAGGAAAGCATTCCATATGCTTTCTTTACCACCTTATCCACCTGTCCTGACACCTTCAAGGAGCTGTGGACATGCACTCCAAGGTCTCTCACTGCCTCAACCCCTCTCAATATCCTCCCTTTTATTGAGTATTCCCTTGCTTTGTTTGCCCTCCCTAAATGCATTACCTCACACTTTTCCGGATTGAATTCCATTTGCCACTTCTCCACCCGCTCAACCAAACCATTGATATCATGCTGGAGACAACAGCTATCCTCTTCACTATCAACTACACGGTCAATTTTTGTGTCATCTGCAAATTTCCCAATCATGCCTCCCACATGTATGTCGAACTCATTAATATATACAATAACCAATCAAGGTCTCAACACTGAGCCCTGTGGAACACACTGGAAACCGTTTTCCATTCATAAAAACATCCATCAATCACTACCCTTTGTTTCCTGTCGCTGAGCCAATTTTGGATCCAACTCAGCACTTTCCCCTCTATCCCATGGGATCTCGCTTTTCTTTCTGTTAACCGTGACTACAAATTGCTTTAAGTTGTGATTATTTGGTTTTTTTTGAGGCCTGGAGGTAACACATGGGCAAGAAGCAGTTTTCAACCATCTTTAAATGGCCCACATTTGATTGTCATTCTGTGTGCCAACACATGGGGCTGAGTTCTCAGGTCGGTGTCTCGTTCTGCACCAGTGGAGGGCGGATTAACTCCCAGGAGGCAGCCACCTGGTGGCAGGCTGGGGGAGGTCCGTGCTCTAAGCCTGGAGGCCCTCCCTGCCTACTTGGGGGCAAGATCAGCCATAGAGCACCTCCCCACCCCCCCATTGTGATGCTCCAACCACCAGCCCCCAACCCCTTGGTGAGACAGCACCTCCATGTCTAAGTGGCTTTCTGTTACTAACCTGCCAGCACAGCCTGCTGCTCCTCTCAAGCTGCCAGGTCTCTGATTGGCCCTCCAGCTTCAAGAGCTTGCCCACCACCTTTAATTGGACAGGGAACCTGCCTCCCTGACAAAGAGTGTTGGTTTCCCCCCCCCCACCTTCCCTCAGTAACAGCCAGTTAGTATCGGACATTAATTAACACTTCTCCAAGAAAGAGATATTTTGTCAAAGCTTTTGATTGCACTCAACAGGACAATTCACAATGTGAGGGAATACAACAAATTTATACTTGGCTGTTAACTCTCAGTCACCATCAACTGGTGCATTCTCCATGGCAACGCCTCTACCAATCAGAGTCCACTTGCCAACCAATCAGCACCCTTATACAGTACAAATTTGTTGGTTTCCCCTTACAATTGGTATTCTTGAGAATTGTCCTGATGAGTGCAGCACGCAAAGCTTTGACAAAATGTCTCTTTTCTTAGCAATACTCAAGTTCTGTACTACCAGGGAACTCTTTGTTAAACTGCTCAGTTCTCTTGGGCTTCAGGCAAACGTCAATTGGGGACGGGTCAGTGCAGGTTAGAGGCTGGGAATTCTGCAGCGAATAACTCGCCTCCTGACTCCCTAAAGCCTGCCCATCATCTACAAGGCACAAGTGCAGGGTGGGTGGGAAAGGGGGGTGAGTAAGTGGGGACAAGACGAAGGGACAGGAAAAATGAAGAACCTAAAATGACTCTGTCTGTTGTGCTGCAGGGGTTACTGAGACAGCTGGTGCTGTTACCGGGATCTGATGCTACTCGAAGAATCTGCCCCAATCCCAGTCCCAGATTAGCCGCACTCTCGGTCCCAAAGCTGCTGACAGAGCTCCCGCTGAAGCCATCAGAGACTGACATTGTGAAGCATCCATATGGTAAGAAAGAGGCAGCGGATCGATCTCAGTTTCCTCGTGCATGTGGAGGGAGATGAGCATGGTTTTATTAAAAATGCGATAGCGTGGGTAAAACTCTTCTTCTATGTGTTTTCTTTCCTCTCCTAAAGACTATGACATAAACTGGAGTGTGTTTCCATGAACACTGGGCACCTTTCAGTGTTGTACCCCTGTGGTGAACATTGGGAAAGAGCATGAGGGCTAAGCTTGACTCTGTCCACACACTGTGTCTGCTCTAGGGCGTTGGTTACAGTTCAGTAGGTCTCAAGAAGACTTTGTAGTCATACGTAGGTTAACTGTAGGCCTTTATGACTCTTAGAACTATTTACAAATGTACAGTCTAAGATACAAGCTAGGAGCTGTCTCCATGCTTGCTGGTACACACGGCTCTGCTCAACACTCTACTGACCCTGTGTGCAGGTCATGTGATCTCTTACATCACTGTGTGGGCGGTACTGTACTCAGTCCCACATTAACCCTATATACTACACTGTTAACATGTGCTCATGCCACTAGCTATTGCTGAAAAATGCCCAGCAGCAGACCCTGTGGACATGGTCATAAGTGCCCATGTAGACTTGCTCACCAGCAACAGCAATGACAACTTGCATTTATATTGTGCCTTTCACATAACAAAATGACCAAAGGCACTTCACTGAAGTATTACCGGAGAAAACAATTGACACAGAGTCAGCCAAGAAGATATTAGGACAGATGACCAAAATCTGGGTCAAAGATGTGAGTTTTAAGAAGTGTCTTAAAAGAGGAAAGAGAGGTGAGAGGTTTAGGGAGGGAATTCCAGAGCTTAGGCCTTGGCAGCTTAAGGCATGGCCACCAATAGTGGAGCAATTAACACTGGGATGTGCAAGTTGCTAGGATTGGAGGAGCACAGGGATCTCAGAGGGTTGTAAGGCTGGAGGAGGTTACAGAGAACGGGAGGGGTGATACCATGGTGAATTGGAAAACAAGGATGAGAATCTTAAGAGTTACAGAAATAACCGGGTTAGGCTGGGTGGCTCATTTTTTGACCGGTGCAGACACAATTGGCCAAGTGGCCTCTTTCTGTTCCATAAACTTTCTAAGGTTCTATAAATAATTTGCCTTTATATAATACATCATATTTGCAGCACGTCCTTAAACCTGTATGTGTAGCTATGCCGTTATTTGAAGGAACAGGAGTAGACAGCTTGAGCCTGTTCCACCATTCAATTAGATCATGACTGATCGGTACCTTAACTCCATCTGCCCATCTTGGTTCCATAACTTTAATGCCCTAACCTAACAAAAATCCATCAGTCTCAGCTTTGAAAGTCTTCATTGATGCCCAGGCTCAACAACTTTTTGGAGGGGAAAGTTCTAGGTTTCCACTACACTTTGTGTGAAGAAGTGTTTCCTGAAGTCATCCCTTTACAGTCTAGCTCTAATCTTAAGGTTACCCCCTGCCTATGTTCAGGACCCCCACCACCCCAACACACCTCCACACCCCCCCTCCGCCACCAAAGAAAATAGTTTCACTCTGTCAACCCCATTAAATCCCTCTAATCATCTTGACCACCTCAGTTAGATCACCCCTTGATCTTCTATACTCAAGGAATACAAGCCGAGTCTGTGCAACCTCCCCTCATCATTTACCCATTTAGCCCTGGGATAATTCTGGTGGAGCTGTGCTGTACTTGCTCCAGGATTCATATCTTCTTGCTGAGGTGTGACCTTAAGCAGTGCCCTAGAATGGGACCTACCTGAAGCTCTGTACAGCTGAAGCCTAACTACAGCCCTTTTATATTCCAAGGCAAGAACACTGTGCCCGTCGGGCAGGCACGTGCCCGACCTGAACGAGCGTAAAATGACATGCGATGAGGTCAGGTGAGGGTCCCGATGCTATCAGGCACTCGCGCGACACTTCAGTCGGCGGGCGAGCATGGGAGTTGGCAGCATGCCCGCCGACAATTAACAGGCCTATTAAGGCCATTAAAGATCCAACTGAATTAAATTTTTCGCTGCCCGTCCAGCCTTACGGTTGGCGGGCAGGCAAAAAGGCCAAGCGGCCTTTGGACTTTTTTTGCGAAACCTCATCCATGCGTGGGATGAGCTTTCGATCAATCATTAAAAAAAAAATTTCAAACTAATTTCTAACATGTCCCTGCTCATCTGACAGAGTCGCACGAGGAGACATGTTGTTAACATTTTTAAAATCTCTTTTTGATTTTCATAGATCTTCATCTCCCTGAGGCAGCTCTGAGAGAACTTCCGCGTGCGCCCTGCTTCCCCACACCCACACAGGAAGCGCTGAGTGCTGCAGCACGTGTTTCATGTTGGGCGGGCCTTAATTGGCTTGCCAGTGTGAAATCACGGTTGTGGCCCAATTGCGGGAGGCAGTCAGCTTCCCGACCGCTCCCGCTCGCTCCCACTGAGCCCACCCTACAAGGGCAAAATTCTGCCCCAAAACTCTTGGTATAAGGGCCAACATTCCATTAATGTTTTAATTTATTTTTTGTACTTGTGCACTCACTTAACCCATCTATATCCCTTTGCAGACCCTCCACCTCCTCTTGACAACTTACTTTCCAACTATCTTGGTGTCATCAGCAAATTTATCTACCATACATTCGGTCCCTTCATCCAAGTCATTGATGAAGATTGTAAGTAGTTGAGGCCCAGCATTGATCCCTGTGTCACTCCACTAGTTACAGCTTGCCCAACCCAAAAAAGACACATTTATTCCTACTCACTGCTTTCTGTTAGCTAACCGATCCTTTATCCATGCTAATATATTACCTCCTACACCATGCGCTGTTATCTTGAGAAGAAACATTTGATGTGGCACCTTTTCAAATGTCTTTTGGAAATCCAAGTACACCACATCCACAGGTTCCCCTTTATCCACATTGCTTGTTACGTCCTCAAAAAAACTCTAATAAATTAGTTAGACACGATTTCCCTTTCACAAAACCATGTCGACTCTGCCTGATCCCATTGTGATTTTCTGAGCATCCGGCTGTAACCTCCTTAATAATGGAATCATTCCTTATGACAGATGTTAGTTCCCTGCTTTCTGTCTCTGTCCTTTCTTGAATAAAGGTGTTATATGTGCTGTTTTCCAATCCACTGGGATCCTTCCAGAATCTAAGGAAGATGAAAACCTACTATCTCTGCAGCCACTTCTTTTAAGACCCTAGAATGCAGGCCACCTGGTCCTGGGGACTTGTCAGCCTTTAAGTGGAATAGCTTTCTCAGCACCTTTTCCTGGGTGATGGTGATTGTTTTAAATTCCTCCCTTCCTCCCATTCAATTCCTGGGGCAAAATTTTCTGCCGGTCAGGCGGGCAGACCTGACCCAATCTCCAGTGGGCGCAGAGCCAATCACCACCAGCGAAGCAGGCCGCACCGCCATTTTATGTGGGCGGGCCAATTAAGGCCCATTCAGCGTGACATCCACGTGGAAACACTATGCGCTCCCTGTGCAGGCGGAGGAGGGGGGGGGGAGGGGGATTCCCTAAAAGCGAGACTGTGCTCTTTTGCGCATGCGCACGAAAGAGCGCACATCTCCCTGAGGCTGCACTTAGCCTCAGGGAGATCACTTCCACTTTTAAAACTATTAAAAATTGAGAATAGAAAAATCCCTTCCATGTCCCGTCATGTGACAATGTCACAAGAGTTGGGATATGTTCATAATTTACAGAATAACTTTATTACAATTTTTAAAACCCTACATGAAACCTCATCCCGCCACTGGATGAGACTTCACGTTTTCTCTATTCCCCACCGAGGCTCCTGGCCGACCTACCAACCTTAAGGTTGGACGGGCAGGTCCTTTAATTGTTTCAATGATCCTGTTAATGGCCTCAATTGGCCATTGACAGGTCGGTGGGCCCACAGCTGATTTCGCTGCCCCTCCCCCCCACCGCCTTCCTGAAAATTTAAATGGGGTGGGGTGATGTCGGGGGTTCCGCCTGACGTCACTGGGCGTCATTTTACACGCCGGCAAGCGGACCCTGCCCCCTGCTTACCGATGGCAAAATTCTGCCCCTGGTTTTCGAGTGTCTTTGAGAAGTTTCCTGGGCCTTCTGCAGTGGCTTTCTGTTTTTACTTCAGATTCCCTGCACCTGCGGTGTTTTGCTTTTCTCTTGCTATGATGACGTTGGGTGGAACCAACCCAAGCAATTGGGCGAGGGAGTTTCTGGTTCAGTGTATGTTGTGCTATCGTAAGGCTGTTTGGCTCCCTTTGGCAGCCTCTCCAGCACAGGCTTCCCTGGGCAAGGCGGGGAACAGGATATTCCGGGTGCTCCGTTGGCCTCCATCAATCTTGCTCCACAAATCTGTCAGGAAACAAGCCGATCCAAGGGAGGAGTTCCCTAAAGGAAGGCCTCCCTATAGGAGATTCCTTTCCACCCAGGTAACGATGGCACACTGCCACAAGGCACTCCCTTACCACCTGTTTGCTGTGGAGTTTTTCGTCACCTGCCCTAACATCAGGTTATTTTGCTCAGTGACAAATTTCACCGCCGCCCCCTCTCTCCTCCCCGCCTCCCGCCCCGTCCCCCCCAACCTGTGGTGGGGCCAGCAAGCCATTGAAATCTCTGTTCACATCGGTGGGACCTGGAGATCCCACTGGTGTGAAGGGTTGGAAAATTCCGGCCTACGGGTGGGATTTTCTGGCCTGGACACCAGTGGGCATCGTCACGGGGTGGGACGGGAAGGTTTGGAGAGCTGTTTGAGGTCAACAGCTCCCCAAATATTCCCATCCTGCCCGCGATGATGCTGGCTGGTATCGGGGCTAGAAAATCCCACCCTCTATTAGATAAGGGTGTCACTAAAGACAGACACTAGAGTAACATGATTAATACTTACAGGGGCCTCATTGTCAAACAACACTGGAATAATAAAGTCATATAGCATAGAAGGAGGCCGTTCAGCCCTTTGTGACTGTGCCGGCTCCTTGAAAGAACTATCCAATTAGTCCCACTCCCTGGCTCTTTCCCCATAGACCAGCACATTTTTCCCCTTCAAGTGTATATTCAATTCCCTTTTGAAAGTCACTATTGTATCTGCTTCCACCGCCCATTCAGGCAGCACATTCCAGATTGTAATAACTCACTGTGTAAAAATATTCTCAGCTCCCTCATGGATCTTGCATCAATATCTTAAACCTGTGTCCTCTGGCTAGCGACCCTCTTGCCAGTGGCAACAGTTTCTCCATATCTATTCTATCAATACCCCTCATCATTTTAAACACTCCTATGAAATCTCCCCTTAACTTTCATTGTCCTGAGGAGAACAATCTCAACTTCTCTAGCCTCGCCACACAACTGAAGTTCCTCATCCCTACATTTCTTTGGAACTTTACTGTGGACACATTATAGTCGCTTGATTTTGTACCCGGTAGCTTACCCTGGAAGAATATTGTCAGTATGCTGCAGGGCTACAAGCTGACTCGCCTTACTGAGTAAATCATTCATTTTCAGAGCAATGGAACATGTCAGGTAAAGTTGCCAACTCTGGTTAAGGTATCCCTGGAGGTTTCGTCGCATGACCTCCCACATATTAATGCCCCACCTCTACCCTCCTCCCATTAGTCACCCAACATGTCCATTGCCCTGGTGAGTCATCTTCCCACCCAATTGGAAAACAAAAAGACTTCATTAACTCCTCCTTTGGATGATTCTTAATAGTTACTCAAACAGCCCTCTCAACCCCACCCATCTCCAATATTTTTTATAAACAATAAACAAAAATTTTCAAAGACAATGAAGAAAAATACTTGGCTTGCTTTTAAAGCCCCTATGATTTTTCGCACTGGGTGTTGCTCAGAACAGTGTCCTGGAAATTACTCATCAATTCCTAGAGATTTGAGTCTTGCTGAAAAAGGAAACATTTTGTCTAAGCTTTTCGTCTTGCACTCATCAGGACAATACGCAAGAATACCAGTTTAAGAGAAAACAACCAATTTTTTACTGTATGATAAGAGAGTGGAATTGGTTGGCAAGTGGGCTCTGATTGGTAGAGGCATTGCCATGGAGAATGCATCAAATTTGTTGTTTTCCCTGACATTGGCATTCTTGCGAATTGTCCTGATGAGTGCAAGACAAAAAGCTTCAACATGCCTCTTTTTTCAGCAATGCTCAAGCTCTGTAATACCAAGTGGCTATTTCCCTGAGATTCCATGGCGATCCTGGAGGGTTGGCAACCCCTTTTGTTTGGAACCCACAAGATTTAGTCAATGCAAGCCTTCCTTCTAATCCCAAGGATAAATCATCTGGCCTCTTACAGAGAGAGCAAAGTAGATAGAAAGATTGATCGGGTGCCTTGAAGTACTTTACAGCCAGTGAGGGACTTCGCTTGAAGCATAGTCAAGGGCGGGGGTAGCTCAGTTGGCTCAACGGCTAGCGTCTGAATCAGATTAGTGTCAACTGCATGGCTGAGATAGACCAGGGGCCTGTCCATTTAGCAAATCATGGCATAAAGCCATGGTTCAGTGATTCCCAAATTGAGGATGCTACCTGGAGAAGAGAAGAGAGTCACCTTTGTGATGTTAGAAACACAGCAGCCAATTTGTGCATAGCGAGCTCCCACAAACAGCAATGTGATAATGACCAAATAATCTGTTTTTTAGTGATGTCAAATGAGGAACGAATATTAGCTGCAACACTGGGGTTAACTGCACCCCCCTCAACCCCCCCCCCCTCCCCGGCCCCCGCTCTTCTTCAAAATGGTGCCATAGGATCTTTTATGTCCACCTCAGAGGGTAGATGGGATCTTGGTTTAACATCTCATCGAAAGATGGCACCTCTGACAGTGCAGCACACTCTCGGTACTGTGCTGGAGTGTCAGTCTTAATCTTGTGCTCAAGTCTCTGGAGTGGGACTCAAACCTCTGATTCAGAGACGAGAGGGTTACCCACTGAGCCAAGAATAGAGAAGTTTAATTAGAAGAAAATGCCAAGTGTATCTGGAGTCCAAGGAGAAGTGTTAGGCTTCCATCTCAAAATACCTCTCCACAGTGTGATAATGACAAGCACAAGCAGGGAAGATCTCAGTTTCGACCATTTGTCTGTTCTCATCATGGGCAAACTAATTGGCCTCAGCCCTTGTGTGAAGGAATAAGAAAATTCAGCCAAGTTTCCTACTCATGATAACTTTACCAGTTCCTCCTTGCAGTAAAGCCTGCCTTGGATAATAAGAGTGGGTCACATTTAATACCCACTTATACCCACAGTCCTCATTTACATATAATTTAAAACTCTTGTGCTCACTTACAAATTCCTCTATAGCCTGATCTCACCCTACCTGTCCAAACCCTCTCCCACCTTATATCCTTCACCTCATGTCCTCTAGTCCTCTGACTCTAGACTCCTGTGTCCTCCTTCACTTCATTTTTGCTGGTGGGACCTTCTCCTGTTTCCTTGAGGATTGTCTTCCTAAATCTCTCTATCCCTCCAGCATCCATCTGCTTCTCAAATAAAATCTCTTCAACCAAGCTTTCTCTCAACTCTTTCAAGCCGCCTGCAAATTGTTCCTGGCGCTACGTATTCCCTTTTCGCCTTTCAGATGGCATGTTGGGTACATTTTAGTATGTTTAGGTGCTATATAAATGGAAGTTGTTGTCCAGACATTCCACGTAAAGAACAGTCACTCTGGGTGTGGAATTGGATCGACGGAGACACCCACGAAATATGAGTCACTGCCTTCAGGGTAGCCGAGAACTGATTTGTGAATCATCTCATTTTCCTGTGGGTATATCCACTTGGCTCCCAGTGAGACCACACCTCAATTTTAAAATTCTAATCCTTGTTTTCAAATTCCTCCAAGGTGGTTCCCCTCCCCCATTTTCTGTAACCTCTAAAGCTCTCCTCACATTCACAATCTCTGCGCTCCACCAATTCTGACCACTTATGTGCCCCCTCTTTTCATCGTTCCACCATTGGCAGCCATGCCTCTGGCCGCCTGGGCCCTAAACTCCAAAGTTCCCTCCCAACAATAGCAGAAAAGGAAGATGGTTGTGGTTGTTGGAAGCCAATCATCTCAGCTCCAGGGAATCACTGCAGGAGTTCCTCAGGGTGGTGTCCTCAGCCAACCATCTTCAGCTGCTTCATCAATGACCTTCCCTCCATCATGAGGTCAGAAGTGGGGATGTTCGCTGATGATTGCACAATGTTCAGCACCATTTGCGACTCCTCAGATACTGAAGCAGTCCATGTCCAAATGCAGCAAGACCTGGACAATATCCAGGCTTGGGCTGACAAGTGGTAAGTAACATTCGCACTACACTAGTGCCAGGCAATAACCATCTCCAACAAGAGAGAATCCAGCCATCACCCTTTGACATTCTGTGGCATTACCATCGCTGAATCCCCAAGTATCAACATCCTGGGGGTTACCATTGACCAGAAACTCAACTGGATCAACAGTATAAATACTGTGGCTACAAGATGAGGTCAGAGGCTGGAAATTCTGCAGCAAGTAACTCACCTCCTGACTCCCCAATACCTGTCCACCATCTACAGGGCACAGTCAGGAGTGTGATGGGATACTCTCCACCTGCCTGGATGTGTGCAGCTCCCATAACACTCATGAAGCTTGACACCATCCAGGACAATGCAGTCTGCTTGATTGGCACCACATCCACAAACATTCACTCCCTCCAACACCGACGCACAGTAGCAGCAGTGTGTACCACCTGCAAGATGCACTGCAGGAACTCGCCAATGCTCCTTCAACTGCACCTGCCAAACCACCAACCTCTACCCCTAGAAGGGCAAGGGCAGCAGATAGATGGGAACACCACCACCTGGAAGTTCCCCACCAAGCCACTCACCATCCTGAATTGGAAATATATCGGCCGTTCCTTCACTGTCACTGGGTCAAAATCCTGGAACTCCCTCCCTAACAGCACAGTGGGTGTACCTACACCACATGGGACTGCAGCGGTTCAAGAAGGCTGCTCACTACCACCTTCTCAAGGGGCAATTAGGGATGGGCAGTAAATGCTGGCTTACCCTCGGCACCCACATCCACTGAAAGAATAAAAGAAACAACGGGCTGAAGTTTTAGCTTGGCAGGCACATGCCCGACCTGACCGACCTACGAAGGCCTTTAAAAAGATAACTAAAAGAAATTTTGCACTGGCCCGTCCAACCATACGGTTGGCGGGCAGCTGAAAAGACCAAACGTCCTTTGCATTTCTTAGGAAACCTCATCCACGGGCGGGATGAGGTTTCCAACAGCAAATCAAAATTAAAATTAAAATAAAAGTTTTAAAATTTCATTCATAACACGTCCCTGCTCATGTGACAGAGTCGCACGAGGGGACATGTTTTATAACATTTTTAATGTCTTCAATTTTTATTTTGCAAACTGATCATCAAGTGCGCACTGGCGAGCAGGTGGGAAGTTTGTCCTCCTCCTCCCCCCCTCCCCGAGCCCTGCCCGACAGGGGCAAATTTCTGCCCAATGAGGGTAGCATAGTGATCATGTTACTAGTAGCTCAGAGACCTGGACCAATACGGGGACATGAGTCCATGGTCCAACCATGGTTGTTTGTTACATCTGAATCCAGTTCTGTTAAATAACTCCAGATTTAAAAAGCTGGTATCGATGATGTTGACCATGATGCTATTGGATTGTCCTATGAACCCAACTGGCCTATACATGGTGCTGTGCAGGTGCTGAAAAGACCAACGGGAGGGAAAAGTCTTCCTGACCCTATCCTCATCAATCTATCTGTTGCTGACGTTTCTATCCATGGCAGTATTTGTAACATTTCCCACCGCACAGCCCTTTAGGAGACAAAGTCCCATCTTCACACTGCAGCAACTCACCAAAGCTCCTTCGATAGCACCTTCCAAACCTAGCAACCTCTCCCACCTAGCAGGGCAAGGGCAGCAGACGCATGGGAACACCACCACCTGCAAATTCCCCTCCAAGGCAAGCACCATCCTGACCTGGAAATATATCGCCGTTCCTTCACTGTCGCTGGGTCAAAATCCTGGAACTCCCTCCCTAACAGCACTGTGGGTGTACCTACACCAGATGAAATGCAGCTGTCCAAGAAGGAAGCTCACCACCACCTTTTCAAGGGCAATTAGGGATGGGCAATAAATGCTGGAGTTGTCAGTGACACCCACATCCCATGAAAGAAGAAATTTAAAAACATCTCTGTCTCTCTACCTCTTTCTCCTCTAAAATGCTCCTTTGATCTATTGCTCTGACCAAGCTTTTGGTCCCAACGTTCCTTAACGTGGCTCAGTGTCGCATTTAATCTCTTGGTGCTCCTCTGAAGCATTTTGCGACAATTTACTGCGTCAGAGGCACCGTCCGAATGCAGGTTGTTGTTGTTGACGGGGATTTGTGAGTATTGACCAGGTTGGAAAGCAAAGCGCATCCCTAACAGTTGCAGTCCACGGTTTCTACTTCAATGACTTGTACCCAGTGGATGTAAACGCTGCTGATCTCCTCTGTGTTGAATTCAGAAGCTGAAGTGAAGGTGACAGTCGGAAGCTACCCATCCTGCTCTGAGGCTACAGCTAGCCACCTCTGGTTCGATGTCATCAATAAAGGCCTTTTCATCTGCAATGGCAAGAATTGGGTGTCAATCTTACAAGGTAATGGAAAAATATATATAATTAAGGTAGGGGTGAATTCTTTAAGGTGAGGTTTCTAATAAATCAGCAGGATAAAGAAAGAGGTCAAACTAATATCAACCTCAGGATGGCCCTTTACAGCCAACCAAGTACCTTTATCTGAGGCATCGTACAGTTGGAAACATAGTAGCCAATTTGCGCACAGCAAGCTCCCACAAACAGCATTGCGATAAAGACCAGATGATGTGATGTTGCTTGAGGGATAAATATTGGCCAGAACTCCAGGGAGAACTCCCCTGCACTTCTTTGAAATTGGACCGTGGGATCTTTAACAGCTAAGTTACCCCAGCATGTGTTTACTGAAGCAATTTGTCTGTCAATTGTGGCTCGGCTGAGTCTGCCTGAGTCATAAGGCTCGACATTCAAGTCCCACTCCAGATCCCGAGCGGAAATACTCAAGGGTGACACTCTGGTGCGGCACTGCTGCAATATTGTCGGAGGTGCCATCTTGCAGACGAGATGTTGAATCGAAGCCCCATCTACCTGCTCGGGTGGGTGTAAAAGATCCCATGTCACTATTTCAAAGAAGAGCAGGAGTTCTCCCTGGTGTCCTGGCTAATGTTTATCCTTCAACCAACATCAGGAGAAACAGATTATCTGGTCATTAACGCGCTGCTGTTTGTGGGAGCTTGCTGTGCATAAATTGGCTGCTGAATTTCCTACATTACAGCAGTGACTACAATTCAGACGTACTTCATTGGCTGTAAAGCGCCTTGAGACATCTGGTGGTCATGAAAAGCTGTAAATGCTAATCTTTCTTTGATATTAAAAAGAGTTACAATTTTTAACCTTGCTCAATGCTATTTTAAAAATCCACTAACATCTTTCATTGATAAGGCCTTCGTTAAGCTGAAACAAAACTAAACTAAAAAGGGGGTAAAAATGATGGAGCAAGGAAAGGGCTGTTCAAGCCATGAAGCTCACTTCAATCTTGAGCTCAGACTCATCCATCTACTCTCCTGAGGAGAAGGCAGGGTCACCTTCTGATCCTCAAATTTCTCGAGTATTCAACTCGGCTTGTCCGCTACTCAGCTCTAATTGGTTTCACATTGACCTTTCCTTATTACAGGACAGGAAACATGCTGTGCCCTGCATTATTTGATCATCTCTGTTTACCCCCACAACACTCAGCCGCGTTCCTGTCTGATATTTAACTTAGCTCCTATTTGAAGGACTTAATTGACGCCACATCGACTATTTTTGCTAAGGTCCTTTCCATGGTCCACTCCATTAGAAAATAGCTTCTTCTCTTAAAGATTGATTGAGGTGCAATACATTCTATACTTAGAACCATAGAAAGGTTAAAGCACAGAAGGAGGCCATTCAGCCCATCTTGTCCATGCCAGCCCGAGGACACCCAGTTGCCCTTTCTAATCCCACCTTCCTGCACCCGGCCCATAGCCCTGCAGCTTACAGCACTTTAGGTACAGATCCAGGTACTTTCAAAGAGTTTAAAGTTTCTGCCTCTACCACCAACTTGGGCAGTGAATTCCAGACACCCACTACCCTCTGCGTAAAAAAGTTCTTCATCATGTCCCCCCTACACCTTCTGCCATTTATCTTGAATCTATGTCTCCTGGTTCTAGAATTCTCCATCAAGGGAAACAATTTTATCCTATCCACTCTATCTATTCCCCTCATAATTTTGTACACCTCAATCAAGTCACCTCTCAGCCTTCTTTGTTCTAAGGAAAATAACCCCAACCTATCCAATCTCTCCTCGTAGCTACACTTTTCTAACCCTGGCAACATTCTTGTAAACCTCCTCTGCACTCTCTCCAGAGCTATTACGTCCTTCCTGTAATGTGGTGACCAGAACTGCACACAATACTCCAGCTGTGGCCTCATCAGTGTTCTATACAATTCCAACAACTTGTGGGCTGTAGTTCCGTGCTCATGTTAAATAAAGTGTGGCACTTCCTTAAAAGCACAGTCAGCAACAACTTGCATTTCTACAGTGCTTTCGATGTAACAAAATGTGCCAAGCTGATTCACAGGTGTGTTATCGGGCAAAATTTGACTTTGAGCTGCATGAGGAGAGATTGTTTCAGGGTGACCAAAAGCTTGGTCAAAGAGGTAGGTCTGAATGAGCATCTTAAAGGAGGAGAGAGAGAGGCAGAGAGGTAGTGAGGGTTAGGGAGGCAGTTCCAGAGCTTACAGGCCCAGGCAGCTGAAGGCACAGTCACCGATAGTGGAGGGAATGAAGTGTGGAAAGTGCAAGAGATTAGAATTGGAGGAACGCAGAAATCTCCGGCGTGTGAAAATGACAGAGATGGGGAGGGGCTGAAGCCAAGGAGCGATTTGAAGAGGAGGATGAGAACTTTAAAAGCGAGGCAGCGCTGGACCAGGAGCTAGCATAGGCCAGCGAGCAGAGGGATGACAGGTGAACAGTCTTAAGACAGGTTAAGCTTTAAGCGAGAGACTTCAAAACATTTATCCAAATCATTCTGAAAAATACAGCTACAAATTGCACATCAAACTAAACTGTGCCTGACATGTATACAGTCAGCAGGAACTACAATGTACACAGTCACTATTAAGAAGCAATAGACATGCTTATCAAACAGGTTGCATGGTTAACAGCATGTCAAGACAGATCTGCCTTTTATTTACCCAGCAATGCAGATTACTAACAATGAGCAAAAAGAGTGACACAATTTGGGAAGTCTGCCAAAGTTTGGGAATAATTACTTTTTGGACTGTTGTACAGATTTCAGAATACAGCCTGGGGGGTTTAAGGTGTTACTCTTGGGCTTAACTTTGAAACGGCCGCAAAGATGGAATCTTCCAACTGCGCCATACGTGCAGAAACAGCGGCAAATTCTAAGTGCGGCTTGGAATCTCAGGCTCGAAAGCAGGAACTTCAGTCAGTGGAAAATGTGGGGAGCTTTTGGTGATGGAACAGTGTCTGACTGCCTCAGAGCTGCTCGGACCGTTAGGGCCACGTGGAACTCTTATCAGACCATTGCCATATGGACCATCTTGTCACATTTCAGGGATAGAGTGAAGAGCCACTTTAAATCGGGCCATTTGTAACAATGAGTGCCTTGCACACCTGTAATGGTGTCAACTTTGGCTCATAGTAGCTCCCTTCTCTGTGGTTGGAATGCTACACCCCCTACAGGAGCAGGCTGGTAGGCGGGAAAGGGGTAGCATAAAATTGGGTGGCATGGCCGGGGGCACTGTGCCTGTTGCCTGCACACCTCCATTGACATTTTATCCGTGGTGGGTTAGGTGTCAGCTGGCCCCACTGCCCTTGGGCCAATTGAGGCCCTTAAGTGACCAATTATTACCACAGAAGGGCCTTTTTCTGCTGACACTGGTGTTTTACCAGTGGCTGGGGATGCCTATGCCATGTTGCAAGGCAGCCTGGTATATTCTAGAGGCCCAGCTGTGGACTTGGAGGGATGTCCTTTCTGTTCGGGCGCCCTAAACCCCATGGAGGGGCCCACCCTGCGGAAAAGGCCAGTCCTATTGAGCCCCAATTTGCCTCCACTCCTCCCCCAGACTCCCAGTCCCACCACCACCGCCCCCCCCCCCCCCCCCACCCCCACTCCACCTCCCCTGGCCCCCCAAACCCCTCCAACGCCCCTCCCCAACTGAGCTAGACGGGACCTGCCTGATTGGCCCCAGCAAGGCCGCTTCACTGACCTCATGACCTAGCCTCGATCCTGCTCCTGCTCAGTGCCTGACTGCAGTCCCAGCTGTGGCCACTCTTCCCAGTGGCGCTGCTGGGACTGGCGAGCCCCCGGTTGGCTGTCAACTCTTGGAGGTGGGACATTGTCTCTCAAAGGGGTGGAGGGCATTCCTTCAGGCAACTAGTTGCCAGAGCCATGCAGAATTGTGCCATGGCTTCCCAGGATGGTGGAGGCGGACTCACTCCCCCCCCCAGCTTTCCAGTCAGGGTCAGGAGCCACTGCCTTCTGATAAATTTCAGTCCTGTGAGCCAGGAGGTCTCACTCCAGAGATTGGAGCACATTAATCCAGGCTGACACTCCAGTGCAGTACTGAGGGAGTACTGTACTGTCAGGTGTGTCATCTTTTGGACAAAACCCCATCTCTTCTGGCAGGTGGATGTAAACTATCCCATGGTGCTATTTTGAGGAAAATCGGAGTTGGGGTTGGGGGAAGGGTGGAGTTCTCCTCAGTGTCTTGGCCCAATACTTATCCCTCTACCAATGTCCCGAAGGCAGATCACCTGATTGTTAAGAATAGCTGTTTGTGGGATCTTGCTGTGCATAAAACAGCCAATGTTTCCTGCATTGCGACAGCAACTATCAAAACGTACTTCATTGGCTGCAGAGCATCCTCGGATGACCTGTGATCATGAGAAGGCCTCCAAGCGCAAGTCTGCCTTTCTCAATTTGGATTCACCCTGAGAAAGGTCCGACCTTAGTCAACGCCACCATCAAAGTCCCTGGTTTCCCAGCCCCCTTGACCCTGCCCTCCCCACTCCCTGCATTCTGCCCCCTGAATTGGCCGAGAGACACAAGGCAATCGGCACTGGCTCAGCTGATGACCTATCGTCCCCGTGTGTGTTTTGTTTCTCATCCCCTAGCTAAGGAAAGACTGGATTACGTGGAGGACTACCAAAACCTGGTCACCAACTCGGAAACCCTCGACGTGGAGATCTTTGAAATCCCGAACGTCGGACTCTTTGCTGCCACGGCCAATAAAAAGCGTCGGCCCGGCTCGACAATCTTCAAGTGGTCGGACGGCAAGTTTGAGCCATACCAGAACATCACGACATACGAAGCCCAGGCCTGGAAACACTTCTCCATTGGCCCTCAGGTATGGCGGGAAAGCAGATAAGTAATATGCCAAGGGTGAAGAAATGAGCTTGGTCTTCGTTGACAAGCTGATACTTAACGCGCTTGAGCATCGACTCCTACGTCCCTACAGCGGGGTTATTCAGCTCATCTTAGCCACGTGAGGATAGGTCGTGGTGAAACCATGGAATCGTAGGCCGGGGTTTTCCGGCCCCGACACCGGCGAGCCTCGTCACGGGTGGGGCAGGAAAATTAGGAAGCGCCATTGAATTTTAACGGCTCCACCAAATTTTCCCATCCCCGCGGGTGTCGGGGCCGGAGAATCCCACCCAAAGGATGGTTCCAGCACAGAAGGAGGCCGTTCAGCCCCTTGTGGCTGTGCTGGCCCTCTGCAAGAGCAGCTTAGCTAGTCTCACTTCCCACCTTTTCACCGTAGCCCCCGCAATTTCTTACTCTTCAGATAATCCCTTTAGAAAGCCACGATGGAGCCTGCCTCCCACCACTCTTGGGCAGTGCACTGGAACTTCAAATTGGTTTGGATGAATTCTATTCTGTGTCAAATCCTTGGGTTGAATCCAAGCACCATTGTTCAGGTGTGTACATACATTTTCCCCCTCGCGACCTCTTTCCAGAATGGGGAACAGAAGGAATGGATGTGACCTGTTGGGTTCTGCAAGGCTGAACCTCCATTTGAAACGGAGACTCTCAAATGGAGCATTTCACAGGATTCCCATTCTGATTGTGGGAATGAGAGTGAGAACGGGGGTCGGGACTGGTCGTGGGGTGTCTTCACCGGACTCTTAAAGGGCCGCTGTCCCTCCCTTGCACACCCCGTGAATTCTCTGTATCTCCTTAGGTTTTCCTGGCAGTTGCCAACTTTGAAAAGAATGAACGGAACCAGGAGTATTCGGTCATCTACAGGTGGAGCCAGAGGAAGCTGCGATTTGTTTTGTACCAGAGGCTGGCGACACACAGCGCACGTGACTGGGAAGCCTTCCAGATCAGTGGGGAGACATTCCTTGCTGTAGCCAATCACCGTGAAGGTACGCTGTTGAAGATCTTATGTTGCTAGTTGCCACCTTTTCTCTTGCTCTATGGAACAGTGACCTTTATCTCCAGAGGGCTAGAATACAAAGGGCGGCATTATGTTACAGTCATACAAATGTCTGGTTACACCCCATTTTACAGTACCATGTCCAGCTTTGGACTCCACACCACAGGGATGATAAATTGGCCTCGGAGAGGTTCAAGGGAGATTCACCAGAATGACACTGGAGTTTAAAAGGTTAAATCATGAGGACTAGTTGCTTGGACAACATTTATATCCCCTTGGGTAGGGAAGGTTAAGGGGTGATCTAACTGAGGGGTTTAAGATGATTAAAGGACTTGATGGAGTGGATAGAGAGAAACTACTTGCTCTGGTGGGGGGAATCCAGTACAAGGTGGGTGGGGGGGTGGGAGTTACCTTACAATTAGAGCTATGTCATTCAGGGGTGATGTCAGGAAGAATTTCCTCACACCGTGGTGGAAATCTGGGACTCTCTCCCCAGAAAGGGGGGTGGGGCCAATTGACAATTTCAAAATCGGGATTTTTGTTTGACAAGGGGCATTGAGGGATATTGAACTGAGCCGGGGAACAGAAGTTGCGATACAGGTCAGCCATGATTTAAGCGGAATGCTGGTACAGGTTCGAGGGGCTGTTCCTCTATGTTATTCCCCCTAGCTGTGCAGAACACTTTAGAACAAACCGTCTCCCCAGTCGAGAGAGAGAGAGGCTGATACCAGGAGGAGGCCACTTCCCTTTGCACTCTCTGCTTTAATGAGAGCAAGGATTCCTTGCCTGCAATGAGAAATGGGGCTGTGCGATGCGGGGAGCGTGGTTGAACCTGACTGATCTGTTGTGACTGACGCAGCAAAGTATACACCTGCAAGGTCTGGCACAGGTCCAGAATGGTCTGGGCCTGTTCAGGCGATGCACATACTCTGGGACCAGACAATAACTTTGAGCTGCAAAGGGAGCTTTCTTAACTCTTTTTTTTAACTAAACTGCTCCAGTCAATTGCTCCTAACTCCAGTGGCTGGGTTCAATATCTCTCCCAGCGACCGAAAGGGTCCACATAATTGTAACTGTGGAAGGTCACCTTGATGGACTGGGCTTTCCTATCAGGCACATGTCCATGTGTTGTACATTTGCTTGTGTGTTTGCAATAATTGGAGTGCATATGTTGGAACTGGTATCCTGACAGCGATCTTACTTACCAAGACCACCCATAAAAACCGAGTGTCAGCATTTGCTGACAAGGGTTCGGGTTGGGATTTGAACATCGTGTGCTGCCTTCACCGCACCACTACCGCCCCCACCCCCCCCACCACCTCCCCCTCCCCCGCAATGTGACCCCCCCCCCCCCACCCCAGAGATCGTGTTCCATGCATGTCCCATCGCATCTGTGCTGGCTGCTGATCAGATTACCTGGCAGCTGGGAAGCACACTCGAGGCTCTTTGATCGAGCTTTGTTCTGCTAGTTGAAAGTGCGAGATAGAATGTGCGGGTTCTTCTTGACCCTGTTATCTTTCTGGAGATCGCCCCTGTCTCCCATCACGATGCGCCTGATGCAGCAGAAAACAGGGAGCAGGGTGGTTCTGTGTCAGCCCTGACCTAGTGGGAGCAGTCTTTTGTCAGAAGGTGGTAGGTTCAAACCCCGGTCTTGTCATAGTGAAGCTGGCTCCTGCCGTGGTTTGGAGACCGGTGGAATAATGAGGAAGAAATATGCCGGATTGTGTTCTCTCCGGACATAAAAAAATGGAAGACCTTTTTTACAGAACCGTTTAGCACCTCAGATTGTCCCAGAGTGCATGCGAGCTAGGCCTGGTTCTTGAGTTTAATCCACATCAATGTGACAACTCTGATACTTTGGTAAAGGGTGAATGGGAGACTTGTTAAATTCTCTCGGAAGTACCAAGGTTAACCGTTACCCTTTTCATTTGACATCTTCATTGTTGATGTTTTGGAAGAGTTTGTAAGGCAATGCTTCGGAGTGTCCAGTCCAGGCATTCCCACAAGAATGTGGTGCTCCTTTGTTTTCCAGAAGGTATTGTATTTTTTGATGGCCTCACCTGCAAATCTATAGCACCAGTTTAAACAACAGTAGCTTGCATTTACATAGCACCTTTTAATGTAGTTAAACGTCCCAAGGCATTAAACAGTGAGAAGCAGTGATGTTCAGTATTATGACTTTCCAAAGAGGGATCATGAAGGTATTATTCAGAAAGTAGAGGGACCACCCACCCCAATTGTTGATTCACAATGGGATCTGTAGGTGTCCCATTAGATGATAACTTGGACGCTGTCCATTGGAACCACAGGGATAAGAGGTGAAAGCTAATTTGGTTTTTCTCACCTTTTCACTGTGGCAGTAAATGCCACAACAGCAAAAGCTCATGGTGTATCAGGCACGTATTGGAATACTTCCCCTATTTCTGGATGCTGCCTCTTGGCAACATCACCCTAAAACACACTATCAGGCTCCACATGTGTGCTAAGGACACACACTTCTACCTCACCACCAGCCCTTTCAACCCCTCCACTGACTCTGATTTGTCCCATAGCTTGTCTGACTGGAGGAGCAGAAATTTCCTCCAGTTCAACATTGGACAAACCGAAGCTATTGTCTTCCGAACTGCAAACCCGGTTCTTCAGCCAATGGCCCCATCCCTCTCCCTGGCCAGTGTTCGAGACGGAGCCAGAGCATTCACAACATGACCTTGAGCTACGCTTTTGACCTCATGTCCTCTTTGCCACCAAAACCACCTACTCCCACCTCTGTAACATCACCCGTTTCCAAACCTCCTGTCTCAGCACATTTGCTGGCTGAAACCCCTTATCCGTGCGGTTATTGCCTTTAACTCAGCTATTCCAAAACTCTACTAGGCAACCTCCTATCTCCTGCACTCTGTAGACTTCAACACATACAAAGCTGCGCTGTCCATATTCAGTCTGATACCAAGTCCCATTCAGCCAATACCCCCCATGCTCGGTGACCTCCGTTGATCCAGCAACACTTCAAGTTTTAAATTCTCATCGTTGGCTTCAAATCCGCCCAGCCTCCTCCCTGTCTCTGTGACTTCCTCCAGCTGCACAAACCTCCAAAGTCTCTGAACTCCTCCAACTCACCCCTCGTGTTACCGTTGGCGACCATGCCTTCAACTGCCCAGGCCCAAGGGTGGAATGGTCCCAGACTTGAACTAAGTGCAGTAGCGGGTGGGTTAAATGACGCTTTACCAGCAGGCTGCAATGGTGGGTTTTCACGCATTATCGTCCCAAACCCGCCACATTATGTATGCATTCCCGGGAAACGTACCATTCCCATGGCGGGCGGGCTCTCATTCGCCTGCCACACCATCACCTCACCGCTTCATCACGCTGGGCACCATATTTAAAGTAGTGGCGGCGGTGGTCAGTGCCAAAGCCTTTCAAAAGAGGACAGCCACCCAGTGCTACAAGAGGATGAATGATCTCCTCCGTTCCGCCAGGGTAACTCACTCTTCTCATCACTTTCAACTCACACACACTCACAAACCCATCACACACCCACAGGGCCCTCACTCACTGCCAGTTAATGGGGTATCACCATTCACTCTCTCACACACACCGTCATTGTCCTCATCCTGTCCATGGCACCACTCACCACCCACACATGTCGGGCATACTTATCATCTGGCCCTCCATCTCTATTCATGCAGGACAAGCTGGCACACAACAACAGGGAGAGGTCGCAGACTGGTGGAGGAATGCCTGAAATCAAGGTCCTCACGGAATTTGTAAACAGAGCCATCCAGCTGGCCGGCGACTATCTGGATGGTTCCTGTACTGACGCTGAGGTCGGTGCTGCTCTACCAAGTGAGGATCCAGCAGTGCAACATCCACCAACCATGCTGTGAGTGATGTGTCCTGTTTCACAGGCCACTGCCAAGCACTAGTTACCTCCCCTTGCTTCCACAGACACATCTGGGAAACAGCTGACAGAGTTCACGACCCAGGGCCTCCAATCAAGCCCAAAAGAAACCTCTGGAGAGGAATCTGGAGGCACCCTCCTTGCAGACCCATCACAGCACTCACCCACACTCTCCACCAGCGCAGAGACATACACCTTGGTGGGACCCAGCTTTAGAATAGCCTCGGGATCACAACCTGGTGAGCACATCACACTGTCTGATCCACAGCAGGTGGAGGCAGGGACTTCCCAGGTCCCCGGCACTCGGAGAACTGCTGGAGGCCAGAAATCTGCTGAGTCCGAACCAGACGATAAGCCTTTGGACTCAGTCATGTCACAGCTGCTGGAGCTGCAAAGGCAAGCTTGGGAACATCAGGAAGGGATGTCCGTTGCATTCCTCAGATTGCAAGGCACAATGGAGGAGTCCGTCCGTCTTCACTCTGAGTTGATAGTGCTGGCATGCCAATTCACTAAGGTCAACACCGGTAGGATGGCGGCCACCATGGAGACCTTGGTCCAGGACATTGGTCCTGCACTGCTGCGCGGGCTCAACTCCCTCGCTGATGCCATAGTTGACCTCCAACAGTGTGTACATGAGAGGGGTGCAGGGCAGCTCGATCTCACTCCAGCTACTCCTTCTCTTCAAGGAGTCAGCTTGGGACCCCTGGACACCCGTAGGGAGAATCAGCAGGTGCACACTCTGGGCCCATCCACCCAGGTGACCCTGGGAGTGTCCAGCCACCCAAATCCCCTCTTCCTGTGGCCTCAGCAGCTCCAGCTCCACAGGCCGAGGAAGGTGCCACTGCCACACAGCAGGACCCTGAAAACAGGCTGGGGTCCTCCAAGTCTCAGCCCTCCAGAAGTCAGCACAGACAGGATGTCACAGTCAGCAGGCTGCCTCCACCTCCACTGTGGATGTCCGGGGAGCACCAAGACATAGTGGCAGGGTTAGGAAAGTTAAGAGGATGTAGTTGCACAGCCTGGGTATGGGTGTTAATCATTGGTACATACTGTTCACTATTGTCAATTAACTCCCAAGAATGTATCCCTGCCTATGGCTCCCTGTTCTGATGAGCAGTGTTTGTGTCACTCAGATATAAAACCTTTCTGCACGAGATAAAGGCAGGTGTCTCAGTCCAGGGCCTCTTCCCTGTGCTCTGTGCAGCCTTCAGACCAAAGTTGATGGTCTGGCCTCACGCTCCCTGGGAACATTACTGGTGCCTGCACCTCGATGGTCATTGCTGCCAGAATGTCGTGGGCAGGTGTCACAGAGTTCCATCATTCTCCCTGTGCTCTCAGCACCTTTAAGGTGGGTCTGGCCCCCATCTCTTCAGCATCTGTGACTAGTGATTCTGTGCTCCTGAAGGGGTCAGGTGCTGAAGGCAGACAAAGGATCAGATGCTTTTAAAGTTTCATGGCTGTGTCTCCATGATATCACCCTGATCACAGAACTCAAGTGAGCTGCCCTCAGCCAGACAGGAGTCAGAGTCTATGTGAAGATTTATGGAGTGTCCTCACTGAATGCCATCATCATCCTCCTGCAACCGAGCGACTATTAGGGCCTCCACTGTGTTCTCCATGACAGGAGCATTCTCTCAGAGAGTATTAGCGCTGCCATAAGCCAGACTGGAGTCAGACGTTCACAGATGCAATGTGAGGATCTATGGGGTCACCTCACTGCATGTCATCATCATCCTCCATGACTCTAGCAGCTCTGGGGGCCTCCCGAGTGTGCCTGCCTCGTCTGGCCAGTGCGAGGGCCTCATCGCCATCATCGTTGCCTCTGAGGACCTCCTCACTCTCATCCCCGTCAGTGTCCTCCTCATCCAAGGAGACCTCCAGCTCCTCCATCTACTCCTCGTCCAGCTGCTCTCCCCGTCACAGTGCCAGGTTGTAAAGGGCACAGCAGACAACGATGATACGTGACACCCTCTGTGGACTGTATTGCAGAGCTCCACCAGACCGGTCCAGGCACCGGAACCACATCTTCAGCATCCCGATGGTTTGCTCCACCAAGTTGTGAGTTGCAGCATGAGCCTCTTTATACTGTCGCTCTGCTGCAGTCTGAGGCCAGCACACGGGTGTCATTAGCCCCGGCCTCTGTGAGTAGCCCTTGTCCCTGAGGAGCCAGCCCTGCAGCCTCTGTGGACCCTGGAATACATCAGGGGCCTGTGACTGACTGAGGATGTAGGAGTTGTGCACACTCCCTGGAAACCGTGCACAGACCTGCAGGATGCGTTTGTGGTGGTCACACACCAGCTGCACATTCACCGAGTGGAATCCCTTGTGGTTGATGTAGTTCACCGTGTGTTGTGACGGAGATCTGAGCGCCAGATGAGTGCAGTCGATCTCACCTTGACCCTGTGGGATACCCGAGATCTGGGCAAATCCAATGGCTCTTGCATCCTGGCAGCACTGGCCCCGGGTGAAATGCACAAAGTTTTGTGCCCTCGTGAAGATGGCATCAGTGACCTCATGGATGCATTTGTGGGTGGAGGCTTGTGATATCCCACAGAGGTCACCCATGGAGCCCTGAAAGGAGCCACTGATGTAGAAATTGAGCACCGCGGTCACTTTCACAGCCACTGGCAGAGGATGCCCTCCATGTCCCCATGGCACCAAATCCTGCAGCAGGTGGCAGATGTGAGCGACCAGTTCCCTAGACATGCGCTGTCTTCAGCAACACTGGTTCTTGGTCTTCTACAGGAATGAAAGGCGGTGTCTACAGACCCTGGGTGTTGCTAAGAGCTGACCAATGACGGCTCGCTGTGGCTCTTCAGCAGCGTGTGCGGGAGTCCCAGCTGATCCTTCTTCCTGAGGTTGCTGCTCCTGTCTCTGCTCAGCCAGGAGCCTCTGTCACTCTCTCCTCCGTCGTCTTTGCTCTCTGTGGGCCATCAGTCATACAGCTAGTTCACCAGGACTCATGATCCTGATGTACTCCTCTTGCAGGATGAAAGAGAGAGACACATGGTTAGCAGAACCTTTCCTAGTTGTGTCCCAGAGACATGGCCACCACTTGGATGGCCAGAGGTTAGTGAGCTGCATGGCTGCCCGAAACCCCACCCACTCCACCTGACCGATTGGCAGCAGCTTTGCCCACTGGACTGCATGCTGTGCTCTCAGCTCAGGCACAGGTATTCTCCCAGCCCGCACTGCAAGGCTGCACTGTTAGCTTGAGCCATTGGGGAGACTGGTCCAAACCGGGATGAAGACATTGCAAGGGGCTGTGAGCGGCTCCACCAGTGACTGCTCCATGGCCAGATTTAGTGAGGAGATTGTACATCGTGCCCAGTCATCCAACTGTTCTACAGTCCACTGAAATGCTCATTGGTTTGCAGTCTGTGCCCGAGGGGTGAAAAGCTCTGGAGCGTTTGGTGGCACTTTCATGCCTCTGTGTTGCTTGAGTGGACAGAGAAGCTAGAGGCCCAACTCCAATCATATCAATGTGGCTGTGCCTGAACTGTCTTAATTGCAGAGGATTGGTCACTTTATATAGGTTTCCCTAATGCATTGTCCTTCCTTCCCCCCACCCTACTCCCCCACCCCGAATACTTGTGCGCTGTATTCAACGGCAGGGTTGCCCTTGCTTCCCCTCCCAGCCCCCCCCAAATCTCCTCAACCACAAGGCAACTCTTGACCCCCTCCCCAATGCTCTCAAGCTTAAAGTCCAACAGCTGACCCTTGCGAGCTCTGCACAACGTTAGTGTGCACTCATCTCCGAGTTCCTGCCAACGTAGACAAGCGATCCAGTGGTGGGGGGGGGAGGGGGGGGTGGGGGGGTGGTGGGGCGATGCGATTCCGGAGGTCTGGAGCAATAATGATATGCAGATGTATTACATTGAGGTTCCCGATGTCCGATGGTGGGAAACACGTCCCGGACGATCGCAAACTGGTTTCACGCCATCGTGAAACTGATCGCGCCATATTGTCTGCTCATGCCACCGAACACGCCCAGTGCCAGCGGGCACAGAAAATTCTGGCCCTAAGCTCTGGAATACCCTCCCTAAATCTCTCCCCCTCTCTACCTTGCTTTCCTCCTTTAAGACACTCCTTAGAACCTTCCATTTTGACCAAGCTTTTGGTCACCTGTCCTAATATCTCTGTTATGTGACTCGGCGTCAAATTTTGTTTAATAACGCTCCTGTGAACTGCCTTGGGACATTTTACAATGTTAAAGGCACTATATAAATGTAAGTTGTCATGCTAATAAATAGAACGTATAGGTACATCTCACAGACCTATTGGATATAATAATTTAATAACTTGTAAATATATTGTGACATTATACACTCACTCAAAAAAATTGGGAAATACAATGAATGCATTTCTGTTTATATCATTGATAGAAGATAACTTTTTTTTTAAGAGGAGAGATGTTGTGAAATGAATTCATGACAATGAATAAAATAGTAGAAGCCCTGATAGTGGAATGGTTTCAAATGGAGGGCGATGGGTTGTAGATATATAAACAGAATTACTGCAACCCCACATCGCATTCAGCAGCAGTTTGAGGATAAGTGTGAGTTCCTTATCGGCATTAAATTTCAAAAACAGTACCAACTTATTATCTAATGGACTAGGATAATAGATATGGCACCGGTACTGTTATGTCTTGCGGCTCCCAGTAGTTCAAAATAATCATGTTTTTAAATTCAAATGCTGGAGATTCATCAAATGTATTTCTCAGATCATACCATGTGCTGTGGACTGATACATTGTTCATTCGATACGCAAACTGTAGTGCAATCGGGTGATGTGGCACTCCGGATCCTTATGTATACATACACATGAACATTTAGTTCCTAAATCGTATTGGCATAATATAACAGGTACCACAAACAGCAGGCTGGCACTCCAGTGCAGTACTGAGGGAATGCTGCTTTGTCCTTCTTTTAGATCAGATTTTAAGCCAAATCCCTGTCCGCTCTCTTGGGTGGATGTTAAAGATCCCATGGCATTATTTTGAAGAAGAGCAGGGGCGTTCTCCCCCGTGTCCCGGTCAATATTTATCTGTCACCCAAAATTGCAAAAACCAGGCTTTCTTGTCGCATCGCTGTTTGTGGGATTTGAGTGTGTGCTGCTTTTACTGCATTACAACAGTGACTACACCAAAATTACTTCATTAATTCATTAATTAATTTATTTCAGTCCAATCTGCATACAGAATCGAGGTCTCAAAGTTCTTTCACACACATCCAGGAAGCTTTAACATGAATTAGTGGATCCAGTATAACTGAAAAGTGCTTATTCCAGCTCAGGGAACTGATCAGTCACTATTACTCTTCACTGGCAACTAGTTGGGGTTGCCAACTCTGCTTGAAGGTATTCCAAGAGATTTTGTCACATGACCTCCCACATTTAACTGCCCCACCCCCCGTTCTGGCAATGCATGACCTTGCCTGACCAACTGGATGATTGTTGATCAGTCAATTGGCTATTTTCCCCTAACTTCCAAAACGTTATGACTGATAACACTGAGAGTGCAAAGAAAGTGAATAAACATACAATTTATTCCCTCACTCGATATCATAAAAACAGATCATCCGGTTATTATCACGTTGCTGTTTGTGGGAGCTTGCTATGCGCAAATTGGCGGCTGCGTTTCCCACATCGCAACAGTGGTTACACTTCAGAAGCACGTCGTTGGCTGTAACGTACTTTGGCACATCCTGAAGCCATGAAAGACGCTGTAGAAATACAAACCTTTCGTTCGTGAGGCAAGCGAGCCAAACCCTTGTGGCCAAGTTCGGTTCGACTTTGGAGAGAAATTTGGAGGTGGTAGGGATTTAAAGCGTCGGATCTGAACCCTGAACCCTGAACCCAGTCTGCCTGGGTCCATCAAATAAATCCCTGCGCTTGGACGATGTGACGCAACGATGCAGCATTTCGAAAATGATGCGCTCCGATTTCGGGATGGAAGCTTCGTTCCATTGCCCTCTGGGCAAAATGACACAAGGCAGCAAGTCAGAACAAAAACTCTAAAAGCCTTCTTAAATGCTTTGCTTCATTATATTTTGTTGCCTTTATTGAGACTGCAAGAAAGGCAGTCAGATGTTTCCATGGGGGGAGGGGGGGGGGTGCGCCAGATCAGCCTTCGTCAGTGTTCTCTTGAAACTAAGATGCGCGTTTGTTGTCAAGAGAAGTGCGCGGGACACACGAGGGCCAGAATTTTACGTGTTGGCCTTGGGTGCCATGGCCGACCCCAGACAAGCGTTAAATCGTGCGCGACGATGTCAGGCGCGCGTCCCCATGTCGCTGCGCACTCGCGCGATATTACAGTCGGTGGGCGCGCGCAGGAGTTGGCAGCGCGCCCGCCGACAACTAATCGGCAACGTAAGGCCATTAAAAAGGGCAATTGGCCGGAATTTTGCGTTGCCTGTGCCATTTTTCAGTCGCTGGCGGACATCGCGATTTTTCACTTTTCCCACCCAAGGCCGGGATAAAAGGGGTCCAGAGCAGGAGGCTGTGTGACTGCTCAGGAGTTCAGGAGGTGAGAGTTTGCTGTTGCTTTATTGTTGAGATTTCTGACCATGTCCTCTGGTTTCTTCTGGAGTTTTTGCTTTGTTAGCCTTGTTCTGAGGACTTTTGTTTTGTCAACTCTGTTGGAGCATTTCTGCCCGAGGCAGCCGTCAGTACATGGGGCAGTGCCACCCGCATCTCAGCCAATGGGGATTGTGCTCTCCGCTGGGGGCATCTCCTCTGAGGAGGAAGAGAGGGGCAGAAGGGAGAGGAGGCCAGGTGTCCGCAGGCAGTGCCGTAGGGGGTGACCTGTGGGAGGAGATGGGCAGGCACAGGGGGTGCAGGACCAGCAGGGAGAGCAAGGCGGATGGAACTGCAGAAGATGCCACTATCCTGCTGCCAGTGTGTACAGGCAGCAATCCAGCTACCTCAACATGTCCGAGGTCCAGTACCGCAGGAGGCCCTGCCTCTCTGGGGACACCGTGACATCAATATGCCAGATGATTGGTCCGGAGATCGCCTCCAATTGTGTGGGTGGGCACCCAATGCCAGTGGCTCTGAAGGTCACAGTAGCCCTCAAGTTATTTGCATCCGGATCTTTCCAGGGGTCAGTGGGGGATCTGTGCGGAGTGTCCCAGCCAGCTGTTTACCATTGTGTCGGACTCGTCATTGACACTCTGTTCAGCCGGGTCCTCACATTCATTCATTACCGGACGGACGAGATCAGCCAGGCTGAGTGAGCCAGAGGCTTGGCAGCTATTGCTGGGTCCCCCACATCCGAGTTGCCATAGGCTCCACTCACATGGCCATCAAGGTGCCTGTGGGGCAGCCGGGTGCCTTTGTGAAGAAGAAGGGTTACCATTCCGTGAACGTGCAGATAGTCTGCGACCATAAGACCCAGGTTCTGTAAGTCTATGCAAGGTACCCTGGCAGCTCCCATGATGCCTACATCCTGCGACACTCCCGGGTGTTCATGGCTCCAGCCCGGCTGGATGGTTGGCTTCTGGGTGACAAAGGGTATCTGTTGAAAAGGTGGCTCTGCCACCCTAGGTCAGAGGCAGAGGAGAGGTACAACTGGAGTTAAGCCTCCACAAGGGCAGTGATTGAGAGGACAATTGGGTTACTGAAGATGAGGTCCCGCTGCCTGGACCTTTCCAGGGTTTCCCTGCAATATCCTCCAGAGTGCCTGTCGCTTATCATCGTGGTCTGCTGTGCTCTGCACAATCTGGCACTGGTAAGGGGGGAACCCACTCGAGGATGAGGATAGCGAGGCAGCTCCACAGGCCTCAGAGGAAGACTCTGCAGATGGATCTGAAGAGGATCCCAGACAGGCACAGGGTGAGGACGAGGAGGCAGATGTGATGAACCTTCAGGGTGGCAGGGTCACCAGGGAGGCCTTGATTCAACGCTCCTTCAGCTGGGCAGCCAAGACGCCCTCCATCTCAGTGCGAAGGCACTGCCCCCGTCACACACATCCCTGAGGAGGCAAACCCATGACCCCAGTGTCACCTCACAACCTCTGTGATAAAGTTTGCTGCCCCTCTGTCTATCATAAGGCAGTGCTGAGCTCTGCACCTATGGGAGACATGAGCGACACTCAGGGCATTGAAACAACATCTTGCTTTATATCTTTACCAGAGTTGAAAATAAGGAACAAAACATGATATGGTTGCCAAAGTGACACATAAACAAGACATTACACAGATGGAATGGACGCTTGTCAGGTGTGAAAACTCCACCCTGTGCCCACGGTGCCTTAAACCTACACTTGCCAGTGCTGCATCTTGGTGCCCCCCCCTCACTGGCAGCGGCATTGGAGACAGGCTGCTGACTCCGCTGTCGTGTGGGCCCTGATGACCTTGGCAGTCACCCTCTGGCTGGCGGGGCCTGAGCAGGCTCCCCTCGGGAGGGTGTGACCAGAGACATGGCTGGGCACTCCTCAATCGTCACGGCCTCAGAAGGTGCCACGGTGACTGGCAGAGGGACGGAGGAGCTGCTGCCCTCACCCAGAGAGCCGTGAGAGGAGCCCACAGCGATGACAGGCAGCTCGTCCGCCAGTGTGAGGCACGTCTGGACCTCCCTGCTCACCAGTGATGGACAGGCACCCGGCAGAGAGGCTAGGTGCCCTATCCATCTCACACACTGGCAGTGACCTCCTGTGGGAGTGCAGGTCCGATGGCGACACCAGGAACCTCTGATTCTGTCCAAGGAGCTGCCTCTCCTTGAGGTTCCCCACTCTCTCAATGGAGGAGGCTGTATCTGTGAGGCAGGTGCATCACTCGGCAATTCCTCAGGTGTCAAGAGGGGTCCTCGGGGTCAGCTGCTCATCGTGGGGATGGCATTTCTGAGGGAGAAACAGAACATGTCAGATAAGAACATCATCGCTGAGGTCAAAATCTTTTGGCAATTTATCAAAAGGTTTCGATCCGTTGTTGAAAAAACAAAATTTTCATACTAATTTCTAACATGTCCCTGTTCGTGTGGGGGACATGTTTTTTTTAGCAATTTCAAAGTCTTTATTTTTGATTTTTCGTATCTTCATCTCCCTGAGGCAGCTCTGTCCCTCAGGGAGATGGTTCTGCACACACTTGCGTTCTCGCCCTCCTCCCCCCACCCACACAGGCAGCGCTGAGCGCTGCAGCGCGCGTTTCATGCTGGGCAGGCCTTAATTGGCCCGCCAACGTGAAATCACGGTCTGGCCCCGATTGTGGGCAGCAGGCGGCTTCCTGACCACTCCCACCAAGCCCACCTGATAAGAACAAAGTCCTGCCCTAAGTGTGTGTGCAAGCACAAAGGTTGCTGCCAAAATGGGCACGTGCCTCAGAGTGGCCTAGCAATGGGTACTCTGGATTTGAACTTCCCACAGAAGATGCCATGGCCCTCCCCTTCTTGCACACTCCCCCCGGCCTCTCCTCTACCCGCTGCACTCTTACCGTCCTCCCAGACCCCTGCCCCTCCGTGACCTGTGAACCTTGCTCCTTGCTCGCCTTCCATGTCCAGGGTGTCCATCTCAGACCTGGACAGGATCAGGATGTTGGGTACCCCACCACCCCTTCATGTGCACTCCAGCGCATTATGGCTTCTCTTCTCCTGCACGGACACAAATGCATTCTTTAGCCCATCCTCTACCTGCAGTACCATTCCAGCCTCGCAACCCACCCCCAGGACAGCCAGCTTGAGGTGCCCATCAGATTGGCACCCCTCACCCTTCTATACACGCCAAGGTGAGCGGCAACATCTCCCACCCTTGGCAGGCACAGGGATATGTGTCATTTGGCACTCTGCATCTCACACCCCTGAGCACCGCAGCTTATGGCCACCCTCCAAAGCATCTATGCTCAGCTCCATGCCAAGTTGGCACTCGCCCTTGCGGAACACAGAAGATCACTGAACCCTTTTCTGGCACTGGATCCATGTACGGCGCCACCACATCATGCCTGCTCACCTGGGCAGCCATCCCTGTCCAGGCCTTCTTCATCGGGAAGGGTGGCCCCTTCTTGCCATCACGCGGCATGAGTATTTCACGCTGGGCACTGACTGCTTCCACTAGAGCGTGAAGGCACTCACCCAGGAATCATGGGGCAGTGTGCCACCAGCATTGCCCTCCTGACTGCTGTGCCCACCAGGTGCCATCACTTATGCCAAGTTTTCCAATCTCTTGTTGACAGCTCTGTTAGGCTCCTCCCCAACACCTGGCAGCCTTCAGGGAGCTGCCTGGGCTTCCCTTATACCATCCTCCAGTTCACTATCCGACCCATGCCCACCACACCACCACACCCACCCAACCTTGCTGGCAGCACTGCACCAATGTCCGGGTCCTTAATTGGCCAGCCAGCGTGAAATCACATCGCTCCGACATTCACGGGCAGTTGGACACGTTCGTGGACACCACTACTACTTCTAGGCCCACTGATCACTGACCACAAGCACAAAATTGAGGCCAAGGTTGCACACGCGGGCAAATTGCAGTCAACCTCGATTTCAGTTTTGGTGACAAGAGAGGCACCGGCTGCCGAAGCTTTTGTCTTGCACAAATCAGGACAAATGCAAGAATGCCAAATTTCAAAGGGTCACCACAATTTATTTGCCATTCTTACGTTTGTCCTGAGGAGTGCAAGATACAAAGCGCCTGCATGTCTCTTTTCTTTAGCAATATTCGAGTTCTGTATTCCAAACGATTGTAATTAAATCAGCTGTGCCACACCCCCAATGTCAACCAGGAAAGAATCAAGTCAAACCAAACTCAACCTTTTATTCCTAAATTGAAAAATCAACCATCTACGTAATTAACATATTGTGACAATTAGTTAGCAAGCCGTCAGTTACATTATAAAATGTTAACTTTAACAGTTGATCCCACACTGTGTCCTTGCAAATCAATTTGTGTATACTTTGCTTAGTATATTTTCACCCTTCCTGTCCAAACTGATTTTCCTGTTTAATGTCCTAAATCCCCAGTTTTCCATAAATCCAGTTCAATGAGGCAATTCCTCATCATCTCGATTCTCACAAGGGGAGATACATGTAAGCAGAGGCTGCAGCCACCTATACACAGAGCAATACCATAAGACCATTCGATATAGGAGCCGAAGTAGGCCATTCGGCCCATCGAGTCTGCTCCGCCATTCAATGAGATCATGGCTGATCTGCTAATCCTCAACTCCACTTTCCTGCCTCTACCCCATAACCCTTGATCCTCTTACAGATTAAAAATCTATCTCAGTCTTGAACATACGTAATGACTCAGCCTCTACAGTCCTCTGCGGTAAACAATTCCACAGATTAATTACCCTCTGAGAGAAGAAATTCCTCCTCATCTCTGTTTTAAATGGGTGACTCCTTACTCTGAGATTATGCCCTCTGGTCCTAGACTCTCTCACAAGGGGAAACAACCTCTCAGCATCTACCCTGTCAAGCCCCCAAGAATCTTATATGTTTCAATAAGGTCGCCTCTCATTCTTCTAAACTCCAATGAGTACAGGCCCAACCTACCCAACCTCTCCTCATAAGAAAATCCCTCCATACCCAGAATCAACCTAGTGAAACCTTCTCTGGACTGCCTCCATTGCCAGTATAGCTTTCCTTAGATAAGTGGACCAAAGCTGTTCACAGTATTCTAGGTGTGGTCTAACTAGTGCCTTGTATAGTTTTAGCAAGACTTCCCTATGTTTATACTCCATTCCCTTTGAAATAAAGGCCAACATTCCATTTGCCTTCCCTATTACCTGTTGAACTTGTATGTTAGCTTTTTGGGATTCATGCACGAGGACCTTCAAATCCCTCCATGCTGCAGCTTTCTTCAGTCTTTCTCCATTTAAATAATATTCAGCTCCTCTATTCTTCCTGCCAAAGTGCACAACCTCACATTTTCCCACATTATATTCCATCTGCCAAATTTTTGCCCACCCACTTAACTTTTCTTTATCCCCCTGTAGACTCCTTGTGACATCCTCACCACTTGCCTTCCCACCTATTTTTGTGTCATCAGCAAACTTGGCCATAGTACATTCATTTCCCTCATCCAAGTCATTAATAAATATTGTAAATAATTGTGGCCCCAGCACTGATCCCTGTGGCATTCCACTAGTTAGGGGAAGCAACAATTTTCCATTGTTTTGCCTGACATTGGTATTATTGCAATTGTCCTGATGAGCGCAAGACAAAAAGCTTCGACAAAATGTCTTCTTTCAGCGATAATCACATTCTGTGCTACCAAAAAATTAATTAGATGATTTGGTCACTTATCTCACTGCTGTCTGTGGGATCTTGCTCTTCAAGTGGCTACACATCAAAAAGTGTTAGGTTGGCTGTAAAATTTGTTGTGACTTTCTGAAGTTGTGAACGGTTTTACACAAGTTCATCCCTTTGTCACTGGCTACAGGCTGCTTGTTGCTCTGGGCTATGTTGGTCACTGTTGACTGCTTTGCTTAGAGTGTCAATAGACAGAAGCCTTTAGTTTGGTCAGTAAGGGCTGGAGACTATGTACAGGTATATGACTGGATTTGCTTCTATCTTTAAGGAGATAATCACAACATTGACAGCATCATTTACAAGTGGAACCCAAACACACGACTGTTCGAAAGGAACCAGACTATCCCAACGTCGGGAGCCTATGACTGGGAATTCTTTACAGTTGGACCCTATTCTTTCTTAGTCGTGGCGAACACCTTCAACGGGACCTCAACCCGGATCTACTCCAGGATTTACATCCAGCTGGGTGGAATGTTCCGACTTTTCCAGTCAATCCCGGTAAGTGCCTGGTTGCCCTGTTCATTTAAATAGCCAAGAGCACTCGATGAAAAAAGTGAGGAAAGAAAGACAGGTTTCTGCACCTCTACAGCACCTTACTGTGGAACAGGAGGGGGCCATTCAGCCCATCGAGCCTGTTCCTCCATTCCATTAGATTATAGATGATGTGTGTCTTAACTCCATCCACCCTATCACTTAGGAACATCTGAAAGGCCAGCACAGGAAATGAATTACTTTGCAATGGGGGTCACCACTCTACAGAAGCAAACAAAACATCTATCCAACACAGAGCAAGATCCCACAGGCACCATGGTGATAAATGGGCTGTTAATCTACTTTCAGTGGTGTTGGTTGAGGGACAAATGCCAGCCAGGGAACTGCGAGATGCCCTGCTCTTTATTAACTGGTAGTGTGGATATATTCACCTCAGCCAATGGAGCAGCCAGGCAGTTTTATTGCTTTACACAGAGTGTGGCACCTCGGACCAATGCAGTACTCACTGTACAGATACAGAGTGTAACCATTGCACTGTGAACGAACCAGGACAACGTGCGGATACATTTCCTTGCAGTGATTTGATACAACTGAGTGGCTTGCAGGCCATCTTGGAGCGCAGTTCAGAGTCAATCATGTTTTCATGGGTCTGGATGTCACACGCAGGCCAAACATTTTAAGGTGGGCAAATCTCCCCCCATGAATGGCATTAGTGAAAGCCTTGGACAGCACCTTCCAAACCCATGACCTCTACCACCTAGTCTTGTCACATTACCACCATACTACTGTCCCCTTGGATCCCCCTCCCTAACAGCACAGTGGGTGTACCTGCACCATATGAACTGCAGCAGTTCAAGAAGGCAGCTCACCATTACCTTCTCAAGGGTCTTTAGAGATGGGCAATAAATGCTGGCCCAGCCAGCGATGCCCACATCCCAAATAATAAAAAGATACACAGTGTAATCATTACCCTGTGAATAAACAAGGGCACAGCATAGATACTCAGTGAGTGCTCATGACCAAGTGATCTAACAGAGACATTGCCATATCAGTGAACTCTGTGTAGTTACCCAGTGAATCCTCGCACGATTGCATCAAAAAGAATTCCATGTAATTACACAATGACTAATCCTCGCACAAGATCAAGTTTGGGTGGAGTCCAACTTCAACCAGCTCCACAGCAAAGCAAGTGAGCAACGAGAATGTGACTTCTATTCTCCCCCTCTGTAAACCTTAAAACAATACTTCAGCAAAAATAGCTGGATTAAAATTCTCCTCGTTCTCTCCATCCAGCTCTCCATCCATGGCTAATTTCCATTTCATCCTGTCTCCTTCTCATCACTGCTGGTGTTAAGGGAGCTCAGCTGAGTTTAAGGCGCAGTTTTTAGTTTAAGTTGCAACCCCATTCTGCTCCCTGGCCACTGCCAGTGGCAGAGCCAGACGGTTCCATTTGACCCTATTTTGACCCTGAGCTGAGCTTCCGAACCCCGGATCCTCAGGAAGACCACCTACCGCCACGTATGTAACGTGTCCCGTCGCCACACCTGTCTCAGCTCACCTGCTGCCCTAACCTGTGTTACCTCTAGGCTTGACAATACCGTTGTTCTCCTGGGCACATCCAACCTTGTACCCTCCATAAGTTTTGAGCCCATCGAAAGCTATACTGTCTGTATCCTAACTTGCAATGAATTCTAATCACCCATCAACCCCCACGCTCCCGACCCCATTCGCTACTCTACATTGGTTCTCAAACTGGATTTCAAAATTTCTCATCCTAGTGTTCACGTCTGTACATGGCCTCATGCCTCGCCCCCCCCCAATACCCCTCCTACCAACCTCCATAATTGCCTCCAGACTTCCGATTCCTCCAATTCTGGCCTCTTGCCCCTCAATTTTAATCACGCCAACATTGGCAGCGGTGTCTTTAAGCTTTGGAGTTCCCTCCCGAGACCTCTCCCTCTGTCCTCCTCCCTCCCCCATCAAGATGCTCCTTGAAACAAAGCCTTTGATCACCCTATGAGACTTAACGTCAAATTTTCCCTGACTGTGCTCCAGTAAAGCACCCCTGGAACATTTTACGATGTTAAAGGTGTTATATGAATGCAAGTTGCTGTTGTTGATGGGTTTGCGGAGCATATTTGTGATGCTATAAGATGGGTAAATTACCCAATTTAAGCAGAGTGGATCTGTATTAGTAAGCATTATCTTGAGGCGTTGGTCATGAATGACAGTTCAGCCCAATTGGTGCCATGTGTACAAAATATTTACATCATTACTTAAACCCTCAGGGCCTCAATGAATAGTTACACCTTGTTACAAGCAAATTAGGTTTCATCTTCCTAGCCAACTAGTTTTACAATCGAAGTGCAGGGAGGTCTGAAGGCAACCCTTGCTTTGTATTGATTACGAGGATGTTAAGGGGGTTTAAACCCCATGGAATAACAGAGAACAATGCTGAGGTGGGTCTTACCCCCTCTTTTTCACTGCACCCTGTCACAGATTCATCAATCTGAAGATCTATATACCTCTGGAACAACATCACTCAAGTTGTGTCGTCTCCACTCTTAATATTGAACCAAAGAAACTGCTTTCCCTCCAACTCTGGAAGCAATGGAAAAATAATTACTGATAAAGTATAATCGGCCAATCTTGCTGACAATGCCTGATTAAGAAAGGATGTTGATCATTAGGTCCTCCAGTTTAGTGTGTAAAAGCTCTCTGAGTGAAAGACTGAGAGACACGAATTATATTTACAGCTACCTCCCTCAGAATCTCAGACAGTGCACAGATATCTCCCAGAGAAATCCCAGTCAGTGTATCGATATTCCCCAGAGAATTCCCAATTAGCGTACAGATATCTCCCAGACAAATACCAGCTAGTATATCGCTACCTCGCAGAGAAACCCCAGTTAGTTTACAAATATCCCCCAGATAAAGCCCAGTTAGTGTAGAGTTATCTCCCAGAGAAATCCCAGTCAATGTATCGATATTCCCCAGAGAATTCCCGTTAGTAATACAGATATCTCCCAGAGAAATCCCAGTCAGTGTATCGATATTCCCCAGAGAATTCCCAGTTAGCATACAGTTATCTCCCAGAGAAATCCCAGTTAGCATACAGATATCTCCCAGAGAAATCCCAGATAGTGTATCGATATTCCCCAGAGAATCAGCAGTTAGTGTACAGGAATCTCCCAGACAAATACCAGCTAGTATATCGCTACCTCGCAGAGAAACCCCAGTTTGTTTACAAATATCCCCCAGACAAAGCCCAGTTAGTGTAGAGTTATCTCCCAGAGAAATCCCAGTCAGTGTATCGATATTCCCCAGAGAATTCCCAGTTAATATACAGATATCTCCCAGAGAAATCCCAGTCAGTGTATCGATATTCCCCAGAGAATTCCCAGTTAGTGTACAGATATCTCCCAGAGTAATACCAGTTAGTGTACAGATATCTCCCACAGAAGTCCCAGTCAGTGTACAGATATCGCCCTGAGAAGTCCTAGTCAGTGTACAGATATCTCAAAGAGAAATCCCTGTCAGTGTATCAAAATTCCCAAGAGAATTCCCAGTTACTGTACAGGAATCTCCTAGACAAACCTCAGCTAGTATATTGATATCTTGCAGAGAATCCCAGTTTGTTTACAAATATCTCCCAGGCAAAGCCCAGTTAGTGTGGAGATAGCTCCCAGAAAATCCCAGTCAGTGTATCAATATTTCCCAGAGAATTCCCAGTTAGTGTACAGATGCCTCCCAGTGAAATCCAAGTTAGTGCCCAGGTATCTCCCGGAGAAATCCCAGTAAGTGTACAGGTATCTCCCAGAGAAATCGCAGTTTGTGCACAGGTATCTGCCAGAGAAATCTCGGTTAGTGTTAAAATATCTCCCAGAGAAATCTCAGTCCGTGTATCGATATTCCCCTGAGAAATCCCAGTTAGTGCACAGATATCTCCCAGAGAGATCCCAGTCAGTGTATCAATATTCCCCAGAGAAATCCCATTTAGTTTACAGATACTTCTCAAGAAATTGCAATTGATGTACGGATCTCTCCCAGGGAAATCCCAGTCAGCGTATAGATATCTACCACATAAAACCCACAGTGCTCATTTTCCTCTATGACAAATCCGAGTCAGTGTATCAATATTCCCCAGAGAAATCCCAGTTAATGTACAGGAATCTCACGAAGAAATCTCAGCCAAAGTATTGATATTCCCCAGAGAATTCACACTTAGTGCTCAGATATCTCCCAGAGAAATCCCAGTCAGTGTATCGATATACCCCAGAGAATTCCCTGTTAGTGTACAAATATCTCCCGGAGAAGTCCCAGCCAGTGTACCAAAATTCCCCAGAGAAATCCCAGTTAGTGTAAAGGCATCTCCCTGAGAAACCCCAGCCAATGTATCAATATTCCCCAGAGAATTCCCAGTTTGTGCACAGATATCTCGCAGAGAATTCCCAATTAGTACACAGATATCTCCCAGAGAAATCCCAGTCAGTTCGTCGATATTCCCCAGAGAAATCCCAGTCAGTGTACAGATATCTCAGAATCACAGAATCACACAGTGCAGAAGAGGCCCTTTGGCCCATCGAGTCTGCACCGACATGTGAGAAACACCTGACCTACCTACCTAATCCCATTTGCCAGCACTTGGCCCATAGCCTGGAATGTTATGATGTGCCAAGTGCTCATTCCAGGTGCTTTTTAAAGGATGTGAGGCAACCTGCCTCCACCACCCTCCCAGGCAGTGCATTCCAGACAGTCACCATCCTCTGGGTAAAAAAGTTTTTCCTCACATCCCCCTTAAACCTTCTGCCCCTCACCTTGAACTTATGTCCCCTTGTGACTGACCCTTCAACTAAGGGGAACAGCTGCTCCCTCTCCACCCTGTCCATGCCCCTCATAATCTTGTACATCTCAATCAGGTCGTCTCTCAGTCTTCTCTGCTCCAACAAAAACAACCCAAGTCTATCCAACCTCTCTTCATAACTTAAATGTTTCATCCCAGGCAACATCCTGGTGAATCTCCTCTGCACCCCCTCCAGTGCAATCACATCCTTCCTATAATGTGGTGACCAGAACTGAACACAGTACTCCAGCTGTTGCCTCACCAAGGTTCTATACAACTCCAACATGACCTCCCTACTTTTGTAATCTATGCCTCGATTGAAAAAGGCAAGTGTCCCATGTGCGTTTTTCACCATCCCACTAACATGCCCCTCCACTTTCAGAGATCTATGGACACACACGCCAAGGTCCCTTTGTTCCTCAGAACTTCCTAGTGTCATGCCATTCATTGAATACTTCCTTGTCAAATTACTCCTTCCAAAGTGTATTACCTCACACTTTTCAGGGTTAAATTCCATCTGCCACTTATCTGCCCATTTGACCATTCCGTCTATATCTTCCTGTAGCCCAAGACACTCAACCTCACTGTTAACCACCCGGCCAATCTTTGTGTCATCTGCAAACTTACTAATCCTACCCCCCACATAGTCATCTATGTTGTTTATATAAATGACAAATAATAGGGGACCCAGGACAGATCCCTGTGGTACACCACTGGACACTGGCTTCCAGTCACTAAAGCATTCTTCTGTCATCACCCTCTGTCTCCTACAACTAAGCCAATTTTGAATCCACCTTATCATATCTCCCAGACAAATCACAGCCAGTGTATCGATATTCCCCAGAGAAATCCCAGTTAGTGTATCGAAATTCCCCAGAGAAATCTAAGTTAGGGTATAGATATCTCCCTGAGAAATCCCAGTCAATGTACAGGTATCTCCCAGGGGTATCCCAGATAGTGTATAGATATCTCCCTGAGAAATCCCAGTCAATGTACAGGTATCTCCCAGGGGTATCCCAGATAGTGTATAGATATCTCCCAGAGAAATCCCAGTCAGTGTACAGATATCTCCCAGAGAAATCTTAGCCAGTGTACAGATACCTCCCAGCGAAATCCCTGTTAGCGTACAGATATCTCCCAGAGAAATCCCAGCCAGCTTACCTATATCTCCCAGAGAAATACCAGTCAGTATACAGCAATTTCCCTGAGAAATCCCAGTCAGTGTATTGATATTCACCAGAGAAGTCCCAGTCAGCGTACGGATATCTCCCAGAGAAATCCAAGTCAGTGTACAGCAATCTCCCAGAGAAATCTCAACTAGTATATTGGAATTGCCCAGAGAAATCCCAGTTAGTGCTCAGGTATCTCCCAGAGAAATCCCAGTCAGTGTCCAGAAATCTCACACATGAATTCCAGTCAGTGTATCGATATCTCCCAGAGAAATCCCAGTTAGTGTTCATATATCTCCCAGAAAATCCCAGTTAGTGCTCAGGTATCTCCCAGAGAAATCCGAGTCAGTGTACAGGAATCTCTCAGGGAACTCCCAGTTAGTGTACAGGAATCTCCCAGAGAAATCCCAGCCAGTGTATCGATATTCCCCAGAGAATTCCCAGTTAGTATACAGATATCTCCGAGAGAAATCCCAGTGAGTGTATCAAAATTCCCAGAGAAATCCCAGTTAGTGTACAGGAATCTTCCAGAGAAATCCCAGCCAGCGCATTGATATTCCCCAGAGAATACCCAGTTAGTGTACAGATATCTCCCAGAGAAATCCAAGTTAGTTTACAAAAATCTCCCAGAGAAATCTTAGCCAGTGTACAGGTATATCCCAGAGAAATCCCAGTCAGTGTACAGATATCTCCCAGAGAAATCTCAGTCAGTGTATCGATATTCCCCAGAGAATTCCCAGTTAATGTACAGATACCTTCCAGTCAAATCCCAGTCAGTGTCCATTTATCTCAATGAGAAATTGTAGTTAGTGTACAGATACCTCCCAGAGAAATCCCAGTCAGTCTATAGATATTCCCCAGAGAAATCCCAGTTAGTGTACAGGTATCTCCCAGAGAAAGCCCAGTCAGTGTATAGATTTCTTCCATAGAAATCCCAGTCAGTGTACACATAACTCCCAGAAAAATCCCAGCCAGTATACCAATATCTCCCAGAGAAATCCCAGTCAGTGTATGGATATCTCCCTGAGAAATTCCAGTTAGTGTACGGATATCTCCCTGAGAAGTTCCAGTTAGTGTATGGATATCTCCCAGAGAAATCCCAGTTAGTGTATGGATATCTCCCAGAGAAATCCCAGTTAGTGTGACGATACCTCCCAGAGAAATCCCAGTTAGTGTATGGATATCTCCCTGAGAAATCCCAGTTAGTGTACAGATGCAACTCTGAGGAAGGACTGGTGAACGGCAGTAATTGTACAGGAAACTCCTGGAGGGATAGACTGACAGATACAGGTAACTGACACAAGCAGAAGATGAGATATTGCTGCAACACTTAACAGGAATTCTCTTGTCAAATTCCCTCCTCCCCATGTTTCTTTCACATTGGAAAGCCACACTCCCTATTCCCTTTGAAAACAGGAGAATGTCATTCAGCCCCTCAGACCTGCTCCACCATTCCATTAGAATATACCTGTACCTTAACTCCATCTATCCACCTTAGTTACATATCCCTTCATACATTAACCTAACAAAAACAATCAACATCAGTCTTGAAAATTTCAGTTGGCTCCCAGCCCTAACAGCCCATCATGAGAGAAAGTACCAGATTTTTGCTGTCCATCATGCAACGAAAAGTATTTCCTGATTTCTCACCGAAGTAGCCTAGCTCCAGTTTAAAAATGGTCTATTTGCATTGGGCTCCACCAACAGAGGAGACAGTTTCTCTCTATCTAGCCTATCAAGTCCCTTAATCATTTTGAACACTTGATCAAGTGGCCCCTCAATCTTCTAAATTCGAGGGAATACAAGCCTAGTCCGTGCAATCAGTCCTCATAATTGAACTTTTTAAACCTCTGTTTCAGTCTGGTGGATCTGCGCTATGTCCCAACGAAGGTGCTGTGCCCAGAAATGAACGCAGTGACCAGAATTTTCCAGCCTCCCCAGTGGTGGGATTCCCCACAGTGGGACCGGTGAGCTGTTGAGATCTCCGTTCACATCAGCGGGACCAGAATATCCCACCGGCATGAGGGGCTGGGAAATTCCACTCAGCATCTCTAGATTGGGTCTGACCAAAGCGCTATACAACTGAAGCGTCACTGCCTCAATTATTCAATTCCAACCTTTTAAAGATAATTCCCGGGGACAGGGTCCTGTTGGGACTATTGCCCGATGGATCGTGGCCAAAACATGGATTTTGGCTAAAAATTTATTTTATTTTGAATGCCTTTGGTCTTCCCCGTGGCCTGGGGTCGCTGGGTACTTTGTGTTCAGCACTCCGACATGGCTTCTTCTCCTTGTGTTCTCTGCCCAAAGGCAGGTCCGACCCATTGTTCCATAACCACCACCATGGCTAGAGCAAGGAAGCAGGACGCGACTCCACCCCATGCTGTTTGCACTAACCTGATCCGCACTAGTCGTCTGGGTAACTGAGCTAACCGGCCACACCACCTAGGAGTCTGAGTTGCTATGGCAACATGTGCTGTTACATACACGTTGTAGTCTGGAGCTACGGATAGTGGTAGTAGAGGCTCCTACATTCTTTCCATTGCATGGTTGACCAGGAATCTCTCCCAATCTTACCACCTGCCATTGGCGTGTGTTGGGAAGGACCTGCAGGCTGATACTCAACCTGTTTGGCTGAGTTATGAACGCCCCTTCCTTGGCCATCAAATCCTGGAGTGGGATTTGAACCCAGAGCTTCTGGTTCAGAGGCAGGGATGCTAATCCACTGCACCACAAGACCTCTCCCTAACTTAATAAAAACAGAAAGTGCTGGCAAAATTCAGCAGGCCTGACAGCATCTGTGGAGAGAGAAACAGAGTTAATGTCTTGAGTCCGAATGACTCTTCTTCAGAGCTAAAGGGAAGTAGAAATATGATGGAATTTATGCTGTTGAAGAAGGTGTGGGGGAAGTGGAGCAAAATAGAAGGTCAGGGATAGGTGGGAGCTAAGGAGAAATTTGACAAAGATTCATGGACACAGGACAAAGGGAGTATTAATGGTAATGTTAAAGACTAAAGAAGGTGCTAATAGTGGCATAAAGGTAAGAAAGCAGAATGTGTTAATAGCAGAACAAGGGTAAGTGCTCTGTGAAAGCAAAACATAAAAACAAGTGATAGATGGCCCTAAGATAAAAGCAAAATACTTTGGATGCTGGAAATCTGAAACAAAAACAAACACAACAATTTGCAGCAATTTTTGTTGTCATGGTTGTTATTGTATTAGATGGCCCTGTTGGGGGTGGGGAGGGTGTTGGGGGAAAAGATTAAAAATAAACAAATAAATAAAAATAATTGGATTAAAAACGGGATCAGGATGGAAGAGACAGTTCATGATCTGAAGTTGTTGAATTCATTGTTAAGTCCGGAAGGCTGTAAAGTGCCTAGTCGGAAGATGAGGTGCTGTTCCTCCAGGTTGCGTTGAGCTTCACTGGAACATTGCAGCAGGCCAAGGACGGACATGTGGGCAAGAGAGCAGGGTGGAGTGTTGAAATAGCAAGCGACAGGGAGGTCTGGGTCATGCTTGCTGACTAAGTGAAGGTGTTCCGTAAAGCAGTCACCCAGTCTGTGTTTGGTCTCCCCAGTGTAGAGGAAGCCAAATTGGGAGCAACAAATGCAGTAGACTAAATTGAAGAGGGTGCAAGTGAAGCGCTGCTTCACCTGAAAGGAGTGTTTGGGCCCTTGGACGGTGAAGAGGGAGGAGGTAAAGGGGCAAGTGTTGCACATTTTGTGATTGCATGGGAAGGTGCTGTCGGAAGGGGATGAGGAGTTGGGGATGATGGAGGAGTGGGCCAGTGTGTCCCGGAGGGAATGATCTCTATGGAATGCTGACGATGGGGGTGAAGGGAAGATGTGTTTGGTGCTGGCATCATGCTGGAGTTGGCGGAAATGGCGGAGGATGATCCTTTGAATGCGGAGGCTGGTGGGGTGAAAAGTGAGGACAAGGGGGGCCTTGGGAGGGAGGGGAATGGGTGAGGGCAGAGGTGCAGGAGATAGGTCGGATGTGGTTGAGGGCCCTGTCAACCACTGTAGTAGTAGGAACCCTCAGTTAAGGAAGAAGGAGGACATGTCAGAGGAACTGTTTTTGAAAGTAGCATCATCAGAACAGATGCGATGGATGCAGAGGAACTGGGAGAATGGGATGGAGTCCTTACAGGAAGCGAGGTGTGAGGAGCTGTAATAAGCTCTGAAGAAGAGTCATATGCACTTGAAACGTTGACTCTCTCTCTCCACAGACCTGCTGAGTTTTTCCAGCATTTTCTGTTTTTATTTCAGGTTTCCAGCATCCGCAGTATTTTGCTTTTATCTTATGTGAGGAGCTGTAGTCGGGGTAGCTGTGGGAGTTGGTGGGCTTGTAATGGATTTTGGTAGACAGTCTATCACCAGAAATGGAGACAGAGGTCAAGGGAGGGAAGGGATGTGTCGGAGATGGACCATGTGAAGAGGATAAAGGGGTGGAAATTGGAAGCAAAAGAATCTAGAACTAGGGGTCACTATTTAAAAATAAGGGGCCGCTCATTTAAGACAGAGATAAGGAGAAATTTTTTCTCATCTTTGGAACTCTCTTCCTCAAAAGGCGGTGGAAGCAGAGTCTTTGAACGTTTTTAAGGCAGAGCTAGATAGATTCTTGATTAACAAGAGAGGGTGAAAGGTTGTCGGGGGTAGTAATGTGGGGTTGAGGTTACATTCAGATCAGCCATGAGCCTTTTCAATGGTGGAGCAGACTCGAGGGGCAGACTCCTGCCCCTAATTTATATGTAGGTGAACAAAAGACCTCTCCCTACGTGGCTACCTGATCATTTTATGTTGCTGACCCAGAGATTCAGAATGGGACAGATTCGCCCAGCACACAAAGATAGAAGGCATATTCAACCTCGGTTATGACAGTGGACAGTGGATATTACAATGCAGTAAAAAGAAAAGTTTGCATTTCTATAGTGCCGTTCGTGGATATCCCAAAGCGCATTAGAACCGATGATGTGCTTTTGAAGTGTTGCAGCGGTATGAACAGCAGCAGCCAGTTTGCACACAGCAAGATCCCACAATCCACAATGCGATAATGGCAGGATGTGCGCAGGGCATTATTTAAGGGATAGATATTGGCCGGGATGTCAGGGAGAGAGAAATCCTTGTTTTTCTGGGATCCTGCAGCTGGTCTGTTTGCACATTGTAACCTTTGACTTGCAAGCGAAAAATACTGAGCAAACTGAACCAAAGGAACCAAAGTCCCATCAGAAACATAGGATGGAGTCTTCCAGCCCCACCAGAGACAGGAAGCATGGTGGGCAGGAGAATTTAATTTGGTGTGAGGCCAGATGTCAGTTTCCCGCTGTTGGAATCAACTGTAGGGATTCTGTTCTGGGGGATTTAAACATGGGTCGAAGTTCCCGAATGAACAATGTGCTCCCTGCCAAATCGAATTACCCACCGGTCAGAAATTAGAACATTCACGTTCACCGCTGCCTATCAGTGGTGTGTGCCTGGCAGAGTAGACTTCCCCGATCATTAACGGTGATTTGCAGCCACGTTGTCCCCTTTGAGGAATGTCTGTAAATGCCAGGCCATGCTCGAGACCGGCTGGCGCGGTGCAGGTTGTGTGGAGAGTGACCAACGGAGGGGGGAACGGTTAGCGGGGAAGGGGGGAGCAGCGGCCGGGCTAAGGTGGAAGGGAGGGTGCAGGCTGTCCAGGGAGGGGGGAGTGCAGGGTGTCCAGGGAGGGGGGAGTGCGGGGTGTCCAGGGAGGGGGAAGTGCGGGGTGTCCGGGGAGGGGGGAGTGCGGGGTGTCTGGGGAGGGGGGAGTGCGGGGTGTCCGGGGAGGGGGAGTGCGAGGTGTCCGGGGAGGGGGGAGTGCGGGGTGTCCGGGGAGGGGGAGTGCGGGGTGTCCGGGGAGGTGGAGTGCGGGGTGTCCGGGGAGGTGGAGTGCGGGGTGTCCGGGGAGGTGGAGTGCGGGGTGTCCGGGGAGGTGGAGTGCGGGGTGTCCGGGGAGGTGGAGTGCGGGGTGTCCGGGGAGGTGGAGTGCGGGGTGTCCGGGGAGGTGGAGTGCGGGGTGTCCGGGGAGGTGGAGTGCGGGGTGTCCGGGGAGGTGGAGTGCGGGGTGTCCGGGGAGGTGGAGTGCGGGGTGTCCGGGGAGGTGGAGTGCGGGGTGTCTGGGGAGTGGGGAGTGCGGGTGTCCGGAGAGGGGGGAGTGCAGGGTGTCCGGAGAGGGGGAGTGCGGGGTGTCCGGGGAGGGGGGAGTGCGGGGTGTCTGGGGAGGGGGGAGTGCGGGGTGTCTGGGGAGGGGGGAGTGAGGGGTGTCTGCGGAGGGGGGAGTGCGGGGTGTCCGGGGAGGGGGAGTGCGGGGTGTCCGGGGAGGTGGAGTGCGGGGTGTCCGGGGAGGTGGAGTGCGGGGTGTCCGGGGAGGTGGAGTGCGGGGTGTCCGGGGAGGTGGAGTGCGGGGTGTCCGGGGAGGTGGAGTGCGGGGTGTCCGGGGAGGTGGAGTGCGGCCTGTCCAGGTAGGGGGCGTGCGGGGTGTCCGGGGAGGGGGAGTGCGGGGTGTCCGGGGAGGGGGGAGTGCGGGGTGTCCGGGGAGGGTGGAGTGCGGGGTGTCCGGGGAGGGTGGAGTGCGGGGTGTCCGGGGAGGGTGGAATGCAGGGTGTCCGGGGAGGGTGGAGTGCGGGGTGTCCGGGGAGGGTGGAGTGCGGGGTGTCCGGGGAGGGTGGAGTGCGGGGTGTCCGGGGAGGTGGAGTGCGGGGTGTCCGGGGAGGTGGAGTGCGGGGTGTCCGGGGAGGTGGAGTGCGGGGTGTCCGGGGAGGTGGAATGCGTATTGTCCACAAGTCGTTTAAATATGGCGCCCAGACCTTCAACCCCATGAGGTAACAGCGGGTCAGTGACTTCCTGCCCACCCTCATGGTGAGAATCAGTGAGCCCCTTGCCAATGTATAATGTATAATTGCCCAGCACAAGTTCACTTGTGGTCACCCATCTTGCTCTCCCTTCGTCCCCCAGCGAGAATCACTCTTACTTCCACACCCACCACCTAATTTAGACAGCAAAGTGGAAAACTCCACCCATAATAACATCTTGTGCCTTGAAGCAGAGCACTGCAAGGCACTGTACAGGAGCATCATCAGGCAGAATTTTACTACGTTGGATATCTTGGGACTGATTACCAAAGGCTTGGACTAAAGGTAAGCCCTTTAAGGAGCATCTTTAAAGGAGGAGAGAGATGTAGAGATGGGGAGAGGTTTAGGGAAGGGCTTCCTGGGCTCAGGGTCTTGGCAGCTGAAGGCACAGCCTCCAAGAGTGGAGGTAAGAAAATTGAGGATGTGCAAGAGATCAGAATTGGGGGAGCGTAGAGCTCTCGGAGAGCTGTAGAAACACTGCAAGCGTACAGCAGATTGGTCAACATCTCTAAAGGACAAAGACATGTTAGTGTTTCTACTGTGAACCCTTCAGTAGTTGTAGTGATGTACCATCAAGTCAGCTACAAAAATGATCAATTGGCATGTTGTACAGGACTGTGGGGGTGGGCATGGTTGGTTGGGGATTAAAATTCTCATATTTTAATTTGTTTTCAAGATGACAAACATTGCACACACGCGAGGACACACAAGAGCACAAGAATTAGGGGTACGAAAGGCCTTTTGGCTATTCCGCCTTTCGCTAAGACCATGGCTGATCTGACTGTGGCCTTAACTCCTCTTTCCTTTCTGCCCCCAACCCCACCACCAGCTCACCTACCGACCACTCCCCCACCCAACCCCATCCTCCCAATAACCCTTGACTTCCTACTCAATCAAAAATCTGTCTAGCTCAATCTCAAATATATTCAATGACCCAGCCTCCACTGTCCCCCACGGGAGAGAATTCCACTGACTAACAACCCTCTGAGAGAATAAATTTACCTTATTAAATGGGAGACCCCTCATTTTTAATTTTGCCCCCTAGACACCCCCACAAGGGGAAGCATCCTTTCAGCATCTACCCCATCAAGCCCCCTCGGGACCTTATATGTTTCAATAAGATCACCTCTCATTCTTCTAGACTCCAATTGGTATAGGCCCAACCTGCTCAACCTTACTTTATAGGGTGACCCCTTCATCCCAGGAATCAGCTGAGTGAATCTTCTCTGATCTGCTTCTAATGCAGTTGTATCCCTCCTTAAGTGAGGAGATCAAAATTATACACAGTACTCCAGATGCAGCCTAACTAAGGCCCTGTACAACTGTAGCAAGGCCAACATCTATTGCCCATCACTATTTGCTGTTGAGAAGGTGATGATGAGCCTTCTACAGCTGCAGCCCATGGCACACCCAGAGTGCTGTTAGGGAGGGAGTTCCAGGATTTTGACCCAGTGACGGTGAAGGAACGGCCGATACATTTCCAAGTCAGGATGGGGGGAACTTCCAGGCGGTGGTGTTCCCGGCATCTGCTGCCCCTGTCCTTCTAGGTGATGAGGTCACAGGTTGGGAAGGTGCTGTCGAAGGATCCTGGGTGAGTTGCCTGTACCTGGTGCACGCTGTTGCCATGGTGCACGCTGTTGCCATGGTGCACCAGCGGTGGAGGGAGTGAGCATTCAAGGTGTTTCAAACACAACAGTATGGGCCCGGATCATTGGATGAGCTGATCATTTACTGCCTGTCCATGTTGGTCATCCGTTGTATTTATAATTGAAGGAACAATAATTCTCTTCTTCTTCTCCAGACATACGGTGCCACTGACTGGGAGGTTTTCCGTGTTCGGGAAAGAGTTTTTCTTGCAGTTGCAAACAGCCAGAGCTACGAGACAGGGGCTCTGAACAAAGTCAACCCCTTCAATATTAACTCCACCATCTACGAACTCAACATCACTGCCCAGATGTTTGTCAAGTTTCAGGATATCCCAACAAACAGGTAGCTCATTTGTGGGCACTGATTAACGAGTGAGACTCTCACTGATTTGGAGCCATCCTTTTGTTTATTCTGATCCTCTCTTTCTTCAGTCTTCAAAGGGAGTTTAAGTCCCTAGGGTCACTAAGCAGAAACACAATGGCAGCAATGTTCAGTCACTTAGCAGGTTTTCAGTGGCCGGAGCTTGACATTCGATCCTTGGAATACGAATATCATTCCACCATTGAATAAGACTCAGGTCAAACCCCACTTTTCATTGCTGAGAAGAGAGAAATGTTGCTGAAGCTTTTCATCATGAACTCCTCAGGACAAATGCAAGAATGCCAAATTTCAAATGATCACAACAACTTATACTACAGGAGAAAAGGGTGCTGATTGGTTGGCAAGTCAACTCTGATTGGCTAAGGCGTTGCCATGGAGTAAACAACGGGGAACTATAGGCTCCCTGAGCTCCCGGGTAATTCAAAAGAGGCGCAAAGGCTTGAACATATTCCTTTTGTTTGCAGAGAACAGGTCCTTGCGTATGAATGTATGTCGCTCTTAATGAGCGTAAATGAGCCACATTACAAGCTTGACAGGTTATCTTAAATAGGTTATCAGTGTAGCATCAGCACATGTTCAGCAGGTGCTGCCCAATCGCAGAATCACATCAAACCGCGTTCAGTTCTGCCCACCCTGAGTCTCAGGAAGGACATATTGGCCTTGGAGGCAGTACAACACAGCTTCACCACACCGATACTGGGTCGAAATAGGGTTAAATTATGAGGACAGATTTCACAGACTGTAAGTGTTTTTGCTCGAGCATAGACGATTAAGAGGGGATTTAACTGAGATGTTGAAGATGATTAAAGGATTTGGTAGGGTGCATAGAGAGAAACTATTTCCTCTGGTGTCGGTGGGGTTGGGGGAGCGGTGGGGTGAGAGCCCAGAACAAGGGAGCGCATCTCAAAATTCGAGTCATTCAGGGGTGATGACGTGAAGCGCTCCTTCACACAAAGAAGAATGAAAATCTGGAACCCCCTTCCCCCAAAAAGCTGTAGAGGCTGGTGGAGCTCAGTTGAAAATTTCAAAACAGAGGTTGATTGATTTTTGCTGGTTGGGGTTAGTCAACCTTATGTAATGAATGCGGGTAAATGGAATTCAGATGCTGATCAGCCATGATCTAATTGAATGGTGGAACAGGCTCGAGGGGCCGAATGGCCTCCTCCTGCTCCTCTGGTTCTCACAAAGTTCCCAGCCTGCCTTGCACTGAGTGCAAGGAGCAACTTTAAAGGATTGAAACAAGTTGACCTTTGCCCTGCGGGGTCAGGTCAAATCCATTTTGGGGCAGGTACGCAGAGGACAGCAGTCCCAGAACAGCGGTACCAGAAGAAAGCAAGACTTGCATTTTTATATAGTGCCTCATTCAGAACCGCAGGATGTCTCAAAGTGCTTTACAGCCAGTGAAGTACTTTTGAAGTGTAGTGACTTTTGTAATGCAGTAAGCACGACAGCCAATTTACCCACAGGAAGCTCCCACAAACAGCAATGAGATGATCACCAGAGCCCCCTGCTCCTCTTCCAAAAGATACCAAGGGAGTTTTTATGCCCACCTGAGTGGAAAGATGGCAGTTCTGACAGTGCGGCACTCCCTCGGTACTGCACTGGGAGTGTCAGTCTAGATTGTTGTGCGTTAAGTCTCTGGGACGGGACTTGAGCCCACAGCCTGCGGACTCACAAAGCGACACCAGTCTTGCAGAAATGCTACATCCTGTATCTCGCTGACTAGAGCGCAAGCATCTGCTCAGGTACAGCAGGGATAAAAGGTGCCTGAAGAGTTAGGATAATTACTGTATCATTTGGGCTGCTGTCGATGTCTGCCAGCATCAACATGGCCCAATCCTCCCCAGGGCAAATGCCTGAGTACACCCTGAAACCAATGAAAGTACGCAGAGATTTGGGAGTGTAGCAATTACATGCCAAACAAGACGTGGTTTGGCTTTTTTACGGGGGATGTTAATGGTCCATTGTCACGCTTGGATTAAGACAACAGAACAATGCACTTTAAACTATAAATCAATCAGTTAAGGAGAGGTTGGTAGGTCAACATGTACCATAAATGCTTGAGCTTTTACTTTAGATTTCCAGCTACCGCAGCATTTTGCTTTCATATCTTGCTTACTCCCTTGTAAACTGATTAGATTAGTATTCAACCAAATCTCAAAGGCAATTAGGAAAAAAATATGATGCAAATGAGACCATTGACTATTTAAGCAGGATCCTAACTGGACATATTTTATACCAAAACAACAACAGAATTACCTGGAAAAACTCAGTAGGTCCGGCAGCATCGGCAGAGAAGAAAAGAGTTGACGTTTCGAGTCCTCATGACCCTTCAACAGAATTGAGTGAATATTAGGAGAGGGGTGAAATATAAGCTGGTTTAAGGTGGGGGGGGGAAGTGGAGGGGGGTGGTGTGGTGGTAGGGACAAGCAAGCAGTGATAGGAGCAGATAATCAAAAGATGTCACAGACAGAAGAACAAAGAGGTGTTGAACGTGGTGATATTATCTAAACGAATGTGCTAATTAAGAATGGATGGCAGGACACACAAGGTACAGCTTAAGTGGGGGTGGGGTGGAAAGGCTAGCAGGGCATAAAAAGTATAGATTTAAAAATAATGGAAATAGGTGGGAAAAGAAAAATCTATATAAATTATTGGAAAAAACAAAAGGAAGGGGGAAGAAACAGAAAGGGGGTGGGGATGGAGGAGGGAGTTCAAGATCTAAAGTTGTTGAATTCAATATTCAGTCCGGAAGGCTGTGAAGTGTCTAGTCGGAAGATGAGGTGCTGTTCCTCCATATATCTCCAAATACCCACACGTGATGCCCAGGCTCGCTGCATCACACCGCAAAGCGTCTGGCACAGAAGGAGGCCATTCAGCCCATCGTGCCAGTGCTGGCTCGTGGAAAGATCTATCCAATTAGCCCCATTCCCTTCCCCATAGCCCTGCAAAATTCTCCTTTTTGGGTATCTGTCCAAGCCCCTTTTGAAAGTTATAATTGAACCCATTTCCATCAGCCTTTTGCGCAGCGCATTCCAGATCACAGCTCACTGCGTATTCTGAAAGATAATTGTATTACATCACTTTCCATGTCAGCTTTTGTGATATCCTGCATAAACGATTACTGTAACGACAGAGGTACAGGCAACAGTGCAGGCTGCAGAACTCTGTCCCCACCTGGATACATTCTGGGTTTTACCATCAACAGCACCACCTGGTGGATGTGCCTTCGCTGCTCTTTCCCATCTTGCGTTCATCGGACTCCATAAAACCATGACAGGATTACGGCAATCTACAGCACCAGAAAGAAGCCATTCGGCCCATCATCAGCCGACAAACAACCACCCAGGTCAATCCCGCTTTCCGGCGTTGGGTTTGTCGCCTTGCAGCTTACATCACTTCACATGAATATCCAAGTGCCTTTTTGAAATGTGATGTGGGTTTCTGCCTCTTACCCTTTCAGACAATGGGTTCCAGGTCGCCACCACTCTCTGGGTGAAACAGTTTGCCTCCAAATATCCTACCTCTTACCCTAAATCTATGCCCCCTGTTTACGGACCCCTGAGCTAAAGGGAATAGAGACTTCCTATCTGCTGTATCCAGACCCCTCGCACTTTAGTATACCTCAACTGGGTCTCCACTCAGCCTCTTCATATCCATAGAAAACACGTAGGAACAAGAAGAGGCCATTCATCCCCTCTAACCTGTTCAGCCATTCAGTTAGATCGTGAATGATCTATATCACTGCTCCATTTTGACTCCATACCCCTAATACTCTCGCTCATCAAAAATCTATCAATCTCCGTTTTTGAATATTTAATTGACACCTCCGCAGCCTCAGCAGCTTTTGGCAGGTGAGAGAGTTCCAGTTTCCACTCCCTTTTGTGTGAAGAAGTGCTTCCTGACATCACCCCTGAATGGCCTGGCTCGAATTTTGAGGTTGCACCTCCTTGATCTAAACTCCCCCACAAGAAGAAATGGTTTCTCTCTATCTACCCTACCAAATCCTTTAACCATCTTAAACTCCTCAGTTAGATCACCCTGAATCTTCTATACATGAGACCATAAGATGTGGGAGCAGAAGTAGGCCATTCGGCCCATCGAGTCTGCTCGGCCATTCAATGAGATCATGGCTGATCTGATAATCCTCAACTCCACTTTCCTGCCTTTTCCCCATAACCCTTGATTACCTTACTGATTAAAAATCTGTCTATCGCAACCTTGAATATAATTAACGACCCAGCCTCTACAGCCCTCTGTGGTAAAGAGTTCCACAGATTGACTACCCTCTGAGAGAAGAAATTCCTCCTCATCTCTGTCTTAAATGGGTGACTCCTTACTCCGAGATTATGCCCTCTGGCCCTAGACTCTCTCACAAGGTGAAACAACCTCTCAGCATCTACCCTGTCAAGCCCCCTAAGAATCTTATATGTTTCAATAAGGTCACCTCTCATTCTTCTAAATTCCAATGAGGGAATACAAGCCTTCGTCTGAGGCAACCTGTAAGAACCAGGAATGAGTGGGATATGATAACTGCCAGTCGTGAATAGGGGCTGTATAATGGTCTCATTGGCTCCGATCTCCTTTCTGTTACAGTGCAGTTGACTGGGAGTTCTTCACTGTGGGCGATGACAGCTTCCTGGTTGTGGCTAACTCTTTTGATGGCTCCAAGTTTTTCTTAAACAGTGTTATCTACAGGTGAGTGTCCTGGCTAACGCGGGTGAGAATGTTAGGTCTTAAAGTAACTTGCGCGGAGTCCCATTCGCTCATCGCCCCTGCGCCCACTGACCTGCATTGGCTCCCAGTCTGGCAGCGCCTCCATTTTAAAATTCTAATCCTTGTTTATAAATCCCTCCCTAGTTCTGTCCCTCCTTCAAGACTGTAGCCCTCTGAGATCTCTGACCAGCTCCAATTCTGACCTCTTGATTTTAATCTCTCCACCATTGGTGGGCCCGTTCCTTCTCCTACCTCGCCCTGGACTCTGGAATTCCCTCCCTAAATGATGCCTGTCTCTCTCTACCTCGCTTTCCTCCACTAAGGACCTTTAACTCTACCTCTTTGACCAAGATTTTGGTCACTTGCCCTAATATCTCCTAATGTTGCTCAGTGTCAAATTTGGTCTGCTAAAGTTCGAGAGAAGAGGCTTGGGATGTTTTACTATGTTAAAGTCGCTGCATAAATGCAGGTTGTTGTTGTTGAGGGTGGGAATTAAAAGCAGATTTTTTTAAAAATCGACACAATTGCTGAGAGACTTCTTTTCTTATAGGTGGCAGGGTTATGAAAGTTTTGTCCCAGTCCATCAGCTCCCAACATACGGATGCACGGACTGGGAAAAGTTCAACACAGCAGATGGCTCATACCTCATCTATTCCAGTGCCAAGGAAGACATTTCCAAAGTGCTCAAATTGAAGACCTATTGACCGAGGGACAATTCAGCCAAGGCTCTGTGGACGCAGAAAAGGAATTGAATTCAAGGTTCGAGGCTCTTAAACCTAAAGGCCAGTCACTCACAAGGCCTTCTGTACTTGGGAGTGGCTTCTCTTGATGACCAGATTACGTGCCAGCAGAATGGGCAATCCTGCCTGCTTTGATTGAGGAGTTTCTTTTTGTTTGACCACTCTGCTTAATCCCAAGAGGAGACAACTGTACTCAGGTTATTCCCACAAAAGAAGATAGACAGTATGGAGACCACAATACAGCAGAAAGCCTGGGGTCAGGAAGTTATGCTGTGAGCAACAAAAAGGTGTAATTGGTATTTTCTTTTAATAACCTTTATGAGTTTGCCACTCAAGCCTTTTCCCCACGTTACCATGAATAAGCATCTGGAAGACCTGGCTGATTGCAATGGTGGATGCTATATTTAGGATTATGAGAAGTGGAGATTAATAAGTCATGATGGTGGCATTACTGGATGGGCAAGGAATTTGTGCTATATGTGGTCTTTATTTATTTATATAAATCTATATATATATATATATGTATATTGCATAACCCTGACACACACATACACACACAGAAAACAGACACACACACAGACACACACACAGAAAACAGATACACACACACACAAAACAGACACAAACACACACACACACACAGACACACACACACACACACAAAACAGACACACACACACACACACAAAACAGACACACACACACACACACACAGACACACACACACAAAACAGACACACACACACACAGACACACACACAAAACAGACACACACACACACAAAACAGACACACACACACAGACAGACAGACACACACATACATACACACGCACACACACAAAACAGACATACACACACACACACACACACACAGAAAACAAACACACACACACATACAGACACACACACACATACACACACACAAAACAGACACATACATACATACACACGCACACACACAAAACAGACACACATTCTCTCTCTCTCTCTCTCTCACCAGCATCACGACTGCTCCATGGATTGATCAAGTTACATTTGGTCCAAATCTCATGAACAGAACAGGGGAGCAGGCCTCCCCATAGCCTCTGTTTTGTTCCCATCCCCAGGGCTCGTGTTACTCTGCACCGAATAGAATTATTTTCATATCATCACTTAGCTGAGCAGCATGGAAGCTATACATAACCTCACACTGAGAATGCGACATAAGGCTATTGCGAAAACATTACAGAAATAACAATGTCTAACAATTTCAGGGATGTGACTTCAGCTCTCCAATGGTGCCAGTGCAAAGTATAGGAGGCACCCCTTAAATCCAAACAATTAGCCCATCCTCACTCTGAGCAAAGTCTGATATAACAAGTCCTGAGCAAACTGGCAGACTGCGGTTTGATACCCTCTGGTTAGAACCTCAACCCTGGAATCGCTTCTGGTTGAAATCCTGTGATAAGGAAGGACCAGGAGGCATTAACGTTCCTGTTGCCTTTAACTTTTAGTAGTTCTTCCATTCGATTGGTGTTTTTAACATGTATGAAAATGCTGCTCAGTATTAGAGGGAAAAGAGGGAGTGCCAATTGTCTGTTTGCCACTGCCTGGGCTGTACCGAACTGTACCGGAGCCAGAAAATCAAACTGTACCTGGGGAAAGAAAACCAAGCTGTGGTTTTATTAGAGTACCAATCTACACTTGGAATAAAACAGGAAACTCCACAAAGCCAGAGCATCGAAATGTATCTGACCTGGAGCCATCACTGCACCTGGATCAGTTACTTAAAAGACTAGCTAAGCTGGAGCTGCTCGCTCAGGTTCCCAATTCAGTCAGATGAGGAGGAAAGTTTGTTTTCTTGCCACAGGAACATGAGGAGCCTTCTCGAAATGTGTGTGGACAGTATATTTGAAGTTATCCAGGACCAGGGGCGGAATTTTACACCGGTGGGATTTTACAATCCCGCCAAAGTCAATAGACTTTTGAACGGTTTGCCGCTATTTAGGATTCTCGGCCCCACTCCCGCCACCATGGGGTGTTAAAATTCCGCCACAGGTTTACTTTAGTGCCTTAATAACAAAAACATTATTATTCTTCTTAAAATTTGAATGGTCATGAATGAAGGATGGTTTAAATGTGTATTTTCTAGTTTAATTGTGACTAGATTTATTTCTGTATTTTTTTTTGAGTAGGCATATATTATATTCTGAAAATCCCATTATTATCCACATTGTAAGAACCCTGTCCCACGTTCTGTTGCCTCTTTATCTTCAAGTAATATGAACTATTTCTGATTTCTTTAATTAAAGGGGATTCAATCCTCTTTGAAAAGAATGGTTAAATGTTCAAAATGATGTTCTAATGTCTAAATTATGTGCAGATGTCTTCCTATGGGGGCTGCCAATGTGTGTAATGTAACCCTGAGCCAGCATGCGGTATAAAACATCCCAGACAGTTGTGGGGCTGAGAAGAAATGGATTGGACTCTTGTCAGCCGGAGAGCTTTATTTTAAACAGCGTGACAGTAGCTTACAGTACCCCCCAGTAAGCCTCCTTCTTACTGCAAGAGTCTGGGGACAAAGAGAAATAATCGAAGGCATTGTGACTGGGTGTCCCTGCAACAATGAGGTGCCATGCTCCCAAGTGTTTTAATTCCATTTCAACAGCTTATTCTTCATCATTCATCAGATTAATTTGTGAGATGGCAAGAAATATTTTATACTGTTGTTTTAATTTCTTTTTTATTCATTCAAGAGATGTGGGTGTCGCTAGCTGGGCCAGCATTTACTGCCCATCCCTCGTGGCCCTTGAGAAGGTGGTGGTGAGCCACCCTCTTGAACCGCTGCAGTCTTTATCTTTATACACTTCCCTTGGAAAAGTAACTCACCTCCTGACTCCCCAATGCCTGTCCACCATCTACAGGGCACAAGTCAGGAGTGCAATGGAATAGTCTCCACTTGCAGCTCCAACAATACTCAAGAAGCTTGACACCATCCAAGACAAAGCAGCCCATTTGACTGGCACCCCATCCACAAACATTCACTCCCTCCACCACCAAAGCACAGCAGCAGCAGTGTGTACCATCTACAAGATGCACTGCAGGAACTCACCAAGGTTCCTTAGACAGCACCTTCCAAACCCACAATCTCTACCATCTAGAAGGACAAGGGCAACAGATAAATGGGAACACCACCACCTAGAAGTTCCCCGCCAAGCCACTCATCATCCTGACTTGGCAATATATCGCCGTTCCTTCACTGTCACTGGGTCAAAATCCTGGAACCCCCTCCCTAACAACACTGTGGATGTACCTACTCTGCATGGCCTGCAGCGGTTCAAGAAGGCAGCTCACCACCACTTTCTCGAGGGCAATTAGAGATGGGCAATAAATGCTGGCCTAGCCAGCGACACCCACATCCCGTGAATGAGTGAAAAAAAACAGTATTGGGAGGACTCGAAGGCTGATTAACAGTCTGACAGGCCACAATGTGAACACTCCTTCCATCTTTCGACTGATTTTTAGCATGGTTAATCCTGTTTGGCAGGAAAGTTTTCTTACAGCCTCGAAGGTGAATTGGGTGCACCGAAGTGCCTCAAACATGCACCCTCACTGGATCTGAACATCCCACTCATCGTCAACCATGTAAACATAAGAACATAAGAAATAGGAGCAGGAGTAGGCCATTTGGCCCCTCAAGCCTGCCCCGCCATTCAATAAGATCACGGCCGATCTGCCCCAAGCCTCAACTCCTCTTTTGTGCCAGCTCCTCATAGCCCTCAACTCCCTGATATTTCAAAAATCTATCTACCTCCCCTGTAAATACTTTCAGTGATCTAGCCTCCACCACTCTCTGAGGTAGAGAATTCCAAACATTCACTCGTCTCTGAGAGAAGAAATTCCTTTGCATCTTGCTTTTAAATGTGTGTCCCCTTATTCTGTAACTACGTCCCCTAGTTTGAGATTCCCCCACTAGTGGAAACATCTTCTCAACAACTACCCTGTCAAGCCTCCTCAGAACCTTGTACATTTCAATAAGATCACCCCTCATTCTTCTAAACTCTGATGAATAAAGGCCTAACCTGTTTAACCATTATTGATAAGTCAGCCTCTTCATCCCAGGAATCAGCCTAGTGAATCTCTTTTGAACTGCCTCCAATGCCAGTAAATCCTTTCTTAAATACAGGGACCAAAACTATACACAGTACTCCAGGTGCAGCCTCACCAACACCCTGTACAGTTGCAACAAGTCTTCCCTATTTTTAAAACTCCAGCCCCCTAGCAATACAGGCCAAAATTCCAGTTGCCTTATATACTTGCTGCACCTGCATGTTAACTTTTTGTGTTTCATGCACAAGACCACCCAGATCCTGCTGTGCTGCACTTTTTTGGAGTCTCTCTCCATTGAAATAATAGTCTGCCTTTTGATTCTTCCTACCAAAGTGCATGACCTCACACATTCCTGCATCAAACTCCATCCGTCAAGTTGTTGCCCATTCACTCAACTTGTCTATATTCCCTTGCAGATTCCTTATGTCCTCATCTCAACATGCCCTCCCACCTATTTTTGTATCGTCAGCAAATTTGGATACATTACACTCTGCCCCCTCCTCCAAGTCATTAATATAGATGGTAAATAATTAAGGCCCTAAGACTGATCCTTGTGCCACTCCACTGGTTCCAACCTGAAAAAGACCCATTAATCCCGAATCTTTATCTTCTGTGTGTTAACCAATCCTCAATCCATGCTAATACATTACCCCCAATACCATGAGCTCCTCTGTTGTGCAATAACCTTTTATGTGGCACCTTATGGAATGCCTTCTGGAAATCCAAATATACTACATCTACCAGTTCCTCTTTATCAGCTCTGCTTGTTATATCCTTAAAGGACTCTAGCAAATTTGTGAAACATGATTTCCCTTTCACAAAATCAAGTTGACCCTGTTTGATTGACTCAAACAGAACTCCAGCTCCAATCTCCACTCATCAGATGTGCCTGGCGCAGGGTCCAACCCAGCATTTTGTGACTCAGAAATAGCTTCACTCCTAAAATAGACAGTCAGTGGGACTGCTAGTCCAGACTTCCTTAAGTCAAGTAAAATAAAGAGGCAGCAAGACATTGGCCATGAACCTCAAATGTGGGGCTGGTATTAAAGCAGATTGTTTAATGACTTATACTAACAATGGACATCAAATTCAGCAAGTGTGGTATAACAAATCAAAAATGTCGGTATGGTGGCTTCCCTTCCTGGGGTATTTTGACTCACTCTGGACATTAGATTATCGTTGTATCAGGCCTGTTCAAACAGTTTCAAAAGGGAACATTAATAGAAGTCAAGAACACAGTTTAATGCTTTGAATTCAATCCTGCTTTTGATGAGGGTTAGCTTGTGATTTTCTAATTTATATTAAGGTGGTTCGCTGATGTCTCACTGTGATGACTCACTGATGAGTAAGAGATTCTCCTACAGCAATGCCTCGAGCTTGTCCAAACCTCAGGAGTATCGAAGTTTGTGGGGCACAGACTCATCTATTTTATTTTAAGTTATAACTGATAATTAATTGTGCTTTGCAGGCCAGAAGAACGTGCTTGTTTTCTTACAAAATAATCACAGGGATGGAGTTTCAGGGGAGTTTACTCATTTGATTGGATGCTGGCTTCGTAGCAGTAACATCAGTGAATGCCAGACACAGACTATGATGATGAATGGCAGTGTGAGTCATCATGGCAGCAGCCATACTCTTGGTGGGAAAAGTTCATGATTTGCATTGTATCGTGTAAAAACTTTTCCTTATTCTTCATGGAATGTGAGTGTTGTTGGCTAGGCCAGCATTTGTTGCTCATCCCTAATTGCCCCTTGAGAAGGTGGTGGTGACCTGCCTTCTTAAACCACTGCAGTCCATGTGGTGTAGGTGCACCCACAGTGCTGTTAGGGAGGGAGTTCCAGGATTTTGACCCAGCGACAGTGAAGGGACGGCGATATATTTCCAAGTCAGGATGGTGAGTGACTTGGAGGGGAACTTCCAGGTGGCGGTGTTCCCATGTATCTGCTGCCCTTGTCCTTCCACATGGTAGAGGTCTCAAGTTTAGAACGTTCTGTTGAAGGACCTGCTATATTGAATCTTTTAGAAAGTGAGCACTGCAGCTACTATACGCTGTTGATGAAGGGAATGAATGTTTAAGGTGGTCGATGGGTTAATCAAGTGGGCTGCTTTGTCCTGGATGGCATCAAGCTTTTTGAGTGTTGTGGGAGCTGCACTCATCCAGGCAGGTGGAGAGTTTCCCATCACACTCCTGACTGTGCCTTTTAGATGGTGGACAGGCTTTGGGGAATCAGGGGCTGAGTTACTTACTGCAGAATTCCCAGCCTCTGACCAGCTCTTGTAGCCACAGTATTTATATGGCTGGTCTAGTTCAGTTTCTGGTCAATAGTAACCCCAGGGTGTTGATAGTGGGGGATTCAGTGATGGTAATGACATTGAACGTCAAGAGATGGTGGTTGGATTCTCTCCTGTTGGAGATGGTCATTGCCTGGCACTTGTGTGGTGCAAATGTTACTTGCCACTCATCAGCCCAAATCTGAATGTTGTCCAGTTCTTGCTGCATATGATCATGCACTGCTTCAGTATCTGAGGGGTTGTGAATGGTGCTGAACATTGTGCAATCATCAGCGAACATTCCCACTTCTGACCTTATGATGGAAGGAAGGTCATTGATGATGCAGCTGAAGGTGGTTGGGCCTAGGACACTACCCTGAGGAACTCCTGCAGTGATGCCCTGGAACTGAAATGATTGGCCTCCAACAACCACAACCACCTTCCTTTGTGCTAGGTTATGAATATCAGGTTGTTTTGGTATAGTCTATGGGATACCAAACCACTAGGAATTCTATTTGTATACAGAGCTTAAGATAGGAAAGAACATTATTATCAATGACACTTCCTAATGATAGAACAGGTATACAGATGTTAAAGTGCTTTCCTCTTGACTTGCACTCTCATCTATTCTTCAAGAACAGAAAAGGGAATATTAAATATCAGAATGGATGATTCTTTGAATTTCAAATCACAATATTGTTCTTGTTAGAGCCGGAAAGGCTAAGGGGAGATTGAATACAGGTTTTCAAAATTGTGAGGGGTCTTGACAATGTACATAGGGAGAGACTTTTTCCAAGGTAACCAGAGGACACAGATTTAAGGTGATTGAGAAAAGAACTGGAAGAGGGAGATGAGGAGAAATTTTCCACACAGCGAGTTGTGATGATCTGGAATGTGCTGCCCAAAAGGTGTTGGAAGCAGATTCAGCATTAACTGTCAAAAGAGAATTGGATAAAAACCTGAAAGGGGGAAATTTTCATGTCTGTGGGGAAAGAGCAAGCAGGTAGGGCAAATTGGGCAGCTCCTTCAAAGAGCCAGCACAGGCCCGATGGGCAGAATGGTCTCCTCTTGTGCTGTAAGATCTTATGAACATGGTGCTTTCACCAACTGATCAGTTAGAGAAAGCAAGATATTTATTTTATATAATTTATACTCTTTAAAGATTGTAGGATTAAAGCTTAAATAAAGCTGAAATAAATCATACTGAGTTGGTTATACGCACTGTGGTCATTCATAGAGAATGTACCTGGGGATGTAATCACATATGAACTCATCTCATCTGCTGCTGTTTATTGTGCTGTACTCAATAGTTTACAGAATTGATGCCTTTATAGTGAAGAATATTTCTTATGTTCTTATGGACATCACATGTGAACAGGACAAATCAATCATGGGTGTGCATGGATGATTTTAGAATTATATACACACTGCTGACACTGTCAGTGGCTGATCGTTCATCCTTCCTAAATGAGATTTGTGTAGGTGTTATTTTATCTCGGTATATTTAAATGAGGTTTGTCTACATTTAAAAACCTGGTGCTATTAAGGTGCTCTGTGAATATGGGTGAGAGTCGGTTGCGGGAGAATAATTGTTTTTAATAGATATCAGTTTAAAACTTTCTTACTTTGAATTCCACATTGTTCTTTTTTGAAATGCAATGAATCCTCATGTCGTGTAGGAGTGGAAGCTGCAGAAATGCTCAGTTTATATTAAAGACCTACCTGACACTCCATTCTGGTCGACCCCAGGTTGCAGAGGAGACTGGTGAAAGCCACTCGTGATGATCCCGCGTGTCATCTTGCAATCCACCAATCACAGCTTCCTATCCCAACACTGCCTGGAATCCCTATCAACTGGTCAGATCATTTAGAAACCAGCAAGACTTAAGAGCCGTATTATATCAGTGACAGAAGGTTCTGCATCTCACACAGCTATCATTCAATATATTTAAATTGTTTGCTCTCTGAATGACACTGAGGTTGCAATGGAGTCATTTTTATGGCTGACAGTCAGGAGAAATGAGTGTGTCTGATATTCCCAAAGGCCCAGTCCTATAATTTGGAATGAAGCACCAACACAATATGATCCATGCTGAATTGTGTGGTTAGGGGGCTCATACCATGAACAGGATGGTGCACACCCTGGTCCATGCATTGCAAGTGACTTGCTGCTAGGGTATTGGCACATAGACGTTAACAGCACCACATTAATGTACAAAAAGGGATGAGGTTTGGCAGGCTGCCAGTGGCTCTCTTAAAACTGAAAAGGCAGCTTTCTATCTCATGGGATTGCAATCTGGCCATTCTTAAAAGCACGCACTGGTTATGCAAGCAATAACTGTCCTCCCAAATTAGTCATTTCATAAAGACAGTGTTACGCTCCCAATCTTTCTGGTGAAAACCTGGTTTAATGGAGCAGTTTCCTTATGATATAGTTCACACAGACAACAATAGGTGGTCTTCTAGTCATTAGGTTCATGTGTGGATAGGAACATCCTGTTCCTAACCCTGGGAGGGCCTTGCTAAGATCTTGGCTTACCAGAGAAGCCCAGTTTGTATCTTTTACTCTTTCAGTATTTTCATTTTCCAAACCCCCCTCCTTGGTTCTGCTCCTCCCTATCTCTGTAACCTCCTCCAGCCCAGAATCCTCTCAGGTCTCTGTGCTCCTCCAAGCTCTGACCTCTGAATTCCTTCATTCCTTTCATTGGCAGGTTGCGTTCAGCTGTGTAGGCTCCTAGCTCCAGGATTACTCTCTCTAAATCCCTCTGCATCTCTGCCTGGGGTTTCATCTGATAGTACACCTGTGAGGTGCCTTGGAAAATTTTTAAAGAAATAAAGAGTTGCATTTATATAAAGACTTTTCATGATCTCAGGATGTCCTCACGTAAGAAATTAGGGTCTTGAATAAACAGGTACATCTACATAATGCAGAACCTTTTATAGGATTTTCTAAATAGCATTGATTCTCACTCTAGAAAGGGGATTTCTAAACACTTTGACCTCTTAATCAGTCTTAGTTCAGGCTGCCATGTTGACATTCCTAAGCTGTTAGGGCGATGCCTTGTGCACCTCCTTAGCTATGCAAGTGTTTAGAAAGGGCCAGAATATAACCCTTAAAATGATGTAAACTAAAAAGCTGACCTCGAGCAGGGTGACGCACAAGGTGGGGGAGGGTTGGTAACTACCCTGACGTTTTGAGTACTTGCCCTGTATCCATTGGTCAGAATAGTTTAAATAGGTGATTGACACTGGGTAAGTTACCAACCCTCCAAAAAAGGGCGTATATGGGGAGGCCCAGATGGGGTCACATGCTGCTGAGGGGTGATGTACTGCTGTGGTGCTGGGGAGGTTGCAGTACTCGTCGGTAACCACCTTCTTAAGATGGATGAGGAGGAGGAGGAGGATGGTGAGATCAACACATTCTGTGCCAACTGTTTGTCTGCCGTCCAGAACCAGTAAACCACAACTGTCACGGGTCATATTCTTTTTCTGTCTAATTAGTTAATGTATCACATCTAAATTGGTGTTTCTAAATAAACTTAATAAACCATCTTAAAATCGCTTGTGACTAGTCGACTGCCTATTTAGGTATCTGCGGGCCCCGGCCGCCAGGAAATCCAACACCCGAGTGCTTTATAGCCAATGAAGTACTTTTGAAGTGTAGTCACGGTTACAGCAGAGAAGACTAAAGGGAAGTGTTCAGGATTATGAAGAGTTTTGGTAAGAGTAGATAGGGAGAAACCATTTCCACTGGCAGGAAGAGCAATAACCAGGGACAGAGATTTAAGGCAACAGGCAGCAAAACCGGAAAGCCAGATGAGATTTCTCTTTTACACAGTGAAACACGCTTGACAGGGTGATAGAAGCAGATTCAATAGTAAGAGAATTTCAAAAGGGAATTAGACATATACAACAACAATTTGTATCTATATTAGTGCCTTTAAAGTAATAAAACATCACAATGCACTTCACTGGTGCATTATAAAGCAAAATTAGACACTGACACACATAAGGAGACATATGGGCAGGATGACCAAAAGCTTAGTTAAAGACAACAAAAACAGAAAATGCTGGAAAAAAACTCAGCAGGTCTAACAGCATCAGCGGAGAGAGTGCAGTCTTTTGCTTTGATCTTGGTTAAAGACGTATGTTTTAAAGACTGTCTTAAAGGACGAGAAGCCAGGTAGGAAAGCAGGGAGGCGTAGGTAGAATATTCCAGAGCTTGGGGCCCAGGCAGCTGAAGATACAGCCACTCATGGCAGAGCAATTAAAATCAGGGATTCTTAAGAGGCCAGAAATAGAGGAGTGAAAGGTTGTGGGCCTGGAGAAGATTGCAGAGATAAGGAAGGGGCGAGGCCTTAGAGGGATTTGGAAACAAGGATATGAATATTAAAAATGAGGCATTGCCTGACCAGAAGCCAATATCCGTCAGCGAGCATAGGTGTGATAGGTGGAACGGGCATTGGTGCGGGGAAGGACATAGGCAGCAGAGTTTTGGATGACTTCAAATTCACAGAGGGTAGAAAGGGGAGGCCACGTCAAATCTAGAGGGAACAAAGGCATGAATGAGGGTTTCAGAAGCAGACAGGCTGAGGCAAAGGCTTTTGCAAATATACTTGAAAAGAAAAAAAATAGACAACTATGGGTAACGAGCAGAGACTAATTGGGCAGCTCTTACAAAGAGCTAGTATGGGCATGTGGGGCTGAATGGCCTCATTCTGTGCTGTAAGATTTTATGTTTCTACTAGGATTGCGAACAAGAAACTCTGGTGATGTAACAACACAAATCACATCACCAAATGCCTCTGTTGCTAAGCTATATTCTCAATTTTATCCTATCTTCCATGCCCAGCTCCTGCCTGCTCTCCAATATCACATCCAAGCAGCCAGAATTCCTCACATGTAAACCTGAACGATGGCAGGTGATGCGCACACAAGGGTTCCCAATTCTGGTTGGAGGTTTTCCTGGAGGTGTCACCTCATGACCTGCCTCTGAACCAGCAATACTCCCCCCCACCACCCAACACACAATTAGTCACCAAAAGTCAAGGTGTCCCACCTTCTCTTGTCATTGACACTTGGATTATCCTTGACAGTCTGCCTAGCAATCTTTTACCCCGTATCCAATATTTTCATAACTAGTAAATAGGCTATTTTTTTCTTATTGCGCCTGTGATTTTTCTTCTTGGTTTCTCATTACTTGGGATTTGGTCTTAGATTCCTCGAGATTCCAGGGCAATCATGAGGGTTGGCAACTCCAACCCACACATGCTCATATCCAGCAGGATATTGACCCAGAATGGAAATGGGAGCTTCCTTGAGTTTCAGGGCCCTAAGGGTGTATCCCTGTCAGTACCTTAGGTGAGATAAACTAACTCAAAAAAAGGCCAGAGATTGAACTTACGACCTTTGCTACTCCTGAGGATGTCAACTGTAGCTGGACATATGCCTGGAGACCTCATCAGATGAGCTCCCACTTTCGACTGCCCCATCCCGTAAGTCTTTTCTTCCCATTTCAATATGTTAACAAATAACAAAATAAATCATCCAAAGAAAATTTTTAAAATGCACACAATATATTGTTTAAGTGTGTATATGAATATTAGTCTGTATATGAGATTGTAAATACTTCTTTCAAAAAATATCTATTCTTTGAGGCCATTAACACACTTGTGTACAATGATATTGGTGTGCTCTCTTGTAACACAATTTAGATTTGCTAGCATGTTACCATTTTCTAAGAGAAAGGCTTCATACTGTGCTAATATACATTCAATAAAGTGTACAGTACATTTTACTGCTGTTTTGGCTTGGATTGAAAAGTCAGAAATGTTAATGGGTCCTGTATGACAGCAGTTAAGATCCCTGATTAACAGTTTGTCAGTTGTCTTTTTTTAATTCATTCAGAGGATGTGGGCATCGCAGCTAGGCCAGCTTTTAGTGCCCATTCCTAATTGTCCTTGATAAGATGGTGGTGAGTAGCCTTCTAGAACTGCTGCAGGTCACGAGGTGTAGGTACACCCACAGTGCTGTTAGGGAGGGAGTTCCAGGATTTTGACCCAGCAACAGTGAAGGAACGGAGATATATTTCCAAGTCAGGATGGTGAGTGGTTTGGAGGGGAACTTCAAGATGGTGATGTTCCCATGCATCTGCTGCCCTTGTCCTTCTGTATGGTAGTGGTCGTGGGTTTGGAAGGTGCTGTCTAAGGAGGCTTGGTGAGTTCCTCTCCCTCCTGACTCCCCAAAGCTTGTCCACCATCTGCAAGGCACAAGTGAGGATTGATGGAATACTGTCCACTTGGCTGTCACAGTTCAGTTTCTGGTAACCCCCAGGATGTTGGTGCTCAGTGGGTAGCACTTTTGACTTCTGAGTCAGAAGGTTGTGGGTTTCATAGTCCCAGTCCAGAGATTTGAGCACAACATCTAGGCTGACATTCCAGGTTGGTACTCAAGGAGGTGCTATCTTTTAGATGAGATGTTAAACTGAGGGCCTGTCTACCCTCAGGTGGATGTAAAATATCCCATGGCACTATTCAAAAAAGAGCAGGGGAGTTATCACACATGTCCTAGCCAATACTTATCCCTCAAACACCATCACAAAGGAAAAGATTACCTGGTCATTATTACGAGAGACGAGGCCACAGAGGGATTTGTTTTGCTGGTCTAGAAGGCACGTCGGTCAGTAAGCATTGAGCTAATGGCTGAATTGGTAGTCTTGGTGTAAGTTAGGATGTTGGCAGCAGAATTTTAGATGAGCTCAATTTTACAGGCCCAACTTATTCAGTTTTGCTTTTGTCAGTGCACAGGGAGTTACCCAGACTCAATCAATTGTACACAATAGCATGATTCAGCCCATTCAGGTGACCAGGAATATAGGAACAGGGGTAGACCTCTCCGGCCTGCTCCTACATTCAATTAGATAATGAGTGATCTCTGCCTCAATCTCATTTACCCACATTTGCTCCAAATCTCTTGACACCCTTACCTAACAAAATTATATCAATCTCTGTCCTAAAAGCTAAAACTGTCTCCCAGCACCCACAGCTCTTTGGGAGAGAGAGTCACAAATATTTACTACCTTCTGCTGCGAAAAAAAGTATTTGCTAATTTCATTCCTGAAACGACCTGGCTCTAACTTTAAGAATATTATCTTGGAAGAAAACCAGGGGAAGAGTGAACTGCAGAAGCTATTAAAATGGATGGGCTAAGGAAAGTGAGAAATTCTGAGCCAAGGCTTGGTGGTGCCAGGCCCATCTGCGCCTGCGCCAGATGGAGCTGGGTCGTCCTTCCGCGGGTGACGCGGCATGAAACCACTCTATCCCTTCAGCGCAGCTGGAATCTCGCGATACTTCAGGGCTCCCAAGATGGCGGCGCCCTGTTAACCGTCGAGGAAGCGGCTTTCGAGTGGTGGTGAGGTGGCGGAATGAGATCAGATTAAGCCCCGGGACCTTAACGTCGGACATTTCAATAGAGCGAGTGTCCATGGAGGGAGAAAGAGCCTGAGGGAGGAGAGGAGAGGAGAGGACAGAGGGCAATCGTAGTCTGACCGCTGACCCCTCCATTCAGTGTGTGGGTGATAAATTTAATCTTCAATTTGTCGCCTCTAGTTATGGGTTTTATTGATCAATGGAGATCCTTCCCCCTAATTTTAGTAATATTACCGAATTACGTTCCCAGAAAGGCGGATTAGCTCATCCATCACCTTAAATATTATATAACCCATTAGAGTGTTTAGACTTATCATCTCAAATCCCCCACCGACAACATCCTGGGGGATACCATTGACCAGAAACTGAACTGGACCAGCCACATAAACACTGTGGCTACAAGAACAGGTCAGGGGCTGGGAATCTTGCGACGAGTAACTCACCTCCCGACTCCCCAAAGCCTGTCCACCATCTACAAGGCACAAGTCAGGAGTGTGGTGGGATACTCTCCATTAGTCTGGATGATTGCAGCTCCCACAACACTCAAGAAGCTGGACGCCATCCAGGACAAAGCAGCCCATTTGTTTGGCACCCCATCCACCGCCTTCAACGTTCACTCCCTCCATAACTGGCACACTGGCAGCAGTGTGTACCATCTACAGGGTGCACTGCAGCAACTCGTCAAGTCTTCTTAAGCAGAACCTCCAAAACCTGCAAACTTAACCATCTAGGGCAGCAGGAAAATGGTAATCCGTGAGTGTTGAGAGCAGAGGAATGTTTTTTTTAATTCGTTAAAGGGATGTGGGCGTCACTGGCTAGGCCAGCATTTATTGCCCATCCCTAATTGCCCTTGAAATTGCTAGGTTGCTGTTGTAACGCTTTTCAAGTTTCAAAATTACCACATTAGCTGTTTTTAATAATTCTTTTTCTTGTTGCAGCTTGTCAGAAAGCGCTTTGGTTGTTCCCTTGTCACAATCAAAGTGAAGTGGGTTCAAGGTGTTTTCATCCTTTGTCTTCTCATCATGAATATCCACCCAGCTGGAACTCAGCTTCTCAGGAACTTGAGACTGTGCAGCTTTCTCTCCTGTAGATGTGCATTAATTGGTTTTAGAAACTGTGCCACTAGCATCCAAAAATATAGATTTGCACCATTGAAGAGGCAGAATGGCTTTCCTTACTGCCTGGAAAATCATTTGGATTTAACTTCAATCCGATTCCATTCCTTTGAGAACACACAGCAGCAAATTCCTACAGCAGCATTAGAAAATGAGCCAGAGAATGGGAATATCCACAGCGGAGAAATCACTGGTGACTCTGGTCCTTTCATTGGCCATTCATCAAAAAGGGCAATCGCACAAAATCTAGAGCCGCTCGCTGAGGAATCTATCACTGAGCAGAAAACCCTGTTGTCAACCAAGAGGGATGAGTCTTTGGATCAATTCTTTGACAGGCTTCGGAGGTGCACCTCTCCCAGCGATGTGCTAGACCTGTACGTAGAATCCACGGTGACCTGGAAACAGATCAGCAGTTGCCTGATGACCATGTGGAGGACAACCAAAAGAATGTCAGAGGATCAAAAACGATATGAGCGGAAACTGATGTTCGAGCATCCGGTCTTCGAGAAGATCTGCCAGCAGGCGCTGAAGGAAGCTCAGTCAATGAGTTGTAATGACTTGGCATATAGTCTCTTCGCTTTGGTAAAGATTGGTGCATCCCAGCATAGCCGACTCATTCATACATTGTTGAGAGTGACCCAGGTAGATGCAATTGGTGCCTCACAAAGGCTTGCTGTATAGATCTAGGCATAGAAGCTGGAATCTGGCTCCAGGATAGGATATCACTTTACAAAACTCTTTTAGCATCAACTGAAACTTTGTCCTCTGGTTGACAAAACTGAAGCAAATAACAAACAAGAAAGTCTAAAAGTGGGTGTTGATTGGCTGACAGATGTAGGCAGTTCCTGCCCCAAATTTGTTTGGTCTTCCATCCTGTTATTCTTCAGCAGCTTCAGAGCTTCATAACTGAGAATAAACTCAAAAATCTTATTTAAAAAGATTTTTTCATTTCCCGTATCTAATCGGGTGTCAGTAACAGACAGCTCTCCTGCTGCAGAAACCCTTAACCAAGTCTTTGTTACCTCTCAACTTGACTATTCCAACATACTCCCAACTGGTCTCCTACATTCTACCCTCCGTAAACTTGAGGCCATCCAAAACTCTGCTGCATGTATATTACTTACGCCAAGTCCCGTTCCCTGATCACCCTTGTGCTCGCTGACTACACAGCCAACCAGCAACTTGATTTTAAGTTTCTCATCCTTGTTTTCAAATCTCTCCATGGCCTCACCCCTCCCTAATATCTTGCAACCCCACAACCCTCCGAGATATCTGCGTCCCTCCAATTCTGGCTTCTTGTGTATTCCCAATCATAATTGCTCCACCCGTGGTGTCTGTGCCTTCAGTTGCCTATGTTTCAATCTCTGGAATTCCCTCACTATACCTCTCCGCCTGTCCACCTCACTTTCCCCATTTAAGACGGGAGTTAAAACCTACCTCTTTGACCAACCTTTTAGTCATCTGATTATCTCCTTATGTGGCTCAGTGTCATACTTTGTTTGATTATACTGCTGTAAAGTGAAAGGCGCTCTATAAATATAAGGTGTTGTTGGCGGCTCTAACACTGGCGTTCTGACCTGCGATTGAATTCCTACTTTGAAGCTTTTTTGAGGCCTAGTTGCAGGTTTTTAAAATGATAAAAATTATTTGATTGGCTTGATAGAGGGAAGCTATTTTCTCTGTGGAACAAACCGGAACACGGGACCACCGTCTTAAAATTAGAGCCAGGCCATTTTAAAGCAAAATTGACAAGTATGTTATCCACACAGAGGGTGGTGGAAATGTGAAATTGTCTCCCTCAAAAGGATGTGAATTAATTGGAATTTTTGAGACCGAGATCGATTTTTATTAAGTGAAAGTGTTATCCTGTGATCTAATAGAATGGTGTGGTAGAGTAGTGGCTATGTTACTGGGCTAGTAATCCAGAGAATTTGAGTTCTCATCCCACTATGGCACCTGTAGTAACCTGCCTGATCTGCCTGTGGTCTTGTAGGAACGTCTGAACGAATTTGACGAGAGGGCTCTCTCGGTGCTGTCCAGTTGTTTGAAGAACATGGAAGAAGGCAAGAGTGTCAATGCACTGCGCATAGGCTTGAGGTAAGGTGGACTAGCTGGACAGACCATAAACTCAACCTGGTCTGCATAAGTGCCCCAACTCAGTACATGTGTTAGAAATGCTATCAATGTTCCATGGAATCCTTACAGCACAGAAACAGCCCATTTGGCTCAACTGATCTATGCTGGTATTTATGCTCCAGACGAGCCTCCAGTCACCCTGTCCGTATATCTTTCTGTTCCTTTCTCCTTTATCTGTTTATCTAACTTCCCCTTAAATGGATCTATGCTGTTCACCTCAGCCACTCCCTGTGGTAGTGAGCTCCATATGCTATCCGCTCTCTGAGTAAAGATATTTCCTCTGAATTCCCTGTTGGATTTGTTAGTGACTATCTTATCTCAATGGCCCTTAATTTTGGACTCCTACATAAGTGGAAATATTTTCTCTCTGTGTACCCTATTAAACCCTTTCATCATTTTAAAGACCTCTATCAGTTCATCCTGGAGAGAAGAGCCCCAGCTCCTTCAGATTTCCTGACAGTTGTGCCTTCTCAGTTCTGGTATCATCTTTGTGAATGTTTTGCTGTTTCTCCCGTGCCTCTGCATCCTTCTGTATAAATCGATTCTGTTTTAAAAATCAAGAGTAATTGAAAAAAGGAAGTTGAAATTACGTGAAAGCTGATCAGACTGTTTTAAAACTATTTTTGTTTTTAAAAATTAGCCTTCATACTGAAACAATCTCGTGCTGTTTCACCTCTATCTGATAATACTTTCCTTGTGTAATGTCTGTGCTCCTCATATTGCTGTGCCTGGGTTGCTGCAACAGGTCAGAAGCTCAGAATAAAGTGGGCAGGGGAGGAGTCCTTTAATCCTCATAATGCTGCCCTTCTGTTACAGATTCAGAACAAGGACAATGGTATTCCATTCTGTCACTCCTGATGCATGTTGGGAATTTGAGATATTCCACATTTGTGGCTCATAGGAACATAAGACTTAGGAGCAGGAGTGAGCCATTCAGTCCTTTGAGTCTGTTCCTCCATTCAATAAGGTCATGGCTGATCTGGTTGTGGTCTCAACTTCACTTTGCCGTCTGCCCCTCATAACCCTTGACTCCCTTGTAGATCAAAAATCTAACTAACTCAGCCTTGAATGAATTCAATGACCCAGGCTCCATTGCTTTCTGGGAAGAGAATTTCACAGACTAAAAACCCTCTGAGAGAAAACATTTCTCCTTATCTCCATCTTATGCAGCAGACCTCTTATTCTTAAACCGTGTTCCCTGGTTCTAGCCTCTCCAACAAGTCGAAACATCCTCCTGGTATCTACCCTATCCAATCCCCTCAGGATCTTATAAGATCACCTCTCATTCTTCTAAACTCCAATGGGTATAGGCACATCCTGTTCAACCTTTCTTCATAAGATATATCCCTCGTTCTGGCAATGCGTCAAGTGAACCTTTTCTGTCGAATGATGATTATATCTGTTTTTCAAATAATGAGACAAAATTGTACGCAGTATTCCAAATATGGCCTCACCAAGGTCCTGTAAAAGTGCAGTAAAACTTCCCTACTTTTATATTCCATTCCCTTCACAATAAACACCAACATTCCATTCGCCTTCCTAAACACTTGCTATACCTGCATAACAACTCATGCTGTGCATTTGTTCAAAGTTAATGGATGGAGGTTAAGAGGCTGGGAGTGCACAGTCTACCCTATACACAATGTCAGCTTCCAGCAGGAGCAACTTGGCAGAATTTTCATGCCGATGTTACTCCCGATTTCTTCTGCTGAGCCAGGCTGTATGTGATCCGGAATGATTGGAAATTAAATTATGAAGCAGTTAAGACTTTGTATCTGTACAAAGAGAAATGGACAGTGTGTTTGATGTTGGCTTTTGGCAGACTCCTCGTGGAGCTACGCATTCCAAAGATCAAGAGAGTGATGGCCCTGCAGACCATGATGAGGTGCATTGGTAAAGATGCCCCACTGCCTCTGAAGAAGAAGCTGGAGGTAGGAAGTTGCTTTTTCATTCTCAGCCTGTGAGCATCACTGGCAAGGCTGGCATTTGTTGTGTGGGGTATGCTTACCTTTTGAGAAGATAGTGGTGCCACCCTAGAGGGCAGTTAAGAGTCCACCACATTGGTATGAAATCACATGTAGGCTCAGACCAGGTAAGAATAGCAGGTTTCATTTGTGAAAGACACTAATGAACCAGTTAAACTTCTCCAGTAACTTGATGGTCACTGATGAGTGCAGCTTGACACCATCGAGGACAAAGCAGCCCGCTTGTTTGGCACCCCATCCACAAACATTCACTCCCTCCATCACCGACACACGTTAGCAGCAGTGTTTACCATCTACAAGATGCACTGCAGGAATTCACCAAGGCTCCTTAGACAGCACCTTCCAAACCCACAACCACTACCATCTAGAAGGACAAGGGCAGCAGATAGATGGGAACACCACCACCTGGAAGTTCCCTTCCAAGTCACTCACCATCCTGACTTGGAAATATATCGTCGTTCCTTCACTGTCATTGTGTCAAAATCCTGGAACTCCCTCCCTAACAGCACTGTGGGTGTACCTACACCACAGTTCAAGAAGGCAGCTCACCACCACCTTCTGAAGGGCAATTAGGGATGGGTAATAAATGCTGGCCCAGCCAGTGAAGTCCACATCCCATGAATGAATAAAAAAAATTTCAGTGTCACCTGTGAAAAGGAACAAACTCAAATTTTTTGGGGGGAGGAGTTGTGACCTTTGCAACACCCTCCCTTTATGATGCCACCTGTCAGTTCACTGACGCAGGCACAGAATAGAATGGGTGACCACTCCCTCGCGGTGGGTGAGGGCAGAGTAGAAAATAATCAGAAATCTAAAGAGGGAACCGAGTTGGGTGGGGAGTGATGGGAGTGAAGGACCATCCCTTCCTTTTCTACGTGAGGCACAGTTTTCAATAGACACCTGGCTGTAGGGGTTGGGGGAGCTTGCAACACAGCAGTTATGCATGCCCATCATTGACAGTCATGTGCCATTTCGCAGGTTTAGGCATCAGCATATTAATATTGCCAACAGACACCTTGGTGCAGCTAAGTGATTCTAATGTGACCGAGTGGTTTAAGCCACTGGATTTGGGTGTTACTCTCTGCGGAGGTGTGGGTTCAAAACCCGTCATTGCCAAGGTTTCAGTTGGTTTATTTTTAGGGCACTTCAGCAAATCACTTTGGGTGAATCCTACAGCTCAAGTTTAATGCAGGGGAGGGAGCACAGTGCTTTATTTATTTGGCTGATTCCTGGGATAAAGGGTTGTCTTAAGAGGAAAGGCTGGGCCTGTACCCATTGGAGTTTGAAGAATGACAGGTGATCTTATTGAAACATATAAGATCCTGAGGGGACTTGACAGACTGGATGCTGAGAGGCTGTTTCCCATTGTGTAACTAGAACTAGAAATAGATCTTGTGGACCAGAACTAGGGGTCATGGTTCAAAAATAGGACAAGCGATGGGGAGAAACATTTTCTCTGAGAGTCGTGGGGCTGTGGAACTCTGTTCCCCAGAGAGCAATTGAAACAGGGTCATTGAATATTTTTAAGACAGAGGTAGATAGATTCTTGACTAACACAAGAGTCAAAGGCTATAGGGGGTAGACAGGAAAGGGCACAATCAGATCAGCCAAGATCTTATTGAATGGCCGCGGAACAGACTCGAGGGGCCAAATGGCTTACAACTGCTCCTAATTTGTATGTTCGTAATAGGGAGGGGAGGAAGCTAAAGCAAGCCATAAAATTGTACAGAAGTCTGGTAAGATCACACCTGCAACAGTGTTCAGTTGTGGGCACTGCACCTCAAGGTATATATTGGAGAGGCTGCAGTACAGATTCACCAGAATCATATCAGGGTTATATTATAAGGAGGGATTGCATAGAATAGGCATGTATTTACTTGAATATAGAAGCTTAAGGGGTGATTTAATCGCGGTTTTTAAGATGATTAAAGGAGTTGATAGATTCTCCCTACCCACCCTACTTCCTGGGATGGGGGTAGAGCAAGGGGTAGAGCCTTCAAAGTAGAGCCGGCCATTCAGAGTGAATTCAGGAAGCACTGCATCTCACAAAGGGTAGTGGAAACCTGCCATTCTCTCCCATAAAGAAAGCTTTGAGGCTGGGGGCCAATTATAATTATCAACACTGAGATTAGAAACAGCAACAGTAGCATTATTAAACAGGAATGACCCCGAGTCACATAAGGAGACGTTAGGTCAGTTGACCAAACACTTGGTCAAAGAGGTAGGTCTTAAGGAGTGTCTTAAAGGGGGAAAGAGAGGCCGAGAGGTGTAGGGTGGGAATTCCAGAGCTTGGGGTCCAGCAACTGAAGGCATGGCCACCAATGGTGGGGCGATTAAAATCCGGAATGCTCAGGAGACCAGCGTTGTGGGAGCGCAGATATCTCGGAGGGCTGGAAGAGATTACAGAGTTAGGGAAACCGAGACTATGGAAGGACTTGAAAAGAAAGATGAGAATTCTAAACTCAAGATGTTACTTGAACCAAAGCACAGGGGCGATGGGTGAATGGGACTTGGTGTGAGTTACGACACAGGCGGCAAAGCTTTGCATGACCTCAACTTAATGGAGGGTAGAATGTGGGAGAGCAGCCAGGAGTGCATTGGAATAGTTGATAGATTTTTGCTGGGTAAGTCTATGAAGGGACATGGTACCAAGGTGGGTTAATGGAGTTAAGATACCGATCAGCCATGATCTAATTGAATGGTGGAACAGGTTCTGGAGCTGAGTGGTCAGGAAGTGTTTCAGTGGTGATGACACATCCTGTTCTGCCGTGTGGGGGATACTACAGATCACAAGGTGGATATTACACTTTTCTCACTTCATTCATGTAACTGCTGATTTGCATATCATTGGCTCAATGCTACAATTTTAAGTCTCCAATTCAGATATGTGGCAATGTGTTACTTAAACAAAAACAGAATTACCTGGAAAAACTCAGCAGGTCTGGCAGCATCGGCGGAGAAGAAAAGGGTTGACGTTTCGAGTCCTCATGACCCTTCGACAGAACTAGGCAAATCCCAGGAAGGGGTGAAATATAAGCTGGTTTAAGGTGGTGAGGGGGTGGGGTTGGTGGGGGGGAGAGAAGTGAAGGGGGGTGGTGTGGTTGTAGGCAAAAGCAGTGATAGAAGCAAATCATCAAAAGATGTCACAGACAGCAGAACAAAAGAACTCATAGGTGTCGAAGTTGGTGATATTATCTAAATGAATGTGCTAATTAAGAATGGATGGTAGGGCACTCAAGGTATAGCTCTAGTGGGGGTGGGGGGAGCATAAAAGATTTAAAAATATTTTAAAATAATGGAAATAGGTGGGAAAAAGAAAAATCTATATAATTTATTGGAAAAAAACAAAAGGAAGGGGGAAGAAACAGAAAGGGGCTGGGGGTGGAGAGGGGAGGTCAAGACCTAAAGTTGTTGAATTCAATATTCAGTCCGGAAGGCTGTAAAGTGCCTAATCGGAAGACGAGGTGTTGTTCCTCCAGTTTGCGTTGGTCTTCACTGGAACAATGCAGCAAGCCAAGGACAGACATGTGGGCAAGAGATCAGGGTGGAGTGTTGAAATGGCAAGCGACAGGGAGGTTTGGGTCATTCTTGCGGACAGACCGCAGGTGTTCTGCAAAGCGGTCGCCCAGTTTACGTTTGGTCTCTCCAATGTAGAGGAGACCGCATTGGGAGCAACGAATGCAGTAGACTAAGTTGGGGGAAATGCAAGTGAAATGTTGCTTTAACTGTCAAGAACCAATATTGTTTCAGACAACTGTGAAGTAATTTAAAGGCTCTTGTTTTCTGTTTGACAGCACAAAGCATTCTCTTTGCTGAACGAGTTCACTCTTCCCAACTCTCAGTATATGTTTATCACACTGGCAGTCATGGGCCTCTGCTCACATCCACTCTTAAAGGCCTGCAGCGACAGGGTTATCGGTAAGTGATCCCTAACTTTAAAATTCTCATCATTATTTTCAAGGCCCTCCATCGTTTTATCTCCACCTTTCTCTGTAACCTCCTTTAGCCAACAACCCTCCAAGATCTCTGTGCTCCCCTAATTCTGACCTTTTGTGCATCCCCAGATTTAATTGCTCCACTGTTGGTGGCAGTATTTTCAGCCACTGAGGACAGGGACTCTAGAATTCCCTCCCTAAACCTTCCTTTAAGCTGCTCCTTAAAACCTACCTCTCTAACTGAGCTTTCAGTCACTTGTCCTTGTGCAGCTCGGTGTCAAGTTTTGTTTGATGCTCCCGTGAAGCATCATGAGATGTTTTACTACATTAAAGGCACTTTATAAATACAAGGTTTTGCTTCAACCATTTAGCGATAATGCTTCTCCAACACTTCCCAAGTTTGGGAATGTCCTAAGATCCGGGTCCACCCTGTTCCCGATCCTTCCCATGTACAATCCTGACAGCTGCTAACTGCCTTAATCCTTGGAAGTCAGCTTGAAGTCAGAGGTCATATAATATTCTTAATATTGCTTCCTCCTTGTTTTGATTTTCACCGCATGATAGCTATGCTCTATCACATCATTCCTGCACTTATTTATTCTTTCATGGGATGATGGGACTGCTGTGGGTCATACAGGATAAGGACAGCAGATTTCCTTATCTAAAGGGTTTTTATGACAATCAATGGTAGTTTCACTGGATTTCAATTCCAGATTTTATTAATTGAATTTGAATTCCAGCTACTGCCACGGTGGGATTTGAACCAGAGCATTAGCCTGGGCCTCTGGATCACCACTCCCGTGACATTACCACTATACCGCCATCTCCCACCAGTATAGTGCCTTTCACATCCTTAGGACATCCCAAGGTACTTTAGAGCCAATAAAGTATTTTTGAAGCAGTAGTCACTGTTGTAATGTGGGAAACATGGCAGCTGATTTGTGCACAGAAAGCTCCCACAAACAGCGATGTGTTAATGAACAGATAATCTTTTGGTGATGTTGGTTGGGAGATAAGTATTAACCAGGGGTAACTCCCTTGTTTGCCTTTGAAATTGTGCCATGAGAACTTTTGTATACACCTAAGAAGGCAGGCAGAGCCTCGATATAAGATTTTATCTGAAAACTGGCACCACCGACAGTGTAGCTCTCTCTCGGTACTGTACTGAGAGTGTCAGCCTGGACTTTTGTGTTCAGCTCTGGAGGGAAACTTGAACCCATGACTGTCAACTCGGAGGGGAGAGGATTAACCGGATGCATGGAAGGTTTTATACTTTTACCTTGTGATTCAGTTAACTGCAGGTTAATGGTAAATGGGATGGTTTGGTGGTTTGGAATTCTCTGCCTACTGGCCTAGAGTTGACTGTATTGGTGTTGTCCTCAGTTTATTTGGTGCCAAGCTATAAGTGCTGGAGACCTCAGTCTGAGGCAACGCACCTTTGGCATTGGCTGGAGGATAACTTTGTAGATAGATTTGTCATCCTCATGTTCAGGTCTCTCCATGGCCTCGCCTCTCCTTATCTCTGTAATCCACTTCAACAAGCCTCCAACATCTCTACATCCCTCCAATTCTGACCTCTTGTGCATCTCTGATATCCTTTGACCCATCATTGGCGGCTGTGCCTTCAGCTGTCTGCCACTGAACTCTGGAATTCTCTCCCTAAACCTCTCCATCTCTCTTGTCTCCTTCATGGCGCTCCTTAAAACCTACCAACCTGTCCCAATAGTTCCTCATGTTTCTGGCTGTCAGATTTTGTCTGTCGGTCCTTTGAAGCGCCTTGGGATGTTATACTAGATTGATAGTGCTATATAAATGCAAGTTGTTGCTGGCCTCAGTGGAGGTTCAAGTCTTGATTGTTGTGGTCACCAGCATCCATAGAGAGAGAAGCAAAGTTAACATTTCAAATTGATGAGCTTCCGACAGAGATAACAGCTTTTAAGCAAGTAGAGAGTCATGGGGAAGGGGGAGGGAAGAACTCAAAGGGGAAGGTCTGTGATGGGGCAGAAGGCAGGAGAAATGAAATGATAAAAGGGATGATGGTGCAAGGCAAAAGAAGGTGATAATGGGACAAGAAAAGATGGGTCTCAAGGACGTTGCAGCAGGGCAAGAGGGATTAGGATAAAGTGGAAAAGGCTCCCATGTCTCTGGAACGTGGTGGAGAAAGGTGAGTAATTCCAATGGACTAGGGTTGCTTGATTGTGGCTTCTGTTTGAAAATAAAAAAACAAGGAACTCTTCACTATGTATAATTTTACTATATTACTCCTCCAGAGAATATCCATGGTATCCCATTTTGGCGACTCGTGCACATTTTGCAGTCATGCAAGGATCTCCAGTACCGGAACACTGATCTACTTAATGCCATAGGCAACCATGTGGCATCAACCCTGGCTATCTGGCAGGTTAAGCAGGTGAGACGGCATCCAGAGTCGAGTCTGAAGGGACCCATCTTGTGTCATTGGCTCTCTGAAGGGGACAAATACACTGGGCTTTGGGGAAAGAGCAGGGATGTGGAACTAATTGGACAGCTCCTTCAATGACCCAGCATGGACAGGCTGGGCCTGAATGGCCCCCTTCTGTGCTGTATCATTCTACGATACACCTGGCCTGGGCTGCAGCGACCAACAGCTGAAGGCCATCCATCTTAGCAACCGGTCTCAAGGTCAGAGGTTGAAAGACAAGATGTTGAATAAGCAGTGTGAAGAGAGCTCTGATGGGGACTAATCAATGTGGAGCATTACTCTGCCCTGTTCTCTATCCGCTCCCCAGTCAGACCTGCTGTCTACCTCCAGCACATTTTATTTTAATTTGACATTTGGCCGTATATGTTTTTTTTAAATAACACTAACTATTGCCGAGCCGAAAGTCGTCAAGAATAGTTCCCCGTGCGCCCACGCCCCACAGTCTGCCTGGCCACCTACCTATCCACAGATTCACTCATGAAGCTGCCGCTGCACTGCACAGGCCAAGTATATTTCACAAACTACTCGTTACGTTGGGACAACCTCGAAACTTTTCTAAATCAAGAACGAGATGCAGTCATTTTGCACAGGTGTAAGCCCTGAAAGATGCATTATCATATTAGAAGCCTGCCAATTATGATACACTGGGATTAGCTGCTGGAGTAAATGAAAAGGCAAAATGCAGTTATATAGGAAAAAAGGTCAGTTTAACATCACAACTGTAACCATAAATGATACTTTTCTTTTGATTTATTGGAATAGTTTGAACAGGCGAACAAGTTGAAAGGTGTTGTGCAAGAGGTTCCTAATCAGCCCAGCTAGCTCAGTTGGTAGGGAATGGGACTCTTGATCCCAGGGTCATGGGTTTTGAGCCTCATGTTGGGTGATGACTTTTTCTTAAACATTTCAGTCAAAATACTTTTTAAATATTCGCTTGATAATACAGAAGTATTGAGTATTGCTGGGGAAAAAGAGACATGCTGTTGAAGACTTTCATCTTGCACTCAGCAGGACAGATTCGCAAGAATATCAAGTCTCAAAGCGAACAACAATTTATACTGCATGAGAAGAGTGTGCTAACTGGTTAGCAAGAGGACCCTGATTGGTTGAGGCATTGCCATGGAGGATGCACCAGTGAACAGCTAACTGCCAAGCTTTTGTTTAAGTCCAAACCAAGCAGGTCGACTCTGATGTTTTCATCAATACTTCAAATACGAATTTATTGATTTTTGCTAGCGGTGAAACTCCATAGTTAAGAGCATATAGTTTTGGTTTCCAAGACTGGATCTCACCAAAGCTAATTGGTTACTGGGGGGGAAAAAATACTTATTTTTACCATTACAAGGCCCTGACTGTTAAAATGGCTGCTCTTTGAGTAGTTGTAATTTTTTTTTCATTAATTGATTTTGTTGCAAAGGAGACAGTTATAAGACACCAGCTTGCAAAGTAATGCATAATTCAGTTACAGAAAGCAAGAGTTGCGCTTAACAGCATCTCTCACTTTAAACAGCCTGACACTGCATCCGCACATGTGCTCCCCCTGGTGTTGCAGCACAACTAAACGCAGCCTTTTTTAAAAACACTTATTTCATTTATCTGTTGTTTCTACAACTCTACCTCTATCTGCTAACTCTGAGAATCCCCCAGATCACAAAATGAGGGCAATTAATAATTGAGGGCAATTGCGGTCTACTGTGAATTCTGAATTTAACTTTTTCTCCCTGTACCTTTCTCAGGAATTGTGCTTGATCAGGATTTGATTTGCCTGTGACAATCTCCATTGTCTCAGTCCAAGCCAGCCACCTGTCAATGGTGGGCTCCCCCTTTCCTTCCCTTATCCAGCCTTCTGCTTGTCATCTTTGGGAAAGCAGAGAGCTATTGGGAAATGAGCCGTGTAATACAGATGTGAAGTAGGCAAAAGAGACGAATATTTGTGTGCAAATAGAATGTCTATTAAACCCATTTTCGCAGTGCATCTGCAGGTGAACAATTGTGCACACAGAGGTACTCGATGTGTCCATCCAGACTGTCTCTCATAAGTGCAATGCCTTGCCCATCACAACATATAACACTCCCCACCCTATATCTGAAACCATATAATATCTGGGGAGAGGTGAGAGATAAACCCAGACCAAAGAGGGGAAATTGAAGAAATTTCTCACTGATGACCATACATGATCAAACCTAATCTGGGAGATCACTCTGGACCTGATTAATGTTACCCAGTTTCCATCTCTTGTACAAGGTCATCTCTACCCAAGACAGATCCAAGTCCAGCTCTTGCTTGAAAGAATTTAGTGAATCAGCGAACACCCACCGAGACAGAAGCCTGTTCCAGAGGGTCACTATTCTCCTTGAGGAAAATCGCCTGCTGATATCAAATTGAGATCTGATGTTATACGACTTTAAATTGTGACCTCCTGATACCCCCCAACCTGTTCAATTGGAACAACCTATCCACACACACACACACACACACACACACACAATCTAATCCCGTCATCATCTGATCAACTGTATGGTGAAGTAATGCTTGAGCAACGGTAGATCACCCATTATAGTTGTTGGAGCAATAGATGCTTCAGTGAAATGCCCATGAGGCATGTGCTGTAACACCTCGTGTTTGTATAATACCAGGGTAAAGGGGGTTAAATTATGCATAATCTTGGCTTGCATACTCTTGAGTATAGGAGATTGAAGGGGGATCTGATTGAGGTGTTTAAAATGTTAAATGGATTTGATAGATTAGAGGTCCAGAGACAACTACTTACCCAAGTTGGGAAGTCCGGAACAAGAGGGCAGAACCTTAAAATTCGAGCTAGGCCTTCAGGGTGATAGCAGGAAGCACTCATCACACAGAGGATAACAAAGTTAGGAACCTTCCCCCCTCTAAAGGCTGACGATACTGGGACAATTGGCATATTCAAGACTGACAGAGTTGTTGTTAGGCAAGAATATCAAAGGACCAAAGGTGGTAAATGAAGCTGAAGTACAGATCAACGGTAACCTAATTGAATGGTGGAGCCGGTTCAAGGGGCTGACTGGCCTTTTCCTGTTCCTATGTATAGTCCTACACTTCGTACTTTCTACAATATTGATCATAACTTTATGTAGGGCCATATACAGTACAAAAGAACAATTGTGTTTCATCATTGCGGTGCTTGCATACTGCCAATAATAGGAACATCTTTGGTTCCATTGTGCCTCTAAATTTGAGGTCCAGCGGTGTAATATATTGTAAATGATGTGTTAACAGGGCACTTCTGTAAAAGGCAATCTATTCTTTGTGTGAAATTGAAGTATGAATACTGGTTGTTCAGCTTCGAGAGTAAACCCCCCCACCTAGTGTTTCTCATGGATTTGCAACATGCTGACTGTGAATAAGGTTCTTTTTTAAGTCATATTTATTTCAACCGAATGAAAATCCGATGGTTGTATCCAGGGCGCTCGATCTATTCAGCCAGGTTACCACCCAGGTGATGAGGAAGCAAATCAAGTTTACTATGTCACGGGAGGGAAGGGGGAGCAGAATAAAGTCCTTTCAGCTCGGGGGCCGTGGCATAAACACAAAGCATATTGACTTGCTGCCTTTCTCCCTCTTGAGCTATGGTGAATGAAGTGAGTTTGGGCCATATCACATTGTTTGCAGTGTATACCAGCCCTCATGTCAAAACTACTCCAATGTGGCAGACATTTACACTAAATTGGCAAGAGGTATTGGGGGTGGGGTGGGTTGATATGGAAGTTAAATCCTTTGGGTACGAGATTCTCAACCTTTTTGCTTCTGAGCCAGCCACCGCTCCCCCAGCCCCCATCATGTTCTAAAAACTCCATGGACCTGCTGCAACACAATACACGTGTTTAATGCATAAAAATTAGTTATACAATTAAACATGTATATTATTAGTGTTTTGCTTACTCAATGCGAAAGTGAGTTGAAGCAGCACTCCATGTTGGAAAAGTACAGCACCACCATCCCCAACCAACTCCAAAAATGATGTTGCTGGATCAGTGTGCGTGCTGGGAAACAAGCCCCTTGCATGCACAACTGAGCACCCAGCGCTGAGGGTTTCCCTGGCAGTGCCTTCACAGCCTGAGGCATTGCAGCCTTGTCCTTTGTGACAGAACGTGGAGGTTCATTGGAGTTTGTGTGGCCAATGTTTAACGTATCGCAAACATTTTTTGACCCTCTGTGCCGTCAGCCACAGCAGAAGGGATGCTATATTGAGGGTTGTTGATATCCCAATGGGCCTGGATTAACAGCAATGGAAGGATGTAGGGGGGTCAATAGTGAGGGAGGGAGGTGCAGGGTAGACCGACCCCAACCCCCACCCGACCTTGTGGCTCAGGTTTGTTGGTGCTTCGTGGGAAGAAGCCCAGGCTAAGGCGGCTTCTCTGTCAGGGACAAGGGGGCAGACTGGAACCAGCAGGTGGAGCCTTTGCAAATGATGTGGGGACTGTGACAGTGATGACTCCTTTACTACCACCACCACCACCACCCCTATTGTTTTCACCTTGAAATCTTCTCACGTACCCCCAGTTGGGTACTCCTGTCATAGACAATGCTGCAGAGTAGGAGTCCTCCTGAAAGTGATGAATTGCGATGCCAGTGCTGAGGGAGCTTTACTGTCAAGTTTAGTCTTGATATACTTCACCTAGATGTGCGTGATGGGTAGTGTAGTGTGATCTTCAGTTAACAGCTAATCAGAGTGGTAGCTAGCTTGCACCAAAGATGGGAAAGTGTCCCGGTGTTCCAGAATGTCATTTGTAACTTGATAAGCGCAAAAAGCATGTGTCATTATTGTACTCTTCTCTGTTCCAGGTAATGCTCTTCCTAGTGCTGTTTGCAGACCTCAGCTTTTGTCACACCGAGTTGATGGACGCGTTTGCAAAGATTGTGCTGGCAGAGCCTGAATCCTTGACTTTGAAGGATGTGCTGTCAGTTCTTCGTGTGTACTCCCTGCTGAACCACCGACTAGACGAGGATTGGGCGGGGCAGTAAGTCTCAGTCCTGTTAGTGTTTCATCTAACAGATGTTCAGGTGTTCCTTACATTAACAATACAGCAGCTTGCATTCCTGTAGCACCTTTAATGTAGCAAAATGCCCCAAGGTATTCCACGGGCATGTTATCAGACAAAATGTGACATCGAGCCACATTAAGCAATGTAAGGATGGGCGACCAAAAGCCTGGTCAAAGAGTTTTAAGGAGCAACTTAAGGAGAGAGGCGGAGAGGTTTAGGATGAGAATTCCTTTGCAGCTGAAAGCACGGCCAATGCAGGGAATTTTTTTGTTGCGTTGTGTCTGGGTCTGCAGATTGATTTCTATTATTCCTTCATAGGATGTGGGCATCGCTGGCAAGGCCAGCATTTGTTGCCCATCCCTAATCGCCCTTCAACTGAGTGGCTTGCTTGGCCATTTCGGAGGGGAGTTAAGAGTCAGCCACATTGTTGTGGGTCTGGAGTCACACGTAGACCAGACCAGGTAAGGATGGCAGATTCCCTTCCCTAAAGGGAATTAGTGAACCAGAAGGGTTTTTATGACAATCGATGATAGTTTCAAGGTCACCATTACTGAGACTAGCTTTCAATTCCAGATTTATTAATTGAATTTAAATTCTACCAGCTGCTGTGACGGGATTTGAACCCATGTCCCCAGAGCATTAGCCCAGGACCACTATACCACCGTCTCGGTGAGAGAGGATTCTTCACAATTCTCACAGCACTGCTGAAGACATTTGAGTCAGTCGTTTATCGGTTCAAGTCCCACTCCAGGACTCGAGCACATAATCCAGGCAGACACTTCAGTGCAGCATTGGGAGAGTGCTGTCAGAGCTGAGGTCTTTTGGATGAGATGCTCAATCAAAGCTCCTTGTGCGCTTTCAGGTAGGTGTTGGAGATCCCACGGTACTGTTTTGAAGAAGAGGAGGGAAGTTCTCCCTGGTACCCAGGCTAAAATTTATCCCTCATCAATGTCACAAAAAATAAATGATCTTGTTATTTATTTCACTGCTCTTTGGGATGTCATTGCGCAAAAAGATGACAGTTATGATCCAATTGTCATCTAGTTGTAAAAGTTCTTTGAACAAAGCAAGCAGAGTAAATAAAAATTAGCACCTTCATACTTGCAATAGACATTCTGGCCAAGATTAGCTGATTGTAACCCATTAAACTGTTAGTATCAGCGTTAAGAATGGAAAGCATATTCATTAATTTCTGTTTATCGAGTATGGTGTGAATCGACTTGACTTGGTTATTATACTTTAAATCAACCTGATTTTAAACCCTGGATGTACTATTAAGAGCAGACAGCAGAAAAAATAAGACCCCATGGACAAGATAGTGCGTTTATATCATATCAATATTGATGAAAATCTGATGGCTAGCTCACCCATGTAGAAACACACTCCAGTTCATAGTGATGAACTATAAGCTCAAGTCCGAATGAAACCCAATTCATGTTTGGTCATGGACTGTTCAAAATCTTTTTCATATTTCCTTTTTTGATCTGTGGATACTTGTTAGTGGCCTTGTCTTGGGCATCTTACCAAATATTAATTCCAATAAGTGCTTATCATGGAAGAATGAGTCCAAAGCTAGTCTTTTACCTCAAGCAGGTTTATTCTTAAGACAGCTCTGCAGAGTAACAGATTCTCCCAGTCCCTTCCACACCAGAGTGTTACATCTATACCTATTTATAGGTAAGCCAATGCCCATCACTTGTTTTAGTAATGCAATCGTCTTAACAATGTAATTTCTATACAATGTAATTGTCAGTCAACTAGAAGATTGTTATTGGACCTTGGCAATGTAATTACTGATACATTGACACCAAATACTGTGTTAGTGTAGTATGTTGTGTACCAACATGCTGGTCTATGCGACAAGAGAATGTGAACTTCCTTGGTCACTAAGCACTGAACAAATAACATGGAACTTTCCCACAGGTTGAAAAAGGAAGTTCATTTTACAGGAGACCTTGACTTGCACAAGTCTATCTTCTAGCAGAGGTTTGAGAGCTGTATGTCGGCCTATTCTCCTGGCTGTGGAAAATTGGTTGTGATGCCTTTGAAATTATGACAGGATTCGACAAGGTAGACTTGGAGAAGGTGCTTTCGCTTGTGGAACTAGGGGCCACCAATGTAAGATGGTATTTATTAGCGATTATCAGGAAATCAGCAGAAACATCTTTATCCAGAGAGCAATGAAAATGTGAAACTCACCATCATGTGGATTAGTTGAGGAAAGTGGCATAGATTTAAGGGAATCTAGATAATTATGTGAAGGAGAAAGGAATAGGAAGACATGTTCATAGGGTGATTTAAAGTAAATAGAGTGAGAGGAGGCTGAAGTGGAGCATTAATGCTGGAATTTCATAGAGTGGAATCAGATGATACAAAACCAAAGACCATTCAGCCCATTATGCTTTTGTGGGCTCTTAGAGTCAACCAGTTAGTCCCACTCCCATGTTTTCTATCCTCATAGTCCTGCAATTGTTGCCCCTTCAAGCATTTATCCAGTTCCCATTTGAAACATAAGGTGTCGGGAGCAGACCCGATATTATCAGGCAGTGCATTCCAGATCAGAAAAGCTCGCTGAGTTAATATTTTTTTTCCTTATGTCACCTCTGCTTCTTTTGCCAATTACTTTAAACCTGTAGCCCCTGATTACTAACCTTTCTGCCACTGGAAACAGTTCCTCCTCACTTCCCTTATCAACACCCTTCATGATTTTGAACATCGCTATCAAATCTCCCCTTAATCTTTGCTGCTCTAAGGCGAACAAGCAAGATTACAATCATTCTTTTTTTGTATATAGTTTATAAGAGAACAGACCCAGTTTTTCCATGTAACTGAAGTCTTTCATCCTTAATACCATGCTGTTAAATCTCCTCTGCACCCTCTTTAAGGCCTTGATATCCTTTCAAAGTGTTGTGGCCATTCCTGCTGGAATCTAACCAGTGTTTTATGGATGTTTAGCATAACTCCCTTTTGCACTCTTGGTCTCTATTTAGAAAGCTAAGGATCCCAAGTATGTTTTTAATAGCCTTCTGAACTGGTCCTGACTCTTTCAGAGGCTTGTGTACATATGCCCCACGGTCCCTCTGGTCCTTTTAACACTTTTGTTAACCACTTTTAACATTATACCATTTAGTTGATATTGCCTTTCCTCATTCTTCCTCCCAAAATGAACCACTTTGCACTTGTTCACCTGGAATTGCATCAGTCACACATTCGCCTGTTTCACCCTTCCATCCCCCCACCTTAAGTCTGTTACTGTCCTGCTCACTGTCTCCTACAGCATTGTGTGCCATCTGCAGGCTTTGAAATTATGAAATAAAAACAAAAAAATAATAGTGCACAAGTACCCAACAACATCATCCTTGGAGAGAACAGTTAACGTTTCAGGGCGAGATGCTCCATTTTCCCAATTCCAGGTCATTCATCTATGTCAAAAACAAAGTAGTGGTCCCAAACCCGAACGAACCCCTGGGGGAACACCACTGCACCAGAGTGCTCGCCACGACTCTCTGCTTTCTGTCTCTCAGCCACTTACATATCCATGCAGCCACTGCCTCTTTCATCCCATGACAATAGATCGGTTGGGTGGCGTGGCCTGTTTCTATGCCATAAATTCTAGAGAATATGTAGGGAAATCTTAAAAAAAAGATAAACCATGCCAAGAAAGTTAACTTTTAACCCCTGGGTGAGTGGAAGTAATGCTGCTCAATTCTGTTTTATGATAAATGTTAACCTTGACATTTTGACTGATTTTGGAAGACAAATTGAGGTGTTTTTTTTTGTTCCTTTCCTCTCCCCACCCCCTCCCAGCTTTCTCCAGACTTTAAGTGATGGGTTTGAACTGTATTTGTCAAAGTGCTCTTCGCTGGAGCTCCTCCGTGGGGTTTACTCTTTGTGTCTGATGGCCCACTATCCCCAAGCTGCTATACACCAACTGTTTCAGGATAGCAGACTGAGTGAGCTTCTTTCGTCAGGTAAGTGATCGTCACTTTATTCTTCCCTATCCATTTGAACGGTTAGGAACAAGCATAGGCCATTCAGCCCCTCGAGCCTGCCCCACCTTCATTGAATTCGATCATGGCTGACCTGCATCTTAATTCCACCTACCCACCTTGTTACCATAACCCTTAATACTCTTACCAACGAAAATTTATCAATCTCAGTTTTGAAATTTTCACATGACCCCCAGCCTCAGGAGCATTTTAGGGGAGAGAGTTCAAGATTTACACTCCCCTTTTGTGTAAAGAAGTGCTTCCTGACATCATCCCTGAATGGCCCAGCTCTTGTTTTGAGGTTATGCTGGCTTGCTTTGGATTTCCCCACCTACCCCGTCACTCCTTCAAACGTCTTAGCTCTTCAATTAGATCACCCCATTATTCTTCTATGCTCTATGCAATCTGTCCTCATAATTTAATGCTTTTTGCCCCGGCATCATTCTGGTGAATCTGCACTGCACCCCCTCCAAATCCAGTATATTTTCATGAGGTGTGAGTACTATAACTGTACATAGTACTCTAAGTGAGGTCTAACAAGGACTTTTTTCTAATTCTTTCATGGGATGTGGGTTTCACTGGCATGGCCAGCAATTGTTGCCCATCTCTAATTGCCCTTGAACTGAGTGGCTAGGCCACTTCAGAGGGCAGTTAAGAGGGTTGCTGTGGCTCTCGAGTCACATGCAGGCCAGACCAGGTAAGGATGGCAGATTCCCTTCTCTAAAGGGGCATTAGTAAACCAGATGGGTGTTTATGACAATCGATGATAGTTTCATGGTCGCCATCACTGAGGTGAGCTTTCAATTACAGATTTATTAATTGGATTCAAATTCCACCAGCTGCCATGGTGGGATTTGAACCCATGTCCCCAGGCCATTAACCTGGGCCTCTGGATCACTAGCCCATCCACATTACCACTACGCCACCTTCTCCCCATGTAATAATAGTTATTTATATAAGTGTAACATAACTTCAATTCATTTGTATTCCAGCCCTCTTGATATAAATGTCAATATTTCATTGTACCTGTCCATCAGCCTTTTTTTCTTTATTCATTCATGGGATGTGAGCATCACTGGCTGGGTCAGCATTTTTTGCCCATCTCTAATTGCCCTTGAGAAGGTTGTGGTGAGCTGCCTTCTTGAACCACTAGAGCCCATGTGGTGTAGGTACACCCACAGTGCTGTTGGGAAGGGAGTTCCAGGAATTTGATCCAGTGACAGTGAAGGAAGCTCTCTCCTCCTCCACACTTCCTCGTTTTCTCACCGTTTAGAAAATGTTCAAATTTATCTTTCTTGGGAACAAAAGTGGGTGATCTCAAGACTTTCCCAGCATCACAGAAGCCTGTCTTCAGCCAATTCGATTCACTCCATGTGATATCAAGAAACGGCTGAAGGAACTAGATACTGCAAAGGCTATGGGCCCTGATAATATTCCAGCAATAGTACTGAAGACTTGTGCTCCAGAACTTGCCGTGCCCCTAGCCAAACTGTTCCAGTACAGCTAAAACACTGGCACCTACCCAGCTGTGTGGAAAATTGCCCAGATATGTCCTGTACACAAAAAGCAGGGCAAATACAACCCGGCAAATTACTGCCCATCAGTCTACTCTCAATCATCAGTAAAGTGATGGAAGGGGTCATTAACAGTGCTGTCAAGTGGCACTTGCTTAGCATGTTCACTGATGTCCTTTAGGGAAGGAAATCTGCCATCCTTACCTGGTCTGGCCTACATGTGACTCCAGAGCCACAGCAATGTGGTTGACTCTCAGATGCCCTCTGAAATGGCCTAGCAAGCCACTCAGTTGTAACAAACCGCTACAAAGTCACAAAAAAGGGATGAAACCAGATGGACCACCCGGCATCGGCCTAGGCACCAGAAGCAACAACAGCAATCTCAGCCCTGTCGACCCTGCAAAGTCCTCCTTCCTAACATCTGGGGACTAGTGCCAAAATTGGGCGAGCTGTCTCACAGACTAGTCAAGCAACAGCCTAACATTGTCATCCCCATGGAATCATACCTTACAGATAATGTCCCAGACCCCACCATCATCATCCTTGGGTATGTCCCGTCCCACCGGCAGGGCAGACCCAGCAGAGATGGTGGCATAGTGGTATACAGTCAGGAGGGAGTTGCTCTGGGAGTCCTCAACATTGACTCCGGACTCCATGAAGTCTCATGGCATCAGGTCAAACATGGGCAAGGAAACCCACTGATTGCCACATACTGTCCTCCCTCAGCTGTTGAATCAGTGCTTCTCCATGTTGAACATCACTTGGAGGAAGCACTGAGGGTGCCAAGGGTGCAGAATGCACTCTGGGTGGGGTACTTTAATGCCCATCACTAAGAGTGGCTCAGTAGCACCACTACTGACCGAGCTAGCCGAGTCCTAAATGACATAGCTGCTAGACTGGGTCTGCGGCAGCTGGTGAGGGAACCAACAAAAAGGGAAAAACATACTTTACCTTATCCTCACCAGTCTGCCTGCAGCAGATGCGTCTGTTCATGACAGTGTCGGTAGCAGTGACCACCGTGCAGTTATTGTGGACACGAAGTCCTGCCTTCACATTAAGAATACCGTCCATCGTGTTGTGTGGTACTACCACCGTGCTAAAGGGGATAGATTTCAAACGGATCTAACGACTCAAGACTGGGCACCATGAGGCGCTGTGGGCCATCAGCAGCAGCAGAATTGTTCTCGAACACAATCTGTAACCTCATGGCCCAGCATATCCCCCACTCTACCATTACCATCAAGGCAAGGGATGAACCCTGGTTCAATGAAGCGTGCAGGAGGGCATGCCAGGAGCAGCCCCAGGCAGACCTAAAAATGAGGTGTCAACCTGGTGAAGCTACAACACAGGACAACTTACATACCAAACAGCCTAAACAGCTGGATGCTGCTGCTAAGCGATCCCACAACCAACAGATCAGATCCAAGCTCTGCAGTCCAGCCACATCCGGTTGTGAATGGTGGTGGACAATTAAACAACTCACTGGAGGAGGAGGCTCCACAAGTATCCCTATCCTCAATAATGGAGGAACCCAGCACATCAATGCAAAAAATAAGGCTGAAGCATTTGCCACAATCTTCAGCCAGAAGTGCCGGGTGGATGATCCATCTCAGCCTCCTCTGGAGGTCCCCAGCATCACAGATGCCAGTCTTCAGCCAATTCGATTCACTCCACGCCATATCAAGAAATGACTGAAGGCACTGGATACAGGAAAGGCTAAGGCCCCTGACAATATTCTGGCAATAATACTGAAGACTTGTGCTCCAGAACTTGCCGCACCCCTAGCCAAGCTACAACACTGGCATCTCCCTGGCCATGTGGAAAATTGCCCAGGTATGTCCTGTACACAAAAAGCAGGGCAAATACAATCTGGCAAATTACTGCTCCATCAGTCTACTCTTGATCATCAGTAAAGTAATGGATGGGGTCATCAACAGTGCTATCAAGTGGCAATAGCTTAGCATTAACCTGCTCACTGACGCGCAGTTTGGGTTCAGCCAAGGCCACTTAGCTCCTGACCTCATTACAGCCTTGGTTCAAACATGGACAAAAAAGCTGAACTCCAAAGGTAAGGGGAGAGTGACTGCCCTTGACATCAAGGCCACATTTGACCAAGTGTAGCATCAAAGAGCGCTACCAAAACTGGAGTCAATGGGACTCAGGGGGAAAACTCTCTGCTGTTTGAAGTCATACCTAGCACAAAGGAAGCTGGTTATGGTTGTTGGAGATCAGTCATCTCAGCTGCAGGACATCACTGCAGGAGTTCCTCAGGGTAGTGTCCTTGACCCAAGCATCTTCAAATGCTTCATCAATGACCTTCCTTCCATCATTAGGTTAGAAGTGAGGATGTTCACTGATGATTGCACAATGTTCAACACCATTCACAACTCCTCAGATGCTGAAGCAGTCCATGTCCAAATACAGCAAGACCTGGACAATATCCAGGCTTGGGCTGACAAGTGGCAAGTAACATTCGTGCCACACAAGTGCCAGGCAATGACCATCTCCAACAAGAGAAAATCCAACAGTCACACCCTGATGTTCAATGGCATTACCATCACTAAATCCCCCAATATCAACATCCTGGGGGCTACCATTGAGAAGAAACTGAACTGGACTAGCCAAATAAATACTGTGGCTACGAGAGCAGGTCAGAGGCTAGGAATCTTGCTGCGAGTAACTCACCTCCTGACTCCCCAAAGCCTGTCCACCATCTACAAGGCACAAGTCAGGAGTGTGATGGAATACTCCCCACTTGCCTGGATGAGTGCAGCTCCCACAACACTCAAGAAGCTTGACACCACCTAGGACAAAGCAGCCCGCTTGATTGGTATCACATCCACGAACAATCACTCCCTCCACCACCGATGCACAGTAGTAGCAGTGTGTGTACCATCTACAAGATGCACTGCAGAAACTCACCAAGGCCCCTTAGACAGCACCTTCCAAACACACAACCACTACCACCTAGAAGGACAAGGGTAGCAGATAGATGGGAACACCACCACCTGGAAGTTCCCTTCCAAGCCTCTAACTATCCTGACTTGGAAATATATCACTGTTCCTTCACTGTCGCTGTGTCAAAATCCTGGAACTCCCTCCCTAACAGCACTGTGGGTGTCCCTACACCACAGGAACTGCAGTAGTTCAAGAAGGCAGCTCACCACCACCTTCTCAAGGGCAATTAGGGATGGGCAATAAATGCTGGCCCAACCAGCGAAGCCCACATCCTGTAAAATGACTTAAAAAAAAACTCAATTATTACCCGTCAGTGGTCCTTTGCAGCTTCCTGCTTTCATTCTAGGTCACTTACTGTGCCACCTAGCTTAGTGTGATCAGCAAACCTGGATATGCGACACCCTACTCCTTCACCTAAGTCATTTATAAAAGCACTGGGAAGCTGCCACCGCAGTACTGATCCTTGGAAGACACCATTGATCACATCCTGACAATTTGAGTATGGACCTGTTTTCTCTACTCTGTCTCCTTCCTCCAAACCACTTCCCTACCCACCTTGCTTGCACTTGCACAACCTAGCACATTCATAGCAACAACAATATCTCATAGAGGACCATTGTTTTGACCAATGAAAATGGTCACCTGTGTTAATTGTATGTAGGTGGTGGGCATTATCTGGGGATTCATTTGTGCTCCTATAAATAGGGACAGACAAACTGCGATTGTTAAGTTAGAAGATGCATGTTTGTAATGCTTATCTCTGCAAATTGGCAGTTGGAAAAGTATGTAAAAATTCACTGTGGTTCTATCCTTCACCAACTGGCTTTCTGGAATGCAACAACCTGGGTCATTTCTCTCCAGGTTCAGGTAAACTACAACAAAAGATATTCATCATTGCCTTTGAAACCCTCTCTGATTTTATCTTTTCCAGCCAATGTCCACCGTGAGTCAAATAAGCGAATGCTTCAGTGCATCTACCTGTGCCTGGAGTTAGAAAATCCATCCTTCGCCAGGCCAGCGAATGCCAGTATTGCCAGTCCCTTATTGCCCAGTGTTACTGTGAACGCAGAGGTACAGAAGGCTGTAGATACCACCTTGGGTGACAGCAGCCTGTATCGCCAGGGCTTGGTGTTGAAAAACATTCATTTTATAGGTATTTGGATTTTTTTTTAGAAGTGATCACTTACCTGAGGACTGTGTTTTTCCGTGGCTCCAAAATACTGTTATTGAGAGGGTTCAATACCTTTTGCTAATTGGGATGTCAGGGATTTGGAGAGCAAGAAGGGGCAGCTGATCAGAATGATACAAGGACGAAGGGCTTCAGCGATGTGGCGAGACTAAAGAAGTTGGGAGCGTTCCCCTTTGGGTAGAAAAGATTAAGGAGGGATTTAACAGCTGCTCAAAACAATGAGGGGCTCTGATAGAGTAAAAAAGGAAAAACTGCTTCCACTGGAGGAGGGTCAGCAGCTAGAGGATACAGATTTAAAGCAGTTGGATAAAGTTTCGAAGTGAAGATGAGGTTCCTTTAACGCAGGAAGTTATGATCTGGAACCCACCACATGAAAGTAAGTTGGGAGCAGATTCAATAATAACTTTCAAAAGGAAATGGGTTATATAGTTGAAAGGGAAAAATGTGCATAGTTATATTGAAAGAGCAGGGGTGTGGGACTAATCGGCCAGCTCTTTCAAAGAGCCAGCACAGGTGCAAACCCTATCGAGCCCAGCTTGAAGAGATTTTCACTCCTGATGCTGAATGACACAACGAACATCGGGAAACCATGAAGAACTCAGCAGGAATCTCATCACTGAACTACTGCTGAATATTTGTCTTAATGTGTCTGGAGCGCACCAGAATAGTCAATTCTGGGTGGGACAGAAGGGTGGAAGAGGGTCTCAGCAGCAGATGGGCTGAGGTCGGGCCACTGAGATGGAAGTAGACGTTCTTGGTAATGGAGAAGACGGGGGGTTTTTTCATGTTTTATAAAGTAGCGAAGAATCTCGGGAGTATTCAAACCTCATTCACGTCAATAGAAGTGAATGTGCTAAGTACAGGAATGTAAGCAGCATTGGTTATTTTTTTAGTATATAATCTGCACAGAAACTCTTCCGAACTGCTCTCCATCAAGATGATCTCTATTTTCTGTGCTTCTGTCAAGATTTTGAAATTGCTTTGGACCAAGAGAGAAAGAATGCGGTTCCCATTCCTCAAGATGATGAGATTGGCAGTGATACTAACACACAGCGGTAAGGTTTACTGCCTTGTAGATCTGTTGGTTGATCCAGCTTACATTGCTGCCTTGTCATGTACATTTAAGAGTTAAAAGCTTTCCAGTAGGATTGCTATAAATTTCTTCCTAGGGTCTATCATGCGGTCTATCAGTTTCTACACTATTGTCATTCTGTATGCCTGTAATTGAAAGATTCCTGACAATTTCTTTGAATTTCGGGTTGAAAGTGCAACCCATTGCTGTTGCTTCTTAGTAAATTACCTGCGTAATTCTCACCTGTCTAGATGCTACCTGCAAGACTGGGGAGCGCAACAGATTTCAATTTTATTCTATTATTCAGAAAGAGGAGTCAGAAAGGAAGTCAGTAACTGGTGGGGTGTGGGAGTGTCTGGGAGAACCTTTGAAATAAAATGGGGATATTTTGGCAATGCCATTAGTTATTTCGAACAAAATCCCATTGTAACAGTGTCAATCCTTCAAGCCATTGAAATATTTCCCTAAGTGATAACCCATCATTTTGTACCTTGCAGAGTGGCTGTGCTGTGTACTCCAGTATCCGCCTTTTGCCTTGGCACAATGCACCCCAAGGAGAGGTTGGCATTGAAGATTCGGCATCTCAAGGTACTGGGGTACCACGTGGTATTGGTGAGTATTTACAGTGGTAACCTTGGGTTGTGGCCTTTCAAATCCACTAGAAAAGGTGGATTTGCACAAAACAATTCTACTTTCAGGTGCTCAGATTGTAATGATATCTCTGCAAATGAATAAAGTTTCCATAAATTGTACTTTTTTTTCTGGCTAGGTTTTGGCTTTGTCTTGTTTAGTGGAAAAATATCTGCAAATAATTGAGCATCACGGATGGGTAGTTAAGAGTTCCCCTTTACCTGTCACCCTTTTCCAATTTTACTTCATAGGAATAGGGGGAGGCTATTCAACCCTTGAGCCAGTTCCACCGTTCAGTTAGATTTTGACTGATCTGTATCTCAATTCCAACTGTCCACCTTGGTTCCATAACTCTTAATATCTTTACCCAATAGAAGTCTTATCAATGTCAGTTTTTCAAATTTCAATTGACGTAGACTCAACAGTTTTCATTTGGGCGAGGAAGGGGGGGCGTGGGGTTGAGGGGGGTGGGGGGTGGTGGGAGGGGTCAAGAGCTCCAGATTTGAAGAATTGCTTCCTTACCTCAGCAAAGGACAGCCTAGCTATAATTTTAAGTTTCTAATCCCAGTAAGCATCTGGTTTGTGTGGACAAAAGGGGTTGTTGGTGCCCAACAGGGGAACTCCCCTTTGGTTTAATGTCTCTGTCGTTCAAGCAGTTGCCTTTTGCCAATCTTAAGAGGGCCACAGTTTCCAGGATTTTAAATTCATTCTCAGTGTGGGCAATGCTGGCAGGGTGGGCTACATTCCCCACTCCTACTTGCCCTGAGGAGGTGATGGTGGACTGCCTTCTCTGAAACGATTTGATACAACTGAGTAGCTTGCTAGGCCACTTCAGAAGTCAGTTCAGAGTCAACCATGTTGGATGTAGGACTGGAGTCAATTATAGACCAGACCAGATAAGGACTCCCTTAAAGAACACCGGTGAACCTGTTGGCTTTATTTTTAACCACAATCAAACCGCTCACCTTTAGCGATTCCGGCATTTTATTTCCAGATTTTTTTAAAGCTGAATTCAAATTCTCTAACTGCCATTCCAGCAAATTGACACTCCAGTGCCGTCTTTCAGGGGAGACTTTAAACCAAGGCCCGGTCACCTCTTTCAGGTAGATGTACAATATCCCATGGCGCTCTTTTCAAGAAGAGTGGGAGTATTCTCTGTGGCATTATCGCCAACGTTTATCCCTCAATCATTGTCACTAAAACACAGGTTATCTGGTAACTTATCTCACTGCTGTTGGTGGGAGCTTGCTGTGGATAAATTGACTCCTGTGTTTCATACAACCCATCAGTGATTGCACTTCAAAAGCAATTTTCCTCCCCCAGTCCTTTGAATTACCAGCCCAGTAATGTGACTACTAAAATACTGTACCCTTTTCAGCCAGAGGGAGAAGGAAAGGGGTGATATGGACGCTTAGAGTGCTGCACAGTGAGTCTGCATCTATGCACAGGAGGAACTTAAAAAAAAAAGTTTCCTATTGAAATGTTTTTACATCCCCTCGTTGACCACCTGGTTGCGTTTGGAAGCTCAGCATGTGAGGGATTGAAGATGCAACTATGTTTTCTGTCAAAGCTCGAGAATCTTTCTTGATTGCTCACGTAACGAATCACATTTTTTTAATTCGTTCATGGGATGTGGGCTTCGCTGGCTGGCCCAGCATTTATTGCCCATCTCTAATTGCCCTTGAGAAGGTGGTGGTGAGCTGCCTCTTGAACCGCTGCAGTCCATGTGGTGTAGGTACACACACAGTGCTGTTAGGGAGGGAGTTCCAATATTTTGACCCAGTGACAGTGAAGGAACGGTGATATATTTCCAAGTCAGGATGGTGAGTGGCTTGAAAGGGAACTTCCAGGTGGTGGTGTTCCCATGTATCTGCTGCCCTTATCCTTCTAGATGGCAGCGTGCGTTTGGAAGTTGGAGGAGCCTTGATGAGTTGTCTCATGCTCTTTCTGGGAGGGGAAGATTTTAATGCCAGTTATCTTCCTTTGATATTTTAACTCAGATTCTCCTCCACAATATTTTCTTTGTTTATTCCAGGTCCCAGTACACGAGTTTGGGAAGCTGTCAGAAGATGAGCGAGTTGAGTTCCTGAAGAGTGCGATCTTCGCTGAGTGAGCAGCCTTTGAGAATCAGTGCTGCTTAAGCCGAGGACACAGGATGATGGAATTGATTGCTCTCGGTGGCCCCTAAAAAGTCAACTGCTTCAGCAGGTCTCTGGTGCGGTTGCACCATTCGATAATTGATGTCCTGAAGCTATTGATTCAGATTGGTCTCCAGTTCAGAATGAAGCTTTAACAAATGCACTCAGCTTTCTATTTTAATCTTGAGTGAGGGGCCATTTTGAAGGATCAGTTGGTGGTCTTGTCAGTAAGGTAGTAAATCCCATCTTGGAGCATAGCATCCTGTGGTCTGTAGAGCACTCCGCTCCTCACATAACCCTGGTGATTCTAACATCTTTTATGTTGCTCTGCCGGTTGATGATAAGGTTAATCTGATGCCAGTGTTTAGATCTTGGGTGCATCCAAATGTTTTTGTACTTTGCCTTCTGCTTGAAGATGGTGTGGGTGATTGACATATTTCATTGGCTGCAAAGACTCAGGAGAAACATGCCATTGCTGTTGCACTTCCCCACAGCTTGATTCTCCGTGACACCATCCCAAGCTTGAAAGTCAGCTCCTACCCTTGTATTGGAGTTCTCCATCACAAAGAGCCTGTCCTCTTTGGAGTATTTGCAATAGGTCTGTCCAGGTCCTCCTAGAATTTCTCCTTGCCATCCTCTGGACTAGTCATTGTTGGAGCATTTTTGCTGATCATTGTTGCATATTTATTGTTCACAAGAGGTAGGCATAGAGTCATAAAATGATCTTTTATGCCCCTAGGGAGAGTATCCAAACTTTTTTGCAAAGTCAGACTCAATAGCAAAGCCGACAGCTGCCTCTCGCTTCTCACTCCTTGTCTTGTCTATCCTGAAGAATGTGTAGTCTGCTGATAGCTCTGTTAACTGTCCCTCCTCTGCTAATTGGGTTTCACTTGAAGCAGCAATGTCAGCATTGTATTGTGAGAGTTCCCTGCCAACTAGAGTACTCTGGGGTTGGAAGCGGTTGTCTTTATTAAGTAGAGTTCTTACATTCGAGAAGCTAAGTAGAGTTCCCATTTCTTCTTTTTATCTCACCTACAATATACTGCATTGTGTGGGCGAAAACTAAAGGAGCGCATTTTCATTTTTTCAAGATATAAGGGGGTGTGTATGAAGGATTCAGCCAGGTGTGTGTGGGTTGATTACTGTGGGGATGGATTGCGCTAAGCCAGCCCCACTCTCGTTCTTGCTGTTCCCAGTGGCTTGACAGGTTAAACCGACTACAGATGTGGTTGACTGCAGTGAATGATCTGCAGCACCTTCTGCACCCTTGCTGATGAACTTTACAGCTGTGCGGCAATACTCTCCGTACCAGTAAGAAAATACCATTTCCCTTGCTACATCTGTCAAGGCAGCTTTATTCTTATTCACTTGAAAAGGATGGTTGGAGATAGGCGTTTCCCCCTCACATGCGGACAGCACCCCGCATGATACCCTCACCTGATTTGGCCTGCGAATTGACATGGTTACTGGTGTGTGGCCACTGCCATGAACAAGCAGCTATGTGGACCCACAAGTGCAGAGCTGGGTAAGTGTCAAGGACCTTATGTAGTCATCCATCCAGCTATGATGTAGGGTACGGGTGACTCCTGAAGAAGACTACCACTGACACACACCCCGCTAATGCCTTAACATCCCTCCTAAAGTGTGGTGCCCTGAACTGGATGATATACTCCAGTTGAGCCTGAACCAATGCTTCATACAGGTTTAACATAACTTCCTTGCTTTTGTACTCCATGCCCCTATTGATAAAGCCCAGAAAGCCGAATGCTTTATTTACCGCATTCTCAACCTGTCCTTCCACTTGCAGTGATTTCTGCACATTTACCCCAGGCCTCTCTGTTCCTGCACCCCCTTTGGAATTGTACCCTTTATTTTACATTGTCTCTCACATTCTTCCAACCAAAATGAATCAGTTCACACTTCTCTACATTAAATTTCAACTGCCACTTGTCCGCCCATTCCACTAACCTGTCTATGTTCCTCTTGACGTTCTACACTTTCCTCCTTGCAGTTCACAATTCTTCCAAGTTTCATATTGTCAGCAAATTTTGAAATTAGATTTGGGTTTTGCAAGCACGAGCTGGCTCTACTTATTATGAACAACCAAAGGAACACAATGTTCGATCCACAATACTTCCAAGTATTCGTATCATCCACAAGTTTTGAAGGTGTGCCCTGCACATCAAGGCCTAGGTCATTAATATATATCAGGAAGATCAGGGATCCTAACACCGATCACTGGGGAGCTCCACTACAAACCTTCCTCCAGTCTGAAAAACAACTGTTCACCACTACTCTTTGTTTCCTGTCACTCAGCCAATTTTGTATCCATGTTGCCACTGTCCCATTTATTCCATTGTAAGGAGAATGTGGATTTGATGTACAATTTCCTTTTTTTTAAATAAAATGAACTGTTGATAAATGAACAGTAACAGATACAGAAGTGTCCAAAGCCAATCAATCTCAATAAGAGATGTAGCACCTTTCATGGTTTCAGGATGTCCCCATGTGCTTTACAACCAAATGAAGTACTTTTGAAGTGTACTCTCTGTTATAATATAGAAAATGTGGAAACCAATTTGCAAGGCTCCACAATCAGCAGTGTGATAATGACCAGATAATCTGTGCTTTAGTGACTCAACATGTTATTACAGATGTCTCATACAAGGTACCTGTCATGACCGGTAAAACCTGTATCTGATTGAGAAGGGAGGAGGTTCTTATTGAGCACAACAACTGGCACACACCATTTATGCCAAGTGGCCTGTTCCTATGCTGTAAATTCTATGTAATGTGCCATGCTGTCCTGATTATGGGGAATTGGCACAATTGAAGCATGTTCCCCGCCATTTATAGTCAGTGCACTAGTATCAGCCCAATTTGCCTACTTTACATGGTGAGCGCTGCAACCAAGGAATTAATAAATACTATTCTTGTGAAAATAGCATTGGGTGCCTAATTACATGACAGCTGAGATCCAGGAGCTGGGGGATGGGGGAGGGAGACAGTGTTCAACAAGAAGTCAAACATCATCTCCCATGACAACAAGGTGGTGAGAAGGGTGCCCAGAAGTTCAGATGATCCTGTTGGTGTGACTGGAGGCAGAGGGGCTGTTGTTGCACAACATGCAGAAGCTCACCAATTAGCATAGAGTCATCTTTGTTCACCACTCGCAGAGGAGAGTGTTAAACTTCAGAAGACATAGGCTGGTGGAATGGGCGTACAAGTGGCAGGTGAAATTTAATCCAGTAGAAGTGTGAAGTGATTCATTTTGGTAGGAGTAGCAATTGTACATCTAAATGAAAGGGTACAATTCTAAAGGGTTCAGGAGCAGAGGGTCCTCATGGACATGTGCACCAATCATTGAAGGTGGCAGGATATGATTGCACAGGAGAGGGTGTGGGGGAGATTCAGCAGGAAATTGCCTGGGCTGGAGTGTTTCAGCTATGAAGGGAGACTGGATAGGCTAGGGTTATTTTCCTTAGAGCAGAGAAGGCTGAGGGGGGACCTGATAGAGGTATACAAAATTATGAGGGGTGTAGATAGGAAGAAACTTTTCCCCTTTAGTGGAGGGGCCAATAACCAGGAAGCATAGATAAAAGATGATGGACAGGAGATTTAGAGGGGATGTGAGGAAAAAATGTTCACCTAGACAGTGGAGGTATCTTGAACTCATTGCTTGAAAGGATGGTAGAGGCAGGAACCCTCACAACATTTAAGAAGTATTTAGATGAACACTTGAAACACTATAGCATACAGGGCTATGGGCCAAGTGCTGGAAAATGGGATTAGAGTAGATAGGGGCTTGACAACCCAATGGGCCGAAGGGCCTGTTACAGTGCTGTAAAACTCTATGACTCTATCTCCAGAACTGAGTCCTTCAAATGAGAAAATAGCAAACCAGGAAGATATTCCTTATTGGAATGGGGCTGAACCGCACATTGTGATCATCTTGTGGCTTTGTGCTATGAATCAAATCTCTGAGTTAATGTATGTAAGGGAGTTGAGCAGTCAGTGGCTCACGCCTCAGGATGACTGGCATTGTCACTTTGTTGCTTAGATCCATCCTTTTTTTTTAAAATCCTTCTATATGCCTTATCTCTGTAACCTCCTCTCCAGTCCCACAACTCTCCAAGATTCTAGTATCTTGTGCATCCCAGTTTTAGTTGCTCCACCATTGGTGGCTGTGCTTTCAGCAGCCAAGCTCTGGAATTCCCTCCTTACGCACCTCTGCCTCTCTCTACCTTGCTTTCCTCCTTTAAGGCACTCCTTAAGACCAAGCTTATGGTCATCTGCCCAAACATCTCCTTATGCGACCTGGTGTCAAGTTTCATTTTGTAACACTCCTGTGAATTGTCTCAGGATATTTTACTGTATTATATTAAAATTTGTTGTTACTCAAAATATTAATGAGGAATTCACTCAGCTTAACCTGTGCTCCAAAATTGAGCGTTCGTCAGTGAAATGATTCTGAGGGAGAACCCAAATTTCTCCTTTCCCCCTGCACAGCATCAAAATGTTTACTCTTGACACCTTTTTTAAATTAATTCATTCACGGGATGTGGGCATCGTTGGCTGGGCCAGCATTTATTGCCCATTCCTAATTGCCCCTTGAGAAGGTGGTGGTGAGCAGTCTTCTTGAACCGCTACAGTCCATGTGGTGTAGGGAGGGAGTTCCAGGATTTTGACCCGGTGACAGTGAAGAAATGGTGATATATTTCCAAGTCAGGATGGTGAGTGACTTGGAGGGGAACTTCCAGGCGGTGGTGTTCCCATGTGCCTGCTGCCCTTGTCATTCTAGATGGTAGTGGTCGTGGGTTTGGAAGGTGCTGTCTGAGGAGCCTCCAGCTCCTGCTCTTCCAGCTGAGCTTGTGAAATGAGACTTCTTATTGACACCAAAAGCAATGGTCCAGATATGCAAGACATCCACAACGTTCTTCCAAAGAAGGAAGATCTCCCATTGTTCTGATTAAACTGTCAAAAAGCAAGACAAACAGCTCTGAGTCGATGTTCTATGTCCAGTTTTGAGCCTCTTGCATATCGCGGGCATGAAGGCCCTGGAAAACATTTAGGGCTGGATTTTATGTGTCCCTGGGAAGCATGTTTCCGGTGGGGAGGGCTCATAAAATAAGGCAGGTACCCACCCCACCATCTACCCGCTCACCCTCATGCACCAAAATCAGCAGCCTGCCAGCCATATTCCATTAGGCTATCAAGGGTCAATTACGTTTGTTACCAAGCCAATTGACCCTGACAATACACTTCCCACACCATAAAACGTTTGGCGTGGGCAGTCATGTGGGAGCAGGCAGCCCAATTTTTTTTTTACCTGACTTCATCAAAGGGCGGGAAGGAAGACGAGGCTCTTTCTCTGTGGGATATCCTTGCAGATCAGGGGGCAGCCCCCTCAGACCAACTCCCCCCTTCCTGGTCCACCCCCCTCCCACCCCAGCCTTAAAGATATGAATTTCCCAGCTATTGATGGAGAGAATTGCAGGACAAGATTTCACACTTTTAAGTCTTTTACTGTAACAAACAAACTAAAATCAGCAGAGACTTAACATTACTTAACAGGCAACTGATATCCCAAACTAAAGAAAAGGCACTTGTCGATTAGCTAACTAACATAACTGGAATACTTCATGACTCATTTGTACATGGTGCCACTCTCTTAGCAGCCATGTAGTCCTGAAGATTATGTCCCACATTCCTCCCAGCTTTTCAGCAGGCTCCCTTCTACCTGCCACACCAGGACATATCTTGCAGTTTCCTTTGAAAGTCACTTCACTCGGACTTCTGAGTATCCCCGGCCTGAGTTCCATCAGCAAGGCCCACTCCGGCGGCTCCTTTGGTCCTTAAATCTCCGCCAATGCCATCGCTTCAAACCAAAAATCCGCTCTGCTCAGCAGGTTTGGTGGCTGATGCAAAACAGTCTTTTCCTTTTTATCTCACAGCAGCAGCTGTTTCAGTCTCCCTCTCCGGCTCTCTGAATCTGTGTCTCTCTGAACACAGAAAAACGAGCTGCCCCCTCCTTTGTCTCAAGGTGCAAAAACAGACAACCGATTTCCTAATGTTTTTGATTGCAAATCACATGGGCCTGTCTCTGGGCAGAATTAGTCTGGTTACACCATTCTACTTCCCCCTCCCCCCACCTACCACCTCACCTTCCAGGACACTCTAGTACCCCTTAAAAGAAAGGGGTACTAGAGTACCCTTATAAACATGACTGCTTTATAAAATCTTGCATTTGTAACACCTGAAGCTTGATCACCTTTGGAGGTCAAAGAGCCTTAGCCTTAAGCTTTCTCCTTTGTTGCCAACTACAGGAGTCTGTCTGAGATTTTGTCAGGAGGCAAGGTGTGCAGTCTACCCCATGTCAGGTTGTTGAGCAGTTGGCCTTTTCTCTGACCTTCTTCATATCTATACTTCAGGAACTGCCGACCATTGAGAAGGTCCCACCTGTCCTACTTGTTCCCACGAGCGCCGGCATGCACAAGCACTGGGTCACCGGCACAGGGTCTGAAAACTTTAACCAAGCTACCAAGATTGAGTGTAATGTATTCACGTCTGCTGACAATACAAAGTTAGGTGGGAATATAAGCTGTGAAGGGGACACAAGGGGCTGAATTTACACTTCAGGTGTCGGGACTGTTTCCGTGTTCCAAACCTGCCCCTTTGAGGGGGACAGTCGCTGACCTGGGATAATGACCAGGCCTACCCCTTAATTGGCGACAGTTTTCCTGTCTAATTAAGCGCAGCAGGCAGGCTCTCAAAACTAAGGGGACAATCAGAGGCTTTGCACCTTCAGAGGAGCGCCTGGTTACAGTAAAGGGTAAGTAACTGAGACGATTCTTCGACACGATGCCTTCTCACCTGCCTTCTTAAAACTTCAAAAAAAAAATAGGGAAAGCAGCCTGGCCACCATTGTGGGGAGGGATATCCCTCCGAGGAGTGGCTTTAGCTACACCCACACCCAGGCGCACAGGGAGGGCCTGAGGGCCTGCTTGGAGTATTGCCCTCTGACCCTGCCAGCTGCTGGGTGCCCACCTCCAGGGAGTTAAACTGGCCCTCATTGCATTGGAAAACAGAGGCCGACTGAAAAAAATCCCTGCCAGCCTCCTTCAACTATCATTGACAAGCCTGTTAATGAGCTTAAAATTAAACAAATGGAAAGTGCTGGAGAAATCTCAGCAGGTCTGGCAGTATCTGTAGAGAGGGGAATAGAGTCAACATTTCAAGTTCCTAACTTCTTCGGAGCTAAAGAGAAGGAGGGATGGGCCAGACGCTGCCAGACTTGCTGAGTGTTTCCGGCGCTTTCTGTTTTTATTTCAGATCTCCGGCATCTGCAGCGTTTTGCCACTATTTTAGCCTAATTGGCTGCTCACCTCGTGGTGGACGGCCTACTCCACAAAAAAATGGCCGGCACCAGAGCGGGGTGGGGAAACCAGCGCGCCGACCGGCGGGGGATGTTCCGGGCCCATCCGCCCCCATTCCCGACCTCGGCAAAACCCAAAAATTCCACCGAAAGAGCCTGAAAAGGGACATGGGTGGGTTAAGCAAGCGGACAAATGAGTGGCAGGTGGAGTATAATATGGACACAGATTTGGTGGTGGTGGTGGGGTGGGGGTGGGGGGGGTGGGGGGGGGGGGGTGCGCTAACGCATTCAAGGACTTCGGAGAGGAAAGGGAAGCTGCAGAGACGCGGGTGGGGGAGGTGTGGTCAGGGTAGGTTTTTTGAGAGATTATGGTGGTGGCAGATTTGAAAGGAGGGGGAGCCATTAACAATATCAGTTATCGGGGGGAGGGGGGGTCAGAAAGGGAAGTTATGTGGGTCAGCTGTTTGCTGGGAGTAGGGCTGAGGGTGCGGAAGGTGGGTCTCATGAACAAGGTGAACTCATAGAGGATATGAGGCGGAGATAGGAAAGAAAATATAGTAAAATGCAAGTTCAGGGCTGGGGCAAGGGGGACCCTAAGGGGAAATTTGCCCCAGTGGACTAGGGGAAGGAAGGAAAGTGGCAGAAACAGCTGAAAGGATGGTCTCCATTTTTTGTGACAATCCCAGGGCGTGGAACAACTGCTTTGATAGTTTAGTACAATACTTTGAAAACACAATTAACAGAAAGGAATTCTTGCATTTCTATAACACTTTTAACAGTTTCAGGGTGTGGCAAAGTGTTTTACACCATATTTTTGAACGGAGTCACTGTTGTAATGTAGAAAACAGCTAAATAATGTAGAAAAGGCGCACAGCGCGGCTCCAACAATCGGCACTGTGACGGTGACCAACTAACCCACTCTAGTGGTGCAGGTTGACGAATAAACATTGGCCAGGGCACCAGGGGATAACCCCCCACCCCCCCACTGCTGCTCTTCTTCGAAATATTCAAATCTTTTACTTCCACCTGGAGAGAACAGGCTGGGCTGCAGTTTAAACTTCCAGGTTCAAAGATAAAAACTGTTGATGGTGCAACATTTCCACAGTATTGCACTGGAGTGTTAGCCTGGATTATGTGCTCAAATCTCTGGAGTGGTACTTGAACCCATGCCCTTCTGACTCAGAGATGCGGGCGCTGCCAACTGGAGCACAGCTGCCATCCATCTACCGTGCGTTTCCAATACCACGCTAACGTTCAGCAGCGGAATATAAATTACAGCCTGCCTTTTTTTTCAGACTATGCTGTTGAAACAGAAGTTTGTTTGCATAGTTTTAATGAGCGGAATTGTAATGTTTCACAGCTTTATGCAGCTGCCAGCTAGATGCTTGTTCAGGCAAGACCTAATTCTAAGGGCCTACGATAAAATCTAACTTTCAAAAGGCCTGCGACTCTCAAATGATTCAATATTTGTCGCCAAACAAAGGAAGATTTGTCGAGCTGGCCTTTCTTAAAATAAACGCCTCATTATTGCACCAAGCCTATGCAGCTGACTTTGTGGATTGTGGAAACATGGTATCCTTGAATAAATGATGCACTGGCAAATATTCAGTGCATGAAAGAGGTGAACACATTTTTTCAATATTTCTGTAATTAATAGTGCGCTGAGTAATGTATAATTCATTCACATCTGGTGTTGCCCTGCCAATTTATGAACATATGCAGCCTATACGGTGGCGAGGAAAGCACTGATTTCAAAGCTGAGTTTGAGAGGCCTGGACTCTGTGCTTTGTCCAGCTAATACTCCCTTGTATCAGGAATCTTCAGCATTTCCTTAATGGACTGCAGCCTATGTTAACAAGAATTGCTCTTACTCCTTGCAGCAAGTGTCTCAGCTGTGCTATTGAAGCATGGTCTTCAGCAACTTGGATGTAGCAATGTCCCTCTTCCAGGAGGTGAATATAGATGTGATTTAGTTCAATACTAGTATTAGAAGGAACTATTGTCCTTTTCCATGGGAGCCAGCTTAAGGGATTTAAACCATTGAATATCAGAGTGCACAGATGATTGACTGCTCTGGTCTTTATGTTATTGTAGGGGTAATGGAGACGGTGGCATAGTGGTAATGTCACTGGATAAGTAAGCTAAATGCTCTGGGGATGTAGGTTCAAATCCTACCATAGCAACTGGTGAAATTTAGATTCAGTTAATAAATCTGGAATTGAAAGCTAATCTCAGTAATAGCAGCCATGAAACAATCATTGAGTGTTGTGAAAACCCATCTGGTTCACTTTAGGGAAGGAAATCTGCTGGTCTGGCCTCCATGTGACTACAGTAATGTGGTTGACTCTTCACTGCCTTCTGCAATAGCCTAGCAAGCCACTCAATTTGAGGACAGTTAGGGATGGGCAACAAATGCCCACATCCCATGAAAAAATAAATAAACACAAATTCAAAAATTATCTGAAGTAGATGATCCTCCTTCCTGTAATATGGGAATATGACAAGAATACGTGAAGCATATAAATTGCTTCCATTTGATTGGTATTATCTTTGGGATTTGACTTTTTAGTGTTGAAAAATGCCAATATTATTGGAGCAAGACCCAGAAATTTCCATTCAATCACCTCTAGAAGTCAGAAATCAGTTACAACTGAGCTGGCTCTGGGTCTGTGTGCAGAATGATAAGGGACTGGGACAGTCGGCGGGGATTGCTATGACCTGCACTCAGCGCAGTGTTTAAGAAAGGTATTAATAGACACTGCAACAACACTGTTCCCACCTGTCACAGGCTGTGGGCAGTTAGTCAGGCACAATGAGTCTGTTCAATCCTGTAACTATTGTGAGGTACTGCATTGTTAAGAAAAGCAGGAGTTGCATTTCTCTAACACCTTTCACAAGCAAAGGACATCCCGTGGGATTGAACAGCCAGGGAAACACTTCTAAGGTACAGTTAGTGCTGTAAAGTAGGAAATGGACAGCCAAATTGCATGCAGCAAGTCCCCAGAAACAGTAATGAGACAAATTCGTGATCAGATCATCATTTTTAAAGGTTGGTTGATAAATGTTGTGAAGGGCACAAGGAAGGACTCCACTGCTCATCTTCGAAAAGTGAAGATTTTTAATGTCCACTGGAGAGGGCAGAGGGGGTCTCAATTTAATCCCTCATCTGAAAGAGGCCACCTCCGACAGTGTCACTGTTCCTCAATCCTGGGAGTGTTAACCTAGGTTTTGTGTTCAGGCCAGTGAGGTGGGACTTGAACCTTCTAACTCAGGTGAAAGTGCTACTGAGGCACTAGGAGCTGACAGTGTTGATTGTAATATTGGTGCAGTGCTTAGTTCTGCATCCAGCCATTATAGTTGACTGAGTGGATACAATGCTGTGGTCACAGGTTGAAATGTCCTAGGCGCAATGTCAGAATTCCTTCCCCAACCCAGAGAGCATGGAACATTGAGGAAAGCAGGAGAGGGATGAAATCCGCTTTCTGCAAGTTTTACTGAGACTTTCATTCAGAGATTCAAGTGGCTTGGTGAAAGAAATAATTTTATTATGCTCACAGAACATTGAGCGAATCAGAACTGAGATTGAGAAAAATTCTACATTTGTAAAATGCAACAGAGAATGCAGCTGTCATAATGGGAATTATGAGTGGTGGGCACTTATCTCAATATATCTCACTAGTATTGCTGAGAAAAGATTCAAGCTGTTAAAGCTTTTCGCCTCGCACTCACCAGGACAAATTGACAAGAACAGCTTTTCTAAAGGGAACAGCAATTTATACTGCTTGAGAAAAGAAGGCTGATTGGCTGGTAGAGGTGTTGCCATGGAGAATGCACTGGGGGACCATTGACTGTCAAGCTTTTGTTTAAATTCAAACCAGGCAGGTCTACTCTGATTGCTTTGGGGAATGAATCAGAGAATGGCTGTCCCCCAAACTTTTGTTTTGTTGAAAAAGGCAATGCATGGAGATGTTTCTGTTGGCAAAGGACAGAATATATGTGTGTGAATATATGTAGTTGGTTTGAATTTAAAAAGCTTGGCAGTTAACTGTTCCCTGGTACATTTTCCATGGTAACACTTCTACCAATCAGAGTCCACTTGCCAACCAATCATCACTCTCTTCTCATGCAGTATAAATTGTTGTTCCCTTTACAATTGGTATTATTGCGAATCTGTCCTGATGAGTACAAGATGAAAAGTTTCGGCACCGTGTCTCTTTTTTCAGCAATATTTAAGTTCTGTACTACCAAACAACCACCTCACCAGTAATTTCATGACATCCGTTATTTTGATTTTAAAATGTCACCGTCCCTCCATTTCATTGATGGAATAATGATTGAGAAAATGGCGACATTTGGATTAGAATTTGGGAGCTTTCCCATTTCCTCCTACGGTCCATGTTTTGGGGTCAGTATTCAGCAGCTGAGCTACATGCCCTCATCCCCATGCTTCCCCAACCCCACCCACCTCAAAATAATAAAAACTGAAAATGCTGGAAAGATCTCAGCAGGCCTGGCAGCATCTGTGGAGAGAGAAGTGGAGTTAATGTTTTGAGTCCAAAATGACTTGGAACAGAAGAAGATGAAGCATTGGACCCATATGGTCATACAGGACTGGAAACATTAACTCTGTTTCTGTCTCCGCAGATGCTGCAAGACCTGCTGAGCCGTTCCAGCACTTGCTGTTTTTATTTCAGCCCTCCAGCATCTGCAGGATTTTGCTTTTGGTACTACCACAAGGTGTCTGCTGATAGATTTTGCCTGTGATATTCTGTCCTTCATGACAGTGACCCACTTCCACCCTCATCCCCTAGAATTCCCCGACCATTTAGTAGAAATACAGGTCGAGCATCCTTTATCTGAAACCCGCGGGGCCGAGTGCGTTTTGGTATCCAGGTATTTTCGGTTTTCAGATGTGATATGCCTACCGTACTAACCTTCCACGCTGCAGCTTGGGTCCGGTCAGCGAGGTTCACATTGGCTCAGGTCACTGACTCCCTGTGCAAAAAAGCGTTCAGTTTTTGGATGTGTTCAGTTTTCAGAGACATAGATAAAGGATACTCGACCTGTGCAAGCAAATCTAGAGATCGTGGAGTTTTACAGGACAGAAACATTTTGTCCAACTGGTCGATGCTGGGGTTTATGCTCCGTGGAACCCTTCCCCCACCCTATTTCATCGAATCCTTTCACCATATCCTTCTATTCCTTTCTCCCTCAGGCATTTACCTAGTTTTCCCTTAAATGCATCCATGCTTATTCACCTCAACCATTCCATGCTGCACACTCTTGCCACCCTCTGTGTTAAAATGTTTCTCCTGAATGCCTCATTGGATTTATTAGTGACTATCTTATATTTATATGGCCGTTAATTTTGGACACCCCCAGCAGTGGGAACATCGGTTGTGTATCTATCCTATTGGACCCCTTCACAATTTAAAGACATCCATCAGGTTATGTATCAGCCTTCTCTTTCCTAAAGTAAATTCGCAAAGTGCACGCTTAATAAGCAGGACATCAGCACAGCCGACCACAGGGCCGCAACAGGCGGAGTGGAGTTCGGGAAATGTTTGTCGTATATGTGCTCAATAATGGTGGTCACAGCATCCATGGTCTCCTCACACGGTGGCTGGATCTGATCTTCCAGGAGGAGGAAGTGATAGGCCCCGTTGTCTCGGAGCTCAAACGTGTAGGAAAAGTCGATTCCAAGATCACCCGCCCAGTCCCGTGAGGAGCCAGATGAATAATCTGAAAGAGGGAACACTTCAATACATACGCTGACTGGATGTACCATTCTCTTACTGTTAAACACCAGCTGGCATTTATAAAGCTCCTTTAATGTAAAACAACACTACAAAGGTACAAAGCAGAAAATGTTGGAAAAACTCAGCAGGTCTGGCAGCATCTGTGGAGAGAGAGAAAGAGTTTTGAGTCCATATGACCCTTCTCCAGAGCTCTGAAGAAACGTTAACTCTGTTTCTCTATCCGCAGATGCTGTTGGATGTGCTGAGTTTTTCCAGCATTTTCTGTTTTTGTTTCAGATTTCCAGCATCTGCGGTATTTTGCTTTTATTACAAAGGTACATCCTCCTTTTGTGTAACCCCTTCCTTCAACAATGTGCCTTCAGCTGCCTAGGCCCCAAATTCTGGAACTTCCTCCAATACTCTCCACCCCTCTATATCTTTCTTTCCTCCTTTGAGATACTGATTAAAACCTAGCTCTTTGACCAAGCATTTCGTCACCTCTCCTGATATGTCCTTATGTGTCTTGGTGTCAAAGAATAGGGCTCCTGGGAAGTTCTTTGGAACGTTTTTACTATGTTAAAGGAACAGGATAACCGTGAGTTGTTGCTCAGAGGTTTAAGAAGAGAAGCAAAGGAAGAAAGATGGGTTTTATGGAGGGTCTTAAAGCAGAAGGGATAGATCAGAGAGGTAAAAAGATGAGCCAAGAAGAAACCTGCCTTCAGGACATAGGAGCAGGAATATGTCATTCAGCCCTTCGAGGCTGCTCAGCCATTCAATACATCATGGCTGATCTGATAGTGGTCTCAACTCCACTTTGCTGTCGCTCCTGCCCATAACCCTTGTCTATCAAAACTCTGTCAAAATGGGCCTTGGATAAATTCAATGACCCAACCTCCTCTAATCTCTGGATCCTCACTGACACCCCTGTTCATACAAATTTAGACATTAGGTGTCTCTGCTACTTCCCTGCTTGACTATTTTAAATGTCATTCATTTATGATTATTTGCCCATCATTTCAGGGCCTTGCACTTTTCCAATATTTTTTGTCCTTTGAATGTCTGCATATCTAACTGTTGTCAGAGATTAAGTTAATGCAGTGTGCAATACTTCATGCTTCCTGGCATTTTAAATCTAACAAATCCAGGGTCAACCACATTGCTGTGGGTTTGGAGTGTCTGGAGTCACATGTAGGTCAGATGGTACACTTCCATCCATCTCTAAAGGACATCAGTGATCCAAATGGGTTTTTATGACAAACTATGATGGCTTCATGGTCCCTGTTGCTAGCTTTCAATTCCAGATTTATTGATTGGATTTAAATTCCACCAACTGCCATGGTGGGATTTGAACTCATGTCCCCAGAGTGTTCATCCTGGGGACTCTAGTTTACTAGCCCAGTGACATTGACACCACACCACCACAATCCCCCCCTAAATTTTGATTCCTGATCTAACTCTTGATCTAACCCAATCATTTGTCTTCTCTGCTCCTGGTCGAACCGAAGTTTATACCCAAAGCGTTTACCCATCCCTACTTTTTAGATGCCATTTGACCTGAATCATAAAGCGCAGAAGGAGGCTCATTGTCGCTTTGCCGACTCTTTGAAAGAGTAATCCCATTAGCCTTATTCACCTCTTTCCCTCATAGCCCTCCATTTTGTTTCTCTTTTCCAAGTATATATCCTTGTCCGCTCTGCAATTCTAGCACATTATGTCTCCATCGGTACTTTAGTTCTTTTCAATCTGCACTTTGACCGCGGTGATATTTATTTTTCTAAACAAGAGGTTATCAGGGAATTCAAGGCCATGATCCATAACTACCTTTCAGGAGGAATGTTTCACTTTTGGTCAAGTTTTAAAAAAAATTCTTACCTATCAAACCTAGACAGTGAACTTTACCTGACCATCTGACCAAGATTAGGAACCCGCAGGTGACTATCACCCTATGCTACAGTTTACTGATATCTCAATGCTCCACACTGCGGCTTGTAGCATTGCTAAAGTTTTGCAACTCACAATATAATGTTTGTACTGCGTTGGCACTCTTTTAATCTTTGCTGGAGTATTCAATTTCCTCATTGTGGAATTTGATAGTGAGTAATCATTCCAACCTGTGGCTTTCCTTCAAGAGGGCATCAGTCCTTCTAAATGATATAGACCATTGTAATGCAAAACAGCTCCCTCCTTTGTAATATATAAAAAAAAGCAGGGCTTTGGAGTCAGGCTTGAGAGAAGCCGACATTGGGAGTGTCTCTAGATCTGAGCTGATCAAAGTGAGATTGCACAGGGAGTGAAGAGACAGGTCAATAGCATCAATGGGGAAACCTACAGAGGACCCATGAAGAAGGCCCCACTTTGAACTTGGTCCCATGCATCTGCTCCAAAGCGTTGGCTGCTTTCTCGCCGACTCTCATCTGCAAAATAACAGAGCAGCATTACTCAAACAGGAGGTCCTGACAGGAAAGAATTCTAAAACTCAGAATGAGCTAGGGGCAACACTTGTCAATATAAAGTTCTACGATGAACTGGTTGAGCATATTTTTATTTATTCTTCCTGGGATGTGGGGTGTCACTGGCAAGGCCAGCATTTGTTGCCCATCCCTAATTGCCCTTGACTTGAACAGCTTGCTGGGCCATTTCAGAAGCCAGTTAAGAGTCAACCACATTGCTGTGGGTCTGGAGTCACATGTACATGCGAACATACAAAATAAGAGGAGTAGGCCATTTGGCCCCTCGAGCCTATTCCGCCATTCAATAAGATCCTGGCTGATCTGTTTGTGTTTCGAGTTCCACGTTCCTATCTACCCCTGATAACATACAAACATATGAATTAGGAGCAGAAGCAGACTACTCAGCCCCACGAGCTTGCTCTGCCATTCAATGAGATCATGGCTGATTGGATAACCTTTGATTCCTTTGCCTAACAAGAATCTATCTACCTTTGCCTTAAAAATATTCAATGACCCAGCTTCCATCGCCTTCTGAAGCAGAGAGTTCCAAAGTCTCTCCAACCCTCTGAAAGAAAAAAAATTTTTCCTCATCCCTGTCCTATATGGGTGACCCTTAATTTTAAAACAGTGACCCATAGCTCTGGACTCACCCACAATAGGAAACATCCTTTCTATGTCCACCTTATCAAGACCATTCAGGATCTGAGATACTTCAGTTAAGTCAACCTCACTCTCCAAAACTCCAGTGGTAACAAGCCCAACCTGTCCGATCTTTCCTCATAAGCCAACCCAATCATTCCAGGTCTCAGCCTAGTAAACCTCCTCTGGACCACCTCCAATGTAATTACATCCTACCTTAAATAAGGAGATCAAAACTGCACACAGTATGTAGGGTGTGGTCTCACCAACACCAGGGAAGCACAACATCAGACTGGGTAAGGACGGCAAGCTTCCTTCAAGGAGAGTAGTGAACCAGATGGGCTATTTATGACAATCAATGATGGTTTCATTGTCACCATTACTAGGGCTAACTTTCAATTCCAGATATTTTTTTTGAGTTGCAGTGAAATTAATGGTGGGATTTGAACCCACATCGCCAGAGTATTAGTCTTGGACCTATGGATTATTAGTCCAATGATATGACCACTGCACCACAGCTTTGTGAGTGGGAGCTAAAGGCAGAGACTTGCAAGTTCTGAGCTCGGCATCAAAAATTCAGGCAGGAATCGGGAATGGTCTCTGCCAGTCAGGCTGGAGCTAAGGGGGTGGATTTCGAAAGTGGTCATAATTGGGAGAGCCTGGGGTTTGGGAAAATCCAAGATCTCCTTTTTCATTGAAAACTCACCTGTCTGGGCCTCTTTTGCCCCACAACCCAGCTGATTGGGTCCTAAGACGTGATCGGATCCTGGTATTATTTAAAGGGATATCCTCAGCAGTTCGAGTGATTTGCCCTCGCTACCGGCAGTTTAAAATTGCAGATTGGAGCTGAAACGACAGCATGGATGTATTACCCCACCGTCCCATTTTATTTTAACTGCCTGCCCCCAATCACCCTCTACAATCACCAGCATATTGCCTGGAGCCCCTCAAGCATGGGGGTTAGAAGCAGGTACTATATCTCAAAGTAGATGGAGGTAGGTTGTCTCATTCACTGCCTGTTGGTAACTAGGCAGCATCAGGAGTCTCTATGCACAATTAGTAGTAAATGGCATTCGCTCCCCAATCCTTATTCTAGTGTGACCGCAGAGTGACAATGTTGGGGGCCACAAGAGCTGATCGGGGGAGGGGGGGGGGGGAGCGGAGGGGGAGGGGAGGGGGACGATGGGGGTTTCAGTTGTTGAGTGGGGTAGGGTGTGGGGTGTTCAATTGTTGAGTGTGGGTGGGTGTGGGGGTTTCAGTTGTTAAGTGGGGGTGGGTGTGGGGGTGTACAGTTGTTGAGTGGGGGTGGGTGTGGTGGTTTCAGTTGTTGACTGGGGTGGGTGTAGGGGTTCCAGTTGTTGAGTGGGGATGGGTGTGGGGGTGTTCAGTTGTTGATTGTGGATGGATGTGAGGGTTTCAGTTGTTGAGTGGGGGTGGATGTGGTTGTTTCAGTTGTTGAGTGGGGGTGGATGTGGGGGTGTTCAATTGTTGAGTGGGGGTGGCTGTAGGGTGTTCAGTTGTTCAGTGGGCGTGGATATGGGGTTTCAGTTGATGAGTGGGGGTGGGTCTGAGGGTTTCAGTTGATGAGTGGGGGTGGGTGTGAGGGTTTCAGTTGTTGACTGTGGGTGGATGTGACGGGTTCAGTTGTTGAGTGGGGGTGGATGTGAGGGTTTCCGTTGTTGATTGGGGTTGGATGTGGGGGTTTCAGTTGTTGACTGTGGGTGGATGTGATGGGTTCAATTGTTGATTGGGGGTGGATGTGGGGGTTTCAATAGTTGCGTGGGGGTGAATGTGGGGGTTTCAGCTGTTGAGTGGGGGTGGATGTAGGGGTTTCAGTTGTTGCGTGGGGGTGAATGTGGGGGTTTCAGTTGTTGAGTGGGAGCGGGTGTGGTGATGTTCAGTTGTTGAGTGGATGCGGGTGTGGGGTGTTCAGTTGTTGAGTAGGTGCGGGTGTGAGGTGTTCAGTTGTTGAGTGGGGGTGGATGTGGGGGTTTCAGTTGTTGAGTGGGGGTGGATGTGGGGGGGTTTCAGTTGTTTAGTGGGGATGGATGTGGGGGTTTTCAGTTGTTCAGTGGGGATGGATGTGGGGGGTTTCATTTGTTGCGTGGGCGTGGATGTGGGTGTTTCAGTTGTTAAGTGGGGGTGGGTCTGGGGGTTTTAGTTGTTGACTGGGGGTGGATGTGGGGGTTTCTGTTGTTGATTGTGGATTGATATGAGGGTTTCAGTTGTTGATTGGGGGTGGATGTGGTTGTTTCAGTTGTTGACTGGGGGTGGATGTGGGGGTGTTCAGTTGTTGAGTGGGTGTGGCTGTGGGGGTGTCCAGTTGTTCAGTGGGCGTGGATGTGGGGTTTCAGTTGTTGAGTAGGGGTGGGTTTAGGGGTTTCAGTTGTTGAGTGGGCATGGGTGTGGGGTGTTCATTTTGGTGACTAGGGGTGGGTGTGAGGGTTTCAGTTGTTGACTGGGGCTGAATGTGGGGTTTTCAGTTGTTGACTGTGGGTGGATGTGACAGGTTCAGTTGTTGATTGGGGGTGGATGTGAGGGTTTCCACTGTTAAGTGGGGGTGGATGTGGGGGTTTCCATTGTTAAGTGGGGGTGGATGTGGGGGTTTCAGTTGTTGAGTGGGGGTGGATGTGACAGGTTCAGTTGTTGAGTGGGGGTGGATGTGAGGGTTTCGTTGTTAAGTGGGGGTGGGTTTTGGGGTTTCAGTTGTTGAGTGGGAATGGGTGTGGGGGATTCAGTTGTCGAGTGGACATGGGTGTGGGTTGTTCATTTGGTGACTGGGGGTGTGTCTGAGGGTTTCAGTTGATGAGTGGGGGTGAATGTGGGGGTTTCAGTTGTTGATTGGGGGTGGGTCTGGGGGTTTCAGTTGTTGACTGGGGCTGAATGTGGGGGTTTCAGTTGTTGAGTGGGGGTGGATGTGAGGGTTTCCGTTGTTGAGTGGGGGTGGATGTGGGGGTTTCAGTTGTTGAGTAGGGGTGGATGTGAAGGTTTCAGTTGTTGAGAGGGGGTAGATGTGGTGGTTTCAGTAGTTGCGTGGGGGTGAATGTGGGGGTTTCAATTGTTGTGTGGGGGCGGGTGTGGGGGTGTTCAGTTGATGATTGGGGGCGGGTGTGGGGTGTTCAGTTGTTGAGTGGGGGCGGGTGTGAGGTGTTCAGCTGTTGAGTGGGGGTGAATGTGGGGGTTTTCAGTTGTTCAGTGGGTGTGGATGTGGGGGGTTTCAGTTGTTGAGTAGGGGTGGATGTGGGGGTTTCAGTTGTTCAGTCGGGGTGGATGTGAGTGTTTCAGTTGTTAAGTGGGGGTGGGTCTGGGGGTGTTCAGTTCTTGAGTGGGGGTGGGTCTGGGGGTTTTAGCTGTTGACTGGGGGTGGACGTGGGGTTTCTGTTGTTGATTCTGGATGGATGTGAGGGTTTCAGTTGTTGAGTGGGGGTGGATGTGGTTGTTTCAGTTGTTGAATGGGGGTGGATATGGGGGTGTTCAGTTGTTGAGTGGGGGTGGCTGTGGGGTGTTCAGTTGTTCAGTGGGCCTTGATGTGGGGTTTCAGTTGTTGAGTAGGGGTGGGTTTAGGGGTTTCAGTTGTTGAGTGGGAATGGATGTGGGGGATTCAGTTGTTGAGTGGGCATGGGTGTGGGGTGTTCATTTTGGTGACTAGGGGTAGGTCTGAGGGTTTCTGTTGATGAGTGGGGGTGGGTGTGAGGGTTTCAGTTGTTGAGTGGGGGTGGGTGTGAGGGTTTCAGTTGTTGAGTGGGGGTGGATGTGAGGGTTACAGTTGTTAAGTGGGGGTGGGTATGAGGATATTCAGTTGTTGAGTAGGTCTGCGTATAGGGGTTTCACTTGCTGAGTGGAGGCGAGTGCGGGGGTTTCAGTTAATGAGAGGGGGCGGGTGTGGGGTGTTCAGTTGTTGAGTGGGGGTGGGTGTGAGGGTTTCAGTTGATGAGTGGGGGCGGGTGTGGGTGTTTCAGTTGATGAGTGGTTCTGGGTGTGGGGTGTCCAGTTGTTGAGTTGGGGTGTGTGTGGGGTTTTCAATTAATGAGTGGGCGTGGGTGTGGTGGTGTTCAGTCGATGAGTGGGGTTGGGTGTGGTGTGTCCATTTGTTCAGTGGGGGCGGGTGTGGGGTGTCCACTTGGTGAGTGGGGGTGGGTGTGGAGTGTCCAGTTGTTGAGTGGGGGTGAGTGTGGGATGTCCAGTTGTTGAATGTGGGCAGGTGTGCGGTGTTCAGTTGTTGAGTAGGGGTGGGTGTGGGGGTTTCATTTGGTGAGTGGGGGCGGGTGTGGGGTGTCCAGTTGTTGAGTGGGGCTGGGTGTGGGGGTTTCAGTTGTTGAGTGGGGCTGGGTGTGAGGGTTTCATTTGTTGAGTGCGGGTGGGTGTGAGGGTTTCAGTTGTTGAGTGGGGGTGGGAGTAAGCTGTTCAGCTGTTGAGTGGGGGTGGATGTGGGGGGTTTCAGTTGTTGAGTGGGGTGGCTGTGAGTTGTTCAGCTGTTCAGTGGGGGTGGATGTGCGTGCCCCAGTAGTTGAGTGGGGGTGGGTGCGAGGGTTTCAGTTGTTGAGTGGGGGCAGGTGTAGGGTATTCAGTTGTTGAATGGGGTGAATTTGGGGGTTTCAGTCATTGATTGGATGTGGATATGAGGGTTTCAGTTGTTGAGTGGGGGTGGATGTTGGGGTTTCAGTTGTTGAGTGGGGGTGAATGTGGGGGTTTCAGTTGATGAGTGGGGTTGGATGTGTGGGTGTTCAGTTGTTGAGTGTGGTTGGATGTGTGGGTGTTCAGTTGTTGAGTGGGGGTGGGTGTGGAGGTGTTCAGTTGTTGATTGGGGGCAGGTGTGGGGTGTTCAGTTGTTGATTGGGGGCGGCAGTGGAGTGTTCAGTTGTTGAGTGGGGGGGTGTGGGGGTGTTTCAGTTGTTCAGTGGGGGTAGATGTTGGGGGTTCCAGTTGTTTATTGGGGGTGGATGTGGGGGGTTTCAGTTGTTTAGTGGGGGTGGATATGGGGGGATTCAGTTGTTTCGTGGGGTTGGATGTTTGGGTTTCAGTTGTTGAGTGGGGGTGGATATGGGGGGGTTTCAGTTGTTCACTGGGGGTGGATGTGGGGGGTTTCAGTTGTTTCGTGGGGGTGGATGTTTGGGTTTCAGTTGTTGAGTGGGGGTGGGTTTAGGGGTTTCAGTTGTTGAGTGGGAATGGGTGTGGGTGTTTCAGTTGATTAGTGGGTGTGGGTGTGGGGTGTTCATTTGTTGACTGGGGATGAATTTGGGGTTTCAGTTGTTGACTGTGGGTGGATGGGGGGGGGTTCAGTTGTTGATTGGGGGTGGATGTGAGGGTTTCAGTTGTTGAGTGGTGTTGAATGTTGGGGTTTCAGTTGTCGAGTGGGGGTGAATGTGGGTGTTTCACTTGTTGATTGGGGGGTGAATGTGGGGGTTTCAGTTGTTCAGTGGGGGTGGGTGTGGGGTGTCTAGTTTTTGAGTGGGTCTGGGTGTGGGGGTTTCACCTGATGAGTGGGGTGGGTGTGAGGGTTCAGTTGTTGAGTGGGGTTGGGAGTAAGGTGTTCAGCTGTTGAGTGAGTGTGGTTGTGGGGGGTTTTAGTCGTTATGTGGGGGTGGGTGTGAGGTGTTCAGCTGTTGAGTAGGGGTAGGTGTGAGAGTTTCAGTTGTTGACAGCGGGTGGTTGTGGAGTGTTTAGTTGTTGAGTGGGGGGGGGTGTGAGGTGTTCAGTTGTTGAGTGGGGGTGGGTCAGGGGGTTTCAGTTGTTAAGTGGGGGTGGGTCTGGGGATTTCAGTTCTTGGCAGGGGGTGGGTCTGGGGGTTTTAGTTGTTGACTGGGGGTAGATGTGGGGGTTTCTGTTGTTGCGTGGGGGTCAATGTGGGGGTGTTCAGTTGTTGAGTGGGAGTGGATGTGGGGTGTTCAGTTGTTGAGTGCAGGTGGATGTGGGGGTGTTCAGTTGTTCAGTGGGCATGAATGTGGGGTTTCAGTTGTTGAGTGGGGGTGGGTTTAGGGGTTTCAGTTGTTGAGTGGGACTGGGTGTGGGCGTTTCAGTTGATGAGTGGGGGTTGGTGTGGGGTGTTCATTTGTTGACTGGGGATGAATTTGGGGGTTTCAGTTGTTGACTGGGGATGGATGTGGGGGTTTCAGTTGTTTAGTGGGGGTGGATGTGGTGGTTTCAGTTGTTGAGTGGGCGTGGATGTGGGGGTTTCAGTTGTAAACTGAGGGTGTGTCTGGGGGTGTCCTGTTGTTGACTGGGGTGTGTCTGGGGGTTTCAGTTGCTGACTGGGGGTGGGTCTGGGGGTTTCAGTTGTTGTCTGGGGGTGACTGTGGGGGTTTCAGTTGTTGACTGTGGGTGGATGTGAGGGTTTCAGTTGTTGCGTGGGGGTGAATGTGGGGGTTTCAGTTGTTGACTGGGGGTGAATGTGGGGGTTTCAGTTGTTGACGGTGGATGGATGTGGGGGGTTCTGTTGTTGATTGGTGGTGGATGTGTGGGTTTCAGTTCTTAAGTGGAGGCGGGTGTGGGGTTGTTCAGTTGTTGAGTGGGGGAGGGTGTGGGGTGTTCTGTTGTTGACTGGGGGTGGGTCTGGGGGTCTCAGTTGTTGATTGGGGCTGATTGTGGGGGTTTCAGTTGTTGACTGTGGGTGGATGTGGCAGGTTCAGTTTTTGATTGGGGTGGATGTGAGGGTTTCCGTTGTTGAGTGGCGGTGGATGTGGGGGTTTCAGTTGTTGAGTGGGGGTGAATGTGGCGTTTTCAGTTGTTGAGTGGGGTTGGATGTGGGGGCTTCAGTTGTTAAGTGTGGGTGGATGTGAGGGTTACAGTTGTTGAGTGGGGGTGGATGTGAGGGTTACAGTTGTTAAGAGAGGGGGTATGAGGATGTTCAGTTGTTGAGTGGGGGCGGGTGTGGGGTGTCCAGTTTTTGAGTAGGTCTGGGTATGGGAGTTTCACTTGATGAGTTGTGGCGAGTGTGGGGGTTTCAGTTGATGAGTCGGGGCGGGTGTGGGGTGTTCAGTTATTGAGTGGGGGTGGGTGTGAGGGTTTCAGTTGATGAGTGGTTCTGGGTATGGGGTGTCCAGTTGTTGAGTGGAGGTAGGTGTGGCGTGTTCAGTTGATGAGTGGTGGTGGGTGTGGGGTGTACAGTTGATGAGTGGGGGTGGGTGTGGGGTTTTCAGTTGATGAGTGGGGGCAGGTGTGGGGTGTACAATTGAGGAGTGGGGGTGGGTGTGGGGTTTTCAGTTGTTGGGTGGGGGAGGATGTGGGGTTTTCAGTTCTTGCGTGGCGATGGGTGTGGAGTGTTCAGTTGTTGAGTGAGGGTGGGTGTGGTGGTTTCAGTTCTTGAGTGGGGCTGGGTGTGGGGGTTTCAGTTGTTAAGTCGGATTGGGTGTGGGGGTTTTAATTGTTGAGTGGGGGTGGGTGAGGGGTGTTCAGTTGATGAGTGGGGATTTCAGTTGTTGAGTGGGGATGGGTGTGGGGTATTTCAGTTGTTGAGTGGGGATGGGTGTGAGGTTTTCAGTTGTTGAGTGGGGGTGGGTGTGGGGATCTCAGCTGATGAGTGGGAGCAGGTGTGGGGTGTACAGTTGATGAGTGGGGGTGGGTGTGGAGGGTTTAGTTGATGAGTGGGGGTGGGTGTGGAGTGTTTAGTTGATGAGTGGGGGTGGGTGTGGGGTTTTCAGTTGCTGAGTGGAGGTGGGAGGGGGGTTTCAGTTGATGAGTGGGGGCGAGTGTGGGGTGTCCAGTTGTTGAGTGGCGATGGGCGTGGGGTGTTCAGGTTTTGAGTGGGGCTGGGTGTGGGGGTTTCAATTGTTGAGTGGGGGTGGGTGAGGGGTGTTCAGTTGATGAGTGGGGATGGGTGCGGGTATTTCAGTTGTTGAGTGGGAGTGGGTGTGGGGTGTTCAGTTGATGAGTGGGGGTGGGTGTGAGGTGTTCAGTTGTTGAGTGGGTGTGGATGTGGGGTGTTCAGTTGTTGATTGCGGGTGGGTGTGGGATGTTCAGTTGTTGAGTCGGGTTGGGTGTGGGGTTTTCAATTAATGAGTGGGCGTGTGTGTGGTGGTGTTCAGTCGATGAGTGGGGGTGGGTGTGGTGTGTCCATTTGTTCAGTGGGGGCGGGTGTGGGGTGTCCAATTGTTGAGTGGGGCTTGGTGTAGGCATTTCAGTTGACGTGTGGGGGTGGGTGTGGCAGTTTCAGTTGATGAGTGGGGATGGGTGTGGGGTGTCCACATGGTGAGTGGGGGTGGGTGTGGAGTGTCCAGTTGTTGAGTGTGGGCAGGTGTGAGGTGTTCAGTTGTTGAGTAGGGGTTGGTGTGGGGGTTTCAGTTGGTGAGTGGGGGCGGGTGTGGGGTGTTCACTTGTTGAGTGCGGGTGGGTGTGAGGGTTTCAGTTGTGGAGTGGGGGTGGGGATAAGCTGTTCAGCTGTTGAGTGGGGGTGGATGTGGGGGGTTTCAGTTGTTGAGTGGGTCGGGTGTGAGTTGTTCAGCTGTTCAGTGGGGGTGGATGTGGGTGCCCCAGAAGTTGAGTGGGGGCGGGTGTAGGGTGTTCAGTTGTTGAATGGGGTGAATTTGGGGGTTTCAGTCGTTGATTGGATGTGGATTTGAGGGTTTCAGTTGTTGAGTGGGGGTGGATGTTGTGGTTTCAGTTGTTGAGTGGGAATGAATGTGGGGGTTTCAGTTGTTGAGTGGGGATGGATGTGTGGGTGTTCAGTTGTTGAGTGGGCGTGGGTGTGGAGGTGTTCAGTTGTTGAGTGGGCGTGGATGTGGGAGTTTCAGTTGTTAAGTTGGCGTGGGTCTGGGGTGTTCAGTTGTTGAGTGGGGGTGGGTCTGGGGATTTCAGTTGTTGACAGGGGGTGGGTCTGGGGGTTTCTGTTGTTGAGTGGGGGTGGAGGTGGTGGTGTTCAGTTGTTGAGTGGGGGTGGATGTGGGGGTGTTCAGTTGTTGAGTGCGGGTGGATGTGGGGGTGTTCAGTTGTTCAGTGGGCGTGAATGTGGGGTTTCAGTTTTTGAGTGGGGGTGGGTTTAGGGGTTTCAGTTGTTGAGTGGGAATGGGTGTGGGGGTTTCAGTTGATTAGTGGGTGTGCGTGTGGGGTGTTCATTTGTTGACTGGGGATGAATTTTGGGTTTCATTTGTTGACTGTGGGTGGATGTGGGCGGTTCAGTTGTTGATTGGGGGTGGATGTGAGGGTTTCAGTTATTGAGTGGGGTTGAATGTTGGGGTTTCAGTTGTTGAGTGGGGGTGGATGTGAGGGTTTCATTTGTTAAGTGGAGGCGGGTGTGGGGGTGTTCAGTTGTTGAGTGGGGGTGGATGTGGGGGGTTTCAGTTGTTGAGTGGGGGTGGGTCTGGGGGTCTTAGTTGTTGAGTGGGGGTGGATGTGTGGGTTTCTGTTGTTGATTGGGGGTGGATGTGGTGGTTTCAGTTGTTGCGTGGGGGTGGATGTGGTGGTTTCAGTTGTTGAGTGGGGCTGGATGTGGTTGTTTCAGTTGTTGAGTGGGGCTGGATGTGGTTGTTTCAGTTGTTGAGCGGGGGTGGATGTGGGGGTGTTCAGTTGTTGAGTGGGGGTGGATGTGAGGGTGTTCAGTTGTTGAGTGGGGGTGGATGTGGGGGTGTTCAGTTGTTGAGTGGGGTGGATGTGGGGGTGTTCAGTTGTTCAGTGGGCATGGATGTGGGGTTTCAGTTGTTGAGTGGGGGCGGGTGTGATGGTTTCAGTTGTTGAGTGGGTGTGGGTGTGAGGTGTTCAGTTGTTGAGTGGAGGTGGGTGTGGGGGTTTCAGTTGATGAGTGGGGGTGGATGTGGGAGGTTTCAGTTGTTGAGTGGGGGTGGGTGTGAGGTGTTCAGCAGTTGAGTGGGAGTAGGTGTGAGAGTTTCAGTTGTTGAGTGGGGGTGGGTGTGGAGCGTTCAGTTGTTGAGTGGGGGTGGGTGGGGTGGTGTTCAGTTGTTGTGTGGGGGCGGGTGTGAGATGTTCAGGTGTTGAGTGGGGACGGGTGTGAGGTGTTCAGTTGTTTAGTGGGGCTGGATGTCGGGGTTTCAGTTGTTGAGTGGGTGTGAATGTGGCGTTTTCAGTTGTTGAGTGGGGGTGGATGTGGGGGCTTCAGTTGTTGAGTGGGCGTGGATGTGAGGGTTTCAGTTGTTGAGTGGTGGTGGGTATGAGGATGTTCAGTTGTAGAGTGGGCGTGGATTTGAGGGTTTCAGTTGTTGAGTGGGGGTGGATGTGAGGGTTACAGTTGTTAAGTGGGGGTGGGTATGAGGATATTCAGTTGTTGAGTGGGGGCGGGTGTGGGGTGTCCAATTTTTGAGTAGGTCTGCGTATGGGAGTTTCACTTGATGAGTGGAGGCGAGTGCGGGGGTTTCAGTTGATGAGCGGGGGCGGGTGTGGGTGTTTCAGTTGATGAGTGGTTCTGGGTGTGGGGTGTCCAGTTGTTGAGTTGGGGTGTGTGTGGGGTTTTCAATTAATGAGTGGGCGTGGGTGTGGTGGTGTTCAGTCGATGAGTGGGGTTGGGTGTGGTGTGTCCATTTGTTCAGTGGGGGCGGGTGTGGGGTGTCCACTTGGTGAGTGGGGGTGGGTGTGGAGTGTCCAGTTGTTGAGTGGGGGTGAGTGTGGGATGTCCAGTTGTTGAGTGTGGGCAGGTGTGAGGTGTTCAGTTGTTGATGGGGGGGTGGGTGTCGGGGGTTTCAGTTGTTAGTGGGGGTGGGAGTAAGCTGTCCAGCTGTTGAGTGGGGGTGGATGTGGGGGGTTTCAGTTGTTGAGTGGGGTGGGTGTGAGTTGTTCAGCTGTTCAGTGGGGGTGGATGTGCGTGCCCCAGTAGTTGAGTGGGGGTGGGTGTGAGGGTTTCAGTTGTTGAGTGGGGGCAGGTGTAGGGTGTTCAGTTGTTGAATGGGGTGAATTTGGGGGTTTCAGTCGTTGATTGGATGTGGATATGAGGGTTTCAGTTGTTGAGTGGGGGTGGATATTGGGGTTTCAGTTGTTGAGTGGGGGTGAATGTTGGGGTTTCAGTTGTTGAGTGGGGTTGGATGTGTGGGTGTTCAGTTGTTGAGTGGGGGTGGGTGTGGAGGTGTTCAGTTGTTGATTGGGGGCAGGTGTGGGGTGTTCAGTTGTTGATTGGGGGCGGCAGTGGAGTGTTCAGTTGTTGAGTGGGGGCGGGTGTGGGGGGGTTTTAGTTGTTCAGTGGGGGTGGATGTGGGGGGTTTCAGTTGTTTAGTGGGGGTTGATATGGGGGGTTTCAGTTGTTCACTGGGGGTGGATGTTTGGGTTTCAGTTGTTGAGTGGGGGTGGATGTTGGAGTTTCAGTTGTTAAGTTGGCGTGGGTCTGGGGTGTTCAGTTGTTGAGTGGTGGTGGATGTTGGAGTTTCAGTTGTTAAGTTGGCGTGGGTCTGGGGTGTTCAGTTGTTGAGTGGGGGTGGGTCTGGGGATTTCAGTTGTTGACAGGGGGTGGGTCTGGGGGTTTCTGTTGTTGAGTAGGGGTGGAGGTGGTGGTGTTCAGTTGTTGAGTGGGGGTGGATGTGGGGGTGTTCAGTTGTTGAGTGCGGGTGGATGTGGGGGAGTTCAGTTGTTCAGTGGGCATGAATGTGGGGTTTCAGTTGTTGAGTGAGGGTGGGTTTAGGGGTTTCAGTTCTTGAGTGGGAATGGGTGTGGGGGTTTCAGTTGATTAGTGGGTGTGGGTGTGGGGTGTTTATTTGTTGGCTGGGGATGAATTTGGGGTTTCAGTTGTTGACTGTGGGTGGATGTGGGGGGTTCAGTTGTTGATTGGGGGTGAATGTGAGGGTTTCAGTTGTTGAGTGGGGGTGAATGTGGGAGTTCCAGTTGTTAAGTTGGCGTGGATCTGGGGTGTTCAGTTGTTGAGTGGGGGTGGGTCTGGGGATTTCAGTTGTTGACAGGGGGTGGGTCTGGGGGTTTCTGTTGTTGAGTGGGGGTGGAGGTGGTGGTGTTCAGTTGTTGAGTGGGGGTGGATGTGGGGGTGTTCAGTTGTTGAGTGCGGGTGGATGTGGGGGAGTTCAGTTGTTCAGTGGGCGTGAATGTGGGGTTTCAGTTGTTGAGTGAGGGTGGGTTTAGGGGTTTCAGTTCTTGAGTGGGAATGGGTGTGGGGGTTTCAGTTGATTAGTGGGTGTGGGTGTGGGGTGTTTATTTGTTGGCTGGGGATGAATTTGGGGTTTCAGTTGTTGACTGTGGGTGGATGTGGGGGGTTCAGTTGTTGATTGGGGGTGAATGTGAGGGTTTCAGTTGTTGAGTGGGGGTGAATGTGGGGGATTCAGTTGTTTCGTGGGGGTGGATGTTTGGGTTTCAGTTGTTGAGTGGGGGTGGATGTGGGGGGTGTTCAGTTGTTCAGTGGGCGTGAATGTGGGGTTTCAGTTGTTGAGTGAGGGTGGGTTTAGGGGTTTCAGTTGTTGAGTGGGAATGGGTGTGGGGGTTTCAGTTGATTAGTGGGTGTGGGTGTGGGGTGTTTATTTGTTGGCTGGGGATGAATTTTGGGTTTCAGTTGTTGACTGTGGGTGGATGTGGGGGGTTCAGTTGTTGATTGGGGGTGGATGTGGGGGTGTTCAGTTGTTGAGTAGGGGTGGATGTGGGGGTGTTCAGTTGTTGAGTGGGGGTGGATGTGGGGGTGTTCAGTTGTTCAGTGGGCGTGGATGTGGGGATTCAGTTGTTGAGTGGGGGTGGGTTTAGGGGTTTCAGTTGTTGAGTGGGGCTGGAGGTGGGGGTGGTCAGTTGTTGATTGGGGGTGGATGTGAGGGTTTCAGTTGATGAGTGGGGGTGGGTGTGATGGTTTCAGTTGTTGAGTGGGTGTGGGTGTGGGGGTTTCAGTTGACGAGTGGGGGTGGATGTGGGGGGTTTCAGTTGTTGAGTGGGGGTGGGTGTGGTGGTGTTCAGTTGTTGTGTGGGGGCGGGTGTGAGATGTTCAGGTGTTGAGTGGGTACGGGTGTGAAGTGTTCAGTTGTTTAGTGGGTGTGGATGTGGGGTTTCAGTTGTTGAGTGGGCGTGAATGTGAGGGTTTCATTGTTGAGTGGGGGTGGGTATGAGGATGTTCAGTTGTTGAGTGGGCGTGGATGTGAGGGTTTCGGTTGTTGAGTGGGGGTGGATGTGAGGGTTACAGTTGTTAAGTGGGGGTGAGTATGAGGATATTCAGTTGTTGAGTGGAGGCGGCTGTGGGGTGTGCAGTTTTTGAGTAGGTCTGCATATGGGGGTTTCACTTGATGAGTGGAGGCGAGTGCGGGGGTTTCAGTTGATGAGCGGGGGCGGGTGTGGGGTGTTCAGTTGTTGAGTGGGGGTGGGTGTGAGGGTTTCAGTTGATGAGTGGGGGCGGGTGTGGGTGTTTCAGTTGATGAGTGGTTCTGGGTGTGGGGTGTCCAGTTGTTGAGTTGGGGTGTGTGTGGGGTTTTCAATTAATGAGTGGGCGTGGGTGTGGTGGTGTTCAGTCGATGAGTGGGTGTGGATGTAGTGTGTCCATTTGTTCAGTGGAGGCGGGTGTGGGGTGTCCATTTGGTGAGTGGGGGTGGGTGTGGAGTGTCCAGTTGTTGACTGGGGGCGGGTGTGGGATGTCCAGTTGTTGAGTGTGGGCAGGTGTGAGGTGTTCAGTTGTTGAGTAGGGGTGGGTGTGGGGGTTTCATTTGGTGAGTGGAGGCGGGTGTGGGGTGTCCAGTTGTTGAGTGGGGCTGGGTGTGGGGGTTTCAGTTGTTGAATGGGGGCAGGTGTGGGGTTTTCAGTTGTTGAGTGGGGGTGGGTGTGGAGTTTTCAGTTTTTGAATGGGGGTTGGTGTGAGGTGTTCAGTTGTTGACCGGGGGGTCGGTGTCGGGGGTTTCAGTTGTTGAGTGGTCGTGGGTGTAAGGTGTTCAGTTGTTGAGTGGGGCTGGGTGTGGTGGTGTCAGTTGTTGAGTGGGGCTGGGTGTGAGGGTTTCATTTGTTGAGTGCGGGTGGGTGTGAGGGTTTCAGTTGTTGAGTGGGGGTGGGGGTAAGCTGTTCAGCTGTTGAGTGGAGGTGGATGTGGGGGGTTTCAGTTGTTGAGTGGGGTGGGTGTGAGGTGTTCAGCTGTTCAGTGGGGGTGGATGTGGGTGCCCCAGTAGTTGAGTGGGGGTGGGTGTGAGGGTTTCAGTTGTTGAGTGGGGGCAGGTGTAGGGTATTCAGTTGTTGAATGGGGTGAATTTGGGAGTTTCAGTCGTTGACTGGATGTGGATTTGAGGGTTTCAGTTGTTGAGTGGGGGTGAATGTGAGGGTTTCAGTTGTTGAGTGGGGGTGGATGTGTGGGTGTTCAGTTGTTGATTGGGGGTGGATGTGGGGGTGTTCTGTTGTTGATTGGGGGCGCATATGGGGTGTTCAGTTGTTGATTGGAGGCGGCAGTGGAGTGTTCAGTTGTTGAGTGGGGGCGGGTGTGGGGTGTTCAATTGTTGAGTGGGGGCGGGTGTGAGATGTTCAGTTGTTGAGTGGGGGTGGGTCTGGGGATTTCAGTTGTTGACAGGGGGTGGGTCTGGGGGTTTCTGTTGTTGAGTGGGGGTGGAGGTGGGGGTGTTCAGTTGTTGAGTGGGGGTGGATGTGTGGGTGTTCAGTTATTGAGTGCGGGTGGATGTAGGGGTGTTCAGTTGTTCAGTGGGCGTGAATGTGGGATTTCAGTTGTTGAGTGGGGGTGGGTTTAGGAGTTTCAGTTGTTGAGTGGGAATGGGTTTGGGGATTTCAGTTGATTAGTGGGTGTGGGTGTGGGGTGTTCATTTGTTGACTGGGGATGAATTTGGGGTTTCAGTTGTTGACTGCGGATGGATGTGGGGGTTTCAGTTGTTTGGTAGGGGTGGATGTGGGGGTTTCAGTTGTTTAGTTGGGGTGGATGTGGGGGATTTCAGTTGTTTAGTGGGGGTGGATGTGGGGGTTTCAGTTGTTGAGTGGGCGTGGATGTGGGGGTTTCAGTTGTTGCATGGGGGTGGATGTGGTGGTTTCAGTTGTTGAGTGGGGCTGGATGTGGTTGCTTCAGTTGTTGAGCGGGGGTGGATGTGGGGGTGTTCAGTTGTTGAGTGGGGGTGGATGTGGGGGTGTTCAGTTGTTCAGTGGGCGTGGATGTGGGGATTCAGTTGTTGAGTGGGGGTGGGTTTAGGAGTTTCAGTTGTTGAGTGGGGGTGGAGGTGGGGGTGGTCAGTTGTTGATTGGGGGTGGATGTGAGGGTTTCAGTTGATGAGTGGGGGTGGGTGTGATGGTTTTAGTTGTTGAGTGGGTGTGGGTGTGAGGTGTTCAGTTGTTGAGTGGGGGTGGGTGTGGAGTGTTCAGTTGTTGAGTGGGGGTGGGTGTGGGGGTGTTCAGTTGTTGTGTGGGGGCGGGTGTGAGGTGTTTAGTTGTTGTGTGGGGGCGGGTGTGAGGTGTTCAGTTGTTGAGTGGGGACGGGTGTGAGGTGTTCAGTTGTTTAGTGGGTGTGGATGTGGGGGTTTCAGTTGTTGAGTGGGGGTGAATGTGGCGTTTTCAGTTGTTGTGTGGGGGTGGATGTGGGGGCTTCAGTTGTTGAGTGGGCGTGGATGTGAGGGTTTCGGTTGTTGAGTGGGGGTGGATGTGAGGGTTACAGTTGTTAAGTGGGGGTGGGTATGAGGATGTTCAGTTGTTGAGTGGGGGCGGGTGTGGGGTGTCCAGTTTTTGAGTAGGTCTGCGTATGGGGGTTTCACTTGATGAGTGGAGGCGATTGTGGGGGTTTCAGTTGATGAGTGGGGGCGGGTGTGGGGTGTTCAGTTGTTGAGTGGGGGTGGGTGTGAGGGTTTCAGTTGATGATTGGGGGCGGGTGTGGGTGTTTCAGTTGATGAGTGGTTCTGGGTGTGGGGTGTCCAGTTGTTGAGTTGGGGTGGGTGTGGCGAGTCTAGCTGATGAGTGGGGGTGGGTGTGGGGGTTTCAGTTGATGAGTGGGGGCAGGTGTGGCGTGTATAGTTGATGAGTGGGTGTGGGTGTGGGGTTTAGTTGATGAGTGGGGGTGGGTGTGGGATTTTCAGTTGTTGAGTGGGGATGGATGTGAGGTTTTCAGTTTTTGAGTGGGGGTGGGAGTGGGGGTTTCAGTTGATGAGTGGGTGCGAGTGTGGGGTTTCCAGTTGTTGAGTGGCGATGGGTGTGGGGTGTTCAGTTGTTGAGTGGGCGTCGGTGTGGTGGTTTCAGTTGTTGAGTCGGGTTGGGTGTGGGTTTTTCAGTTGTTGAGTGGGGGTGGGTGTGGGGGTTTCAATTGTTGAGTGGGGGTGGGTGAGGGGTGTTCAGTTGATGAGTGGGGATGAGTATGGGGATTTCAATTGTTGAGTGGGGGTGGGTGTGGGGGTGTTCAGTTGATGAACGGGGGTGGGTGTGAGGTGTTCAGTTGTTGAGTGTGTGTGGATGTCGGGTGTTCAGTTGTTGAGTGGGTGTGGATGTGGGGTGTTCAGTTGTTGATTGGGGCTGGGTGTGGGATGTTCTGTTGTTGAGTCGGGTTGGATGTGGGGTTTTCAATTAATGAGTGGGCATGGGTGTGGTGGTGTTCAGTCGATGAGTTGGGGTGGGTGTGGTGTGTCCATTTGTTCAGTGTGGGCAGGTGTGGGTTGTCCAATTGTTGAGTGGGGGCTTGGTGTAGGCGTTTCAGTTGACGTGTGGGGGTGGGTGTGGGGGTTTCAGTTGATGAGTGGGGATGTGTGTGGGGTGTCCACTTGGTAAGTGGGGGTGGGTGTGGAGTGTCCAGTTGTTGAGTGGGGGCAGGTGTGGGGTGTCCAGATGTTGAGTGTGGGCAGATGTGAGGTGTTCAGTTGTTGAGTAAGGGTGGTGTGGGTGTTTCAGTTGGTGAGTGGGGGTGAGTGTGGGGTGTCCAGTTGTTGAGTGGCGATGGGTGTGGGGTGTTCAGTTGTTGAGTGGGGGTGGGTGTGGTGGTTTCAGTTCTTGAGTGGGGCTGGGTGTGGGAGTTTCAGTTGTTGAGTCGGGTTGGGTGTGGGTTTTTCAGATGTTGAGTGGGGGTGGGTGTGGGGGTTTCAATTGTTGAGTGGGGGTGGGTGAGGGGTGTTCAGTTGATGAGTGGGGATGGGTGTGGGGATTTCAGTTGTTGAGTGGGGGTGGGTGTGGGGGTTTCAGTTTTTGAGTGGGGGTGGGTGTGAGGTGTTCAGTTGTTGAGTGGGAGTGGGTGTGGTGTGTTCACTTGTTGAGTGGGGGTGGGTGTGGGTGTGTTCAGTTGTTGTCTGCGGGTGGATGTGGGGGTGTTCAGTTGTTCAGTGGGCGTGAATGTGGGGTTCCAGTTGTGCAGTGGGCGTGAATGTGGGGTTTCAGTTGTTGAGTGGGGTTGGGTTTAGGGGTTTCAGTTGTTGAGTGGGAATGGTTGTGGTGGTTTCAGTTGATGAGTGGATGTGGGTGTAGGGTGTTCATTTGTTGACTGGGGATGAATTTGGGGTTTCAGTTGTTGACTGGGGATGGATGTGGGGGTTTCAGTTGTTCACTGAACGTGGGTCTGGGGGTGTTCATTTGTTGACTAGGGGTGTGTCTGGGGGTTTCAGTTGTTGAGTGGTGGTGGATGTGGGGGGTTTCAGTTGTTGAGTGGGGGTGGGTCTGGGGGTTTTAGTTGTTGACTAGGGATGGATGTGAGGGTTTCAGTTCTTGAGTGGGGGTGGTTGTGGTTGTTTCAGTTGTTGAGTGGGGGTGGATGTGTTTGTTCCAGTTGTTGAGTGGGGGTGGATGTGGGGGTGTTCAGTTGTTGAGTGGGGGTGGATGTGGGGGTGTTCAATTGTTGAGTGGGGGTGGATGTGGGGGTGTTCAGTTGTTGAGTGAGGCTGGATGTGGGTGTGTTCAGTTGTTCAGTTTGCGTGGATGTGGGGTTTCAGTTGTTGAGTGGGGGTGGGTTTAGGGGTTTCAGTTGTTGAGTGGAGGTGGAGGTGGGGGTGGTCAGTTGTTGATTGGGGGTGGATGTGAGGGTTTCAGTCGATGAGTGGGGGTGGGTGTGATGGTTTCAGTTGTTGAGTGGGTGTGGGTGTGAGGTGCTCAGTTGTTGAGTGGATGTGGGTGTGGTGGTTTCAGTTGACAATTGGGGGTGGGTGTGGGTGTTTCAGTTGACGAGTGGGGGTGGGTGTGGGGTGTCTAGTTGTTGAGTGCGGGTGGGTGTGGGGTGTCAGTTTTTGAGTGGGTCTGGGTGTAGGGGTTTCAGTTGATGAGTGGGGGTGGGTGTGAGGGTTTCAGTTGTTGAGTGGGGGTGGGGGTAAAGTGTTTAGCTGTTGAGTGAGGGTGGATGTGGGGGGTTTCAGTTGTTGAGTGTGGGTGGGTGTGAGGTGTTCAGCTGTTGAGTGGGGGTAGGTGTGAGAGTTTCATTTGTTGACTGCGGGGGGTGTGGAGTGTTCAGTTGTTGAGTGGGGGTGGGTGTGAGGTGTTCAGTTGTTGAGTGGGGCTGTGTCTGGGGGTTTCAGCTGTTCAGTGGGGGTGGATGTGGGGGGCCCCAGTTGTTGAGTGGGGATGGGTGTGAGGATTTCAGTTGTAGAGTGGGGGCGGGTGTCGGGTGTTCAGTCGTTGAGTGGGTGTGGATGTGGGGGTGTTCAGTTGTTGTGTGGAGGTGGGTGTGAGGATTTCAGTTGTTGAGTGGGGACGGGTGTGAGGTTTTCAGTTGTTGAAGGGGGTGGATGTGGGGGGTATCAGCTGTTGAAGGCGGTGTATGTGGGGGGTTTCAGTTGTTTAGTGGTGGTGGATGTGGTTGTTTCAGTTATTGGCTTGGCGTGGTTGTGGGGGTTTCAGTTGTTAAGTGGGGTTGGGTCTGGGTGTGTTCAGTTTTTGAGTGGGGGTGGGTCTGGGGGCTTCAGTTGTTGACTGGGGGTGGGTCTGGGTGTTTTTGTTGTTGACTTCTGTGAATGTGGTGGTTTCAGTTGTTGACTGGGTGTGGATGTGGGGGTTTCAGTTGTTGATTGGGAGTGGATGTGGGGGTTTCAGTTGTCGAGTGGGGGTGAATGTGGGTGTTTCACTTGTTGAGTGGGGGTGAATGTGGGGGTTTCAGTTGTTGATTGGGAGTGGATGTGGGGGTTTCAGTTGTTGATTGGGAGTGGATGTGGGGGTTTCAGTTGTCGAGTGGGGGTGAATGTGCGTGTTTCACTTGTTGAGTGGGGGTGAATGTGGGGGTTTCAGTTACTACGTGGGGGTGGGTGTGGAAGTTTCAGTTGGCGAGTGGGGGTGGGTGTGAGGTGTTCAGTTGTTGAGTCAGGTTGGGTGTGGGGTTTTCAGTTAATGAGTGGGGGTGGTTGTGGGGGTTTCAGTTGGCGTGTGGGTGTGGGTGTGGGGTGTCCAGTTGTTGAGTGGGCCAGGTGTGGGGTGTCCAATTGTTGAATGGGGCTGGGTGTAGGCATTTCAGTTGATGAGTGGAGGTGGGTGTGGGGGTTTCAGTTGTTGAGTGGGGGTGGATGTGTGGGTGTTCAGTTGTTGAGTGGGGGTGGATGTGGGGGTGTTCAGTATTTGAGCGGGGGCAGGTGTGGGGTGTTCAGTTGTTGAGTGGGGGCGGATGTGAGGTGTTCAGTTGTTGAATTGGGGCGGGTGTGAGGTGTTCAGTTGTTGAGTGGGGGTGGATGTGGAGGCTTTCAGTTGTTTAGTCCGGACGGATGTGGGGGTTTCAGTTGTTGAGTGTGTGTGGTTGTGGGGGTTTCAGTTGTTAACTGGGGGTGGGTCTGGTGGTGTTCAGTGATTGACTGGGGGTGGGTCTGGGGGTTTCAGTTGTTGAGTGGGGGTGGGTCTGGGGGTTTCAGTTGTTGACTGGGGGTGGGTCTGGGTTTTAAGTTGTTGAGTGGGGGTGGGTCTGGGGTTTTAGTTGTTGACTGGTGGTGAATGTGGGGGTTTAAGTTGTTGACTGGGGGTGGATGTGAGGGTTTCAGTTGTTGAGTGGGGGTGGATGTGGGGGTTTCAGTTATTGAGTGGGAGTGGATGTGGGGGTGTTCAGTTGTTGCATGGGGGTGGATTTGGGGGTGTTCCGTTGTTGAGTGGGCGTGGGTTTATGGGGTTCAGTTGTTGATTGGGAATGGATGTGGGGGTTTCAGTTGTTGACGGGGGTTGGGTCTGGGGGTGTTCAGTTGTTGTCTGGGGGGATGTGGGGGGTTTCAGTTGTTGTCTGGGGGTGGATGTGGCCGTTTCAGATGTTGAGTCTGGATGGATTTGTGGGTTTCAGTTGTTGAGTAGGGGGTGGATGTGGGGGTTTCAGTTGTTGTGTGGGCGTGGGTATGGAGGTGTTCAGTTGTTGAGTGGGGGTGGGTGTGGGGTGTTCAGTTGTTGATTGGGGGCGGGTGTGGGAGTGTTCAGTTGTTGATTAGGGGCGGGTGTGGGGTGTTTAGTTGTTGAGTGGGGGAGGATGTGGAGAGTTTCAATTGTTTAGTGGGGGTGCGTCTGGGGGTGTTCAGTTGTTGTCTGGGGGGATGTAGCTCGTTTCAGCTGTTGTCTGGGGGTGGGTCTGGGGTTTTCAGTTGTTGACTGGGGTTGAATGTGGGGGTTTCAATTGTTGAGTGGGGGTGGATGTAACGGTTTCAGTTGATGAGTGGGGATGGATGTGGGGGTTTCAGTTGTTGAGTGGGGATGGATGTGGGGGTTTCAGTTGTTGAATGGGCGTGGGTGTGGGGGTGTTCAGTTGTTGATTGGGGGCATGTGTGGGGTGTTCAGTTGTTGATTAAGGACGGGTATGGGGTGTTCAGTTGTTGAGTGGGGGCGGACGTGGGGGTGTTCAGTTGTTGATTGGGGGCGGGTGTGGAGTGTTCAGTTGTTGAGTGGGGGCGGGTGTGGGGTGTTCAGTTGTTGAGTGGGGGTGGATGTAGGGGTGTTCAGTTGTTGATTGGGGGCGGGTGTGGAGTGTTCAGTTGTTGAGTGGGGGCGGGTGTGGGGTGTTCAGTTGTTGATTGGGGGTGGATGTAGGGGTGTTCAGTTGTTGATTGGGGGCGGGTGTGGGAGTGTTCAGTTGTTGATTAGGGGCGGGTGTGGGGTGTTCAGTTGTTGAGTGGTGGTGGATGTGGGGGGTTTCAGTTGTTGAGTGGGGGTGGGTCTGGGGGTTTTAGTTGTTGACTAGGGATGGATGTGAGGGTTTCAGTTCTTGAGTGGGGGTGGTTGTGGTTGTTTCAGTTGTTGAGTGGGGGTGGATGTGTTTGTTCCAGTTGTTGAGTGGGGGTGGATGTGGGGGTGTTCAGTTGTTGAGTGGGGGTGGATGTGGGGGTGTTCAATTGTTGAGTGGGGGTGGATGTGGGGGTGTTCAGTTGTTGAGTCAGGTTGGGTGTGGGGTTTTCAGTTAATGAGTGGGGGTGGTTGTGGGGGTTTCAGTTGGCGTGTGGGTGTGGGTGTGGGGTGTCCAGTTGTTGAGTGGGCCAGGTGTGGGGTGTCCAATTGTTGAATGGGGCTGGGTGTAGGCATTTCAGTTGATGAGTGGAGGTGGGTGTGGGGGTTTCAGTTGTTGAGTGGGGGTGGATGTGTGGGTGTTCAGTTGTTGACTGGGGGTGGATGTGAGGGTTTCAGTTGTTGAGTGGGGGTGGATGTGGGGGTTTCAGTTATTGAGTGGGAGTGGATGTGGGGGTGTTCAGTTGTTGCATGGGGGTGGATTTGGGGGTGTTCCGTTGTTGAGTGGGCGTGGGTTTATGGGGTTCAGTTGTTGATTGGGAATGGATGTGGGGGTTTCAGTTGTTGACGGGGGTTGGGTCTGGGGGTGTTCAGTTGTTGTTCTGGGGGGATGTGGGGGGTTTCAGTTGTTGTCTGGGGGTGGATGTGGCCGTTTCAGATGTTGAGTCTGGATGGATTTGTGGGTTTCAGTTGTTGAGTGGGGGTGGATGTGGGGGTTTCAGTTGTTGTGTGGGCGTGGGTATGGAGGTGTTCAGTTGTTGAGTGGGGGTGGGTGTGGGGTGTTCAGTTGTTGATTGGGGGCGGGTGTGGGAGTGTTCAGTTGTTGATTAGGGGCGGGTGTGGGGTGTTTAGTTGTTGAGTGGGGGAGGATGTGGAGAGTTTCAATTGTTTAGTGGGGGTGCGTCTGGGGGTGTTCAGTTGTTGTCTGGGGGGATGTAGCTCGTTTCAGCTGTTGTCTGGGGGTGGGTCTGGGGTTTTCAGTTGTTGACTGGGGTTGAATGTGGGGGTTTCAATTGTTGAGTGGGGGTGGATGTAACGGTTTCAGTTGATGAGTGGGGATGGATGTGGGGGTTTCAGTTGTTGAGTGGGGATGGATGTGGGGGTTTCAGTTGTTGAATGGGCGTGGGTGTGGGGGTGTTCAGTTGTTGATTGGGGGCATGTGTGGGGTGTTCAGTTGTTGATTAAGGACGGGTATGGGGTGTTCAGTTGTTGAGTGGGGGCGGACGTGGGGGTGTTCAGTTGTTGATTGGGGGCGGGTGTGGAGTGTTCAGTTGTTGAGTGGGGGCGGGTGTGGGGTGTTCAGTTGTTGAGTGGGGGTGGATGTAGGGGTGTTCAGTTGTTGATTGGGGGCGGGTGTGGAGTGTTCAGTTGTTGAGTGGGGGCGGGTGTGGGGTGTTCAGTTGTTGATTGGGGGTGGATGTAGGGGTGTTCAGTTGTTGATTGGGGGCGGGTGTGGGAGTGTTCAGTTGTTGATTAGGGGCGGGTGTGGGGTGTTCAGTTGTTGAGTGGGGGACGATGTGTGGGGTTTCAGTTGTTGACGGGGGGTGCGTCTGGGGGTGTTCAGTTGTTGACTGGGGGGATGTGGGGGGTTTCAGTTGTTGTCTGGGGGTGGGTCTGGGGTTTTCCGTTGTTGACTGGGGTTGAATGTTGGGATGTTCAGTTGTTGACTGGGGGTGGATGTGGCGGTTTCAGTTGTTGAGTGGGGATGGGTGTGTGGGTTTCAGTTGATGTTTGGGGACGGGGGTGGCGTGTTCATTTGATGACTGGGGATGGGTGTGAGGGTTTCAGTTGATGAGTGGGGGTGGGTGTGAGGTGTTCATCTGTTGAGTGGGGGTGGGTGTGGGGGTTTAAGTTGACGAGTGGGGGTGGCTGTGAAGTGTCCACTTGTTGAGTGGGGGTGGGTGTGGCGTGTCCAGTTGTTGAGTGGGGGCGGGTGTGGGGTGTCCAGTTGATGAATGGGGGCGGGTGTGGGGGTTTCAGCTGATGAGTGGGGCTGGGTGTGGGGGTTTCAGTTGTTGAGTGGGGGTGGGTCTGGTGTTTTCAGCTGATGAGTGGGTGTGGGTGTGGGGTGTTCAGTTGGCGAGTGGGGGTGGGTGTGAAGTGTTCAGTTGTTGAGTCGGGTTGGGTGTGGGGTTTTCAGTTAATGAGTGGGGCTGGTTGTGGGGGTTTCAGTTGGCGTGTGGGTGTGGATGTGGGGTGTCCAGTTGTTGAGTGGGCCAGGTGTGGGGTGTCCAATTGTTGAATGGGGCTGGGTGTAGGCATTTCAGTTGATGAGTGGGGGTGGGTGTGGGGGTTTCAGTTGATGAGTGGGGATGGGTGTGGGGTGTCCAGTTGGTGAGTGGGGGTGGGTGTGGGGGTTTCAATTGTTGAGCGGGGTGAATTTGGGGTTTCAGTTGTTGAGTGGGGGTGTGTCTGGGGGTTTCACGTGTCGAGTGGGGGTGGGTGTGAGGTGTTCAGTTGTTGTGCAGGGGTGGGTGTCGGGGATTTCAGTTGTCGAGTGGTCGTGGGTGTGAGGTGTTCAGTTGTTGAGTGGGGGTGCATTTGGTGGTTTCAGTTGTTGAGTGGGGCTGGGTGTGAGGCTTTCAGTTGTTGAGTGGGGGTGGGGGTGAGGTGTTCAGCTGTTGAGTGGGGGTGGATGTGGGGGGTTTCAGTTGTTGACTGCGGGTGGATGTGGGGTGTTCAGTTGATGAGTGGGGGTTGGGTGTGGTGGTTTCAATTGTTGACTGGGGGTGGGTGTGAGGGTTTCAGTTGTTGAGTGGGGGTCGATGTGGGGGTGTTCAGTTGTTGAGTGGGGGTGGATTTGGGGGTGTTCCGTTGTTGAGTGGGCGTGGGTTTATGGGGTTCAGTTGTTGATTGGGAATGGATGTGGGGGTTTCAGTTGATGAGTGGTGATGGGTGTGGGTGTTCAGTTGTTGACTGGGGGTGGGTGTGAGGGTTTCAGTTGATGAGTGCTGATGGGTGTGGGGTGTTCATTTGCTGACTGGGGGTGGGTGTGAGGGTTTCAGTTGATGAGTGGGGGTAGGTGTGAGGTGTTCAGCTGTTGAGTGGGTGTGTGCGTGGGGGTGTCCAGTTGTTGAGTGGGGGCGGGTGTGGGGGCTCCAGTTCATGAGTGGGGGTGGGTGTGGGGGTTTCCGTTGTTGAGTGGTGCTGGGTGTGGGGGTTTCAGTTGTTGAGTCGGAGTGGTTGTGGGGATTTTAGTTGTTGAGTGGGGCTGGGTATGGAGGTTTCAGTTGTTGAGTGGGGGTGGATGTGGGGGTTTCAGTTGACGAGTGGAGGTGGGTGTGGGGAGTCCAATTGTTGACTGGGGCTGGGTGTGGGCCTTTCAGTTGATGAGTGGAGATGGGTGTGGTGTGTCCAGTTGAGGAGTGGGGACGGGTGTGAGGTGTTCAGTTGTTGAGTGGGGGTGGGTAAGGGGGTTTGATTTGATGAGTGGGGGCGGGTGCGGGGGTTTCAGTTGTTGAGTGGGGGTGGGTGTGGGGTTTTCAGTTAATGAGTGGGGTTGGGTGTGGGGGTTTCAGTTGATGAGTGGGGTGGGTGTGGGGTGTCCAGTTGTTGAATGGGGGTGGGTGTAGGGTGTCCAATTGTTGTCCGGGGCTAGGTGTGGGCATTTCAGTTGATGAGTGGGTGTGGGTGTGGGGGTTTCAGTAGATGAGTGGGCATGGATGTGGGGCGTTTCAGTTGTTTAGTTGGGGAGGATGTGGGGGGTTTCAGTTGTTTAGTTGGGGTGGGCGTGGGGGTGTTCAGTTGTTGACTGGGGTTGAATGTGGGGGTTTCAGCTGTTGACTGACTGTGGATGTGGCGGTTTCAGTTGTTGAGTGGGGATGGATGTGGTGGTTTTAGTTGTTGAGTGGGGGTGAATGTGGGGCTTTCAGTTGTTGACTGAGGGTGGATGTGGCGGTTTCAGTTGTTGAGTGTGGATGGATGTGGGGGTTTCAGTTGTTGAGTGGGGGTGGATGTGGGGGTTTCAGTTGTTGACTGGGGGTGGATGTGACGGTTTCAGTTGTTGAGTGGGCGTGGGTGTGGGGGTGTTCAGTTGTTGATTGGGGGCGGGTGTGGGGTGTTCAGTTGTTGAGTGGGGGTGGGTGTGGGCATTCAGTTGTTGAGTGGGTGTGGTTGTGGCGATGTTCAGTTGTTGATTGGGGGCGGGTGTGGGAGTGTTCAGTTGTAGTTTGGGGGCAGGTGTGGGGTGTTCAGTTGTTGAGTGGGGGAGGATGTGGAGAGTTTCAGTTGTTTAGTGGGGGTGTGTCTGGGGGTGTTCAGTTGTTGAATAGGGGGATGTAGGGCGTTTCAGTTGTTGTCTGGGGGTGGGTCTGGGGTTTTCAGTTGTTGACTGGAGTTGATTGTGAGGGTTTCAGTTGTTGAGTGGGGATGGATGTGGGGGTTTCAGTTGTTGAGTGGGCGTGGGTGAGGGGGTGTTCAGTTGTTGAGTGGGGGTGGATGTGGGGGTGTTCAGTTGTTGATTGGGGGCGGGTGTGGGGTGTTCAGCTGTTGAGTGGGCGTGGGTGTGGGGGTGTTCAGTTGTTGATTAGGGACGGGTATGGGGTGTTCAGTTGTTGAGTGGGGGCGGACGTGGGGGTGTTCAGTAGTTGATTGGGGAAGGGTGTGGGGTGTTCAGTTGTTGAGTGGGGGCAGGTGTGGAGTGTTCAGTTGTTGAGTGGGGGCGGGTGTGGGTTGTTCAGTTGTTGAGTGGGGGTGGGTGTGGGCGTTCAGTTGTTGACTGGGTGTGGTTGTGGGGATGTTCAGTTGTTGATTGGGGGCGGGTGTGGGAGTGTTCAGTTGTAGTTTGGGGGCAGGTGTGGGGTGTTCAGTTGTTGAGTGGGGGAGGATGTGGAGAGTTTCAGTTGTTTAGTGGGGGTGTGTCTGGAGGTGTTCAGTTGTTGACTAGGGGGATGTAGGGCGTTTCAGTTGTTGTCTGGGGGTGGGTCTGGAGTTTGAAGTTGTTGACTGGAGTTGAGTGTGGGGGTTTCAGTTGTTGAGTGGGGATGGATGTGGGGGTTTCAGTTGTTGAGTGGGCGTGGGTGTGGGGGTGTTCAGTTGTTGAGTGGGGGTGGATGTGGGGGTGTTCAGTTGTTGATTGGGGGCGGGTGTGGGGTGTTCAGCTGTTGAGTGGGCGTGGGTGTGGGGGTGTTCAGTTGTTCATTAGGGACGGGTGTGGGGTGTTCAGTTGTTGAGTGGGGGCGGACGTGGGGGTGTTCAGTAGTTGATTGGGGGAGGGTGTGGGGTGTTCAGTTGTTGAGTGGGGGCGGGTGTGGAGTGTTCAGTTGTTGAGTGGGGGCGGGTGTGGAGTGTTCAGTTGTTGAGTGGGGGCTGGTGTGGAGTGTTCAGTTGTTGAGTGGGGGTGGATGTAGGGGTGTTCAGTTGTTGATTGGGGGCGGGTGTGGGGTGTTCAGTTGTTGAGTGGGGGAGGATGTGGGGGGTTTCAGTTGTTGACGGGGGTTGGGTCTGGGGGCGTTCAGTTGTTGTCTGGGGGGATGTGGGGGGTTTCAGTTGTTGTCTGGGGGTGGGTCTGGAATTTTCAGTTGTTGACTGGGGTTGAATGTGGGGGTTTCAATTGTTGACTGGGGGTGGTTGTGGCAGTTTCCGATGTTGAGTGTGGATGGATTTGTGGGTTTCAGTTGTTGAGTGGGGGTGGATGTGGGGGTTTCAGTTAATGAGTGGGGTTGGGTGAAGGGGTTTCAGTTGATGAGTGGGGGCGGGTGTGGGGTGTTCAGTTGTTGAGTGGGGGTGGATGTAGGAGTGTTCAGTTGTTGATTGGGGGCGGGTGTGGGAGTGTTCAGTTGTTGATTAGGGGCGGGTGTGGGGTGTTCAGTTGTTGAGTGGGGGACGATGTGTGGGGTTTCAGTTGTTGACGGGAGGTGGGTCTGGGGGTGTTCAGTTGTTGACTGGGGGGATGTGGGGGGTTTCAGTTGTTGTCTGGGGGTGGGTCTGGGGTTTTCAGTTGTTGACTGGGGCTGAATGTGGGGGTTTCAGTTGTGGACTGGGGGTGGATGTGGCGGTTTCAGTTGTTGAGTGGGGATGGATTTGGGGGTTTCAGTTGTTGAGTGGGGGTGGGTGTGGGGTTTTCAGTTAATGAGTGGGGTTGGGTGTGGGGGTTTCAGTTGATGAGTGGGGTGGGTGTGGGGTGACCAGTTGCTGAATGGGGGTGGGTGTGGGGCGTCCAATTGTTGTCCGGGGCTAGGTGTGGGCGTTTCAGTTGATGAGTGGGTGTGTGTGTGGGTGTGGGGGATTCAATAGATGAGTGGGCATGGATGTGGGGGGTTTCAGTTGTTGAGTGGGGGAGGATGTTGTGAGTTTCAGTTGTTCAGTGGGGGTGTGTCTGGGGGTGTTCAGTTGTTGTCTTGGGGGATGTGTGGGGTTTCAGTTGTTGTCTGGGGGTGGGTCTGGGGTTTTCAGTTGTTGACTGGGGTTGAATGTGGGGGTTTCAATTGTTGAGTGGGGGTGGATGTGGCGGTTTCAGATGTTGAGTGTGGATGGATGTGGGGGTTTCAGTTGTTGAGTGGGGGTGGATGTGGGGGTTTCAGTTGTTGACTGGGGGTGGATGTCAGGGTTTCAGTTGTTGAGTGGGCGTGGGTGTGGGGGTGTTCAGTTGTTGATTGGGGGCGGGTGTAGGGTGTTCAGTTGTTGAGTGGGGGTGGGTGTGGGTGTTCAGTTGTTGACTGACTGTGGATGTGGCGGTTTCAGTTGTTGAGTGGGGATGGATGTGGGGTGTTCAGTTGTTGAGTGGGGGCGGGTGTGGGGTGTTCAGTTTTTTAGTGGGGGTGGATGTGGGGGTTTCAGTTGTTGAGTGGGCGTGGGTATGGTGGTGTTCAGTTGTTGAGTGGGGGTGGGTGTGGGGTTTTCAGTAAATGAGTGGGGTTGGGTGTAGGGGTTTCAGTTGATGAGTGGGGTGGGTGTGGGGTGTCCAGTTGTTGAGTGGGGGTGTGTGTGGGGTGTCCAATTGTTGTCCGGGGCTAGGTGTGGGCGTTTCAGTTGATGAGTGAGTGTGGGTGTGGGGGTTTCGGTAGATGAATGGGCATGGATGTGGGGGGTTTCAGTTGTTTAGTGGGGGAGGATGTGGGGGGTTTCAGTTGTTTAGTGGGGGTGGGTGTGGGGGTGTTCAGTTGTTGACTGGTGTTGAATGTGGGGGTTTCAGTTGTTGACTGAGTGTGGATGTGGCGGTTTCAGTTGTTGAGTGTGGATGGATGTGGGGGTTTCAGTTGTTGAGTGGGGGTGGATGTGGCGGTTTCAGTTGTTGACTGACTGTGGATGTGGCGGTTTCAGTTGTTGAGTGGGGATGGATGTGGGGTGTTCAGTTGTTGAGTGGGGGCGGGTGTGGGGTGTTCAGTTTTTTAGTGGGGGTGGATGTGGGGGTTTCAGTTGTTGAGTGGGCGTGGGTATGGTGGTGTTCAGTTGTTGAGTGGGGGTGGGTGTGGGGTTTTCAGTTAATGAGTGGGGTTTGGTGTAGGGGTTTCAGTTGATGAGTGGGGTGGGTGTGGGGTGTCCAGTTGTTGAGTGGGGGTGTGTGTGGGGTGTCCAATTGTTGTCCGGGGCTAGGTGTGGGCGTTTCAGTTGATGAGTGGGTGTGGGTGTGGGGGTTTCAGTAGATGAGTGGGCATGGATGTGGGGGGTTTCAGTTGTTTAGTGGCGGAGGATGTGGGGGGTTTCAGTTGTTTAGTGGGGGTGGGTGTGGGGGTGTTCAGTTGTTGACTGGGGTTGAATGTGGGGGTTTCAGTTGTTGACTGAGTGTGGATGTGACGGTTTCAGTTGTTGAGTGTGGATGGATGTGGGGGTTTCAGTTGTTGAGTGTGGATGGATGTGGGGGTTTCAGTTGTTGAGTGGGGGTGGATGTGGCGGTTTCAGTTGTTGACTGACTGTGGATGTGGCGGTTTCAGTTGTTGAGTGGGGATGGATGTGGTGGTTTCAGTTGTTGAGTGGGGGTGGATGTGGTGGTTTCAGTTGTTGACTGAGGGTGGATGTGGCGGTTTCAGTTGTTGAGTGTGGATGGATGTGGGGGTTTCAGTTGTTGAGTGGGGGTGGATGTGGGGGTTTCAGTTGTTGACTGCGGGTGGATGTGAGGGTTTCAGTTGTTGAGTGGGCGTGGGTGTGGGGGTGTTCAGTTGTTGATTGGGGGCGGGTGTATGGTGTTCAGTTGTTGAGTGGGGGTGGGTGTGGGTGTTCAGTTGTGACTGGGTGTGGTTGTGGGGATGTTCAGTTGTTGATTGGGGGCGGGTGTGGGAGTGTTCAGTTTTAGTTTGGGGGCAGGTGTGAGGTGTTCAGTTGTTGAGTGGGGGAGGATGTGGAGAGTTTCAGTTGTTTAGTGGGGGTGTGTCTGGGGGTGTTCAGTTGTTGTCTGGGGGGATGTGGGGGGTTTCAGTTGTTGTCTGGGGGTGGGTCTGGGGTTTTCAGTTGTTGACTGGGGTTGAATGTGGGGGTTTCAATTGTTGACTGGGGGTGGATGTGACGGTTTCAGATGTTGAGTGTGGATTGATTTGTGGGTGTTCAGCTGTTGAGTGGGGGTCGATGTGGGGGTTTCAGTTGTTGAGTGGGGGTGGATGTGGGGGTTTCAGCTGTTGTCTGGGGGTGGGTCTGGGGTTTTCAGTTGTTGACTGGGGTTGAATGTGGGGGTTTCAATTGCTGAGTGGGGGTGGATGTAGCGGTTTCAGTTGTTGAGTGGGGATGGATGTGGGGGTTTCAGTTGTTGAGTGGGGATGGATGTGGGGGTTTCAGTTGTTGAATGGGCGTTGGTGTGGGGGTGTTCAGTTGTTGATTGGGGGCATGTGTGGGGTGTTCAGTTGTTGAGTGGGGGCGGGTGTGGGTGTTCAGTTGTTGACTGGGTGTGGTTGTGGGGATGTTCAGCTGTTGATTGGGGGCGGGTGTGTGGTTTTCAGTTGTTGAGTGGTGGTGGATGTAGGGGTGTTCAGTTGTTGAGTGGGGGCAGATGTAGGGGTTTTCAGTTGTTAATTGGGGGCGGGAGTGGGGGTGTTCAGTTGTGAGTGTGGATGGATGTGGGGATTTCAGTTGTTGACTGAGGGTGGATGTGGCGGTTTCAGTTGTTGAGAGGGGATGGATGTGGGGGTTTCAGTTGTTGAGTGTGGATGGATGTGGGGGTTTCAGTTGTTGACTGGGGGTGGATGTGAGGGTTTCAGTTGTTGAGTGGGGGAGGGTGTGGGGGTGTTCAGTTGTTGATTGGGGGCGGGTGTGGGAGTATTCAGTTGTTGAGTAGGGGCGGATGTGGGGTGTTTAGTTGTTGAGTGGGGGAGGATGTGGACAGTTTCAGTTGTTTAGTGGGGGTGCGTCTGGGGGTGTTCAGTTGTTTTCTGGGGGGATGTAGCGTGTTTCAGCTGTTGTCTGGGGTGGGTCTGGGGTTTTCAGTTGTTGACTGGGGTTGAATGTGGGGGTTTCAATTGTTGAGGAGGGGTGGATGTAGCGGTTTCAGTTGTTGAGTGGGGATGGATGTGGGGGTTTCAGTTGTTGAGTGGGGATGGATGTGGGGGTTTCAGTTGTTGAATGGGCGTGGGTGTGGGGATGTTCAGTTGTTGATTGGGGGCATGTGTGGGGTGTTCAGTTGTTGATTAAGGACGGGTATGGGGTGTTCAGTTATTGAGTGGGGGCGGACGTGGGGGTGTTCAGTTGTTGATTGGGGGCGGGTGTGGTGTGTTCAGTTGTTGAGTGGGGGCGGGTGTGGGGTGTTCAGTTGTTGAGTGGGGGTGGATGTAGGAGTGTTCAGTTGTTGATTGGGGGCGGGTGTGGGAGTGTTCAGTTGTTGATTAGGGGCGGGTGTGGGGTGTTCAGTTGTTGAGTGGGGGACGATGTGTGGGGTTTCAGTTGTTGACGGGAGGTGGGTCTGGGGGTGTTCAGTTGTTGACTGGGGGGATGTGGGGGGTTTCAGTTGTTGTCTGGGGGTGGGTCTGGGGTTTTCAGTTGTTGACTGGGGTTGAATGTGGGGGTTTCAGTTGTGGACTGGGGGTGGATGTGGCGGTTTCAGTTGTTGAGTGGGGATGGATTTGGGGGTTTCAGTTGTTGAGTGGGGGTGGGTGTGGGGTTTTCAGTTAATGAGTGGGGTTGGGTGTGGGGGTTTCAGTTGATGAGTGGGGTGGGTGTGGGGTGACCAGTTGCTGAATGGGGGTGGGTGTGGGGCGTCCAATTGTTGTCCGGGGCTAGGTGTGGGCGTTTCAGTTGATGAGTGGGTGTGTGTGTGGGTGTGGGGGATTCAATAGATGAGTGGGCATGGATGTGGGGGGTTTCAGTTGTTGAGTGGGGGAGGATGTTGTGAGTTTCAGTTGTTCAGTGGGGGTGTGTCTGGGGGTGTTCAGTTGTTGTCTTGGGGGATGTGTGGGGTTTCAGTTGTTGTCTGGGGGTGGGTCTGGGGTTTTCAGTTGTTGACTGGGGTTGAATGTGGGGGTTTCAATTGTTGAGTGGGGGTGGATGTGGCGGTTTCAGATGTTGAGTGTGGATTGATTTGTGGGTTTCAGTTGTTGAGTGTGGATGGATGTGGGGGTTTCAGTTGTTGAGTGGGGGTGGATGTGGGGGTTTCAGTTCTTGACTGGGGGTGGATGTCAGGGTTTCAGTTGTTGAGTGGGCGTGGGTGTGGGGGTGTTCAGTTGTTGATTGGGGGCGGGTGTAGGGTGTTCAGTTGTTGAGTGGGGGTGGGTGTGGGTGTTCAGTTGTTGACTGGGTGTGTTTGTGGGGATGTTCAGTTGTTGATTGGGGGCGGGTGTGGGGTGTTCAGTTGTTGAGTGGGGGCGGGTGTGGGGTGTTCAGTTTTTTAGTGGGGGTGGATGTGGGGGTTTCAGTTGTTGAGTGGGCGTGGGTATGGTGGTGTTCAGTTGTTGAGTGGGGGTGGGTGTGGGGTTTTCAGTAAATGAGTGGGGTTGGGTGTAGGGGTTTCAGTTGATGAGTGGGGTGGGTGTGGGGTGTCCAGTTGTTGAGTGGGGGTGTGTGTGGGGTGTCCAATTGTTGTCCGGGGCTAGGTGTGGGCGTTTCAGTTGATGAGTGAGTGTGGGTGTGGGGGTTTCGGTAGATGAGTGGGCATGGATGTGGGGGGCTTCAGTTGTTTAGTGGGGGAGGATGTGGGGGGTTTCAGTTGTTTAGTGCGGGTGGGTGTGGGGGTGTTCAGTTGTTGACTGGGGTTTAATGTGGGGGTTTCAGTTGTTGACTGAGTGTGGATGTGGCGGTTTCAGTTGTTGAGTGTGGATGGATGTGGGGGTTTCAGTTGTTGAGTGTGGATGGATGTGGGGGTTTCAGTTGTTGAGTGGGGGTGGATGTGGCGGTTTCAGTTGTTGACTGACTGTGGATGTGGCGGTTTCAGTTGTTGAGTGGGGATGGATGTGGTGGTTTCAGTTGTTGAGTGGGGGTGGATGTGGGGGTTTCAGTTGTTGACTGAGGGTGGATGTGGCGGTTTCAGTTGTTGAGTGTGGATGGATGTGGGGGTTTCAGTTGTTGAGTGGGGGTGGATGTGGAGGTTTCAGTTGTTGACTGGGGGTGGATGTGAGGGTTTCAGTTGTTGAGTGGGCGTGGGTGTGGGGGTGTTCAGTTGTTGATTGGGGGCGTGTGTGGGGTATTCAGTTGTTGAGTGGGGGTGGGTGTGGGTGTTCAGTTGTGACTGGGTGTGGTTGTGGGGATGTTCAGTTGTTGATTGGGGGCGGGTGTGGGAGTGTTCAGTTTTAGTTTGGGGGCAGGTGTGAGGTGTTCAGTTGTTGAGTGGGGGAGGACGTGGAGAGTTTCAGTTGTTTAGTGGGTGTGTGTCTGGGGGTGCTCAGTTGTTTTCTGGGGGGATGTGGGGGGTTTCAGTTGTTGTCTGGGGGTGGGTCTGGGGTTTTCAGTTGTTGACTGGGGTTGAATGTGGGGGTTTCAATTGTTGACTGGGGGTGGATGTGGCGGTTTCAGATGTTGAGTGTGGATTGATTTGTGGGTGTTCAGCTGTTGAGTGGGGGTCGATGTGGGGGTTCCAGTTGTTGAGTGGGGGTGGATGTGGGGGTTTCAGTTGTTGAGTGGGCGTGGGTATGGAGGTGTTCAGTTGTTGAGTGGGGGTGGGTGTGGGGTGTTCAGTTGTTGAGTGGGGGCGGGTGTGGGTGTTCAGTTGTTGACTGGGTGTGGTTGTGGGGATGTTCAGTTGTTGATTGGGGGCGGGTGTGGGGTGTTCAGTTGTTGAGTGGGGGCGGGTGTGGGGTGTTCAGTTGTTGAGTGGGGGTAGATGTAGGGGTGTTCAGTTGTTGATTGGGGGCGGGTGTGGGAGTGTTCAGTTGTTGATTAGGGGCGGGTGTGGGGTGTTTAGTTGTTGAGTGGGTGAGGATGTGGAGAGTTTCAGTTGTTTAGTGGGGGTGCGTCTGGGGGTGTTCAGTTGTTGACTGGGGGGATGTAGCGTGTTTCAGCTGTTGTCTGGGGGTGGGTCTGGGGTTTTCAGTTGTTGACTGGGGTTGAATGTGGGGGTTTCAATTGTTGAGTGGGGGTGGATGTAGCGGTTTCAGTTGTTGAGTGGGGATGGATGTGGGGGTTTCAGTTGTTGAGTGGGGATGGATGTGGGGGTTTCAGTTGTTGAATGGGCGTGGGTGTGGGGGTGTTCAGTTGTTGATTGGGGGCATGTGTGGGGTGTTCAGTTGTTGAGTGGGGGTGGATGTGGGGGTTTCAGTTGTTGACTGAGGGTGGATGTGGCGGTTTCAGTTGTTGAGTGTGGATGGATGTGGGGGTTTCAGTTGTTGAGTGGGGGTGGATGTGGGGGTTTCAGTTGTTGACTGGGGGTGGATGTGAGGGTTTCAGTTGTTGAGTGGGCGTGGGTGTGGGGGTGTTCAGTTGTTGATTGGGGGCGGGTGTGGGGTGTTCAGTTGTTGAGTGGGGGTGGGTGTGGGTGTTCAGTTGTTGACTGGGTGTGGTTGTGGGGATGTTCAGTTGTTGATTGGGGGCGGGTGTGGGGTGTTCAGTTGTTGAGTGGGGGCGGGTGTGGGGCTGTTCAGTTTTTTACTGGGGGTGGATGTGGGGGTTTCAGTTGTTGAGTGGGCGTGGGTATGGTGGTGTTCAGTTGTTGAGTGGGGGTGGGTGTGGGGTTTTCAGTAAATGAGTGGGGTTGGGTGTAGGGGTTTCAGTTGATGAGTGGGGTGGGTGTGGGGTGTCCAGTTGTTGAGTGGGGGTGTGTGTGGGGTGTCCAATTGTTGTCCGGGGCTAGGTGTGGGCGTTTCAGTTGATGAGTGGGTGTGGGTGTGGGGGTTTCGGTAGATGAGTGGGCATGGATGTGGGGCGTTTCAGTTGTTTAGTGGGGGAGGATGTGGGGGGTTTCAGTTGTTTAGTGGGGGTGGGTGTGGGGGTGTTCAGTTGTTGACTGGGGTTGAATGTGGGGGTTTCAGTTGTTGACTGAGTGTGGATGTGGCGGTTTCAGTTGTTGAGTGTGGATGGATGTGGGGGTTTCAGTTGTTGAGTGTGGATGGATGTGGGGGTTTCAGTTGTTGAGTGGGGGTGGATGTGGCGGTTTCAGTTGTTGACTGACTGTGGATGTGGCGGTTTCAGTTGTTGAGTGGGGATGGATGTGGTGGTTTCAGTTGTTGAGTGGGGGTGGATGTGGTGGTTTCAGTTGTTGACTGAGGGTGGATGTGGCGGTTTCAGTTGTTGAGTGTGGATGGATGTGGGGGTTTCAGTTGTTGAGTGGGGGTGGATGTGAGGGTTTCAGTTGTTGAGTGGGCTTGGGTGTGGGGGTGTTCAGTTGTTGATTGGGGGCGTGTGTGGGGTGTTCAGTTGTTGAGTGGGGGTGGGTGTGGGTGTTCAGTTGTTGACTGGGTGTGGTTGTGGGGATGTTCAGCTGTTGATTGGGGGCGGGTGTGTGGTTTTCAGTTGTTGAGTGGTGGTGGATGTAGGGGTGTTCAGTTGTTGAGTGGGGGCAGATGTAGGGGTTTTCAGTTGTTAATTGGGGGCGGGAGTGGGGGTGTTCAGTTGTGAGTGTGGATGGATGTGGGGATTTCAGTTGTTGACTGAGGGTGGATGTGGCGGTTTCAGTTGTTGAGAGGGGATGGATGTGGGGGTTTCAGTTGTTGAGTGTGGATGGATGTGGGGGTTTCAGTTGTTGACTGGGGGTGGATGTGAGGGTTTCAGTTGTTGAGTGGGGGAGGGTGTGGGGGTGTTCAGTTGTTGATTGGGGGCGGGTGTGGGAGTATTCAGTTGTTGAGTAGGGGCGGATGTGGGGTGTTTAGTTGTTGAGTGGGGGAGGATGTGGAGAGTTTCAGTTGTTTAGTGGGGGTGCGTCTGGGGGTGTTCAGTTGTTTTCTGGGGGGATGTAGCGTGTTTCAGCTGTTGTCTGGGGGTGGGTCTGGGGTTTTCAGTTGTTGACTGGGGTTGAATGTGGGGGTTTCAATTGTTGAGGAGGGGTGGATGTAGCGGTTTCAGTTGTTGAGTGGGGATGGATGTGGGGGTTTCAGTTGTTGAGTGGGGATGGATGTGGGGGTTTCAGTTGTTGAATGGGCGTGGGTGTGGGGATGTTCAGTTGTTGATTGGGGGCATGTGTGGGGTGTTCAGTTGTTGATTAAGGACGGGTATGGGGTGTTCAGTTATTGAGTGGGGGCGGACGTGGGGGTGTTCAGTTGTTGATTGGGGGCGGGTGTGGTGTGTTCAGTTGTTGAGTGGGGGCGGGTGTGGGGTGTTCAGTTGTTGAGTGGGGGTGGATGTAGGAGTGTTCAGTTGTTGATTGGGGGCGGGTGTGGGAGTGTTCAGTTGTTGATTAGGGGCGGGTGTGGGGTGTTCAGTTGTTGAGTGGGGGACGATGTGTGGGGTTTCAGTTGTTGACGGGAGGTGGGTCTGGGGGTGTTCAGTTGTTGACTGGGGGGATGTGGGGGGTTTCAGTTGTTGTCTGGGGTGGGTCTGGGGTTTTCAGTTGTTGACTGGGGTTGAATGTGGGGGTTTCAGTTGTGGACTGGGGGTGGATGTGGCGGTTTCAGTTGTTGAGTGGGGATGGATTTGGGGGTTTCAGTTGTTGAGTGGGGGTGGGTGTGGGGTTTTCAGTTAATGAGTGGGGTTGGGTGTGGGGGTTTCAGTTGATGAGTGGGGTGGGTGTGGGGTGACCAGTTGCTGAATGGGGGTGGGTGTGGGGCGTCCAATTGTTGTCCGGGGCTAGGTGTGGGCGTTTCAGTTGATGAGTGGGTGTGTGTGTGGGTGTGGGGGATTCAATAGATGAGTGGGCATGGATGTGGGGGGTTTCAGTTGTTGAGTGGGGGAGGATGTTGTGAGTTTCAGTTGTTCAGTGGGGGTGTGTCTGGGGGTGTTCAGTTGTTGTCTTGGGGGATGTGTGGGGTTTCAGTTGTTGTCTGGGGGTGGGTCTGGGGTTTTCAGTTGTTGACTGGGGTTGAATGTGGGGGTTTCAATTGTTGGGTGGGGGTGGATGTGGCGGTTTCAGATGTTGAGTGTGGATTGATTTGTGGGTTTCAGTTGTTGAGTGTGGATGGATGTGGGGGTTTCAGTTGTTGAGTGGGGGTGGATGTGGGGGTTTCAGTTCTTGACTGGGGGTGGATGTCAGGGTTTCAGTTGTTGAGTGGGCGTGGGTGTGGGGGTGTTCAGTTGTTGATTGGGGGCGGGTGTAGGGTGTTCAGTTGTTGAGTGGGGGTGGGTGTGGGTGTTCAGTTGTTGACTGGGTGTGTTTGTGGGGATGTTCAGTTGTTGATTGGGGGCGGGTGTGGGGTGTTCAGTTGTTGAGTGGGGGCGGGTGTGGGGTGTTCAGTTTTTTAGTGGGGGTGGATGTGGGGGTTTCAGTTGTTGAGTGGGCGTGGGTATGGTGGTGTTCAGTTGTTGAGTGGGGGTGGGTGTGGGGTTTTCAGTAAATGAGTGGGGTTGGGTGTAGGGGTTTCAGTTGATGAGTGGGGTGGGTGTGGGGTGTCCAGTTGTTGAGTGGGGGTGTGTGTTGGGTGTCCAATTGTTGTCCGGGGCTAGGTGTGGGCGTTTCAGTTGATGAGTGGGTGTGTGTGTGGGTGTGGGGGATTCAATAGATGAGTGGGCATGGATGTGGGGGGTTTCAGTTGTTGAGTGGGGGAGGATGTTGTGAGTTTCAGTTGTTCAGTGGGGGTGTGTCTGGGGGTGTTCAGTTGTTGTCTTGGGGGATGTGTGGGGTTTCAGTTGTTGTCTGGGGGTGGGTCTGGGGTTTTCAGTTGTTGACTGGGGTTGAATGTGGGGGTTTCAATTGTTGAGTGGGGGTGGATGTGGGGGTTTCAGTTGTTGAGTGGGGGTGGATGTGGCGGTTTCAGTTGTTGACTGACTGTGGATGTGGCGGTTTCAGTTGTTGAGTGGGGATGGATGTGGTGGTTTCAGTTCTTGAGTGGGGGTGGATGTGGGGGTTTCAGTTGTTGAGTGGGGGTGGATGTGGCGGTTTCAGTTGTTGACTGACTGTGGATGTGGCGGTTTCAGTTGTTGAGTGGGGATGGATGTGGTGGTTTCAGTTGTTGAGTGGGGGTGGATGTGGTGGTTTCAGTTGTTGACTGAGGGTGGATGTGGCGGTTTCAGTTGTTGAGTGTGGATGGATGTGGGGGTTTCAGTTGTTGAGTGGGGGTGGATGTGGAGGTTTCAGTTGTTGACTGGGGGTGGATGTGAGGGTTTCAGTTGTTGAGTGGGCGTGGGTGTGGGGGTGTTCAGTTGTTGATTGGGGGCGTGTGTGGGGTATTCAGTTGTTGAGTGGGGGTGGGTGTGGGTGTTCAGTTGTGACTGGGTGTGGTTGTGGGGATGTTCAGTTGTTGATTGGGGGCGGGTGTGGGAGTGTTCAGTTTTAGTTTGGGGGCAGGTGTGAGGTGTTCAGTTGTTGAGTGGGGGAGGATGTGGAGAGTTTCAGTTGTTTAGTGGGGGTGTGTCTGGGGGTGTTCAGTTGTTGTCTGGGGGGATGTGGGGGGTTTCAGTTGTTGTCTGGGGGTGGGTCTGGGGTTTTCAGTTGTTGACTGGGGTTGAATGTGGGGGTTTCAATTGTTGACTGGGGGTGGATGTGGCGGTTTCAGATGTTGAGTGTGGATTGATTTGTGGGTGTTCAGCTGTTGAGTGGGGGTCGATGTGGGGGTTCCAGTTGTTGAGTGGGGGTGGATGTGGGGGTTTCAGTTGTTGAGTGGGCGTGGGTATGGAGGTGTTCAGTTGTTGAGTGGGGGTGGGTGTGGGGTGTTCAGTTGTTGAGTGGGGGCGGGTGTGGGTGTTCAGTTGTTGACTGGGTGTGGTTGTGGGGATGTTCAGTTGTTGATTGGGGGCGGGTGTGGGGTGTTCAGTTGTTGAGTGGGGGCGGGTGTGGGGTGTTCAGTTGTTGAGTGGGGGTAGATGTAGGGGTGTTCAGTTGTTGATTGGGGGCGGGTGTGGGAGTGTTCAGTTGTTGATTAGGGGCGGGTGTGGGGTGTTTAGTTGTTGAGTGGGTGAGGATGTGGAGAGTTTCAGTTGTTTAGTGGGGGTGCGTCTGGGGGTGTTCAGTTGTTGACTGGGGGGATGTAGCGTGTTTCAGCTGTTGTCTGGGGGTGGGTCTGGGGTTTTCAGTTGTTGACTGGGGTTGAATGTGGGGGTTTCAATTGTTGAGTGGGGGTGGATGTAGCGGTTTCAGTTGTTGAGTGGGGATGGATGTGGGGGTTTCAGTTGTTGAGTGGGGATGGATGTGGGGGTTTCAGTTGTTGAATGGGCGTGGGTGTGGGGGTGTTCAGTTGTTGATTGGGGGCATGTGTGGGGTGTTCAGTTGTTGAGTGGGGGTGGATGTGGGGGTTTCAGTTGTTGACTGAGGGTGGATGTGGCGGTTTCAGTTGTTGAGTGTGGATGGATGTGGGGGTTTCAGTTGTTGAGTGGGGGTGGATGTGGGGGTTTCAGTTGTTGACTGGGGGTGGATGTGAGGGTTTCAGTTGTTGAGTGGGCGTGGGTGTGGGGGTGTTCAGTTGTTGATTGGGGGCGGGTGTGGGGTGTTCAGTTGTTGAGTGGGGGTGGGTGTGGGTGTTCAGTTGTTGACTGGGTGTGGTTGTGGGGATGTTCAGTTGTTGATTGGGGGCGGGTGTGGGGTGTTCAGTTGTTGAGTGGGGGCGGGTGTGGGGTGTTCAGTTTTTTACTGGGGGTGGATGTGGGGGTTTCAGTTGTTGAGTGGGCGTGGGTATGGTGGTGTTCAGTTGTTGAGTGGGGGTGGGTGTGGGGTTTTCAGTAAATGAGTGGGGTTGGGTGTAGGGGTTTCAGTTGATGAGTGGGGTGGGTGTGGGGTGTCCAGTTGTTGAGTGGGGGTGTGTGTGGGGTGTCCAATTGTTGTCCGGGGCTAGGTGTGGGCGTTTCAGTTGATGAGTGGGTGTGGGTGTGGGGGTTTCGGTAGATGAGTGGGCATGGATGTGGGGCGTTTCAGTTGTTTAGTGGGGGAGGATGTGGGGGGTTTCAGTTGTTTAGTGGGGGTGGGTGTGGGGGTGTTCAGTTGTTGACTGGGGTTGAATGTGGGGGTTTCAGTTGTTGACTGAGTGTGGATGTGGCGGTTTCAGTTGTTGAGTGTGGATGGATGTGGGGGTTTCAGTTGTTGAGTGTGGATGGATGTGGGGGTTTCAGTTGTTGAGTGGGGGTGGATGTGGCGGTTTCAGTTGTTGACTGACTGTGGATGTGGCGGTTTCAGTTGTTGAGTGGGGATGGATGTGGTGGTTTCAGTTGTTGAGTGGGGGTGGATGTGGTGGTTTCAGTTGTTGACTGAGGGTGGATGTGGCGGTTTCAGTTGTTGAGTGTGGATGGATGTGGGGGTTTCAGTTGTTGAGTGGGGGTGGATGTGAGGGTTTCAGTTGTTGAGTGGGCTTGGGTGTGGGGGTGTTCAGTTGTTGATTGGGGGCGTGTGTGGGGTGTTCAGTTGTTGAGTGGGGGTGGGTGTGGGTGTTCAGTTGTTGACTGGGTGTGGTTGTGGGGATGTTCAGCTGTTGATTGGGGGCGGGTGTGTGGTTTTCAGTTGTTGAGTGGTGGTGGATGTAGGGGTGTTCAGTTGTTGAGTGGGGGCAGATGTAGGGGTTTTCAGTTGTTAATTGGGGGCGGGAGTGGGGGTGTTCAGTTGTGAGTGTGGATGGATGTGGGGATTTCAGTTGTTGACTGAGGGTGGATGTGGCGGTTTCAGTTGTTGAGAGGGGATGGATGTGGGGGTTTCAGTTGTTGAGTGTGGATGGATGTGGGGGTTTCAGTTGTTGACTGGGGGTGGATGTGAGGGTTTCAGTTGTTGAGTGGGGGAGGGTGTGGGAGTATTCAGTTGTTGAGTAGGGGCGGATGTGGGGTGTTTAGTTGTTGAGTGGGGGAGGATGTGGAGAGTTTCAGTTGTTTAGTGGGGGTGCGTCTGGGGGTGTTCAGTTGTTTTCTGGGGGGATGTAGCGTGTTTCAGCTGTTGTCTGGGGGTGGGTCTGGGGTTTTCAGTTGTTGACTGGGGTTGAATGTGGGGGTTTCAATTGTTGAGGAGGGGTGGATGTAGCGGTTTCAGTTGTTGAGTGGGGATGGATGTGGGGGTTTCAGTTGTTGAGTGGGGATGGATGTGGGGGTTTCAGTTGTTGAATGGGCGTGGGTGTGGGGATGTTCAGTTGTTGATTGGGGGCATGTGTGGGGTGTTCAGTTGTTGATTAAGGACGGGTATGGGGTGTTCAGTTATTGAGTGGGGGCGGACGTGGGGGTGTTCAGTTGTTGATTGGGGGCGGGTGTGGTGTGTTCAGTTGTTGAGTGGGGGCGGGTGTGGGGTGTTCAGTTGTTGAGTGGGGGTGGATGTAGGAGTGTTCAGTTGTTGATTGGGGGCGGGTGTGGGAGTGTTCAGTTGTTGATTAGGGGCGGGTGTGGGGTGTTCAGTTGTTGAGTGGGGGACGATGTGTGGGGTTTCAGTTGTTGACGGGAGGTGGGTCTGGGGGTGTTCAGTTGTTGACTGGGGGGATGTGGGGGGTTTCAGTTGTTGTCTGGGGTGGGTCTGGGGTTTTCAGTTGTTGACTGGGGTTGAATGTGGGGGTTTCAGTTGTGGACTGGGGGTGGATGTGGCGGTTTCAGTTGTTGAGTGGGGATGGATTTGGGGGTTTCAGTTGTTGAGTGGGGGTGGGTGTGGGGGTTTTCAGTTAATGAGTGGGGTTGGGTGTGGGGGTTTCAGTTGATGAGTGGGGTGGGTGTGGGGTGACCAGTTGCTGAATGGGGGTGGGTGTGGGGCGTCCAATTGTTGTCCGGGGCTAGGTGTGGGCGTTTCAGTTGATGAGTGGGTGTGTGTGTGGGTGTGGGGGATTCAATAGATGAGTGGGCATGGATGTGGGGGGTTTCAGTTGTTGAGTGGGGGAGGATGTTGTGAGTTTCAGTTGTTCAGTGGGGGTGTGTCTGGGGGTGTTCAGTTGTTGTCTTGGGGGATGTGTGGGGTTTCAGTTGTTGTCTGGGGGTGGGTCTGGGGTTTTCAGTTGTTGACTGGGGTTGAATGTGGGGGTTTCAATTGTTGGGTGGGGGTGGATGTGGCGGTTTCAGATGTTGAGTGTGGATTGATTTGTGGGTTTCAGTTGTTGAGTGTGGATGGATGTGGGGGTTTCAGTTGTTGAGTGGGCGTGGGTATGGTGGTGTTCAGTTGTTGAGTGGGGGTGGGTGTGGGGTTTTCAGTAAATGAGTGGGGTTGGGTGTAGGGGTTTCAGTTGATGAGTGGGGTGGGTGTGGGGTGTCCAGTTGTTGAGTGGGGGTGTGTGTTGGGTGTCCAATTGTTGTCCGGGGCTAGGTGTGGGCGTTTCAGTTGATGAGTGGGTGTGTGTGTGGGTGTGGGGGATTCAATAGATGAGTGGGCATGGATGTGGGGGGTTTCAGTTGTTGAGTGGGGGAGGATGTTGTGAGTTTCAGTTGTTCAGTGGGGGTGTGTCTGGGGGTGTTCAGTTGTTGTCTTGGGGGATGTGTGGGGTTTCAGTTGTTGTCTGGGGGTGGGTCTGGGGTTTTCAGTTGTTGACTGGGGTTGAATGTGGGGGTTTCAATTGTTGAGTGGGGGTGGATGTGGGGGTTTCAGTTGTTGAGTGGGGGTGGATGTGGCGGTTTCAGTTGTTGACTGACTGTGGATGTGGCGGTTTCAGTTGTTGAGTGGGGATGGATGTGGTGGTTTCAGTTCTTGAGTGGGGGTGGATGTGGGGGTTTCAGTTGTTGAGTGGGGGTGGATGTGGCGGTTTCAGTTGTTGACTGACTGTGGATGTGGCGGTTTCAGTTGTTGAGTGGGGATGGATGTGGTGGTTTCAGTTGTTGAGTGGGGGTGGATGTGGTGGTTTCAGTTGTTGACTGAGGGTGGATGTGGCGGTTTCAGTTGTTGAGTGTGGATGGATGTGGGGGTTTCAGTTGTTGAGTGGGGGTGGATGTGGAGGTTTCAGTTGTTGACTGGGGGTGGATGTGAGGGTTTCAGTTGTTGAGTGGGCGTGGGTGTGGGGGTGTTCAGTTGTTGATTGGGGGCGTGTGTGGGGTATTCAGTTGTTGAGTGGGGGTGGGTGTGGGTGTTCAGTTGTGACTGGGTGTGGTTGTGGGGATGTTCAGTTGTTGATTGGGGGCGGGTGTGGGAGTGTTCAGTTTTAGTTTGGGGGCAGGTGTGAGGTGTTCAGTTGTTGAGTGGGGGAGGATGTGGAGAGTTTCAGTTGTTTAGTGGGGGTGTGTCTGGGGGTGTTCAGTTGTTGTCTGGGGGGATGTGGGGGGTTTCAGTTGTTGTCTGGGGGTGGGTCTGGGGTTTTCAGTTGTTGACTGGGGTTGAATGTGGGGGTTTCAATTGTTGACTGGGGGTGGATGTGGCGGTTTCAGATGTTGAGTGTGGATTGATTTGTGGGTGTTCAGCTGTTGAGTGGGGGTCGATGTGGGGGTTCCAGTTGTTGAGTGGGGGTGGATGTGGGGGTTTCAGTTGTTGAGTGGGCGTGGGTATGGAGGTGTTCAGTTGTTGAGTGGGGGTGGGTGTGGGGTGTTCAGTTGTTGAGTGGGGGCGGGTGTGGGTGTTCAGTTGTTGACTGGGTGTGGTTGTGGGGATGTTCAGTTGTTGATTGGGGGCGGGTGTGGGGTGTTCAGTTGTTGAGTGGGGGCGGGTGTGGGGTGTTCAGTTGTTGAGTGGGGGTAGATGTAGGGGTGTTCAGTTGTTGATTGGGGGCGGGTGTGGGAGTGTTCAGTTGTTGATTAGGGGCGGGTGTGGGGTGTTTAGTTGTTGAGTGGGTGAGGATGTGGAGAGTTTCAGTTGTTTAGTGGGGGTGCGTCTGGGGGTGTTCAGTTGTTGACTGGGGGGATGTAGCGTGTTTCAGCTGTTGTCTGGGGGTGGGTCTGGGGTTTTCAGTTGTTGACTGGGGTTGAATGTGGGGGTTTCAATTGTTGAGTGGGGGTGGATGTAGCGGTTTCAGTTGTTGAGTGGGGATGGATGTGGGGGTTTCAGTTGTTGAGTGGGGATGGATGTGGGGGTTTCAGTTGTTGAATGGGCGTGGGTGTGGGGGTGTTCAGTTGTTGATTGGGGGCATGTGTGGGGTGTTCAGTTGTTGAGTGGGGGTGGATGTGGGGGTTTCAGTTGTTGACTGAGGGTGGATGTGGCGGTTTCAGTTGTTGAGTGTGGATGGATGTGGGGGTTTCAGTTGTTGAGTGGGGGTGGATGTGGGGGTTTCAGTTGTTGACTGGGGGTGGATGTGAGGGTTTCAGTTGTTGAGTGGGCGTGGGTGTGGGGGTGTTCAGTTGTTGATTGGGGGCGGGTGTGGGGTGTTCAGTTGTTGAGTGGGGGTGGGTGTGGGTGTTCAGTTGTTGACTGGGTGTGGTTGTGGGGATGTTCAGTTGTTGATTGGGGGCGGGTGTGGGGTGTTCAGTTGTTGAGTGGGGGCGGGTGTGGGGTGTTCAGTTTTTTACTGGGGGTGGATGTGGGGGTTTCAGTTGTTGAGTGGGCGTGGGTATGGTGGTGTTCAGTTGTTGAGTGGGGGTGGGTGTGGGGTTTTCAGTAAATGAGTGGGGTTGGGTGTAGGGGTTTCAGTTGATGAGTGGGGTGGGTGTGGGGTGTCCAGTTGTTGAGTGGGGGTGTGTGTGGGGTGTCCAATTGTTGTCCGGGGCTAGGTGTGGGCGTTTCAGTTGATGAGTGGGTGTGGGTGTGGGGGTTTCGGTAGATGAGTGGGCATGGATGTGGGGCGTTTCAGTTGTTTAGTGGGGGAGGATGTGGGGGGTTTCAGTTGTTTAGTGGGGGTGGGTGTGGGGGTGTTCAGTTGTTGACTGGGGTTGAATGTGGGGGTTTCAGTTGTTGACTGAGTGTGGATGTGGCAGTTTCAGTTGTTGAGTGTGGATGGATGTGGGGGTTTCAGTTGTTGAGTGTGGATGGATGTGGGGGTTTCAGTTGTTGAGTGGGGGTGGATGTGGCGGTTTCAGTTGTTGACTGACTGTGGATGTGGCGGTTTCAGTTGTTGAGTGGGGATGGATGTGATGGTTTCAGTTGTTGAGTGGGGGTGGATGTGGTGGTTTCAGTTGTTGACTGAGGGTGGATGTGGCGGTTTCAGTTGTTGAGTGTGGATGGATGTGGGGGTTTCAGTTGTTGAGTGGGGGTGGATGTGAGGGTTTCAGTTGTTGAGTGGGCTTGGGTGTGGGGGTGTTCAGTTGTTGATTGGGGGCGTGTGTGGGGTGTTCAGTTGTTGAGTGGGGGTGGGTGTGGGTGTTCAGTTGTTGACTGGGTGTGGTTGTGGGGATGTTCAGCTGTTGATTGGGGGCGGGTGTGTGGTTTTCAGTTGTTGAGTGGTGGTGGATGTAGGGGTGTTCAGTTGTTGAGTGGGGGCAGATGTAGGGGTTTTCAGTTGTTAATTGGGGGCGGGAGTGGGGGTGTTCAGTTGTGAGTGTGGATGGATGTGGGGATTTCAGTTGTTGACTGAGGGTGGATGTGGCGGTTTCAGTTGTTGAGAGGGGATGGATGTGGGGGTTTCAGTTGTTGAGTGTGGATGGATGTGGGGGTTTCAGTTGTTGACTGGGGGTGGATGTGAGGGTTTCAGTTGTTGAGTGGGGGAGGGTGTGGGGGTGTTCAGTTGTTGATTGGGGGCGGGTGTGGGAGTATTCAGTTGTTGAGTAGGGGCGGATGTGGGGTGTTTAGTTGTTGAGTGGGGGAGGATGTGGAGAGTTTCAGTTGTTTAGTGGGGGTGCGTCTGGGGGTGTTCAGTTGTTTTCTGGGGGGATGTAGCGTGTTTCAGCTGTTGTCTGGGGGTGGGTCTGGGGTTTTCAGTTGTTGACTGGGGTTGAATGTGGGGGTTTCAATTGTTGAGGAGGGGTGGATGTAGCGGTTTCAGTTGTTGAGTGGGGATGGATGTGGGGGTTTCAGTTGTTGAGTGGGGATGGATGTGGGGGTTTCAGTTGTTGAATGGGCGTGGGTGTGGGGATGTTCAGTTGTTGATTGGGGGCATGTGTGGGGTGTTCAGTTGTTGATTAAGGACGGGTATGGGGTGTTCAGTTATTGAGTGGGGGCGGACGTGGGGGTGTTCAGTTGTTGATTGGGGGCGGGTGTGGTGTGTTCAGTTGTTGAGTGGGGGCGGGTGTGGGGTGTTCAGTTGTTGAGTGGGGGTGGATGTAGGAGTGTTCAGTTGTTGATTGGGGGCGGGTGTGGGAGTGTTCAGTTGTTGATTAGGGGCGGGTGTGGGGTGTTCAGTTGTTGAGTGGGGGACGATGTGTGGGGTTTCAGTTGTTGACGGGAGGTGGGTCTGGGGGTGTTCAGTTGTTGACTGGGGGGATGTGGGGGGTTTCAGTTGTTGTCTGGGGTGGGTCTGGGGTTTTCAGTTGTTGACTGGGGTTGAATGTGGGGGTTTCAGTTGTGGACTGGGGGTGGATGTGGCGGTTTCAGTTGTTGAGTGGGGATGGATTTGGGGGTTTCAGTTGTTGAGTGGGGGTGGGTGTGGGGTTTTCAGTTAATGAGTGGGGTTGGGTGTGGGGGTTTCAGTTGATGAGTGGGGTGGGTGTGGGGTGACCAGTTGCTGAATGGGGGTGGGTGTGGGGCGTCCAATTGTTGTCCGGGGCTAGGTGTGGGCGTTTCAGTTGATGAGTGGGTGTGTGTGTGGGTGTGGGGGATTCAATAGATGAGTGGGCATGGATGTGGGGGGTTTCAGTTGTTGAGTGGGGGAGGATGTTGTGAGTTTCAGTTGTTCAGTGGGGGTGTGTCTGGGGGTGTTCAGTTGTTGTCTTGGGGGATGTGTGGGGTTTCAGTTGTTGTCTGGGGGTGGGTCTGGGGTTTTCAGTTGTTGACTGGGGTTGAATGTGGGGGTTTCAATTGTTGGGTGGGGGTGGATGTGGCGGTTTCAGATGTTGAGTGTGGATTGATTTGTGGGTTTCAGTTGTTGAGTGTGGATGGATGTGGGGGTTTCAGTTGTTGAGTGGGGGTGGATGTGGGGGTTTCAGTTCTTGACTGGGGGTGGATGTCAGGGTTTCAGTTGTTGAGTGGGCGTGGGTGTGGGGGTGTTCAGTTGTTGATTGGGGGCGGGTGTAGGGTGTTCAGTTGTTGAGTGGGGGTGGGTGTGGGTGTTCAGTTGTTGACTGGGTGTGTTTGTGGGGATGTTCAGTTGTTGATTGGGGGCGGGTGTGGGGTGTTCAGTTGTTGAGTGGGGGCGGGTGTGGGGTGTTCAGTTTTTTAGTGGGGGTGGATGTGGGGGTTTCAGTTGTTGAGTGGGCGTGGGTATGGTGGTGTTCAGTTGTTGAGTGGGGGTGGGTGTGGGGTTTTCAGTAAATGAGTGGGGTTGGGTGTAGGGGTTTCAGTTGATGAGTGGGGTGGGTGTGGGGTGTCCAGTTGTTGAGTGGGGGTGTGTGTTGGGTGTCCAATTGTTGTCCGGGGCTAGGTGTGGGCGTTTCAGTTGATGAGTGGGTGTGTGTGTGGGTGTGGGGGATTCAATAGATGAGTGGGCATGGATGTGGGGGGTTTCAGTTGTTGAGTGGGGGAGGATGTTGTGAGTTTCAGTTGTTCAGTGGGGGTGTGTCTGGGGGTGTTCAGTTGTTGTCTTGGGGGATGTGTGGGGTTTCAGTTGTTGTCTGGGGGTGGGTCTGGGGTTTTCAGTTGTTGACTGGGGTTGAATGTGGGGGTTTCAATTGTTGAGTGGGGGTGGATGTGGGGGTTTCAGTTGTTGAGTGGGGGTGGATGTGGCGGTTTCAGTTGTTGACTGACTGTGGATGTGGCGGTTTCAGTTGTTGAGTGGGGATGGATGTGGTGGTTTCAGTTCTTGAGTGGGGGTGGATGTGGGGGTTTCAGTTGTTGAGTGGGGGTGGATGTGGCGGTTTCAGTTGTTGACTGACTGTGGATGTGGCGGTTTCAGTTGTTGAGTGGGGATGGATGTGGTGGTTTCAGTTGTTGAGTGGGGGTGGATGTGGTGGTTTCAGTTGTTGACTGAGGGTGGATGTGGCGGTTTCAGTTGTTGAGTGTGGATGGATGTGGGGGTTTCAGTTGTTGAGTGGGGGTGGATGTGGAGGTTTCAGTTGTTGACTGGGGGTGGATGTGAGGGTTTCAGTTGTTGAGTGGGCGTGGGTGTGGGGGTGTTCAGTTGTTGATTGGGGGCGTGTGTGGGGTATTCAGTTGTTGAGTGGGGGTGGGTGTGGGTGTTCAGTTGTGACTGGGTGTGGTTGTGGGGATGTTCAGTTGTTGATTGGGGGCGGGTGTGGGAGTGTTCAGTTTTAGTTTGGGGGCAGGTGTGAGGTGTTCAGTTGTTGAGTGGGGGAGGATGTGGAGAGTTTCAGTTGTTTAGTGGGGGTGTGTCTGGGGGTGTTCAGTTGTTGTCTGGGGGGATGTGGGGGGTTTCAGTTGTTGTCTGGGGGTGGGTCTGGGGTTTTCAGTTGTTGACTGGGGTTGAATGTGGGGGTTTCAATTGTTGACTGGGGGTGGATGTGGCGGTTTCAGATGTTGAGTGTGGATTGATTTGTGGGTGTTCAGCTGTTGAGTGGGGGTCGATGTGGGGGTTCCAGTTGTTGAGTGGGGGTGGATGTGGGGGTTTCAGTTGTTGAGTGGGCGTGGGTATGGAGGTGTTCAGTTGTTGAGTGGGGGTGGGTGTGGGGTGTTCAGTTGTTGAGTGGGCGCGGGTGTGGGTGTTCAGTTGTTGACTGGGTGTGGTTGTGGGGATGTTCAGTTGTTGATTGGGGGCGGGTGTGGGGTGTTCAGTTGTTGAGTGGGGGCGGGTGTGGGGTGTTCAGTTGTTGAGTGGGGGTAGATGTAGGGGTGTTCAGTTGTTGATTGGGGGCGGGTGTGGGAGTGTTTAGTTGTTGAGTGGGTGAGGATGTGGAGAGTTTCAGTTGTTTAGTGGGGGTGCGTCTGGGGGTGTTCAGTTGTTGACTGGGGGGATGTAGCGTGTTTCAGCTGTTGTCTGGGGGTGGGTCTGGGGTTTTCAGTTGTTGACTGGGGTTGAATGTGGGGGTTTCAATTGTTGAGTGGGGGTGGATGTAGCGGTTTCAGTTGTTGAGTGGGGATGGATGTGGGGGTTTCAGTTGTTGAGTGGGGATGGATGTGGGGGTTTCAGTTGTTGAATGGACGTGGATGTGGGGGTGTTCAGTTGTTGATTGGGGGCATGTGTGGGGTGTTCAGTTGTTGAGTGGGGGTGGATGTGGGGGTTTCAGTTGTTGACTGAGGGTGGATGTGGCGGTTTCAGTTGTTGAGTGTGGATGGATGTGGGGGTTTCAGTTGTTGAGTGGGCGTGGGTATGGAGGTGTTCAGTTGTTGAGTGGGGGTGGGTGTGGGGTGTTCAGTTGTTGAGTGGGGGCGGGAGTGGGTGTTCAGTTGTTGACTGGGTGTGGTTGTGGGGATGTTCAGTTGTTGATTGGGGGCGGGTGTGGGGTGTTCAGTTGTTGAGTGGGGGCGGGTGTGGGGTGTTCAGTTGTTGAGTGGGGGTAGATGTAGGGGTGTTCAGTTGTTGATTGGGGGCGGGTGTGGGAGTGTTCAGTTGTTGATTAGGGGCGGGTGTGGGGTGTTTAGTTGTTGAGTGTGGGTGGATGTGGAGAGTTTCAGTTGTTTAGTGGGGGTGCGTCTGGGGGTGTTCAGTTGTTGACTGGGGGGATGTAGCGTGTTTCAGCTGTTGTCTGGGGGTGGGTCTGGGGTTTTCAGTTGTTGACTGGGGTTGAATGTGGGGGTTTCAATTGTTGAGTGGGGGTGGATGTAGCGGTTTCAGTTGTTGAGTGGGGATGGATGTGGGGGTTTCAGTTGTTGAGTGGGGATGGATGTGGGGGTTTCAGTTGTTGAATGGGCGTGGGTGTGGGGGTGTTCAGTTGTTGATTGGGGGCATGTGTGGGGTGTTCAGTTGTTGAGTGGGGGTGGATGTGGGGGTTTCAGTTGTTGACTGAGGGTGGATATGGCGGTTTCAGTTGTTGAGTGTGGATGGATGTGGGGGTTTCAGTTGTTGAGTGGGGGTGGATGTGGGGGTTTCAGTTGTTGACTGGGGGTGGATGTCAGAGTTTCAGTTGTTGAGTGGGCGTGGGTGTGGGGGTGTTCAGTTGTTGATTGGGGGCGGGTGTGGGGTGTTCAGTTGTTGAGTGGGGGTGGGTGTGGGTGTTCAGTTGTTGACTGGGTGTGGTTGTGGGGATGTTCAGTTGTTGATTGGGGGCGGGTGTGGGGTGTTCAGTTGTTGAGTGGGGGCGGGTGTGCGGTGTTCAGTTTTTTAGTGGGGGTGGATGTGGGGGTTTCAGTTGTTGAGTGGGCGTGGGTATGGTGGTGTTCAGTTGTTGAGTGGGGGTGGGTGTGGGGTTTTCAGTAAATGAGTGGGGTTGGGTGTAGGGGTTTCAGTTGATATGTGGGGTGGGTGTGGGGTGTCCAGTTGTTGAGTGGGGGTGTGTGTGGGGTGTCCAATTGTTGTCCGGGGCTAGGTGTGGGCGTTTCAGTTGATGAGTGGGTGTGGGTGTGGTGGTTTCGGTAGATGAGTGGGCATGGATGTGGGGGGTTTCAGTTGTTTAGTGGGGGAGGATGTGGGGGGTTTCAGTTGTTTAGTGGGGGTGGGTGTGGGGGTGTTCAGTTGTTGACTGGGGTTGAATGTGGGGGTTTCAGTTGTTGACTGAGTGTGGATGTGGCGGTTTCAGTTGTTGAGTGTGGATGGATGTGGGGGTTTCAGTTGTTGAGTGTGGATGGATGTGGGGGTTTCAGTTGTTGAGTGGGGGTGGATGTGGCGGTTTCAGTTGTTGACTGACTGTGGATGTGGCGGTTTCAGTTGTTGAGTGGGGCTGGATGTGGTGGTTTCAGTTGTTGAGTGGGGGTGGATGTGGTGGTTTCAGTTGTTGACTGAGGGTGGATGTGGCGGTTTCAGTTGTTGAGTGTGGATGGATGTGGGGGTTTCAGTTGTTGAGTGGGGATGGATGTGGTGGTTTCAGTTGTTGACTGGGGGTGGATGTGAGGGTTTCAGTTGTTGAGCGGGCGTGGGTGTGGGGGTGTTCAGTTGTTGATTGGGGGCGGGTTTGTGTTGTTCAGTTGTTGAGTGGGGGCGGGTGTGGGTGTTCAGTTGTGACTGGGTGTGGTTGTGGGGATGTTCAGTTGTTGATTGGGGGCGGGTGTGGGAGTGTTCAGTTTTAGTTTGGGGGCAGGTGTGAGGTGTTCAGTTGTTGAGTGGGGGAGGATGTGGAGAGTTTCAGTTGTTTAGTGGGGGTGTGTCTGGGGGTGTTCAGTTGTTGTCTGGGGGGATGTGGGGGGTTTCAGCTGTTGTCTGGGGGTGGGCCTGGGGTTTTCAGTTGTTGACTGGGGTTGAATGTGGGGGTTTCAATTGTTGACTGGGGGTGGATGTGGCGGTTTCAGATGTTGAGTGTGGATTGATTTGTGGGTGTTCAGCTGTTGAGTGGGGGTCGATGTGGGGGTTTCAGTTGTTGAGTGGGGGTGGATGTGGGGGTTTCAGTTGTTGAGTGGGCGTGGGTATGGAGGTGTTCAGTTGTTGAGTGGGGGTGGGTGTGGGGTGTTCAGTTGTTGAGTGGGGGCGGGTGTGGGTGTTCAGTTGTTGACTGGGTGTGGTTGTGGGGATGTTCAGTTGTTGATTGGGGGCGGGTGTGGGGTGTTCAGTTGTTGAGTGGGGGCGGGTGTGGGGTGTTCAGTTGTTGAGTGGGGGTAGATGTAGGGGTTTTCAGTTGTTGATTGGGGGCGGGTGTGGGAGTGTTCAGTTGTTGATTAGGGGCAGGTGTGGGGTGTTTAGTTGTTGAGTGGGGGAGGATGTGGAGAGTTTCAGTTGTTTAGTGGGGGTGCGTCTGGGGGTGTTCAGTTGTTGACTGGGGGGATGTAGCGTGTTTCAGCTGTTGTCTGGGGGTGGGTCTGGGGTTTTCAGTTGTTGAGTGGGGATGGATGTGGGGGTTTCAATTGTTGAGTGGCGGTGGATGTAGCGGTTTCAGTTGTTGAATGGGCGTGGGTGTGGGGGTGTTCAGTTGTTGATTGGGGGCATGTGTGGGGTGTTCAGTTGTTGAGTGGGTGTGGATGTGGGGGTTTCAGTTGTTGACTGAGGGTGGATATGGCGGTTTCAGTTGTTGAGTGTGAATGATGTGGGGGTTTCAGTTGTTGAGTGGGGGTGGATGTGGGGGTTTCAGTTGTTGACTGGCGGTGGATGTCAGGGTTTCAGTTGTTGATTGGGGGCGGGTGTGGGGTGTTCAGTTGTTGAGTGGGGGCGGGTGTGCGGTGTTCAGTTGTTTACTGTGGGTGGATGTGGGGGTTTCAGTTGTTGAGTGGGCGTGGGTATGGTGGTGTTCAGTTGTTGAGTGGGGGTGGGTGTGGGGTTTTCAGTTAATGAGTGGGGTTGGGTGTAGGGGTTTCAGTTGATGAGTGGGGTGGGTGTGGGGTGTCCAGTTGTTGAGTGGGGGTGTGTGTGGGGTGTCCAATTGTTGTCCGGGGCTAGGTGTGGGCGTTTCAGTTGATGAGTGGGTGTGGGTGTGGGGGTTTCAGTAGATGAGTGGGCATGGATGTGGGGGGTTTCAGTTGTTTAGTGGGGGAGGATGTGGGGGGTTTCAGTTGTTTAGTGGGGGTGGGTGTGGGGGTGTTCAGTTGTTGACTGGGGTTGAATGTGGGGGTTTCAGTTGTTGACTGAGTGTGGATGTGGCGGTTTCAGTTGTTGAGTGTGGATGGATGTGGGGGTTTCAGTTGTTGAGTGTGGATGGATGTGGGGGTTTCAGTTGTTGAGTGGGGGTGGATGTGGCGTTTTCAGTTGTTGACTGACTGTGGATGTGGCGGTTTCAGTTGTTGAGTGGGGATGGATGTGGTGGTTTCAGTTGTTGAGTGGGGGTGGATGTGGTGGTTTCAGTTGTTGACTGAGGGTGGATGTGGCGGTTTCAGTTGTTGAGTGTGGATGGATGTGGGGGTTTCAGTTGTTGAGTGGGGGTGGATGTGGGGGTTTCAGTTGTTGACTGGGGGTGGATGTGAAGTTTTCAGTTGTTGAGTGGGCGTGGGTGTGGGGGTTTTCAGTTGTTGATTGGGGGCGGGTGTATGGTGTTCAGTTGTTGAGTGGTGGTGGGTGTGGGTGTTCAGTTGTGACTGGGTGTGGTTGTGGGGATGTTCAGTTGTTGATTGGGGGCGGGTGTGGGAGTGTTCAGTTTTAGTTTGGGGGCAGGTGTGAGGTGTTCAGTTGTTGAGTGGGGGAGGATGTGGAGAGTTTCAGTTGTTTAGTGGGGGTGTGTCTGGGGGTGTTCAGTTGTTGTCTGGGGGGATGTGGGGGGTTTCAGTTGTTGTCTGGGGGTGGGTCTGGGGTTTTCAGTTGTTGACTGGGGTTGAATGTGGGGGTTTCAATTGTTGACTGGGGGTGGATGTGGCGGTTTCAGATGTTGAGTGTGGATTGATTTGTGGGTGTTCAGCTGTTGAGTGGGGGTCGATGTGGGGGTTTCAGTTGTTGAGTGGGGGTGGATGTGGGGGTTTCAGTTGTTGAGTGGGCGTGGGTATGGAGGTGTTCAGTTGTTGAGTGGGGGTGGGTGTGGGGTGTTCAGTTGTTGAGTGGGGGCGGGTGTGGGTGTTCAGTTGTTGACTGGGTGTGGTTGTGGGGATGTTCAGTTGTTGATTGGGGGCGGGTGTGGGGTGTTCAGTTGTTGAGTGGGAGCGGGTGTGGGGTGTTCAGTTGTTGAGTGGGGGTAGATGTAGGGTTGTTCAGTTGTTGATTGGGGGCGGGTGTGGGAGTGTTCAGTTGTTGATTAGGGGCGGGTGTGGGGTGTTTAGTTGTTGAGTGGGGGAGGATGTGGAGAGTTTCAGTTGTTTAGTGGGGGTGCGTCTGGGGGTGTTCAGTTGTTGACTGGGGGGATGTAGCGTGTTTCAGCTGTTGTCTGGGGGTGGGTCTGGGGTTTTCAGTTGTTGACTGGGGTTGAATGTGGGGGTTTCAATTGTTGAGTGGGGGTGGATGTAGCGGTTTCAGTTGTTGAGTGGGGATGGATGTGGGGGTTTCAGTTGTTCAGTGGGGATGGATGTGGGGGTTTCAGTTGTTGAATGGGCGTGGGTGTGGGGGTGTTCAGTTGTTGATTGGGGGCATGTGTGGGGTGTTCAGTTGTTGAGTGGGGATGGATGTGGGGGTTTCAGTTGTTGAGTGGGGATGGATGTGGGGGTTTCAGTTGTTGAATGGGCGTTGGTGTGGGGGTGTTCAGTTGTTGATTGGGGGCATGTGTGGGGTGTTCAGTTGTTGAGTGGGGGCGGGTGTGGGTGTTCAGTTGTTGACTGGGTGTGGTTGTGGGGATGTTCAGCTGTTGATTGGGGGCGGGTGTGTGGTGTTCAGTTGTTGAGTGGTGGTGGATGTAGGGGTGTTCAGTTGTTGAGTGGGGGCAGATGTAGGGGTTTTCAGTTGTTAATTGGGGGCGGGAGTGGGGGTGTTCAGTTGTGAGTGTGGATGGATGTGGGGATTTCAGTTGTTGACTGAGGGTGGATGTGGCGGTTTCAGTTGTTGAGAGGGGATGGATGTGGGGGTTTCAGTTGTTGAGTGTGGATAGATGTGGGGGTTTCAGTTGTTGACTGAGTGTGGATGTGGCGGTTTCAGTTGTTGAGTGTGGATGGATGTGGGGGTTTCAGTTGTTGAGTGTGGATGGATGTGGGGGTTTCAGTTGTTGAGTGGGGGTGGATGTGGCGTTTTCAGTTGTTGACTGACTGTGGATGTGGCGGTTTCAGCTGTTGAGTGGGGATGGATGTGGTGGTTTCAGTTGTTGAGTGGGGGTGGATGTGGTGGTTTCAGTTGTTGACTGAGGGTGGATGTGGCGGTTTCAGTTGTTGAGTGTGGATGGATGTGGGGGTTTCAGTTGTTGAGTGGGGGTGGATGTGGGTGTTTCAGTTGTTGACTGGGGGTGGATGTGAAGTTTTCAGTTGTTGAGTGGGCGTGGGTGTGGGGGTTTTCAGTTGTTGATTGGGGGCGGGTGTATGGTGTTCAGTTGTTGAGTGGTGGTGGGTGTGGGTGTTCAGTTGTGACTGGGTGTGGTTGTGGGGATGTTCAGTTGTTGATTGGGGGCGGGTGTGGGAGTGTTCAGTTTTAGTTTGGGGGCAGGTGTGAGGTGTTCAGTTGTTGAGTGGGGGAGGATGTGGAGAGTTTCAGTTGTTTAGTGGGGGTGTGTCTGGGGGTGTTCAGTTGTTGTCTGGGGGGATGTGGGGGGTTTCAGTTGTTGTGTGGGGGTGGGTCTGGGGTTTTCAGTTGTTGACTGGGGTTGAATGTGGGGGTTTCAATTGTTGACTGGGGGTGGATGTGGCGGTTTCAGATGTTGAGTGTGGATTGATTTGTGGGTGTTCAGCTGTTGAGTGGGGGTCGATGTGGGGGTTTCAGTTGTTGAGTGGGGGTGGATGTTGGGTTTTCAGTTGTTGAGTGGGCGTGGGTATGGAGGTGTTCAGTTGTTGAGTGGGGGTGGGTGTGGGGTGTTCAGTTGTTGAGTGGGGGCGGGTGTGGGTGTTCAGTTGTTGACTGGGTGTGGTTGTGGGGATGTTCAGTTGTTGATTGGGGGCGGGTGTGGGGTGTTCAGTTGTTGAGTGGGAGCGGGTGTGGGGTGTTCAGTTGTTGAGTGGGGGTAGATGTAGGGTTGTTCAGTTGTTGATTGGGGGCGGGTGTGGGAGTGTTCAGTTGTTGATTAGGGGCAGGTGTGGGGTGTTTAGTTGTTGAGTGGGGGAGGATGTGGAGAGTTTCAGTTGTTTAGTGGGGGTGCGTCTGGGGGTGTTCAGTTGTTGACTGGGGGGATGTAGCGTGTTTCAGCTGTTGTCTGGGGGTGGGTCTGGGGTTTTCAGTTGTTGACTGGGGTTGAATGTGGGGGTTTCAATTGTTGAGTGGGGGTGGATGTAGCGGTTTCAGTTGTTGAGTGGGGATGGATGTGGGGGTTTCAGTTGTTGAGTGGGGATGGATGTGGGGGTTTCAGTTGTTGAATGGGCGTTGGTGTGGGGGTGTTCAGTTGTTGATTGGGGGCATGTGTGGGGTGTTCAGTTGTTGAGTGGGGGCGGGTGTGGGTGTTCAGTTGTTGACTGGGTGTGGTTGTGGGGATGTTCAGCTGTTGATTGGGGGCGGGTGTGTGGTGTTCAGTTGTTGAGTGGTGGTGGATGTAGGGGGTGTTCAGTTGTTGAGTGGGGGCAGATGTAGGGGTTTTCAGTTGTTAATTGGGGGCGGGAGTGGGGGTGTTCAGTTGTGAGTGTGGATGGATGTGGGGATTTCAGTTGTTGACTGAGGGTGGATGTGGCGGTTTCAGTTGTTGAGAGGGGATGGATGTGGGGGTTTCAGTTGTTGAGTGTGGATAGATGTGGGGGGTTTCAGTTGTTGACTGGGGGTGGATGTGAGGGTTTCAGTTGTTGAGTGGGGGAGGGTGTGGGGGTGTTCAGTTGTTGATTGGGTGTGGGTGTGGGGTTTCAGTTGTTGAGTGGGATGGATGTGGGGTGTTTCAGTTGTTGAGTGGGGGAGGATGTGGGGTTTCAGTTGTTTAGTGGGGGTGGATGTGGGGGTGTTCAGTTGTTGACTGGGGGGATGTGGGGTTTCAGTTGTTGACTGGGGTGGATGTGGGGTTTCAGTTGTTGAGTGGGGTTGGATGTGGGGGTTTCAGTTGTTGAGTGGGGGTGGATGTGGCGGTTTCAGTTGTTGAGTGGGGATGGATGTGGGGGTTTCAGTTGTTGAGTGGGGGGATGTGGGGGTTTCAGTTGTTGAGTGGGGGTGGATGTGGGGTTTCAGTTGTTGAGTGGGGGGTGTGTGGGTGTTCAGTTGTTGATTGGGGACGGGTGTGGGTGTGTTCAGTTGTTGAGTGGGGGTGGATGTGGGGGTGTTCAGTTGTTGATTGGGGTGGGTGTGGGGTGTTCAGTTGTTGATTGGGGGCGGGTGTGGGGTGTTCAGTTGTGACTGGGTGTGGTTGTGGGGATGTTCAGTTGTTGATTGGGGGCGGGTGTGGGAGTGTTCAGTTTTAGTTTGGGGGCAGGTGTGAGGTGTTCAGTTGTTGAGTGGGGGAGGATGTGGAGAGTTTCAGTTGTTTAGTGGGGGTGTGTCTGGGGGTGTTCAGTTGTTGTCTGGGGGGATGTGGGGGGTTTCAGCTGTTGTCTGGGGGTGGGTCTGGGGTTTTCAGTTGTTGACTGGGGTTTGAATGTGGGGGTTTCAATTGTTGACTGGGGGTGGATGTGGCGGTTTCAGATGTTGAGTGTGGATTGATTTGTGGGTGTTCAGCTGTTGAGTGGGGGTCGATGTGGGGGTTTCAGTTGTTGAGTGGGGGTGGATGTGGGGGTTTCAGTTGTTGAGTGGGCGTGGGTATGGAGGTGTTCAGTTGTTGAGTGGGGGTGGGTGTGGGGTGTTCAGTTGTTGAGTGGGCGCGGGTGTGGGTGTTCAGTTGTTGACTGGGTGTGGTTGTGGGGATGTTCAGTTGTTGATTGGGGGCGGTGTGGGGTGTTCAGTTGTTGAGTGGGGGCGGGTGTGGGGTGTTCAGTTGTTGAGTGGGGGTGGAGATGTAGGGGTTTTCAGTTGTTTGATTGGGGGCGGGTGTGGGAAGTGTTCAGTTGTTGATTAGGGGCGGGTGTGGGGGTGTTTAGTTGTTGAGTGGGGGAGGATGTGGAGAGTTTTCAGTTGTTTAGTGGGGGTGCGTCTGGGGGTGTTCTGTTGTTGACTGGGGGGATGTAGCGGTTTCAGCTGTTGTAGGGCGGTGGGAGGTCGGTTTTCAGTTGTTGAGTGGGGATGGATGTGGGGGTTTTCAGTTGTTGAGTGGCGGTGGATGTTGCGGTTTCAGTTGTTGATGGGCGTGGGTGTGGGGGGTTCAGTTTTGATTGGGGGCATGTGTGGGGTGTTCAGTTGTTTGAGGTGGGGGTGGATGTGGGGGTTTCAGTTGTTGACTGAGGGTGGATATGGCGGTTTCAGTTGTTGAGAGTGGATGGATGTGGGGGGTTCTGTTGTTGAGTGGGGGTGGATGTGGGGGTTTCAGTTGTTGACTGGCGGTGGATGTCAGGGTTTCAGTTGTTGAGTGGGCGTGGGTGTGGGGTGTTCAGTTGTTGAGTGGGGGCGGGTGTGGGTGTTCAGTTGTTGACTGGGTGTGGTTGTGGGGATGTTCAGTTGTTGATTGGGGGCGGGTGTGGGGTGTTCAGTTGTTGAGTGGGGGCGGGTGTGGGGTGTTCAGTTGTTTACTGTGGGTGGATGTGGGGGTTTCAGTTGTTGAGTGGGCGTGGGTATGGTGGTGTTCAGTTGTTGAGTGGGGGTGGGTGTGGGGTTTTCAGTTAATGAGTGGGGTTGTGTGTAGGGGTTTCAGTTGATGAGTGGGGTGGGTGTGGGGTGTCCAGTTGTTGAGTGGGGGTGTGTGTGGGGTGTCCAATTGTTGTCCGGGGCTAGGTGTGGGCGTTTCAGTTGATGAGTGGGTGTGGGTGTGGGGGTTTCAGTAGATGAGTGGGCATGGATGTGGGGGGTTTCAGTTGTTTAGTGGGGGAGGATGTGGGGGGTTTCAGTTGTTTAGTGGGGGTGGGTGTGGGGGTGTTCAGTTGTTGACTGGGGTTGAATGTGGGGGTTTCAGTTGTTGACTGAGTGTGGATGTGGCGGTTTCAGTTGTTGAGTGTGGATGGATGTGGGGGTTTCAGTTGTTGAGTGTGGATGGATGTGGGGGTTTCAGTTGTTGAGTGGGGGTGGATGTGGCGTTTTCAGTTGTTGACTGACTGTGGATGTGGCGGTTTCAGTTGTTGAGTGGGGATGGATGTGGTGGTTTCAGTTGTTGAGTGGGGGTGGATGTGGTGGTTTCAGTTGTTGACTGAGGGTGGATGTGGCGGTTTCAGTTGTTGAGTGTGGATGGATGTGGGGGTTTCAGTTGTTGAGTGGGGGTGGATGTGGGGGTTTCAGTTGTTGACTGGGGGTGGATGTGAAGTTTTCAGTTGTTGAGTGGGCGTGGGTGTGGGGGTGTTCAGTTGTTGATTGGGGGCGGGTGTATGGTGTTCAGTTGTTGAGTGGTGGTGGGTGTGGGTGTTCAGTTGTGACTGGGTGTGGTTGTGGGGATGTTCAGTTGTTGATTGGGGGCGGGTGTGGGAGTGTTCAGTTTTAGTTTGGGGGCAGGTGTGAGGTGTTCAGTTGTTGAGTGGGGGAGGATGTGGAGAGTTTCAGTTGTTTAGTGGGGGTGTGTCTGGGGGTGTTCAGTTGTTGTCTGGGGGGATGTGGGGGGTTTCAGTTGTTGTGTGGGGGTGGGTCTGGGGTTTTCAGTTGTTGACTGGGGTTGAATGTGGGGGTTTCAATTGTTGACTGGGGGTGGATGTGGCGGTTTCAGATGTTGAGTGTGGATTGATTTGTGGGTGTTCAGCTGTTGAGTGGGGGTCGATGTGGGGGTTTCAGTTGTTGAGTGGGGGTGGATGTGGGGGTTTCAGTTGTTGAGTGGGCGTGGGTATGGAGGTGTTCAGTTGTTGAGTGGGGGTGGGTGTGGGGTGTTCAGTTGTTGAGTGGGGGCGGGTGTGGGTGTTCAGTTGTTGACTGGGTGTGGTTGTGGGGATGTTCAGTTGTTGATTGGGGGCGGGTGTGGGGTGTTCAGTTGTTGAGTGGGGGCGGGTGTGGGGTGTTCAGTTGTTGAGTGGGGGTAGATGTAGGGTTGTTCAGTTGTTGATTGGGGGCGGGTGTGGGAGTGTTCAGTTGTTGATTAGGGGCGGGTGTGGGGTGTTTAGTTGTTGAGTGGGGGAGGATGTGGAGAGTTTCAGTTGTTTAGTGGGGGTGCGTCTGGGGGTGTTCAGTTGTTGACTGGGGGGATGTAGCGTGTTTCAGCTGTTGTCTGGGGGTGGGTCTGGGGTTTTCAGTTGTTGACTGGGGTTGAATGTGGGGGTTTCAATTGTTGAGTGGGGGTGGATGTAGCGGTTTCAGTTGTTGAGTGGGGATGGATGTGGGGGTTTCAGTTGTTGAGTGGGGATGGATGTGGGGGTTTCAGTTGTTGAATGGGCGTTGGTGTGGGGGTGTTCAGTTGTTGATTGGGGGCATGTGTGGGGTGTTCAGTTGTTGAGTGGGGGCGGGTGTGGGTGTTCAGTTGTTGACTGGGTGTGGTTGTGGGGATGTTCAGCTGTTGATTGGGGGCGGGTGTGTGGTGTTCAGTTGTTGAGTGGTGGTGGATGTAGGGGTGTTCAGTTGTTGAGTGGGGGCAGATGTAGGGGTTTTCAGTTGTTAATTGGGGGCGGGAGTGGGGGTGTTCAGTTGTGAGTGTGGATGGATGTGGGGATTTCAGTTGTTGACTGAGGGTGGATGTGGCGGTTTCAGTTGTTGAGAGGGGATGGATGTGGGGGTTTCAGTTGTTGAGTGTGGATAGATGTGGGGGTTTCAGTTGTTGACTGGGGGTGGATGTGAGGGTTTCAGTTGTTGAGTGGGGGAGGGTGTGGGGGTGTTCAGTTGTTGATTGGGGGCGGGTGTGGGAGTATTCAGTTGTTGAGTAGGGGCGGATGTGGGGTGTTTAGTTGTTGAGTGGGGGAGGATGTGGACAGTTTCAGTTATTTAGTGGGGGTGCGTCTGGGGGTGTTCAGTTGTTTTCTGGGGGGATGTAGCGTGTTTCAGCTGTTGTCTGGGGGTGGGTCTGGGGTTTTCAGTTGTTGACTGGGGTTGAATGTGGGGGTTTCAATTGTTGAGTAGGGGTGGATGTAGCGGTTTCAGTTGTTGAGTGGGGATGGATGTGGGGGTTTCAGTTGCTGAGTGGGGATGGATGTGGGGGTTTCAGTTGTTGAATGGGCGTGGGTGTGGGGATGTTCAGTTGTTGATTGGGGGCATATGTGGGCTGTTCAGTTGTTGATTAAGGACGGGTATGGGGTGTTCAGTTATTGAGTGGGGGCGGACGTGGGGGTGTTCAGTTGTTGATTGGGGGCGGGTGTGGGGTGTTCAGTTGTTGAGTGGGGGCGGGTGTGGGGTGTTCAGTTGTTGAGTGGGGGTGGATGTAGGAGTGTTCAGTTGTTGATTGGGGGCGGGTGTGGCAGTGTTCAGTTGTTGATTAGGGGCGGGTGTGGGGTGTTCAGTTGTTGAGTGGGGGACGATGTGTGGGGTTTCAGTTGTTGACGGGAGGTGGGTCTGGGGGTGTTCAGTTGTTGACTGGGGGGATGTGGGGGGTTTCAGTTATTGTCTGGGGGTGGGTCTGGGGTTTTCAGTTGTTGACTGGGGTTGAATGTGGGGGTTTCAGTTGTGGACTGGGGGTGGATGTGGCGGTTTCAGTTGTTGAGTGGGGATGGATTTGGGGGTTTCAGTTGTTGAGTGGGGGTGGGTGTGGGGTTTTCAGTTAATGAGTGGGGTTGGGTGTGGGGGTTTCAGTTGATGAGTGGGGTGGGTGTGGGGTGACCAGTTGCTGAATGAGGGTGGGTGTGGGGCGTCCAATTGTTTTCCGGGGCTAGGTGTGGGCGTTTCAGTTGATGAGTGGGTGTGTGTGTGGGTGTGGGGGTTTCAATAGATGAGTGGGCATGGATGTGGGGGGTTTCACGTGTCGAGTGGGGGTGGGTGTGAGGTGTTCAGTTGTTGTGCAGGGGTGGGTGTCGGGGATTTCAGTTGTCGAGTGGTCGTGGGTGTGAGGTGTTCATTTGTTGAGTGGGGGTGCATTTGGTGGTTTCAGTTGTTGAGTGGGGCTGGGTGTGAGGGTTTCAGTTGTTGAGTGGGGGTGGGGGTGAGGTGTTCAGCTGTTGAGTGGGGGTGGATGTGGGGGGTTTCAGTTGTTGACTGCGGGTGGATGTGGGGTGTTCAGTTGATGAGTGGGGGTTGGGTGTTTTGGTTTCAATTGTTGACTGGGGGTGGGTGTGAGGATTTCAGTTGTCGAGTGGGGGTCGATGTTGGGGTTTCAGTTGTTGAGTGTGGATGGATGTGGGGGTTTCATGTGTTGAGTGGGGGTGGATGTGGCGTTTTCAGTTGTTGACTGACTGGATGTGGCGGTTTCAGTTGTTGAGTGGGGATGGATGTGGTGGTTTCAGTTGTTGAGTGGGGGTGGATGTGGGGGTTTCAGTTGTTGACTGAGGGTGGATGTGGCGGTTTCAGTTGTTGAGTGTGGATGGATGTGGGGGTTTCAGTTGTTGAGTGGGGGTGGATGTGGGGGTTTCAGTTGTTGACTGGGGGTGGATGTGAGGGTTTCAGTTGTTGAGTGGGCGTGGGTGTGGGTGTGTTCGGTTGTTGATTGGGGGCGGGTGTGGGGTGTTCAGTTGTTGAGTGGGGGTGGGTGTGGGTGTTCAGTTGTTGACTGGGTGTGGTTGTGGGGATGTTCAGTTGTTGAGTGGGGGTGGGTGTGGGGTTTTCAGTAAATGAGTGGGGTTGGGTGTAGGGGTTTCAGTTGATATGTGGGGTGGGTTTGGGGTGTCCAGTTGTTGAGTGGGGGTGTGTGTGGGGTGTCCAATTGTTGTCCGGGGCTAGGTGTGGGCGTTTCAGTTGATGAGTGGGTGTGGGTGTGGGGGTTTCGGTAGATGAGTGGGCATGGATGTGGGGGGTTTCAGTTGTTTAGTGGGGGAGGATGTGGGGGGTTTCAGTTGTTTAGTGGGGGTGGGTGTGGGGGTGTTCAGTTGTTGACTGGGGTTGAATGTGGGGGTTTCAGTTGTTGACTGAGTGTGGATGTGGCGGTTTCAGTTGTTGAGTGTGGATGGATGTGGGGGTTTCAGTTGTTGAGTGTGGATGGATGTGGGGGGTTTCAGTTGTTGAGTGGGGGTGGATGTGGCGGTTTCAGTTGTTGACTGACTGTGGATGTGGCGGTTTCAGTTGTTGAGTGGGGATGGATGTGGTGGTTTCAGTTGTTGAGTGGGGGTGGATGTGGTGGTTTCAGTTGTTGACTGAGGGTGGATGTGGCGGTTTCAGTTGTTGAGTGTGGATGGATGTGGGGGTTTCAGTTGTTGAGTGGGGGTGGATGTGGAGGTTTCAGTTGTTGACTGGGGGTGGATGTGAGGGTTTCAGTTGTTGAGTGGGCGTGGGTGTGGGGGTGTTCAGTTGTTGATTGGGGGCGTGTGTGGGGTGTTCAGTTGTTGAGTGGGGGTGGGTGTGGGTGTTCAGTTGTGACTGGGTGTGGTTGTGGGGATGTTCAGTTGTTGATTGGGGGCGGGTGTGGGAGTGTTCAGTTTTAGTTTGGGGGCAGGTGTGAGGTGTTCAGTTGTTGAGTGGGGGAGGATGTGGAGAGTTTCAGTTGTTTAGTGGGGGTGTGTCTGGGGGTGTTCAGTTGTTGTCTGGGGGGATGTGGGGGGTTTCAGCTGTTGTCTGGGGGTGGGTCTGGGGTTTTCAGTTGTTGACTGGGGTTGAATGTGGGGGTTTCAATTGTTGACTGGGGGTGGATGTGGCGGTTTCAGATGTTGAGTGTGGATTGATTTGTGGGTGTTCAGCTGTTGAGTGGGGGTCGATGTGGGGGTTTCAGTTGTTGAGTGGGGGTGGATGTGGGGGTTTCAGTTGTTGAGTGGGCGTGGGTATGGAGGTGTTCAGTTGTTGAGTGGGGGTGGGTGTGGGGTGTTCAGTTGTTGAGTGGGCGCGGGTGTGGGTGTTCAGTTGTTGACTGGGTGTGGTTGTGGGGATGTTCAGTTGTTGATTGGGGGCGGGTGTGGGGTGTTCAGTTGTTGAGTGGGGGCGGGTGTGGGGTGTTCAGTTGTTGAGTGGGGGTAGATGTAGGGGTGTTCAGTTGTTGATTGGGAGCGGGTGTGGGAGTGTTCAGTTGTTGATTAGGGGCGGGTGTGGGGTGTTTAGTTGTTGAGTGGGGGAGGATGTGGAGAGTTTCAGTTGTTTAGTGGGGGTGCGTCTGGGGGTGTTCAGTTGTTGACTGGGGGGATGTAGCGTGTTTCAGCTGTTGTCTGGTGGTGGGTCTGGGGTTTTCAGTTGTTGACTGGGGTTGAATGTGGGGGTTTCAATTGTTGAGTGGCGGTGGATGTAGCGGTTTCAGTTGTTGAGTGGGGATGGATGTGGGGGTTTCAGTTGTTGAGTGGGGATGGATGTGGGGGTTTCAGTTGTTGAATGGGCGTGGGTGTGGGGGTGTTCAGTTGTTGATTGGGGGCATGTGTGGGGTGTTCAGTTGTTGAGTGGGGGTGGATGTGGGGGTTTCAGTTGTTGACTGAGGGTGGATATGGCGGTTTCAGTTGTTGAGAGTGGATGGATGTGGGGGTTTCAGTTGTTGAGTGGGGGTGGATGTGGGGGTTTCAGTTGTTGACTGGCGGTGGATGTCAGGGTTTCAGTTGTTGAGTGGGCGTGGGTGTGGGGTGTTCAGTTGTTGAGTGGGGGCGGGTGTGGGTGTTCAGTTGTTGACTGGGTGTGGTTGTGGGGATGTTCAGTTGTTGATTGGGGGCGGGTGTGGGGTGTTCAGTTGTTGAGTGGGGGCGGGTGTGGGGTGTTCAGTTGTTTACTGTGGGTGGATGTGGGGGTTTCAGTTGTTGAGTGGGCGTGGGTATGGTGGTGTTCAGTTGTTGAGTGGGGGTGGGTGTGGGGTTTTCAGTTAATGAGTGGGGTTGTGTGTAGGGGTTTCAGTTGATGAGTGGGGTGGGTGTGGGGTGTCCAGTTGTTGAGTGGGGGTGTGTGTGGGGTGTCCAATTGTTGTCCGGGGCTAGGTGTGGGCGTTTCAGTTGATGAGTGGGTGTGGGTGTGGGGGTTTCAGTAGATGAGTGGGCATGGATGTGGGGGGTTTCAGTTGTTTAGTGGGGGAGGATGTGGGGGGTTTCAGTTGTTTAGTGGGGGTGGGTGTGGGGGTGTTCAGTTGTTGACTGGGGTTGAATGTGGGGGTTTCAGTTGTTGACTGAGTGTGGATGTGGCGGTTTCAGTTGTTGAGTGTGGATGGATGTGGGGGTTTCAGTTGTTGAGTGTGGATGGATGTGGGGGTTTCAGTTGTTGAGTGGGGGTGGATGTGGCGTTTTCAGTTGTTGACTGACTGTGAATGTGGCGGTTTCAGTTGTTGAGTGGGGATGGATGTGGTGGTTTCAGTTGTTGAGTGGGGGTGGATGTGGTGGTTTCAGTTGTTGACTGAGGGTGGATGTGGCGGTTTCAGTTGTTGAGTGTGGATGGATGTGGGGGTTTCAGTTGTTGAGTGGGGGTGGATGTGGGGGTTTCAGTTGTTGACTGGGGGTGGATGTGAAGTTTTCAGTTGTTGAGTGGGCGTGGGTGTGGGGGTGTTCAGTTGTTGATTGGGGGCGGGTGTATGGTGTTCAGTTGTTGAGTGGTGGTGGGTGTGGGTGTTCAGTTGTGACTGGGTGTGGTTGTGGGGATGTTCAGTTGTTGATTGGGGGCGGGTGTGGGAGTGTTCAGTTTTAGTTTGGGGGCAGGTGTGAGGTGTTCAGTTGTTGAGTGGGGGAGGATGTGGAGAGTTTCAGTTGTTTAGTGGGGGTGTGTCTGGGGGTGTTCAGTTGTTGTCTGGGGGGATGTGGGGGGTTTCAGTTGTTGTGTGGGGGTGGGTCTGGGGTTTTCAGTTGTTGACTGGGGTTGAATGTGGGGGTTTCAATTGTTGACTGGGGGTGGATGTGGCGGTTTCAGATTTTGAGTGTGGATTGATTTGTGGGTGTTCAGCTGTTGAGTGGGGGTCGATGTGGGGGTTTCAGTTGTTGAGTGGGGGTGGATGTGGGGGTTTCAGTTGTTGAGTGGGCGTGGGTATGGAGGTGTTCAGTTGTTGAGTGGGGGTGGGTGTGGGGTGTTCAGTTGTTGAGTGGGGGCGGGTGTGGGTGTTCAGTTGTTGACTGGGTGTGGTTGTGGGGATGTTCAGTTGTGGATTGGGGGCGGGTGTGGGGTGTTCAGTTGTTGAGTGGGGGCGGGTGTGGGGTGTTCAGTTGTTGAGTGGGGGTAGATGTAGGGTTGTTCAGTTGTTGATTGGGGGCGGGTGTGGGAGTGTTCAGTTGTTGATTAGGGGCGGGTGTGGGGTGTTTAGTTGTTGTGTGGGGGAGGATGTGGTGAGTTTCAGTTGTTTCGTGGGGGTGCGTCTGGGGGTGTTCAGTTGTTGACTGGGGGGATGTAGCGTGTTTCAGCTGTTGTCTGGGGGTGGGTCTGGGGTTTTCAGTTGTTGACTGGGGTTGAATGTGGGGGTTTCAATTGTTGAGTGGGGGTGGATGTAGCGGTTTCAGTTGTTGAGTGGGGATGGATGTGGGGGTTTCAGTTGTTGAGTGGGGATGGATGTGGGGGTTTCAGTTGTTGAATGGGCGTTGGTGTGGGGGTGTTCAGTTGTTGATTGGGGGCATGTGTGGGGTGTTCAGTTGTTGAGTGGGGGCGGGTGTGGGTGTTCAGTTGTTGACTGGGTGTGGTTGTGGGGATGTTCAGCTGTTGATTGGGGGCGGGTGTGTGGTGTTCAGTTGTTGAGTGGTGGTGGATGTAGGGGTGTTCAGTTGTTGAGTGGGGGCAGATGTAGGGGTTTTCAGTTGTTAATTGGGGGCGGGAGTGGGGGTGTTCAGTTGTGAGTGTGGATGGATGTGGGGATTTCAGTTGTTGACTGAGGGTGGATGTGGCGGTTTCAGTTGTTGAGAGGGGATGGATGTGGGTATTTCAGTTGTTGAGTGTGGATGGATGTGGGGGTTTCAGTTGTTGACTGGGGGTGGATGTGAGGGTTTCAGTTGTTGAGTGGGGGAGGGTGTGGGGGTGTTCAGTTGTTGATTGGGGGCGGGTGTGGGAGTATTCAGTTGTTGAGTAGGGGCGGATGTGGGGTGTTTAGTTGTTGAGTGGGGGAGGATGTGGACAGTTTCAGTTGTTTAGTGGGGGTGCGTCTGGGGGTGTTCAGTTGTTTTCTGGGGGGATGTAGCGTGTTTCAGCTGTTGTCTGGGGGTGGGTCTGGGGTTTTCAGTTGTTGACTGGGGTTGAATGTGGGGGTTTCAATTGTTGAGTAGGGGTGGATGTAGCGGTTTCAGTTGTTGAGTGGGGATGTATGTGGGGGTTTCAGTTGCTGAGTGGGGATGGATGTGGGGGTTTCAGTTGTTGAATGGGCGTAGGTGTGGGGATGTTCAGTTGTTGATTGGGGGCATATGTGGGCTGTTCAGTTGTTGATTAAGGACGGGTATGGGGTGTTCAGTTATTGAGTGGGGGCGGACGTGGGGGTGTTCAGTTGTTGATTGGGGGCGGGTGTGGGGTGTTCAGTTGTTGAGTGGGGGCGGGTGTGGGGTGTTCAGTTGTTGAGTGGGGGTGGATGTAGGAGTGTTCAGTTGTTGATTGGGGGCGGGTGTGGGAGTGTTCAGTTGTTGATTAGGGGCGGGTGTGTGGTGTTCAGTTGTTGAGTGGGGGACGATGTGTGGGGTTTCAGTTGTTGACGGGAGGTGGGTCTGGGGGTGTTCAGTTGTTGACTGGGGGGATGTGGGGGGTTTCAGTTGTTGTCTGGGGGTGGGTCTGGGGTTTTCAGTTGTTGACTGGGGTTGAATGTGGGGGTTTCAGTTGTGGACTGGGGGTGGATGTGGCGGTTTCAGTTGTTGAGTGGGGATGGATTTGGGGGTTTCAGTTGTTGAGTGGGGGTGGGTGTGGGGTTTTCAGTTAATGAGTGGGGTTGGGTGTGGGGGTTTCAGTTGATGAGTGGGGTGGGTGTGGGGTGACCAGTTGCTGAATGGGGGTGGGTGTGGGGCGTCCAATTGTTTTCCGGGGCTAGGTGTGGGCGTTTCAGTTGATGAGTGGGTGTGTGTGTGGGTGTGGGGGTTTCAATAGATGAGTGGGCATGGATGTGGGGGGTTTCACGTGTCGAGTGGGGGTGGGTGTGAGGTGTTCAGTTGTTGTGCAGGGGTGGGTGTCGGGGATTTCAGTTGTCGAGTGGTCGTGGGTGTGAGGTGTTCATTTGTTGAGTGGGGGTGCATTTGGTGGTTTCAGTTGTTGAGTGGGGCTGGGTGTGAGGGTTTCAGTTGTTGAGTGGGGGTGGGGGTGAGGTGTTCAGCTGTTGAGTGGGGGTGGATGTGGGGGGTTTCAGTTGTTGACTGCGGGTGGATGTGGGGTGTTCAGTTGATGAGTGGGGGTTGGGTGTGGTGGTTTCAATTGTTGACTGGGGGTGGGTGTGAGGATTTCAGTTGTCGAGTGGGGGTCGATGTGGGGGTTTCAGTTGTTGAGTGTGGATGGATGTGGGGGTTTCATGTGTTGAGTGGGGGTGGATGTGGCGTTTTCAGTTGTTGACTGACTGGATGTGGCGGTTTCAGTTGTTGAGTGGGGATGGATGTGGTGGTTTCAGTTGTTGAGTGGGGGTGGATGTGGGGGTTTCAGTTGTTGACTGAGGGTGGATGTGGCGGTTTCAGTTGTTGAGTGTGGATGGATGTGGGGGTTTCAGTTGTTGAGTGGGGGTGGATGTGGGGGTTTCAGTTGTTGACTGGGGGTGGATGTGAGGGTTTCAGTTGTTGAGTGGGCGTGGGTGTGGGTGTGTTCGGTTGTTGATTGGGGGCGGGTGTGGGGTGTTCAGTTGTTGAGTGGGGGTGGGTGTGGGTGTTCAGTTGTTGACTGGGTGTGGTTGTGGGGATGTTCAGTTGTTGATTGGTGGCGGGTGTGGGTGTGTTCAGTTTCAGTTTGGGGGCAGGTGTGGGGTGTTCAGTTGTTGAGTGGGGGAGGATGTGGAGAGTTTCAGTTGTTTAGTGGGGGTGTGTCTGGGGGTGTTCAGTTGTTGTCTGGGGGGATGTGGGGGGTTTCAGTTGTTGTCTGGGGGTGGGTCTGGGGTTTTCAGTTGTTGACTGGGGTTGAATGTGGGGGTTTCAATTGTTGACTGGGGGTGGATGTGGCGGTTTCAGATGTTGAGTGTGGATTGATTTGTGGGTTTCAGTTGTTGAGTGGGGGTGGATTTGAGGGTTTCAGTTGTTGAGTGGGGGTGGATGTGGGGGCTTCAGTTGTTGAGTTGGCGTGGGTATGGAGGTGTTCAGTTGTTGAGTGGGGGTGGGTGTGGGGTGTTCAGTTGTTGAGTGGGGGCGGGTGTGGGTGTTCAGTTGTTGACTGGTTGTGGTTGTGGGGATGTTCAGTTGTTGATTGGGGGCGGGTGTGGGGTGTTCAGTTGTTGAGTGGGGGCGGGTGTGGGGTGTTCAGTTGTTGAGTGGGGGTGGATGTCGGGGTTTCAGTTGTTGAGTGGGCGTGGGTATGGAGGTGTTCAGTTGTTGAGTGGGGGTGGGTGTGGGGTTTTCAGTTAATGAGTGGGGTTGGGTGTAGGGGTTTCAGTTGATGAGTGAGGTGGGTGTGGGGTGTCCAGTTGTTGAGTGGGGGTGTGTGTGGGGTGTCCAATTGTTGTCCGGGGCTAGGTGTGGGCGTTTCAGTTGATGAGTGGGTGTGGGTGTGGGGGTTTCAGTAGATGAGTGGGCATGGATGTGGGGGGTTTCAGTTGTTTAGTGGGGGAGGATGTGGGGGCTTTCAGTTGTTTAGTGGGGGTGGGTGTGGGGGTGTTCAGTTGTTGACTGGGGTTAAATGTGGGGGTTTCAGTTGTTGACTGAGTGTGGATGTGGCGGTTTCAGTTGTTGAGTGTGGATGGATGTGGGGGTTTCAGTTGTTGAGTGTGGATGGATGTGGGGGTTTCAGTTGTTGAGTGGGGGTGGATGTGGCGGTTTCAGTTGTTGACTGACTGTGGATATGGCGGTTTCAGTTGTTGAGTGGGGATGGATGTGGTGGTTTCAGTTGTTGAGTGGGTGTGGATGTGGGGGTTTCAGTTGTTGACTGAGGGTGGATGTGTCGGTTTCAGTTGTTGAGTGTGGATGGATGTGGGGGTTTCAGTTGTTGAGTGGGGGTGGATGTGGGGGTTTCAGTTGTTGACTGGGGGTGGATGTGAGGGTTTCAGTTGTTGAGTGCGCGTGGGTGTGGGGGTGTTCAGTTGTTGATTGGGGGCGGGTGTGGGGTGTTCAGTTGTTGAGTGGGGGTGGGTGTGGGTGTTCAGTTGTTGACTGGGTGTGGTTGTGGGGATGTTCAGTTGTTGATTGGGGGCGGGTGTGGGTGTGTTCAGTTTCAGTTTGGGGGCAGTTGTGTGGGGTGTTCAGTTGTTGAGTGGGGGAGGATGTGGAGAGTTTCAGTTGTTTAGTGGGGGTGGGTGTGGGGGTGTTCAGTTGTTAACTGGGGTTGAATGTGGGGGTTTCAGTTGTTGACTGAGTGTGGATGTGGCAGTTTCAGTTGTTGAGTGTGGATGGATGTGGGGGTTTCAGTTGTTGAGTGGGGGTGGATGTGGCGGTTTCAGTTGTTGACTGACTGTGGATGTGGCGGTTTCAGTTGTTGAGTGGGGATGGATGTGGTGGTTTCAGTTGTTGAGTGGGGGTGGATGTCGGGGTTTCAGTTGTTGACTGAGGATGGATGTGGCGGTTTCAGTTGTTGAGTGTGGATGGATGTGGGGGTTTCAGTTTTTGAGTGGGGGTGGATTTGGGGGTTTCAGTGGTTGACTGGGGGTGGATGTGAGGGTTTCAGTTGTTGAGTGGGCGTGGGTGTGGGGATGTTCAGTTGTTGATTGGGGGCGGGTGTGGGTGTGTTCAGTTTCAGTTTGGGGGCAGGTGTGGGGTGTTCAGTTGTTGAGTGGGGGAGGATGTGGAGAGTTTCAGTTGTTTAGTGGGGGTGTGTCTGGGGGTGTTCAGTTGTTGTCTGGGGGGATGTGGGGGGTTTCAGTTGTTGTCTGGGGGTGGGTCTGGGGTTTTCAGTTGTTGACTGGGGTTGAATGTGGGGGTTTCAATTGTTGACTGGGGGTGGATGTGGCGGTTTCATATGTTGAGTGTGGATTGATTTGTGGGTTTCAGTTGTTGAGTGGGCTTGGATGTGGGCGTTTCAGTTGTTGAGTGGGGGTGGATGTGGGGGTTTCAGTTGTTGAGTGGGGGTGGGTGTGGGGTGTTCAGTTGTTGAATGGGGGCGGGTGTGGGTGTTCAGTTGTTGACTGGGTGTGGTTGTGGGGATGTACAGTTGTTGATTGGGGGCGGGTGTGGGGTGTTCAGTTGTTGATTGGGGGCGGGTGTGGGGTGTTCAGTTGTTGAGTGGGGGCGGGTGTGGGGTGTTCAGTTGTTGAGTGGGGGTGGGTGTGGGTGTTCAGTTGTTGACTGGGTGTGGTTGTGGGGATGTTCAGTTGTTGATTGGGGGCGGGTGTGGGGTGTTCAGTTGTTGAGTGGGGGCGGGTGTGGGGTGTTCAGTTTTTTAGTGGGGGTGGATGTGGAGGTTTCAGTTGTTGAGTGGGCGTGGGTATGGAGGTGTTCAGTTGTTGAGTGGGGGTGGGTGTGGGGTTTTCAGTTAATGAGTGGGGTTGGGTGTAGGGGTTTCAGTTGATGAGTGGGGTGGGTGTGGGGTGTCCAGTTGTTGAGTGGGGGTGTGTGTGGGGTGTCCAATTGTGGTCCGGGGCTAGGTGTGGGCGTTTCAGTTGATGAGTGGGTGTGGGTGTGGGGGTTTCAGTAGATGAGTGGCATGGATGTGGTGGGTTTCAGTTGTTTAGTGGGGGAGGATGTGGGGGGTTTCAGTTGTTTAGTGGGGGTGGGTGTGGGGGTGTTCAGTTGTTGACTGGGGTTGAATGTGGGGGTTTCAGTTGTTGACTGAGTGTGGATGTGGCGGTTTCAGTTGTTGAGTGTGGATGGATGTGGGGGTTTCAGTTGTTGAGTGGGGGTGGATGTGGCGGTTTCAGTTGTTGACTGACTGTGGATTTGGCAGTTTCAGTTGTTGAGTGGGGATGGATGTGGTGGTTTCAGTTGTTGAGTGGGGGTGGATGTGGGGGTTTCAGTTGTTGACTGAGGGTGGATGTGTCGGTTTCAGTTGTTGAGTGTGGATGGATGTGGGGGTTTCAGTTGTTGAGTGGGGGTGGATGTGGGGGTTTCAGTTGTTGACTGGGGGTGGATGTGAGGGTTTCAGTTGTTGAGTGGGCGTGGGTGTGGGGGTGTTCAGTTGTTGATTGGGGGCGGGTGTGGGGTGTTCTGTTGTTGAGTGGGGGTGGGTGTGGGTGTTCAGTTGTTGACTGGGTGTGGTTGTGGGGATGTTCAGTTGTTGATTGGGGGCGACGGTGGGAGTGTTCAGTTTTAGTTTGGGGGCAGGTGTGGGGTGTTCAGTTGTTGAGTGGGGGAGGATGTGAAGATTTTCAGTTGTTTAGTGGGGGTGTGTCTGTGGGTGTTCAGTTGTTTTCTGGGGGGAAGTGGGGTGTTTCAGTAGTTGTCTGGGGGTGGGTCTGGGGTTTTCAGTTGTTGACGGGGGTTGGGTCTGGGGGCGTTCAGTTGTTGTCTGGGGGGATGTGGGGGGTTTGAGTTGTTGTCTGGGGTGGGTCTGGGATTTTCAGTTGTTGACTGGGGTTGAATGTGGGGGTTTCAATTGTTGACTGGGGGTGGATGTGGCGGTTTCAGATGTTGAGAGTGGATTGATTTGTGGGTTTCAGTTGTTGAGTGGGGATGGATGTGGGGGTTTCAGTTGTTGAGTGGGGGTGGATGTGGGGGTTTCAGTTGTTGAGTGGGCGTGGGTATGGAGGTGTTCAGTTGTTGATTGGGGGTGGGTGTGGGGTGTTCAGTTGTTGAGTGGGGGCGGGTGTGGGTGTTCAGTTGTTGACTGGGTGTGGTTGTGGGGATGTTCAGTTGTTGATTGGGGGCGGGTGTGGGGTGTTCAGTTGTTGTGTGGGGGCGGGTGTGGGGTGTTCAGTTGTTGAGTGGGGGTAGATGTAGGGGTGTTCAGTTGTTGATTGGGGGCGGGTGTGGGAGTGTTCAGTTGTTGATTAGGGGCGGGTGTGGGGTGTTTAGTTGTTGAGTGCGGGAGGATGTGGAGAGTTTCACTTGTTTTGTGGGGGTGCGTCTGGGGGTGTTCTGTTGTTAACTGGGGGGATGTAGCGTGTTTCAGCTATTGTCTGGGGGTGGGTCTGGGATTTTCAGTTGTTGACTGGGGTTGAATGTGGGGGTTTCATTTGCTGAGTGGGGGTGGATGTAGCGGTTTCAGTTGTTGAGTGGGGATGGATGTGGGGGTTTCAGTTGTTGCGTGGGGATGGATGTGGGGGTTTCAGTTGTTGAATGGGCGTGGGTGTGGGGGTGATCAGTTGTTGAGTGGGGGCGGGTGTGGGTGTTCAGTTGTTGACTGGGTGTGGTTGTGGGGATGTTCAGCTGTTGATTGGGGGCGGGTGTGGGGTGTTCAGTTGTTGAGTGGGGGTGGATGTAGGGGTGTTCTGTTGTTGATTGGGGGTGGATGTGGTGGTTTCAGTTGTTGAGTGGGGGCAGGTGTGGGGTGTTCAGTTGTTGAGTGGGGGCGGGTGTGGGGTGTTCAGTTGTTGAGTGGGGCGGGTGTGAGATGTTCAGTTGTTTAGTGGGGGTGGATGTGGGGAGTTTCATTTGTTGAGTGGGGGTGGGTCTGGGGGTTTCAGTTGTTGACTGGGGGTGGGACTGGGGGTTTCATTTGTTGACTGGGGGTGGATGTGGGGTTTTCAGTTGTTGATTGGGGGTGGATGTGAGGGTTTTCAGTTGTTGAGTGGGGGTGGGACTGGGGGTTTCAGTTGTTGAGTGGGGATGGATGTGGGGGTGTTCAGTTGTTGATAGGGGGCGGGTGTGGGGTGTTCAGTTGTTGAGGGGGCGTGGGTGTGGGGGTGTTCAGTTGTTGATTAGGGACGGGTATGGGGTGTTCAGTTGTTGAGTGGGGGCGGACGTGGGGGTGTTCAGTAGTTGATTGGGGGCGGGTGTGGGGTGTTCAGTTGTTGAGTGGGGGCGGGAGGGAGTGTTCAGTTGTTGAGTGGGGGTGGGTGTGGGTGTTCAGTTGTTGACTGGGTGTGGTTGTGGGGATGTTCAGTTGTTGATTGGGGGCGGGTGTGGGTGTGTTCAGTTTCAGTATGGGGGCAGGTGTGGGGTGTTCAGTTGTTGAGTGGGGGTGGATGTGGAGAGTTTCAGTTGTTTAGTGGGGGTGTGTCTGGGGGTGTTCAGTTGTTGTCTGGGGGTGGGTCTGGGGTTTTCAGTTGTTGACTGGGGTTGAATTTGGGGGTTTCAATTGTTGACTGGGGGTGGTTGTGGCAGTTTCCGATGTTGAGTGTGGATGGATTTGTGGGTTTCAGTTGTTGAGTGGGTGTGGATGTGGGGGTTTCAGTTAATGAGTGGGGTTGGGTGTAGGGGTTTCAGTTGATGAGTGGGGTGGGTGTGGGGTGTCCAGTTGTTGAGTGGGGGTGTGTGTGAGGTGTCCAATTGTTGTCCGGGGTTAGGTGTGGGCGTTTCAGTTGATGAGTGGGTGTGGGTGTGTGTGTGGGGGTTTCAGTAGATGAGTGGGCATGGATGTGGGGGGTTTCAGTTGTTTAGTGGGGGTGGGTGTGGGGGTGTTCAGTTGTTAACTGGGGTTGAATGTGGGGGTTTCAGTTGTTGACTGAGTGTGGATGTGGCAGTTTCAGTTGTTGAGTGTGGATGGATGTGGGGGTTTCAGTTGTTGAGTGTGGATGGATGTGGGGGTTTCAGTTGATGAGTGGGGGTGGATGTGGCGGTTTCAGTTGTTGACTGATGGTGGATGTGGCGGTTTCAGTTGTTGAGTGGGGATGGATGTGGTGGTTTCAGTTGTTGAGTTGGGGTGAATGTGGGGGTTTCAGTTGTTGACTGAGGGTGGATGTGGCGGTTTCAGTTGTTGAGTGTGAATGGATGTGGGGGTTTCAGTTGTTGAGTGGGAGTGGATGTGGGGGTTTCAGTTGTTGACTGGGGGTGGATGTGAGGGTTTCAGTTGTTGAGTGGGCGTGGGTGTGGGGGTGTTCAGTTGTTGATTGTGGGCGGGTGTGGAGTGTTCAGTTGTTGAGTGGGGTTGGGTGTGGGTGTTCAGTTGTTGACTGGGTGTGGTTGTGGGGATGTTCAGTTGTTGATTGGGGGCGGGTGTGGGTGTGTTCAGTTTCAGTTTGGGGGCAGGTGTGGGGTGTTCAGTTGTTGAGTGGGGGAGGATGTGGAGAGTTTCAGTTGTTTAGTGGGGGTGTGTCTGGGGGTGTTCAGTTGTTGTCTGGGGGGATGTGGGGGGTTTCAGTTGTTGTCTGGGGGTGGGTCTGGGGTTTTCAGTTGTTGACTGGGCTTGAATGTGGGGGTTTCAATTGTTGACTGGGGGTGGTTGTGGCAGTTTCCGATGTTGAGTGTGGATGGATTTGTGGGTTTCAGTTGTTGAGTGGGGGTGGATGTGGGGGTTTCAGTTAATGAGTGGGGTTGGGTGTAGGGGTTTCAGTTGATGAGTGGGGTGGGTGTGGGGTGTCCAGTTGTTGAGTGGGGGTGTGTGTGAGGTGTCCAATTGTTGTCCGGGGTTAGGTGTGGGCGTTTCAATTGATGAGTGGGTGTGGGTGTGGGTGTGGGGGTTTCAGTAGATGAGTGGGCATGGATGTGGGGGCTTTCAGTTGTTTAGTGGGGGTGTATGTGAGGGTTTCAGTTGTTGAGTGGGGGTGGTTGTGAGGGTTTCACTTGATGAGTGGGGGCGAGTGTGTGGGTGTTCAGTATACGAGTGGGGGCGGGTGTGGGTGTTTCTGTTGATGAGTGGGTCTGGATGTGGCGTGTCCAGTTGTTGTGTGGGGGCAGGTGTGCGGGGTCCAGTTGATGAGTGGGGGCGGGTTTGGCGCGTTCAGTTGTTGAGTGGGGGTGGGTGTGGGGGTTTCAGTTGTTGAGTGGGGATGGATGTGGGGGTGTTCAGTTGTTGATAGGGGGCAGGTGTGGGGTGTTCAGTTGTTGAGTGGGCGTGGGTGTGGGTGTGTTCAGTTGTTGATTAGGGACGGGTATGGGGTGTTCAGTTGTTGAGTGGGGGCGGACGTGGGGGTGTTCAGTAGTTGATTGGGGGCGGGTGTGGGGTGTTCAGTTGTTGAGTGGGGGCGGGAGGGAGTGTTCAGTTGTTGAGTGGGGGCGTGTGTGGAGTGTTCAGTTGTTGAGTTGGGGCGGGTGTGGAGTGTTGAGTTGTTGAGTGGGGGTGGATGTAGGGGTGTTCAGTTGTTGATTGGGGGCGGGTGTGGGGTGTTCAGTTGTTGAGTGGGCGTGGGTGTGGGGGTGTTCAGTTGTTGATTAGGGACGGGTATGGGGTGTTCAGTTGTTGAGTGGGGGCGGACGTGGGGGTGTTCAGTAGTTGATTGGGGGCGGGTGTGGGGTGTTCAGTTGTTGAGTGGGGGCGGGAGGGAGTGTTCAGTTGTTGAGTGCGGGTGGGTGTGGGTGTTCAGTTGTTGACTGGGTGTGGTTGTGGGGATGTTCAGTTGTTGATTGGGGGCGGGTGTGGGTGTGTTCAGTTTCAGTTTGGGGGCAGGTGTGGGGTGTTCAGTTGTTGAGTGGGGGAGGATGTGGAGAGTTTCAGTTGTTTAGTGGGGGTGTGTCTGGGGGTGTTCAGTTGTTGTCTGGGGGGATGTGGGGGGTTTCAGTTGTTGTCTGGGGGTGGGTCTGGGGTTTTCAGTTGTTGACTGGGGTTGAATGTGGGGGTTTCAATTGTTGACTGGGGGTGGATGTGGCGGTTTCAGATGTTGAGTGTGGATTGATTTGTGGGTTTCAGTTGTTGAGTGGGGGTGGATGTGGGGGTTTCAGTTGTTGAGTGGGGGTGGATGTGGGGGTTTCAGTTGTTGAGTGGGCGTGGGTATGGAGGTGTTCAGTTGTTGAGTGGGGGTGGGTGTGGGGTGTTCAGTTGTTGAGTGGGGGCGGGTGTGGGGTGTTCAGTTGTTGAGTGGGGGCGAGTGTGGGGTGTTCAGTTGTTGAGTGGGGGTGGATGTGGGGGGTTCAGTTGTTTAGTGGGCGTGGGTTTGGAGGTGTTCAGTTATTGAGTGGGGGTGGGTGTGGGGTTTTCAGTTAATGAGTGGGGTTGGGTGTAGGGGTTTCAGTTGATGAGTGGGGTGGGTGTGGGGTGTCCAGTTGTTGAGTGGGGGTGTGTGTGGGGTGTCCAATTGTGGCCCGGGGCTAGGTGTGGGCGTTTCAGTTGATGAGTGGGTGTGGGTGTGGGGGTTTCAGTAGATGAGTGGGCATGGATGTGGGGGGTTTCAGTTGTTTAGTGGGGGAGGATGTGGGGGGTTTCAGTTGTTTAGTGGGGGTGGGTGGGGGGGTGTTCAGTTGTTGACTGGGGTTGAATGTGGGGGTTTCAGTTGTTGACTGAGTGTGGATGTGGCGGTTTCAGTTGTTGAGTGTGGATGGATGTGGGGGTTTCAGTTGTTGAGTGTGGATGGATGTGGGGGTTTCAGTTGTTGAGTGGGGGTGGATGTGGCGGTTTCAGTTGTTGACTGACTGTGGATGTGGCGGTTTCAGTTGTTGAGTGGGGATGGATGTGGTGGTTTCAGTTGTTGAGTTGGGGTGGATGTGGGGGTTTCAGTTGTTGACTGAGGGTGGATGTGTCGGTTTCAGTTGTTGAGTGTGGTTTGATTTGGGGGTTTCAGTTGTTGAGTGGGGGTGGATGTGGGGGTTTCAGTTGTTGACTGGGGGTGGATGTGAGGGTTTCAGTTGTTGAGTGGGCGTGGGTGTGGGGGTGTTCAGTTGTTGATTGGGGGCGGATTTGGGGTGTTCAGTTGTTTTTGGGGGTGGGTTTGGGTGTTCAGTTGTTGACTGGGTGTGGTTGTGGGGATGTTCAGTTGTTGATTGGGGGCGGGTGTGGGAGTGTTCAGTTTTAGTTTGGGGGCAGGTGTGGGGTGTTCAGTTGTTGAGTGGGGGAGGATGTGGAGAGTTTCAATTGTTTAGTGGGGGTGTGTCTGGGGGTGTTCAGTTGTTGTCTGGGGGGATGTGGGGGGTTTCAGTTGTTGTCTGGGGGAGGGTCTGGAGTTTTCAGTTGTTGACTGGGGTTGAATGTGGGGGTTTCAATTGTTGAGTGGGGGTGGATGTGGCGGTTTCAGATGTTGAGTGTGGATTGATTTGTGGGTTTCAGTTGTTGAGTGGGGATGGATGTGGGGGTTTCAGTTGTTGAGTGGGCGTGGGTTTGGAGGTGTTCAGTTGTTGAGTGGGGGTGGGTGTGGGGTGTTCAGTTGTTGAGTGGGGGCGGATGTGGGTGTTCAGTTGTTGACTGGGTGTGGTTGTGGGGATGTACAGTTGTTGATTGGGGGCGGGTGTGGGTGTGTTCAGTTTCAGTTTGGGGGCAGGTGTGGGGTGTTCAGTTGTTGAGTGGGGGAGGATGTGGAGAGTTTCAGTTGTTTAGTGGGGGTGTGTCTGGGGGTGTTCAGTTGTTGTCTGGGGCTGGGTCTGGGGTTTTCAGTTGTTGACTGGGCTTGAATGTGGGGGTTTCAATTGTTGACTGGGGGTGGTTGTGGCAGTTTCCGATGTTGAGTGTGGATGGATTTGTGGGTTTCAGTTGTTGAGTGGGGGTGGATGTGGGGGTTTCAGTTAATGAGTGGGGTTGGGTGTAGGGGTTTCAGTTGATGAGTGGGGTGGGTGTGGGGTGTCCAGTTGTTGAGTGGGGGTGTGTGTGAGGTGTCCAATTTTTGTCCGGGGTTAGGTGTGGGCGTTTCAATTGATGACTGCGTGTGGGTGTGGGTGTGGGGGTTTCAGTAGATGAGTGGGCATGGATGTGGGGGGTTTCAGTTGTTTAGTGGGGGAGGATGTGGGGGGTTTCAGTTGTTTAGTGGGGGTGGGTGTGGGGGTGTTCAGTTGTTAACTGGGGTTGAATGTGGGGGTTTCAGCTGTTGACTGAGTGTGGATGTGGCAGTTTCAGTTGTTGAGTGTGGATGGATGTGGGGGTTTCAGTTGTTGAGTGTGGATGGATGTGGGGGTTTCAGTTGTTGAGTGGGGGTGGATGTGGCGGTTTCAGTTGTTGACTGTGGATGTGGCGGTTTCAGTTGTTGAGTGGGGATGGATGTGGTGGTTTCAGTTGTTGAGTGGGGGTGGATGTGGGGGTTTCAGTTGTTGACTGAGGGTGGATGTGGCGGTTTCAGTTGTTGAGTGTGGATGGAAGTGGGGGTTTCAGTTGTTGAGTGGGAGTGGATGTGGGGGTTTCAGTTGTTGACTGGGAGTGGATGTGAGGGTTTCAGTTGTTGAGTGGGCGTGGGTGTGGGGGTGTTCAGTTGTTGATTGGGGGCGGGTGTGGGGTGTTCAGTTGTTGAGTGGGGGTGGGTGTGGGTGTTCAGTTGTTGACTGGGTGTGGTTGTGGGGATGTTCAGTTGTTGATTGGGGGCGGGTGTGGGTGTGTTCAGTTTCAGTTTGGGGGCAGGTGTGGGGTGTTCAGTTGTTGAGTGGGGGAGGATGTGGAGAGTTTCAGTTGTTTAGTGGGGGTGTGTCTGGGGGTGTTCAGTTGTTGTCTGGGGGGATGTGGGGGGTTTCAGTTGTTGTCTGGGGGTGGGTCTGGGGTTTTCAGTTGTTGACTGGGGTTGAATGTGGGGGTTTCAATTGTTGACTGTGGGCGGATGTGGCGGTTTCAGATGTTGAGTGTGGATTGATTTGTGGGTTTCAGTTGTTGAGTGGGGGTGGATGTGGGGGTTTCAGTTGTTGAGTGGGGGTGGATGTGGGGGTTTCAGTTGTTGAGTGGGCGTGGGTATGGAGGTGTTCAGTTGTTGAGTGGGGGTGGGTGTGGGGTGTTCAGTTGTTGAGTGGGGGCGGGTGTGGGTGTTCAGTTGTTGACTGGGTGTGGTTGTGGGGATGTTCAGTTGTTGATTGGGGGCGGGTGTGGGGTGTTCAGTTGTTGAGTGGGGGCGAGTGTGGGGTGTTCAGTTGTTGAGTGGGGGTGGATGTGGGGGTTTCAGTTGTTTAGTGGGCGTGGGTATGGAGGTGTTCAGTTGTTGAGTGGGGGTGGGTGTGGGGTTTTCAGTTAATGAGTGGGGTTGGGTGTAGGGGTTTCAGTTGATGAGTGGGTTGGGTGTGGGGTGTCCAGTTGTTGAGTGGGGGTGTGTGTGAGGTGTCCAATTGTTGTCCGGGGTTAGGTGTGGGCGTTTCAGTTGATGAGTGGGTGTGGGTGTGTGTGTGGGGGTTTCAGTAGATGAGTGGGCATGGATGTGGGGGGTTTCAGTTGTTTAGTGGGGGTGGGTGTGGGGGTGTTCAGTTGTTAACTGGGGTTGAATGTGGGGGTTTCAGTTGTTGACTGAGTGTGGATGTGGCAGTTTCAGTTGTTGAGTGTGGATGGATGTGGGGGTTTCAGTTGTTGAGTGTGGATGGATGTGGGGGTTTCAGTTGATGAGTGGGGGTGGATGTGGCGGTTTCAGTTGTTGACTGATGGTGGATGTGGCGGTTTCAGTTGTTGAGTGGGGATGGATGTGGTGGTTTCAGTTGTTGAGTTGGGGTGAATGTGGGGGTTTCAGTTGTTGACTGAGGGTGGATGTGGCGGTTTCAGTTGTTGAGTGTGAATGGATGTGGGGGTTTCAGTTGTTGAGTGGGAGTGGATGTGGGGGTTTCAGTTGTTGACTGGGGGTGGATGTGAGGGCTTCAGTTGTTGAGTGGGCGTGGGTGTGGGGGTGTTCAGTTGTTGATTGTGGGCGGGTGTGGAGTGTTCAGTTGTTGAGTGGGGTTGGGTGTGGGTGTTCAGTTGTTGACTGGGTGTGGTTGTGGGGATGTTCAGTTGTTGATTGGGGGCGGGTGTGGGTGTGTTCAGTTTCAGTTTGGGGGCAGGTGTGGGGTGTTCAGTTGTTGAGTGGGGGAGGATGTGGAGAGTTTCAGTTGTTTAGTGGGGGTGTGTCTGGGGGTGTTCAGTTGTTGTCTGGGGGGATGTGGGGGGTTTCAGTTGTTGTCTGGGGGTGGGTCTGGGGTTTTCAGTTGTTGACTGGGCTTGAATGTGGGGGTTTCAATTGTTGACTGGGGGTGGTTGTGGCAGTTTCCGATGTTGAGTGTGGATGGATTTGGGGGTTTCAGTTGTTGAGTGGGGGTGGATGTGGGGGTTTCAGTTAATGAGTGGGGTTGGGTGTAGGGGTTTCAGTTGATGAGTGGGGTGGGTGTGGGGTGTCCAGTTGTTGAGTGGGGGTGTGTGTGAGGTGTCCAATTGTTGTCCGGGGTTAGGTGTGGGCGTTTCAATTGATGAGTGGGTGTGGGTGTGGGTGTGGGGGTTTCAGTAGATGAGTGGGCATGGATGTGGGGGGTTTCAGTTGTTTAGTGGGGGTGGTTGTGAGGGTTTTCAGTTGTTGAGTGGGGGTGGGACTGGGGGTTTCAGTTATTGATTGGGGGTGTATGTGAGGGTTTCAGTTGTTGAGTGGGGGTGGTTGTGAGGGTTTCACTTGATGAGTGGGGGCGAGTGTGTGGGTGTTCAGTATACGAGTGGGGGCGGGTGTGGGTGTTTCTGTTGATGAGTGGGTCTGGATGTGGCGTGTCCAGTTGTTGAGTGGGGGCAGGTGTGCGGGGTCCAGTTGATGAGTGGGGGCGGGTTTGGCGCGTTCAGTTGTTGAGTGGGGGTGGGTGTGGGGGTTTCAGTTGTTGAGTGGGGATGGATGTGGGGGTGTTCAGTTGTTGATAGGGGGCAGGTGTGGGGTGTTCAGTTGTTGAGTGGGCGTGGGTGTGGGTGTGTTCAGTTGTTGATTAGGGACGGGTATGGGGTGTTCAGTTGTTGAGTGGGGGCGGACGTGGGGGTGTTCAGTAGTTGATTGGGGGCGGGTGTGGGGTGTTCAGTTGTTGAGTGGGGGCGGGAGGGAGTGTTCAGTTGTTGAGTGGGGGCGTGTGTGGAGTGTTCAGTTGTTGAGTGGGGGCGGGTGTGGGAGTGTTGAGTTGTTGAGTGGGGGTGGATGTAGGGGTGTTCAGTTGTTGATTGGGGCGGGTGTGGGGTGTTCAGTTGTTGAGTGGGCGTGGGTGTGGGGGTGTTCAGTTGTTGATTAGGGACGGGTATGGGGTGTTCAGTTGTTGAGTGGGGGCGGACGTGGGGGTGTTCAGTAGTTGATTGGGGGCGGGTGTGGGGTGTTCAGTTGTTGAGTGGGGGCGGGAGGGAGTGTTCAGTTGTTGAGTGGGGGTGGGTGTGGGTGTTCAGTTGTTGTCTGGGGGTGGGTGTGGGGTTTTCCGTTGTTGACTGGGGTTGAATGTGGGGGTGATCAGTTGTTGACTGGGGTTGAATGTGGGGGTGATCAGTTGTTGACTGGGGGTGGATGTGGCGGTTTCAGTTGTTGAGTGGGGATGGATTTGGGGGTTTCAGTTGTTGAGTGGGGGTGGGTGTGGGGTTTTCAGTTAATGAGTGGGGTTGGGTGTGGGGGTTTCAGTTGATGAGTGGGGTGGGTGTGGGGTGACCAGTTGCTGAATGGGGGTGGGTGTGGGGCGTCCAATTGTTTTCCGGGGCTAGGTGTGGGCGTTTCAGTTGATGAGTGGGTGTGTGTGTGGGTGTGGGGGTTTCAATAGATGAGTGGGCATGGATGTGGGGGGTTTCACTTGTCGAGTGGGGGTGGGTGTGAGGTGTTCAGTTGTTGTGCAGGGGTGGGTGTCGGGGATTTCAGTTGTCGAGTGGTCGTGGGTGTGAGGTGTTCATTTGTTGAGTGGGGGTGCATTTGGTGGTTTCAGTTGTTGAGTGGGGCTGGGTGTGAGGGTTTCAGTTGTTGAGTGGGGGTGGGGGTGAGGTGTTCAGCTGTTGAGTGGGGGTGGATGTGGGGGGTTTCAGTTGTTGACTGCGGGTGGATGTGGGGTGTTCAGTTGATGAGTGGGGGTTGGGTGTGGTGGTTTCAATTGTTGACTGGGGGTGGGTGTGAGGATTTCAGTTGTCGAGTGGGGGTCGATGTGGGGGTTTCAGTTGTTGAGTGTGGATGGATGTGGGGGTTTCATGTGTTGAGTGGGGGTGGATGTGGCGTTTTCAGTTGTTGACTGACTGGATGTGGCGGTTTCAGTTGTTGAGTGGGGATGGATGTGGTGGTTTCAGTTGTTGAGTGGGGGTGGATGTGGGGGTTTCAGTTGTTGACTGAGGGTGGATGTGGCGGTTTCAGTTGTTGAGTGTGGATGGATGTGGGGGTTTCAGTTGTTGAGTGGGGGTGAATGTGGGGGTTTCAGTTGTTGACTGGGGGTGGATGTGAGGGTTTCAGTTGTTGAGTGGGCGTGGGTGTGGGTGTGTTCGGTTGTTGATTGGGGGCGGGTGTGGGGTGTTCAGTTGTTGAGTGGGGGTGGGTGTGGGTGTTCAGTTGTTGACTGGGTGTGGTTGTGGGGATGTTCAGTTGTTGATTGGGGGCGGGTGTGGGTGTGTTCAGTTTCAGTTTGGGGGCAGGTGTGGGGTGTTCAGTTGTTGAGTGGGGGAGGATGTGGAGAGTTTCAGTTGTTTAGTGGGGGTGTGTCTGGGGGTGTTCAGTTGTTGTCTGGGGGGATGTGGGGGGTTTCAGTTGTTGTCTGGGGGTGGGTCTGGGGTTTTCAGTTGTTGACTGGGGTTGAATGTGGGGGTTTCAATTGTTGACTGGGGGTGGATGTGGCGGTTTCAGATGTTGAGTGTGGATTGATTTGTGGGTTTCAGTTGTTGAGTGGGGGTGGATGTGAGGGTTTCAGTTGTTGAGTGGGGGTGGATGTGGGGGCTTCAGTTGTTGAGTTGGCGTGGGTGTGGGGTTTCAGTTGTTGAGTGGGCGTGGGTATGGAGGTGTTCAGTTGTTGAGTGGGGGTGGGTGTGGGGTTTTCAGTTAATGAGTGGGGTTGGGTGTAGGGGTTTCAGTTGATGAGTGAGGTGGGTGTGGGGTGTCCAGTTGTTGAGTGGGGGTGTGTGTGGGGTGTCCAATTGTTGTCCGGGGCTAGGTGTGGGCGTTTCAGTTGATGAGTGGGTGTGGGTGTGGGGGTTTCAGTAGATGAGTGGGCATGGATGTGGGGGGTTTCAGTTGTTTAGTGGGGGAGGATGTGGGGGGTTTCAGTTGTTTAGTGGGGGTGGGTGTGGGGGTGTTCAGTTGTTGACTGGGGTTAAATGTGGAGGTTTCAGTTGTTGACTGAGTGTGGATGTGGCGGTTTCAGTTGTTGAGTGTGGATGGATGTGGGGGTTTCAGTTGTTGAGTGTGGATGGATGTGGGGGTTTCAGTTGTTGAGTGGGGGTGGATGTGGCGGTTTCAGTTGTTGACTGACTGTGGATATGGCGGTTTCAGTTGTTGAGTGGGGATGGATGTGGTGGTTTCAGTTGTTGAGTGGGTGTGGATGTGGGGTTTTCAGTTGTTGACTGAGGGTGGATGTGTCGGTTTCAGTTGTTGAGTGTGGATGGATGTGGGGGTTTCAGTTGTTGAGTGGGGGTGGATGTGGGGGTTTCAGTTGTTGACTGGGGGTGGATGTGAGGGTTTCAGTTGTTGAGTGGGCGTGGGTGTGGGGATGTTCAGTTGTTGATTGGGGGCGGGTGTGGGGTGTTCAGTTGTTGAGTGGGGGTGGGTGTGGGTGTTCAGTTGTTGACTGGGTGTGGTTGTGGGGATGTTCAGTTGTTGATTGGGGGCGGGTGTGGGTGTGTTCAGTTTCAGTTTGGGGGCAGGTGTGGGGTGTTCAGTTGTTGAGTGGGGGAGGATGTGGAGAGTTTCAGTTGTTTAGTGGGGGTGTGTCTGGGGGTGTTCAGTTGTTGTCTGGGGGGATGTGGGGGGTTTCAGTTGTTGTCTGGGGGTGGGTCTGGGGTTTTCAGTTGTTGACTGGGGTTGAATGTGGGGGTTTCAATTGTTGACTGGGGGTGGATGTGGCGGTTTAATATGTTGAGTGTGGATTGATTTGTGGGTTTCAGTTGTTGAGTGGGCTTGGATGTGGGCGTTTCAGTTGTTGAGTGGGGGTGGATGAGGGGGTTTCAGTTGTTGAGTGGGGGTGGGTGTGGGGTGTTCAGTTGTTGAATGGGGGTGGGTGTGGGTGTTCAGTTGTTGACTGGGTGTGGTTGTGGGGATGTACAGTTGTTGATTGGGGGCGGGTGTGGGGTGTTCAGTTGTTGAGTGGGGGCGGCTGTGGGTGTTCAGTTGTTGAGTGGGGGCGGGTGTGGGGTGTTCAGTTGTTGAGTGGGGGTGGATGTGGGGGTTTCAGTTGTTGAGTGGGCGTGGGTATGGAGGTGTTCAGTTGTTGAGTGGGGGTGGGTGTGGGGTTTTCAGTTAATGAGTGGGGTTGGGTGTAGGGGTTTCAGTTGATGAGTGGGGTGGGTGTGGGGTGTCCAGTTGTTGAGTGGGGGTGTGTGTGGGGTGTCCAATTGTGGTCCGGGGCTAGGTGTGGGCGTTTCAGTTGATGAGTGGGTGTGGGTGTGGGGGTTTCAGTAGATGAGTGGCATGGATGTGGTGGGTTTCAGTTGTTTAGTGGGGGAGGATGTGGGGGGTTTCAGTTGTTTAGTGGGGGTGGGTGTGGGGGTGTTCAGTTGTTGACTGGGGTTGAATGTGGCGGTTTCAGTTGTTGAGTGTGGATGGATGTGGGGGTTTCAGTTGTTGAGTGGGGGTGGATGTGGCGGTTTCAGTTGTTGACTGACTGTGGATTTGGCAGTTTCAGTTGTTGAGTGGGGATGGATGTGGTGGTTTCAGTTGTTGAGTGGGGGTGGATGTGGGGGTTTCAGTTGTTGACTGAGGGTGGATGTGTCGGTTTCAGTTGTTGAGTGTGGATGGATGTGGGGGTTTCAGTTGTTGAGTGGGGGTGGATGTGGGGGTTTCAGTTGTTGACTGGGGGTGGGTGTGAGGGTTTCAGTTGTTGAGTGGGCGTGGGTGTGGGGGTGTTCAGTTGTTGATTGGGGGCGGGTGTGGGGTGTTCTGTTGTTGAGTGGGGGTGGGTGTGGGTGTTCAGTTGTTGACTGGGTGTGGTTGTGGGGATGTTCAGTTGTTGATTGGGGGCGACGGTGGGAATGTTCAGTTTTAGTTTGGGGGCAGGTGTGGGGTGTTCAGTTGTTGAGTGGGGGAGGATGTGAAGATTTTCAGTTGTTTAGTGGGGGTGTGTCTGTGGGTGTTCAGTTGTTTTCTGGGGGGAAGTGGGGTGTTTCAGTTGTTTTCTGGGGGTGGGTCTGGGGTTTTCAGTTGTTGACGGGGGTTGGGTCTGGGGGCGTTCAGTTGTTGTCTGGGGGGATGTGGGGGGTTTGAGTTGTTGTCTGGGGTGGGTCTGGGATTTTCAGTTGTTGACTGGGGTTGAATGTGGGGGTTTCAATTGTTGACTGGGGGTGGATGTGGCGGTTTCAGATGTTGAGTGTGGATTGATTTGTGGGTTTCAGTTGTTGAGTGGGGATGGATGTGGGGGTTTCAGTTGTTGAGTGGGGGTGGATGTGGGGGTTTCAGTTGTTGAGTGGGCGTGGGTATGGAGGTGTTCAGTTGTTGATTGGGGGTGGGTGTGGGGTGTTCAGTTGTTGAGTGGGGGCGGGTGTGGGTGTTCAGTTGTTGACTGGGTGTGGTTGTGGGGATGTTCAGTTGTTGATTGGGGGCGGGTGTGGGGTGTTCAGTTGTTGTGTGGGGGCAGGTGTGGGGTGTTCAGTTGTTGAGTGGGGGTAGATGTAGGGGTGTTCAGTTGTTGATTGGGGGCGGGTGTGGGAGTGTTCAGTTGTTGATTAGGGCGGGTGTGGGGTGTTTAGTTGTTGAGTGCGGGAGGATGTGGAGAGTTTCACTTGTTTTGTGGGGGTGCGTCTGGGGGTGTTCTGTTGTTAACTGGGGGGATGTAGCGTGTTTCAGCTATTGTCTGGGGGTGGGTCTGGGATTTTCAGTTGTTGACTGGGGTTGAATGTGGGGGTTTCATTTGTTGAGTGGGGGTGGATGTAGCGGTTTCAGTTGTTGAGTGGGGATGGATGTGGGGGTTTCAGTTGTTGCGTGGGGATGGATGTGGGGGTTTCAGTTGTTGAATGGGCGTGGGTGTGGGGGTGATCAGTTGTTGAGTGGGGGCGGGTGTGGGTGTTCAGTTGTTGACTGGGTGTGGTTGTGGGGATGTTCAGCTGTTGATTGGGGGCGGGTGTGGGGTGTTCAGTTGTTGAGTGGGGGTGGATGTAGGGGTGTTCTGTTGTTGATTGGGGGTGGATGTGGTGGTTTCAGTTGTTGAGTGGGGGCAGGTGTGGGGTGTTCAGTTGTTGAGTGGGGGCGGGTGTGGGGTGTTCAGTTGTTGAGTGGGGCGGGTGTGAGATGTTCAGTTGTTTAGTGGGGGTGGATGTGGGGAGTTTCATTTGTTGAGTGGGGGTGGGTCTGGGGGTTTCAGTTGTTGACTGGGGGTGGGACTGGGGGTTTCATTTGTTGACTGGGGGTGGATGTGGGGTTTTCAGTTGTTGATTGGGGGTGGATGTGAGGGTTTTCAGTTGTTGAGTGGGGGTGGGACTGGGGGTTTCAGTTGTTGAGTGGGGATGGATGTGGGGGTGTTCAGTTGTTGATAGGGGGCGGGTGTGGGGTGTTCAGTTGTTGAGGGGGCGTGGGTGTGGGGGTGTTCAGTTGTTGATTAGGGACGGGTATGGGGTGTTCAGTTGTTGAGTGGGGGCGGACGTGGGGGTGTTCAGTAGTTGATTGGGGGCGGGTGTGGGGTGTTCAGTTGTTGAGTGGGGGCGGGAGGGAGTGTTCAGTTGTTGAGTGGGGGTGGGTGTGGGTGTTCAGTTGTTGACTGGGTGTGGTTGTGGGGATGTTCAGTTGTTGATTGGGGGCGGGTGTGGGTGTGTTCAGTTTCAGTATGGGGGCAGGTGTGGGGTGTTCAGTTGTTGAGTGGGGGTGGATGTGGAGAGTTTCAGTTGTTTAGTGGGGGTGTGTCTGGGGGTGTTCAGTTGTTGTCTGGGGGTGGGTCTGGGGTTTTCAGTTGTTGACTGGGGTTGAATTTGGGGGTTTCAATTGTTGACTGGGGGTGGTTGTGGCAGTTTCCGATGTTGAGTGTGGATGGATTTGTGGGTTTCAGTTGTTGAGTGGGTGTGGATGTGGGGGGTTTCAGTTAATGAGTGGGGTTGGGTGTAGGGGTTTCAGTTGATGAGTGGGGTGGGTGTGGGGTGTCCAGTTGTTGAGTGGGGGTGTGTGTGAGGTGTCCAATTGTTGTCCGGGGTTAGGTGTGGGCGTTTCAGTTGATGAGTGGGTGTGGGTGTGTGTGTGGGGGTTTCAGTAGATGAGTGGGCATGGATGTGGGGTGTTTCAGTTGTTTAGTGGGGGTGGGTGTGGGGGTGTTCAGTTGTTAACTGGGGTTGAATGTGGGGGTTTCAGTTGTTGACTGAGTGTGGATGTGGCAGTTTCAGTTGTTGAGTGTGGATGGATGTGGGGGTTTCAGTTGTTGAGTGTGGATGGATGTGGGGGTTTCAGTTGATGAGTGGGGGTGGATGTGGCGGTTTCAGTTGTTGACTGATGGTGGATGTGGCGGTTTCAGTTGTTGAGTGGGGATGGATGTGGTGGTTTCAGTTGTTGAGTTGGGGTGAATGTGGGGGTTTCAGTTGTTGACTGAGGGTGGATGTGGCGGTTTCAGTTGTTGAGTGTGAATGGATGTGGGGGTTTCAGTTGTTGAGTGGGAGTGGATGTGGGGGTTTCAGTTGTTGACTGGGGGTGGATGTGAGGGTTTCAGTTGTTGAGTGGGCGTGGGTGTGGGGGTGTTCAGTTGTTGATTGTGGGCGGGTGTGGAGTGTTCAGTTGTTGAGTGGGGTTGGGTGTGGGTGTTCAGTTGTTGACTGGGTGTGGTTGTGGGGATGTTCAGTTGTTGATTGGGGGCGGGTGTGGGTGTGTTCAGTTTCAGTTTGGGGGCAGGTGTGGGGTGTTCAGTTGTTGAGTGGGGGAGGATGTGGAGAGTTTCAGTTGTTTAGTGGGGGTGTGTCTGGGGGTGTTCAGTTGTTGTCTGGGGGGATGTGGGGGGTTTCAGTTGTTGTCTGGGGGTGGGTCTGGGGTTTTCAGTTGTTGACTGGGCTTGAATGTGGGGGTTTCAATTGTTGACTGGGGGTGGTTGTGGCAGTTTCCGATGTTGAGTGTGGATGGATTTGTGGGTTTCAGTTGTTGAGTGGGGGTGGATGTGGGGGTTTCAGTTAATGAGTGGGGTTGGGTGTAGGGGTTTCAGTTGATGAGTGGGGTGGGTGTGGGGTGTCCAGTTGTTGAGTGGGGGTGTGTGTGAGGTGTCCAATTGTTGTCCGGGGTTAGGTGTGGGCGTTTCAATTGATGAGTGGGTGTGGGTGTGGGTGTGGGGGTTTCAGTAGATGAGTGGGCATGGATGTGGGGGGTTTCAGTTGTTTAGTGGGGGTGGTTGTGAGGGTTTTCAGTTGTTGAGTGGGGGTGGGACTGGGGGTTTCAGTTATTGATTGGGGGTGTATGTGAGGGTTTCAGTTGTTGAGTGGGGGTGGTTGTGAGTGTTTCACTTGATGAGTGGGGGCGAGTGTGTGGGTGTTCAGTATACGAGTGGGGGCGGGTGTGGGTGTTTCTGTTGATGAGTGGGTCTGGATGTGGCGTGTCCAGTTGTTGAGTGGGGGCAGGTGTGCGGGGTCCAGTTGATGAGTGGGGGCGGGTTTGGCGCGTTCAGTTGTTGAGTGGGGGTGGGTGTGGGGGTTTCAGTTGTTGAGTGGGGATGGATGTGGGGGTGTTCAGTTGTTGATAGGGGGCAGGTGTGGGGTGTTCAGTTGTTGAGTGGGCGTGGGTGTGGGTGTGTTCAGTTGTTGATTAGGGACGGGTATGGGGTGTTCAGTTGTTGAGTGGGGGCGGACGTGGGGGTGTTCAGTAGTTGATTGGGGGCGGGTGTGGGGTGTTCAGTTGTTGAGTGGGGGCGGGAGGGAGTGTTCAGTTGTTGAGTGGGGGCGTGTGTGGAGTGTTCAGTTGTTGAGTGGGGGCGGGTGTGGAGTGTTGAGTTGTTGAGTGGGGGTGGATGTAGGGGTGTTCAGTTGTTGATTGGGGGCGGGTGTGGGGTGTTCAGTTGTTGAGTGGGCGTGGGTGTGGGGGTGTTCAGTTGTTGATTAGGGACGGGTATGGGGTGTTCAGTTGTTGAGTGGGGGCGGACGTGGGGGTGTTCAGTAGTTGATTGGGGGCGGGTGTGGGGTGTTCAGTTGTTGAGTGGGGGCGGGAGGGAGTGTTCAGTTGTTGAGTGCGGGTGGGTGTGGGTGTTCAGTTGTTGACTGGGTGTGGTTGTGGGGATGTTCAGTTGTTGATTGGGGGCGGGTGTGGGTGTGTTCAGTTTCAGTTTGGGGGCAGGTGTGGGGTGTTCAGTTGTTGAGTGGGGGAGGATGTGGAGAGTTTCAGTTGTTTAGTGGGGGTGTGTCTGGGGGTGTTCAGTTGTTGTCTGGGGGGATGTGGGGGGTTTCAGTTGTTGTCTGGGGGTGGGTCTGGGGTTTTCAGTTGTTGACTGGGGTTGAATGTGGGGGTTTCAATTGTTGACTGGGGGTGGATGTGGCGGTTTCAGATGTTGAGTGTGGATTGATTTGTGGGTTTCAGTTGTTGAGTGGGGGTGGATGTGGGAGTTTCAGTTGTTGAGTGCGGGTGGATGTGGGGGTTTCAGTTGTTGAGTGGGCGTGGGTATGGAGGTGTTCAGTTGTTGAGTGGGGGTGGGTGTGGGGTGTTCAGTTGTTGAGTGGGGGCGGGTGTGCGGGGTCCAGTTGATGAGTGGGGGCGGGTTTGGCGCGTTCAGTTGTTGAGTGGGGGTGGGTGTGGGGGTTTCAGTTGTTGAGTGGGGATGGATGTGGGGGTGTTCAGTTGTTGATAGGGGGCAGGTGTGGGGTGTTCAGTTGTTGAGTGGGCGTGGGTGTGGGTGTGTTCAGTTGTTGATTAGGGACGGGTATGGGGTGTTCAGTTGTTGAGTGGGGGCGGACGTGGGGGTGTTCAGTAGTTGATTGGGGGCGGGTGTGGGGTGTTCAGTTGTTGAGTGGGGGCGGGAGGGAGTGTTCAGTTGTTGAGTGGGGGCGTGTGTGGAGTGTTCAGTTGTTGAGTGGGGGCGGGTGTGGGAGTGTTGAGTTGTTGAGTGGGGGTGGATGTAGGGGTGTTCAGTTGTTGATTGGGGCGGGTGTGGGGTGTTCAGTTGTTGAGTGGGCGTGGGTGTGGGGGTGTTCAGTTGTTGATTAGGGACGGGTATGGGGTGTTCAGTTGTTGAGTGGGGGCGGACGTGGGGGTGTTCAGTAGTTGATTGGGGGCGGGTGTGGGGTGTTCAGTTGTTGAGTGGGGGCGGGAGGGAGTGTTCAGTTGTTGAGTGGGGGTGGGTGTGGGTGTTCAGTTGTTGTCTGGGGGTGGGTGTGGGGTTTTCCGTTGTTGACTGGGGTTGAATGTGGGGGTGATCAGTTGTTGACTGGGGTTGAATGTGGGGGTGATCAGTTGTTGACTGGGGGTGGATGTGGCGGTTTCAGTTGTTGAGTGGGGATGGATTTGGGGGTTTCAGTTGTTGAGTGGGGGTGGGTGTGGGGTTTTCAGTTAATGAGTGGGGTTGGGTGTGGGGGTTTCAGTTGATGAGTGGGGTGGGTGTGGGGTGACCAGTTGCTGAATGGGGGTGGGTGTGGGGCGTCCAATTGTTTTCCGGGGCTAGGTGTGGGCGTTTCAGTTGATGAGTGGGTGTGTGTGTGGGTGTGGGGGTTTCAATAGATGAGTGGGCATGGATGTGGGGGGTTTCACTTGTCGAGTGGGGGTGGGTGTGAGGTGTTCAGTTGTTGTGCAGGGGTGGGTGTCGGGGATTTCAGTTGTCGAGTGGTCGTGGGTGTGAGGTGTTCATTTGTTGAGTGGGGGTGCATTTGGTGGTTTCAGTTGTTGAGTGGGGCTGGGTGTGAGGGTTTCAGTTGTTGAGTGGGGGTGGGGGTGAGGTGTTCAGCTGTTGAGTGGGGGTGGATGTGGGGGGTTTCAGTTGTTGACTGCGGGTGGATGTGGGGTGTTCAGTTGATGAGTGGGGGTTGGGTGTGGTGGTTTCAATTGTTGACTGGGGGTGGGTGTGAGGATTTCAGTTGTCGAGTGGGGGTCGATGTGGGGGTTTCAGTTGTTGAGTGTGGATGGATGTGGGGGTTTCATGTGTTGAGTGGGGGTGGATGTGGCGTTTTCAGTTGTTGACTGACTGGATGTGGCGGTTTCAGTTGTTGAGTGGGGATGGATGTGGTGGTTTCAGTTGTTGAGTGGGGGTGGATGTGGGGGTTTCAGTTGTTGACTGAGGGTGGATGTGGCGGTTTCAGTTGTTGAGTGTGGATGGATGTGGGGGTTTCAGTTGTTGAGTGGGGGTGAATGTGGGGGTTTCAGTTGTTGACTGGGGGTGGATGTGAGGGTTTCAGTTGTTGAGTGGGCGTGGGTGTGGGTGTGTTCGGTTGTTGATTGGGGGCGGGTGTGGGGTGTTCAGTTGTTGAGTGGGGGTGGGTGTGGGTGTTCAGTTGTTGACTGGGTGTGGTTGTGGGGATGTTCAGTTGTTGATTGGGGGCGGGTGTGGGTGTGTTCAGTTTCAGTTTGGGGGCAGGTGTGGGGTGTTCAGTTGTTGAGTGGGGGAGGATGTGGAGAGTTTCAGTTGTTTAGTGGGGGTGTGTCTGGGGGTGTTCAGTTGTTGTCTGGGGGGATGTGGGGGGTTTCAGTTGTTGTCTGGGGGTGGGTCTGGGGTTTTCAGTTGTTGACTGGGGTTGAATGTGGGGGTTTCAATTGTTGACTGGGGGTGGATGTGGCGGTTTCAGATGTTGAGTGTGGATTGATTTGTGGGTTTCAGTTGTTGAGTGGGGGTGGATGTGAGGGTTTCAGTTGTTGAGTGGGGGTGGATGTGGGGGCTTCAGTTGTTGAGTTGGCGTGGGTATGGAGGTGTTCAGTTGTTGAGTGGGGGTGGGTGTGGGGTGTTCAGTTGTTGAGTGGGGGCGGGTGTGGGTGTTCAGTTGTTGACTGGTTGTGGTTGTGGGGATGTTCAGTTGTTGATTGGGGGCGGGTGTGGGGTGTTCAGTTGTTGAGTGGGGGCGGGTGTGGGGTGTTCAGTTGTTGAGTGGGGGTGGATGTCGGGGTTTCAGTTGTTGAGTGGGCGTGGGTATGGAGGTGTTCAGTTGTTGAGTGGGGGTGGGTGTGGGGTTTTCAGTTAATGAGTGGGGTTGGGTGTAGGGGTTTCAGTTGATGAGTGAGGTGGGTGTGGGGTGTCCAGTTGTTGAGTGGGGGTGTGTGTGGGGTGTCCAATTGTTGTCCGGGGCTAGGTGTGGGCGTTTCAGTTGATGAGTGGGTGTGGGTGTGGGGGTTTCAGTAGATGAGTGGGCATGGATGTGGGGGGTTTCAGTTGTTTAGTGGGGAGCATGTGGGGGGTTTCAGTTGTAGGGGGGCGGGTGTGGGGTGTTCAGTTGTTGACTGGGGTTAAATGTGGAGGTTTCAGTTGTTGACTGAGTGTGGATGTGGCGGTTTCAGTTGTTGAGTGTGGATGGATGTGGGGGTTTCAGTTGTTGAGTGTGGATGGATGTGGGGGTTTCAGTTGTTGAGTGGGGGTGGATGTGGCGGTTTCAGTTGTTGACTGACTGTGGATATGGCGGTTTCAGTTGTTGAGTGGGGATGGATGTGGTGGTTTCAGTTGTTGAGTGGGTGTGGATGTGGGGTTTTCAGTTGTTGACTGAGGGTGGATGTGTCGGTTTCAGTTGTGGAGTGTGGATGGATGTGGGGGTTTCAGTTGTTGAGTGGGGGTGGATGTGGGGGTTTCAGTTGTTGACTGGGGGTGGATGTGAGGGTTTCAGTTGTTGAGTGCGCGTGGGTGTGGGGGTGTTCAGTTGTTGATTGGGGGCGGGTGTGGGGTGTTCAGTTGTTGAGTGGGGGTGGGTGTGGGTGTTCAGTTGTTGACTGGGTGTGGTTGTGGGGATGTTCAGTTGTTGATTGGGGGCGGGTGTGGGTGTGTTCAGTTTCAGTTTGGGGGCAGTTGTGTGGGGTGTTCAGTTGTTGAGTGGGGGAGGATGTGGAGAGTTTCAGTTGTTTAGTGGGGGTGGGTGTGGGGGTGTTCAGTTGTTAACTGGGGTTGAATGTGGGGGTTTCAGTTGTTGACTGAGTGTGGATGTGGCAGTTTCAGTTGTTGAGTGTGGATGGATGTGGGGGTTTCAGTTGTTGAGTGGGGGTGGATGTGGCGGTTTCAGTTGTTGACTGACTGTGGATGTGGCGGTTTCAGTTGTTGAGTGGGGATGGATGTGGTGGTTTCAGTTGTTGAGTGGGGGTGGATGTCGGGGTTTCAGTTGTTGACTGAGGATGGATGTGGCGGTTTCAGTTGTTGAGTGTGGATGGATGTGGGGGTTTCAGTTTTTGAGTGGGGGTGGATTTGGGGGTTTCAGTTGTTGACTGGGGGTGGATGTGAGGGTTTCAGTTGTTGAGTGGGCGTGGGTGTGGGGATGTTCAGTTGTTGATTGGGGGCGGGTGTGGGGTGTTCAGTTGTTGAGTGGGGGTGGGTGTGGGTGTTCAGTTGTTGACTGGGTGTGGTTGTGGGGATGTTCAGTTGTTGATTGGGGGCGGGTGTGGGTGTGTTCAGTTTCAGTTTGGGGGCAGGTGTGGGGTGTTCAGTTGTTGAGTGGGGGAGGATGTGGAGAGTTTCAGTTGTTTAGTGGGGGTGTGTCTGGGGGTGTTCAGTTGTTGTCTGGGGGGATGTGGGGGGTTTCAGTTGTTGTCTGGGGGTGGGTCTGGGGTTTTCAGTTGTTGACTGGGGTTGAATGTGGGGGTTTCAATTGTTGACTGGGGGTGGATGTGGCGGTTTCATATGTTGAGTGTGGATTGATTTGTGGGTTTCAGTTGTTGAGTGGGCTTGGATGTGGGCGTTTCAGTTGTTGAGTGGGGGTGGATGAGGGGGTTTCAGTTGTTGAGTGGGGGTGGGTGTGGGGTGTTCAGTTGTTGAATGGGGGTGGGTGTGGGTGTTCAGTTGTTGACTGGGTGTGGTTGTGGGGATGTACAGTTGTTGATTGGGGGCGGGTGTGGGGTGTTCAGTTGTTGATTGGGGGCGGGTGTGGGGTGTTCAGTTGTTGAGTGGGGGGGGGTGTGGGGTGTTCAGTTGTTGAGTGGGGGTGGATGTGGGGGTTTCAGTTGTTGAGTGGGCGTGGGTATGGAGGTGTTCAGTTGTTGAGTGGGGGTGGGTGTGGGGTTTTCAGTTAATGAGTGGGGTTGGGTGTAGGGGTTTCAGTTGATGAGTGGGGTGGGTGTGGGGTGTCCAGTTGTTGAGTGGGGGTGTGTGTGGGGTGTCCAATTGTGGTCCGGGGCTAGGTGTGGGCGTTTCAGTTGATGAGTGGGTGTGGGTGTGGGGGTTTCAGTAGATGAGTGGCATGGATGTGGTGGGTTTCAGTTGTTTAGTGGGGGAGGATGTGGGGGGTTTCAGTTGTTTAGTGGGGGTTCAGTGTGTGGGTGATGTGGGTTTCAGTTGTTGACTGGGGTTGAATGTGGCGGTTTCAGTTGTTGAGTGTGGATGGATGTGGGGGTTTCAGTTGTTGAGTGGGGGTGGATGTGGCGGTTTCAGTTGTTGACTGACTGTGGATTTGGCAGTTTCAGTTGTTGAGTGGGGATGGATGTGGTGGTTTCAGTTGTTGAGTGGGGGTGGATGTGGGGGTTTCAGTTGTTGACTGAGGGTGGATGTGTCGGTTTCAGTTGTTGAGTGTGGATGGATGTGGGGGTTTCAGTTGTTGAGTGGGGGTGGATGTGGGGGTTTCAGTTGTTGACTGGGGGTGGGTGTGAGGGTTTCAGTTGTTGAGTGGGCGTGGGTGTGGGGGTGTTCAGTTGTTGATTGGGGGCGGGTGTGGGGTGTTCTGTTGTTGAGTGGGGGTGGGTGTGGGTGTTCAGTTGTTGACTGGGTGTGGTTGTGGGGATGTTCAGTTGTTGATTGGGGGCGACGGTGGGAATGTTCAGTTTTAGTTTGGGGGCAGGTGTGGGGTGTTCAGTTGTTGAGTGGGGGAGGATGTGAAGATTTTCAGTTGTTTAGTGGGGGTGTGTCTGTGGGTGTTCAGTTGTTTTCTGGGGGGAAGTGGGGTGTTTCAGTTGTTTTCTGGGGGTGGGTCTGGGGTTTTCAGTTGTTGACGGGGGTTGGGTCTGGGGGCGTTCAGTTGTTGTCTGGGGGGATGTGGGGGGTTTGAGTTGTTGTCTGGGGTGGGTCTGGGATTTTCAGTTGTTGACTGGGGTTGAATGTGGGGGTTTCAATTGTTGACTGGGGGTGGATGTGGCGGTTTCAGATGTTGAGTGTGGATTGATTTGTGGGTTTCAGTTGTTGAGTGGGGATGGATGTGGGGGTTTCAGTTGTTGAGTGGGGGTGGATGTGGGGGTTTCAGTTGTTGAGTGGGCGTGGGTATGGAGGTGTTCAGTTGTTGATTGGGGGTGGGTGTGGGGTGTTCAGTTGTTGAGTGGGGGCGGGTGTGGGTGTTCAGTTGTTGACTGGGTGTGGTTGTGGGGATGTTCAGTTGTTGATTGGGGGCGGGTGTGGGGTGTTCAGTTGTTGTGTGGGGGCAGGTGTGGGGTGTTCAGTTGTTGAGTGGGGGTAGATGTAGGGGTGTTCAGTTGTTGATTGGGGGCGGGTGTGGGAGTGTTCAGTTGTTGATTAGGGCGGGTGTGGGGTGTTTAGTTGTTGAGTGCGGGAGGATGTGGAGAGTTTCACTTGTTTTGTGGGGGTGCGTCTGGGGGTGTTCTGTTGTTAACTGGGGGGATGTAGCGTGTTTCAGCTATTGTCTGGGGGTGGGTCTGGGATTTTCAGTTGTTGACTGGGGTTGAATGTGGGGGTTTCATTTGTTGAGTGGGGGTGGATGTAGCGGTTTCAGTTGTTGAGTGGGGATGGATGTGGGGGTTTCAGTTGTTGCGTGGGGATGGATGTGGGGGTTTCAGTTGTTGAATGGGCGTGGGTGTGGGGGTGATCAGTTGTTGAGTGGGGGCGGGTGTGGGTGTTCAGTTGTTGACTGGGTGTGGTTGTGGGGATGTTCAGCTGTTGATTGGGGGCGGGTGTGGGGTGTTCAGTTGTTGAGTGGGGGTGGATGTAGGGGTGTTCTGTTGTTGATTGGGGGTGGATGTGGTGGTTTCAGTTGTTGAGTGGGGGCAGGTGTGGGGTGTTCAGTTGTTGACTGGGGGCGGGTGTGGGGTGTTCAGTTGTTGATTAAGGACGGGTATGGGGTGTTCAGTTGTTGAGTGGGGGTGGATGTGGGGAGTTTCAGTTGTTGAGTGGGGGTGGGTCTGGGGGTTTCAGTTGTTGACTGGGGGTGGGACTGGGGGTTTCATTTGTTGACTGGGGGTGGATGTGGGGTTTTCAGTTGTTGATTGGGGGTGGATGTGAGGGTTTTCAGTTGTTGAGTGGGGGTGGGACTGGGGGTTTCAGTTGTTGAGTGGGGATGGATGTGGGGGTGTTCAGTTGTTGATAGGGGGCGGGTGTGGGGTGTTCAGTTGTTGAGGGGGCGTGGGTGTGGGGGTGTTCAGTTGTTGATTAGGGACGGGTATGGGGTGTTCAGTTGTTGAGTGGGGGCGGACGTGGGGGTGTTCAGTAGTTGATTGGGGGCGGGTGTGGGGTGTTCAGTTGTTGAGTGGGGGCGGGAGGGAGTGTTCAGTTGTTGAGTGGGGGTGGGTGTGGGTGTTCAGTTGTTGACTGGGTGTGGTTGTGGGGATGTTCAGTTGTTGATTGGGGGCGGGTGTGGGTGTGTTCAGTTTCAGTATGGGGGCAGGTGTGGGGTGTTCAGTTGTTGAGTGGGGTGGATGTGGAGAGTTTCAGTTGTTTAGTGGGGGTGTGTCTGGGGGTGTTCAGTTGTTGTCTGGGGGTGGGTCTGGGGTTTTCAGTTGTTGACTGGGGTTGAATTTGGGGGTTTCAATTGTTGACTGGGGGTGGTTGTGGCAGTTTCCGATGTTGAGTGTGGATGGATTTGTGGGTTTCAGTTGTTGAGTGGGTGTGGATGTGGGGGTTTCAGTTAATGAGTGGGGTTGGGTGTAGGGGTTTCAGTTGATGAGTGGGGTGGGTGTGGGGTGTCCAGTTGTTGAGTGGGGGTGTGTGTGAGGTGTCCAATTGTTGTCCGGGGTTAGGTGTGGGCGTTTCAGTTGATGAGTGGGTGTGGGTGTGTGTGTGGGGGTTTCAGTAGATGAGTGGGCATGGATGTGGGGGGTTTCAGTTGTTTAGTGGGGGTGGGTGTGGGGGTGTTCAGTTGTTAACTGGGGTTGAATGTGGGGGTTTCAGTTGTTGACTGAGTGTGGATGTGGCAGTTTCAGTTGTTGAGTGTGGATGGATGTGGGGGTTTCAGTTGTTGAGTGTGGATGGATGTGGGGGTTTCAGTTGATGAGTGGGGGTGGATGTGGCGGTTTCAGTTGTTGACTGATGGTGGATGTGGCGGTTTCAGTTGTTGAGTGGGGATGGATGTGGTGGTTTCAGTTGTTGAGTTGGGGTGAATGTGGGGGTTTCAGTTGTTGACTGAGGGTGGATGTGGCGGTTTCAGTTGTTGAGTGTGAATGGATGTGGGGGTTTCAGTTGTTGAGTGGGAGTGGATGTGGGGGTTTCAGTTGTTGACTGGGGGTGGATGTGAGGGTTTCAGTTGTTGAGTGGGCGTGGGTGTGGGGGTGTTCAGTTGTTGATTGTGGGCGGGTGTGGAGTGTTCAGTTGTTGAGTGGGGTTGGGTGTGGGTGTTCAGTTGTTGACTGGGTGTGGTTGTGGGGATGTTCAGTTGTTGATTGGGGGCGGGTGTGGGTGTGTTCAGTTTCAGTTTGGGGGCAGGTGTGGGGTGTTCAGTTGTTGAGTGGGGGAGGATGTGGAGAGTTTCAGTTGTTTAGTGGGGGTGTGTCTGGGGGTGTTCAGTTGTTGTCTGGGGGGATGTGGGGGGTTTCAGTTGTTGTCTGGGGGTGGGTCTGGGGTTTTCAGTTGTTGACTGGGCTTGAATGTGGGGGTTTCAATTGTTGACTGGGGGTGGTTGTGGCAGTTTCCGATGTTGAGTGTGGATGGATTTGTGGGTTTCAGTTGTTGAGTGGGGGTGGATGTGGGGGTTTCAGTTAATGAGTGGGGTTGGGTGTAGGGGTTTCAGTTGATGAGTGGGGTGGGTGTGGGGTGTCCAGTTGTTGAGTGGGGGTGTGTGTGAGGTGTCCAATTGTTGTCCGGGGTTAGGTGTGGGCGTTTCAATTGATGAGTGGGTGTGGGTGTGGGTGTGGGGGTTTCAGTAGATGAGTGGGCATGGATGTGGGGGGTTTCAGTTGTTTAGTGGGGGTGGTTGTGAGGGTTTTCAGTTGTTGAGTGGGGGTGGGACTGGGGGTTTCAGTTATTGATTGGGGGTGTATGTGAGGGTTTCAGTTGTTGAGTGGGGGTGGTTGTGAGGGTTTCACTTGATGAGTGGGGGCGAGTGTGTGGGTGTTCAGTATACGAGTGGGGGCGGGTGTGGGTGTTTCTGTTGATGAGTGGGTCTGGATGTGGCGTGTCCAGTTGTTGAGTGGGGGCAGGTGTGCGGGGTCCAGTTGATGAGTGGGGGCGGGTTTGGCGCGTTCAGTTGTTGAGTGGGGGTGGGTGTGGGGGTTTCAGTTGTTGAGTGGGGATGGATGTGGGGGTGTTCAGTTGTTGATAGGGGGCAGGTGTGGGGTGTTCAGTTGTTGAGTGGGCGTGGGTGTGGGTGTGTTCAGTTGTTGATTAGGGACGGGTATGGGGTGTTCAGTTGTTGAGTGGGGGCGGACGTGGGGGTGTTCAGTAGTTGATTGGGGGCGGGTGTGGGGTGTTCAGTTGTTGAGTGGGGGCGGGAGGGAGTGTTCAGTTGTTGAGTGGGGGCGTGTGTGGAGTGTTCAGTTGTTGAGTGGGGGCGGGTGTGGAGTGTTGAGTTGTTGAGTGGGGGTGGATGTAGGGGTGTTCAGTTGTTGATTGGGGCGGGTGTGGGGTGTTCAGTTGTTGAGTGGGCGTGGGTGTGGGGGTGTTCAGTTGTTGATTAGGGACGGGTATGGGGTGTTCAGTTGTTGAGTGGGGGCGGACGTGGGGGTGTTCAGTAGTTGATTGGGGGCGGGTGTGGGGTGTTCAGTTGTTGAGTGGGGGCGGGAGGGAGTGTTCAGTTGTTGAGTGGGGGTGGGTGTGGGTGTTCAGTTGTTGACTGGGTGTGGTTGTGGGGATGTTCAGTTGTTGATTGGGGGCGGGTGTGGGTGTGTTCAGTTTCAGTTTGGGGGCAGGTGTGGGGTGTTCAGTTGTTGAGTGGGGGAGGATGTGGAGAGTTTCAGTTGTTTAGTGGGGGTGTGTCTGGGGGTGTTCAGTTGTTGTCTGGGGGTGGGTCTGGGGTTTTCAGTTGTTGACTGGGCTTGAATGTGGGGGTTTCAATTGTTGACTGGGGGTGGTTGTGGCAGTTTCCGATGTTGAGTGTGGATGGATTTGTGGGTTTCAGTTGTTGAGTGGGGGTGGATGTGGGGGTTTCAGTTAATGAGTGGGGTTGGGTGTAGGGGTTTCAGTTGATGAGTGGGGTGGGTGTGGGGTGTCCAGTTGTTGAGTGGGGGTGTGTGTGAGGTGTCCAATTGTTGTCCGGGGTTAGGTGTGGGCGTTTCAGTTGATGAGTGGGTGTGGGTGTGTGTGTGGGGGTTTCAGTAGATGAGTGGGCATGGATGTGGGGGGTTTCAGTTGTTTAGTGGGGGAGGATGTGGGGGGTTTCAGTTGTTTAGTGGGGGTGGGTGTGGGGGTGTTCAGTTGTTAATTGGGGTTGAATGTGGGGGTTTCAGTTGTTGACTGAGTGTGGATGTGGCAGTTTCAGTTGTTGAGTGTGGATGGATGTGGGGGTTTCAGTTGTTGAGTGTGGATGGATGTGGGGGTTTCAGTTGATGAGTGGGGGTGGATGTGGCGGTTTCAGTTATTGACTGACGGTGGATGTGGCGGTTTCAGTTGTTGAGTGGGGATGGATGTGGTGGTTTCAGTTGTTGAGTGGGGGTGAATGTGGGGGTTTCAGTTGTTGACTGAGGGTGGATGTGGCGGTTTCAGTTGTTGAGTGTGAATGGATGTGGGGGTTTCAGTTGTTGAGTGGGAGTGGATGTGGGGGTTTCAGTTGTTGACTGGGGGTGGATGTGAGGGTTTCAGTTGTTGAGTGGGCGTGGGTGTAGGGGTGTTCAGTTGTTGATTGTGGGCGGGTGTGGAGTGTTCAGTTGTTGAGTGGGGTTGGGTGTGGGTGTTCAGTTGTTGACTGGGTGTGGTTGTGGGGATGTTCAGTTGTTGATTGGGGGCGGGTGTGGGTGTGTTCAGTTTCAGTTTGGGGGCAGGTGTGGGGTGTTCAGTTGTTGAGTGGGGGAGGATGTGGAGAGTTTCAGTTGTTTAGTGGGGGTGTGTCTGGGGGTGTTCAGTTGTTGTCTGGGGGGATGTGGGGGGTTTCAGTTGTTGTCTGGGGGTGGGTCTGGGGTTTTCAGTTGTTGACTGGGCTTGAATGTGGGGGTTTCAATTGTTGACTGGGGGTGGTTGTGGCAGTTTCCGATGTTGAGTGTGGATGGATTTGTGGGTTTCAGTTGTTGAGTGGGGGTGGATGTGGGGGTTTCAGTTAATGAGTGGGGTTGGGTGTAGGGGTTTCAGTTGATGAGTGGGGGTGGGTGTGGGGTGTCCAGTTGTTGAGTGGGGGTGTGTGTGAGGTGTCCAATTGTTGTCCGGGGTTAGGTGTGGGCGTTTCAATTGATGAGTGGGTGTGGGTGTGGGTGTGGGGGTTTCAGTAGATGAGTGGGCATGGATGTGGGGGGTTTCAGTTGTTTAGTGGGGGTGGTTGTGAGGGTTTTCAGTTGTTGAGTGGGGGTGGGACTGGGGGTTTCAGTTATTGATTGGGGGTGTATGTGAGGGTTTCAGTTGTTGAGTGGGGGTGGTTGTGAGGGTTTCACTTGATGAGTGGGGGCGAGTGTGTGGGTGTTCAGTATACGAGTGGGGGCGGGTGTGGGTGTTTCTGTTGATGAGTGGGTCTGGATGTGGCGTGTCCAGTTGTTGAGTGGGGGCAGGTGTGCGGGGTCCAGTTGATGAGTGGGGGCGGGTTTGGCGCGTTCAGTTGTTGAGTGGGGGTGGGTGTGGGGGTTTCAGTTGTTGAGTGGGGATGGATGTGGGGGTGTTCAGTTGTTGATAGGGGGCAGGTGTGGGGTGTTCAGTTGTTGAGTGGGCGTGGGTGTGGGTGTGTTCAGTTGTTGATTAGGGACGGGTATGGGGTGTTCAGTTGTTGAGTGGGGGCGGACGTGGGGGTGTTCAGTAGTTGATTGGGGGCGGGTGTGGGGTGTTCAGTTGTTGAGTGGGGGCGGGAGGGAGTGTTCAGTTGTTGAGTGGGGGCGTGTGTGGAGTGTTCAGTTGTTGAGTGGGGGCGGGTGTGGAGTGTTGAGTTGTTGAGTGGGGGTGGATGTAGGGGTGTTCAGTTGTTGATTGGGGGCGGGTGTGGGGTGTTCAGTTGTTGAGTGGGCGTGGGTGTGGGGGTGTTCAGTTGTTGATTAGGGACGGGTATGGGGTGTTCAGTTGTTGAGTGGGGGCGGACGTGGGGGTGTTCAGTAGTTGATTGGGGGCGGGTGTGGGGTGTTCAGTTGTTGAGTGGGGGCGGGAGGGAGTGTTCAGTTGTTGAGTGCGGGTGGGTGTGGGTGTTCAGTTGTTGACTGGGTGTGGTTGTGGGGATGTTCAGTTGTTGATTGGGGGCGGGTGTGGGTGTGTTCAGTTTCAGTTTGGGGGCAGGTGTGGGGTGTTCAGTTGTTGAGTGGGGGAGGATGTGGAGAGTTTCAGTTGTTTAGTGGGGGTGTGTCTGGGGGTGTTCAGTTGTTGTCTGGGGGGATGTGGGGGGTTTCAGTTGTTGTCTGGGGGTGGGTCTGGGGTTTTCAGTTGTTGACTGGGGTTGAATGTGGGGGTTTCAATTGTTGACTGGGGGTGGATGTGGCGGTTTCAGATGTTGAGTGTGGATTGATTTGTGGGTTTCAGTTGTTGAGTGGGGGTGGATGTGGGAGTTTCAGTTGTTGAGTGCGGGTGGATGTGGGGGTTTCAGTTGTTGAGTGGGCGTGGGTATGGAGGTGTTCAGTTGTTGAGTGGGGGTGGGTGTGGGGTGTTCAGTTGTTGAGTGGGGGCGGGTGTGGGTGTTCAGTTGTTGCATGGGTGTGGTTGTGGGGATGTTCAGTTGTTGATTGGGGGCGGGTGTGGGGTGTTCAGTTGTTGAGTGGGGGCGAGTGTGGGGTGTTCAGTTGTTGAGTGGGGGTGGATGTGGGGGTTCAGTTGTTTAGTGGGCGTGGGTTTGGAGGTGTTCAGTTATTGAGTGGGGGTGGGTGTGGGGTTTTCAGTTAATGAGTGGGGTTGGGTGTAGGGGTTTCAGTTGATGAGTGGGGTGGGTGTGGGGTGTCCAGTTGTTGAGTGGGGGTATGTGTGGGGTGTCCAATTGTGGTCCGGGGCTAGGTGTGGGCGTTTCAGTTGATGAGTGGGTGTGGGTGTGGGGGTTTCAGTAGATGAGTGGGCATGGATGTGGGGGGTTTCAGTTGTTTAGTGGGGGAGGATGTGGGGGGTTTCAGTTGTTTAGTGGGGGGGGGTGTGGGGGTGTTCAGTGGTTGACTGGGGTTGAATGTGGGGGTTTCAGTTGTTGACTGAGTGTGGATGTGGCGGTTTCAGTTGTTGAGTGTGGATGGATGTGGGGGTTTCAGTTGTTGAGTGTGGATGGATGTGGGGGTTTCAGTTGTTGAGTGGGGGTGGATGTGGCGGTTTCAGTTGTTGACTGACTGTGGATGTGGCGGTTTCAGTTGTTGAGTGGGGATGGATGTGGTGGTTTCAGTTGTTGAGTTGGGGTGGATGTGGGGGTTTCAGTTGTTGACTGAGGGTGGATGTGTCGGTTTCAGTTGTTGAGTGTGGTTTGATTTGGGGGTTTCAGTTGTTGAGTGGGGGTGGATGTGGGGGTTTCAGTTGTTGACTGGGGGTGGATGTGAGGGTTTCAGTTGTTGAGTGGGCGTGGGTGTGGGGGTGTTCAGTTGTTGATTGGGGGCGGATTTGGGGTGTTCAGTTGTTTTTGGGGGTGGGTTTGGGTGTTCAGTTGTTGACTGGGTGTGGTTGTGGGGATGTTCAGTTGTTGATTGGGGGCGGGTGTGGGAGTGTTCAGTTTTAGTTTGGGGGCAGGTGTGGGGTGTTCAGTTGTTGAGTGGGGGAGGATGTGGAGAGTTTCAATTGTTTAGTGGGGGTGTGTCTGGGGGTGTTCAGTTGTTGTCTGGGGGGATGTGGGGGGTTTCAGTTGTTGTCTGGGGGAGGGTCTGGAGTTTTCAGTTGTTGACTGGGGTTGAATGTGGGGGTTTCAATTGTTGAGTGGGGGTGGATGTGGCGGTTTCAGATGTTGAGTGTGGATTGATTTGTGGGTTTCAGTTGTTGAGTGGGGATGGATGTGCGGGTTTCAGTTGTTGAGTGGGGGTGGATGTGGGGGTTTCAGTTGTTGAGTGGGCGTGGGTTTGGAGGTGTTCAGTTGTTGAGTGGGGGTGGGTGTGGGGTGTTCAGTTGTTGAGTGGGGGCGGGTGTGGGTGTTCAGTTGTTGACTGGGTGTGGTTGTGGGGATGTTCAGTTGTTGATTGGGGGCGGGTGTGGGTGTGTTCAGTTTCAGTTTGGGGGCAGGTGTGGGGTGTTCAGTTGTTGAGTGGGGGAGGATGTGGAGAGTTTCAGTTGTTTAGTGGGGGTGTGTCTGGGGGTGTTCAGTTGTTGTCTGGGGGTGGGTCTGGGGTTTTCAGTTGTTGACTGGGCTTGAATGTGGGGGTTTCAATTGTTGACTGGGGGTGGTTGTGGCAGTTTCCGATGTTGAGTGTGGATGGATTTGTGGGTTTCAGTTGTTGAGTGGGGGTGGATGTGGGGGTTTCAGTTAATGAGTGGGGTTGGGTGTAGGGGTTTCAGTTGATGAGTGGGGTGGGTGTGGGGTGTCCAGTTGTTGAGTGGGGGTGTGTGTGAGGTGTCCAATTTTTGTCCGGGGTTAGGTGTGGGCGTTTCAGTTGATGACTGCGTGTGGGTGTGGGTGTGGGGGTTTCAGTAGATGAGTGGGCATGGATGTGGGGGGTTTCAGTTGTTTAGTGGGGGTGGATGTGGGGGGTTTCAGTTGTTTAGTGGGGGTGGGTGTGGGGGTGTTCAGTTGTTAACTGGGGTTGAATGTGGGGGTTTCAGCTGTTGACTGAGTGTGGATGTGGCAGTTTCAGTTGTTGAGTGTGGATGGATGTGGGGGTTTCAGTTGTTGAGTGTGGATGGATGTGGGGGTTTCAGTTGTTGAGTGGGGGTGGATGTGGCGGTTTCAGTTGTTGACTGTGGATGTGGCGGTTTCAGTTGTTGAGTGGGGATGGATGTGGTGGTTTCTGTTGTTGAGTGGGGGTGGATGTGGGGGTTTCAGTTGTTGACTGAGGGTGGATGTGGCGGTTTCAGTTGTTGAGTGTGGATGGAAGTGGGGGTTTCAGTTGTTGAGTGGGAGTGGATGTGGGGGTTTCAGTTGTTGACTGGGAGTGGATGTGAGGGTTTCAGTTGTTGAGTGGGCGTGGGTGTGGGGGTGTTCAGTTGTTGATTGGGGGCGGGTGTGGGGTGTTCAGTTGTTGAGTGGGGGTGGGTGTGGGTGTTCAGTTGTTGACTGGGTGTGGTTGTGGGGATGTTCAGTTGTTGATTGGGGGCGGGTGTGGGTGTGTTCAGTTTCAGTTTGGGGGCAGGTGTGGGGTGTTCAGTTGTTGAGTGGGGGAGGATGTGGAGAGTTTCAGTTGTTTAGTGGGGGTGTGTCTGGGGGTGTTCAGTTGTTGTCTGGGGGGATGTGGGGGGTTTCAGTTGTTGTCTGGGGGTGGGTCTGGGGTTTTCAGTTGTTGACTGGGGTTGAATGTGGGGGTTTCAATTGTTGACTGGGGGTGGATGTGGCGGTTTCAGATGTTGAGTGTGGATTGATTTGTGGGTTTCAGTTGTTGAGTGGGGGTGGATGTGGGGGTTTCAGTTGTTGAGTGGGGGTGGATGTGGGGGTTTCAGTTGTTGAGTGGGCGTGGGTATGGAGGTGTTCAGTTGTTGAGTGGGGGTGGGTGTGGGGTGTTCAGTTGTTGAGTGGGGGCGGGTGTGGGTGTTCAGTTGTTGACTGGGTGTGGTTGTGGGGATGTTCAGTTGTTGATTGGGGGCGGGTGTGGGGTGTTCAGTTGTTGAGTGGGGGCGAGTGTGGGGTGTTCAGTTGTTGAGTGGGGGT